>NC_134714.1:16742500-17992500 GCF_049634645.1 Pelodiscus sinensis | reverse complement strand
TCTAGCACAATGTGGCCTTGATCTTGGGAGTTATTGAAATACAAATATTAAATGCTGAAAATAGCAATAGGGGCAATGGGAATAGAGAAGAACCTGGGGATCAGTCCTGCAGCCTGGCTCCTAATCTGTGTTATGATGAAGGACTCTGCGTTGTGTTTCAATTAGATACTTACTGCATGACAGACACACTGTATTTTTCTGCTGGCTTTGATCTGCCTCCGATACATTGTGCCAACAGCAGCCGCATAGTCAGTAAGGACAAAGTGATGTCACAGAATGGCTAGAGCATCTTTAGACACTGATAAAATTTTAGCAGATGCCCATTGAGCATAATCACAGTTCTGTTTCAGTCCAATATTTCTGTTTTTAATGTCCTATTTACCCACCCACCTCCTAAATTAGCAAAGAGCCTGTTCCTCAATAAAAACTATTTGTATGAATACAATATTTATTTCAGGGGTTTTGTGGTAAGTTGCTTTGTTAAATATTTTTGAGCTATCCATCACTGGAGTTAGCCCGGGGTGGGCTGACAGCACTTTATTTATCTACGTGTCCGCAAGTATGGCTGCTTTCAGCTCCCGTTGGCCGCGGATCGCCACTCCATGGATCAGGAAGCGGTGCGGATTGGAATACTGCTTCCCACAGCTCCCATTGGCCAGGAATGGCGACCAGCAGCCAGTAGGAGCTGCAAATAGCTGTACTTGTGGACATGCCGGTAAATAAAATGTCAGGAGCTAACTCTGGTGAACTGCGTCTGGCCCGTGGGCCACTTATTGCCTACCCCTGATTCTATCCATAATAGAAGCTACACCTTACATGGACTTCTCAATGCTACTACCATTCAGTTAGTGATAAAAGGCTGGCTGGTTAAGTTAGGGACTTAAGACTCAAGGTCTGTGTTCTGTTTGCTGCTCTGCTATAGACTCCCTGCATGACCTCTGATAAGTCACTTAACATCTCCATGTCCTACATCCTGATTTTTAGAATGGGGCTAATAGCATTTTATGTCTTTTGGTTGTTTAGACTGTAAGCTCTTTGGGGGAGGATAGTGTCTTTCACTACATGTCAAGACAGCACAGTAAGGTTTGGGGTCTCTAGGCTCTATTGTAATGCAACTAATATGTTAACAATAAATCCCAGTAACTGACCAACAGCTAAAGGGATTGTCCTCAAAAACGCGCCTTTGGGCTAAAACTAAGCCTGGAGAGATGCAATATCAAAGGGATAGTTTCATAAAAAACATGAGGTTCTCCTGCAAATGACTGTATAACTTGAACTAAAGTGCTTCAATAAAGTGAAAAAAATAAATATATGAACTAAAAATATATTATTTTTAAAAATTTAATACAATATGGATGGTTTAAAACCTTGGATAAAATATTACCATCTATCCAGCTTTCCTTCTTCATGATAGCAAATGTGGAAAGCTACCATTATAGTTTGTGAATAATGTTAGTCCTTTATGTATGTTGTCTGAGTTTTGCTAATGATATGTCTTCCACTAGACAGTTTCTTACATTATAGCATTCTTCTTTTTACTCCAGAAAAAGCTCTTAGCTAATGATTTTTCTCAGGCAGATTTTGTTAATAATATCCACCAAAACCTGGACCTTCAAGACATTTCCCACTTTGAAACTGCCTTAATGTATTTTTTTTTGTTAGTATGTTTGCCTAATGCTAGACAAAGAAGCAAATAGCTATCGAATAGCTAGGTATGCCGTAGGACTTACATAGATCAGCATTGTGAATCTAAATAATTTCAATTAAAATGGACACAGTTAAGATACTTAATACTATTTTGATTGATAAATAAGCCCTTGTTCCTTTTATCCTGATATTCTTTAATTACCTGACTAATGTTGTAGCTGACTGGGAGATATATACTCCTGTTCTGTGAACATTGTGTGTTTGTGTGTGCATCCCATCTTACCAGTGATTGCTGTGTCTTGAAAATCACAATATTTTTGGACTATACGATAGAAAGTTTTTCATCTGTCTATTTAATTGCTGGGATAGAGTGTGCATTACCTCATATAGCAGATTATTTGCCATTTGATTTGAGGTTTTGAGATGAAATTCCAGTACTGTTTCATACTCATACTTCTTCTCTCCTTCTCCCCTTTCAATAAAGCACTAGTATCCACCACAGCACTCATAATAGTGAGCAGACTGCGACAGTGTTGCAGGGGTTTCTACAGCAGAGCTCTGCCAATGCTATTGATCAAGACACATGCACTAGCTAAGTAATGCAAGGTTGTTCTCATTCCCTGACTCATCTTCCCCTCCTACTCCCCCTTGAAATAGTAAACCGTGGTTCTCAAATCAAACTGCAGTCTTCTGACTGCAGGAAGACTAACTTTGATAGCTGAGTCATTCAATTGACCCACATCTCTGTGTATATATAGTGATAATCTAAAATGCTTATTGTGATCCTGTAAAATTGGAAGCTTTAACTAATCATTATTTTAAAATATATTGTTTGGGATTCTACATGGGGCTCAGACTCCCCACTCACTGTTCACCAAAACTATGTCATTTATATCCACTGATTTATTATGTTCTTGGGGTCCTTTTTTTATTCTCAAGTCATCTTAAGACTAATAAGCATTCTGGTCTTGTACCTGCAACTGCTGAGAGAGTCAGAATTTGAAAAGCCACAATTCCCAGACAAACTCTCAAAAGTTTTTTGGACCTAGTAAGTGATGATGAGGAAAACTGAAGATTGAATTATTTTACAGATATGAATTAAGTTGTTTTTTTAAGCAGCCAAGACATCTCTCTGCTCTGCATTATGAAATTCACCTTGTAACCCACCACATCTTTTTTAAACATTGTTTTTAGGAATGAGAGATATTTTTTGGAGTAGCAGATCAAACTATATATTCCAGTACCAGCACACTGTCATGAAGTATTAGTGTTAATGTTGTTTAAAAGCTCCCACCAATCCCTTCTCCCATGTGTAGGGGTATTATAACTGGGCCATGAACATTGTGTTCTCATCTGAAACTTAACAAAAGTTATTTCGTGTGTGTGTAAAGAGGAATGTGAGAAAGGTGATTCCTGTGTCTTATAGTATGTTGGGCAATTTATTAAACTGCTCTTGATCCGTTAGGATGAAAGCTGCTGTATTAATGATAGTTCTTGTTAGTGCAAATAGGGAATGAAAGTGGATGCTCCAGGTACACTTTCAAACTGGCTAATCTATAACAGTCTGGTTACAATTCATACAAAAATAAAACTAAGAGGTAAAAGGAGAAAAATGAATCAAATCAAACAAGGCATGAGCAGATGAAAAGGCATGTGATTAGTGTATATGAATGAGCTTTTGCTGCAACAAATGTCTTAAATTACTTTCTTCACTGCCATGTTAATCAGCCATCCAGTGGAAAAGGAATTTTTCCATCTATTTTATTTTCACATTTGGGCTGGCCAGTTCAAGATATGTTTGTTGTATCAGATCACTGCCCAGATAATCTGACCTCATGCTGAAGTCAATAGCAGTGTGACTCTGGCAGAGCAGGTGCATCTCATGTCAAAGCCTCTAGGTCTCACTGAATATTGACAAATGCAGAAACCAGTCTGGCTCACCGCTGTGTTAATAGTGTTAAAATAGGTGTTAGAGTTATACAAATGTGTCTAGTCTTTATGAAATAAATGCTTGTGAGTTACTCCTTGCATTAATCTCACTTATAATATCAGTATCCCACGTCATAAGATAGTCTTTGTTGTTAAGTTTTTGTTAAAATGGTAAACGCCGATGGTTAGGAGAGAAGCATTACCAAGTTTTCCACAGGAGGTGTCATCATCTACTCAACAAAAGAAGGCCCACAGACACCAGACAAATTGTGGAACATCAGAGAAAAAAATACTTCGTTGATTGCTTCCCCTATACCTATGAAAAGGAGATGTACAGGTTAGGGAAGTAAGCAACTAGTCAACTAACCAATAAGCCTCTGTATTGGAGGCAGCAGGGTGTGGGGAGCAGGTGCTGGGGGGGGGGGGGAGTCAGCTTAAAAGCCAGTTCCCTCCAGCACTGTCTCTCTGCGGCACCACCTGCCCCTCCCCCCCCCTCACTGCTGCCTCTCTCAGGAGCTGCTCCAGCCAGGCAGGAAGCCTGGCTCAGTCCCAGCTCATGCCAGGTCTGGGACCTACCCCCGCTGCAGCTCTGCATGTTAAATGTAGTAGGAGCGGGGCTGCCCACCCTCCTGGCTTTTACTACATTTAAACTGCAGAGCTGCAGTGGGGGTAGCTCCCAGACCCAGCTCGAGTCGGGACTAAGCACTTCTTCCCTTATCGACTCATCATATAGTCGATAAAAATTCTGTCTTAACATCCTTAGTGCAGGTGAATTTATACCATCAGCTTGAACTCTGGGGAAGAGAATAAAAGTCCCTGATTACAAGGAACTGTACCTTTCTATGCTGCTTGGACTCTGAAGCACAAAGGCTTCTAAGTATAAGCAAGAGAGCCCCAGTTGCTTAGCCAAAGATATCCCTAAAGGATGCATAGAACGTAAGGTGCAGTTGTCCTTGGGTATGTGACTGGTCCTTTGGGCCTGGCAGTAACTTGAATATTGTTGTGGGTTATGGTATAAGGGTATGTCTACACTACAATGTTAGTTCGAACTAACAGACGTTAGTTCGAACTAACATTCATAGCTGCTACACTAGCGTTCCGCTAGTTCGAATTTGAATCGAACTAGCGGAGCGCTTAGTTTGAACTAGGTAAACCTCATTTTACGAGGATTAAGCCTAGTTCGAACTAGCTAGTTCGAATTAAGGGGTGTGTAGCCCCATAATTCGAACTAGTGGGAGGCTAGCCCTCCCCAGGTTTCCCTGGTGGCCACTCTGGCCAACACCAGGGAAACTCTATGCCCCCCTCCCGGCCCCGGACCCCTTAAAGGGGCACGGGCTGGCTACGGTGCCCGTGCCAGGTGCAAGCCTGCCAGCACCCAGCCAGCAGACCCTGCACCTGGCACGGCACAGAGCCACCCACCCGATGTCCCCCAGCCCACCCCCTCTTCCCGGGATCAGGCTGGCGGCTCCCGGGAGCTTGCCCTGGACCGCAAGAGGCGGGCACCTTCCTGGGCTAGTGCGGACATCGTGGACCTCGTCCACGATCTCCGCACTAGGCACAGGAAAGTGTCCGTCTAGGGCAGGAGAGTTGCCAGCCTGGCCACCCAGGAGCAGGTGTGCATGAAAATCAAGGGGGTCCACTGAGACCCCCGACCCTGAGCCCTGAGCTTACAATGGCCGTCCTAGGTCAGACCAAAGGTCCATCTAGCCCAGTAGCCTGTCTGCCGACAGAGGCCAACCCTAGGTACCCTGGAGGGGATGGACCGAAGACAGTGACCAAGCCATTTGTCTCGTGCCATCCCTCTCCAGCCTTCCACAAACTTTGGGCAGGGACACCACTCCTACCCCCTGGCTAAGACTACTCCATGGACCCAACCTCCATGACTTGATCTCACTTCCCTTTAAACTCTGTTCTAGTTGTAGCCTTCACAGCCTCCTGCAGCAAGGAGTTCCGCAGGTTAACTATTTGCTTTGTCAAGAACAACTTTCTCTTACTAGTTTGAAGCCTGCTACCCATTCCTTTCCTTTGGTGTCCTCTAGTCCTTCTTTATGGGAACTCATGAAGAACTTTTCTGAATGCACCCTCTCCACCCAACCCCTGCTTTTAGAGACCTCAATCCTGTCCCCGCTCCATCTCCTCTTTTCTAAGCTGAACAGTCCCAGTCTCTGTAGCCTCTCTTCATCTGGGACCTGTTCCCAACCCCTGATCATTGTAGTTGCCCTCCCCTCTCCCAGCCTCTCTCTTCCCCTCTCCCACCTCCTTTTCCCAGTCTCCCCCAGTTTTGTTCAATAAAGACAGAGTCAATGTTGGAAGAAACATTATCTTTATTTTGTACATCAATAAGAAGGGGGGCTAGGGAAGGGTAAGTGGAAGGAGGTGAGGGAGGAATGGGGTACGAGCCCCCGATGGGGAGGACTGGGCTGGCTCTGCGGGCTTCTGGGGGTGGAAGCTCTCCTGCAGCCCCCCAATTGCCCCCTCTCCCCAGATGGCAGCCTGCGGCAAGTGCAGCCGGGCTGATGGCCGAGTGGTGTGATGTGCCCAGTGTGGGTACTCCGGGCACTCCAAGCCAGGACTGGTTTTCAAGCGGGGCACCCCTTAGAACTGTCTGTCCGGGGTGGGGGTCGGGACCCTTTAAGCGCAGCCCTCGGCTAGCCTGAGACTGCATCTCCACGCTCTAAGTCCTCCTCTGATGCCCTGCCGGCACTGCTTCCGGCCATCCTTAAGCCCTGTTCAGAGTCCACTCAATGTGGACTTGCTAGTTCGAATTAGCAAAACGCTAATTCGAACTAGTTTTTAGTTCTAGACGCGTTAGTTCGAATTAGCTTAGTTCGAATTAACTAATTCGAACGAAGTTAGTTCGAACTAGCGCTGTAGTGTACCCTAAGAGACTAACTTTCACAAAGGCCAGCTCACCTAAATGCAAAATACGGGAGACTGCCCTTATTACAGTTATAGTGCTTGAGGCGTTCACACTTGACACTTGGTTTGTGAAATATAAGTATAGAATTCACAACCAGTTTAGGGTTTGTGCCCTACTTCTTCACAGTCTGTCCTGAGGTTTATCTTCACACTTGTGCACCACTCCAGATAGCTTGACAAGAAGTCTTGACTTTCTAATCTATGCATCTATGAGCAGATAAAGGGGGCTTTGTGATCCTCTAGTGTGGCCTCTTATGTAACACAGGCCATAAGATTTCCCTAAAGTAAGTCCTGTTTGAACTACAGTATCTTTTAGAAAAATACGCAATCTTGATTTAAAGGTAGCCAATAATGGACAATTCACCAGAACCCTAAATAATTTTTTCCAATGGTTAATTATCCTTACTGTTAAACATTTGGGCTTTGTCTACACTACACGTTTTTGTGGTAAAAAATATGCTAATGAGGGACTCTGAAGGACCGTCTTCTCCCATATCTGAACCTGCCCCGGGGATTGAGGTCAGCTGGGGAGGCTTTGCTTCGTGTTCCCCCACTTGTGGAGATAAGATTAACATCTACGCAGAACAGGGCATTCTCAGCTTTTGCTCCCATGCTGTGGAATTCTCTTCCTCGGGATATTCACAGGGCGCCAACGCTAGCGTTGTTTCGGCGTCAGGCTAAAGCCACCCTTTTTATTCATGCTTTTATTAATGTTTGAGTTTGTATGAGTGTGTTCCTCCTCCCTATGTTTTTAGCTGGTTATGTCCCTCAGGGGTCTCCTATTTTAAATTTTTATATATATTTGTATTGTGGTTTTTTTAAAGCTGCCTTGAATATTTTAAATAGAAAGGCGGGGTAACAATATTTAAATAAATAGAAATAAAATAAATGAGTATGAGTCATGATGTCATTAGCATATTTTCTGCTGATTCTTTTTGCACAAGGGGTTTTTGCACAAGAAGAAGCAGGGTAGCCACTTCCATTTTGCGCAAAAAAACCCCTTTTGTGCAATATCCATATGCCTGTTCCAGAGAGGCATAAGGATCTTGTTGGAAAAGGGATTTTTTTTGGTGCAAAATGGAAGTGGCTACCCTGCTTCTTCTTGTGCAAAAACCCCTTGTGCAAAAAGAATCGACAGAAAATATACTAATGACATCGTGACTCATGCTAATGAGTCCCTCATTAGCATATTTTCTGCCACAAAAACGTGTAGTGTAGACATAGCCTTGCAGCTTATTTCAAGTCTGAAGTTGTCTAGCTTCAGCTTCCAGCCATTGGGTCTTGTTATATCTTTATCTTCTCTTATCAAATTTCTGTTCCCCATGGAGGTCTTGAGACAGTGGTCAAGTCGCCTTTTAACCTTCTTTTCGATGCACTAAATAAATTGAGCTTTTTGAGTCTTTCACTGTAAGGCAGGTTTTCCAATCCGTTAACCATCCATGCAGCTCTTCAATGACACCCCTCCACCCCCAATTTAATAGCATCTCTCATCCTGAAAGTATGGCTGCATTCTTTGTTGCTAGATGACCACGTAGATATGAAAGACAGGACTATGCAGCACTTTAAAGACTAACAAGATGGTTTATTAGGTGATGAGCTTTGTGGGCCAGACCCACTTCCTCAGATCAAATTGTGGAAGAAAATTGGCATGACCATATATACCAAAGGGATACAAACAAAAAAAGGTGAACACATACAAAATAGAAAATCAGATTTTAGAACAGAGAGGGGATGGGGGGCAGTGGTTAATGTCTATGAGGTAATATTAGAGGTGATAATTGGGGAAGCTATCTTTGTAATGGTGAGATAATTAGCATCTTTGTTAAGCCCCGTTTGTAAAGTGTCAAATTTAAGCATGAATGAAGTTCAGATATGCATATAGTTTGCTTGTCCCCAGCTGATCAAGTGACCCAGATGGCTCTGTGTCTCTGTCCTATCCTCTTCATTATTTACTGTTCTAATCAACTTTGTAAAAATCCATTGAGTTCCTTGGACAGCTTTTTTCAAGACTCTTGGATGCAATTTATCCAGACTTGCTAACTTTGTTAGCTGCTGTTTAGCATCTTCCTATGTTCCTGCTGGAATGAAAAGTAATTCTTCATCATCATATAGTATGATAACATCATTCTGGTTATTTTCTAAATACAGAACAGAAATGTTTATTGTACGCTTGTGTCTTTTCAGTATTATGATTCACAATTCTACCATTCTACCAATGAACCGATATGATTAGGATTGCCTTTGTTCCCAAAATATTTTAAAACTCTTATTTATTGTTAACTTTTCTGGACTTGGATTTATCTTTTTGTCCTCTTGCGTCTCATATCAATTTTCTACAATTTCTAACTTTTCATTTATATTCCTCATTATCAACTTCCCCCTTTTCCATTTGTTATATATTGTTGGGTATTTTTTAGCTGCATATGCTTCCCTGCTAAGCCGGGTTGGTTTTTTAAAGTCATGTAGCGTTCTTTCTTAACAGTAGTATTGGGACTTTTGTGGCATTTAGTAACATATTATTAAGCATTTGCATGTTAATGTTAAAATTCTTCCAGCTGATTCAGCTCATAATTGTTTTTAGCTTTGTGAAGTTGCTTATTTGTATATATTACTGGTCTGGACTTTATTCTGTTTGCATATAACAAATGTAATTAAGTCATGATGAATTGTGCCTAAGCAACCACTAATTTTTAGTTCTATGATCAGTTCCTCCCTATCTGTCAAGATGAGGTCTAATAAATTCCCCCATATTGAATGCAACATTTTTTTGACGAAGAAATTTTCATCTGTAATATTTAGACATTCTGAAGTATCAGACACAGTGTTCTCTGTAAGCTGCGGGCTTGTGCAGCTGCTCAGGAAACACTCATATGCCACCCAGCTAATTAGCAGAGAACCCACAGCTAGGTTTTGTTTCTACTGGTGTACATTCACACATGCAATGGTGCACATAAAAATTATTCCACACATAGATGGAAAAGATTATTCCACACATAGATGGAAAAGATTAGAAGGATATTCAGATATCCAGCATGTGTCACTCAAACTGAAATCCCCCATGATCATGTTGTTTTCCCTTCTACACTTTATAGATAAGTGTGGAAGGAATCAGACATCCTGCTCCCTAGTGTGATTTGGTGATCTGTAGCAGACACTAACTAGCAGTGTTCCCTGTCAACTGTATGGTTGGGCTGCCATCCAGGAGAGATTCAGGTACCGGCCAGCCGATTAGCAGGACGCCCACAGCCGGCAGGATGCATGTATTTCTACTGGCGATGCACATCTGCACATGCTTCCGTGCACATAACAAAATTTATTCTGAACATGGATGGAAAACATAGAGGGAACATTGCTAACTAGCACCCCATGTTGTCGTGCTTTATCTGTTAGGACTTTGATCCATGAGCATTCAAAATCATTTGCTTCCAAGTTGTCAGCATCTTCGAAACAGTAATACCATTTCTGGCATAAAGTGCCTCTCCCCTCCCCTTTTGCCCATTCAGTCCTTCCTAAATAGTGGTTTTAATATTCCAATCATATAAACCAGCTCATCAGGTTTTACTAATATCAGCTAGATAGAATTTATGCTCATACATGAGAAATTCCAATTCCTGTTGTTTATTACCCCAGCTAATAGTCTTGTTGTATATGCAATTAAAAAGTTTAGTCTCTTCATTTTCCTGGGTGCCTTGATTATTTTTGTTCTCAACATCATGATTGAGTTTTAAATGGGTACACATTTCTTCTTCCTTTTCACCCTCCCCTTTTGTTTGTAAGCAGTGTCTGAATCAATGCTTCCATTCCAGGCAGCTGGAATGGGAAAGAAATCCTGGGTGTGTTTATGTAAATAAAGTTTGCCCCTGCTTCACTTAGATGTGTTAGATATTCAGCTGTTACAATGATGTTTTCCTCATTGTAATCAACTTAGCTGGTGTTGGGTCACAAGTTGTGTTAATACTAATTGTAATGTCTGTAATTATTGGGGGAATGCAAAATAAGAAAGTCTGTGCTTAACCTGAGAGTCTGGGTATGTGCATGTAAATGTAGTTCACTCAGTTTGCTGAAGCCTGCTGGATATTGAACAGTTACAATGGTGTTTTGCCCCTTGTAACCAATTTGGGTGTTGTGGGGTCACAAATTGTGTTAACACTAAATGCAAACATTGTGAGATATGATCACCAATGCTTGCAGTTATTGTTGGAATGCAGAAAAGTCAGATTGTGTTTAACTCCGTTAAAAGGAGAGACCCCTTCAGTGTAAATACCCTTGGACGGATAGAGGCTCCTCTTCCAGCACCACATGAGATTAAACTGTGGAGGGAGGACTCTGAGTCAGCAGGCTGCATGCCCTCCAGGGGTGAGCTGTAAGACTGGTTCAACCTGTTCCTCCCCTCTGTTGTAATGATAGAGCTAAAGAAAGGCTCCATAAGGAGCCTTTTAAATTTATGCTAGTAGCGGATGCTGGAATATCTTGTGGCTGGACTGTACTTTTTGGTAAGCGCTGAAATCACTAGGTTTGGCCCAGAGCCAAATCCACCACAAGCCAATGGCAGATATGATGAGCAGCCAGCAGGATGGTGATGGAGAGGCATAAGGAGCATCCAGCAGAGTGGCAGCAGTGAGGGGCGACGAACAGTCAGCAGAGCAGTGCCAGTGACCAGTGGAGTGAGTAAGATGCCTTCCACCTCTTCTCCCCCACTCCAACTCCAGATGGGAGGTGAACCCTGCAGATGCACCTCTGAACTCAGAGTCTGCCCTGACCCAGAGCAGCAACTGGGAGTGGGGTGCAGAGAAGGATTGGGCATGTGAAAGGGACATTTACATTGCTGGGCTTAAGAACCTGAGAGGAAAAGGACATTGCTGAACTTATTTGAGTTGGGCCATTTATTCATGGTTTTGGTTATGAACGGTGTGGTGTTTTCCCAAATGAATGCCACGTTACTTTCCTCCCCTTTTGTTAAAGATTTCTTTTCTACCCTCAGACTCTGTGTTTGCCAGTGGGGAATCATTGCCTTTCAGAGGTGCCCAGAGGTGTTGTGTGAATTCCCCAGGTTGCTCAAGCCAGTTCTGGGTTGGATGGATGGATGGAGAGGAACCCCTAGATATCAAACACAGCTTTGGATGCTGCTGGCACTATCTGGCAGAAGGGTTACATGTTATTAGCAGAACATCCTGCAGACAAGTTTAGCCAGCCTGTGCCCAAAGAAATTGAATTCCCTTTGCCAAACCTGGAGGCCTTCCCAGCTGTTCACTCCCTCCAGAAGGTAGAGGAATGTACCACAAAAATCTAACTCCTCCACATTACATCACCTAGGCTACGTCTAGACTGTAAGCCTCTTTCAAAAAAGAGAATCTAAACTACAACCAGTTCTTTTGAAAAAGCACAATTAGCACCTTTTTTTGAAAGAGCATTTTCGAAAAAAGGCGTTATTCCTCGTAAAACGAGGTTTTCCGCTGTCGAAAAAACTGCCGTGTTCTTTTGATTTACTTTCAAAAGAACGTGGCAGCAGTCTAGACACAGGGGAAGTTTTTTCAAAAAGGCCACTTTTTTTGAAAAAACCCAGTAGTCTAGACACACCCTTACCTGGCCAGCAATTCACTTTGGATGGAGCCCTACAGGATTACCCCAGCTGGGGGGGTTTTAAAAATAAAGCTCAGTCCCCTTGATTTTTTTGGTTCCTAGCCTTTTACCAGCAGTGTCTCTTTAGAATGCACCGTCAAGGGGGCATGTTTACCTCTGCCTCAGGCACAATATCCCCACAGAGCTCTGATTTCTTTTCTCTGTATCTGCTCATCTGTAAGGTGGTGTGAACTCCACAAGAGCATTGACAGGGCTTAATGGAGCTCAGTGATGGGGCAGAACCAATTTAAGATGAGACCAGGGATGAAAGTAAGTACCTGGATTTATTGGTATGCAGCCTGTGGTAGCTGGGGTCTCTGGCAAGGTAGGGGGGTGTCTCTGGGCCCCCAGAAGTGTCAGGGCCTCAGGTGGAAGGGGTGAGACTGAGGGCCAAACTCACACAGCCAGCCCTTCATGGTTCTTGCTCTCACAGCAGCTAGGAGCCCTGATAAAAGCACAGGATCAAGACTTTTAGGGAGAGAACCCTGGCAGGTATTCAGCTGGGAAATGAAGCATTGGAAATTTCCAAGGGGTGAAAGATCAAGCCCAGAGAGATAAAAAGTTGGCTTAAGTTTGTATTTTCAGCTTGAATTTGTTGGGGGCTCTAGTGATTTCTTGGCCCTGATAGAAGGGAGACCCTTAGGAGGCTGGGACCCTTGAGGGGACAGAGGTACACAGTGGGCCAAAGGAAGGGGCTGTGGGAAGGCATGCTGACAGGCTAAGGTAGGAAGACATCCAGGAAGATAGCTGGGATAGGTCTAAAGAGACAGATCTTGCCTAGAGGTGAGGCAGGACCTGAGTTTTCCCACTAACCACTGGAGAATATATGTCACCAAAAACCTTATGTAAGGACAGCGGCCTCTTACTTGTTGGACTCTCTTACCTTGGAAGGCAGTGGGACTAAATATCTGGATGGAGGGTTGTCACGAGAGCAGCAGACACCTGCTGGGCCTAAGTGCCATCAACCAAGGCAGCTTGCTGAGAAGAGCCTGTTGCTATGCAGGGGGTGAGCTACTAGCATGACTATTCTTCTACCTCATCTCTTTATCCTCGGCCTTTGGTTTGCTTGCCTGCTGTACTTTTCAGTTTTTATTCTTGTGGGGTTTCTTTTGCTATGGCTTCTCCTCCCAGTGGCTTATTCAGCAACCGACTTCATGATGCTTGGGCCAGAGCATACTTCTGCAGTCCCCTGTGCTCTTTTCCTCTAGCTAACTGCAGAAGGAACAAAGGAAAGTTGCAGCCCTGTAAATATGAGCTGCTCTTTGAAAACTGGATTAATTATAAGTTTGTGACATCCTAGGGCACAAACCAGACTAATGAGTAGCCTTCACCTCTGCCCTTTAACCTCGAGTGTCCTTTACAGTGCCTTGCTGCTCACAAACAGCCTCCAGCATGCAAGTCACTCCCAGCTATGTCTGTGTGTGGGCTGCAGCCAGCCAATCCATCTTGGCTCTACTCCAGGGTGATGCCAATATGCTGTCAGTCTTAGATTTCCCCCCCAGAAATGTGTGTTTTGTACTGCCCAGGCCTCTCCTGGACAATACAAATTTATATAAAAGAAGTTCGTTATCACTTTAATAGAAACAAACACATAATTTCCCACCCTAAATAGAGTTTCCCAGGCGCTTCAATTTAAACACATAGGATAAGATAAAACAAACAAGTTTATTAAGTACAAAGAGAGATATTCAGGGAGGACAAGTAATGAGGCATAAAAGTCAGAAATGGTCGCAGGACAAATAAAGATAAAACTTAACTGATGCCTAACTTAAGAAACTATGTTAAATTCAAAGTTCTCACCATATGCATTCAGTATGGTTACTGACCAAACTTCGTAGGTCAGAGTCCCTTCTCCCCAGAATCCAACAAATGCTTCCTTTGTTTTGTTGTTTCAGGTTCCATGAATTTGATGAGCATGGGAGGATTGTTTGTCCCTCTTTTTTATAGTGTCAGTCTCCATATTGAAAAACATTTCCCACTGAGATTCGAGAGACTACAGTTTGTAGGGAAGGATGTTCCCTGTTGTTTTTTCTCACCTGTTTGAGAGCTCTTCATTTCCCTTCCTGCTTGATGACTTCATTCACTGCTTAAGTGTTTGAGACAAATCTGTTTGCCAACCTAAGTCTGGAATGTGCACAGAGAACATCTTACAATGGAATCGTATAATTTCAAATACAGTGCTGCCATATATATTTTCAAGACAATAATGACCAGTAGATTTATGAGTTTTCAAATGATTCCTCACAAGGCATACTTTGTACAACCATCCTTACACTAGTGTGTGGACACAGGGGTATGTTCTGTCACAGAGATGTTGTAGGAGTACTGACAGTAGCTGGCTGTCACTGAATCATCCAGTGCTTTTCCTATTGCCACAAGATCTTTCTGACACTGGGTGGGAAACAGATTCTGCAAGTTTTTCCATTCCCCACTGTCTGCTGCCACTTGTCCCATGCACCTACTTGACTAGTCTGGCTTATTCTGCCTGCAAGGGCCTAGGTTTCTAAACTGGGGAGCCACTGTTCCATGCACTGCAAACAAAAATTAATGGAATCATGACCAGGCCATTAAGGAAGGAACTGTGATCCAAAGAAGTTCTCTTGCAGGATGTCCTCTATTTAATGAGGACAGACCCCACTTGAGACAAAAGTGTTGATATTTCAGAAAGATGAATTTCATCCCTGTGCAGAGAGCTGGTACAGACCCTGCATCACTTACCAGTAATTGGGACTTAACTAGCGCCTAGGCCTTCGGTCAGCTCTCTGTACGGTGGGAGGGGGGTAAATTCTCAAATTAGCTTCACTAATAGAGATTGACCATACAGGATCAGGCAGATAACATCCAAGCCATACCACCAGATCCTTGGTGAGTATGGATACTGCTGTTATCATTTGTGTAAGCGGACAACATACTTCAGTTTTTCATATCCCCCATTTTATACACATTTTTAAGACTATGGGTTGTAGCTACGTAAATACCTACTGCAGCTTTGGCCACATGAGAACCAGAGCCATTTAAACTCTTTGTCTTAGTCAAAAGGGCTCGTTGTGTGAGTTACAGAACTGGGCCCTGAATATTTAACTTTAAAACCCAGTTGGCAAATATAGAACTTCAGACATTTTATCCTATGACCCTTATTAAAACATAGTACTGGATCAGATCCTTAGAAGGCGTATGTAACAGGATGTGACTCACCATCACAGCATCACCTGCTGGACACTTGGGGAATTGGCTCTATTCAGCCCTGGAGCACCTCCTTCTGGCCATTGTCTCAGCCTCTGTTACAGGTCTTCTGCTTTCAGTCCCAACCTGTCCACAGTGTCCTTTCCTCCTAGTACTGTCCTACCGCAGTGTGCCCCCACACTCTGGGATCCTCCCTCTCAGGGAACCCCACTCTTCTCTACTCATCCCTGCCAGTCATCATCTAGCCCCTGCCTCGGGGACAAACTGCAATCTGATATGGCCACTCATCATTGACAAGGGGTGTGGACCTGCTGCCTTCTTTCCTGGCTGCCTCCTTGGTACCTTCAGGCCCTGCAGCCTGGGAGCAAGATCAGGTCAGAGATCCCCAGTTTTGCCTGCCTTTTCCCAGCATGACCCTGCCCCTAGCTTCTGGGGCAGCCAGGTCCTCCCTGGCTCCATAGCTGGAACGTGAATAGGTGTTTTCTTTCAGGAGCTCTAATTTATACAGCCCTCAGCTGGGCCCTAATTGTTTGCTATCTGCAACAGCTGCTTGCTCTACCACCCCTGCCCCCTCCCAGAGCTGGATTTAACCATTCTTAGGCCAGTGCAGGGCAGACACCCCATCACAGCATATATCAGCGTAACTCCACTGAATTCAAGCCAGTTTATGCCAGTTGACAGTCTGGTCCAATTTCTCTCGCACTGTAGACCTAATGGGAACCAGTGACAATGACCCATAATTTGATACATTTTGTCACCATCTTCTTGGAGAGGTAATTTTGTGATTTTAACTTGTCAGAAATTCATATATACAGGAGTAGGATGGTTATATGGAGACGTGCAATAAAAAGGCCAAGTGACTCCAGTTTCCTTTTAATTGAAATGCTGTCTACCCTCTCTGCTTGTTAACTTTTATGTGACCTAATTATTTCAGAAAACTCTCTTTTTCTCATTTATTTAACATTTGGATAACGTTCTATCATAGGCAAGCAGTTTTACCTCTCTCCTTTTCCAGTAGTGCATTTAGTATTTTAAGCATTTAGTATTTAGTATTTTAAGCTCCAGAAAGCAGTAATATCAAACGGGTCAGATGATAATACTACCATCATTCAGGCTGTGTGAATGGTATGTGGTGGGTTACTTGTTGGAATATCTTCAGTTGACATCTCCCCGCTCCCTTTTAACTAGCTCAAAGGACTAACCTGCAGCTCCCCGAGAAAGTTCTTTCACTTTTCAGCAGTGTTTCAATATTACAAGCAGGGGAGCTGATAGCCTCTGGGCATGGGGGACAGGGGGAGGGGAGGGGAGGGTCTGAGAGAGTGCCTCTACACTCCTGGAAGAGACAGGGCCTCAGGGGGACGGGCCAGGAGCGGGCTCCCTCAGTGTCACCCACTGCATGGCGCTGCACACACCTCCTCCAGCTCTCAGAACTATGCAAAGCTTGCAGAACATGCGAAGCAGCGTTCTGAGGGAGATTTAAAGGGAATCGCCCTTTGAATTGCCAGGACAATTGATCATTCCCCTGTGTCCCTTCTCCCTGTCAGCAGGTCTGATTACAAGCCTGTCTCTCCCTCACATATTTGTATTCTAGTATGCTATTTGTATTCTAGTAACACACAGAGCACCTCACTGAGATCAGGGCACCCTTAAAGGACTCTCTTAGTAAAACAGATGCAACAGACAAAGAGTGTGAGGGGAAACAAAGAGATAGAGATGTTTTCATAGATACTAAAGCTAGAACAGACCGTTGTGATCTTACATATCACTGGCCATAGGATTTCCCTGCATTAATTCCTGTTTGAATTAGACCATATCTTTTAGAAAAATATCGAGTCCTAACATAAAAATGTCCAGTTATGGTGACTGTATAACAGCACTTGGTAAATTGTCCCAAGAGTTAATTATCTTCATTGTTAAAAATGGGCCTCTTCTTTCTAGTGTATCTAGCTTCAGCTTCCAGCCATTGGATCGTGTTAGACCTTTCTCTGCCAGACTAAAGAGCCCCTTATAAATTATTTATTCTCCATGTAGGTATTCATAACCTGTGACCAAGTCATCCTTAAACCTTCTTGTTGATAAGGTAAATCTAATAAGCTCCTTGAGTCTTCACTAGCCAGCAGGTTTTCCAACCCTTTAATCAGTCTTGTGGCTCTTCTCTGAACCCTCTCCAATTTATCATCATCCTTCTTGAATTGTGGATACCCAAACTGCACACAATGTTCCAATCATGGTCACACTAGAGCCTAATAGAGAGGGAATATAGCCATTCTAGTCTTACTCAAGAGTCCCCTGTTTATGCATCCAAGGATCGCATTAGCCTTATGATCGTGGTCTTTGCCCATGAAAGCTTATGCTCCAACACTTCAGTTAGTCTATAAGGTGCCACAGGACTCCTCGCCGCATTAGCCTTATGGTCACAGCATCACATTGGCAGCTCTTTTTCAGACTTGTTCCTTCCAAGGGTAGGATCCCCTGCCTAGCCTATATTTTCATTGCTGTACATATATATTTGCATTTAGCTGTATTAAAACACATAGGCTATGTCTAGACTGCAGGCTTCTTTCGAAAGAGGCTCTTTCGAAAGCATCTTTCGAAAGAGCCTCTTTCGAAAGATCGCGTCTAGACTGCAGGCGGATCTTTCGAAAGAGAAATTCGCTTTTTCGAAAGAGAGCAACCAGCGAGTCTGGATGCTCTCTTTCGAAGACGGCCTCTTTACATTGAAGAACGCCTTCTTTCGAAAGAGGAGCTTTCGAAAGAAGGCGTTCTTCCTCGTGAAATGAGGTTTACCGCCATCGAAAGAAAAGCCGCGTTCTTTCGAAATTATTTCGAAAGAACGCGGCTTGAGTCTGGACGCAGGGGAAGTTTTTTCGGGAAAAGGCTACTTTTCCCGAAAAAACCCCTGAGTCTGGACACGGCCATAGTGTATGATTGCATCCAACTTACCAAGCAATCCAGACCACTGTGTATCAAGGACCTTTCATCTTCATTATTTACCACTCCCACTTCTCCCATCTTTCCTATGAAGTGCAATGGGAAACTGGGGACAGACCAACAAAGAACAACTGTAACATGATACAAGGAGCTTCTTATTTTTTCCACTGAAGAAGACTGTGGGTGTTTTTAAAATATCCTTTGCCCTTAGGCAGGTGCCGGTCTGTTTTAGGATCATGCAGAAGGATGAGTGTTACTCAGCTGTAACTCCTGCAGGATAGTTACAAAGTTCAATGACATGCACTAAGCTTCTCTACAAACTCTGGCAACAACTTTACTCTCTTGAGTCATGTGGTGTTTCCAGGCTGGTGTTTCCTCTGGATCAGATGCCTGTCTCAGAGCCTGAATCTATGGCTTTCCCGAGTTTTTGTATCACAGGAAACAGTGGGTATTTGATACTGGATTAGGCGATAAGCAACTGGCTACATTTTCTTTCCAAATTATTTTTAACAAATCTACTAGTGTGTAGGTTCCAGTGTAGCAGAAGATATAGGGAGGGTTTAACTCTTTGAGCTAACTCCTGTCGTCCTTAATTGGGCAAAACTATTCATTTGCTCTGTCTATACCCACATTAAGGTTGCCAGGTGGTTTCAACAAAAATACTGGACACACTTGACATTACATCACAATCTACATTACATCTGATTTAGAAAATACCGGACATTGATATTTTCTCATTGATATTTTCTCAATTTGTTTCCTGAACAGAAATCTCAAATACTAGACTCTCTGGTTCAAAACTGGACACCTGGCAACCCTAACCAACATAGCTGCACTCCAAAGGTGTAAAAAATTC
Source organism: Pelodiscus sinensis (assembly GCF_049634645.1). Classification (NCBI taxonomy): domain Eukaryota; kingdom Metazoa; phylum Chordata; order Testudines; family Trionychidae; genus Pelodiscus; species Pelodiscus sinensis. The sequence continues at coordinate 17,973,416 of NC_134714.1, read as the reverse complement.
AGCTCTACCTGGAGTCAAACAAGTGAAAACTATGCAGGCTCAGGTCACAATTTACACTGGAGCAATGCATCTCTAACCCTCTGGTCAGCATGTATGCGATGTGTCCCTCTCTGTGCCTGCTCAACTTTTAAACTGGGTGGTGGGGGAATAGGGAAAAAATACGAGAAATTTAAGGGGTAAGTCATGATTTTCACCTCATTTCCATTGATCAAATGGCTAAGCTGTCCCCTCGGTAAGGTCCTGAGTCAAATTAACACTTCAAGCTGGATCTGTTTTCATAATAAAAGACAGCTGATAGATATAATATTAGCAGGATATCTGGAGTGAAATTTTGACCCCATTGGAGTCCATGTAAGTTTTGACCTTGACTTTAATGGAATCAAGATTCCATCCTCAATCTTTATTCATCTTCACTGACCAACACAACCAGTGCCATCAACAGTGGCTTGTTAACCTCAACAGCCTTCTCCAGAATTAATTTATGGTCTGCAGATAAATAACTTGTCACCTGATTTGATTAGAATTCAGAAGCCTTCTTTATTCAACACAATCTACTAGGTCTGCCATAAAGTTTTTCTTTTTTCCTACAATTTCCCCCCTTTTTTATCTTGTGGGTTTCTTGCAAGTCATCAACTGTCTTTTGGACAACTTAACAAGACAATTGTAAATTATAAATTCAACAGCTGTTTGAGCATCTATGGTAAGTTCAAAATGTCCTGCCAATGTTTTGCTCGTTAACGTAATTTATTATGCCTTCAGAAATGTCTTTTAAAATATCTATCATCTAGGAAGTCAAATGGCACATGGATGCCATGTCCTGCATAAAACCTTCAAACTCACTTAAGGATTTTTGCTTTTGTCAATGACTTAATTATATTACTTTTGTTAGCACTTCTGAAATCTTTTGTTCCGTGTTCTTCAATAATCCTTCTTCCATCTACTATGGTCACAAATTTGTCTGGCAGTTTAAGTCAAGCCACTTTTTGTGGTCATCTTATGTGATTTCTTGGCTTGTGGCAACTTTCTTCAGCTCTAATTTCATTTCAAGCTTTGAAGTTGATATTCCATTTGATTTCTTTACAGTACTGCTTTATTAACTCTCTGTGTTACTGAGTTTCATGACAGTTGGAGCTTTGTGGACATCTCCAATGAGTCTCTTTTGCATTACAGGCAATGTGCTCTAATGGACAGGGCTCTAAAGTGGTAGCAAAGATACTTGGGCTACGTCTACACTGGCATGATTCTCCGGAAATGCTTTTAACAGAAAAGTTTTCCGTTAAAAGCATTTTTGGAAAAGTGCATCTAGATTGGCAGGACGCTTTTCCGCAAAAGCACTTTTTGCGGAAAAGCGTCCGTGGCCAATCTAGACGCGCTTTTCCGCAAAAAAGCCCCGACCACCATTTTTGTGATCGGGGCTTTTTTGCGGAAAACATATCTCTGCTGTCTACACCGGCCCTTTTGCGCAAAAGTTTTTCGGAAAAAGACTTTTGCCCGAACGGGAGCAGCATAGTATTTCCGCAAAAGCACTGACAATCTTACATGAGATCGTCAGTGCTTTTGCGGAAATTCAAGCGGCCAGTGTAGACAGCTGGCAAGTTTTTCCGCAAAAGAAGATGATTTTGCGGAAAAACTTGCCAGTCTAGACACAGCCTTGGGTTTTATTCTTGTTCCTGCCACTGATCAATGGTGTGACACCGGAAATCTGTGCACCACTACCTGTAAATTGGGGGTGATGATACTGTTCCCCTTTGTAAAGTGGAGTTTGAAATCGATGGAGTAAAGATCTATATAAGAACTAAATATAATTAGATTAAGATAAAAGACATGCTTGGCTGAGCCACGATGAAAGGAACTATTTAATTATTTATGGTGACGGAGTTTGTTTTACAGGTATTCAAAATAAGCACTAGCTGACTATGCCAAAATGCACACTCTGTTGTGCATGCTTTTCATTCCAAATAAGACCTAATCTAGTTTCATTTCAGTCTCTGAAGACATGTGATCTGCGATGTCCAGATTTCCTCATTTAACTCCTCTTTTTACTGAATAAAAGAAAATGCTAATATTAGCGCTGGTGGAGAATTGTCCATCAAACCTTTTTTTAAACAGAAAATTGGGTTTTTTGAAACAATGAACATTTATACAAAGTTTGGTGTTTTCCTAAAAAAAATTCCAATATTTAACTGAAAAATTCATCACCCCAAAATAGGGCACATATTTTTGGCACAAAGCATTTTTTTTTTAAATAATACTCTCTGGGCAAAAAAAAATTTTTGACAGCCAAAAACTGTCAAAAACAAGTAAAAGAAAATGAAATAAAAACCAGATTTCTCTGCTGAAAATTAAAACTTCCTTTAAAACTTCCTGTTTTCTATGGAAATTTTTAATAAAATTTTTTCTGCCAGTTCTAATTAATATAATTAATCTTCTACTTTCATTATTTCTCTAGAATTATGTTGCCCTGTTCCAAGTTTCTCCTTGTTTTCTTTCCTGTACCTTCTTGCCAGTATTGGCAGTGAAGCTTCCCTTAATGATGACATATGTTCCTCACTCATTCAGAATATGAGACAACTCTTTACATAGAGCATCTGTTTATTTATCTAGGGGACATGTGGCTGGAACATAAACGTGAATGAGCTCTGGGAAAGGCCATTTTTAAATATGAAAATGGATTAACATTGGTGTAGCCAAAATCCTTCCAACCCCTAATTTGATTACTAGTCACAGAAAACTCTGAGACAGTCTCATTATAATTAATACAAACATTATTCTTTTCCACTGGACAAATGTTGTCATAAGAGAACTGATGTATGAAACAGAAACAGACCTGCAGTATGAAAAATAATGTATGTTATTGCAAGCTTCCCTTTAAGGATCCCACACTGTGATGTGCTGAGTCGAATCCTTAATTCCCACTGATATATAGCAGTCCAATGTTGTGCTTAAACGATTATTTCTTTACATGCACCGGATATACAGATATCACATTATCATGCCTATTTCCACACAGTTCCTAATTATTTTATGACAAATTATATATATGTGTGTGTATTTGTATTTAATATAGATATATGTGAAATTTAATTATGCTTTAATATTTTAATAACAGCTAATGTGAAAAATTTGATAGAGACTGACATGAGATCAAAAAAGTTTCTGGAGAAAGAACTGAATTTCTTTATCTGATATAAACCAAGATTTTCAAGGCCATCAATAATAGTAATTTTCACTTTGCCCACTGCTTAAATCAGCTGATATGAAGCTGTTTTTCAAGTCAAAGGCAAAATTTGTCTGCTAGTGAGAAGAGAAAAGCATTTAGTTGTCTGGAGGATTTGATGCTTAGAGAATTGATGCTGAAGCAATAGAACATTTAGTTAGCACATAATGATGCAGAGACCTTTTGTAGTCCTTTGAAACACACATACATCTAATTCTTGCTGACTTCAGTGCAGTTGCAGTGGGATAGAGCCCTAAACATGACACCTCCTCGTGCTGCCATTGCCAGAGTACAATATCATTATTTCATTGCATGCTAATATTTGAGCTGTTTGTTAAAACATCAGTTTAAAAAAATCACTCTTCTGTCTAAAAGGTTGCTAGTCACCATTATTACAGAAAATCTAAGATTACTGAAAGATTAGAGGGGGAAAAGCATGTTAACTATTTTTGTGTGTCTCTGACAGGATTTTCTATAAAGTCCATCTCACTATTTCTTCTGTCACATCAATCAGCTTTCCTTGCAGTTTTTGTGCATTTCTCACAAAGCAAAAAAGGAGAGAAAATACATTTTTGAAAATAGGAAAATATGATTGTAAAACTAGAAATTTTGTCAAAGGGGTTGGGGCAGCTGCCATACTAGAAACTACTTTGATCTAAGTTCTGATTTATAGATTTAAAAGTTCCTTTTAAATATGGAATTCTTCATTTTTATATTCATAACACTCCCTGTGCCATAAGACAGAGTGAAATGACTTATGGAAATGAAATTATTCAACTACATGCTTTTCTTTTTTTCTCATTATTCTTCATTTTCACTACTCTTCTCTAAGTAATATTGCTGCATGAATATTTTCCCATCATTTCCAAAGCACCTCAGGTGGGATTCTAAACTCTCTAAATATCAGTTTATTAATCCCCTGATGCAGTAATGCCATGGAGATAAGTGCAGAGAGAGAGAAAAAATGCCTTGAAATCAACAGGAGAGGACAATAGACATTTTCTCCTCTAGATAGCACAAAGAAATGACTTGAGCAGTGAAGGTCACGTCCATGCAAAATTTCAGTGAGGGAGCGGACAAAAGATGTTAACAGATTGTTTTGTTTGTTGCTCTGCACTTAAAACTTAACTCAATATAGCTACATCAGTTGCAGTGTTCCCTGTAAGCTGTGCGCTTATGCAGCCGCTCAGGAAAAATTCAAATACTGCTTAACTGATTAGCAGACAGCCACAGCTACTAGTGGTGTACATTTGTACATAACTCAGTGTGTATAAAAATTATTCCACACATGGATGGAAAATCTCCACACACGGATGGAAAAGATAAGGGGGAACATTGTAATTAAAAATGACCTAACTCCTAGTGTAGACACAAGCATGTCAACAGAAGAATGTTCCTGCCAATGCTGCTACCACCATGTGGGTTGGGGTTCTTACACAGACAGAAAAATAACTTCTGTTAGTGTAAACAGTGTCTATGTTCTGGGGTTATGGTGGCATAGCTACAGAGACACAGCTACCCAGGTACAGTCTCCATAGTGTAGACACACCTTAAGAGAGATTGTAAAGCATCTGAGAAACAAGACTGGTAGCACTTTCTGCAGAATCAAATTCTCTATCTCCAAAGGGCAGATGCAACATGGGCAGTGGCAACGCAAGCTTCTCCACTACATCCTACCAATGAGCTTCAGTACTAACCTAGAGACTAGCCTGATCAGAGGCCGGGTCAGACACCATAGCCAACACAGTTCTTGGCTTCTTAGCTGGTACAAGCCTGCCAAAACAGTGTCATGAGTCAGGGGGAGGTTGTAATGAGGAGTCCTATCCATTGGACTGGGACCAGCAAACGCTTTCATAAGAACATAAGAATGGCCACTCTAGGTCAGACCAAAGGTCCATCTAGCCCAGTATCTGGTCTTCCAACAATGGCTAATGCCAGGTGCCCCAGAGGGCGCGAACAGAACAGGTAATCCTTAAGTGATCTCTCTCCTATCATCCATTTCCAACCTCTGACAAACATGAATTTATCTAGTTCTTTTTTTAACCCTATTAAAATCCTGTTCTTCACACCAACCTCTTGCAAGGAGTTCCACAAGTTGACTGTTCACTGCATGAAGAAAAACATCCTTTTGTTTGTTTTAAACCTGCTAATTACTAATTTCATTTGGTGACCCCTAGTTCTCATGTTAGGGGAACAAGTAAATAACTTTTTTTTTTCACTTTCTCTATATCAGTCATGATTTTATAGACCTCTATCAGATCTCCTCTTTTGTAAGCTGAACCTTTTCCAGTGCTAATATATGTTTTTTGAGATGAGGCAACCACATCTGTATGCAGTATTCAAGATTCGGACATACCATGGATTTATACAGAGGGAATAAGATATTCTCTGTCTCTTTCACCGAAGTCACTTAAATATTTGTAAATATCTGCAACATGAGTAGTCTTCTTTGATATTTTTTCATGTTTGGGTTTCATTTTGCATTTGAACAATTAGAACACATTTACTTTAAAAAAAATAAATCAGCTCAGTGGATAGATTAACCCCAATAACAGAGCTCCCCTGGTCTGACCTGCAGGTGAATGTATGTGGCTTATCCTTTTCTGCATCAATACTGTTTGATTTTTATTTAAACTGTGCTTTTTGGGGGTGAGGGATCACAGAGACATTCGGTATATGAGAGACTATTTAACAGCCATCTATATTCTCTTACTTCTAGTGAGCATGTATGTAGGAGCCATATCAGTTTTATATTATGCAGAATTTTGAAGTTAGTAAAACATTTAAAACTATTTGTTCTTATAAAATATGGTGACACTGCATCAGTGGCCTATCTTGGGATGGCTAGAAGCCTATCTTGGGATGCCTAAAAAGCAGTATCTGAAGTGGTCTGTAGGTGCAGGTGCAAAACTATACAATCACATTAATTAACAAAGGGCCCACTCCTAAAAGCCTTCTGTGCACAGAAGTCTTATGGATTCCAAATGGAATTATGTGGCCAGAGGCTTGTAGGATCCAGTCCCAACTATTATAGTGTTAACTTTTACGTATTATAGTGTTAACTTTTACACTATTATAGTGTTAACTTTTACGTAAATTTGTGAAGCAAATTTATTTGGGGGAAGCCATTGCAAACAGCAAGAGATCCTTGCTTTAATCTCTCCAATTAGAGTTCCTGAGAACCAGTCATTGGTGGCTGGGGCTGAAATCTCTGAAAGAGGGAATCGCTTGTATGCAGTTTGTGACCATCTCTGTTCAAGGGCTGATGTACATAGTGCAAATGTACATAGTGCAAATACAGAAATTATACTCAGAAAATATCCCCACTCTGTGGCCCTGATTTCTCCTCCTACAGGAAACTGACATGAGACCTTAACATTTGCTGTAGCTGGACAGAGGTCACAACAGAGAATTTTCCAATCACTAACAATTGCAGAATTGTAAGGATTTGGTCTCATACCAAAACATAATGTATCATCTCCTATGTACTAGTTTATCTTGCTATAATGGGATGGATTAACCACTTCTCTGTTACCTTGCTATTGTCATCTTCTGGCACACTCAATGTGGTTTAACCTGTTTTAATCTAAACTTTTCGGAACTCTTCCCCTTTCATTTGTTTTTCTGATCTTCATCCATAATTTTAAATCTTAATATTTTGTCCTCACTGAAAACTATGAGTTGTGGACTTGTTTTTAGTGTTGATTGTTGCTAGTTTTGTTGCTCTTTCTTTCTGTGATGCTTCCTCAGCACTTTTGATCACAGGCGTAATATAAATAAATGAAATGTAATGTGCTCATTTCTTATCATTATAGACTGATGTTAGAAAACTAAAATCTTATGTGTATTCCTTACTTTAATCAGAAAACTAAAGAAAGTTTATGAGCACTATATATCTCTTTTAATTTGTCCGGCCGAAAAATATGGTTGGCAGTGGGGAAATACATCATTTCTTCTTACCATTGTATTTTGTAATGTTGTTAAATGATGCTGAATGAAGTGGCAACATGGATGCATTTGAAACTGCTAGAAGTTGGTTTCCACATGCACCATTGCCATGCTGCCTAAAGAGACAACGGATGTCATTTATATGGGATTTTCCTCCCCCTCCCTCAGATCCAGAGGACAGCAGCGATGCAATCTGCTGTTTGTGTAGAAAATGTGTCAGGCAAGGCAAGGAGGGCACATGCATGGGAACATCTGCTCCAAGAAGCCGCTACAAAATTAACCATTTAGGCCCCGGGTCAAAGAGGTGCTTAAGCCCATGCCTAACTTTAAGTTTAGGAGGAGTCTCATTGACTCTTCTAGGGTTGCCAAATGGTTTCAACAAAAATACCAGACACACTTGACATTACATCACAATCTACATTACATCTTATTTAGAAAATACCAGACATTTATATTTTCTCAATTTGTTTCCCAAACAGAAAGCTCAAATACTGGACTGTCCAGTCCAAAACCGGATACCTGGCAACCCTACTTGAGTCACATTCTGGATCCTGATTTTCTCTTGGCACAGCTACCACTTCCTCTTACAAAGTCACAAATCCTCAGGGCCCAATTCTAATACCACTGAAGTCCACAGGAGTCTTTTGCCTGTGCTCAGTGGGAGCTGGATCAGCCCTTATGGCCAGACTGTGCGCTCCTTTTTCACACTGGTGAGCAGTTATTCACTTGAGACATCCCATTGGCTTCAGTGAGATTGTGCACGAGAGCTCCCCTGCCCCCAGCGTCATTTCTAATAAACAGTACATTTTTTTTGACCATCAGACTTTAGCCCTCCCCCTCGATAGGCACTTGTTGCTCATTCTGCTTCCATTTTTTTCTGCAGCTGTATACTTCTGTGTTCCCTTTCAGGGAGCCTCATCACCGAAAACTAGTCAGGCCTGTTTTAAAATGAAGGGACAGGCAACACTCCTGATTGGTTTTGTCTGTTTGTTTCAATTACAGGTGCACTGCTCACTCACAGCTGCCTCTTGTGCCCTTTGCATGAAGGTTTGTTGCCAACATAAACTATTTGCCAACCCAGCTTTTTAATAACACACACAAAAACCATTCTTTGTTCCTTCTATGTATAAAAGTGAAAACCCCACCTTGTCCCAAGCATCTGAGATTGGCACAAACGGGGAAAAAACAGCCTAGTGTTGTTCTAGGCCAATAGCCAAAACAACCTGTGCAAGTTTGCACTGGAAATAGTTTTCATAGGCAGAGGGTCTGCCTTCAGCGAACTAGCAGCTGGCCACCTTACCTGCCAGTTTCGTTGAGTCACTTCCCTGTTATCCCTCTGCTACCCTTCCCCACCCACACTTAGATTTGGAACTGGACAAAAACAATCTTCTCACAATTCCCCTTCTTATCGCTTGCAGCATATTGAAGACTATACCTCCCTGTGAAAATGTCAACTCTAACCGCTCTCTGGGCCCTGCCAGTAGACTGGAAGTAGACCTTACAGCAGCCTTCCCACTGAAATCAATGGCTGAGTGAGTGAGGGTTTCTGGGAGCTGGCCTTTACCCATTTTGGCTGTGTCCAGACTCAGGGGTTTTTTCGGGAAAAGTAGCTTTTTTCCGCAAAAACTTCCCCTGCGTCCAGACTCAAGCTGCGTTCTTTCAAAATTAAATAGAAAGAACGCGGCTTTTCTTTCGATGGCGGTAAACCTCATTTCACGAGGAAGAACGCCTTCTTTCGAAAGTTCCTCTTTCGAAAGAAGGCGTTCTTCAATGTAAATAGGGCTTCTTTGAAAGAGAGCATCCAGACTCACTGGATGCTTTCTTTCGAAAAAGCAAGCCGCTTTTTCGAAAGTTCAACGTGCAGTCTAGACGCTCTCTTTCGAAAGAGGCTCTTTCGAAAGTATCTTTCGAAAGAGCCTCTTTCGAAAGAGGCTTGCAGTCTAGACATAGCCTTTGTTTTTCTGGTAACTACCATTCTGTTTGTTTATTTTTTCAACCTCCCTGTAGAACTTAACCCAGACTCACTTTTGTATCATCTAATGTTACATCTTGCTACTCTTCTTTGGGACTTTTCTGTTGCCTCAGTGGGCCAGATTCAGCCCTGGTGACATGAGTACACCTCCATTGACTTCCGTTGACTACACTGTTTACACCAGGGCTTATAATAACACAAGGTGAAAATATGGCCCCTTGAAGTTAGTGCAAATGTTGCCCTTCATGTCAATGGCCCCAGAGTGTGTGTCTAATATTGGGTACAATCATAGAATCAAAAAATCATAGAGCTGGAAGAGACCTCAGGAGGTCATCAAGTCCAGCCCCCTGCCCAAGGCAGGACCAATCTCAACTAAATCAACCCAGCCAGGGCTTTGTTAAGCCGAGACTTAAACACCTCTAGGGATGGACATTCCACCCTCTCCCTAGGTAACCCATTCCAGTGCTTCACCACCCTCCTAGTGAAATAGTTTTTCCTAATATCCAACCTACACCTCCCGCACTGTAACTTGAGACCATTGCTCCTTGTTCTGCCATCCGTCACTACTGAGAACAGCCTCTCTCCATCCTCTTTGGAACCTCCCTTCAGGAAGTTGAAGGCTGCTAACAAATCCCCCCTCACTCTTCTGCAGACTAAACAAACCCAAATCCCTCAGTTTCTCCTCATAGGTCATGCGCTCCAGCCCCCTAATCATTTTGGTTACCCTCTGCTGGACTCTCTCCACTGTGTCCACATCCTTTCTATAGAGGGGGACCCAGAACTGGACACAGTATTCCAGATGTGGCCTCACCAGAGCCGAATAAAGGGGAATAATCGTAAACCAAATGCTATAATGCATTCCCATTCTTTCCTAGGCCATTAACTACAATATCTCTTTTGCCTTCAGACCCAATGATCAGTCATTAATTTTGCCAATGGCTTGCTTTTTGAGGCGTTCTCCTGCTCTCCCTGTATATTGACTCTATAACTCCAAATGGCGTGACCTCTCATTTAAAGGGGGAAGCACAATGCCTTTATTCTCCATTCTCCCCATCTATTTAAATACAGTAAAACTCCAATAATCTGGCATCCAATAGTCCAGCACTCCTGATAGTCCGGCATCAAAATGGCAAGAGCCTAGTGAGTGAGCTTCAGCAAAAAATGAGTCACAAGGTAACAGCGGCAGCAGCTGAACTGAGCAAAAAGGGTAAAAAAGGCTTAAAAAAACTAAAACATTACAGTATACTGTATACAGTATGTACAATAAAAAGGGTTAAGAACACTTTATATACAGTATATAATATATATATATATATATATATATATATATATATATATATATATATATATATATATAACCATCTTATAGTACCTCCTGATAGTCTGGCATATCTGATAATCTGGCACCACCAAGGTCCCATAGGTTCCTGATTATCGGAATTCTACTGTATCTCTGGATATTACCACGTCACTTGAGAGATGGGCAAAACCAAGAATCTTGAATCTGATATCTTTCAACTCTGAGAAGAAATGGGGAAAGGTGTTTGGATTTGAATCTCTAGATCAGAACCTGCCCCTTCTGTTTTTATTGTAGGTCACATGCAACGTCAAAGGAGGATTATTTTCTGGCTACAGTTCATATGGGCCTCAAGAGGACACAAATCCCTCAAACAACATGGGATTTTTGCCCTTTTGGACTGCAGTCATGCAAGTCTGATGCCACAGTATTTGATCCTGAACCCTAGTCGATACTTGCCCTCAAACCATAACCTTGAACCCAACCCAAACCTAATTCAAATTTGAAAACTGACTTTTTGGCCTACTGTTCCTTTTCCTTGTACCAGCGGTTCTCAATATATTTACCACTGTGGGCCATATATGCAGCTGTTTGTGTTATGTGGGCAGCATATATACTATCTGTATGGCCATGAGAATGTCAGAGGGACTTCGGCTGCGTGCTGATTGGGCTGCGAGTGGCCCGTGGGCCTCAGGGATTGAGAACCACTGCCTTATACTATTTCCTACTCCATTTAGTTTAATACCATCTGCAAAATTGGTTTCCATGATAGAGTCAACTTCATTTAAACTATTTACAGATGGAATGAAAAATATCACTAATGCTGTTCCCATGGTAATACTCCATGCATCCCTTCTTTCTTCCTGGCCAATGACATGCTAGTATTAATATGTGTTATAGTTACCTAACCAGGACCTTATCATTCAGGATTGTTCCCTGGTACTTACTAATCATATACTCTAATTTTCTGTTCAGCGCAGTGTCAAGTGCCTTGTGCAAAGCCAAGTAGATGGCATCCATCGCTTTCTAAATGCCCTTTAAAAATGCCACCAGTCTTGTCAGCTGAGATTTATACTTTGTAAAAGAATAAAGACAACTTTTTAATATTTTGTCATATACTCTTACTATTCTTTATTAATGTCTCCAGCATCTCACATCACCAGAATTCAAATGGACTAAGTTTCCAAGTCTTCTGTAAGCCCTTGAAAACCTCCAGCTCCAATGGAAGTAAATGGGATTTGAGGTCCCACAGTAGTTTGTTGAAGGAGTTCAGTATCTTATACAGCTGGGGCCTGGTATTCACTCTCTTCCATAATTATTTTCTCCAAACCGGGGCTCCAAATGTCATGGGGTCATTTACTTACATACAAAGCTAGGCCTCCATCCAGAAAAGTAAGCAGGTGACTAATTTTAAGTCATGGAACTACTTACATTCTCCAAGTTATGTGTGTGCATAGTGCTGGATCGGGGCCTACACTGGACTCTTTTTAACCAAGACCAGTGGCCCATTTTTATTTCCTGGGCAGGAGGTGACACAGTATATCAACCCCAAAGCAAGCACAGTGAAAGTGCAATGCAAAAGTGTAAAACAAATGAATCAGCCGAATAAAATAGGGACTGGAGTTTGTTTCTTGGCAGAGAGAAGGAAGAAAGATCTGGAAAGATGTCTATCTGAACTTCTTCTGTTGCACTACCTGGGCTTTCCCTTCAACTGGAATATGACTGAGGAAGATGGACAGGCCATTGTTACCACCCTGGCTTCCTTCTGCTGTGTATTACAAAGAGAGCTCTGAGTCTTTTCTACTAGAGCAGCAGTTCCCAATCTTTTCCAGATGGGGACCCACTTTGACAATTCAGGGAGATTTGGTGACCCAAAGCAATTCAAAAATGAGGGGAGGCGGGGGGCAGAGCCACCTGGGGAGACACTTGGCGACCCTTTTGAAATGTAATGGTGACCCACATTTGGGTCCTGACCCATAGGTTGGGAAACCCTGTACTAGACAATCTTCTTCCTCGCTCACCTCCTCTCCAATCTTCCATTTTTCTCCTCTGAACTTTTCTGCCCCTACATGTCCAGCCAGGTAGGCCTTAGTCATCCAGTGATCCCAGGGAAACCAACTGCAGTTTGGGTTGCACAAGGATTTCAGGGTCAGGCCCCACAGTTCTTGTAACAATAAAGCCGCCATAACCTGTTAACATTCACTGTGTCAGATGCTGCTTCGGCACTGCCCCTCCTGAAATCCTTATCCACACCACGGGCCTGGTCTCCACTGAGAAATAAGGTCAAATTTATGAGGGTTGATTTTTAGCACCTGATTTTGTAAAGTCAAATTGTGGGAAAAAATCCTCTTTTCAAAGCCCTCTTCTTCCTCGTGGAACGAGGAATACAGGGGCTTCCAAAAGAGCGCATTTGCTTTTTTTCAGAAAAAGCAGAAGAGCAAACGCGTTCCCCTGTAGTCTAGCCGTACCCTAAAGCTATGAGAGAGAGAGCGAGAAAGAAAGAGAGAGGAATTTATTTAATACTGACCACAACACATTTTCTACTAAGGTGTTAGGCTGGCTACTCAAGTCACAAAAAAGGGACTGATCCTACTTAGAAAACCTTTGGTGGACAAAGAGATAGGTGCATCAACTCTCTGCCTTGCAAAGTTCCGCGTAACAGGTAAGTTGAGTTATCTTGGGATGTAAGTGTGACAGATATTGCAATCCCATGCAGTATTTTGGGGGTCAATACACGGTATTAACTTTATGTGTCACTGTAGGCCAAGGATTGTATGCAATTCCAGGGGTAGGCTCACCACAGCTTCTCCAGGAATCAAAAATAGTGAGGCGGGGGGAGGAGGGGGGGAGAGGAGATTAAAATGAATCACTTAGGTTGTAAATACCTTCAGAAAGGTACCAACCCCTGAGGCGACTTGCATACACTGGTTCAAACTGGGTTTCCCAGATACCAACCGACAATGAAAGGACTTTGACATAAAAATTCTGAGCTTAAACTTCTTTCTGATCAAACAAACAGGGCCTCCTTTTCAAAGTGGAAGCATTAGGAAGACTTTGGACCAGTAGTGCACCAGTGGTGGGTGACATCGGGTGGGCTTGTAGCATAGTATAGGCACTTAAATTGTTTTTGTTTTCTCAGTAATGCTTTTACGGTAAGGATCCATGTGCTTGTGCATAGAAAGAGCTGTGTGCTAACTTGTAATTACTAGCAATACACTAGTCACAGCCCTCAGAAAAAAAGTAATGCCTGGATGCTGCTCTTTAGGCAGCCTGGCTTGCTGCAGATAAGGCAGAGGGCTGTGCAGCATTCAAACCTCTGGTCAGAAAGGAGTGGGACAGTTCAAAGCATAGGTGATGACTGAAGACCTGAGACTTGACTGAGATCTCTTGGGACTGACAAGAAGTGGTGGTTGGAGGATATACAGGGGCAGTTAGGTGAAACGATGTGCTCAGAAACTGTTGCTAAAAGAAGTTTCCTCAGAAAGGGATTGCTTTCAAGCCTTTATGCTTGTTAATTTTATTGTTTAATATGTATTTTATTTCAAAATTTCCCCATTCTGATATAGCAAAATACCACTGCTGCAGCTAAATACTTATACATTACAATGTATTCTCCCTGTAGAGCTACAATAAAGCCTTGTGGTGAATTGTTAAAATAATGCATTATACAATTTTAAAAATAATAGTGTTGCTTAAATTCTTTTCTTTTAATAGAATAATTTCTTTTTCCCTGACAATGTGGCTCCTAACTGCATTACTTGGCTTATCTGTGACTGTAATGACTTCTGATTTAAACAACCTTGTCAGGACATGATAACTCCTGGTAACCAGTCCCCAACTGAGCTGACACCAACTTGATCTATTGCTATTCACTGTGCCGTAGAGTGTCTCCGCTAACTTTCATTCACATGTTATTTTGTAATGAAGGCTACCAGTCCAGATTTTTTTTCTGGACAAATTTAACAAACAAAATGTTAAAAAATAAAAATTATCCTTTATCTCAACTAGATTTTTTTATTTAAAAGAATAAGACATTCTGAACGTAAGCATATAACACAAAGGTGGGCCCCAAACATTATTTTTGGAGTAAAAAAGTGTAAATATGGGGGGGGGGGAGATATTCAAAGACTATACAAAACAGGAAAATGTAAATTGTATCTACCATAGTCATGCAAATTTGCAATGTCAGCAGAAGCCAGTAGATGTGGTTTCAATGAGGGTAAATGTTCCATATAAGGAAGAGGGAATCTATGGTTAAAGGCTGCAGAGCCACCTTTACTGAGAACTCCTAAAAAGACCTAGGCCTTGTCTACACTGGCATGTTTTGTTGCCCAAAACTGCCTTTTGTTGACAAAACAGAGCACAGCCTGCAACAGTAACAACCAGTAGTGAAAGGTGTCTAGCAGGCACAGAACAGAGGTTCTGATAGCTAACAAAAAGACAGCAAAAAGACAGGCAGATAGCATCATTGTGAAAGATGAGTGTCTAATGGGAATGCACCCACAAATCTCAGGAGTGATAATCACCCCATAATGCTGGGTAAAACAGAGCTGTAAGAGAAGAAATGCTTGGCTGGCTTCAATGAGAAAGTGTGCAGATGATGCCATGTATAACAATATCAATTTGGATGTATCAGTGCATGCATGTCAGTTCTGAATTGGTGTGTTCTTTCTAATGCCCATCACTGAAATAAAGTGAATACATTTTTTAGAGATTAATATACGAGGGATTCAGGGCCCTCACACTTAATTACACATATATGTACATCAACTAGACCATGACACCCAAATTGTGGGTGTCCGTGAGATATCCATAGCACATCTATAAAACAAGTAAGTCTCTTGAAACAGCAATCACTGGTGCTTTGGCTTGGCATCCAGAATTCTGGGAGGAGACCACACTGGCTGCAATATTTACTGTGATTCATATAAAGAGCTAAAAATCTGCAAGTTAGAGCTATCTCAAATAGCTCCCTTATTCACTGCACCGGGCACTTTACCGTATCTCCTTTTTAGAAAGCCACACCCATTTTTCCTCAGCTGGTCCAAGGAGTGAGCAGTCTGCACCATATCACGTGTCTATAAAATCGTAAGATAGCAAGCCAGATGCTCAACTGATGTAAATTGGAGTAGCTCCACTGATTTCAATGGGGCCACTCCAATTTATACCAACTGGCTCCACATTCTGTTTGGTATAACTCCCACTTGCACTGAGAGGATGAGATGTAACTGGCAGCCTTTATAATGTGTGCTGTGAACCAGATGGCATAAATGGGCTTCAGAAACGGAAGCATAAAACTTAAATATATAAAATCAGTTATGACCAATGTATTTAATATCCCTTCAGTTCTTATCAGTCTCTCCTGTGTCTTACCACCAATCCTCTTTGCATTAGCAGTAGATTGGGTGATGAAGAGGCCACAAAAGATATCCTGGACAGAGTAAATTGGGTTAGCAGACATGAATTACATGACCTTGACTTGGCTGACAACACTGCTTTACTAAATATGACATGGAACAAAATTATTGCCCCTACTTCACAGGTAAAACAGGAAGCAGTAAAAATTGGATTGAAAGTAAAAGAGAAAACCAAGATTATGAAGGTAGGAAACTGGACAACCAATGCAAAGGTGTCCATGGATGGAAAGGAAATCAACCAGGTAGAAGAATTCTGCCATCCAGTGAGTAGGAAGACAACACAAGGTGGCTGTGATGAAGTTATTCATATGAGGTTAGGGAAAGCAAACACTGAAAGAATGAACAATATCTGTTAAAGACTGTGGTCTCCATACCAAACTAAAATTGAGATTATACCGTGGGACTGTACTGAGCATGCCACTGTATGGAGCAGAGATTTGGCTGATGATCGTGACTAACTAAGAGGTTGGAGGCAGCTTATCACAGACGGTGAGGAAGATATTACACATTTCATGGAAAGACAAAATAACAAATGTGAGAGAAAGGGAGCTGTATATAGAAAGAAGGATTAGGTTATGAGGACATGCACACCAAATGGAAGATGGGAGCCATGCTAAGCAGGCACCGAAGTGGGTGGAAAGTGAGAAAGGCCCAGGAAGAACTGGCAGAAGAGAATGACAGAAGTTATTGAATGCACAGTCATCACCCAAGAAGAAGTACCAAAGTATCAAATGAGCATAATCAGTGGCAGAACTGATGTGTCAGAGAATCAGGAGGAACTAAGGTCTATGGTAAGGCCCTATGAGAATAATACTATTTCTAAAACAGATTTTTCCTCTGAATTGGTACCTGACTAACTTGATCACAAACAAGACATAATTTAGAAAACATAAAAGCAAGCTCAGATAACACTTAAATAACAGAGAGAAAACACAGGGAAGCCTTCTACATAAGGAGATGAGAGAAAGCAAAAGATTATTAAGATGCATAAAAAAAACCTTTTGCTACCAAGCTTGTCCGTGGAGAGAAAAGAGAAGTACCATGAGGTAACAGATATTCTTGTTGAATCAAAAGAAGAAAAATGAAAATAAATGAAGCTTTATGAGCCTGTTCCAAAGCCCATTTTAGTAATCAGTCCTTCCACTGATTTCAGTGAACTTTGAATCAGGCCCACATAGCATAAATTATTAGGGCCACATATTACTCTTCATCTGCACATGAAACACGTGTTGATATCAGTGCAGAGTTCTACTCTCAATCTATGGCCCTGCAGTCTTTGCCCAGGTAAAATCCTCACTGAAGTCAATGGGAGTTTTTCAGGAGTATTGACTGCAGAACAAGGCCTGATGACAGTATATAACACCATGGCTGCATCTAAACTGGCAAGTTTTTCCGCAAAAGTGGCTGCTTTTGCGGAAAAACTTGCCAGCTGTCTACACTGGCCGCTTGATTTTGCGCAAAAGCACGGACGTTCTACTGTCCAAAATCAGTGCTTCTTGCGCAAATGCTTTGACGTTCCCGTTCGGGCAAAAGCCCTTTTCCAGAAATGCTTTTGCGCAAAAGGGCTAGTGTAGACAGCTGAAAACTGTTTTGCGCAAAAAAGCCCCGATGGCGAAAATGGCGATCGGGGCTTTCTTGTGCAAAACCGCGTCTAGATTGGCTCGGACGCTCAGACGCTTTTCCGCAAAAAGTGTGGAAAAGCGTCCGTGCCAATCTAGATGCTCTTTTCCGCAAATGCTTTTAACGGAAACACTTTTCCGTTAAAAGCATTTGCGGAAAATCATGCCAGTCTAGACGTAGCCTATAGGTACACTTTTTAATAGTCTAATACAGACTTTCTCAATCTTTTCTGTATTGAGCCTTTTCTCTCTTCTTTTCCCAGATGGGGTAATGCTTGCATTCAGTATGGAAAGAGCAGCCTGGTCACAACTTGTTCTTCACCCCCAGCTGAAGAATCCGATCTAATATCTTTGCAATGGTGGAAGCAGTGGTTTAGATAGGACATAACCTCTTGCTTGGCTCTTTCCTCTCATGGAATTTGAAATGGAGCCTCCTATTCAGTTTATTAGCAGGGGAATTTTCATACCGCAGGCTGGGAGGGACTCAGACACCTGTAAGGGAGGAAAAAGCAGGTTGCTTGGCTGTACTTACATGAAGGTCTTTAGAAGTGTAGGCTCTCTCAAAATGTAGTGCCAGAGGCATTTGTCCCAGTTGCCCTTGCCAAAGTCATCACTTAGGCCTTGTTTTACACTAGAAAGTTGTGCGTTTTTAATTATACTGGTATCGCTAAAGTGTTCCAATCCCCTAGTGTGGACACAGTTATAGCAGTATAAAGGTGGTGGATACACAGGTAGCTATTCTTGTAAGGTGAAGCTATTTCCATTTCTTTAAAAGTTCAGCGGAGGCTAAAAATACATAAATGTTCTTCCTGGAGAAAAACTAATGGCTGCCATATTTTAGTTACATTTCAAACACAGTAACTAATCTAAAATTACTGTAGAATTCTAATCACTTTACTAAAAATACAGTGCTGTTATTTGTAGACCGTTATTCCTAGCTGATGGGAAGCCAACAGAAATGAAATTAACCTTTTCTGCCTGCTTCCCTTTTGCTTTATCTTTCCCTTATTTTCAAAGAAGGGAAGTGGCACTTAAAAATGTGGTAGTACAAAGCAAGGGACTGATCCTTACAGACCGTGCTAAGAGAAAATTCCCCTTGTACCCAGACTGGCAAAGTGTAGCCTGGGATCTGAAATGGAGGGATTTCCCAGATCCTAGGTGGGAAAAACAGAAAGTCTCATTCATTTCAATATGGTTTTGGTAAAGAAAAAATGCTTGTATGAATGACATTATAAACTCAGGAAGAAGATGCTGAGATATCAGTTCACTAGTATGTCTGAGTCATAGATTTGTACAGTGCTGCACTGTACAAACAAGAAAAAGCCCCTACTCCAGGCAGCATAATTCAGATATATGCAAGAGACTGCAGAACATTTTAAATACACAAATGTATGGAGACTATGTCAGTCCAGACATCAACAAAGAAAAACCTTATGAAAACATCTGCAATTTGGGAGGTAATCAGGAATAATTGTCTAGTGTTGGCTGGACTTTTGGCTACACTCGTTAATGTAAGAAACCATAGTTGAAGGGGCTGTTCCAAGACAATAAGAAATCTAAGTTATATCCCTGTTCTGTTCCAGTGTGATCATGGATGGGCAAATCACTTACACTTAAGGGCTTTGCTGAATAGGGATGGATTTAAGCATATGCTGCATCAGGGCTTTGCAGAACCAGAATCTATATATACCACTAATTGCCTCCATTTCCCTATTTATAAGATGGAAATAATACTACTACTTCTATTTGAAAAGGGCATTGTGAAGATACAATCATTAGCAGGGCTTGACAAACTATGTAATCTACTCGCCCACGGCGAGTAGATTACAACCCGGAAGAGCCGGGTTCGGGCAATCTGTGCATGCGCAGATCACCGGACAGCACGGCTGGCGAGCGGGGTTCGCCGCGGCTCAGCAAGCCCTGATCATTAGTTTTCACGCAGGACTCTCATACTTTGGAAATAATAGAAATGTCTTTAATTAACCAGCCATGGTGAACTTTGATCTCAGAGAGCAACGAGTCAAAGGCGATACAGCTCCTGATGTCTATGGACAAAGAGCCTGGAAATAAAATGACAAAAGTCTGGATTAAACTGACAGTAACAAACACATTAATTATAATAATTCAGTGTTTTATAGTAGTACCTAGGTGCCCCATTGCTCTAGATATTGTAACATACACACAGTAAATGACAGTCCCTGCCCCAGGCCATTTTACAATCTAGACAGGACAATACAAAAAGTATACCCCATTTTACAGATTGGGAATTGAGGCACAGGCTGATAAATGACCCGCCCAAGGTCCCACAAGAATTCTGTAGCAAAGCTAGGAAGTGAGCCCAGGTATCCTGAGCATGACAGGTTAAGAAACAGGATTAATTTGTCACAACAAGTTTTGTGCACAATTGTTGTAGCTCTCTTGGTCCTGAGATATTAAAGACACAAATTGGGTGAGGTAATAGCTTTTATTGGACTGTCCGTCAGAGAGACCAGCTTTTGAGTTTATACGAGCGGAAAAGCTTTCAAGCCACACAGAACTCCTATCTCCCTCCTCCACTGAAGTTAGACCAATAAAAGATGTTACTTCATGCAAATTAATGTCTTTAAAATCAACATTTTAAAAACTGGGTCCCACTGAAGAGCTTTCATTATGAAACCATCTTTGGTTGGACACGGCTCCAATGTTGCATATGTTCACAATCCACATAAAGGCAGAACAATGAAAGTCAGTGTTATTGTAATTCACTTCCTAAGGGCCCAACTTTCAATGGTGTAGAATCAGGCAGTAGGACTCCTCTGAAATCACTTGGGAATTTTGCTACTGATTTGGATTAGGCCAGGATTCCATCCTAGGTTCCTCAGGTGGGACTAGTTGGTAGTACCTAAAACACAATGAACAGAAAACCTGGTAAATCGGTCAATGAATTCTACACTTTTAATACAAAAAAAAATTACTTTTGATGGGATTACAGCTAATTAAAATTTAAAATTCAAATTAACTATCTAAAAGGTCATCTTGAAAATCCGTAGGCATCTGGTATTTATCAGCTGACACACAACTAAAGATAAATCCAGGAAAGCACGCCACCTTTCTAAGTGTCATGTTTCAGTCAATCCCGCACTGAGAGCAGGAAAGAGGCAACGAGCAATTAGCACCGCTCGGGGAAAGTGATAATGTGTAATAAAAACTTGCTGCTCAATTCGATTTGTTTTCAATATACATTTCTGATCTCTTTAAGGGATTTCGTCTTTAACCCCACAGCGCGCATGCAACGCATGCTCCATAATCTTTAGCTCTCGGACACGGACCAAACTTAGTAGAAGCCTCTTAAAGGACTCTTTTATACACTTGCCATTAATCTGGCTACGTCAAAACACACTGCAAGGAGAGGGGGGCGGTGATCTCAAGGCCGCATCAGAATTTTTCTTAAGTCTACCTGTAATTCGTGACTCAATTAGCCCTAGTTTATGACAGTCACATGACCCAATCCTAGCCACATGTCGTGGATTAGAGATTTGTGCTGGTAGGTCTTTCGCAGCAGGCACGACCGAACGGTGCCCTAAGCAGCTGTGCGGCCAGCTAAGGCAGGACACGGCCGGCATGGAAGCAGCCCAGCCCGCGGGGTTCCAAAGTGAGAGTTAACCCCTTTGGGCGCACCAAAAAAAAAAAAAAAAAAAAGTTCCCAGGACTTGGAAAGTTGGGGCTCATCGCGGTGGCGCGAGGCCAATGGCTTTCATCGCAAAAGCTTCCGCTGCGAACCCAGGAGAGGCTCCCCATGCGCGAGCTGGCGCCGACTCCCGGCTCTGCCGCTGCCACAGAGGGTTAGTTTCGCAGCAAGGCGCTGACTCCTCGGCCAGGCAGGACGGCCCGGCCTCCCCTACGTGAGCGAAGGGCGCCCCCCTCCCCCGTCCCAGGCTGTGGTGCCGCCGGCTCCGCGCAGCACGTTGTGTTGCAGTCCCCTCGCTGGCAAAGCCGCCGCGCCACCCGGGCTCCGTGGGGCGGGGGGGAGACGATACTTCCCAGCCCGGCTGCAAGAGAGGGCTTCTCCCTCCCCCGCTCCAACCCAGCCTGGCCAGGCCGGGGGCGCCCCGCGGCTCCTTCCCCGCCCCAAGCCCCGCCACTGCAGCGGCTGCAGCGGGCCCGCGCAGCATGCGGGGCGGGGGCGGCCGGGGGCCAGGGCCGGAGCCGCGAGCGCGGCCGGGGCTATTGTGTGCACGAGACAGGCAGGCAGGGGGAGAGCCACACACACCCCCCGCTGGCTCAGAGGGAAAGTATCGCGAGAGCGGCTGGCTAACAACCTGCTTCACAACACAAGAGCGCTGCTAGGCTGCCAGCAACAGAGCGCCCGGGGCTCCCGTCTGCCTCCGGCTGCAGCCACATCTGGGGCGGCGGGGGGCGAGCCCCGCACGTGCGGCCGCCGCCAAGCGCGGTGCGGGGGCCGGGCGCGGAGCCGCCAGCAAGGCAGGCTGGTAAGTAGCCAGCAGCGGTGCCTTCCCTGCCCCCCTCCCCGGCTGGGCTGCACCCCTTCTGCCGGGGGCACCCTCCCCCGGGGCGGGGGTTGGCTCGGTCCTCTCGGGTGCATTTGTCCCCTCCCCCCCCCCCAGTCCCCTCCCGGAGTCTGATCACAAAGGGAAAGTCCAGGCAAATCGTCCCATAAAGTTCTGGGGGGCTGGGAGGGGAACCGCAATGGGCCACCCAGCTCAGCGAGCCCAGGCGCAACTCGGAGCCTGCCCTCCCCTGCAGCGTTTGCGAGCTGCGCTGGAGCTGGGAACTTTTCCCAGCAAAGGTCACACGGGCTCCCTCGTCCCTCTGCGCGGCTGCAGCCGGGGGATTGTCATGAAGCAACTTTCCCAGTATTATTCTTTGGGCTGGGGAGGGGGATGGGGGAGGCAGCGCTAGGGGAGGACTCGGTTTAAGTTTATGGGATTTAATAGATGGCTATAAATGGGGTTGCTGGAACTTTAAAAGGCAGCAAGCTGTGGTTGGCTGGTAGCTAGATTTGGAGTAACATATGGCATTAAAAGGAGCACAGCTGGAGGTAGCATTTCCATCGCAGTGAAGTCAGAGCAGCTGACTCTCCAGCTTGCAGTGTAATTAGCAAACCGAGCACTCCCTCCCTCACTCGCACACTCTCCTCTCTCTCGCACACGCACTCACCCGCCTGCTTTTCTTCCGCTACTGCCGAGCTCCAGCGCCCAGCCCCGGGAGCGCTCGCCCGCCTCAAACTTGGGCGCCTCCAGAAGGGGATTTTTTTTCCATGCACCCCTCAATCCCAGCGTGGCAGCCGGGTCAGGTGAGCCGCCTTGTTGGATCTCCCTCCTCGGAGCTGTTACTGCAGGTAGTTGGACTTGTAGCCTCCCCCCTCTCTCTCTTATTTGTTTGCTTTTAATAACTTTTAGGGGAGTCAACTTTGTATGTGTGGGGGGGGGGGGGTTGGTTCACAGGACCGTTCTCCTCCCCCAAATCCCTGAAGTGTTCAACCTCCTCCCACTGTGCAAGCAATGAATGAGTGATCTATTCTTTAATGTAGAATGAATGTGCATAAAGTTAAGTGTGGGGGTGGATTTGTTGGTTTTCATGAAAAGAACAAAACGGATGCCCCGAGTTAAGCATTTCCAGGAATGCTTAAACTGCTGGGTGGTGGTTCTCCCTCCCTCTTTCTCCCCACCCCCAATTTGTTAGTGAAAGAGACAAAGGTTGGAGGTGCTGCTTCTTTGGAAGCTTTTGTTTACTTACAATCAAGTTTTTCCTGTTTGGAGCAGGTGTTGAGGGATGAGAAGCATGTTGGATTTCTCTCTTTAAAAAAACAAAAAACAAAAAAAAACCGATTAGACAATTAACAGTAAACGTTATCTCCAAGGCTGTTTCTTCGGCTGGTATTACCCAAAAGCCAATCTGTTACAGCTGCTAGGAGCCTTTAGTGTATAGTAGCATTCAAGTTTTTCCTGTTTTGAACAGGTTATGAAGGAAGAATGGAGTTTCCAGACCATAGCCGCCAATTGCTGCAGTGTCTGAGTCAGCAGCGTCACCAGGGCTTCCTGTGTGACTGTACTGTTTTAGTTGGAGAAGCTCAGTTCAGAGCCCACAGAGCTGTTCTTGCTTCTTGCAGCATGTACTTCCATCTTTTCTACAGGGACCAGTTAGACAAAAGGGATATTGTGCATCTGAACAGTGACATTGTCACAGCCCCAGCCTTCAGTCTGCTGCTTGAATTCATGTACGAAGGCAAGCTGGAGTTTAACAGTCTTCCAGTTGAAGATGTGCTCGCTGCAGCGAGCTACCTTCACATGTATGACATTGTGAAAGTCTGCAAGGGCAAGCTGAAAGATAAAGAATTGTGTTTGGAAGAAAAGATGAATGAGGATGTGGCTAATTTGGAAAAGGAAGAGCATTTTTTAGACCCTGGCGTGCACCTGGTACACGAGTTTGACCCGGGACACAAACAAAAATTCAATGTAGCAGAATATGATAGAACAACTAATAAAGATAAGGTCAGTGGTCACCCTGGCTGGTCCTCTGATTCTATAAGTGTCAGCTCTGTGTCTGCAGAGGCAGAATCGTGTACCATAGCAGCTGGAAAAACAAAAGCTAATGTCAATAGTTCCTCAGGACCTTTGTCCCAAAGGTCTGTTAACCATCCCCCGGCTCCGAGTGATGTGGACTGTGCTCTGGATTTGTCTTTCAAGCCTGTGTCTGGGAGAGATTCCTTACACCCCTCCTACGTCTTTGGACAGCTGGCTTCCGACAGCCAGCAGCAGGGTACTGAGCCACTTGTTAAAGATGAACAAGACTTGCTGTCAGATCAGGAGGACAGTGAAGCAAGGAGTCCAGAGAGTCAGCATTTTGGGAATTCAGCCAAAAGCCTAGTGACAGGGTTAGGACACATGTTCGCGGGAAACGGCAATTCTCACACAAGAGAAGATGAGATAGATCAAGACAGAGATGAAAGTGAAGATGACATGGATTCATCAGATATCTCCTCCTCTGGTGTGCTTGTGCCTCCTGGACATATCTGCATTTGCCCGCTCTGTAGCAAAGTTTTTCCAAACCCGCACATCCTGCAGCTGCATTTGAGCTCTCACTTCAGAGATAAAGATGGCTCAAGGACCAGGTTGTCACCTGACGGTTCGGTGCCTACCTGTACGCTTTGTGGGAAGACTTTTTCTTGCATGTACACCTTAAAGAGACACGAAAGAACTCACTCAGGTGAAAAGCCTTATACCTGTGCCCAGTGTGGAAAGAGCTTCCAGTATTCCCACAATCTCAGCCGTCATGCAGTAGTGCATACCAGAGAGAAACCCCATGGCTGCAAATGGTGTGAGAGACGATTTACACAATCCGGTGACTTATACAGACACATCCGTAAATTTCATTGTGGCCTCGTAAAGTCCTTGGTGGTTTGAGGACAAGCTTTTAACTTTTGTGTTGCTAATGTAATGTGTGGGTTTTTTTTAAAGGCAGCATCTGATTTTCTTTTTTACTGATCTTCATATCCGTAAACGATGTTGAAAGATGCTTAAGGGTACACTACAAAGGCCTTTTTGCCATAGCCGCCTTTTTTTTTTCTTCCTGTTTCCCTCGCCGCTTGTTGTCTGCTGTGCACCATTGTTACATTATTTCCAAGTTAGTAGGGAGAAAATTATTTAAGTACTTCTGCAGTGATTTAGTTTCTATCTTTCATGCTGTAAGTACTTGCTTAATGTTTGCCATCCCCTTTTTTCCAATTAACGCCCCCGCCCCCCCAGAATTAGAGAAATACGCCAAGATTTACTAAAGTCCCCTAAATTCTACCTGTGTATCTCATGACAGCAAAAGAGCTGAACTATAGCTTATTTTAATGTGTATTGAGGGAATCTGCTCACTGAACTCCATATGCCTCTAGATGAGCCATACAGTCTTTTCAAAAAGTGGCTTTTTAATTGGCCCAGTTTTCAAAAGAGGTTTGAGAATTCCTTGAATTGTACTTACGTATCTGGTACAGTTTGGCCTTTGAGTCTTACTATTATATCAAAGTAGGTTTTCAATCAATCCTAAAATCTGAATGAAAAGTCTTGCATACAGATTTGGCATACTTGGAAGTAAAGGGTTTTTTGTTCTTGTTTTTTAAACATCTTTCTCCCCTTCCCTCCTCCAAGGACTACTGTTTGTGGAATGGCACTGAGCTGCTTTTGAACTTTAAAATGTGGGTAGAAACATGTTTCTATCTGCACTGTATTCATGCCTTAGCTGTCCAAGGATACGCACTAGAGTACACTTGTAAGCTCATATGATATATGAACATGTTTTCATCCCTGTCTCAACAAACACAGGGACCAATCCTGCTCCCATTGGAGGACAATTACTTCAGTGAGTAAACTATCAGTGGATGCAAGATTGGGCCTGTAATATGTGCCATAACCTTGCTTACACATTGGGGACTGGATAAAAGTACACAACTGTGCAGAGGCTGGTGAAGGAAATGAAATGGCTGAGCAGCTAGTTAGGAACTGATGACCAGTATCCTTAAGAGGAAATTGGTCAGTATAATAATGAATCAGTTTCTTTAACAGAGATTTCTGATTGGTTCAAGATCCTGTAGAATCTTTTGATACTATAAAAAACAAACCCCAAATCTTTAATTTTACTAAATGACTTATGGTAAAGATCAGAAGCTTGAATTTTTTTTTTCATGGCTTACGTGGTATTAAAGTTGGCAACTGCCCTGGGCCAAGTTCTGTGGAATTCTACTAATTTCTGGGGTAGCACAAATGCAATCCAGCACAGGAACTTGGCCCTGCTAGTTTCACACCAGCCAAATGATATATTAACTTTCCCACTGTTCTCTTAATATAACTAGTTATTGAATTCTCTTGTTCTCTTAGGCAGATAACTATCTTTTAGTCTGTATGTCAGTAAATATCAGATTGTGCCTCTCCACTTTAAAGGGTCCATTCAAGGAACACACACATGCAGATCTGAATTCTTATTATATCTGTGGTTTTGAATTTCATTTTTTCTGGACTGAATCTTTTTTAGTTAAGAAAAATAAGTTATTTTGTCAAGTTTACTGACACTCCTGGGATGGCTTCTTGAAGTTTAATCATTTATTTTTAAATGAATTTGAAGCACTGAAGTGGATTCTTCAGAATATTGGATTTCATCCCAAAAGAAGGAATTGTCCAGCATTTCCTTTTATATGTTTTAAGTAAGCACTACTACCTATGTGGTTTCAACAGTGTAATTGTGATATTGATCTACTAGTGAAAGTACTTTAAAAAAAAATCAGGACGTCACTTGTTGCAACCTCCTTTTTATTCATCTCTTAAACTATGAATGTACATGTAATGTGAAATTTTACTTCTACTTTTAGTTTGTTCAGACTAACTTCTTTGTATCACTGTAAAATATCTTTTGCTGAACCTGTTACATAGGAACATGGGAGAGCACTGTATGTTTAAACAGAAATGGCTTTGGTACTTTGGTACTGTGGTCTTATTTTTACTTAATCACTTTTTTTTGCTGTGATTGGAAATAGCACTGAACAAAAATCTACTAAAATTAAGTTATTTTTTTTCTCCTGATGATACTTGATATAGTATTTATTAGAATTATTTGAAGTGGAATTATTACTGTTAAACTATTTCAAAGTAAGTTAATCTATGCTTCACCTTCAATCTTACACAAATGTCTGTACATGCTGTAAAGAACAACTAATACAGTAGTGGTGTTATCTAAACTAGCAATATTTTTTTAAATTTTGCATTTTTTGCGATACTGCTGTTGCATTTCACTCACTTCCTATTTTTGTGTGTGGTTTTTTTTTTTATTTTTTTTTATTAAAGATCCAATATCCTAAATTGTGCCATAAGACATTAATATAGGGGCAGGGGAAAGTCAAAACAAGTTTGTATCTGACTTTAGTCTAGAAATAACTCACGAAACTAATGCTGTGAGCATGCTCTGTATTTCATTGAAAATGGGATACTGGTTTTAAAAAAATAACAAGGGGTGGGTTTTTTTTCTTTTAGTGCATTAATGCATTGTTCTTTACTCATAGCTTAGTATTTTTCTCCCCAACCTTAATAGCTTGAATTTTTAAATTAAAGATGTTTGCACTTTTATTTTAAAGTGATTTTTTTTTTGGTGCACTCTGTCTTTGGGATCTTTTTAAAGTTGCAATAGCTTTGAGCATGTCTTCAAAAATGTTTCATTACAGAGAAGTACTAAAAACATTGCACACTTATGTTTTCATAAAATATTTCACTGTGGGGGAGTTCCTTCTCTGTAGAGAATAGTACTGCTCTAAATTTTAAAACACTGGATTTGTCTACTACTACTACAAACAAATACTGTGAAGTTAATGTAAAAAATCATCAATATTTTTAATTGTTTTTAATCTTGGTGCGGTTCAGATTAAATATGTATATTTAAAGACACTAATTTTTGTGAGAGTTTTATAGTATACAGGATGTAGAAAAGCTCTTGGAATGGAATATATTTTATAAAAATGTTCTATCACTGTTTTATAGTGAGCTATTTTTTCTTCAGTGTTAGTATTAAACTGTTTAGTCTAGATACGACAATCGCGTAAAGAGTGACTTTAAGAAACTATTGTTAGCGCTTAGTATTTTTGCGTGCAGTTTTGTTTGCAGCTGTATTGGTGTGTGCTGTAAAATGTGACAATCGTGATGAGGATTGTTGTCTTTATAAATTTACACAAAATAAAATGTGATAGAGTTGTATATTTTATGTATTCCCTCTTTAACTGCACTTTAAAAAAAATCCATGAGCATGGTTTCACTGTCTCTTTGAAAGACAAACTACTTTTTTCAGGGCCACTTGGATTTTAGGTATTTGGGGGAATTGCTGTATTCTTGTCTGTCAGGGACAGACCTCTAAGGTTTAATCCCCAGTCCCTGAGGCAAACTAAATATTCACACCCTATTCTTCTGTTTTGATGTCCTAATGATACTGAACGTAGTTCAGAGCTTACTGATATCCTTGTGAGTCTTTCCACTGTCTTGAATGAGATTTTTTGATCTGGCCCATTTGTGAAGAACGCCGCAGTATATGCTCTGTCTCTGGAGCTGTTGTTCGTAGGTTGGGAACATGGGTACCAGGTCACAGTTCCTATCCTGCAAATACGTAAAGACTTTGCTCATACAGTACAGTTGGTTCACCTGAGACAACTCTTGCATAAATTGTATTTTGGGGGAATAGCCTCACTGAAATAAACTGGACTACTCCTGTAAGCAGAATTACTTGCATGTATAAGTATTCACAGGACTGGGGATTTAAAGTACTGAGCCTACTCCCATTGAAGTAAATGTAAAGGCTCTCTTCAGTGTGAGTTGGAATGTGGCCCTTTAAAAAAGAAAACACAAGTTGGACATGCTGGCTGGCTGCCCGTGAAGAGACAAAATAAGCTGTCCTTTGCTATATTCTGAAGGACCCAATCAGGGACAGAAAGTTTGAAAGAACTGGTACTGCAGAGAGCTGCAAGGAAGGAAATCATAATAGTGCAGGGAAGTATTTTTTTTGCCCTTTCTTTTGCTGTAATATCTTTATTGCAATGTGCCTCATATATTCAAGCACATTTCTTGCCTTGCAGCGCTTCAGTACCTCCTGTCTCGCTCTGTAGGGAGGATAGAATGCTGTTGGAGACAACTATCGTTCCTACGGCACCCGGCTGTGATGTGATGAAGTGTTGGCAAATTTTGTGTAATTTTATTGGATGTGTAGCCACCACTGGAGGTGAGCAAGTGTCTGCTAGTGGGATTCTTACAGCTGTCTGTCTGGCACCAGTATCTATTGTTTTCTTCCATCCCTTGCCTTCTGAATATACTTTCAGATATAGAAGTTTGTTTTCAAGATGCAAACTGAACACATCCTATTGTATTGTGCTGCTGTACAAAATACCTTCCTGTGCGAGTTGGCAGACACAGGAACAGTGTTTTTTATTAAATTTAAAGCTGACTCAGTAAAGTGGATGATGTATCAAACACCGCCAAACTGAGAGAAGCTGACTCCATTTTTTTAAAAAAACTTTGGCTTAGGTATATATGCCCATTTTATTTATTAAAAATGTTCATGTATCTTAGCACTCTAGATACTGGTGCCAAGTCCTAGCTATGCTACCTGAAATACACAGCAAATGTCATGCTTTCCCATTATTAGAAGACTCAGCAGATTCTAAACAAACTAGAGGGAAGGAGAAGGATGCAAATCAGCATGGCCGCTGGGTTGTGATATCTTTTGGAAGATGGACTTGCTGTTGAGCTATCAATTCAGTCTTGGAAGGTGCTACGTTTCTTTGAGCTGCCAACTGTCTTCCACTCGGTAGCTTGTAAGGACGCTGCCAAGACTTACAGGTTGTCCCCTATACTACAGAAAACTACTTGGGAAAAGCAAAACACCTTGGTGCCAGCCACACAGTTTTCAGGTGTGCAGTGCACTCTGTCGGATGTCATAATGCAAGCCACTGCAACCACAAATACATACGTCTTATTCCCTCTTGGCTGATGTGGCACAAGATAAGGTTACATCCTACCAGCCTTTTGCTATCTGTTTGGAAGCAAAGTGCTATCGGAGGTTCTAATCAAATGGGTTCTCCATTAGCATTTTGGATTGTAGATTGAGAGATGGCCTCTGTGGTGTCCAGGCTTTGAGTCAAAACAGCACTTAATTTTTTTTTATTTTTTTTTAAATACAAACTAAGCACACAGGTCTCATGCTGATGTGTTGTCCTAGAGAAGGACACTCGCCATTGGAAGTAAATATGAACAACATCTTGTAACTTTTGTACGAGAATAATCTGAATAACTGGCCTAAAATACCAAAGTCTGACTGATTCAGTATTGGCCATGATAGGTCAGTAAATACTGATCTGTGGCAGTTGCTATTTTCTGGGAAGTTGAACTTTTCCAGTGAATGTGGGGGAATGACTATTGGGTAATGCCATTCTGCTTACTGGTCAGCCGGTTTGAACTACAGTTGTCATTTTTCTTGTGGGAATTTTTTGTTCTGCTCTAAATGTTCCTGAACATAATATGAATCAGCAGCTGTTATCTAAGGAAAGCTGCGGCAGGTGTGACCCAGTGGAAGTAGTGTATGTAGGACAAAGCGGGTAACAAGTAAAATGGAGTCAACAGTGCAGTTGGCCTATGAAAACGTTTTGTGCTCAAAGTATAAGGCACCAGCCGAAAGAACAATTTGTCTTGAATTGCTTCTTGCTTATTCTGGGGAGGGCCTGGCTGCAAGTGCTGCAGATTAAGCAAGTTGGTACAGAGCTGCATCTTTCATAATGATGGAGAGACTCTGGTTCCTTACTCATTTTTATTTACGTAGAGCGGTAGTGGTGAGACATTGCAGAAGAATGCAAAAGCGCTGTCCGTACGAGTAACCTGCGTGTTTGAGGTTGTAAAGTTCTGATGGGCTTATGACTAGCGCCTTTCATCCACATTAAAAATATTTGCTAACCCCCTTTAATAGGAAGAGAGAACAAACAATTTGCTTATTGTTACCTTTTCCTGTTTGTTGTTCTCTTTAGTACAGCTGCACGCTTCTGTGCACAGCTGGCTCTTGTGCCCTTTCAGAGTGATTTGTCACAGAAAATAAAAGTATTTGCCAACCTGGTTTTAACCAAAAAAAAAAAAAAAATCCATTAATATCTTTTGGCCTTTTTCGATGCATCCAAGTGACAGCCCTATACTACCCCAGTAAGAGAAGTCTGGCACAAACAGGGAGAAAAGTCTGCGCTGCTGCAGGCTGCCAGCCAAAACGTTTTGTGCAGGCCAGCAGTGACGACAGCTTCCATAGATGGAGGGTCTGCTCTGACAAACTAGTATCTAGCCACCCACTTGAATTAACACCCAGGCCTCTTCCTGTTGTCCCTTCCCACCCACTTGCATAGCTACCTCCTTCTGATTGGGGGTTTTTTTTTTCTTTCTGTTTTTAATAGTCCACTTTTGTGTTTAAACTGTCTGAGACAGTGTCCTTGGAACTTGCATTTTTAGGTACTTCCCTGTTAACTCATCCATTTATATTAAACAACTTCTGCCTCAGGATACCCCCGTGTATTTTGTGTTCTTTCTAATTGGTGGAGTGTTCTTTGTGGGACACAGTCTGTGTTTTGCATAGCATCAATCACATTGCTGGCAGCTAACAAATGTAGGACTTGCTGGATTGGATCTGACTCTCTCCCATCCAATCCAGTATCCTGTCTTCGATAGAGGCTGGGACCTGTTGCTTCATAGTGTGGTGCAAGAAGTTTGTAGTAAGCAGATGTGAAATTATCTGCCCTCAAACCTAGGACTCCTGATGATTTTTCATAATTAGAGATTGTCTTGTGACCAAAAACACAAGGTCATTCTAAAACTGCTGTTATTAATTATGGTAACTGGATAGTCTTGATGTTGTATAAATATCCAGTCCCTTCATTGCCCTTAGTAATATTGTGACCTCAATCACTTCCTGTGCTCATGAGTTCCGCAAGTTAATTACACATGTTGTGAAAAGTTATTCCTTTTAAGAGCTCCTATCCAGAGCCTCCCCAGTCCAGTTTTTGTGATAAAAAGTTTCTATAAGCAAGTGTTTTTTGCCTTCTACAATGTGTTCTAAAATGCTGCATGGAGACATACATTTTGTCCTTTCTTGGGTTGAGCTTTATTAATAAAGTTTAGCTGAAGCCTTATCCCCAGGCTACTTAACCCATATGCTGGGCTTGGCCTACACTAGTTTAATCGCATTAGTCAACAATGAGTCCAGACCACCCCGCCTGTTCTATCTACTTTAAGGGCCGTTAAAGTCCATTTCAGTATTCCTGCTTTTCGCAAGGAGTAATGATCAATTTGATCTTACATGACTGACTTAAGGGTAGTGCAGACACACCACTTAGGGGTGCCAGATGGTTTCCCAAAAACTACCAAATGTGCTAAAAATTTGGTGGGGGGGAGGAACTCCCATATATACCGAACAAATGTACTAAAAGTTTGTCGAGACCAAAAAAAAAAGGAAACTTTATTATAAACAAGCAACACTCTACATCATCTATTTAGACTACATGAACCTCCCAGCACCGATCGCAGCCCTGCCTCCCCAGCCACTCCCCCCATCCCTGACCGGCTTCTGTCTGGCACCCAGCCGGAAAAGCAGAAAATACTGGACATTGCACATGTCTCGTATTTTCTGATTTTTTTACTGGACAGAGGGTGCAAAAACAGACTGTCTGGTTGAATACTGGATACCTGGCAACCCTAGCAGCACTGTGAAAGTCTTGCTCTCTGGTTCTTGGTCTCTGGACGATGACTACAGCACCCCCTTGTGACTGCTCTGGCCAGGACTTTCAATTCTACTGCTTTTCCGGATGTACGGGAAAAGCTGTGGGAAAATTTGAATTTCACTTCCTGTGTGGACAGCAGAGCTCCGAGCACGCAGTACCCCTCACCATAAATCCCTTGGGTCACAAACAAGCATCAGCATGGAGCGTGCAGGAGATCCTGGACTTTACTGCTGTATGGGGAGAGGAAGCAGGAAAATAAATGCTGATATCTATGTCAAGATCTTACAGGGCATGGTGGAGAAAGGCTATGCCAGGTATGCCCAGCAGTGCCGTGTGAAAATAAAGGAGCTGAGGCAGTTGTACCAGCAGGCAAAGCGGCAGCCTCACAAACTTGTGGCTTCTATAAGCAGCTGCATGGCATTCTAGGGAGGGATCCAACCAATTTCCCAAGCCAGTCCATGGATTCCTCCCAAGAGCCTCCTGGCAATTGCCAGCAGCAGCATGAAGGACAGTGTGGAGGAGGAGAAGGGTTGGTTATTAAGTGAGTAGAACATCTGATCTCACCCACAGACGGGATCGTTTTATAACCTTGGAGACTGTTCCCTCCTCCCAGCTCTTCTCGTAGCCAGGCCTGAGCGCAGGGGAGGGCACTTCAGGGGAGTTCACAGTGCCTTAGCCCATGTGCAGCATGATAACATAATCAGGGATCTGTGGTGGCCAGCTGCCTGCACAGCAGGGGCTCCCTGGTACAGCTGAATGTGTCTGGAGGTGGAACACGAATCCTCCCTGCCCATCTCCACGGAGCTCTCCTAGAGGAACTCTTTCTCACAAGGTCTCGGGGAAGGCCTGTCTTATTCCTTTCCACACCAAGGACACCTTTCCACACCAAGCCAGCAGTAAATGGTCTGGTGCCATTGCAGCACAATGTCTAGACTGCAGGCCACCCTGACTCAGCATCCGCTCCCTATCACTCTGTGATTTGGGAAAAACATAGTATGCATGGCAACCTGGAAGAAACAGGGGAAGCCATGTAATTGGTAAAAGAGCAGAACACGGCCATTTGCTCATCCCAATAAAGCATTGCTTGAGCCCCCTCCCTGCAGGCTGCTGCCACACCTAGAACCCCTCCCGTCTATATGCTCCTCAGTGTAGGCATGAACCCCTGCCCATGCCCGGATCCTCTCCCACCCACAGGCTCTTGTGGGAAGGGAATGTAGCACTCTTCCCTGCAAGTAGGGGAGTGCTGATCACATGGTCACTCCATGAGCCCCTGCCCTACTGCCATGACACCATGGCCCTCCTGCTTTTCAAATGCAGATATTTGCCTAGCTCAGGAGTGGCCCTAGATGAGCTGCCAGCAACTAGCGGCCTAGGAGAAACACACGATCGGTGCCCCCACCCTCAATGGTCGTTTAATTTGGCACCCTAGGTGACGGCCTAGTTTGCGCCTATGAACGGATTGCCACTGGCCTAGCTGTGGGCAATAGTATTTGCAAGCATTGTGTCAGATGTGCTTTCAAAGTGAAAGCAAAAGAGCAAGCCGCAACCTGTCCCTTACCATATCTGACATCACCCAGAGTCCAGCTGCTCCCTTAAAATTTCTGTGGTGTACCTGCTGCATAGCGGGCGCTTAAAGCAGAACTGTGGCCTTGTCCATAATACATCCCTATTGGCTTAGGACAGACCTTCCTTGATGCTAAAGGATTAGGTTCTACGTTCCACAATAGATTCCCTGTGAAGTCTGCCGTTCACTTTTCATTACATCAGGTGCAATAGCTGCATGCTCCCTCAGGTCCAGCTCCTCCAGCTGTGTGGCTAGCGCGCCTCTGAAGGTGAAAATGTGCCAGGGACGACATGTGCAATGAGCAAATGCAATCTGTCTGATTGCACAGGGTGCAATTTAAGTGAGTGGAGGAAAACGCTGCTGCAGGAAATGCAAGCAGCGAGCGAGGACAAGACAGCATGCAGGGAAGGTGAAGTGAAGAGGCAGGAGAATGTCTTGAGGGACGTAGCATAGCTGTTGATGTGTGTGGTGGACTCTCCAGAGAGCCATGCTGGCCCTCTGGCCCATGCTGCCCCATATTCCCTCCTCACCAAGTTCCATAGCCTCCTCTCCCAGGGGTCCTAGAATGCATTAGGAGAGGGAGGAAGTCAAGGGTAGCCTGACACTCAACCGCCAGGGATCTGTCAAGGAACAAAAGGCTGATTGCTGCATAGGGGAATTGTAATACGGCAGGTGCGCCCTCCCCCAGCTCTCTCCCTGAACTCCTTTTCTGTCCCTGCTTGCTTGTGTTCCTTAAGGAAAAATGCATGATTTCTCAGCAATATATTTATTGTTTGTGTTGCAGTGGGAGGGGGGGTTTACAGGCAAGCAGACATAATGCAAGGGGCACCCAGTTAAAAGCAACACACATGGCTGTCATATCACTGTCTGGCCATTCACAAAGCTGTTTTTCAAAGCCTCTCTGGTTTGGAGTGTCCCTTGACATTCTCTCCTTACTGCCCTGATGTCTGGCTTCTCATAATTAGTGGCTACGTGCTGTGCCTTGGTCACCCGTCCTGGCAAAAAACTTTCCCCCTTACTTTCACAGATGCTATGGAGCACACAGCAGGCTGCCACCACAATGGGAAGGTTGCTTTCACTGAGGTCTAACCTAGTCAATAAACTGTAAAACCTTCCTTTTTAAAGAGTCAAAAGTACATTCAACCACCATTCTGCACTTGCTCAGCTTGTCATTCAACTGCTCCTTGCTGTGGTCCAGGCTGCCTGGGTACGGCTTCAAGAGCCGTGGGAGCAAGGGGTAAGCTGAGCCCCCAGGGATCACTATTGGCATTTCAATGCCTCTGATGGCAGTTTTCCAGTCTGGGAAGAAAGTTCCATCTCGCAGCTTTCTGTAGAGAATGGCGTTCCTAAAGATGTGCATGTCCTGCACCTTGCTGGGCCATCCCACGATGTTGGTGAAACAGCCCTTGTGATCCACCAGCACCTACAACACCATCGAGAAGTACCCCTGTTAGCTGGGGTTCTTTCAACCCAAACCTATCAGTAACATTACTCTCTATGAGGTGGAGTCAGGAAATAACTCAAGGAAGACACAGCTGTTTGACCGATAGATGGATGGTACAAACAGGACAACACAAGAGTGCTTTCACTTAAAACTAAACTTACACACACCCCAACAACTTAGTAAAACACACCCACTCTTGATAATTACTGAATTGTGGCTTTCAAGTAGCACCAGTCAGGCTTCTGATGGCCGAGTCTTCCATCTGCTGCTGGGGACCGAAGATGTGTCCAGATGTAGAGACCATGAAGAATCTCTGAAGAGTCCAACTATCCCAAACTTTCCTTCCCTACTTATCCATTAGTATTACAATATGTCACTCAAAAAAAAAAACGTGTTGGGCAAATACATTTTAAAGATTAGGCAAGAGGTTTTCTTCTAATCATCAATTTAGCCAGAAGTGTTTTTTCAGAGTCTGCAAGCCCTGGGGGCCCTGTCAGACATATCCCTTAGGGCTGGACAAGCTTCCTGTTTTCTAAATGATGTTTTCTCAGCGTTTTCAACAGCAATCTGGCCCTCAGAAAGGACATGGGGTCAGGTTGCCCATTCTGTGGCACCCAGACCTCCTTCTTCTCCTTTCCCCCCAACTTGGTCATGATGAGGCTACTGTCTAGGCCTATTTTGAGCCTGCTAGCTTGGTTGCTCTTAGCAGTAAGCAATAGTGGTTCAGGCACTTGATGGATTTGCCGAAGTTTCCCCGTACACACCTTGTGGTTTATGTACTCTAGAAAGGTGATTAGGTGCCAAGATTGGCATATGCATTCCTCAGTTAGGGAATCCATTGTAGCCAAGCTCTCTGCTCTGTTCTGTGCATTTCCTAGTCACTACCCTTCATAGCCAAGGCAATCAGTACTCTTCTGCTACTTGAATCACAGCAGCCCCCACTGTAAACTTCCTCATTCCAAATTGATTCCCAACTGATCAGTAGCTGTCTGTCATTGCAAGATTCAAGAGGGTTATTCCTAGTCATTTCTCAACTCAGTGAGCGGGTCTCATTCTGGTATTGCTGCGTTTCACAGCGGGGGAAGGCAATTTACAAACTACCCTGAAAGTGGCCTTATGCGTGTGAAAGTTTTGCAGCCGCTGCTGATTGTCCAAAACCCACATCACTAAGCAGTCCCACCAGTCTGTGCTTGCCTCATGGCATCAGAACCGGCATTCCACTCTGTGAAGGGGATCAAATGCTGCCAGCATCTGCCTATTGCTTAACTCAAGTGCTTCGCGTTAGTGTCTGTTCATGGCTTCCTCATCCTCACATGCTTCCTCATTCCAGCAGGCCCTGGCTAGGCTCTGGATATGCTGCAGAAAAAGGCATGAGATGTTTGTGATGATTCTTGTAGAGCTTTGCTGCTGAATGGGGTTCACGATTGCCCTGCTGTGGGGTCTGCACAGATGAACAGGGAGAAAAAAGGGCACAAAAAGATGGTATGGCATTGCTTTCAAGGTAGGGGGAGGAGGGATGTAGCCACTACTGGGGACACACTGCGCTGTACTCTTCCACACAGTGGGGACATGCAGCAACTTTACAAAACCGGGTGCTGAAAATCGACCTTAATAAATTTGACCTTATCTCTCAGTGTAGACAAGGCCCTTGAGTCCCTCCCCCTCTGCAGACACCACTTCACCTCCCTTCTGTGTAGGTGGTATTATGAAGTATCAGCGTCAGTGAATCTACAGAATCCGCTTAATGTTTTCCCAGCTGGTTCAGTAATTTTTCAGAGGGTGGGGTGTGTTCCAGGTAAACCCTGCAGATATTACATTTACACTATTCATGAATGTGATCTCAGAATCTTAACATTCCTCCACGTGACTTCCCTTGCTGCATGTGACCTCATTACTGCCAGGGGCACGACTGGCTTGACTGAAAATAATCATTTGCTATGCCTCTCTTCTGAGTTTTTAAAAGCAAACCAAGCCAAACCTCTAGGGGATTAATAAAGGACACAGATCCTTTCACTGCCAAGCTAATGAGTACAAATTATCTAGTTTGGTCCAAACATATAGGTAGTCCTGGCTTCCGTGGTGTAAGAAATGAATCTCCTACTGGATTGGTATCCCTGTCACAGGAAAGTCCTCATCACTGGCATTTTTATAGGTTTATTAGAAAGGCCAAGACATGAACTAGATAATGCCAGGCCTCTGATCTTTATGTCTCTGCAACTCAAGGTTGGAGTGAAAAATTTTTGGAAGGACAGTCTGTGCGGCTTGTGCCCGTGCTATTGTGTGAATAAACAGAAGACCTCAGTTTTCCCTTCATACGGGCTGTGTCCACATTGGCAAGATTTTGCGCAAAATCTTGCCGTTTG
Source organism: Pelodiscus sinensis (assembly GCF_049634645.1). Lineage (NCBI taxonomy): Eukaryota > Metazoa > Chordata > Testudines > Trionychidae > Pelodiscus > Pelodiscus sinensis. The sequence goes on along the minus strand of NC_134714.1, from coordinate 17,935,316 downwards.
TCTACACTGGCTGCGAGTATTTGCGCAAGAACACTGACGTAATGTACAAAATCAGTGCTTCTTGCGCAAATACTCTGATGCTCCTGCTCAGGGATAAGCCCTCTTGTGCAAGTGTTCTTATGCAAGAGGCCAGTGTAGACAGGCAACATTAATTTCTTGCGCAAGAAAGCTCAATGGCTAAAATGGCCACTGGAGTTTTCTTGAGCAAGAGAGCGTCTACACTGGCACAGATGCTTTTGCGCAAAATCATGCCAGTGTAGATGCAGCCACGATGTCTTTCAAAAAAACTAAACTAGGATTAAAGAGGTGTCGGTGTTTGTGTGTAAACAAATCATTTCCCCAGATTCAGGAAATGGATCAGCTGGATATAATGCATCCCTAACCCAATAATCCTTTGTACACATTTGAACTTTTAAAATTTTGTTCCAGTTCCTTACAGAAAAGGATCACAAAGTTATGGTGCATGCAAGAATATTCTTGTAAGAGAAAACACTGTATAAAACTCCTGAATTAGTGCTTGGGTTTAGTATTCCTGAATTAGTGATTGGGTTTGACTGCTGGTGGACTGTGTCTGTGTAAAAAGTAATTACAAGGCAAAATATTTTAAAGAACTTTTAAAGCTTGGAGGCTCTGGAGAATTTTTCATAATACATGTAAGTTGAACAGACTGTTCAGAAGTCAGTCACATCTATGTTTATTGCTTTAACTTATTGAAAGGACGGGAAGATCCCAGGGATACATCTTTTATTTACTCATCTCTCTCTCTATATATAAAAAAATATTTTCCAGCGGGACGACAGAGGGATGTCATGCGTTACTCTGCATCCCGCAGCACCTCCCTGCACCCTCAGCCATGTGGCTCAGTGGGGGGAAGCGGGAGCTGTGTGGCCTCTGTTTGGGCCCGGCTTGTGGGGCGAAAACCGAGCCTGGCGTGGCTTGGGCCCAGCCCCTCCCAGCAGGCGGGCGGGGACCCAAGCCCGGCTTGGGCACGGCCCCTCCCGGAGGCTGGTGGGACAGCCGAGCCCAGTGCAGCTTGGGCCCAGCCTCTCCCGGAGGCGGGTGGGACAGCTGAGCCCCGTGCGGCTTGGGCCCAGTCCCTCCTCACATCTGGGGGGGATCCGAGAGCCCAGGGCAGCCTCAGGTCTGGGCCCTCCTTAGCAACTGGGAGAAAGAGGAAAGGGCTGGGGCTGCCTTGGACTCTCCCTGGCAGTAGGGAGGAGGAGCCAGGGCCGGGTGGCTTCAGCCCTGGCCCTCCCTAATTGAATGGGGGCGTTGGCAAGCGAAGCCCTATGGTGTATCAGAAGCTGATTTATTTTACAGAAAGGGAATAGCAATAAGGCATTGAGTTTTCTCTAAATTAGAGATAAATTATTTTATCTCTGTATCTCCAAAGAGGAAATTGCTATAGGCAGGGATCCAGCATCACTATCTACTATCTAATCATTTCCTTAAACCCCTTCTCAATCTTGCTTTGCTGGATTCATTTTATAATCAAACTTTTTCAGGGTTAGGGTTAGGCAGCAGGTAATGAGATGACGTCTATCCAAGGTGCCTTAAGAACAGTCATAGGAGCAGGGCTTAAATTTTCAGTTTTTCCTAGAGCACCCTCTCCCCCCAGTTCCTTCCCCCTCCATCCTACAGCATGCTATAAAAATTCCAGTGTGTGTGTGTGTGTGTGTGTGTGTGTGTGTGAATGAACATATTTAATTGGATCGCTACTCCATATTGCTCCAGCTGTATTTAAGCCCTTCACAGGCGGGCAATAGCAGGTATGCATATAATGTTAAACTGAATCCGGAAAAAGTTTGATTATAAAATGAATCTAATAGAGAATAAGAGAAGGAGCAAGAGAGAATAAGAGAGCCACTAAATCAACTAGAGAGCACTGTCCGATCAACTCTGGTACTAGTTTGCGTATGAATATGTCATCTGGGATTATGTCAAAAAGCCTTATTAAAATCAAGAGATAGCACGTCTATTGCTTCCCCCTCTATCCACTAGAAGGAAATTAGGTTGGACTAATTAGGTTGATAGGGGAGTGGACTTGACCTATTGAGGTCCCTTCTAGTTTTATTATTCTATGATTCTGGCTATTACTTATTACTTTCTGCTAGCACTCCTACACACATTTCCTCCCAAGGACTGTACTGACCAGTTCTCTGAGTTTTAATCTGCTTTTTAAAGTTCATTATCTCTAGTCTTTATTTCCCTAGAATCATGAAATCTATCATTTCATGATCACTTTTCTCCAACTGTGTTCAGCTTTCAGATTGGCACCTAAATCCTTTCTTTTAACAAAATTAAGTCTAAAATGTCTGTTCCCATAGTTACTTCCTACACCCTCTGAAAGAAATTGTCCCCAATACATTCCAATGATGTATTGGATTATTTTGTATTTTGCCATATTACTCTTCTAGTTAATCTCTGGGTAGTCAAAGTCCCTCGTTACTACAGTCCTTGGCTACGTCTAGACTACATCCCTTTTTTGTAAAAGGGATGTAAATTAGACGTATCACAATTGCTAATGAAGTGGGGTGATCCATTCCTTATTGTCCAGTTCCAGCTTCTGGCAGATAGAGGCAAGGGACACTCGGGGTTGTCTCCCTGACTCTGTTGGTGAATAGGTAAGTTAGGTCCACAAATTATGCTTTTAACCCTGTTACAGTTTTGGCCTTCACAACATCCCCAGGTTGACTCTTATGTCAAGAAATGCTACCTTATGTTTATCTTAAACCTGCTGCCTGTTAGTTTCATTGGGTGCCCCTGGTACTTGTGTTATATGAAGGGGGTAAATAACACTTCCTTATTCACTTCCTCCTCACTAGTCATGATGGGTTACACCTTTATCATATTCCCCATTTAGTGATCGCTTTTCTAAGACGAACAGTCCCAGTCTTTTTAATCTTTCTCCGAATATGGAAGCTGTCTTATATCCCTAATTATTTTTATTGTGCTTCTCTGCACCTTTTCCATTTCTAATTTATCTTTTTGGAGAAGGAACAACCAAATTGCACTCAGTATTCAAGCTATGGTTGTACTATGGATTTTTATGGGATCATGTAACAGGGTGGCATTCACCTCCCATGAGCATCCCGTCTGGCTAAGTGTGTGCACCTGCACTGCCTCAATTTATCAGCCTCTTTTGGCTACTCAGCCCTCCAGTCAAGTCTCACAGCCTGGTGAGAGTCACTCAAACCCCTTCTGGAATACACTTCTAATAGGGGTCCGTTCTGGTGCCCTGTGTAGTGTCCCTCTATTTCTCTCTCTTTGTTTCCCCACTCAGCTATAGAGTGGTACCTCTAGGGCTTCCCCTCCTGGAGTCAGCTCCTCCCTCTTACCTTAGGACATGTATCTCAAGTCCCATAGTCTACAATAGTTCTCTCTGTGGGGCTGCTGCTTTCTCAGCCAGCCAGCCAGCCATGGTCTACACCTCTTCAAGACTCCAGAGACACTGAGCTAATTCTGGTCCTGCAGCTTCTTCTTATAGGCCTTCCTGGTTTCTCTGCAGCTACTCTAGCCTCCTTGGAGGACTTCTCTATGGCCCTTTTCTGGCCTCAGGGCCTGGTCTGCCGCATCACAAGGTATTATGTATTTTTGTCCTATTTTCTTTTTCCTAATAGTTCCTAACATTGTGAGGTCTTGACAGGTGTTGCACGTGTTTTCCTGAGCATGTTAGTTTTGTTAGTCTTCTTTCCATGCAAATCGCTATTCCAGCATTCACTTCATGGATGGAGCTTTGGATGGCACTAATGAAACCCATTCCCCAAGCTTTGAGGGATATTGTGCTGGTAGCAGCATCTGGCTCTTTGGCATGGTCTGCAGACTGTTGTGCTGGCAACAACTGGCGTCCCTTTTTAACTTTGTCCATGTGGTAATCTGGCAATCACTCTTTGGGCTACCTTTTTCTTCTAGATGTGTTTTCTTTTCTTGCCTCTTCATTCTGTTTTGTTAAATGAGACCTTTCAAATTACTGCATGGGATTCCTCTCAACAAGGCATTTCTTTTGGTTCATTCCAAAGGGAATATTTCAGCAAATCCCTTTAAAAAATACAAAAAATTTTCAGCTGGTGTCAAATCATTGAAATTTACCTGAGACTGTTTATAGCAACCTTCATAGCTCTCCTACCTTCAACCAAGTCCTGTAAGTTACCTACAAGAAAAATATTTACATGTGTGGAATACAATATGCAACCCGAAACTTTAGCTGCGTGGCTGAAACACAGCTATTTAGGCTAGTTGGTATAAATCAGTGTAGCTCATGGATTTCACTGGAGCTGTGTCAGTCCTGAGCTATTGCAGCAGAGGGTCTGGCCATTTTTACTGTGTTCACCCTCTCTCTTTCTCCTCATGAATAATCCACCTAAATGATATAGCTGTTATATTACAGTTTCCTAAGAGGTGCTGGCATCTAGACAGATCACATTCCATTGGACCCTGTGATGGAAAGAATGAATTCAGGAACAAAGAATGAAATCCTCAGTTCTGTACCCAGAAAGCTGATATTCATGAAAAGATGTAGGTTCGCTGATAGCTTGCCCTCAGCTGGACCTTGAAATTACAGGCTAAAGGGAATACTTGTATGTAACCTACCCCTCCCCTGCCAAGAATCAGAATGTCCTGAACTACAACAAAACTAAATACAGCTCAAACTGATGCATGGTAGGTGGGGGGAAAAAATCCTTAAGTTAATTTAGTGCGATTGAAAAGCATAAGATTAAAAGCTCTGAAATCCTGCATTTATTCCCAGCACTAGCACAGCATGTGCCATGACACTGGAAGGGTTCTGCAACTTTGTTCTGCAGAAACCACCTCTGTGGGTAGGAGTGTATTTAAGGCTGCCTGCTATTAAATCTGTGGCCTTTTGCCTGTGACTGTCAAACATGATGCAGGTTGTCAGATAGGAGCTAATCTAAGATCACCCACTCTTTGTAACACTGTGTGTGTCTATCTCTACTGAATCTGGGCCAGATGCTAACCAATAAAAGTCACATGTTACCAGTTCTTGATCCTGTCTGCAAAAGACCTACAAGGTTTTTTTGTTTGCTTCATGTAAGAATCCTTGTGTCAGATCAATACAACAATTGGTCTGAAAAAGGACATGCTCCATGGGAAAAAAATGCAAATTTTTTTTTTTGGCTAGCTCTACTTAATATAGTTCAAAGTGAAACATAAACACATCTATAAGGAAGAGAGGGAATGTATTTCTAATGTGGGACTATGCCCACAGAGGTCTGCTTCAAATTCAATTACGGCAGTAAAATGTAGTCTGAAATAATATAAGGTTTCATAATTTAGGAAAAACAGTGATTATGAATGAAATCTGAATGATGGAATGAGTGTCACAAACCTAAGAAATCTTATCAGACTTACTAAAACTCTTGTGGAAATCCTGTGTCAGGGTCCAGTCCTGTAAAGATGCTGGATGAGATGCAATGAAGTTAATAGAGTTGCCCTGATTTACAACATAATTGAGATTAGAATCTGGCCCAATGTGGCTTTAAAATGACACAGAGAGAATGTAAATAGAACCATCTGCTTATCTCTGAGGTCTTTATCAAAAAATGGCAACTCTGTGCATTTGTCTAGATGCATAGAAGTAGGAGAAATGACCAGGAGAGTTATGCAAATGGACCTGTAGCCTAACTTTCTAGGAGGTGAGGCACATAAAAGTATTTTGGAATGTTTCTGGTTCTGTAGCAAATTGGGGTAGATGGGAGAGACTTAAGCACTTTCTTTTCTCTTTAAGTGACATAAAATGTCTATGGCTGTCAATCACAGTTAACTCGTGATTAACTCAACAAAATTAAACATGATTAATTGCAGTTTTAATCACACTGCTAAATAGAATACCAATTATATGTATTATATATTTTTGAATATTTTTCTACTTTTTCAGTTAAACACAATACAAAGTGTGCAACGCTCACTTTGTATTTGTTACAAATATTTGACCTGTACAAATAAGACTGTGCTTTTCAATTTACCTCATACAAATACTGAAGTGATTATACTCTTTCATGCAAGTACAACTTACAAATGTAGACTGTTACCTAACTGCATTCAAAATCAAAACAAGATAAAACTTTAGTGCTTACAAGTCCACTCAGTGCTACTTTTTGTTCAACCAATTGCTAAAAGAAACAAGTTTGTTTACATTTGCAGTAGATAATGCTGCCTGCTTCTTATTTACCCGAAAGCGAGAACAGGGATCCACATGGCACTACTGTAGAAGCATTACAAGGTATTTAAATGCCACATATGCTAAACATTCATATGCCCTTTGTCCTTTGTCCACCATCCTAGAGTATCTGCTTCCACGCTGATGACGCTCATTAAAAATAAATAGGTTAATTAAATTTGTGACTGAACTCTTTGGCTATGTCTAGACTGCAAGCCTCTTTCGAAAGAGGCTCTTTCGAAAGATACTTTCGAAAGAGCCTCTTTCGAAAGAGAGCGTCTAGACTGCACGCGGAACTTTCGAAAGAGCAAGCCGCTTTTTCGAAAGAAAGCACCCAGTGAGTCTGGATGCTCTCTTTTGAAGAAGCCCTATTTACATTCAAGAACGCCTTCTTTCGAAAGAAGCACTTTCAAAAGAAGGCGTTCTTCCTCGTGAAATGAGGTTTACCGCCGTCGAAAGAAAAGCCGCGTTCTTTCGATTTAATTTCGAAAGAACGCGGCTGCAGTCTAGACGCAGGTGAAGTTTTTTCGGAAAAAGGCTACTTTTCCCGAAAAAACCCCTGAGTCTGGACACAGCCTTTGGGGGAGAATTAAATGTCTCCTGCTCTTTTTTACCCATATTTCGTGTGATAGCAGTCTTGGATGATGATCCAGCACGTGTCGTTTATTTTAAGAACATTTTCAATGCAGATTTGAAAAAATGCAAAGAAGGTACCAATGTGAGATTTCTAAAGATAGCTACAGCACGTGACCCCAGATTTAAGAATCTGAAATGCCTTCCAAAATCTGAAGGACAAGATGAGGAGCTTGCTTTCAGAAAGTCTTAAAGGAGCGACACCGATGCAGAAACTACAGAATCTGAACAACCAAAAAAGAGAGTCACCGTTCTGCTTATGGCTTCTGACTCAGATGAGGAAAGCAAACATGTATTAGTCCTCATTGCTTTGGATTGTTATCAAGCAGGACCTGTTAGCAGCAGGGATGCATGTCCTCTTAAACGGTGGTTGAAGTGTGAAGGGACATATAGGCTACGTCTAGACTGCATCCCTCTGTCGAGGGATGAGGTTTACAGATCCGCATCTAGACTGCCATTTTTTTCGAAAAAACGCCATTTCGAAAAAAGTGGCGGCCATGTTTATGCTAATGAGGCCTGGGATATTTAAATCACAGATTCATTAGCAATTTAGAGAGGTGCAGTCTAGACATACCCACACATCTTTATTGCATCTGGCATGTAAATATTTTGCAATGCTGGCTACAACGATGCCATACAAATACCTACTTTCACTTTCAGGTGACACTGTAAACAAGAGATTGGCAGCATTATTTCCTGGAAACGTAAACAAACTTTTTTGTCTGAGTAGAGAAGAAGTAGGACTGAGTGGATTTGTAGGCTATAAGTTTTACGTTGTTTTATTTTTGAATGCAGGTTTTTTCAACATAAAAGTGGACGTTTTAAATTGAACTTTCATGATAGAGATTGTACTTCAGTATTTTTCATGGGGTAATTGAAAAATGTTATTTCTTTTGTTTCTTACAGTGCAAATATTTGTAATAAAAATTAAGTGAGCACTGTACACTTCATATTCTGTGTTCTAACTGAAATAAAAGATAGAAAACTTTCAAAATACATTTAAATGTTGTTCTATTTTGTTTAACAAAGGAATTAATGGTGATTAATTTTGTAATTACTTGACAGCCCTACAAATTTCTCTCTTCTTTGCTCTGTCCCTTACAGTTGGCTCTTACATCACAGGATGATACTGGCATTAAATTAAGAGGGTGTGTTCTAGACTGTAAAATGATGCTAAAACAATACTACACCTGTCCTGGCTCTCTGTCATGTTCGTACTGCCCTCTGGCAGAGCAGGTGTGACATCTTACTGTTTGTTTCCGTAACATACAAATAAAACCACTCCCTTCCTTTTCTATTGCATTCCCACTGAGTTAAAAACTTTTTTCTCTGTGTGTGTGTGCATGCTCTCTCTCTCAGGCCAGGATGACAGTATTTAGGCCACTTCCTGTTAAGGGTTGGTCTTCAGTAGAAACATCAGGCTGTGGCAGAACATGTCCTTGGTTCATATTAACAAGCCCTACATTGAATTCAAATAGGCCCTGACTATGCTGCTAAAACACATCTTTGTTTAATCTCCTGTGTCCTCTAAAGCATGTTCTAATCTGACTTTATTTTTCTAGTGAAGACCAACCCTGAGGTGGATGGCCTGGGGAGTCGAGGTCAGGCCTACAGTCGCTAATGGTTGTGTCTTGAAGGATGGGAGAGGGGGCATTCTTCCGCCAGTGATGTTAACACCAACTTCACTGCACCTGAGGGGCCCAGTTTCTAGCGGGAGAAAGGTGCCATGTACCATTGAGCTCTTGTTTTAGACCAGTCATTCTCACACTTCCTCACAGAAACTGCTGAATACTATTACCTCCCTCCCCTATACATTAAAACCACATTTTTTACCAAATTCTTGGTTCAATTTGGTCAATTTTACAGTCACAAGATTAAAAAACTCACAAACTTTATTATTTCAGCTGTTTATAATTGTACTGGTGGGGGTGTGAATACGCATTGTGGGGGTGTGAAAACGCAAGAATGGGATGGGACATTGGAGAAAGAGGTGGAGTGGGGGCAGGGCCTAGGCAGAGTTGGAGGAGAGCACTCCTTCCCCCCCCTCCCCCCAGCGGATTAGAAACACAGGCTGATTTGTCCTAGACCGTGCATCCCCTCCCACCCCTCACGGACAGCCCTGACTGGCAAGACACTGCCTTCAGCTCTGGGCACCCAGTCAGCAGCCACCCAGTTCTAACGGCAACGAAGGAGTAAGGGTAGCAATACTGCAACCTGCCCCTAAAATAATCTTCCAACCTTCTTGCAACTCTTTTTGGGGTTAGGGGACCCCCCAATTTGAGAAACAGCGGTCTCCTCCCTGAAATCTGTAAAGTATATGGTAAAAGTTCAGAAAACACCAGATTTCAGTCTTAAATTTCAAATGACTTTTGGTAGGGCCCTAATTACAAAAGCTGGAGTGGAAGCAGGGTTTGGGGGTGGAGGCTGACAGCTCATGACCCCCACATAATGACCTCATGACCCCATGAGAGGTCATGACCCCCAGTTTGGGAACCCCTGCTTTAGAGCTTAGCGTTAGTGCTGTTTGACTGAAGAGAGAGACCAGCTGGGTCCCTCTAACTGGAAGAGAAAAGGTTGGGAAGTCAAGCTGGGCAAACCTACAACTTTCCCTCTCAACAGCTGCTGGAACATTGCTGCCCTAGCAGTTTCTTTGTAGTGTGTCCTCCAGAGCTGAATTCCACCCAGCCATTCCTAACAAACGAGACCACGTTGTCACTCAAGTATTCCCTCCGCGGTGTCTGCTTTCCCAACCAGCCAGAAAGTTACAATATGAAGAGATTGGTATTAAATATTCATCAGAGAACGTAACAGAGCACTGGATCGGCCTTACATCAGTTTAACAGAGAAACGTACATTATGCTTCTAACCAAATCTCCCAGAAGCAATTTGAAATACCTTGTTCCAAAGCATCCTGTTTTGAACAACACTTTCTATGTTGAGCATGTGCTTCCTTTCTCCATTGTTTGTAATGACTCGCTTCAAGAACTCTGTGGGTTGGAAGGAAGGAGCACACTGTGAACAATCTCGTATTCTGCCAATCCAAGCAGCAGTCAGCATTACCAACCTTATCTTTTTGTCACTTCTCTGTTGTAAAACCAAATACAAGTTGTGCCCAAGGCGCAGAAGTTAGCCATTTATTCAGATTCTCTGTCAAATATTACACGGGGATCACTTTCTCCTCCCTCCCCATGTCAGATGCTGCCTTTATTCTAAATGACATAAGAAAAGAATGAAGATTTAAACTCATTTAACCTTGAATGTAGTCATTAGTTAAGCAATTAAAATTAAAGGTTGAGTTAATGGGCAGTGTCAAACATTCAGAGAAACATCTGGTGTCATAAAAGTGTTCATTTTAACTTATGAATAATTGAGCTACCTTTTTGAAAAGCTTGGTTTTCTAACAAGTGGAGACTAGCTGGGTAATGCTGCAATCTCTGGTGTGTATGCGTCCCCTGCGAACACCCCACCAGCTGGCATTCACCCCACAACACGTTGCTAACACCAGGATAGTTTAAGTGTTGCGTGTCAGAACAAAGGTCCATTTCCAGAATGGCTTATGTATTGCCTGCACCATTGTTACCAGCTCTTGGCTTTAATGGCATCCGATTTATATGATTTTAAATCAAAAGGAATTGCTGACTTCAAAAAAAAAATCTGTATTAGCTCCTGAGTGTATTTGATGTTGGACATTAATGCCAAGGATTTTGATGACTCACAGTGCTTGAATTCTATCACCAAGCATAATTAACTCAGACATTTTGGCAGGCAATTGATGTGAATGAACAACATCACTAATGCATTGAAGGTAATACTGTAAATATTGAGTGGAGTTGAAAGAGGGATAATAGAAAGTATTTGTCTAACTACTGTAGAAGCAGCAACGGTGTCCTGCCGCTTCTCCCCCATACCTATCCAAATGTACAAACTTGTACCCAGACCCACCTGCTACCCCAGGAGGGAAAAGAGCAGAAGGCACCTGGGGTGAATTCATGGCCCCAGTTAAGTCAGTGGGGCTGTGTCTACACTGGCATGAATTTCCAGAAATGCTTAAAACAGAATAGATTTCATTATAAGTATTTCCGGAAAAAGAGCGTCTACATTGGCAGGCTGCTTTTCCGGAAAAGCCCTTTTTCCGGAAAAGCATCTGTGGCTAATGTAGACGCGCTTTTCCGGAAAAGAGCCCCGATCATCATTTTCGCGATCGGGGCTTTTTTCCGGAAAAGACTACTGGGCTGTCTACACTGGCCCTTTTTCGGAACAGTGTTCCGGAATAAGGACTTATGCCCGAGCGGGAGCAGAATAGTTTTTCCGGAATAGCGGCTGATTTTGTACAGTAGAGCATCGTTGCTTTTCTGGAAATTCAAGGGCCAGTGTAGACAGCTCGCAGCTTATTCCGGAAAAGCGGCTGATTTTCCGGAATAAGTGGCCCAGTGTAGACACAGCCTGGGAGATTTGCTATTGACTTAGTAAACAATGCACTGTAAAGCATCGCATTCTTGCCTGGGAAATGTGTAGGTTCTATGGTGATGTGGAAAACTCACACCTAGTTTGTTCCCATATTCTTAGCATAAATCTAGCGTATGCAATATGGCCCTGGTCCTTCAAGGATCTCCATGTGTTCAGACTCCTGTGCCCATGTAGATCCACAGAAGTCACTGTGGTTCCATGTTGGTACAGGAAATCCACCTACACCTTGTTGGAAAAGGGCCTTGTTATGAAGTTGTTAGTCAACAGAATTTCCGGCATGGGTTCCAAAGCCAGAAGGGACCATGGTGATCATTTAGTGGTCTGGCCTCCTGTATCTCTCAGACCACAGATTTCCCCCCAAATACTTTGTAGAGTAGATCTTTTAGAAAAAAAATCCAGTAGTCAGCAATGGAGAATCCATGACCCTTGGTAAATTGTTCCAATGGTTAATTACTCACTGTTTATGCATTTTTTCAAGTTTGATTTTGTCTAGCTTCAGCATCCAGCCACTGGTAAGGGACTGGGAGAAGTAGAACACAATCCATTTTGAATAATGATTTAAAAAGAGGTGGGAAGCTGATAGGGTGACTTGGAAATGTTTAGAGCTGGTTAAACTGAATAATCTTGGCTAGAGTTTTATGTCAAAGCAATTCAGCCCCAAAAATCCTTCTGTCAAGCAGATTTCAGGCTTCTTAGGCTTTGTCTACACTGCAGGGTTTTTGTGCAAGAAGCTTTTTGTGGAAGAGATCTTCCGCAAAAACTTCTTGCGCAAAAGCACGTCCACAGCTCAAAAGCGCATTGCAAAAGCGATGTGCTTTTGCGCAAGAGAGTGTCTACACTGCATGGATGCTCTTGCGCAAGAAAGCTCTGATTGCCATTAACAGAATGGCCATCAAAGCATCTGTGCTTTTTCTGATAGGCTCTTTTTGCGCAAGAAACCCCTGTAGAGTGTCCACAAATGCCTTTTTGCGCAAGAGCTGTAGCGCAAAAAGGAGTTATTTCTCATGTGGAGAGGAATAACTACCAGCGAATACCAGCCCCCCCCCCCCGTCCTGTCGATTTACTGTATTTTTTTTTTTTTTGCATAAAATCTCACTTGAGGTGTGGACGCTTCACCGGTTTTTGCGTAAAAACAGTTGTTTTTGCGCAAAAACTTTGTAGTGTTGACATAGCCTAAAAGGTTTTTTCCCTCTTAAAAACATATTGGGACTCTAATGCTCCTAGGATTTTTTTCTTTCATATGTGGAACTGTGTTTTGGGTGGAACTATGTCTGTCATAAACTGTGCTAGACAAAACCAAATCTTTCATCAAGTTTAAAAATACAATAGTATCATACTAATAGTATGGTCACTGAAATAATCAAAGTCTCTTAACACCCAAGCCGCCTAAAAAAAGGAAACTGATTCTAGCCAAGATTTTGACAACTGTAATATTAGACTGCAAAACAATTATAGCTATTCAAGAATTAGTAATAGATGAAAGTACCATTAACCCCCGAAGCAAGCCAAGTATATACAAACTTAATATTTGTTTGCTGTTTTTTTCATAGTATCTACAGGACATAGGTAGGTCCATAACATATTATACAAACACTATTATCACCATTAGCTTAGGGAAGGGGAAATACTCCATTAACTAAAAGGGTAAAGGCAAACTATGAACCAATTTATAGTTCAGTGTCCCAGTTCTTTGTGCTCCGGGATTGCCTCTGCCATTCTGCTAGATTTTTTGCTAGCACTTTCAGCTGCCTGACTGCCCCTTTTAAACTAAATCACTACTCTCATTGCTTTGAGCCCTGTATGATATAAAATTGACTCTTTAATATTTTCAGATGTTAGATGCAAAAGATTAACACTAATATAAAAGAAAAGTTGTGAAACAGAGTACATAGGAACCAGGAAATGAAAAGTTAAGTCTGAAAACTCAACATTTTCTTTGCCTTGTGCATTTGCAGCTCATAAATTTGTCAAAATTGCATTTGGTGTAATACAAATACAAAAATAATTTCTTATACAGTGTTACATATAGTACAATCTTCAGACTTGGCTTGTTTTGTTGCTCTCATTGAGATTTCAATCAAGTCAGGTGGGAACAAAATTTTAGCTGCTGAGCTGTGAATGTATAAAATTGCCTGTCTGAACACAGAAGGCAAGTGTATTTTTTGTACATATAGAATTCAAGAACAGCGGAAGAGAATTTTCTCAAACAAACATCAGCTCTGAGCAGAGACCAAATGTGGAACTTTTCTCAAACAAATTATTTTGAGGTGAAAATTATGAGCAAATGGAAAAAAGAGATTATACTCAAAACCACATTTTAGCCTTAAGCATAACTAAAAAATTCTTTTAAATCTTTATAGCAAAAAAGAGCATCTGGCAACTGCTATTGCTTATAAAATGCTTTAATTTGCATGTTCAGTTATATTTTAAAAGGTCATACAAATGTCTTTTTTCCTTTACCACCTCTCCCCCACAAAACTCCTTTGCATTAGAAGTGCTATCTCAACTGCAACTTGAGTATTGTTACTACAATGTTATAACAGAGCCACAAGTGACCGTTTCCACTGTAACCTATTTGATTTTACTTTTGCCTTAATCTTAAAAATATTGGACATTATTCTTTCAGACAAAGTGTTTAAATAATGGATTAGTGAAAAAAATTACTGTGATATAATTTAGCTGACGATATTTACTGATTTCATTGGTAGCAGATTTTTCTTACATATAGCACTCCTTTAGAAAAATCCCCAAATAAATGTGGACTAGCAATTAATCTATCATAAGAACATACTGCACCTTGTTCGGTATGTCTCTTAATTTTTCAATTATATTTTTATTAGGCTTATCAAATATTCCTTTCCTACTTCTCAGTAACAGTTCTCAAAGATGGAAGTAGAGTGGTGCAATTTTGTGTGTGTAAATGGCATCCACTATGAATTTTCTAAAGCAGAAATTATGGTTTTATTCTCTCTGCAATGCACCATGGACACCTATGGTGCTAATTATAAACATTAATATCATTGTTGACAATTTCTTGTAGCATTTTGATGATAACTCTTCTTTCTCCATCATTTATGCAGTCACACACTATAAAATGCTTCCAATGTATCCATTTCACTATAGGTTTTTAAATTTTAAAACATTGTTTGCTAATTAGTTGTATTATTTTCATACATCATGTGTCCTTTTTATGAATAGTTCTCTGCAACTCAAGAGTTCTGTTTGTGCATGACTTTTGACTGCTACAATACAAGAAACCTGGAAGGGAACTGGTTAGTTTGGGTACTCAGGTATGAAATGCAAAAGCTCTTGCTTTAAGGATGCTAGTTCATATATAGTCCCAGGTGGTGTAAGCCAAACCATTGTGTGAGAGAAGGGAAAAATAAGACAATGTATTTGTGCTTACCAGAAATTTTCCTTTCTTTGAGCAATAAGGTCACAGATCCATTATAATGGATACGTCGACCTGCTTGCAGCTTGGAGGCAGCATCAGACCAGTAAGTTTCCAGCAGCAGCAGAATGCTCTACCTGCAGCGTTCTGTCCAATCAAGAGAACTTCCAGAGCCAGGACACCTCAGTTTACTTCCCTAAATGAAATCCCTGCTGGAGGAATTCAGAGCTCTTTGCCTTGTTTAACATGGATGTTGAACTTTGTACCACCAAGCAGAATAGTTCTATTTATTGACTTTGGTTCTGTGATCAAAATTGTATCTAAGTATCCATTTTGAATTTGGTTGGTCCTAGCCAGAGGGAATGCTTTGGCAACAGCAGACCTCTGCTGTAAGATAGACATCAGAAGGTCCAAAGCTAGATGAATCAGGCCCCACAGTCATAGCTGCCTCCACAAGAAAGGCATAAACCGTATCACTGACACCTGCTCTTTCCTATGTTTGCATCGTACTGGGGAGAAGTAGAAGAGATGGGAAAACGTAGCAGTCACCTGGCCCAGCTTTGGGAGGAGTCATTCAGTACCTCACAAGAGGCGTATTACAATGAGGCCACAAGACTTTTTATTTGCTCTTCCTGAATGTGACGAGGTCGAGCACCAGACCATCAAACTGATTTACACTCTGTAAGTGTAAGCGGGGGAATGATCCCGCTATTGTGGGGAACTTTCCTGGCTTCTATACACCCCGGTGAAATGAACCAGTGAAAGGCTCTGAGTCCCCACTCCCACTTCCTTTACCCCACGGCTCCCTGATCCTGAGGGCTCCCCCTCCACTCTCCTGAGTAGCAGAGCCCTCGAAACCCCAACAAGGCTGGGCCCAGGTTTCCTGGGGCTTAATCCCTGACCTTGTAGTCACTAGGGGCAGGAGTTAGGGTGTCCCCACTCCGAGGTGCTCTTTTTACACTGCAGGCCTTCTTGGCCCAGTGATCACTTCATAAGGTTTAAAGCAAATACAATTTATTAAACAACAACTGATTAAAGAGAAAAGAATAAGAAATAAATGAGAATGGTTAAATGAGAAGACACAGCCCTGCTCTGTAGCACAGGGACATCAAAACAGCAGCCTGCAGAGTGTAAGGACAGTCCACAGTCTCTTCCTTAGAGGCCCCTTAGAGGCCTTGGATGTGCTGCAGGGGGGGCTGCAGGCTGGACACGCTTGCTCTGGCAGTGCCCACACAGCCTCAAGCTCTAAGTGGCCAGACCCCTCTCCCAGTCCAGAGCCTCTCCCCACACTTTGCAGTTCCCAGCTGCTCACCACATCCAGCTGCAGGCTGTGCTGTGTGGCCAGTCTCTAGCCTCTTGCGTTGCTTCTCTGTTCCTTTTGGCTCTCTTAGCACTGCCAGTCTGCTGCTCAACACAGGGTCTGCGCTCTTGAGCTGTGTGTGTCTGGCTCAGCTACTGCAAAAACTGCCCCTCAGCATACAGCTTGCTTTGCTTGGGCTGTCTCTCAGCTCCCTGTTTTTGCAGGACTTCTTCACACAGCTTGTACTCCTATTTCAGCTCTCTGTCTTTGCAGGACCTCTTCTGCACACAGCTCGCTCTGCTCTCCCAGCTCTCTCCTTGCTCAGAGAGACCCAGAACAATCCCTGCTCACAGGGAGGACGGGGCCTGGCCTCTCACTGTCCTCACTGGCCTGTCCAACCTGTCAATCAGGCTGAGCTGGAGTGTTGGCTGCTTTCCATTGTCTCTGGGGTCAGTCAGTCTCATGAACTCTTCCCCTTCAGATACTGCGAGCTGGCAAACCAAAAACTCCCACAGAGTTTTAGTAAGGGGTAACAGTCCCCTTACATAAGGATACATCTGGATGCAGATTCTAGTTGGGTAATTCAATGTCTGCAATGTAAATCTTGGCATTCATCTTCCCTAGCTTGGCAGTGCACAGAGGTAGGGAGCTTTGCTCCACCAAGGCCAAGAAAATTTATCTTTGCAGTAGGGTTGATCATATACTTCCTAGTTTATTTTTGAACCCCCCCTCAGACATGTTGACCAACTTGACCAGAACAAGTCTGTTTCTTAGGGAAGAAAGAGTGCTCCAACACCTCAATGAAACCAACTAAAGATATTCCAGCTGACTGATATTAGACACTCTCTCTTCTGGTATCCACTCCTTGAACTGAATTGGGGTGATTCTTAAAAAACAAAGAAAAACAAACTAATTCCCATTAATGAGCAAAGACTATACAATTGGAGCTAGAGCTCTGCCAATGGTGAAACAGGGTGAAGCGTGGAGGAAATAACACAAATTATTAAATGGGTCGCTGGTGAACTCTGAAGCACGCATTTCTGAGACCAGAATTCCCAAGAGGTTCCAGTAAGAACTGGATTTTTGTTTCTTTGACACCACTTGTTTTCCATTTGGACCATCTTCACCCTGTTAATGTTCTCAGAGGAGACCTTCTACCTAACCATACTCATACTCCACTCACAATGATGATGGGTCATTTGGTGCCAAGAGTGCAAAGTACTCTAGGAACGGTATTACCTGTGGGTGAGTTTCAGCTTTCTCTTAGTACAGAGCTCTGATCAATTAGTTAATATTTATTTTGTTTCAGTGGGATCTAATAATGTTCATGCCTAAAGAGACGGGCAGAAACAACACTTGTCTGGACACAGAAGAGTCTGCGTCATGAAGAGGCTGCTTGTTCATGTAAAGATCTCCCCCACTTAAAACTGGGGTGCCTCGACCATCAGGTGAAATACACACACACACACACACACACACACACACAGAGTGATACCAGGTTACATTTCAACTAGCGCATGCTAGGGAATCTGTTCGCTTTATAAAATGGAGGTCTGGAGGGGAATAGAGGGTGAGCCAAACAGTCCCTTACACTCTGCTATTGTTCCTGCTCTCACCACTCCAAGCCTAGCTGCTGGGGGCAGAGGTGGGGGTGGTGGAGAGGCACAGAAACCTGCAGCAGAAGCTGGGAACAATAATGCTAGAGTATGATGACCCTTAGAAATGACTGGGAATCATAGCCCAAGGTGAGCCACAGAGGCTGCTGGAGACTTCTAGTAGTGACAGGAAATCCCCATCTCTCTATTACTGTGGTGTCCAACATGCTAGCCACGAGCCACAATTGGCTATTTGGCCAGTTGAGTGTGGCTAGTTCACTATAGTAGTAGCCACTATAGTGGCTACTGCTTCAGAACTGGTTAGACATCAAGTGTATGTCTAGACTACATGCCTCTGGACAGAGGCATGTAAATTAGACTACCTGACATAGTCAATGAAGCGGGGATTTAACTATCCCCCACTTCATTAAAATAAAAATGGCTGCTGCATTGTGCCAGCTCAGCTGATCGTCGGCACAGCACAGCAGTCAAGACGCGGAACAGTCGACCATCCCTTATGCCTTTGTCGACCATCCCTTATGCCTCATGAAATGAGGTTTACAGGAGCGGTCAACAAAGGCTTCCCTTGCCGACCGAGCCGTGTCTTGACTGCCGCGTTGTGCCAATGATCAGCTGAGTTGGCACAACGCGGCTGCCATTTTTATTCTAATGAAGTGGGGGATATTTAAATCCCCGCTTCATTGACTATGTCGGGTAGTCTAATTTACATGCCTCTGTCGGCAGAGGCATGTAGCCTAGAGATACCCCAAGGGTCAGGGATTTATGGCTCTCAGGTTGGCTAGGGTAGCTGCAGATTTCTGAAATGTAGTGTCACAATATTCCTCCCTGCCTGAAAGAGTTTGTACTTTGGGTTGGTTGATTTCTGTGTTTTACTGTTTGACTCTCTGCCTCTCGTTCAGATTGCAGACCTTCCACCCTCCCGAAGAGGACGTTCTTGTGTGAGGAATCAGCATGTGTCTGAGGCCCAGTCTTCTTCTGCACTGATTTGCTCGGGTGCACTCTGTCAGGGTCCCCCAGAGAACCAGGTGTTGAGTTTTATCACAAACAGTTATTCCAGGAAGGTGAACAGTGGAAATGACACTGGTTTTATGTCTTCATTTGTTTCTCCTTTGGGAGTGTGTCCTTATTTATCCCTGCTACCAAGGGGGGAACAAAACTGTGCTTGGAGATAGCTGCAAAAACATTTCAAGGGGCTAATGAATTCCCTAGCCACAAAACAACTGGGCTTTTATGTGAGTCTTCCCTCACATCATCCCATTCAGGGTGTTGTAAGGGCAGGAGTACATCAGGGGCTCAAGGATGGGCTCCAAGAAGCTCTACCTCTCTCCACTCCAGGGGATACAAATTGGCCAGGTGGATCTGTTTCTTCTAGAGGTCTCAGCCTAAAGGGATCTACTTAGGGGCCTGTTATAGAGATGGTAGCAATGGAAAGGAGCTGGTCCTGATGGCAACTTATCTTGTTACCTTGTTCTTTGGCACTTGCAGTATCCATAGTGTGCCCACTGCCCTCCATCCATGATCTGTGGGGAAGGAGCTAGCCCAGTTCTGCAGGCATGGCTGCTGGTGTCAGCTCTAGGGAACTCAGGTATCATCGTCCATTCGTCTGCCTTCACTGCCTCATTGAGTGGGCAGGGGGCTATGCATCCCTGGGACTAATTCTTAATGATTCCTGTCAGGCCACCTTGCCTGGGCTGAGGGAGGGAAACTTCACCCTGCCCACAGAACTGGGTTCCCCAATGAGACACGCATGAGAAGGTGAAACAGAAGAGACGTACTTTTTCTTTTGCCTCCGGCTTCTTTTGGCTCACCATGTTTGCTGAAATCTGCCTGGTCACCATCAGCTACAAATTCCTGGTGCTGAAGGGACAATCTTCCCCGAAAGGTAAAGGCTGCCTTGAGAAAGCTGCTGGGAATCAGACTGATATACTGAGCCACGCTGTCAGAGAATTTGACATCAGGTTTGGAATTTCCCTCCGAAAAGCTATGCAGCTGAGAGGGCAAGCCGAGCTGTCTCACCAGGAGACAAAAAGACTGGATGTAACTTCAGGAAGCTGGGCTTCCCCTAAAGCCGGTGCCTGCCAGGTGTTGTTCTGTCCCCGAGCTACATGCAGGCTGACGCACCCATCTTGTGGATTTCAGGACTCTCACACAAATAACGTATCTTCTCAAGTGTTTCCCTGGACTGCTGCTGTTCTCCACTGCGCAGCTTCACAGTGAATACTTTTCGTGTGTGTGATAGGTGGTGGTGAGCAACAATCGTTATAACCTGTCAGCAGATCAGTGGGCTCTATGCAATGAATTGTTGGGTTTGGGTCAATTCCAGCTCCCTGCCTTAAAGATTATAATCATGTGCTGCAAGAAGGGGACATAATGGTATTAAAAGGCAGAAAAATTAAAATGGATGAAAGGAAAGACTTTTTTTACCCAATAACTTCATGGGACTTCATTGCCACATGGTATCCCTGAGGCCAGCAGAACAAGGACATGCAGAGTTACAAGAGGAAAATATATATGGTTTTGTAACAGCTATAAATTCACATGATTCAAACCAAATGCTATTTTAAGGCTTCTCGCACTTTATTCTGAAATACTGGTACTGGCTGCTGTTGGAGCCAAAATAATGGACGATACGGACCAGTGGTCCAATCTGTTATGAAGACTCCACTGTACTATCTCTTGGACCCTTGCTTTTGTCCGCATAACATTGCAACATGCAGATAACACCTCCCTTCAAAGTATTTTAAATAATTTAACTCCTGAGTGCACAATCTATGCTTCAGAACTAAATCACAAACTCCGTAGACAGATCATATTTACCTTTGACAGATATCTGAGGACTCTGCTTTTCTTTTCTCTCCCACCCCCACATTTTGGCTCCATCTGCAATGTGCCTGACCAAAACTAATTTATATTGGATTGTTCATTGATGCCACTGAAGTGATACTGGTTTGCTGCCTGTGTGAGAGAAGTTTTAGTAATATCTTAATTAACTGCTGCAAAACTGGATACCTTTCTTCATCCTGAATGCAGCAAAGCTCAAATTGCCTTGTTTTTATCCTCAGTAGCCTCACAGTCAGGCTGAAGAGAAAAGGTAACAGAGTGGAACCCAGGCCAAATATTTAGTTGCTCCATTTTAAATGATCAAGTATATTTATTCCTGCATGATGCTTTGGGTGTGTCTCAAAACCTACCTTTACTTTTAGATGGGTTTATAGGTACAGACAGAGAGCTATTAAAAGAAAGCCTCATGTATGGAACAAGATGTATTGTATAGGGATTTGCCAAAGTCAAAAATCGTACCGTCAGGAACATGTTCATGTGACTAGACCCATTAAAGATGACGTGTATGAGCAGGAGCTGTAGCATAGGGGCCAAGGGCCACAGTAATTACTCCTGGCACAAATTAAGTTCACCTGATTGAGTTTGGGGGGGGGGTCTCCCCAATACTGGATACTTTGGCTGTATTTTTAAATAGTTCCTTAGCAAGGCCATGTATAAATATTTAGTTGGAAGGATTTTGAATATATTCAACCTCCCCCTCCCCCAGGTTATAGCAAATTTATTTTTTGATCTTCTGATGTTTCCTGACTCTTACGATTCACTGAAATTCATTTTACTAGCTTGGTTACAATGTACTATAACAGCTTTCATAGAGCTATGAAACAGTGGCTTGCCGAAGAATGCATTTTCATTGAATGCACCTTTCAAACCAACCTCCAGAAATAATTCATATGGAAAGTGCTATATTAGTGCTAAGTATTATGGCTATTATGTATGTACAAATGTAGAGCTAAGAAACCACTTTATCTACCCAGAGATTCAGGTCAGATGTCTGCAAATTTAGGGAATCTGTACACTGCAACTGGAGACATATTTGCAGACACGCTCAAGCTGGCTTTGATATAGCTAGTACAAGTACCAATAGCAGTGAAGCCATGGCAGCACGGATAAATCTCCTGAATAGGTTCCCAGGTTCTCAGACAGGCTTGTACAGCCCACACTGTTATTGGTACCTGCACTATCAGTCTGGGTATGTCTATCCCTGCAGCCACAAGACCCCTGATTGCAGTGTAGACTGACATCTCCTCCCCAAAGGCATCAGTCCTGCAACACATATACTTAACTTTATGCACACGACATTTAATCAATGTGATTACTTGTATATTTAAAGTCCAACAAAGCACTTAAGGACATGCTTGACAGAGCCCCAGGTCCCCGATCCTGCAGCTATTTTATATGGGCACCGTGTGGAATCCCAGTGATTTCAACAAGTGGGTCCTTCCACGCAGAGCAAGTTGCAGGCTGAGACTTGGAAATTCCCACTGAATGAAATGTGGGTCTGTCGAAGAAACCTGAGAAGTAGGCACTTCACTCCCTTACATTGTGGTGAAACCCCAGGTGAAACACACTCAATTCACTGGGAATTTGGGGCATAAAAGGAATGCTGAAATGTGCCCCAAATCTCATTTCTGCAAGAGATGATGTGTTCTTGTAGTTGATTTAAACATTCATCAATATGTACCTCACGCTGGGCCCTGGGAATGTCCCTTACAAGCCTATACCAAACCTTTTCACCAAATGTATTTATCAGCATTGTGATTGTATTGAAATCTCTCTCTTTTTCCCTATTATGAATATTTTTTTAATGAAATTCTGGGAATTACCTAAGTCCTGAATCTTTATAAATAATCAACATATGTAATAGTATTACAGCTACAATACGAAAAAATGTGACTTATCAGTATCCTTCACTATTCTCATATATTTGTCCATTAAAAAGCTTATTCTACTCTCTCTTCTGTAAATCTCTGGCTTCCTGTTAAATAGCAGAAGTTTCAGAGTGGGTAGCTGTGTTAGTTTGTAACTGGAAAAACATAAAAAAACAACAAATAAGTCTTGCAGCACCTTAGAGACTAGCAAAGCATGTAGATGGTATCATGAGCTTTTGTGGGCACAACCCACTTCTTCAGATGAACGGAGTTTAAAGGATCAAGTTTTCAAATCAATAGCATAGAGAGGGGATGGGAGAGGGTAAGAGGAGGAAGAAGGGGGAAAAAAGGGAATGAAGTTGTCAATTAGCATGCCTATGCTAAATGAAGCTGAAAACCACTTATTTAAGAAGCAAGAGGAGGTAGTTTCTTTCTTCATGCTGACTCAAGAGCACCCCCTGGTGTGCATTTATGGAAACACGACAGTATTGTGCAAGTATTCATTGTGCAAGGATAACATTTCTAAAGTAAAGAACAAAAACCCATTCATGAAAATCAGCTCACTGGTAAGAAAACCTGAATTTAACAGGCGTGGCTGACACTGAACACCTTACAAAGCCAAGCCCTTAAGTGCTACATTTATGGATTGCTGAACTGGAATTCCCCAGGTTTAGTTGAAATCTAACACTTTTATAATTGAAACAATGGAGGGTTTTCAAACATAATTAAGTAGATATTTTAAATAGAAGATTAACCATACAGGAAACATAGAATTACAAGTTACAGGGCAATAACATACATAACATTAATGTTTAAAGAGCCTTTGTTTGGACTATTTATATATTCTAAATAGACTAATGATTCCATTTTACCTTCTCCAAATTTGCGGGAAAGTGTATTTTTTCTCTTGCAAAATTTCCTGTAGTTAATACTTTGTTTTGTTGTGGCATCTTGAGTTTCTTGTGAGTGCATATATCAGCTGAAGACATTATGGCTACGTCTACACTGTATCGCTATTTTGGGATACCGAAGGTATCCCAAAATAGCAGTTCTGCATCTTTTGAGCGTGCCCATTATTTCAAAATATTTTGCTGGCTATTCCAACGTCCATGTAAACCTCATTCCACCAGGAGTAAGGGATGCTTCAGAATCGCAATTTATTTCAAAATAAGTGCTGTGTAGACAATGCCAATTTTCAAAATAAGCTATTTCAAAATAAGATATGCAATTTGAGCTACGTAAATTGCATATCTTATTTCTACCTACGATGCAGTGTAGACGCACCCTATAACTGCCATGCCATGCCACCATATAATAGTTGAAATGGTCAATTCTTTTTATTTTATTTTTGCAATCAGTAAGAGCAGCTATTATTCGGTACTGATTAAAACTTTCTTTCTTGTAGACATACACACGCATACACACACACATACACACGCATACACACACACACACGGAGTTTTAACAAAACTGAATGATAAACAGTGTGGTAGAATTATCAATAATAGTGCAGAAAAGGCAGAAATGTTCAATAAATATTTCTGTGCTGTATTGGGAAGTGTCAGATGACATACAGGCAGTCCCCGGGTTACGTACAAGATAGGGACTGTAGGTTTGTTCTTAAGTTGAATCTGTATGTAAGTCGGAACTGGCGTCCAGATTCAGCCGCTGCTGAAACTGACCGCCAGTTCTGACTTACATACAGAATCAACTTAAGAACCCCAGGCGTCCCCAAGTCAGCCGCTGCTGAAACTGATCAGCAGCTGATTCCAGGAAGCCCGGGGCAGAGCAACTCTGCCTCGGGCTTCCTGTAGTCAGCGCTGGTCAGTTTCAGCAGCGGCTAAATCAGGACGCCTGAGGTAGAGCAGCTGGGGTGCTGCTGGGTTGCTCCAGTAGCGCCTGTGCTGCCCCGCTGCCCGAGCCCCTCCGCGGCTTTGCTCCGCGTCTTCCTGGTCTGCAGACCAGGGAGACGCGGAGAAAGCCCCAGAGTACACGGGTGGCAGGACCGCGAGGTCCCGCAGTCCGTGTACTCCGGGGCAGCCCCGTTCGTAACTGCGGATCCGACATAAGTCGGATCCGTGTAAGTCGGGGACTGCCTGTACTGAGTTCCTACTAATTTTGAATAATTATTCAAATCCTGTAGAGAGGCTTTGGATGACTCCCTCCCAATCCTACCCAAACAAATGCATTTCTAATTAAGAATATAAGAACAAGCCATACTGGGTCACACCAAAGGTCTATCTAACCCAGTGTCCTGTCTTCTGACAGTGGCCAATGCCAGGTGCCGTGCCCCAGAGGGAATGAACAGAACAGGTAACCCTGAGGTAGTCCTTCCTTGTCACCCATTCCCAGCCTCTGACAGAGTTAGGGACACCATTCCTACCCACCCTTCCTTAAACCTGTTTTGAGAGGAACTGAGGAAAAGGCAGCGGTAAGTGCTAGGTAATTACTACCTAGCAAGCAAACATCTGCACACATACAACTATTAAGGAAGCGTAGGGGCTCACGGTCAAACTTGCTCTCAATTGCGAGGATTCGTATCCAGGCACTGCTGCAGGACCAAGGACCTCTGCTCCTGGCATTATGCACAGGGGCAGGGAAATTCCCCAGTCAATGGTGCCGTGAGGAGAATGGACAGGGGCAAGGCAGACCTGTGCTGAAGGGTGGAGGGGGAGCGGGCAGACTCAGATGCAGTAAGCGCCGGCGAGAGCTGGAGACGCGGGCAGGGCGGAGAGACAGAGCTGGTGTCCCTGTGCTCAAAGCGCGGGGGAGGAAGCGGGGGGGGGGGTGTTAAAAACGCTTCTTCGCCAGCAGCAGCAGCTGGTCCCAGCAACCCGGCTCGCGGGGCAGGGGGCTGCTGCCCTTGTCCAGGCTGCCTCGCGCTCTCGGGGCGCTGGTCCCCGGGCCTTACACGTGGCAGACGCGCCCCTCGCTCCGGGCGGGACTCTGCGGGGAGCCGGCCGTGCTGTTGCTCCTGGCGCGCCTCGCACGAGAGGGAGCAGGCGGGCAACTGCTGCCGGCCGGTGGGCTGCCCGCGGCGCGGACCCAGGAGCGGAGGCGGCCGCGGCGGCTCCGCTTGTTGCAGTGCTCTGGGCAGGGCTGCCCCCGGGAAAAGGGCTGGAAGCCCGGCTCTGAGGTCGCTGCTTCAGCTCCCCCCCCACCCCCCCCCGGCAGAGGCGCCCCCACCTGGCGGAGCTGGGAGGAGCCCAGAGCCGGGCTGCTGGGTCCTGGTGACAGCCCCGCTGCTGCAGCTTTTTTTGTCGGGGAGTACACGGGCGGCGGGACCGCGTGGTCCCGCAGTCCGTGTTCGTAACTGCGGATCCGACATAAGTCGGATCCGCGTAAGTCGGGGACTGCCTGTATTTAGATAACATGATGATTAAATACTTTCCATTCCAAGAGTAACTAAGAAAGATGTTAAACAGCATCTACTCAAGACAGGCATTTTAAAATCACCAGGTTCAAATAACTTGTACCCAAAAGATGTAAAAGATCTAACCAAGGAACTCTCTTGACTAATATTGTTTTTCAGTGAGTCTTGGAACATTTCCAGTGGAGTGGAAGAAAGCTAATATTGTGGCAGTATTTAAAAAGTGTAAACAGAATGACCCAGTTAATTATAGGCTTATTGGCCTGACATAAATCCTGGGCAAAATATATCTAGGAATACAGGCATGGCTGTCCTTAGGCATTGTGGAGCCCTATCCAGCACTATTATACTGGTGTCCCTATGCCCAATGGCAGCTGTGTATGTGTGATTTTTTTGAGATGTGATTTTATAATCTTCAGCATAGGGATGTAAATGAGTAGTCGCGTATATGATTAACTGATAAGCCTGGGCTTTACAGTTAATCTTCTCGACTACTTGCATCCTCCCGCCCCCACCTTGCTGACTCTATATCAGTTGCAGCAAAGGTGGGGAATGCAGGAGCCGGTGCTAGGGGGAGCCGGCTTAAAAGCCAGTTCCCCCCAGCACCAGTTCTGTGGTGCTGTCTGCCCGCCCCTGCGTGGCGGATGGGGAGAGGAGGCTGCCACAAAGTAGCTTCTGCCCTCAGTGGGCCCAGAGAAGATTACTGGAGACCAGAGCACAGTTTTTGAGTACTGGATATACAGAACAGAAACTTGACAGTAGAAGGCTTTACAATCTGGCTGAGAAAGATATACCAAGAGCCAGCGGCTGGAAGTTGAAGCTAGACACAGTCAGATTAGAAATTAAATAATTTTTAGCCTTGAGGGCAAATAACCATTGGAACCACTTAGCAATGCTTGTGGTGGATTCTCCATCACTGGAAATTTTTAAATCAAGATTGGATTTTAAAAAAATGCTCTAGTTCAAAAAGAACTAACCCTCAGGGGAAGTCCTATGGCCTGCATTGTACAGGAGGCCAGACTAAGATGATTATAGTGGTCTGAGCCAGCTTTATAATCTATTAATTGTTTGTGAGGTGCTTAGTTACTGTGGCAATGAGGGCACTATAGGAAGCCAACAGTCAGGAGTGCCTTGGATTTTGAGCCAGTGAAGCTGCATGGGGTACCTGCTTGTGGGTCAAATCATTGCTCCTCTCTGAGTCTTCACTCTCCTGTGCAGAGTCGAAATGGAACTTGGCTCCATGATGCACAGAGGAGTGGGTCAAGACCCCCGGGTTCAGATGGTGTAGGGACAGTTTTGTTGTTGCCCTCAAACAGAACAGTATTTCTGTCCGGACACATCACATAAAATGTGTGGGGACAGCAGGGGGGCAGCAAAATACCCTGTAGGGGAACTCCAGATTCCCTCCCCCACCTTGCTTCCCAGTGAACCAAAGTCCTCTGCACTGGGAGAGGAACATGGACAAAAATGCTGTAGCAGTCACTCGGAGGCATTTTCAAGTGGACTTTTCCATGCCATGGTTAGGCCATAGCTGCTTTTGTTACATAAAAAGTGTTGCTCTATTTCCCAAACAGGGCTCAGCTTTGGACCCTTTCCAGTTCCACAAGGAGGGTTAGTCATCTTTCAGCTGGCAAAGCATGCAGAGAGGGCTGGAGCTTGCTAAGCTGAACACATGGCTCCTTGCGCCTTCCTCAAAGAAATGAGTGGGATTTTGAAAGACAGCCATTCATGTTAAAACTATCAAGACTTGGCTGTGAAACGCACCTGCTCCTATGGAGAAAATGGCAGAAAATCTTGTTTCTTCACAACACTCCATAATTCCTTTGGGATGTATGCAGTGGCCAAATATGAGCCTAATAGTGCACACGGCCCCATAACGTGTAGCACTTATATAGCATATCCCGTGTACAATCACTATCTAATGTATGTTCATAATACCTCTGTGAGGCAGATCAGTAGTGCTCTCCCCATTTCACATACAGCCAGGAAACTGGCAGGTAGAGAGAAAGCCAGTTCTCATGGCCAAGACTACACAGTGACTCTGGCTTGCCAAGAGAACAGGATTGGGAAGCATAGTTCCAGACTTCCACCTCCGGATCACACCGTCTCCCAGCAAGGGACGGGCAAACTGATTCAGATATAAAAGAACATTCACTTGACATGCAAATCAAACCTTAGGTTGTATAATGGAGAGAGCTTGTGTGGGCCTGGGGTAGGGGATGGTTCAGGGAGTCGAGACTGAAGCAGGAGTCAGGCAAGATGGGTTTCTTTCCTGGTTCTACCAGTGACCTGCCATGTGAGTTTACGTAAGTCATTTCAGCCCCTTGGGGTATGTCTACACTACCCTCCTAGTTCGAACTAGGAGGGTAATGTATGCATACCGCACTTGCTAATGAAGCCCGGGATTTGAATTTCCCGGGCTTCATTAGCATAAGCGGGGAGCCGCCATTTTTAAATCCCCGCTGCTTCGAACCCCGTGTAGCGCGGCTACACGGGGCTCGAACTAGGTAGTTCGGACTAGGGTGCCTATTCCGAACTACCGGTACACCTCGTTTCACGAGGAGTACCGGTAGTTCGGAATAGGACCCTAGTCCGAACTACCTAGTTCGAGCCCCGTGTAGCCGCGCTACACGGGGTTCGAAGCAGCGGGGATTTAAAAATGGCGGCTCCCCGCTTATGCTAATGAACCCCGGGAAATTCAAATCCCGGGCTTCATTAGCAAGTGCGGTATGCATACATTACCCCGCTAGTTCGAACTAGCGGGGTAGTGTAGACATACCCATGGTCTTCAACCTTTTTAAGCACAGTCCAGGATCTACCTTAAACCCAAATACTCCTGCTCTGCCCCTTTTCCAAGGCCCTGCCCCTACCCTACCCCTTTGCCGAGGCCCAGCCCTCCTTACTCTGTGAAGATGGAGTACAGGAGAGCGGGACAGATGTGACATCAGTGCCCCTGCCTCTGTCTCCCCGACCCTGCACAACAAGCAGGAGCTGCTCTGAGGCTCTGGGTAAGAGCAGCAGGGCAGTGTGGTGAGGGGCAGCTGAAGTGCAGACACTTGATAGCCTCCCTGCCAAACCAGTCAGGATCACCTGTCAGAGGCTCCAGGATCTGCTGGTAGATCCTGTTCTACTGGTTGGTGACCACTGTTTCAGCCTTCTGTGGTTGTGTATCCCCTCCTGCCCTGGTCTGTTTAGATTGAAGACACTAACTCTTGCACATGGGCATAAATATCTACTTTTTTGATAATCTGACCCTTATTATATATTACAGGTTGAACCTCCCTAGTCCAGCAGCCTTGGGACCTGACTGGTGCTGAACCAGAGAATTTGCCAAACCTCGGGAGGTCAATATTGTCCAGCACTATTACCAACACTTCCATTGTTCACTGGACTATTTGAAGACATTTAAGGGTAAATTAGAGCTAAATAACAGCATAAAACACTGAGGCTGCGTCTACACTGGCAAGTTTTTCCGCAAAAGCAGCTGCTTTTGTGGAAAAACTTGCCAGCTGTCTACACTGGCCGCTTGAATTTCCGCAAGAACACAGATGATCTCATGTAAGATTGTCAGTGTTCTTGCGGAAATACTATGCTGCTCCCATTCGGGCAAAAGCCCTCTTGCGCAAATGCTTTTGCGCATGAGGGCCAGTGAAGACAACGCGGTATTGTTTAGCGCAAAAAAGCCCCGATCGCGAAAATGACAATCGGGGCTTTCTTGCGCAAAACCGCATCTAGATTGGCACGGACGCTTTTCCGCAAAAAGTGCTTTTTTCCGTTAAAAGCATTTGCGAAAAATCATGCCAGTCTAGATGTAGCCTGAGAGTCAGGACTGGCAGCTGTAAACAAAGTTTATAGGATCATGGGAAACTTGGCCACATCCATTATAAGTGGACATCTGGCTCACTAAAATCATGCTGGATGTTGCTGGACCAGAGAGTACCAGGTTAAAGAGGTACAAATCTTATCAGTTAAGCCTAGTTTTCACTGATAAAACTAATTTTCACTAAAAATTCATATGTTTGATATGACTATCCATCATGATCCCATAGCTGAAGGGAAAATAGATGGTTTGGACCATATTGGGGTTCTCTGGAAGCTCAGTAAGATGTTGTAGAAAATGTTATCACAGGCTTGTCTTAAAGGCTGCCTTTTGGCGATCAACCGACATATATTATATTTACCTTGTATAAATACATTGGGATTTATCAGCATCAGGTTAGAATGGAAAGCAGTCATTATATAATGATGATGGAGGGAGGTGGCTATGGATGGATATACTAACTCACCACCTATAGGTAAGAACTGATCAGGACGTACAGAGGCCTGGACCAGGGTAGAATCACAGGCTGGTAAATATGACAAAATCTTATTAAATAAGATTTCCATGTGTTCTTGCCAGTCTGAAACTGTAGTTACAGTCTGGCCATCCCCCACTTCTCAGCAGCAGCGTCTGTGTGAAGCATTGCTGGGTGCTTCTTCCCCGCATGTACTCAGCTTAGATCCGTTTGCCCCCAAGCATGCAGCTCTTTGATGCAGCTCCACAGTTAGGAAAAGGGCAAAGTGAGCACCGACCCTCACCAAGTCAAAAGAAAAAGTACTGAGCCAAAGGGCAGCTGCCTTGTGCTGTCAGAATTTGTTCTGCACCACTTAAGTCAATGTGGCATGGGGGGAGGGGTCGTCACAGATGTTGGTGACAGTTGGGTCCGACCATTAATGAACTGTTGTATGATCTGATCAGGCTGCAGCCCGCCTGCTTAAGGCTACTGATCAAATACCATCCACCACATTGATTTCCCATTTAGTGTTTACAGTAGGCTTCCCAGAGGTCTTCGCCCCTTGAATTAGCTCATCCCCACACGGTTAATTCTCTCTGATGTGCTCTCTAGCTGATCTTCCCCTGTCTACTCCCATTGTTTTCTCTTATTTCTGTCTTCTCTAACCTGGTGCTTCTGACCCTAATCATGTTGTGCCTGATCCTGCCAGGTGCTGAGGCCCAGCTCCACAAAGGTGTTTAGGCCCTGACTCCCATTGATTTCATGGGGAGCCAGGCACCTTCCCGCCTCAGCTCTCACTGAGATCTCTGGGAGTTGAGGGCATTCAGCACCTTGCAGTGGTGACCTGAACCTTGCAGGATTGGACCCTTTTGTGGCAATCTCTGGAGGTTCTGCTTCCTTCCCTGAGCAGCCTCCTCTGTTTCCATCTGCTCTCAGCAACTGCATCCCAGGTTTCTGGCTGGGGCATTCGTCTGTCGGGCCTGAAGCTGCTCTGCCCCTGCCATTATGCAGGGCTCACGCTAAAGTCCGCAGACATGGCTGCTAAGCCTCTCCTCTTCCTGGGTAGGTTTAGCATTTACAGGTTCCTTTGTCTCTGTCTCCCAAGTGCAGCAATACTGAGGGGAAGCTTTCCAGGGCTACGTCACCACCTGGATGACACCTAACCCAGGTGAGTCACCAGCACCCCTGAATGCCAAGAAATCAAAGTAACCAACCAAAAGCTGTGAAGAAAGACAGCCAGGAACAAGTCGACCTGCATCGGGATCTTTTAACCAAGCAGGAAACTATAGGTAAATATTGCCCTCACTAATACCCAGGAAACACCAGGGAGTGCAGAGATTGCACATGGCTAACTGAAGGCACTTGTATGGCTTACTGGGATATTAGAAGACATTTAGGGGTAAATGAGTGCTGACCTCCTGCTGTCCAAGCGGAGAGCTGGAATGTGGAGGATCCCATACACAAAAGTACCAGCCTTCCACAACATAACTGCACTGGTGCATTTCCTGGTGAATAAAAGCACGCTGCTTTACCTGCTTCCCTGCTGTCATGAGGTATTCAGGAGTCTCTCTACCTGGCGCAGGAGAATCACAGTGAGAGCCATAAGCCTGAACACCAAACCACAGCTGGTAGATGTAATTGTAAGTCCCTCTGACCTATGTTTCCCTCTAAATCAGGGATGGGGAACCTTGTGTGGGTCAGAGGCCACTGACCCACAGAAAAATCAGGCAGAAAGGCACTCCCCACATTCCCCTTGCACCCCAGAGCCTAGGTGGGCCCAGGCTAGTAGATTTTGTGTGCTCCAGCCCTGCTGAGGGAGAGGGGGCTGGAGTGCCACCGTGGGCTTCCCAATGCTGGGGGGAGAGGGAGCCCTGAGCTTCAGAGGCCGGATGCAGGCATCTGGCCCCTGGGCTTTGGGTTACCTACCTAAGGTAGGTTCCCTACCCCTGCTCTAAATAGCTAAGGCTCTAGATAAAACCTCACTTAGGGTTGCCAGATGGTTTCAACAAAAATACTGGACACACTTGACATTACATCACAATCTACATTACATCTTATTTAGAAAATACTGGACATTTATATTTTCTCCTTTATATTTTCCCAATTTTTTTCCCAAACAAAAAGTTCAAATACTGGACTGTCCGGTTCAAAACCGGACACCTGGCAACCCTAACCCCACTTCAAACACAGTAGAGTATGTGTATTAACCAAGGACACTGATGGTAAAAACTTGGCCCAATTGAAGTGAATGGAAGTTTAGCTATTGACTTCAATGGAGGCAGGATTTCACTTCCCCACATTCATTCCTATTCTATTCCAAATAATAGAGAGAGAAAGTTTCTGTATTACAATCATAAACGTCAGTGGCTTCCTCAATTTAAAGCCCATAGAGGCTATATCTAAACTACATTCCTCTTTCAAAAGACGGATGTAAATTAGGCAGATCAAAAGTGCAAATTAAGCAGGGATTTAAATATCCTGTGATTCATTTGCATAATTGCCTCATAATGTTCTTTCGAAAAAGAGTATTTTGAAAGTGAAATCGCCATCTAGACGCGGTTCTTTAAAAAAAAAACCCTTTTTTGAAAGATCCGGTACTACTCATTTTTTGAGCAATACAGGATCTTTCAAAAAAGGAGGGTTTTTTTAATCGAAAGAACCATGTCTAGATGACGGTTTCACTTTCAAACTACTCTTTTTCGAAAGAACGCTGTGATGCAATTATGCAAATGAAGTGTGGGATATTTAAATCTCTACTTCATTTGCACTTTTGATCTGCCTAATTTACATCCCTCTTTCGAAAGAGGGATGTAGTTTAGACATGCCCAGAGATTTATAAACTTTTGACCAAATCCATTATTAGTAAAGAGATTGTATTTAGATCTGCATTCTTTTTACTACAGTAAAATATGAACATAGAAAGTATTTTAGTTTTTAATTTTGTGAATGAATTTGGTTTTCTTCATGTGACTTTGCTGTTCCTGTCCTCTCCTTCTCTTGTTCCTGGTTTAATTATTTCATGGCTTATTGGCCCCTAATAGTCTGTAGATCTTTCACAGATTGTAAAAGAACAATTACCAGACACTAGTGGTAACTGTATTGTAATTTGTTTTCTTCTTTTTGTAGGGAAATATATATTCAAATGGTCAACGCCTTTGCTGATGTAAATAACTTACATGGAATTACACCTATTGATGCCAGTATACAATTTGGCCCGAATGTACCAAAAAAGAAAAAAAAAAGAGAGAGCGAGAAAGGAGGGAAAACAAATCCTCTGAGAAATTCTGAGGGTGAGGTCTCAGGGTTGAGAATTCTCCTGTTTTGTGTGTGTGTGTCTGTTAATTTAACTCATAGAGAGAGTCAGTCTATATTAGTCTGTCCATTCCCAGTTTTGCTGGTTTTGATAGTCTAAAACCCCCAATCTTTTTTTTTTTTTTTTTTTGCATTCTGATGAGTGTTGATGGGAGATTTCAGATTGGAATGGCTTGATCCAAACCTTCCCAATGATTCTAGTTTGGATTGGAACCAAAAGTAGATGGGGTATATTTTCAGGTTTAGGTACCACCCTCTAAATGATACAGCAAAAGCCATTTTCACAACTTTTTGGGCTAGGATTGCTAAAATAGTACAATAACAGATGCTGTTGGGTGACTGCTTTCATTTTTTGGATTAAAATCTCACATAAACTGCTTTCCACAGAGTCCCCAGAAGGGATCCTTGCAACATCTAATCCAGGGGTGGGGAACCTCATGTGGCCCCTGGCTTGCCTGGATCCAGCCCTGAGGGCCCAGGGCCCACCCCAGCATTGGGGAGCCCGCACTGGCACTCTAGCCCTCCCTCCTCCCGCACACAAAATCTACCAGGCTGCCCCCTGCCCCCGAGGTTCCAGCGTGTGAGGGAATGTGAGGAGTGTCTTTTTCATTCTCAGTCGGGGGCCACATCAGCGGCCCTCGACCTAAAAAAGGTTCCCCTCCTCCCCCAATCTAATCCAACCTCCTGTCTCTGACAGGGCTTAGCACAAGGCCTGCAGGCTAGACACGGTTCACCAGGGTTAGCTGCATCATGCCTAAGGGCTGTTTCTTGCCTATCCTGCCTTAGCATCTCACCCCGTGATTCCCACACTGAGCCCAATAATTTGCGTTTGACTAAAGCATTTCATCCAGAAAGGCAGCCTGCCTTGACTGAGATTTCACAAGACGGAGACTCCACTACTGCCTTTGGTAACTTGTTCCAGTGATTAGTCACCCTCACTGTTAAAAATCAGTGTCTAATTTGAATTTGAATTTATCTGGTTTCCACTTCCAGCCATTGGTTCTTGTTCTTCCTTTCTCCTATAGACTGAAGAGCTCTTTGTATCCAGTATTTTCTCCCTGTGAGAAATTATAACTAAGTCACCTCTTCACTCTTTTTTTTTATGAATAGATTGAACTCTTTACTGTTCCACAATAAGGGACTTTCTCCACCCCAGGAATCATTTTTGCATTCTCTCCAATTTTAACATCCTTTTAAAAAATGTGACCACTCAAATTCCATGCAGTATTCTAGAATGGGTCCCATCAATGCCACGTAGAGAGGATACATTCACTTCCTTATTCCTCCAGCTATACATTCAACGATTCTGTTTGCCCTTTTGGTCACAGAATCACACTGGGTGCTCAAGTCCAATTGCTTATTCACTATCACCACAGAAGTGTCTGTTTCCACGATACATGCCTCTGTTCAGTTGATATGTGTTATCCTCACAAAATTCTCTGTTAACTCCCACACTCTAGGAGCACACGCCTTTACCCAGTTTCTAGGGCTCAAGGTGTAACCTGTTAATTTAAATCCCCACCCTTCCCCAATTTCTAGAGCTCAGGGCGTAACTTCCTGTAGGTTTGTAGGACTTTTTACCAGTGAAAGAGCCTTCCACAGTAATGTCCTTACACTCTATTTATTAACAATTACCAAGCAAGCAGAATATACATGCTCAGCCTACAATGCCATGTACACCATTCCTAATCAAGTAGATGAACTTCCCTTGTTGGACAGGCAAGGTCAGTCTCAACTGGATTCTGGTTGCTGCACATCATGGTCATGCAGAGGATTCTTAGCAGCTCTGATCTTAGGCTGTGTCATGGAGGTGAGTTCTTCTTCCAGGTCTTTCCTTCTTATTCCTCCGTTCCTTCCTTTCATCTCCCACTGGTCTCCTTCTTGGACCCCAGTGTATATAGAGAAACCTGAGTCCTGCTTAGCTATACCATAACCAATCATTTTACTAAAACGTTACTAACCAGTCCTAATATACTATAACAAAATTCCCTAATCAGTTATATTCCACCATCTTAACTCATTTACACCTAGCAAAATTAATTATAAAGCAGACAGAAACAATTAAAATCAGACTGAGATCATACAGACAGCAACAGGGAAGTGGGGACCAAAATTGGTCATCTGAAGAAATGGGCTGTGCCCACGAAAGCTCATGTTACCTGTTTTGTTAGTCTAGAAAGTGCTACCCAGAATATTTGTTGGTTTTTAAGTTTTTCCTATTAAGAAGTAGTGTCTTGCCGGACAAAATGCTATCAAACTAACTTTTCTTTAACCATCCTGAGATCGGTTTCTTTAGCTAGTGATAGTGGGTGCCATTAGGACAGGGTCTCCTTTTTAACAGCCTGATGTTACACTATTTTAATGTGATTTAGATGTAGGGTTGCTAGGTGTCCAGTATTGACCCAGATAGTCCGGTATTTTCGCCTCCTGTCCAGTAAAAAAAATCAGAAAATACCGGACACCTGAAATGTCCGGTATTTTCTGATTTTTTCCTTGCCAGGAGGTGAAAATACTGGACACCTGGCAACCCTACACACATTCAACAACTGAGCCCAGCCCCTGGGCCCCCCGGATCTCCCACCGGGCCCCCTCACCCCCCACTTACCTGGTTCCACAGGGGAGCAATCTTGTGACTGGAGCAGAAAAACAAGATGGCTGCCGGCAAAAACCTCTTCTTAAAGGGGCCATGCTGGGGTTTTTTATTTTTATTTTGCTTAATAACTGCTGTCAGCTAATGGCTGCTGCTCTTTCAGTCTGGCTGCAGATAAAGGCCTTAGGCTGTAGGCCTTTCAGTATGGCTATAGGCCTTCCAATATGGCTACAGAAAAAGGCATTACCCTTACATATGGTCATCAGTCTTTGTTCTTAGATGCCTTGCATTTGGGTGTATTCAAATGCATTTGGTTAGAACAGGCCCATTTTAACCAAACTCTGTCCTCAATATTACCTACCATTCTGTCATTTTTTGTATCATCTTCAAATTTTATCAGCAGGGATTTTATATTTACTTTCTGATCATTGAAAAAAGTAAATAGCATCAAGTCTGGAATGGATCCTTGTAGTACTCTACTAGCAACATCCCCCTTTGATGATGGTTCCCATTGACAACTACTTTTTGAAGTCTGTCAGTTAGCCAACTCCTTAATCCATTGAATGTGTGCTATATGTTGTATGATGCTAATTTTCATGAGAATGTCACATAGTAATAAGTCAAATGCCCACATCTACAAAGTTACATTTATAACCTCATAACAATTAAATCAGATTTGTTTGACAGTATCTACATTTTAATAAAACCATGTTCAATGGCATGAATTATAGTCCCATCCTTTTATATTTTATTAATGGAATCCTGTATCAACTTTACCATCGTTTTGCCTGCTATTGGTGTCAGACTAAGTGGCCAATAACTATCTATGTCAACGCACCAACTCTTTCTGAATATTGGCACAATACTTTTCCAGTCCTCTGGAATTTTTCTGGTATTCCTAGGTTTATTAAACATTAACATCTGTGAGCTACAGATCTCCTTAGCCAACTCTTTAAGGACTATTGGGCATAAATTATCCAGGCCCATGATTTAAATGTGCATTCCTAGTAGATGCTGTTTAACAGACTTCTTAGTTACTAATGGATTGGAAAGTACTTCCATCATTTGATACAAGTACAAATCTGCTTGTATCTTAGTCTGCTTCTTCCCTAACACAGAACAAAGACATTTATTGCATACTTTTATATTTTGTCCATCATTCACATTTTTACCATCTCCATCTAGTAATGCTTCTGTGATGCTAGTGTTCTTGAAACAAATCCCAGCTCAAGTGTAATCTTGTTCCCAATGCCAGCTTATTTTCCTCTCTCTGCATAAAATACTTGAGACCTAATTAGGGCCTGATCTTCCAAGACAGCAGCAATGTGAAATTCCCAGTGAAATCACAAAGGACATGCAGTATTGGACTCTGCTCCTAATGAGATTTTTGGCATCTTTGTTATTCAACATAAAAAATGACTTACATAATGAACTGGGCAAGTGGTTACTACCTCACATGATCCTCCTGAAATTGTTAAAAAGTAGCTTACAGAGGATGCATACCCTTTTTTTTTCTTAGAAAAAAAAAACAGCACTGAAAACTCCCAAAGGTTTTTATAAGGGAATGTCTTTATTTATATCTGTATAAATCCATGCATTCCAAGCACCCATGACATTAGACAGAAATTCAACCAAATTAATGCCTGATTGAATGCCTAAACTATGTGACTCCAAAGGGCACCATAATTTTAATGGAAAACTTTTATGGACATGATACAAGACCATAAAAGTGCACAAGTAGGTAATGGCTTGATAAACTTAAATCAGAGATAATCTAATCTAATGAGCAAATCACACAGCCCTGATGTTGCAAATGGACCCCTGAGGGTGCAAATTTCTACACCCAAGGATTGGACTGTTGTATCTGGACCTTCTTAAGCTCTTTTTTTTTTATCACTGTAAGCTCTCTGACTATCATTTAAGTGTATATTTGTTTACATCTATGGCAGATATTGCTGCTTGGTTATTGATAATGTCTCTTGAAAGTGAGAACAGGCGTTTGCCTGGCACTTTTGTTACTGGCATTGCAAGGTAACAGCCCTGATATGTTTGACCACCATTCCAGAGGACATGTTTCCAGGATGATGATGTTCATTAAAAATAATGTGTTAATTCAATTTGTGATCAGACTCCTTAGGGGAGAACTGTAGAGGGTTGCAACCCACAGAAATTTCATTTATGGACAAAATGGGAAAAATTTACGGACAGACAAATTTTTTTACGGACATAATTTTTATACTATATTAAGATGACATAAATGGCCAAAAGTGAAAACTAATCATTGGCATTCATACATCCCAAGAACAATCTGCTATTTAAATCACTTTCATTTAGTTAGTCATGGTCCTGGAAGTTTTCCATTGATCTAAATAAACAACTGAAATGTCAAATTTTCGCTGCTCCACAGTAAAATGGCTGAAGCAGCACAGAAGAAATTTAATTGCTATAGAATAATTGCTGTTTTTTGAAATTATATTGCACTTTTACGAAATTTACGGACACCTAAATTTTTTTACAGACTTTAGACATGTCCAATTTCGGCTAACTTTTTACGCGCTGTCCGTAAATTTACTGATGGTTGACAACCCTGGAACTGTATGTCTTTGGGGAGCAACATGATGTTTGATCTACTGTAAGAAGGAAATAGTGACTAGAATAGTAAAAGCAAGAGCGAGTTTGAAGGAAATGGATAAAATCTGGAAAAGTAAAGCAATTAGCTTAGGAATGAAGCTGAGTGTCTTGAAAACATGTGTATTTAGCAGCATGTTGTACTGATGTGAGACATGAGTGATAATGAAAGATTCGAAGAGAAGGATATTGGCGTTCGAGAGGAGTTGTTATAGAAAGATCCTGAGAATAGGAAGGATGCATAAGGTCACCGATGAGGAATTCTATAAGAAGATACAGCCAAAAAAAAACCTACTGCAGAAGGTAATACAACGGAAGTTACAGCTATTTGGGCATATCTGCAGAATGAACGACGAGCGAAAAGTTAAGACCTTGGTATTCGGCATAATGGATGGTCCGAATAGGAGAGGCAAACCCCACAGAGAATGGGTAGATGACATAGTAGATTGGTGGGGAGCTAGTCTAC
The DNA here is from genome assembly GCF_049634645.1 of Pelodiscus sinensis. Lineage (NCBI taxonomy): Eukaryota > Metazoa > Chordata > Testudines > Trionychidae > Pelodiscus > Pelodiscus sinensis. Next base: position 17,896,382 of record NC_134714.1, on the reverse strand, counting down.
AGAAACTAAGCCACTCCGCACTGGACAGGGAAAGATGGAAGGAAATAGTGAGAGAGGCATCGAACACCAACAGGCATTGAGCCCATGGTTGTTGTTGATGATGATATGTCTTTGCTCTGTTTTACCTGCACTCTGCCGTATATTTCATGTTATAGCAGTGTTGGGTGATTATCCTGCTAGCACATAGTTTGTTTTAAGAACACTTTCACTGCAGCGCTGACAAAATGCAAAGTACCCATGTGAGATTTCTAAAGATAGCTATAGCACATGCCGCGAAGTTTAAGAATCTGAAGTGCCTTCCAAAATGTGAAGGACAAGACACGGGGCATGCTTTCAGAAGCCTTAAAAAAGCAACACTGATGCAGAAACTACAGAACCTGAACAACAAAAAAGGAAAATCAACCTGCTGACTCAGATGATGAAAATGAAAATGCATCAGTCCATGCTGCTTTGGACCATTATTGAGCAGAACCCATCATTAGCATCGATGCATAATGCCAAGAGGACTCAACTGAGATTGGAGCTAGAGCACCGTACACACACAGCCATAGGCACGAACACACTTCTAGCTAGGGGTTACTTGACCCCCCTTCTCCTGCTCCACCTCTGCCCACCCCTGCTCCACACCTGCCCTGCTGTCATTCTACCCTTTCTTCCAAGTCCCCTTCCCCACCTCCTCACCTGAGCATGCCTCATCCCTGCTCCTCTTCTTCCCTCCTGGGTCTTCCTGAATGTTCTGAATCAGCTGTTTGTGGCACTCCAGAAGATCTAGGAGGACAAGGGAGGAGTTGGCCAGAGAGGCCACCAGTGGATAGGAGGAGCTAGGGGAAAGGAAGACAAATGGGGGAGCTTGGTGTTGGGTGGGTGCTCAGCACGCACTAATTTTTCTCTATGGATGCTCCAGCCCAAGAGCACCCACAAAGTAGGCACCTATGCACAGAGCATGAGACAGTCCCTGCCTCCAAGCGCTTACTACCTAAACACCCAAAACAGACAAAGGATGGGGGAGGAAACAGAGATGAAGTGACATGCTCTGTCAGAGATAATAAATGCTTTCTCTTCTGAGTCCTAATCTAGTGACCTAACCACTAGACAATGTTGCTTCTCAGTCTTATGTGGTTATGTCTGTAGCGTTACAGTGAAAGGGATCTCTTCTTTCATTCTGCATTTTCTTTCATACTTATTTTCTCATCATTCCAGTTATTGAAATAACACCATTTTACAGAACTGTATTATATCAATGTCATGCTGTAAAGTACTTTCCTTTGGACTTCGTAATCATCTTCTACTGATAGTTTGTAAGCGCGGCTCCTGAGACTTTAATAACAGGAAAAAAGGGGGAAATGTAGATTACTGGGAACATGCCCTGAATGAGGAGACACTGAAAGGCAGAGACGAAAAGGCAGAATGCAATATGATTGAACACATCCGTACCTGCTGTTACCCCAAAAATATTCTCACTGGAGACCACCTAGGGTTACACTAGTATAGGCTTATTTCTACTAGATAAAACTACAGAGGAGAAAGCAGCCACCAAAGGTTTAAGCTAAAGAAGATAGAACTTTCTCTCTCTCTCTCTCTCTCTCTCACACACACAGACAATCAAGCAAGCACACACCCCTCCATTCATTCACTCATTCACACTCATTCATTCCTGCCCTCAGGCAAATCACACACTTACACAGACATGGGTTGCAGAAGGAACCAAGGCATGTGGATCCTGGAGGGTCTGTCTGCTCATCATGGCTGGGGAAGCTGGTCAGGAGGAAAGACATTGGAGAAGAGCTTCTCAGGATCAGTGGAAGGAAAAAAGAGAGAGTCTCACATGTGCTCCTTCTCTTTATAGGCTACGTCTAGACTGGCATGAATTTCCGAAAATGCTTTTAACGGAAAAGTTTTTCGTTAAAAGCATTTTCGGAAAAGCACGTCTAGATTGGCAGGATGCTTTTCCGCAAAAGCACTTTTTGCGGAAAAGCGTCTGTGGCCAATCTAGACGCGGTTTTCCGCAAAAAAGCCCCGATCGCCATTTTCGCGATCGGGACTTTTTTGTGGAAAACACTACTGTTCTGTTTACACTGGCCCTTTTGGGCAAAAGTCTTTCGGAAAAAGACTTTTGCCCAAACGGGAGCAGCATAGTATTTCTGGAAAAGCACTGGTGATCTTATATGAGATCTTCAGTGCTTTTCCGGAAATTCAAGCGGCCAGTGTAGACAGCTGGCAAGTTTTTCCGCAAAATCAGAAGATTTTGCGGGAAAACTTGCCAGTCTAGACACAGCCATATAGTGTCTGAATAGCCCCTGTGACTCATTCACCTCATCATCAGGGAGCATGCCCAGACTTCCCTTTATCCAGCAAGGAGCATGCCCAGACTGTGACGACTCATTGAAATGTGCTCCATTGTTCCAAGTCTTCTTCAAACACACTCACATTCTCTCTCCATTCACTCAGGGGAGAATGCAGCTTAGAGAAAGTTACAAGCAAGGTGGCTTCATGTTACAAAGATTACAAAGTTGCAGTTTACAGTAAGTTTGAGAGTTACACAGATTGCAAAGATTGACAAGGATCACAATAAGTTGCAGTTTAAAACCTTAGACCTTACAATTTGGTGTAGCTTTAGAAAATCCCTGTATATATATCTAGTGAGCTCAGGCGGAGGCTTTTTTTATGCAAAACCTGCCAGCTCATAGTGTCTGGGCCAAAAGAACTAAGGAAATCTCTGGACTGCCTGTATGAAAGGCAGGATCTAAAACAGCTAGAGCCCAATAAGCTTAATGGAACAGATAATGGGATGGCTCAAGTCACTGCATCCACATTTAGCCCATTCTCTGTCTCAGCATTTGCTCACTGGGTAGACACGCCCATCTCTAATCTGTTTAAGGGAAGCTCCTTTTCTTCCCTGCATACATTACTACTTTTCTCCCCTACTCCTACGTCTTCGAACACCTCGTCCGCCAGGGGTATTATCTGCCAGGGAATGTACATTAACAGGTATGTCAGTGAAACTCAAAGACTGTGGACACTGCTGGGAAATAAGAAGTTGTGATTAAAACCATCCAGCACTCCTCTGCCTATGGGTGAACAGGGATGGTTTCAAGCTGCCAGAGCAGACAGTGAAACCCCTGTGACTGGCTGGCTAATGCATTATGCCCTTTGGCAACTGTTAGATTCTCCAGGAGCCGAGCCAGACAGTGAACTTCTCACACACCCTCTGGCTAGTGGGATGTACCAGAGCGCTCCCTGCTAGAAGGCAGTTCAGATTTACATGGAGCCTGACATTAACCGCCACATCCTCCACCTTTCCTTCCACTCCCAATCAGCCACAGTGGAGTCTGAAAGAAGCCACAGTTTTATTTAGGGGGAAAAAACATTCAAAACGTAATGCATCTTAATGGAGCTTATCAAAGAGCTGAGAAACATCTTAGATTTTACTTGCTACACCCGATTCAATGAGGGATGTCTTTCTCTCATTTACTGCACCCTCTGCAAATCACATCCCAGCTACATGGAGTCACTTTGCCTCGTACAGTGAGGCTAGGAAAGATGCTAATGCAAGTGTCATCTTGATCTGCTGAGGGCTGAGCTAGGATGCCACTGAGATAAAAACCGCTACAGCTGCTCTACTCTAAGATTCTCACCCTTGGGACTCTTTCATTGACTTTGAAGGGAGTTGGATCAGGGAAATGTGCAGTGAAGTCTACAGCCTATGAGTATGCTATTCAGAGTGGTATTTTTACGGGTGCACATGATGAGGTGCACAAGGGCTCTGTGATGAGGCTGTGACAAGATGATCTAATGTAGCATGTAGGAACTCAACCACTGCTCATGAAACAAGATTAACTCAAACTATCCTGAGGCTTTCAAAATAATGCATGTAAACGAAATGCAGCTCCCGCACGCACTGTGCTCAGATCACTCTTCTATCAAACTCCTCCTGATGGCTGTCCTTTCCCTTTGATGCTTCTAACCCCTCCCGTCGCCCTCAAGGAACACAAACATTTCTCTAAGGGCTGGTTTTAAAATGTACGGCGAGTGCAATTATCCAGTATTCTCTTCACCCCGTATACGCTGGCTGGCTTGTCCTGACAATAATGACCTTTTCATGTATATTTATAGCTATCTTCCTTCCCTCTGGGTAATTATAACAGGACACCATCAAATCATTGTACAACAGAGGAAGAGCAGTACTAAAGGATGATGTAGTTCAGGGGTTCTCAAGCTTCATTGCACCGTGACCCCCTCTTCTGAGAACAAAGATTACTACAAGACCAAAACCAAAGTCTGACACCACCGTCCTCGGTGGGGAGCTCAAAGCTGAAGCTGCAGGCAGGGAGCCTGTAACCTTAGCCCCACCAGCCAGAGCTGAAGGAGCTTGGGCTTTGACCTCAGATCCCAGCAAATCTAAGCCAGCCCTGGAGAGCCCATTAAAATAGGCTCATAACCAATGTGTCCTCTAATCTTTTTCCATCCATGTGTGGAATAAATGTTATGTGCACCGAGGCATGTGCAAATGTGCATCATCAGTAAAAACAAAACCGATCTGTGGGCACTCTGCTAATCAGCTGGGAGGCATTTCAATCTCTCCTGAGTGGCTGCACAAGGGCCCAGCTTGCTGGGAACACTAGTTGCAACCCACTTCGGAGTCCTGACCCAAAGTTTGAAAACCACTAATGGAACTGATTTTAACTTCCACAGTGCAGAAAATGGGTGTCAGTGAACCTGAAAACTCAAATCACTCCCTGTAAACTGCCAAACAATATCTTAATCTTGCTGCCAGGTCTTAATTTCTATGGATACCATTGACAGATCCTTACATTTATATATGAACTATGATTCCTTTTATATAGATATTAAATATTTCATGGAAGTTTTTCCGTTTACAGGCATCATGATAGTGTAACAGGATGCAATAAACAAAAAAATCAAATACACAGTTCCAAGCAAGAGTGCTTAGACATGGAGATTTCCATTAATAGAAATATTACCATCTGGACCCAGTCAGACTGGCAACTTGTGACTACTGAGATCAGAGTTATGTAGCATTTATGGAAATACCTGTCTCTACTATAAACTTAACCCCACTTCACCTCCCCATCTGCCTGTTTATTGACAGGAACTGGACAGAAACATTCACAATTTCAACAAAACTTTTGAATTTGGATTAAAAAACCAAAATGAAATGTTGGTGAATGTTTTCATAAATATTACAGTCTTTCCCCCTTTTTTAACCCACTGTATTATTCACTTATCAGACATTGTCTAATTCTTGGGGTATCAGCTCTTAAAGGACAGGGACTCTTTGCATTAATAACAAGAGTAACGTGAATTTACCCTCATCTTAAACTGAGATTTATAACGGAATCATACTCTTTAGAAATTTTAGATAAGTTGATCTAATTTTTCCATCCATGTGTGGGATAAATTTTGTTATGTGCACTGAGGCATGTATGCATGTGCACCACCAATAGAAATGCATTCTGCTAGCTGTGGGCACTCTACTAATCAGCTGGGTGATATTGAATCTCTCCTGCATGGCCACCTAAACACTCAGGTTACAGAGGGCTTTTTATCGCAAAAACCTCTTCCACAAAAAGGATCGGAAGAGGATATGCAAATGAGAGTGTGAGATATGCAAATGCATGCTCCATTTGCATATCTTCTGCCAAAAAAAACCATGCAGTATAAATCTAGCCAAAGAAAGCTCATAAAGATGTTCACCTTCTTTATCAATGAAAAAGGGATGTGCACACTGTGGGTATGTCTACACTACATGGCTCCATCGACAGAGCCATGTAGATTTGTTTACTGGGCATAGGAAAATGAAGCGGTGATTTAAATAATTGCCGCTTCATTTAAATTTAAATGGCTACTGCACTGAGCTGAGCAGCTGTTTGTCAGCTCAGCGCGCTAATCTGGATGCTCCGTGGTTGACATCAAAGGCATTTGTCGACCTTCCCGGTAAACCTCATCCCACAAGGCATACCGTGAGTCATCCTGTGAGTGCATCTACACTGCAGCGTAGCTTGAAACAAGAATATGCAAATTGAGGTATGCAAATTGCATATTTTATTTTGATCTTATTTCGAAATAACTCGCTATTCCGAAATGTCCCTTATGTCTCATGGAATGAAGTTTACAGGGATGTCGGAATAGTGAGCCTGAAATAATGGGCTTGCTTTTAAGACACAGGATAGCTATTTTGGGATACTTGGTATCCCAAAATAGCGTTGCAGTGTAGACGTAGCCTGATTGTTCTCCCCCCGATAACAATTATTTACACTGGGGTTGATAGTAAACAAAAGTGTTTTTATTAAGCACAAACAGTAGAATTTGAAGCAAAATGCAGGACAATGTAGCACTTTAAAGACTAACAAGATGGTTTATTAGATGATGAGCTTTCGTGGGCCAGACCCACTTCCTCAGATCAAAAAGTGGGTCTGGCCCACGAAAGCTCATCATCTAATAAACCATCTTGTTAGTCTTTAAAGTGCTACATTGTCCTGCATTTTGCTTCAGCTACCCCAGACTAACACGGCTACATTTCTATCAGTAGAATTTGAGTGGTTGCAAATGAAAACCAATAGATCAAAGTTACTAAAAATGAAAAGAAAATGCATAGCTAGTTCTAATACACTAAAAAGCTTATTGCAAATGTACCGTAAAACCTGTTCTTATTTCAGGCAGGCCTTCAAATAAAAAATTATCTTTTTCTCTGACTTGTACCCCAGCTCTCTTCTTGGGTGTATCATGCCAGCCAAAGACAAAAGGACAGATAGCTTCCCATTGCTTAAATAGACTTTTTCCCCTAGGCGGGAATCTTTTGTTCTGCATCCTTCCTTTTTCCCCTCTCACTCCTTCCATGGAAAATTACCTGTTCAAACAGGTATCCCACAGGATAGCTATTTTGGGATACTTGGTATCCCAAAATAGCGTTGCAGTGTAGACGTAGCCTGATTGTTCTCCCCCAATAACAATTATTTACACTGGGGTTGATAGTAAACAAAAGTGTTTTTATTAAGCACAAACAGTAGAATTTTAGTGGTTGCAAATGAAAACCAATAGATCAAAGTTACTAAAAATGAAAAGAAAATGCATAGCTGGCATGGTCACATGTCTTCCCAGAACTAACCACTGCTTGGACTTCAAGGACAAACAAAGAAGTTCTCAAGTGGTTAAGTTGACTGCCCAATTGTTAAAGCTTCATAGCACCATTGATGGCTCTCATTTGCACTTTTAAAACCATAAACAGTCTCATACTTCATATTTCTAACTTTACATACAAGAATGACACATGCACCAAAACACAATATACGGAAGTAGCAGATTGTAACATTAACATTGATAGGTTACATGAGATATTTTGTCCAAAGCATCTTTGAGTTATGCATATTTATATTCATAAGCCAACTCCATAAACTTTAAAGAGTGGAGGAGGGGGGCACTTGGCAAGCACCAAGCATGAGAAACCTACAAACAAAACAGGGAACTCATCAGAAGAAAAAACAATAATTCAGGCTGCTGACTGCCTGTCTTTTCCATCATCCCATGCAGGAAACTGCAAAATCCTGCTGCTTGCCTTATGAAACCAATCAACTCTCCATGAAGAATTATTTCTTTAAACATAAAAATGAAATCAATCCGGGTTACAATAAATGGCTGCTATTTAAGAAACCACATAATATAACCAAATATCCTTGACCTAATCTCACCAGGCAGCATGGTATCTTCATTGCTGCACTTACTAATTACAGCTGCCCAACACCAATAATGAAAACACACCTTTCAAATTCTTTTCCGGCAAAGATTTATACTGCACAAACCCTGGGTGAAACAGGACCACCCCCACTCTCACATTGATATTTGTTGTTTTAATGAGGTTATAAATGGCTTAAATTAAAAACAGCCTTATGATTTAGACTACATCATAGAAAGAAAATGACTATGCTTACTCTTTCATGGCATATCTGGAAGAATGAATTCAGCAAAGAATGGCATGTGCTTCCTTACAAAACCTGCAAATGCAAATTAGATATTTTAGGGAATTTCATAGTACTGCCATTAAGTGCCAGGCTGGTATAATAGGAATATAAAGTCACTATAAAAATACACTATATTGTAAAGTAAAAAGAGATAGGTCCAGATCCTCAGGAGCTATACAATGATGCAGCTCCATAGGCCAATACAGACCTGCTGAAGATCTGCTCCTATCATGGAGTTTTAAAATGTTAACATTGCGGAAATCATCCATTAACTCCTCTCCCCCTCAAAGGGTGCGTCTACACAGTGCCCTTAACTTGAAATAAGCTATGTAATTTGAGCTATGCAAATTGTGAGGCTTATTTCAAGTTAATTTCGAAATAGCTTATTTTGAAATTTGGCGCTCTCTACACAGCACCAAATTTCTAAATAGAGAGCTATTCTGAAACATCCCTTAATCCTAGTGGAAGGGGTTTTACAGGGACATTGGAATAGCGTGTCTGTTCTTTCAAAAGCTATTTTGAAATAACGGGCGCACTGCCAAAACGCTATTTTGGGAGACTGCAAGTATCCCGAAATAGCACCGCTGTCTAGATGCACCCCCAAAAAATTATAGTCTGATAGACAGGATGGTATTCAATAGGGATTTAGGGGTTGCGATGCTAACATCACAACACCTATTTTTTATGTGCCGAGAAAAATCTCAGGAACAACAATGCAATCAACAAGGCTAAGGTAGGTGTTGCACAGGGTAGCTTGCCCCATGGATGGGAGAACACAGGATCAACCCTGATTACTGGATGATCCCCAACTAAGAATCAGGGGATTCTTGTACATAAGGAGCTAGGTTTGATGCTGGGGAGAGCTTTCCCACTGGGAAAGAGCTGGAAGAGAGAGAAAGAGCAAACATGTGCACGAGCTAGCTCACTCGCTCTTGCAGCAGTACAGAAAAGGTCAGAGCACTAAAAAAAAACAGCTTAGAAGAAAAAAGTAAGTAAGTACATTTCTTCAAGCAGGGAGGCCTGAGAGAGGCCCCAACAGGCATAGAGGCTGGAATTGGGGGTGTTTGCTGTATCCCAAGGCTTGAAGTGGTTTCCATCACATTCAGGGTTTACAGTTTGGCTCACTGGCTCTCAGTACTTCTCCCCTCTCCCCACCCCCCACACAAATTGTTCCATAACCCCTGGCTATGGGTTAAAAGAGCTGTCCTAGCTGGGCAATACAGGGTGCTGGGTCAGAACTCTGAGTAGAGGGTGGGACTTGGGTTCCCTTATCGACCACAAGGAGGCGATGCACACATCCTCTACAACAGTGTTGAGTCCCCCAAGGGGCAGCCGGCCGAACTGAGGAAAAGCCCCAGAAAGGGTGGAAGGACTTTTGTTTCCATTTAAAGGCAAGTTTTGACTCCTAGATTAGATGGAGAAGGTGGACTAAAAACCATGGCTCCAGTGGAAGGCTGAGTTATCAGGGAGAGAAACCACCAAAGCAATGGAGGGACTGTCAATGGGGGGCACTAGCTAGGTGCTGCTAGGCCACAAACACCCACAGCAGCTGCCTAGCTGTGTACCCATTCACAAGCACCCTTAGGTGAATAGGGAGCGAGAGGAGGTCCACACAAGCCAGCATGCTAGGTGGCTCCCTGCCTAAACTAGCTAATGGGAGATGCTGACTGTAGGAGCGTGAATGCCTCACTCTACATAGCCCAGGAGTAGGCCCATTGTCAGAGTGCCACCACCCACCTTAACTCTTAGCTCAGTGATTAGAGCAGTCAGGCTCCCTGAATCTCTCCTGTTGTCCTCTTGATACATGAGGGGTTGGAGCAGGTAAAACTGGAGCCACGGTCTCCCCCTCCCTGGTAGGTGATCCTAACTACTGGGCTACAGAGCCATTCCTCTTCCTTCCCTTGCCCACATTCACAGAACAGTCATTGAGCAGAGAGAAAGAGGGTGACCCACACCAGAATCTCCCACTGCTCTGGCAGAGTGGGGGAGGGGGGACGACTGACTCAAAGTCTCCTCCTCCCAGCTCTGGGCCAAATGCTGTAAGGTGGGCTCCTGTTCTGGAGGCTGGGCTCTGGGCATGCCTACCAGCTCAGGCAGTTGAATGTGTCTTCCCTCACGCTGTGGATTGCTCTGGGGCGTAGGCAGGAGACAGACCTCCAGAAACTTAGAGGGAGACAGCAATGGGGGTGGCCAGAGACAGAAATGCAAGTGCTCAGGGTGGTTTTACCCTGACAAGCTTAGGTGCTGAATGGGTTTAGGCACCTAGGGTATGTCTACACTAGCCCCCTAGCTCGAACTAGGGAGGCTAATGAGGGCGACTGAAATTGCAAATGCAGTGCGGGATTTAAATATCCTGCACTTCATTAGCATGTTCCCAGCTGGTCGCCATTTTGGAAATTGACTAGCCCAGAATAACTGCCCAAGTCTACACGCGGCAGTGAAACGGGAGTTTGAAGTAAAGCCCTGACTTGAATTAGCTGTTATTCCTCTTGGAATGAGGTTTACCAGCTAATTCGAATTAAGGGCTTTACTTCAAACTCCCATTTCACTGCCGCGTGTAGACGCGGGCAGTTATTCCGGGCTAGTCAATTTCCAAAATGGCGACTGCCCGGGAACATGCTAATGAAGCACGGGATATTTAAATCCCGTGCTTCATTTGCAATTTCAATCACCCTCATTAGCCTCCCTAGTTTGAACTAGGGGGATAGTGTAGATGTACCCCTACTGAGCTCAGTGGGGACCAAAACTGCGACTTAGGTGCCTAAATACCTTTGTGGATCCCACCTTTAGGTCTCAATGATGCAAATGCTTGTGCTAGTGAGTAACTCTATGGCCCTGAGTAGTCCTTTTTTTGTTCAATTGAATGACTAATGTGCTGTAAGTGTGTGCAGGACTGGAGCCTCTTGCTAGCTGTTAAACAGGCTGGGATATAACGTTGGCACACAACACAGTTGGAATATACTCTGGGGCTGGAAAGAATATTTAGAGTGAAGGGAGGACCTAATTCTCCCTGCCACTGCTGTAAATCAGGAGCCAGCAATGCCTTCACACCCCTGTAAAGCTGGAGTAAGTGAAAGAACCAGGCCCATAAACTGTAATTCAAATGCAAGCCAACTACCAATAAGCTGTATTAACCATTCAAAGGGGCAGAGGTCAGACTTTCAAAAGTGGCTAGTGCTTGGGGAGGGGAGAGAGAAACTGAGACTCCTCTAAAGGGCTCTGTTTTGCAGATGGCAGATGCTTGGCATTTTTTGAACTCCAGGTCCTTCTAAGGCATCTGAACTTGGACACCTCAAAAAACAAGCAACATCCCCAATTCTGTTTGGCAAAGCCGTTGATAGAAAATAACCCCCACGAAAAGAGGGGAGGGGGACATGGACAAAGAAATCAATCTAGAGGAAAGAGGACAGACATCTTCAATTTGAAGCTCACAAAGAAAGTTATAAAATACTGTGTTGATGGCATTTGATTCCAGTTAAGACATCAAGTTTTTGCTACTAGAGAGGCACTCTATTGATGGAGTTGTGGGGAACAAGTTGGATGTGGTGGTTGTGGCTGGGAATTAGACAATTTGGAGAGGAAATTAAATAGATTAATCTTATAACAAAATGCCTAGCTTCCCAGAGATTCCCTGTCCGGCTTACTTAATGCTCCAGTAAAGGGTCTAATTGTTAAACAGAACAAATTCACTTACTGTTAACAGTAAGACTTTATATTGCTTATTATTTGAAAAATGTAACTTCTGTCAAAATGGGGTATAGTATAATATGGACTGTTCGTATTATAATAGAAAAGCTTTACACCGCATACAGACACAAGAGAAGTGCCCCAAAGAGATAATTTGGTCATTCTTTTTACTGTACCCAGAGGAGGAGAGCTCTTCAACCAGCAAGCCAAAATCTTTAGCCAGGATCTTTGAGTATTAACTTGGTCCTAAATAAGTAAGGTGTGATGTGAGATTGTTAATGTTTTATTGTAACCTTGCCTTACTAAAAAGTTTAAAAAGCAATTGAGCTGTAATTTTGGCAGCGGCCTTATGAAAACCACGGTGTAGGGCTCAACTGTGCATTCCCTGCTAGAAGATAATGAGTGTTCTGAATATATGAAGAATGCCAGATCAGACTTCTTCTAATGTCATCTTCTAAATGTCCACAGATTCTTTCTTCTGCCTCTGGCAGGAAGTCTGGGAATCCTGGCCTGAAAAGTGAGAGAGCTCCCAGCAACACGTGATTCAGGACACTATGCAGAAGCAGCCAGTACCAGGACTCTGAAGAAGTGGCCCTCCTACAATTAAGAAAGCCTTGTTTTCTGAGATGGAATTGTCTGTGTCCACTGGGTAGCAGAATGCAATGGTGTGGAAATTCACTTTAGAACACTTGACCTGTTGGGAGCCTTTACTAATGCTTCTGAAAGTAAGTTACTTAAAAGTGAATGAAAGAATCTGGGGGATTGGTGAATGGCAAATATTTATATAGCACCTCTCTTGTAAAGGTCTCAGAGTGCTCAGCAAATTTACAAACTTCCTGGCTGTGTCTAGACTGGCAAGTTTTTCCACAAAATCACCTGATTTTGCGGAAAAACTTGCCAGCTGTCTACACTGGCCACTTGAATTTTCGGAAAAGCACTGACGAGCTCCTGTAAAATCATCAGTGCTTTTCCGGAAATACTATGCTGCTCCCGTTCGGGCAAAAGTCTTTTTCCGAAAGACTTTTGCGCAAAAGGGCCAGTGTAGACAGCATAGTACTGTTTTCCGCAAAAAAGCCCTGATCACGAAAATGGCGATCGGGGCTTTTTTGCGGAAAACCGCGTCTAGATTGGCCACAGACGCTTTTCCGCAAAAAGTGCTTTTGCAGAAAAGCATCCTGCCAATCTAGACGCGCTTTTCCGAAAATGCTTTTAACGGAAAACTTTTCCGTTAAAAACATTTTCGGAAAATCATGCCAGTGTAGACATAGCCCCTCTGTACACAAAGCTTGCTTCAGCCATCCTGTTATGGAGTAGATATGGCAGCCTTGAAACAGCGCACTGTAACATCTTTTACTTGTAACAACATGAAGAGTTTGTGGCTCCTTAAAGACTAAGGGTATGTCTACACTACAAAGTTAGTTCGAACTAACGGACGTTAGTTCGAACTAACTTTCATAGGCGCTACACTAGCGCTCCGTTAGTTCAAATTTAATTCGAACTAACGGAGCGCTTAGTTCAAACTAGGTAATCCTCATTCCACGAGGATTAAGCCTAGTTCGAACTTACTAGTTCGAATTAAGGGCTGTGTCGCCACTTAATTTGAACTAGCGGGAGGCTAGCCCGCCCCAGCTTTCCCTGGTGGCCACTCTGGCCAACACCAGGGAAACTCTACTGCCCCCCTCCCGGCCCCGGACCCCTTTAAGGGGCACGGGCTGGCTATGGTGCCCGTGCCAGGTGCAAGCCTGCCAGCACCCAGCCAGCAGACCCTGCACCTGGCACGGATTGAGCCAGCCACCCGATGCCCCCCAGCCCTCCCCCTCTTCCCAGGACCAGGCTGGCGGCTCCTGGGAGCTTGCCCGAGACAGCAAGAGGCGGGCACCTGCCTGGCCTAGTGCAGACATCGTGGACCTCGTCCACGACCTCCGCACTAGGCACAGGAAAGTGGCCGTCTAGGGCAGGAGAGCTGCTAGCCTGGCCACCCAGGAGCAGGTGTGCAAGAAAATCAAGGTGGTCCACTGAGACCCCCGACCCTGAGCCCTGAGCTTACAATGGCCGTACTGGGTCAGACCAAAGGTCCATCTAGCCCAGTAGCCTGTCTGCCGACAGCGGCCAACCCTAGGGACCCTGGAGGGGATGGACCGAAGACAGTGACCAAGCCATTTGTCTCGTGCTATCCCTCTCCAGCCTTCCACAAACCTTGGGCAGGGACACCACTCCTACCCCCTGGCTAATAGCACTCCATGGACCCAACCTCCATGACTAGATCTCACATCCCTTTAAACTCTGTTCTAGTTCTAGCCTTCACAGCCTCCTGCAGCAAGGAGTTCCACAGGTTGACTCTTTGCTTTGTGAAGAACAACTTTCTGTTACTAGTTTGAAGCCTGCTACCCATTCCTTTCCTTTGGTGTCCTCTAGTCCTTCTTTATGGGAACTAATGAAGAACTTTTCTGTATGCACCCTCTCCACCCAACTCCTGCTTTTAGAGACCTCTATCCTGTCCCCCCTCCATCTCCTCTTTTCTAAGCTGAAAAGTCCCAGTCTCTTTAGCCTCTCTTCATATGGGACCTGTTCCCAACCCCTCATGATTGTGGTTGCCCTCCCCTCTCCCAGCCTCTCTCTTCCCCTCTCCCACCTCCTTTTCCTAGTCTCCCCCAGTTTTGTTCAATAAAGACAGATTCCATTTTTTAACACAATTGTCCTTTATTTTGTACATCAAGAAGAGGGGCTAGGGAAGGGTAAGTGGAAGGAGGTGAGGGAGGAATGGGGTACGAGCCCCCGATGGGGAGGACTGGGCTGGCTCTGCGGTCTTCTGGGGGTGGAAGCTCTCCTGCAGCCCTCCAATTGCTCCCTCTCCCCAGATGGCAGCCTGCGGCAAGTGCAGCCGGTCTGATGGCCGAGTGCTGTGATGTGCCCAGTGTGGGTAGTCCGGGCAATGCAAGCGGGGCACCCCTGAGAACTGTCTGTCCGGGGTGGGGGTCGGGACCCTTTAAGCACAGCCCTCGGCTAGCCTGAGACAGCATCTCCACGCTCTAAGTCCTCCTCTGATGCCCTGCCGGCACTGCTTCCGGCCATCCTTAAGCCTGGTTCAGGGTCCACTTAATGTGGACATGCTAGTTCGAATTAGCAAAACGCTAATTCGAACTAGTTTTTTAGTCTGGATCCGTTAGTTTGAATTAGCTTAGTTCGAATTAACTAATTCGAACTAAGTTAGTTCGAATTAACGTTGTAGTGTAGACGTACCCTAACAGATTTATTTGGCCATACACTTTTGTGGGTAAAACCCACTTCATAAGATGCATTAATCAGAAGGGGGTTTTACTCATGAAAACTTATGCCCAAATAAATGTTAGGCTATGTCTAGACTGCAGGCTTCTTTAGAAAGAAGCTTTTCTGGAAGATCTTCCAAAAAAAACTTCTTCCGAAAGAGAGCATCCACACTGCCAAAGCACATCGAAAAAGCGGTTTGCTTTTTCGAAAGATAGCATCCATTCAGTGTGGACGCTATCTCACATTTCTGCTGTGAATACTATGGATGGATTGGCCACCAGGGCACCTGTGTTCTTTCCTCTTCTTTTGAAAGAACTCCTTCTTCCCTATCCACACACGCCTTTTTCCGAAAGAGCTCTTTCAGAAAAAGGTTTCTTCCTCACAGAAGGAGGTTTACCAAAATCAGAAAAACCTCTCTGTTCTTTCCATTTTTTTCGAAATAACACGATTACAGTGTGGATGAAAGTAACTTTTTTGGGAAAAACTCTGTAGTGTAGACATAGCCTTAGTCTTTAAGGTGCCACAGGACTCTGCGTTGTTTTTGCAGATACAGACTAACACAGCTACCCCTCTGAGATTTATTTGCTATCTACTTTATTGATGAGTTACCTAACAGATTGCCAACCCGGGGTTGCTGTGGCCTTATCATTGTCTCAGAGAACAATTTTTTGAAAGAGGGATCTGAGATAGCTATACTCAAACCCATTATGACGTTCTACATTGTATGCAGGACTTCAGCTAGATCAGTGTAAATTAGAGCAGCCTTTGGGAGATCTAACTTAAATGTGCCTGCCAGCAATAACACTGAGGAGCTGTTTGGTAGCCAAAAACAGCAGGACTACAGCAGTGCCAGAACTTTCAAACCAATATAAACATTTGCTAGAAGTATTCCTCAGGGGCTGTATCCACTAACATTTTGCTCCCACTCTATCACTGGAGCAGCATAAAGGGGCTATAATGCAATGTATAATTAGGCCCTGTATGTCTGTCTGAACTTTATTAAGATAGAAGCAAGGATCCAAGGAATAAGGACTTGGGTAACTTCTATATTTTGTACAATATTGACCACACTGATGGTACTCACTGGTGGATTGGTGTGCTCACACTCAAAATAATAACATCAATATAAAGGCACTAACCCTATAGAACAGTGGTGGGCAATCTGCAGCCCACATGCTGTATGCAGCCCTTCTGGGCTTTATGTATGGCCTGTGGGAGATTTTGTCGACTGTTGCCCATGTGCAGGGTTGCCAGATTCTGCTGGTATCCATCCACATAATTTTACTCCTACTGGTATTACTAAAATGACATGCACATAAAGCAAGGGCATGGGAAGTGAGGTACATGCTGATTCACACATTGATTGTGAGAGCTGTGTGTTCCCTCAGCACCGAATTAAAGTGCTGCTATATTTTAATTGGCACACCCTACACATTCTAGGAATGCTAGTACAGTTACTACACTACATTTTCTTGGTTACTACAATCTTGCAGCCCACTGAGATGAAGGAGACTAGCCCACTCACTAGCCTAGGTTGTCCATTGCTGCTATAGAGTGACAAAAACCTTTTTATAGATATAAACTAACAAAGATTTGCCTAGATGGCAGGTTCGTGTAGCTAAATAAATTGTACCACTGTGGTCCTATAGGGTGATTAGGCTAATACAGAAACTTTTCAAGTGTCATTCAACAAAAAGTGATAACACTTAAGAGTTAAACTCTGCAATACTGAAATCAACCATAATGCACAACAACCAAAGAGTAAACTAAATAATGTAGTAAAGTCTATTTTCATTTATAATGGCCTTGTAATAAATTATACCAACACTCCAAAAATGCATAAGCAGATATAAAGGGCCAAAGAAAATAGCCCTAAAAGTAGAGAGTTCTCTACCCTGTCCACCTACAAAGAATCTACTGCCAGCTAACCTGCTAGACTACATAGATGTATTTTGCACGAGGCCTGAAAGGTCACAAAAGGCAAGGGTTTGCCATTGAGAATTAGGGATGTGGCAGTGTAAACGGTACAAGCGGTTAACTGATGAGCCTGAGTAAACACTTTTAAACATCCCTGATGAGATGAGAATGTCCTGCTGCTTTTTTAAAAATGTACTTTGATCCCCATTAGCCACACACTGACCCCTGTTAACCACACCCCTGACTCCCATTGGCCACACCCCCTGACTCCCATTGGCCACATCTCTGGAGGTAACACTCTGGGGGCAAGATGAGCACATAACCAGAAGTAAAAGGTGTCATGTGACCCCCTTCTAAGGACTTTTCCCACCACCCTCCTATCAACAGGGATTAATTTGGCCCTCACCAAACCCCTCTCATGCAACTATCCTGCAGTTGCATTAACCCAATGTGTGTGACATTAACTTGGGGGCGGAGAGGCTGGGGGAAGTGTTCCCTCAGAGTTCCCTCCCATGAGCAGAATGAATTTTTTGTTGTACACCAGTACTGAGTTCATATGGCTTGTTTGGATGTGCCACTGTGGCACCCAAGTTATTCATAAATATCTCATCAACCTCTACCTTTTCCCTCTGCTGCCATGTCTCCTCCCCTTGCTCCATTAGCTCCCCTGGTGCCTGCTGCCCCCAACACCTCACCTGCCTCTGCTGTCCTGACTCCTGCCCTTCTCACTGCCCTCAGCCCTCCTGAAACCTGCCCCCCCTCCATCAGCCCTTCTCTGCCCCCTGTGCCAACTCTTCCAGTAGCCCCACTCTGATCATGTGAGATACCCCTCCTCATCCCCTCTCCTAACACCTCCCTCTACACACCTGCCCTGCCTCTCTCCTCTGGTGCTGGTCCCTCCCCTGCAGGTGTCTGCCCTTCTGCTTCATCCCCAGAATCCCCTGGCACCTGCACCTTCCCTTAGCCCTGCACCCTCCTGGTGCCTCCCCCTTCCCTCACTGCCCCTGCCCCCTTTTTCCCTGGTGCCCACCCCCTCACCACCCTCTGCTCTCATTTCCCTCATGCCCGTGCCCTCACACATGCCTTGCTCAATCCCTGCCTTCCTCATGCCTACCCCTTCTTTCAAGCCTTCTCCCAGAACCTCTCCCTTTGCTCCCTAGCCCCCGGTGCCCTTACCCTCTCCTCTCCCAGCATCACTCTGTCCCCACTCCCACTTACACCTCCCCTCCTGCCCTTTTCCTCATTGTCTCCACTTAGCCCCCTGGCATTTGTCTCTCCTCTTCTCTGTCCCTTGGTGCTTTCCCCTTTCTTCTCCTGACCTGCCCCCTCCCCTCAGCACAAACCCCTTCCTCTTATTTTTCGCCCTTCCCATCCCATCCCCTCTGTTACCTTACCTTCGGCTTCTGCTTTCCCATTTGCGGGGCTGGAGTCAGAGCCGGCCCAAGCTACAGGCCGGCCAGGCCTTAGCCCAGGATGCCTCAGGGGCACCGCACTGTGCAGCTGGGCTGGGTGGATGTGCCCCTGGGCGTCTCAGGGGCACCACACCGTGCTGCCGTGCTGGGCAGGGGTGCTCCCGGGCACCTCAGGGGTGCCGCACTGTGCTGCTGTGCTGGGTGGGGGTGTTCCCGGGTGCCTCAAGGGTGCTGCGCCATACTGCCGGGGGGTGCTCCCTGGCGCCTCAGGAGTGCCGTGAGGTGCTGCCATACTGGGCACTCCCAGGCGCCTCAAGGCCACCGTGCCGTGCTGCCATGCTGGGCAGGGGCGTTCCCGGGCACCGCGTCGTGCTGCTGGGCTGCGTGGTGCTGTCGGGCCGGGTGGGGCCCAGGGTGCAAAAATGGCTTGGGCTAGCCAGCCCAAGACATTAGAGTGTGCCTGGGCACACCCGGCACACCTTGTGCTCAGGCCTATGATTCTAACCAAGCATTGTTGCTGCAGGAGAGAAAGTCTCAGGTACAGCTGGATTTTAGATCGTGTAGGTTGTGGGCTATATCTACACTGCTGGGTTTTTTCCTGCAGAAGATATGCAAATTGCGCTCTCATTTGCATATCTTCTGCCGATCCTTGTTGCGGAAGAGGTTTTGCCACTAAAAAGCCCCGTGTAGACGGGGCCATTTGTCAGAAAAAAACCCTTTTTCACAAGATCCTGTAAACCTCATTTTTTGAGGAATAAGGGATCTTGCGAAAAAGGGTTTTTTTTTCCTGACAAATGGCCCCATGTACATGGGGCTTTTTAGCAGCAAAACCTCTTCCGCAAAAAGGATCAGCAGAAGATATGCAAATTAGAGCGTGATTTGCATATCTTCTGCCGGAAAAAAACAGCAGAGTAGACATAGCCTTGGAAGAGAATCAATACATTGAATTACAGTTAGTCACAAGGCATTTCCCAGAGAAGAACTCAAACATTGATTAAAAAGTGGGCAATCTTACTACAACTTATGAATAACTAAGTTCTATTACTCCTTTTAGAGTAGGGGAGGAAGAGGAGAAATGCAGTCTCCTCTCTCACTTGTGCTATAGCTTATTTCTTCCTCCTTAACTCTTGCAACTTACAAGGCCCTTGGGATTTACAATCAATGGCTTTTCCTGCTGGTAAGCATGATTATTTACTAATATTCACTGAGTGCTAATCACTGTATTAGCTAGACACGAGAAAGGATGCCAGGATTCAGTTGTGACCAGTGTAAATTGGGGTAGCTCCACTGAAGTCAATGAAGTTATTTATATTGGCTTTGGTAGAAGTCATATGTTATATGTAACACCAGTAACAGTTAATCTGGCTCATGGTGTCCTCGGTGGCCAGTCACTGCCATCCTGTGCCTAGGTGTCCGGTTTTGAACTGGACAGTCCAATATTTGAGCTTCTGTTTGGGAAACAAATTGAGAAAATATAAATGTCTGGTATTTTCTAAAGAATGTAATGTAGATTGCAATTTAATGTCAAGTGTGTCCAGTATTTTTGTTGAAACCATCTGGCAACCCTACCTGTGCCACCATTTGCTGCTATAAGTAGTTGGTTATGTCCCTAACATAACAGAGATGCTTATGTAGGCGCCTGGAAACTACATGGGGCCTGATTTTCTATGGTAGGTACTAAGCATCCACAGCTCTCATTGACTTCCTCTGGAGTTGTAGGCACCCAGCACGTCTAAAAATCTGGTCCTTCCTTCTACCAGCATCAGCACAGAGCTGGCCTTAATTGGTGCCAGGACTGAGCTGTGGCACCTCTACACTTAGCAGTTCAAGCCCTGGCACTTCTGGGCTTGCTATGTCAGTTACCGAAAAACAAAAAAACAAAAACCAACCCACAAAAAATTACTTGAGCCCCACCACATCTTTCATTGCAAATTAAGCACTGGCTGTATTATAATAATGGGTGGCTCCAGTTTTCCTTCAGTAAGAAATAGCTGGCTGATTGCTTTCCATAGTAGTGAGCATCAGTGATTTTCTAGTTACCTTCATAAATCACTACCAACAACATATGTTTTCCTGAACTTTTTCTTTAACAGCCTCTTATTCCATTCACAAACTCTCCAGATTACTCCAATCCCTTGTCGATCACGCTTGGATATGTTCCTTCCAAAAGTGCAGCTAAGTAGGATAAGCATGATTTTAAAATGTATGTTGAGAGGAATTTCAGCCTACTCCACTAAGCCAAAGGGAGGAAATTTATGCAGAACAACTAACCCCTTGCACCCACACACCAATTGTGTTAACATAGAGCTTGGAGCTATGGTCCCAGAACCCTGCAGGACTGAAGGTCTAAGAACCTGTTAAGTCTGAGCTCTATTGCTTTCCCATCTCCATGTGGCCCAGTTTGATTTGGGTTTCCAGAAGTTTTCTTGATGTATCCCAGAGCTCTTTGGGGGCAACCTGGAGGATCAGGAGCTGCTGTCTGTTGGTTTCTAGTAGGCCAGGAGGCATCATAACTCTATTCTTAATTCTGACACTGAATTTGCTCCATTTATTTTATAGCCTTGCAAACTGGTGATAATAGAGTCTACAATACAGAAGTGTTGCAAAGCTTAATTAATGTTTACAAAGCCCACTGGGAACCTTGAATAAAAGACACTATAAAAGAGAAGTACGTTACTATTATTAATATTCATTACGAATGTAAAAATCAAGTACCCAGCAACCAGATTAAGATCTGCCTACTGTGGCATTACATCTGGTGTGGAGATACCAGGGTAGAGGCGCCTTTGAAATACCAGTGAGAGCTAGACAGCTTTCTTCTGCCACATCAGCTAAATTTGGCACAGCAACCAGCTACTAGCCTGCCAACTGTTCAGGGCAAGGTCTTCTGCTGCCGACGTTTTCATTAGCAAATGGGTGAAAGTAGATGCGCACCCTTGCGTGCCCTGACTTGTGCATGTGCAAGGAATGGGTGTGCTCAAAGCAGCGGGGGTTGCACGCAGGAGCATGTGGCCAACTTCTTATGCACATTGGGCAATGTGCCTGCGAGCAAAACCGTCCACCCCTGGGTGCGCCCACGCTGTGGACAATGCAGGCAGATTGCAGTCCCAGGGAAGCCTCACGCACAACTCGCTGCATCAGGGTAGTTCCGAACTCCTAGGGAGGTGGGAGGGAAAAGCCCTGCCCCTCATCACGTCCTAACTCCGGGCTGCGCTTGGAACATGCCTGCTCCCTGCGCGCGGCTGCACCCAGCTCCGCCGCGCCAGGGGTCACCGCAGAGGGGAGGCGGCTGCGGGCACCTTTAATGTGTAAACCAGCTTGTCAGCTGACCTAACCTGGCTCCGCGCTCCGGAGCGGGCGGCGGCGGGCGAGCCGGGCTGGGGGGGGTGGCGGCCGGGGTAGGAGCCGCCTACTGACGTCTAGAACCTGCTGTGCAAGTGCAGGCGGCGCTGCCTTCCCTGGCAGGAGAGGGACGGAGCCCGGCGGCCGCTGACAATGTGCAACGCCGGAGGAGCGGCCCGGCGGGCAGGCGGCCGGGCTAGAGGCAGGCGCTGAGCCGGCACCTGGCGGAGGGGCTGGCAGGGGGAGCAGCCGGCCGGAGCAGGTACCGGGAGGCCGGGCCGGGGAGAGCCTGCGGGGATGGGAGGAGGCTGGCTCGGCCGCCGACAGGAAACAGCTGATCCTCAGTGGCTCTGGCCTGCGGCCTCCGCAGCACCTGGCTGGGTTGCAGCGCCCCAGCCGGGCAGGCCTGCGTGCGGGGAGCGCGGGGCAGTGAAATGCGGGGCAGCAGGCAGGGCAGGTCGAGGCGCTTGGGCAGAGCGATCCGCCCGGCGGGGAGCCCCGGGGGACGGCGGCGCCAGCCCCTTTCCACGTCCCGGTGGCGGCGATTGATCGCTGCGGGGGGAGCTGTCTGCCCGAGCTCCAGGGGAGGCGGAGAATCCGCGCCCCTTCCCCGGCTCGGCTCTGTTCCATTCCGCGCCCGCATCATGATTTGGGGCAGGGGGTAGTCGCTGTAGCCCCTTCCCCAGCGCGGCCCTCTCCAGACAAAGAGCCCCCGTCTCCCCTCCAGCCCCCCCGCCTCCCCATGACTAATGGGGGGGGGGCGTCCCTCCCCCGCTCCGCGAGCCCGCAGACTGGAGGGATTGTTGTCGCACCTTCTTTGGGTGGTGTTTTCCCTGGGTGTGGGTGGGTGGGTGGCTGGCAGCAGCTTTCTAATGGTGGCGGATGATGGAGGGAAATGCGAGCCAGCCCTTTTATTGGCATCCGTGGCCACCACACATGCAGTCACCTCCCCGAGCCGGTTGTGTTCTCAATCTCTGCCCCTCCATTGTGTGATGGATTTGATCACGTTAGCAGCCAGTGTGCGGCTTGTATCCCCCCACCTCGCTCCCTTGAAAAACACTTGCATGTTTCAGCAGGGTTAGGTGGCTTTGTGCTTTTTTTTTCTCTTCTTGTCTAAATAACCCTCCTCTCCCCCTAGAAATGTCCTTAACATAATAAGCATCAGTTTCACCAGTCTCTGCTGGTAGGGATGAGAGCTGATTAAAGATACAGCTTCTCTCCACTGAATCTAGCTAAGGGGAGGGGGCAACTTCAATTACTCCTCTGACTTTCTGCATTGTGGGCCAATCGCAGCTTGCATAGAGTGTTTGTGTCCATCCTCCTAGCAACATAGGCTCATTGCATGGCAATAGATGCAAAATCTAGTGTGGAGAGGTGGGCTGTGTTTCTTTATCCCTTAGCTTTCCTGCAGAAGAGCAGTGTAACAGCACAGTCTTTTCTGTCTGGGGTCCCTGGATATCCTGTTTGGTGTGAATGCAAGGCCTCCTGGCGTCTTGCACGTTCCGTGTGCATCTGTGTTTGAATGGCATTGTGCTTGCTCAGGTCACC
This sequence comes from Pelodiscus sinensis, assembly GCF_049634645.1. Lineage (NCBI taxonomy): Eukaryota > Metazoa > Chordata > Testudines > Trionychidae > Pelodiscus > Pelodiscus sinensis. The sequence goes on along the minus strand of NC_134714.1, from coordinate 17,873,233 downwards.
GAGGCTATTTTGTCTAGGCTACAGGTGACAGGGAGTGGATTTTTAAGTGACATGCTTTCTGCAGGAAAAGTCCTTCCCGTAGGTCTGCTCTGCAGTGCTTGCAGGTGGCTTTCTCTGATCTTTCACACCTTGATGTTTTTATGTTGCCAACAAGGGATGGAAGGACCTAGTGTAACTCAAGGGCTCTCACAGGTGCTAAAAAAGGCAGTGAAAGAAGACACAGTAGTATATGCTGGGGGGAGGAGGGACATGTGTTGGTAGAGCTTTAAGCACCTACTGTGCTGTGAGGGATGCAGATGAAATCAGGATCCATGTCTCAAGGAGTTCATAATCCAAGACTGATCACAATCAGAGCCACTCTCTGAGCCTCTCAAGGCAAGCCCTAACCCTATCTTGGAACGCATTTTAATGTGCTGTGGGTGGATGATGGCATTTTTACTGATGCAGGGTAGTGTTTATAGTCTTATCACAACTATGGGTTCATGTTGCTCATGCTAGTAATTCCATATCAATCTCAAAGCCAAGTTAGGCAAAGAGGATGTGCAGCCCAAAGTGCATAGCCTAAATTGCTCAATAACAAGTTGTATCTTTTCATGCAAATTTAGTATCAGGTGACTTTGTTTACATACAGAAAAAAGGGAATAGTAATATTTGCCTCAGGGCTCATGAAGTAGTCTTTGAGATGCTCAGAAGGAAGATTCTGTAATGCAGAGATCATGGGGCATGTGTTATGTTAAATGGTCTCTTCCCTTTCTTGCCATTAGTGTTGTTGATACATCCTGCTTTGTTAGATGGACCTCACACAGGCTACCTTCCAACCCTGATTACATACAGGATTGTAGAACTGCAGCAGACAGTGGCATAACTGGCAGGAATATAAGGATTTAATACTCACCTGCAGCTAAAAAGAAAACAAAACTTTGAGAAGAGGAAGATGGGGAGAAATCATATGGGGAGGAAAAGGGAGTCTAATTAGTGATACATCCTTTTTCTTGAGGGAGGAAGAGAGAACAAGAAACCCTTCCCCTCCCTCTCCCTCCCAATGCCTTTCTTCCCTATCTACTCTTGTCCAGGGACATAAGGAATCTAGTGGGAGAGCCCAAGCAGCAGACGGGTTTGCTGGCACAGTTGCTTGTTAGAAGTCACGCTCCAAGCTCCTCTATGCGCCAGTGTTGCTGATGGCTGAGCATTCATACTTTAGAGCTAGACTGGGATCTAAGAGTGTGTTGGGGGTAATGGGAAGTATGTAGCTGCACCGTCCTGGAGGAGAGTGGAGAGCAAACTGTGAAAGTTACACACTGTTCGCTGGTTCCTCCCACTTGCTGCAGGGGTGGGGCAGGGATGCAGTGGGCTACTGATAGCTTACCAGTAGGTTGCATTCTCCATCATGTACCAGTGGAGCTCCTCTGGCTGCTTCACTGAAGTGGGGAATCCAAGATTCTGCCCATTCTCTGTTCGTATGTGGCCATTTCCCACCCACCTGCCGTTCTCCTCCCCAGCCTTGTGCTGTGCCTGTGATGCAGGTACCCCACAAAGCAGGGTAAGAGGGCACGCTATGTCTCCTTACTCCCTGAGTCGGTATGGCTGGTTGTTACGGACCAGCTCAGATGTTTGATTAGGGAGGTGGAAGAAGTATGCTCTGTGCTCCTTGTCAGTCTAGAGGATGCAGTGAGTTGCCAGTGCCCAGAGAATATTTGGGCCAGAGAGCCTTCCTCCTTAAGAATATAAGGACATAAAAATGGCCATACTGTAACAAACCAAAGGTCTGTCTAGCCCAGTATCCTGTCTGCTGTCCATGGCCAATGCCAGGTGCCTGAAGGAATAAATAGAACAGGCATCCATCAAGTGATCCATCCCCTGTCACCCATTCCCAGTTTCTGGCAAGCAGAGGCTTGGGACACTATTCTTGCCCATCATGGCTATAGCCATTGATGGACTCATCCTCCATTGAGGAACCTATCCTTTATCTAGTTCTTTTTTTAACCCTATTATAGTGTTGGCCTTCACAACATCCTCTGGCAAGGAGTTCCGCAGGTGGACTGTACATTGTGTGAAGAAATACATCTGCTACTGTACCACCTGTGAACTTTGTATCCCTTGAGTTCTGGTAGCCATATATTATTATTTGTTTATAACCCTCCACAAAACTTCCTTAATGCAGTCAGATTAATTTCAAGGCTGCTAATTAACTTGCTTCTGTTATTGTCCAATAACTTAACAACTGTGTTGTTTTATTTCAGGATGTTTAAAGGTTAAGTGCCAAACACCAAAATGAGTGTGACTTCGTGGTTCCTGGTGAGCAGCACTGGCATTCGCCACCGGCTCCCTCGGGAGATGATATTTGTTGGCAGAGATGAATGTGAACTAATGCTCCAGGTAAATATATTTTAATTCAGTTTCTTCTGATCTGGTAAATGTCTCCTGAAGATGCAGTAGATGCCTTGAATGTAAAATCAGGGCTCTAGAAGCTATTCCAAACCCAACAGTTACTTTTAAATAAATTCTCTATTTCATAAGAACTCGATATAAGCTAAATTTATGATACCCACCGAGGTTTGATGTACTTGTGAAAGCGCCAGTGAGCTTTTCTCCAAGGGCCCAGTGATTAGTCTGGGAGTCGGAGCTTTGTAGGCTGTAAGCTAAGTGACAGGAACAGATTAATAGTACGGCTCCCAAGGCAACGCGTCACCACAAAATTAAAAATTCTGTGCAAGGTATTTTAAAATGCGGCATATTTTATTTCTCAAAATAGCACAATTATTTTGATAATTTATTTTAAAATACCTGTCAGCAAGTATGTCTGGAACAACACAGCAAAAAGGGGTCAGGGAAGGTTTTTTGACCAGTAAGATTCCTTACTTGGCATATTGGCACATATTAATGGCTCCTCAGAGCATATGACAACACTGATGCTTCCATACATGCCAAACACAGACAGCTTTAAGGCTGTGTCCACACAGCCAAGAAAAACCCGTGGCTGGCCTGTGCCAGCTGACATGGGCTCGTAGGGCTCAGGCCATGGGGCCATTTCGCTGCTGTGCAGAATGATGGGCTCCGTCTAGAGCCAGAGCTCCAGGATCCTCCCATCTGCTGTGTCCTAGAGCCGAGGCTGTGCAGCAAGGAAGAGCCCTGCAGCCTGAGCCCTGTGATCCTGAGTGGCTTGGCACAGGCTAGCCAGAGGTTCTTCTTTGCTGCGTAGACATATCCCAAAGAACAGGATGTCCTTAGGAGTAAAGTTAGGCCGTGAACTGGCATAGCACTGAAACAGCTGCATGTAGTTCAGCACCGGATTAGGAATCAGGAGCCTGGCACATGGTAGGAGCTGTCTGCTGGGGCCTCTCCAGCCCTGTTCCTCTCCTGCTACACTGCAATAGCAAGAGAGAGGGACAGAGTCTTGCAAGCTTGCGCAGCCCTGCCACCCCAAGGCGGGGACTTAAGTCACTCCTGGCTGGTCTGAATCAGACATACTCACTTGAGAGCGCTGCCCAGGAGGGACATGTAAATCAGTTATCCTGTGGGGAGGGAGTAAAATCTGTACGGGCCATTAACTCTGGGCTTATGTAAAGATCCACAGTTTCCCCAGGAGTTAATACTGATGCTCATACTGGGATGTGAATGGTTAACCGGTAAGCCTCGCCCTTAACGTGTGAGGCTCACCGGTTCCGATTATCAGGTAGGGCTGGAACAGCTCCCTGCCCGCTGCCAACAGGGAGCTGCTCCAGTCCCGGCGGCGCCACCACAGCAGGGGCTGCTCTGACCATGCAGCCGGAGCAGTGCCTGTCTGTGTCATGCCCGGTGAAGTCCCCTCCTTTAATTGGTTAGCCAGTTAAACAGGATTTTACCTCCTAGCTCATACAGACACTATGCAAAAGAAACACAATTCCTTCCCTTGCTTCTGAATCTATTTTTTCTATAAATTTTACTGTATATACCATCTATGGATGCTTGTGATTTTTTTGTTTCTGTTCACATTTCATTAGTGCTTTTAGAGTAAAGATCCAAGACAGAGACTTAAAACAGACAATAATGTTGTTTCCTAAGTACAGAAACTTTAGATGATGTGGTGGCTAGGGATGTAAGCGGGTAGTCGACTACCTGGTAAGCCTAAGCTTATTGGGTAGTTGAGTCGACTACTTCCTCCACCTCCCCCCAGCTGCCTCTATATCAGAGGCAGCGAGGCAGGGAAAACCAGAACTGGTGCTTGGAGGGGCATTTTAAAGGGGGATGTTGCGCAGTTGGAAATTAGCAGAACCAAGTCAAGGATGCTTATTCCCCGGGTTCAGGCAGCGCGGCTGGGGTTGGGGGGAGGGAGTGGCAGTGAAATAAGCATACACTCAATATAAATCACACAGCGAGGGGACTTACAGGCCCTGTGCTACCCGCATGTGGCCACACATGAAGGGAGCCATGCAAGGCAGGTGTTGACCCTGCGCCCTAGCTAGGCGCTCTGGAGCACTCCACTCCAGGCATTCGCTTGCTTGTCATCTCCCCCTCTGCTTCCTTCCTTCCTTCCCCTTCTCTAGCGCCCAGGGAAGGGCTTTACAGTGACTCCTCAGTCTTTCCCTCACCTGAGCTCGCTTTCACCTTTGGGCTGGGAAGTCTTGGTCCTTATTTTGTGGCTCAGGCTGGAAATGCTGTTTAGCTCCTGACTGGAGCAGGGGAAAAGGTCCCTGGCTGCTCTTGGAGGACACTTTCCTCCTGCATCCACTGCCCCCATGCACCCGATGCGGATTTATTAATGGCTGCATTGAACAGGAGCAGTGATTGGCATTTCCTAATGGAAATGGTGTCCGAGTTTTCCGCCGGCCGCAACACTCCCGGCTCACCCTTGCCCCATCAGGGCCTGGAGGGGAGAGGCAGATTTTCCTCTGAAGTGGCCCCGACTTCAGTTTCCCAGACTCAATACATTTTAAACATGGGCACACCAACACAGGCTACAAATTAGAGCAAACTGAATTAGAAACCAGGCCTGGGAGTATCTCTGTATCCCCCATACCTCCAGTCTGAATGCCCCCATCTTGCCCCTTAGCCTGGCAAACAAAGAGTTTCCTTTGATTTCTCAGACTTGCTATCATTTTTAAATTAATGACTCCGCCCCTGGCTAATCAAATCCACAAGGGTTGGATGGTTTGCCTGCACTGGGGCATCGGGAATAAGCCCAACCCCCTGTTTGCTTCCTTCCTTTCTTCCCTCCCCGGCTGGGGCTTGCTCACAACAAAGTTTGCAACCAAAGTAGGTTGCGATTTGGAACTTACAGGAAGCGAGCCAGCTGGGAGTGGCAGATTTGCTTGTCCGGCAGGTCAGGATCACACCCCTCCCACACCTCACACCCTGATCGATTGGTGATGCTGGGCTTGCAACCGCAGGGAGGGGTGAAGGAAGGGGTGGGCGTGGGTGGCAAAGGAGGCGAAGAGAGGCAGGCGAGGGGCGCAAACCTTGCCCTAGCCCTGGGGAGCTTGAACCTTTCTACCTTACCCTAGTTCTCTTGACATTGATTTTTCCCAGTGTCTGTCTAGTTCCGCGGAGGTTGCAAATCAAAGGGGACATGGAAAAGGCTGGCAATTGAGGTCTGGGGAGCCAAGTCTGCACCATGCCCTCCCTGCTTTATCCAGCCACTCCTTTATTGTTTAGTCTCGTTTCTTTTTTCTTGGTTCCGCGGTCTGGGATCAAATGTAGCACGATTTAAAATGCAGAGCCGCAGCAGTTGCGGCTCTGTCCTGGCCCATGCCGGTCAGGAACCTACCTCTGCTGAGGCTCTGCAGCTTAAATGTAGTAGGAGGTCAGCTGTGGCTACTACTGCATTTAAACTGCGGAGCTGCAACAGGGGTAGCTCCTGGACTGGTGTGAGCTGTGACCGAGCACTTTCCCCTATTGACTAATCGTATCATCGATACAAATTGTATTTATACCACGATTCATCAGTTATCCGCCTCTTAACACCCTTAGTGGTGGCGTGAACTAGAAGGCATCCTTCTGCCCTAAAAAGCTATTGTGTTACTTGCACAGAAACATGATTTCCCTCCCATCCCCCGCAGTGGGATAATCCCGTTTGTTTGCAGTCTTGGCCTTGATGGTCAGATGTTTCAGCTTAAGAATGCTACATAGTGTTGAACACGCATATGTACAAACTGGAGAAAAATGTTAACCAGGAATCCTTCATCTGAGGACTTTGTGGAAATTCAGAACCTAAATTATTGGGCTTTGACCTGGTTGAAACATTAATATTTAGATGCAGAAAACTCTTTGTTGTGTTCTGTTGTTGTTGTAGTTGTGAATGAACTGGGCTACAAAGAAGGGAAGGAGGTTTGTCTTGGGCTGTTTCAATAGAGGTTCCTGGACGCTGGTCCCCAGAGCATGGGTCATAGCAGCCTACAGTGGGGATTGGCAGTAAGCTAACTGTTGCACATTGGAGCTGTCGTTCTGTTTCCACCAGCTAAATAGTGTGAAGAAATGTCCTAAATGCTTTTCTAATATTTTCCTGGGCAAACATTTTTTGTAGCGGGTTCAAGGAGTTTGTGTGTTTGGGGATGAAAAGAGAGCTAATGGGTTCGGTTTCCAATCAGAGGAGAGGTGTCTACAGGCAGTCTATTAAGATGTGGTCTGTCTTTAACAGTGTTTCTCAATCAGTGGTACAAGTACCCTTAGGGGTACTTGAGAAAAGTCTGGGAGGTACATCAACACAACTGAAATGTGGAGAAAACTGAATTTTTGTTTTAAGTTTTACAGCGCTTTATTATTTTTGTACTTTTTACACCCCAACATTTCATTGCCTGCCCAGCTACAATTAAGTTGTTTAAACAAATGTGTTGCAATGGTAGAAAAAAAAATGTGTGTGTCTGAAAACTAGGTACTGCGGGAACTTTTTTTTTTTTTTTTTTTGAAAAAGGGAAACTTTATAAAAAAAGGTTGAGAAACATTGGTCTGTAACAACACTGGAGAAACCTCCATTCAAACGGAAAACTAGCTGATGTGGGGACATTGATTTGCAGTTTATGAAATGGCTAGACTGGGTTTTCTAGAGTTTGGCACTCTGACATTTTTTTGTTTCATGGTGGGTCATTTGTGGGGGTTTCCCCATGACCATGCTTTTTTGTTTTTGTCTTATATTTCTGCATTTGAGAGCGGAAGGTGAAATCTACAGAGGTTAAAAAGGTCCTAATGTTTTCTGTAGAGCTGTTTTGGACAGTTCAAAAAACCTGATTGTTCAAAAGGGCTTGAGTTTTTAAGTGATTAACTTAAGACCCTTTAAAGGCACCTGATTTTCATGGGCTGGGTGCTATGCACTTTCTGAAAATCACGTGTCTCTAGTTGGGCGCTCAGAAATGGACACCCCAGATCAGTAGTTGCTCTTAAAAATCTTGGTCACTGTTTCTTCCAGTGTTAGCCTATGGCAGAACTGGCAGACTGAATGGTAACCTGTGCAGTATTTCATGCTGAGGTGCTGTTCTGTGAGACTCCGAGCTGATTCAGCACCCCGTGCTGCCCTTTCCTCTCCCCCACTAACAGACTTTTGCTATCAGCAGCAAAACCTAGTAGAGGGGCCCTTTTAACTTAAAATCTGGTTCTTTTCCGTGGGCCTTCACAGGTAGGGGGGAATGAAGTAAGTGCCAAAGGATGTTGTGAGGAGGATGTAATTGTGACTGGGAATCTGGCAGAGTGCGAAGAGAGGAAGGTTTAAGGCCCATTGGTCAATGTTCATGTGACACATCATGCATGATCCTGCCTGAGTGCATTTTTTCACTGTCCTCTATAGTAAAAACAAAAGACAGAACTATGTAGCACTTTAAAGACTAATAAGATGGTTTATTAGGTGATGAGCTTTCATGGGCCAGACCCACTTCCTCAAATCAATTTGTGGAAGAAAATTGACATGACCGTATATACCAAAATGATACAATCAAAAAAAGTGAACACATATAAAACTGACAAATCAAATTTTAGAACAGAGTGGGGCTGAGGGGGAAGTTTAGTGTCTGTGAGGTAATGACATTAGGGGTGATAACTGGGGAAGCTATTGTTGTAATGAAGACTTTGTAGTAAGTCTTTCTGTAGATCAGGTTACCCAATGAAACCCAATGCGGACTATACATGGCCCACCAGAGGATTTCATAGTGGTGGGCAATGTTCTCTGTAATCTTTTCCATCCATGTGCAGAATAATTTTTATGTACACTGAGGCATGTTCATGTGCACCACCATAAGGAACAAAAACCTGTCTGTGGGCACTCCACTAATCAGCTAGGTGGCCTTTGAATTTCTCCTGAGCATCCACACAAAAGCCCAGCTTACAGGGAACGCTGGTGGTGGGACTTGGGCTATCGGCCCCTGGTGGGTTGTTACCCTCCTGCATAATAAGGTTGGACACCACTGCTCTAGATAATATTTTCTCATTTTGGGCCGCACATAGTGGATTATTTTACTGGCTATTCACTTCTAGAGATATTCTTCGGAGCTGTTTTAGGTTCCAGACGAAAGGAGTTTACAGCACTCCTTGGCAGGTTAGAGAATTTTTGCGTTTCGCATGTGTGTTTGCAACGTTTCATGTGAACAAATGGAGGCTGGTGTTTAGACCTCTTGCTACAATGACTGTATCACAAAACCACTGTGTAGACTAGCACCAGTTTGTCTTAGGGGGGGGCATAAGAAATGGGGGCATTGCACAGTTGCATTAAGTTTTATTAAGCTCCTCTGTTGGGACTATCCTATTAGTTTACTGGAACTATTTGTTTTATAACTTCTGGGTCAGTGCTCTTACTGTAGAGTTATTTTATTTGTGTGTATTCTAGGCTTGCAGGGTGTCCGGTATTGGCCCGGACAATCAGGTATTTGTGACCTCTTTCTAGTTTAAAAAACAAACAAACAGAAAATACCAGACATGTAAAATGTGGGACATTCTTCCCCAGCCTTGTCTGACGGGGGGAGTGGGGAGCTTGGGGATTTAAAAGTGCAGTGACTCTTTTTTTTCCCCCCCAACAATGTTGGTCCTCCCTTTTTTTTGGTTGGTTTTTTTTTTTTTGCCCAACTAGTTTGGTCCCCCTTCTCCTCCCTCCCCCCCCCCGTCAACCAATTTTTCTCCCGCCATGTTCAGTAATTTTTGTGAAAGTATCTGGCAACCCTAGTGTTTTCACGGATGGAATTATTAGCGATAATTTTTTTCTAGCCCACATACAACAGACTACTATTGTCAGGGGAATTTAATATATTACCTAACAGGTCTCTTCTATCTGTAACATTATGATTATTTAGTAGTTGCATTGTGGTAATGATTAAAGGCCAGATCAGGTCCTCATGTGATGCAAAAGACAGTCACTGGCCCAAAAAGTGCACAATTTATCATCCATTATTCTACTGCTTTAGGAATTATTTTGTGAGGAGGGAAAGAGAGAGATTTTTTATTTTAAACTTTCCTTAGTTGAGTTGCCTCCAGGTAATAATAGATTCCTAAACAATTAAAATGCTTTATTATTTTGTTTAAGGATGTAAAATCTGGGGTAATCAGTTAACCAGTTAAATGTTAGGTTAACCTAGCATTTTACTGGTTAACCAACTAAATGGGATCTGGGCTGGCTTTGACAGGCTCCCAACCCCTATGTGGGGATTGGGGCTTTCACCATCTCTCAGCTCCTATCCCATTTAGGGTGATGCTTACTGGTTAACTAGTTAGCCTTTCACATCCCTAGTTTTGTTACAGAATTAAAAAGGGATGCTCTGTGCTTTATTTTGATCTGTGTTTGCTTGTTTCATGTACTGGACTGGATCCACTGTTAGCAGTCAACTGGTTGAAGATTATAGCTTTAAAGCTTGAAACTAAATTGGTTTGCTCGGTGGGAACTTAATCTTTCTAGAAATCTTCTACACCTACTTAAAGGATTAGAAATATTTAAAATACTTCTGCAGTGTTGTAAGATTTTTAGTGAAAATATCTGTCAGGCATATTTTGGTTCTGTGTATAAGTAAAAGGGAAAAACTGGGTTTAACTTGTATTTTAATTTCCAGCCTTGATTTTTATAAACAAGCAGAGGCCCAATTCTGCCATTCTCACATTGAGCTGTACAGGCAGTCCCCGAGTTACGCGGATCCGACTTACGTCAGATCCGCAGTTACGAACGGGGTTCCTCTCCCTGGTCTCCAGCAGACCAGGGAGAGGAAGCAAAGCGGCGGAACACGTGGGCAGTGGACAGGGCTGTCCGCTGCCCACACGCTCCGAGGCTTGGCTCTGCTTTGCCCCCCCCTCCTCCTGGTCTGCAGACCAGGGGGAAGGGGGGGGGGGGGGCAAAGCTGAGCCAAGCCGCGGAGCGCCCGGCCAGCTGACAGCCCAGAGCGTCTGGGCTGTCAGCTGATCGCGCGCTCCGCGGCTTGGCTCTGCTTGGCTCTGCTTTGCCCCCCCCCGTCCCCCTGGTCTGCAGACCAGGGGGACGGGGGGGGCAAAGCAGAGCCAAGCCGCGGAGCGCACGATCAGCTGACAGCCCAGACGCGTCTGGGCTGTCAGCTGGCCGGGCGCTCCGCGGCTTGGCTCTGCTTTGCCCCCGTCCCCCCGTCCCCCTGGTCTGCAGACCAGGAGGAGGGGGGGGCAAAGCCGCGGAGCACGCGGGCAGCGGACAGCCACGGCGCGTCTGGGCTGTCCCGCTGCCCCCGTGCTCCGTGGCTTTGCTCCAGACACCTGTGGTACAGCAGCTGGGGCGCTGCCAGTTGGTCCCGTAGCGCCGCTCTGGGCGCTACTGGACCAACCGGGCAGCACCCCAGCTGTTCTGCCCCAGGCGTCCTGATTCAGCCACTGCTGGTCAGATTCAGCAGCAGCTGAATCTGGACGCCTGGGGCAGAGCAGCTTGGGTGCTGCTGGGTTGGTCCAGTAGCGCCGAGGAGCGGCGGCGCTACTGGACCAACCCAGCAGCACCCCAGCTGCTCTGCCCCAGGCGTCCCCAAGTCAGCCGCTGCTGAAACTGACCAGTGGCTGACTACAGGAAGCCCCTGCCCCGGGCTTCCTGGAATCAGCCGCTGATCAGTTTCAGCAGCAGCTGACTTGGGGATGCCTGGGGTTCTTAAGTTGAATCTGTATGTAAGTCAGAACTGGCGTCCAGATTCAGCCGCTGTTGAAACTGATCAGTTTCAGCAGCGGCTGAATCTGGACGCCAGTTCCAACTTACATACAGATTCAACTTAAGAACAAACCTACAGTCCCTATCTTGTACGTAACCCAGGGACTGCCTGTATTTTGTTCTTCAAGTGGTCTTCTTGATTCCAATGAGATAGTTTATTCCTTGGGCAATTATTCAACATGAGTAAGAGTTTCAAGATCCACCTCTTAATAACATAATAAAAACGGAAATGCTACATGAAAAATCAATGTAAGCTAGCAATTGCAGTAAGAAGAGATTCTATAAATACATAAGGAGCAAGATAAAGGAAAGTTTAGGTTGTTTACTTAATGGAGAAGGACAGCTAATAACAGAAGACATCAAGAAGGCTGAAGTGTTTAATGCTGGGTTTGCTTCAGCCTTCCTTAACAAAAATTTTGATCAGAGGCTTACCACAATTAAATTAACAAGAGGGAAAGAACACAAGCCAGAATAGGGAAAAATGGGTTAAAGACAATTTAGATACGTTCAAAGTATTCAAGTTGGCAGGGCCTGATGAAAAGTATCCTAGAGCACTTAAGGATGGAGCCCTGCAAATCCATGGATATCAGCAAACAGTTTTTGTGTGCTGTGGATCAGGGATGTTTAAAATGGGAACTAGTTAGCTATATGTTTAGTTAACCAGCCCATCGCATGGCAGACAAGGGGGCGTGCAGAGCAGCCCACTGCACAGCTCACAGCCAGCTGGTTTTTAATCTCATGCAGTAGAGGCTCATGGTTTTAGCCCCTAGGTTTGCAGGTTCAATCCTATCTGCCGGTGACCCAGGTCTGTTGGCGTTCCAAGTGGATGTTCATCTGGGATTGCAGCTGGGAGGTTTTTGAAGCTTGGGAGATGCTTCTTCTACTGGGATAAGTGTTTGACCCAGAGGCACCAAGAGCACTGAGAGGAAGAGTGAAGTCTGCCCCACTGCTTAGCTAATAGCCAGCTGGCTTTTAGTTCATGCAGTAGAGCAGTGGTCTCTTAACCTTTAAATTTAAGGGTGACCCAGGATCTACCCTCCCCCTTCCATGATTCCCCTGCCCCTTCCACAAGCTCCATTCCCCCTCTCTCCATCACTTGCTCTCTCTCACCTTCACACAATGTCACTGGGCTCAGGGATGGGGCAGAGGGGGTTCAGGTGTAGGGGGGAGGAGTGTTGGGGTGCAGAAGGGGATGCTGGCTCTGGGAGGGGGGCAGGGCTGGGGTAGGGGATCAGGGTGTTGGATGCAGAAGGGGAAATAGGGTGCTGGCTCTGTGAGGGGAAATGGGGTGCTGGCTTGGGGGGGCTTAAGGCTGGAGCAGAGTGTTGGGGTGCAGGAGGGAGTTGTGGGGTGCTGGCTCTGGGAGCGGGGGCAGGGCTGGGACAGCGGAGCAGGAAGGTATGAGGTTCAGGCTGCAGCTAGGAGGTGCTTACCGCAGGCGGCTCCCAAGTGGCAGCACAGGAGGGCTCAGATAGCTGCCTGCATAGCATGGCCCCATGCCACTCCTAGAAGCAGCTGACTGCAGGCATGTCTCTGTGGCCCCTGACTGGAGGGGAAGGCAGCTGCATGATTCCATCCCTAGTACTGTCCTCCCAGCTGTGGGGTGGTGCTGCCTGGTGCGGGCAGCTTGTGGAGACACTGTCCACCTCCCCCAAGGGATGCACAGAAACGTGCTGCTGTGCTGCTGGACTTGTAGTGGCCCGGGGCAGCTCACAAGCAACTGGCTGAGGCTCCGTTATCAACCATTCGATTGCAGTCATTGGGTTGGTGACAGCTGCCGTAGTAGAAGCTCAGAGCTTTAGCCTCACAGGTCCCAGGTTCAATCCTGCCTGCTGACAAACTGGGTCCATCAGCACTGACCTTGTACGAACAACGAATGAACAGATTTCAGAGCATGAGGTTTTTAAATCAGTCCGGTGGCCCCTTTAAAAGGCTGGCAGCAGGAGGTTAAATTTCCTACTGGGACAGTCTCTGCTTTGCACTGTGGCTAGCTCTGAGCATTACCCAGAGCGCTAGGGATAACTGAGACTGACAGAGGTGTGACCTGCTCAGCATGGAAAGTATGCGACTTAGAGTGAATGCTCACTGCAGGTTGCCGCCAGAGCGCTGCAGTTATCTGAGTGCCAGTGACACACATCAGACTGTCACGAACAGGCCGGACGCAGCCACTGCCAGCCTGTATTTATTTTCTCTCTCAGACTGTTAGGAAGTTGCAGATCGCAATTTCGTTGTGGAAGCTGCAACTTTATGCATTCACAGCAGCTTTTTCACAATGCGCTCACAAATTTGGCCTGGCTGCTCTGAGTTGTGAGGGAGGGGCAGCTGGGCTGCATGCCAGTGGGTAACACAGGGGTATCATTTAGGTAGGGTGGGGCAAGGAACCAACCCTCCTGGGTTTAACCATCATACAACTCAAGCTAGGCCGTTCTCTTTGTCAGGGGGAGGCCGTTCATGGTCCCATCCTGAGGCAGGGCACTGAGGTGCATGGATCCAGGTGGAGTCTGGTCCCGCTGCTGGCAGCAGCGTCCAAGGGCTGGTGGGAGCCAGGCCTGGCAGGGATCTGCTACATGGAGGAAGGGATATGGGGAGGGGGAGCCTATGCTGCCACTGAGATTGAGCGGGGGGAGTCTGGTCCCTGCATTCCTGAGCACTCTGGGCAATGATGGCAGCTCACTTCTAGGAAGCTGAGGGCATAGGGGTGGGGGGACAAGGAGGGAAGACCCTAAATTCCTTTCCAGCAACACAAGGTGCCCACACTGGGGGGAGGTTCAGTCTCTGCAGTGGGCCTAAGTGGCTCCTGGACCGCCCCTTTCCCCAGTGAAACGCTTGAAATTTGAAACAGTGCTCCCGTCTCGGTACCACTTACATTTGGCCTTCCTGTGACAAAACCGTAGGTTTAATGCACGGAGGCTGCAGCTTTTGAGCCTAACAATCACGGCTTTCTTCCGGTCTTATCTCCGGGCCCATGATCCCTCCCAGCATTGGCAAGTTTGGATTCCAAATCTTGATCCTGTGCGTAATGAGCAGAAGGGTTTTGACAGTGGGTCCTGTGCTGAGCCTGGGGAGAAACGGAGTCAATATGGATCTGTACTTAGGGTACGTCTAGACTGTGGCACCATTTCAGGATACCGCAAGTATCCTGAAATAGCAATGCTGCATCTTTAAATGTTCTCGCTATTTCCCAAAATAGCAGGTGCGCTATTCTGGCATCCCAAGGGTTAAGGGATTTGTCGGAATAGTGCCTTATTTTGAAATTTGGCGCTGTCTACACAGCGCCAAATTTCAAAATAAGCTCTTTCGGTTTAGACTCGGAATAAGCTACGCAATTTGTGTAGCTTATTCCAACAGAAGGGTGCTACCTAGATGCATCCTTACAGAGCTGGGCTATGACTGTGACTAAAGCACATGGGGAAATGTAAGAGACAGCTTAATTTTCCCCTCTTGCCCTCCCTCCCCCCGGCCTGTGGATCTCACTTTGAATCTGTCCGCAGCCCACAGTTTTCTTTCCTCTTTGTTTCCTGCGTCATTCCTGAGGCACATGCAACCCTCTGAGCTGGTCCCCTGTCTCTATCCATAGAGCTATGGAAACCTGCCACACAGTAGCTGTTCTCTGCGGTCCCTGCATGGGGATGCTGCTGGTTTGGATTCTTGTACTACCGAACCATATTTTTAAGCTTCTTACGTTCTAACCCAGCATGCTCAGGATTTGAAGCTACGTGGCGAGAGAATTTCAAGGACCACCAACGTGCCGCTTGGCTGCATGAATAGTCGCAGTGAATGAAAGGGTTGGCGCAGGATGCTGGGTTAGGTTTTCAGACTGATATACAAGGATTTATGTGTGTAAGTCTGGAAATATGCCTCTGTCGATTAGGCCATGGGTGGGGAACGTAAGGCCCAGGGGCTGGATGCAGCGCTTGGCTTGCCTGGATGTGGCCCCTGAGATTTAGGGTTCCTCCCACCCAACATTGGGGAGCCCATGCTGATGATCCAGCCCCCCGCTGCTGCACCACAGGGATGGAGCGCACAAAATCTACTAGCCTGGACCCTTCTAGGTTCTGGTGTGCAAGGAGAATGTGGGGAGTGTCTTTCTCCTCCTCAGCCAGGGACCATGTCAGTGAGGTTTGTTTTTTGCTTCTCACTTGTGTGCAGCCCCTGACTGATTTTTCTGTGGGTCAGCAGTCCCCCACCCAGAAAAGGTCCCCCCCCAAGTATTAGGACTGGGGCCAGGGGGATTATCAAAGTGTACAGTACTTCTCCTTTTGGATAATTTTGTTTATTTGGGGCAAATGGTAAATTGTAGATATTTAAAACATGGTGGCTGTGTCTACATTGGCACCCCTTTCTGGAAAAGGGATGTTAATGTAGACTTTGGAATTGCAAATTCCGCGGGGGATTTAAATATCCCCCACGGCATTTGCATTTACATGGCTGCCGCTTTTTTCCGGCTTGGGGATAAGCTGGAGAAAAGCGCCAGTCTAGATGTGATTCCTACTTATTCCTTATTTCTTATTCCTGGTACGGACTTGAAAGTAGGAATAAGAAATCCTCCGGAAAAGGGCTTATTTTCCGGAGAATCACGTCTAGACTGGCGCTTTTCCGAAATCTACATTAACATCCCTTTTCTAGACTGTAATGGAGAAACAAAGCAATATAACATCAAGAAATGATTATATTTCCAGAAAAGAAATACTCTGTAAGTTAATATTATATTGATCCACGTTCCATATTACCTGTCAGAAAATCTGCTAAATACTGTTACCGAGTGTTTTTGAAAAGTGTGTTTTTTGTCTACAAGGTAAGTTATTTGAACTGATTGTAGGCTCTGTACTCAGGCCCGTACACAGGAATTTCTGTGTGGGGGGTGCTTTTTTCTGTAAATGTGAACAGCCAGGGTGTGAATGCACCCCCCTATCGTTCCCCAAGTAAGCAGGGAAATCAGCCCTAGCCTTCCCCTAGTTGGCCAGATGATGGGGGAGGGAGGCTTGGGCAGCGCACTGCTCCTGCTTTCCCCTGGCCGGCTGGAACATGCTTACTTAGGGGTCCATGGGGGAGGGCTTTCACACTCTTTGCACACTCCCGTGTACAGACCTGGTACTACAACTGCAGAAATTTAGAATTTTTCCTTCTGCTCCCACTTCCCTAGGGTCTCGCCTTCTGTTTGGCTCTTTCTAGCTGTAGGCTTCCAAATAAACAGTTGTTCTGTTTATGGTGTTTTTGGTGGTGTTTCTCAGCATAATAGAGGTGATACTTGTACTGGTATTGGAATGCTTAGCGCCCATCTCTGACTTTGCTCCTTCTAAGGAAATACATTAGCTTCTCTTGCTTGGTTTTTTTGCTTTATAATTCTTGTTTTAAACATCCTCTTGCAGATTTTTGTTTTTTAAAAACATCTTATTGTGGGAAATTTGGATAGCAGCTTTTTTTGTTTTAACCATGTCCAGCCACATTACATGGTGGTCTCCAGAAGCTGCTCTAACTTGCTATAAAAATTCCTTGGCTCGCCTGTGCCACAATTATTTTCCTGCAGATCCAGTAGCTTAAAAGCCAGGCCTGGCATTAGGGACTAGCAATCAGTGCAATTGCCCAGAGCCCCTCAAAGCTTTCTTGCTCAGGCTGTAGCTTTGGCCCCTCACGGCAGGGCTTGGGCTTTGGCCTTCTGCCCTGGTCCCCAGCAAGTCCAACACTGGTCCTGCACTCTAGTTTTTGGTGGACTCCTTACCCCGGATCCCTGGTTGAGAAGTACTGACCTAGAGTCCTTATATATTTTTGGGATGGAAGATGCAATTAAACACGTTTCCTCACTCTATCACCTTCATCCACCTCATTGGGGCAAAATGCTGAATAAACCGATGGTTCCTAAAATGCTGGTGTAAATGAGGCTGTTCCTACTTTGTGGGGCTCTATCCACTGGAGTTAGATCAGGCGGTAGACTAACCCCTGGAAGCTAATCAGTACCTCTTGTTCATGAGTGGGATATGAAGCATTCTGCTCAAAACCGGAAGAACAAAGGGTTGATCAGCCTCCAGCCCTCGAGGTTGCTGGTATACCGAAAGTAAGAGTTATTTCCGTTAATCGCAAGGGATGCCATAACTGGCTACTTCTGCTCTCAAACAGATATGGGCCTACCGACAGAACAGACCTGTAAGACTTAATGTAGGCAAACGCGATGGGTAGTGAGCACTCCGCTTCTGAAAGGGTAGGTTCCTTGCTTGCCTTCCATTACAATACAGACATATTCTGCAATCGCAGTTGGGTTGTCTTTTGGCGTTGTGAAATTACATCTGAGACTCGATTGTCCTGGAGGCAGAGTGACAGCCTGTAGAGGGAGATGTCTGTACCAAAGGCACCCATGGTCCTGAGACACATGCAACCCTCTCAGAGGGTCCCTTGTGTTAGGCCCAAAGTTGCCCACATTCCATACACATTTAGCATCCACTTTCTTCTTCTTTATTTACCTCAGAGGCAAAGAGTCATAACACCGAGGTTACAGAAAGAATTGCTTATGATAAGAGAAGGGAACCTGCAATTTCTTTGTGATAGGGACCTTTTTTTGTTCTGTTTGTGCAGCATCCAGCAAGATATAGTCCTGGTCCATGACTGGGGTGCCAAGGTGCTACTGCAATACAAATAAAACATAAAACTGAACTTATTTTACTTCCTGTGTAAGTAGGCCCCATGTATGTATCCTTCCATCCATCTCTTGTCCTGAGTTTCTATCATGCACTATGGGATCCAATGGCTAGGGCAAAAGCCTAGGACTTGAGAGTGAGGTTCAGTTTTCTTCCTTGCCACAGACTTGTATGACCCTGGCCAAGTCACTTAGCCTCTCTGCTCTTCATCTGTAGAATGGGAATAATAGCACTTCCCTCCCTCAGAGGATTAATACATTAATGACTGGGAAGTGCTCTGTGATGTAGTGATAGAATAGGCATTATATAAGAGCTAGAAGGTGTTGTTGTTATGTATTATTTGTTTGGGACTTGGTATAAATGTATTGGAGCTTGGGGGATGCTCTTTAATGTTACTTTTCTGTGTGCAATGTTAGTTGTCCAGAAGACATTTTCATGTACAGGCAGTGTCGCCCCCCCCCCCCCCCACCAGCAGACCAGGCTTTTCTCGCGGACGCCTGTGGTAGAGCAGCTTGGGCGCTGCCGGTTGGTCCCGCAGCGCACCGCTCCTCGGCGCTACTGGACCAACCTGGTAGCACCCCAGCTGCTCTGCCCCAGATGTCCTGATTCAGCTGCTGCTGGTCAGTTTCAACAGCAGCTGAATCTGGACGCCTGGGGCAGAGCAGCTGGGGTGCTGCTGGGTTGGTCCAGTAGCGCCTAGGAGCAGCGCTACTGGACCAACCCAGCAGCACCCCAGCTGCTCTGCCCCAGGCGTCCCCAAGTCAGCCGCTGCTGAAACTGACCAGCGGCTGACTTCAGGAAGCCCGAGGCAGAGTTGCTCTGCCCCGGGCTTCCTGGAATCAGCCGCTGATCAGTTTCAGCAGCAGCTGACTTGGGGACACCTGGGGTAGAGCAGCTGGGGTGATGCCGGGTTGGTCCAGTAGCGCCGAGGAGCGGCGCGCTGCGGGACCAACCGGCAGCGCCCCAGCTGCTCTGTCCCAGGCGTCCAGATTCAGCTGCTGTTGAAACTGATCAGCGGCTGATTCCAGGAAGCCCGGGGCAGAGAAACTCTGCCTCGGGCTTCCTGTAGTCAGCCGCTGGTCAGTTTCAGCAGCGGCTGAATCTGGACGCCAGTTCCGACTTAAGTACAAATTCAACTTAAGTACAAACCTACAGTCCCTATCTTGTACGTAACCCGGGGACTGCCTGTAATGGAAACTGTTGCACAGCTTTAACTACAGTAGTTAGTGATAACTTCCTGTCTCAACTACTAGAGTAATAACACCTATTGGATGGCATGGCAGTTTGAATTGCATGAGCAGTAAGGATCGTTTTTCATTTGGAACTGACTATATTTACATACACTGGTGACCCCTTTTACTTACAAATTGGGTTTTACTGAGATATCACAGTATTAGAAATGCAGCCCGAGACAAAGCTGTTTTAAAAACTATCTAAGCAATAACTTCTGCTGTCTGCAGCAGGTTGTAAATGATGCAGGATATCACGTGATATATAAACATATCCCCCAACTGGAATATATGTTTGTTTCCAGTCAACTCATTGGGGTCATTTGGGAGCCCACATTTCCTTAGTCTGGAAAAAGAAGAAAAAGCTGAGGATTTATCTGCTGCTAGGAACATTAGTGGCATGTTTGACATCAGCAAGGGAGAAAAATTCTGGCAAAGTATTACAATATTTGTCACCAAAAAAAGCCATCCTTTTGTTTTAATACTGGAATTCTCATGAAATAGTGCAGGCCTCTGTTTGCTTAAAAGCAACTTGGCAGAGCCATTTTGAGAATAGCATTATGGAAGCCAGTGTGTATGTACCTGGAGAAGAGGAGCAGCCCCTCTCTTCCAACAGTTTGTTCATTTTGTGGATACCAAGAGATACCACAGAGGTTTATATTGATGGGCTTTTCATTGACTGGTCTAGTTTTTCCATTTAGAATTCAGGTCATATTGGGAAATGGAAAATAATCCTAAATATAGAGCAGACAGTGTCAGTAACCTCATTAATTTTTTCAAAACTTTAAAGAAACAGTTTATTTTACCTGCAGCTAATTTGTGCATTTTGAAGATTAAATTTACTGAGTGCAGTTAACAACATAAAAAATCACTGGGGCTAAATATTTGAATAAAGTTATCTGTGTGTAGGTACAGGAAAAACTCTGTTATATGGCATGTTGGGGGAATGGAGGGAGGGGTACTAGTTAATTGAGTATTCTGGTTAACTGAGAGTTATACTTCACCAGTGGAATACACATTTTCAAAGAATTAGAATACAATAAAACAAATAGGGTGTAAAATAGTCCATCGGTACTCACCAATATAGTAGCAGTTCTGCACCACAGAGGAGTTGGTTTCTCAAAGCCCTTAGGTATATATAGGTAATGTTTTCTGTACAGTAGGTTATCTTTTGACACCACATATCACTATGGGCAGCTCATGGCGTACACCCAGATCACTAAAAATGCACTTAACGCTAAACTATACTGAACATAATTGAATCTTTCTGTGATGATTCAGAAGGCACGTCAGGGTCTTGCAGTGCCTCAGAGTCGTCATGATCAACATCAATTATCACTGTAGATGTGGAAGGTGAAGGAGATTGGGCTGAGTCTGTAATGACCCTACGACACATCCTGGAAGCTGCTTTTTTGACTAAATCCCTGATTTCAGCTTGCTTACTTGTCTTCTGCCTCTCTTGCATGAAAGTAGAGTGCAGAATATGCAATCGCATGGCATGCTGGGCAGTATACTGTCCCTGTTACTAGATGGAAGATTTGTATTGGGAGACAGGGAGGTTGACAGAATTGCTGGCCCCTGGGCAAGGTGGCGGAAGGGCCAGTCTCCATTTTCCTGGAAGAGGCAGGGCCTTGGACAGAAGGGGTGGGGCTGGAAGCTAGGCTTCCTCCACCAGCATTTCAGTGCCACCCAACACTCCAGTGGAGATTTAAAGGGCTCGGGCTCTGGCTGCTGCTGCAGTAACCCATCCCTGGGGACCACAAGGTGCTAGGTTCGAATCCCCCACCACACCCACCCTGGGAGCAGCTGTTCAGCCAACACAAGCTACCCCAGAGCAGGAGCTGGCTCTAGCACTTGGAAGGAAGCATAAGGGATGCCTGGAAGGTACAGAGGGCCTAGAAAATAGGGCATTCACTTGGGGAGGGCAATGTTGGGGGTTACAGCTCCCTGAAACTCCCCACATAGGGAGGTGGGCTGTGCTCTGGAGTGGCCCAGGGGATAGGGCACTTGCTTGGGGAGGGCAGAGCTGGGGGCCCAAGCTCCACTCCCCCCTCCACCCTGGGAGCAGCCAAAGAGCTAACACAGGCTGCCCCAGGGCTGGAGCTGGCAACTGCACTAGGAAGCAGGGTTCCTGCAACTTCCGCCTGCTGTCAACATGCCTGTTGGGAGATACCAGAAGTGCTGGTTAATTGATCTTTCTGGTTAATTGAGAGCCGGATAACAGAGTTTTTACTGTATTCCCAGAACAGAGATTTTAGACTATTAAGTTCCTTTTATTATTAAAAAGGAAGTGAACATCTTTCTCCTAATAAAGAAGAAACTTAGATGGAAATGTGTTACATGTCTTGAGTGAAAAATGTAAATATCCGCCACAAAAGCTGGTATCGTCTTTGCTGTGTTTGAACAAAACACAAGGAAGTAATGTGTGCAATCACCCATTATATTGAACATAACGACAATTTGTTTTAAAATTGGATTTTGCTTAGTGATATTTTAAAAAACTTATTTTTAAAAACCCAAACCCGAACATTCTCGCATTTAATTATGCAACTAATCTGCGAGATTGAACTTGTACACATGCACAAAGGAAAGCGATGCAAAGCCAAAGTATGGGGGGAAAATCATTTAAAGAAAATCTAGCTGCATTTGCATCTTGGAGAGTAACTAAATAAAATGAGATTAGAAATACAAAGACATGACTAAAAATAGGAAAGTTCCAAAAGATAAGGCAGCAGATTCTTGGCTGGTGTAAATATGGAGCAATGAGAATTGACAGAAGCTGGGAATCTGCCCCAGTTTTTAAGTGTGGTTAGTTTGGTTTGAGTGTGTGCTGCTGTCACACTTTTAAATCCTGCCTTAAAAACGGTGGCTTTAAATGAATTTTTCCTTTTAAAAATAATTTGGTAATAAATGTTAAAAAAAATTGCTAAGTAGGTTTGTCTGTTATCTGAGATGGACTGGTAGGCACCAGTCTTGCAAACTCTTATCCTTGTGCTAAACTTTCAGCACACGACTAATCATAATATAGTGCTCCTCTATAAAAAGGGAAATAAGAACAACCCAGGAAACTACAGACCTGTGAGCTTAACTTCTGTGCCAGGAAAGATAATGGAGCAAGTAATTAAGGAAATAATCTGCAAACACTTGGAAGATAATAAGGTGATAGGGAACAGCTAGCATGGACCTGTAAAGAACAAATCGTGTCAAACCAATCTGATAGCTGTCTTTGATAGGGTAACGAGACTTATGGATAGGGGAGAGGCGGTGGACGTGGTATACCTAGACTTTAGTAAGGCATTTGATACGGTCTCACATGATATTCTTATCAATAAACTAGGCAAATACAACTTAGATGGGGCTACTATAAGGTGGGTACATAACTGGTTGGATAACCATTTTCAGAGAGTAGTTATTAACGGTTCACAATCCTGCTGGAAAGGTAAAACAAGTGGGGTTCCACAGGGATCTGTTTTGGGACCGGTTCTGTTCAATATCTTCATCAACAATTTAGATGTCAGCATAGAGAGTATGCTTATTAAGTTTGCAGGTATACCAAGCTGGGAGGGGTTGCAACTGCTTTGGAGGACAGAGTTATAATTCAAAATGATCTGTACAAATTGGAAAAATGGTCTGAGGTAAACAGGATGAAGTTTAATAAGGACAAATGCAGGGTGCTCCATTTAGGAAGGAACAATCCGTTTCACACATACAGAATGGGAAGTGACTGTCTAGGAAGGAGTATGGCAGAAAGGGATCTAGGGGTTATAGTGGACTTCAGGCTAAATATGAGTCAACAGTGTGATGCTGTTGCAAAAAAAGCAAACATGATTCTAGGATGCATTAGCAGGTGTGTTGTGAGCAAGACATGAGAAGTCATTCTTCCGCTCTACTTTGCACTGATTAGGCCTCAGTTCGAGTATTGTGTCCAGTTCTGGGCACCACATTTCAAGAAAGATGTGGAGAAATTGGAGAAGATCCAGAGAAGAGCAACAAGAATGAGTAAAGATCTAGAGAACATGACCTATGAAAGAAGACTGAAAGAATTGGGCTTGTTTAGCTCGGAAAAGAGAAGATTGAGAGGGAACATGAGAGCAGTTTTCAGATATCTAAAAGGGTATCACAAGGAGGAGGGAGAAAACTTGTTCTTCCTGGCCTCTGAGGATAGAACAAGAAGCAATGGGCTTAAATTGCAGCAAGGGAGGTTTAGGTTGGACATTAGGAAAAAGTTCCTAACTGTCAGGGTGGTTAAACACTGGAATAAATTGCCCAGGGAGGTTGTGGAATCTCCACCTGTGGAGATATTTAAGAGTAGGTTAGATAAATGTCTAGCAGGGATGGTCTAGACAGCAGTGGGTCCTGCCATGAGGACAGGGGACTAGATGCGACCTCTAGAGGTCCCTTCCAGTCCTAGTATTCTAATATTCTATGATAATGAGTTCAATGGAATATTTAGAACAGTCATGTCAGCTTTTCCTGTTTATCCTCTGACTATTTATAGAATTAATAATGTGTAATCTTCCACCTATCCCCATACCAGGTAAGGGGAATATCTCCACTTTGTTTTGATTACCATAACCTCTGGTGTCTGGCCAGTCTCAAGTTCATTATGCTTTTGTTTCCAGTCCCGCAGTGTGGATAAGCAGCATGCTGTAATCAACTATGACAAGGACAAAGATGAGCACAGGGTGAAGGATCTGGGGAGCTTAAATGGGGTAAGTTGTAAACTCATCCGCTGGCTAAAACATATGCACTGTGCATGTCTAAATCCTAATCATACATTTATGAGCATGCTTAACTTTAACTTACAAAAGTAGATGCATTTTGAGTCTGTGGGATTCAGGTGAATGAAGCTGAAGACCTGCCTAAGTGTGTGCATGGCTGGTTTGGTTAATGACTTTGTTTAACTAGAAGATAAACACACATCCACTGAAGTGATTTTCCATTATTTTGGTGCTCCCTCTTTCTCTGCCCCACCTCCAGCCTTGCTGAACTCTCCAGTTACTAATTCAGTCATAGAGCCAATTAGAAAAGAGAGAATACAGTTCCTCTTCTTCCCTCCACACCTGGGCCAAAATGGGTTCTGCATTGACACTTTCTGACTGGCAGTATAAAACTGTAAAACTAGTAAAGCCTCTTCTGTCAGCTGTTCATGTGAAGCAGGGTGACCTTGGACAAGTCAACTGTCTTCCTAATTAACAATGTGGAATTCCTAATTAACGGTGTGGAATGCCATTTAATTTCTCTGTTGAGATAAAGCATTTAAAAATTACTTTTTAAATCATTGGAATAGATCCCCACCATTCCTCCCTCCCTGCCTACTTCTGTTGTGAAAACTGAGGGGCCTCTTGGCCTGATGAATTCAGCACAGAGCTGGGAGACAGGTACTCTTGAGTATCCTTTTCTGGCATCCACGCAGCATATGGTTTCAGGCAAGTCACTTAGGGAATGTCTACACAGCAGGGCTAAAGTTGAATTAATCTACGCAAGCCTTCAACTACATCAATTGTGTAGCTGAAGTCAAAATAGTTTAGTATGGCTTTTGGCGCTGTCTACACAGCAGGATTTGGAAGGAAGAGCAGTCTTCCTTTGACTTCCCTTACTCCTCATGAAATGAGGGTTATGATGAGTCAGAGTAAGAAGTCTTCCAGCTCGAAATTATTTCGAAATAAAAGGCTTTCTGTGTAGATGTGCGTGGTGTTATTTCGGAATAACGTCAGCTATTCTTAAATAACGCTGCTGTGTAAATGTACCCTTAGGGCTTGTTTACACACCCAAGTTGTACTGCGTTAGCTAAAGTGGTGGAATTAAGGCTGTTTGGCCCCCTACTGCTGATGCAGTTATATTGCTCTATTGACACTTGATACTGATACAGCCATTTCTGGTGGGAAAGAAGAGTGCATTGTATCTGCATAAGGCACCTTTGTACTGGTATAACTGTGTCCACCGTAGGGCTACATCCACACTGTTTGTTTTTTGCGGAAGAGAAAATGCAAATGAAGCGCTCATTTGCAAATCTCACACTCTCATTTGCATATTCTCTTCCGATCCTTTTTGCGAAAGAGGTTTTTGCGAAAAACCCCGCAGTGTAGACGGGGCCATTTTTGGAACGAAACCCTTTTGCTCAAGATCCCTTATTCCTTAAAAAATGAGGTTTACAGGATCTTGCGCAAAAGGGTTTTTTTCTGAAAAATGGCCTAGTCTACGCTGTGGGTTTTTTTTTTCTTCGCAAAAACCTCTTCCGCAAAAAGAATCAGAAGAGAATATGCAAATTTAAGCATGAGATTTGTAAATGAGCGCTTCATTTGCATGTCCTCTTCTGCTAAAAACCAACAGTGTGGACATAGCCTAGGGGATGTACTACTATAACTATCTTGGTTTAAAAAAAAATCACCTCCCCTTAATAGTACAGTGGTACAAAAACTGTATGTAGACCAGGCTTGGGACTCTCCATTATCCTCTATGCAATGTGCATTGTGTGTCTCTCTGATGCATTGTGTATAGGGAAGCTAAGAGTTAGTAAAGGGATTTGGAAATGGAAAGCTCTGCGGGAGTGCTCCGTGTTTGTTATTTTGTTTCATAAATACTGTCGCTGGCGCACGAGATAAGAACTTGTGAGGCAGGTAAGTCACCCTGGCAAAGAAGCAGCAGCTGCTGAAGGGGGCTGATAGGTGATGGCCGAGGTGATGCAAGCTGCTGTGCGCTTGCTTTAAATAAACATTAATATTTAGTAGTAAATATAACAAACCATCACTCAGTGGAGGAGGTAAGCTCTGCATAGGGACCTTTGTACTCTCAAAGGTGGGGATGGGCAGTAATTGTCACAGTGGGACACTGCAAGAATTTGTAAGTGGTCATGGGCTGCACTTTTCTGGTATATTAATGGAGAGGTGCAAGTCTGGGATGGAGTTTGGGTGCAGGACCTGGGGCAAAGGGTGGGAGTATAGGGTCAGGGAGGGAACTTGGTTTCAGAAGGGTGTTTCAGTGCAGGAGCGGGTATCAAGTTTAGGCTCTGGCTGGGAGGGTTTTCATAAATGGCTCCTGGCTCATTGACCAGTCAGGTGCTCGGGCAGCCCGGCCGCCTGCTGCAGCCCCACACACTGTTCAAAGCTGCTGGCTTTTGGGGCAAGTGTGTCGCTGCTTGCCCCTTGGAGGGAGGGGGCAATGCCC
Source organism: Pelodiscus sinensis (assembly GCF_049634645.1). NCBI lineage: Eukaryota > Metazoa > Chordata > Testudines > Trionychidae > Pelodiscus > Pelodiscus sinensis. The sequence goes on along the minus strand of NC_134714.1, from coordinate 17,847,113 downwards.
CTGCAGCTCCCATTGGCTGGAAACTGGCCAGTTGGTGCTGTGAGGAGGATGCTGGGCAAGGTGGCATGTGTCTATCCACTGCCCTTCTCTCCCCTCCTCCTAGAGGCAGGCAGGCACTCAGAGACATGTTTGGCTCAGCAGCTGGCTGCTTTGAATGGAGTGTGGGGAAGCCTGTCTGAGGGCCCTACTGGGCTGCGGGACATTACTAGCCTGGGGGGGGAGGGGTCATTGTGGGTCAGATTCAAATATCTGGTGGATCAGATCCAGCCCACAGGCCATATTTTATCCACTACTGTCCTAATGGGAGTCCACCCTGCCCTCACATCCCGGTACCTCTTTTCGTTCTGATGCTACAGACGAGGTCCTCAGCAGCTGTAAATCACTGCAGCTGTGAAGCACATGGAGTTTTGCTGATTTTGCTCCAGCTGTGGATCTTGCCCTATGTTCTAAACTCTATTTCTCTGGATTTAATTCTTGGGCTTGTCATGCGTGCTTAATCTGGACTATTGTGAGAGGATTAGGAGGGGAAAGTTATGCCCCAGCACGGCAAACATATTTGCTCATTTTCCTTTGTAAGCCCGTTTTTTCAAAGTCCCTTTCGAGAGAGTCAGGTTTTTGTTGTGTTTTGCAAGCAGTGACTCTGCTCTCACCAACCCAAGGAAGGAATTGCGTTGCTGTGCTGAAAACCCTGTATCAGGCAGCTTGATGCACATTTCCCATCTATGTAGAATTCCACCTTGGAGCATGTGATAATTCCCAGTGTTTGCCAGTGCCCGTCTTCTGATCTAAGTGCAGCTGTATGTCTAGCTCCCACCAGCATTTGTTTGCATAAATTTGTGAACTTTTTTTTATTTTCAAACCAGCTATACAAGACGCACTTGCACACAATTGCCTGATTTTCACATGTGGATTAATTTCTTTTCTATTGGGAGGCCGGGCATCAAATTTCCATCTCTGCCACACACTTCTTGTATGGCCTTGGGCAAATCACTTAACCTCTCTGGGCTTCAGTTCCCCATCTGTGAAATGGGAATAATTAGTTGTAAGCTCTTTTGGGTGGGGGTATTTTTTAGTTCCGTATTTTATATAGCACCAAGCATAATGTGGCCTTAGGTACCACTTCAATACAAATGATGAAGAAGCTTCCTTTCATGCATGCCCTGCCTCCACCCATCCCCGGTTTCTACAGTTTATTTAAGTGGTAAGCTTTTTGAGGCAGCGCCCTGCCTCAGAGCAAGTACATGTACAGATCCTAGCATGTTGTAGTACTGATCTCCATGGGGGCATGTGAGTGTTACTGTACTAGCTAAAGAAAATTAAACCCAGTACACAGAATATGAGTAGTTCTAATTGTCAAACTATATTTTGTTTTGAGGGTGAGCTAAGTGTTTCCAGAGCTGTATACATGTGTTCCATTGGGTTGCTTGATTAAATATATAAACATTATGCCTTTCCTCAAAACAAGGCCTGTGCTTCTGTCTTGCAGACTTTTGTGAACGATGTCCGGATTCCTGACCAGAAGTACATCACACTAAAGCTGAACGACGTGATTCGCTTTGGCTATGATATCCTTATTGCCTGAGCACAGCATGACACACTATTTTTGTTTGAAGTGCTCTGTTTGCTATGTTGAGGGTGACATATCCTTAATCACAGCTAATGACTAAGTGTGTGGATAGTGCCTTGTAGAGCCTCTGGATGGCTCATCAGCTTAGAAGTTCTGCACTGTGGGGTTGATCCAATGCATGCAAATGCCAACTCCCTTTGATTTTGTTGGATTTTGGATCACGCCTTCTGTTAGCAGGATCTCCATTCATCATAGGTGCCATGTCTAGCTCTCTCAGCTTTAAGAAAAAGACAAAAAATTATATGGGAAACTACAGGCCTGTAAGTTTGACCTTGATTGTATGCAAATTTTGAAAGAGAAGATAGTTAAGGATGGTAATTGGCATAAAATACAGCGTTGCTTTACAAAAGGTAAATGATGCCAGGACAACTGATCATCTTCTTCGAGAAGATAACTGATTTTTTAGACAAAAGAAATGCAGTAGAGCAAATCTTCCTGGATTTCTGGAAGGCATTTATTACAGTTCCACATGGAAAATTCTTAGTTAAATTGGAGAACATGGGAATTAATATGAGAATTGAAGGGTGGATAAGCAACTGGTAAAAGCGGAGGCTATCCTAGTCATATTTAACATTTTTATTATTGACTTTAGCACAGAAAGTGAGAGTGTGCTAATAACATTTGTAGATGACACAAAGTTGGGAGGTATTGCCAATACAGAGGAAGACCAGAATATACTTGAGGAAGATCTGCGTGAACTTGAAAACTTCAGTAATAGAAATGGGATGAAATTTCATAGTGGAAAGTGAAAGGTCTTGCACTACTTGTGTATTTTAAGTGAGGCACAGGTTCAAGTGCCTTGCTGAATTGTGACCTCCCTGGCTAAAATCTTGCTGTATTGTTGTTAATACTACAGAAGCCTGAAGGAGACTCTTGGAAACTTGAATGCATCCAAGGCATTAGGCCAATGGCTAGAGTGAAGGTAGATTTTAATGACTGTGATACAGATCTAAACTTTTCCATTGCACATCTTAGTCAAAGAGCCTACTGGGCAGCCGTTACTCCTGGATATTCCTGCTGAAATATGGCAAATGATGAGGCAACTTTATGTTGCCCCTCCGGAGAAGACTTACGAGAGTGAGGGCAGCAGGGTCAGTCGTCATCAAGCACAAACTCTACCAAGTCTGATTGCTGCCCATTCTTTGCCATGGCATTTTAGAGAGTGCATTCTGTGATTCTCTTGTTCAGCCCTGTACCGAAGGCTGCATCGTTCATGTGTTGTGAGCAGGGCCAACCAGAGAACTGGGGTCAGGAGGGCCATTTGGCCTGGGCCTCAACCTGAAAGGGGCCTCACATTTAGACACTTGTTGATTTTTTTTGCACAGAGAAAGGCTAGAAAAGCATTTGTTAAAAAATATTCATTCATTTTTTTTTTTTTGGTGGTGCCTTATTTTGTTTTCATGTGTCATCATTTAATTTTATTTGTACTCTGGCTAGGGGCCTCAAAAGCTGGAAGTGGCCCTGCCTCTCTGGGCCTCTGAGAGGGCCTGGCTGTGAGTCAGCTGAGCTCTGTTGCATAAGGGCATGCAGCTCTTTTTTCATTGAGAGAGGCCCTCACACACAAGTGATGTTTCCCTGCTATGCTCCTGTCACTGGTGTCTATTTGTAGTTTAACATTTCCCTCCCTGTCTCCCCCTCGGCTTTGTGTAATCTTTATAGGACTATTTCTGACTAGACTGCTGAATGCTTCCTTCATACATTCTCTGTGGGGAATCCACAGAGGTAATTGCCTGGGCCCAAAGACATGACTATTGTCCTTTTTGGAGAGGTTCTAGTAACTCACTCCGAGTGACTCGCTTAGGGTTGCCAGCTGTCGGTTTTGAACTAGACAGTTTGGTATTTGAGGGTTCTGTTTGGGAAACAAATTGAGAAAATACCGGACATATAAAATGTCCGGTATTTTCTAATTAGGTAAGTGAGTGTGTCTACCAGCCAGGCAGTACGCAACTGTGTGAGCGGGCGGGAGGGAATCGTTCACGCTCCGCCGGGACCGTACATGGGATGGGCAGCGCTCCGGGACTGCGTATGCCCGGGCCAGCCTCACTGTCCCTGACTCCCTCCCAGTAAGCCCTGCTTCCCACCAGCTGGTCCCCCCCCCCCACCTCTCCCGGCCAGCCCCACTGCCCCCAACCCCCTCCCAGCCAGTCCTACTTCCCGCCAGCTGGTCGTCCTCTCCCCCCCGCCGATCTCCCCCTGGCCAGCCCCGCTGCCCCCTCCCCCCCACCAACCCTGCTTCCCACTGGCCGTTCCCCCCCGCCCCTCACCTCCTTCTGGTCAGCCCTGCTCCCCTCCCGGCTGCTCCCCCCTCCATCTGAGATCAAGTGTGTCCAGTATTTTTTTTTTTTTAAGCCACTTGGTAACCCTGGACTTGCTACATAAGAAGCTACATTGCTAGTCTTGAGCAGGATTGTTCCCTGGTCCTATGTGGCTGTGCGAGGCACTAAAGCAGGGATGAGGAACGTTTTTTGGGCCGCTGACCCACAGGAAAATCATTCGGGGGCTGCTTGCAGGTGAGAAGCAAACCCCCCACCCCTCAGTGATGTGGTCCCTGAGATGGAGAAAGACACTCCTCACATTCCCCTGGTACACCAAAGCCTTGGGGGGCCCAGGCTGGTAGATTTTGTATACTCCAGCCCCATAGTGGGCTTGAGGGCTGGATCCAGGCAAGCTGAGGACCACATCTGGCCCCTGGGCCTTAAGTCCCCCACCCCTGAATTAAAGCCGTCCTTCCAGCCACTTTCATAACTACATGGGACTATTCCAGTTATGGCTTGGGTATGGAGGGGGAATGGCAGGAGTTATGGAGCTAACAGCTGGGTGAGAAGGAGCAGGGAGTGGACAGTTGTGTACCGCACCATGCTGTGCCTAAAGGCACAATAGAGCCTGTAGATATTGGTATATATGTTGCAGGGTATGCACAGTGTTGTTTTAAGGGAATAATTATATTGGATAGTTTAGTTCTGGTAGTGACACAACTGCTTTCAGGTTTTTCATTCAGTTTTTCCTTTGAGGCTTGTCCAGTTTTATAATCACATTTGCTTCAGTTATAGTATTACTGTGTATTTGACTCCTCCTTTGCTTCCTTAACGCACACTCTACATTCTAACATGTATGTCTTGGAACAAATTCAACACAAAGTACCAGAGGAAGCATTAAAGGTAAGTTATTTTTGTGTGAAGTCTCAGAAGGGTAGCCATGTTAGTGTGTAACTTTAAAAACAACGAGTAGTCCTGTGGCACCTTAGAGACTAACAAAAATGTATAGAATCATGAGCTTTCATGGGTAAAACCAACTTCATCAGAGTATTTTTGTATGGTACATGTGAAGCACTGACAGCATTAAATAGCAAAACCCTACAGCAGGTTCATAACAACATCCTAAATTTTTCAGCACACCAGTGGCAGGCGTATAGCTTGAAGTTCTTATACCCTTTGATAATGCAGCGTAGAAACAATCACAACTCAAGATTTCCCTTTAATGAGTGCTTCGCAGGACCTCACCTTGAGAATAGTTGCATCTCCCAGCTAGTCCAGATCTTCTCTTTCTATCCCAACAATAGCGTCTATCTGAAATTATTTATGATTTTATGACCGACAGTTAAATAATGGGCACTAAAGCTTTAGGCTACGTCTACACTGGCACGAATTTCCAGAAATGCTTAAAACAGAATAGTTTTCGTTATAAGTATTTCCAGAAAAAGAGTGTCTACATTGGCAGGCTGCTTTTCCGGAAAAGCCCTTTTTCCGGAAAAGCATCTGTGGCCAATGTAGACGTGCTTTTCTGGAAAAGAGCCCCGATCGTCATTTTCGCGATCGGGGCTTTTTTCCGGAAAAGACTACTGGGCTGTCTACACTGGCCCTTTTCCGGAACAGTGTTCCGGAATAAGGACTTATTCCCGAGCGGGAGTAGCGTAGCTTTTCCGGAATAGCGGTTGATTTTGTACAGTAGAGCATCGTTGCTTTTCCGGAAATTCAAGGGCCAGCTCGCAGCTTATTCCGGAAAAGCGGCTGATTTTCCGGAATAAGTGGCCCAGTGTAGACACAGCCTTAGTGTATAAAGATGAACTCTTTGTACTTTAAACTTTGCTTCTGCAGAAAATCAATGGCCTCCGAGAAATTAAGCAACAAAGGGTAAATTCCTTTGTTTGAGTTCTCTGGCTTATGTCAGCTACTTGATGCTTCCTCCAACAGGCCAACATTTGTTCAGTTTAATCTCAGTAACCATCTCCATTTTTCTCTCTAAAGATCCCAGTTGTTCCCTAGGACTTTCCTTACAGAGCAGTTTCTGTGAAATGGCTCCCCCAAGCATGAGCTTCAGGATCAGAGACCAAACAAACTCACCCATGAAAGAAAGGCAGTCCCCACTGGGATTGTCAAGGCTGTTCCCCACTCTGGCATTATGAATGCAGAAGTTGGGGGCCTGCAAGAATGCTCCAAAACCTTGCCTCTACAGGCACTGGTACAAAAACTTTCCCCCAAAATCCTAATACCCAGATTTTGGGGGACTCGCTGCCAGCATTAAGTGGCATCAAGCTTTTGAACCCCAAAATTAAAAAACCACAAACGGGATGGACACGTGAAACCAACCCCAGGGGTACCCCAAGCTTTTTTCCCCAAAAGAGCTTGAAAAAGAAAAGAGAAAAACAAGCTGCAGTGTCTTGTAGCTGACCCCTCAGTCAGAGGCATGCAGATACACACAGACAGACCTTCCAGGACACAAGAATCAGCTACTACCGGTTAATTAGAATAAAAAACACAGTCTTTTATTCTATCAAAACAAAACTGCAGTTGCAAGCATAGTATATTGGCTAGATGGAAAGAGCCACCATTTGATATAGATACTCAGGGAAAGCCCCTGGGCTGTAATCCTTAGTTACAAAAGAGAAAAACAATTAGCCAGCTCAGACATAATTTCCAAACCCCCAAACAGGGAAAACAATAATCCCTAGTAGACTATCTAAACTTTTGCTTACTTACACATTTTAAGAAGTCCGTTCTTGGAGAGAGAAGTGTCTCCCATCTCCCTTGATACCTGGGAGAAACTGCTCTGATCTCAAACAAAAAAGAGAAAGCCCCCTCTTTTCCAGTTTGAAATTCCTACCTGCATTATTATTAGCTGATTGCCCGAACCCCCCCATGCCGATCCTTTTGCTAGGTACCTGAGGTAACCCCTTAGTCACTGGGTGCTGGTCAGCGTTCCTCCTGATCATGACGGATGAAATGCATAGTTGTTTCACAGTTCCCAGCAATGCCAAAGCTGCACAGCATTTAGAACCAGAAATACCAATACCAACCATCAACCTTCAATTGACAGTTGTAGTCTCACATCCCAGGTTTCATAAGTCTACTTGTGTAGGAGGGTAGGACAGAGGTGACTCATTCATTGAACTTACTCAGACCTGATTTTTACGGAAACACCCTTTTCTGCATATTAGATTAGATCATTGAACACTGCCCAGCTTTAAAGGGAACCTGATTTCACGCAAAATACCTTTCTGACCCTTCTGTCCAGATATGAGACAACTAATGATAAAATGTGATGTGCTGGCACTGAAACCTTCAGAGAAGGTAGATAAAAGGATAGTTTGGGAAGAATTCATGATGCTGTTGTGAGAATAAAGAGCAGTGAGGGAATTTGGTACTTGAATCCTTAATGGAAGAGGTGATTGTTCTTAGTATAGTTTTTTTAAAGCTTTTTCAGACATATAGTTTATTCTTGGTCTAGAGCACAATCTCAATACTAGTTCTCACCTGGTCACATGGGGAGAAGATAGTGTGCTCTTTTTATTGCCTGTTGTGCATGTAGTACCCCATAGACTTGTACACATTTTTTGTTTGTATCTGCAGCATGAAAAGTACACTAGCCAACTTCAGATGAGTTTCAAGGGCGCTGTGATGAAAAGGGTGGAGCAGAATATGGAACATGGTGGTTATGCTGAATCCCCGCAAGCAAAACTGGACAGGAAGGCAATCTCAGGTACTTGCTTAGAAACCAGTTAGTCAAGGTTCAGAACAGTCACTTAACAATGCATCTTGATTTCGGTGCTGATTCTCAATAGAACTGCAGGCTGCTTTTTGAAGCAATTACAAATGTCCTCTTTCTGAACTTCTTTGTTAAGTAAACTGGTGTCAGATAATCAGCCTTGCTTTCTCTGATGCAGTCTTCAGAAGAAATGTGCCAGTCTGACATTACAAGAGAGGCGTGCTATTGCAATGGTGTTTTGGACTGGTTCATTTTGCAGTGAGATGTGGGCAGGGCAGGGCTGGTTAACTCTTGGCACCTGTCTGGTTTAATTTTAATTTCATATCTGTAAACCACCACATGAATATTGTCAGTGACGCAGCCCAGAAAAGGCAAAGGCTTCCATGGATGGGCGCCATTATGGAGTGGACGGTGGCAGCATTGAATTCACCACAAAAACCCTTTATGGTCTTAAATAACTGCACTTCCTCATGTGAAGTGTTATATTTCAGGATGGGTGGATTGCTGCATGCAACACAAAGACCATTGTGAACCTCTTCAGTTTGGCTGAGCCCGTCCCGTTACCTTCTCTCCCGCTCCCTTTGTCTGTCATTCCTGCCCACCCCAGCTCTGTGCTCTTCTTCCCCAGGGCTATGTCTAGACTGCAAGCCTCTTTCGAAAGAGGCTTTCGAAAAAGCCTCTTTTGAAAAAGAGCGTCTAGACTGCAAGCAGTACTTTCGAAAAAGCAAGCAGCTTTTTCGAAAGAAAGCACCCAGGCAGTCTGGATGCTCTCTTTCGAAAAAGCCCTGTTTGCATTCAAGAACGCCTTTTTTCGAAAGAGCACTTTCGAAAAAAGGCGTTCTTCCTCGTGAAATGAGGTTTTCCGCCATCGAAAGAAAAGCCGCGTTCTTTCAATTTAATTTCAAAAGAACACACAGCAGGAGTGACAAACAGGAATATAAACAGAAGAGAAATGCTATGCAGCTTTAATACTCGGCCTTTTGGCTAAGATCGTGGGTAAACATGCTCTCGGAGCACGACCTGCGGAAAGGTAGGGGTCGGGTCAGTAGGCTGTATTGGCGTCATAACGGTTCCCAAGTCAGTACCCTGACATACGCGGGGCGTTTCGCCTGACTGCCTAACGCTCGGCCCTTGCCTGGAAGCCTCGCATATGCTCCAGATCAATTAATACCCTCTCAGCTTATTGGGATTTAGACGCAGGTGAAGTTTTTTCGAAAAAAGGCTACTTTTTTCGAAAAAACCCTTGAGTCTGGACATAGCCTAGGTCTCATCCTGACCAAGATGCCTCCTGCTTCTTCCCTCTCCCACACATTAGAAGAACTGTGGAGTTAATTGACTGTTGCTTACCTTTGGGGCTGCAGAGGTTGCCTGCCCTGTGTTTTAGAAGCTCCAAAGTCCCAGGAAAGTTGAAGTAAGTCACTAACCTGGGGCCTAGCAGAGAGGTTGTCAGGCATATGGAATGGAGCCCCCAGACCAGAAAAGGAAGAAGAGGTACATGGCAATAGGGAAGGGTGTGGGGAGCATCACATGGTTAAGGGAGGGATGACAGAGCCTAAGTTGCAGGAAAGAGATGAGAGGGGTGTGTGAATTTGGGTACAGAATCTTTGCAGAAGTGTCTGTTTGTTTAGATACTTAGGTGCATCTGTCAGGTTTTCCCATCACTAGTCCTGGCCAGCTGGAATGTGGTGACCTTAATCTCCCACATTGTGTCTTGCCCTTGTGAAAATCCCAATAAGCTGAGAGGGTATATTAAAGCTGCATAGCATTTCTCTTCTGTTTATATTCCTGTTTGTCACTCCTGCTGTGTGTGAAATCACACATGCCTTCCTGCTCCTCATTCTGCTTCCCTGCCTGGCAGGAACCTTTTCCCTGGTGCTTTCCATGTGTCCCTCTTATTTGTGGTGAATACAGTAGATGTGGCACATTCCGCCTTGCCTCCTTGAGAGTTCGTTCACAAGCGCTTAGAGGGATAGGTTGGGTGGTGATTAGCCGTGACACAGAGGAGGGTGAAAGGAGGTGAACTGTCTCTTGTCCCTGAAGTAAACTGTCTAGCCCGAGTGTAACTTGAGCCGGATGCTTGAAATGAGTTGCAAATATCCAGTTTGTACTCTCCAAAGCTAATTAATTTACCTTTGTCACCTACTGGCTGACATTTTGGCAGCATGCAGAGATTATCTAGGCGCTTTCCTACTTGGTTCTTTTTATCACTTGTCACCTTGCTAAATATGCAGGGCTTTTGTTTGTTGTCAGACTGATTCCCTGTAACTGAGGCAGTTGGTATCTGAAATATCTGCAAACACAACATCTGATGTGATACCTCAAGCATAGTGACCTACTTTCCTGATGTGTAGCTCTTGCTAACCCTTGTTTAATTTTCACTTTGAGGTACAAAAACTAGTTTTGCAGATTGCCTAGGAGGGGTGAATTCTGAGGAGGGTGTTGCTGGCTCCTGCTAATGTAACTGGCTGCTCAGTGTCCGATCTGGAAAGTGATAGAGATGTAGCCGTGTTAGTCTGGGGTAGCTGAAGCAAAATGCAGGACAATGTAGCACTTTAAAGACTAACAAGATGGTTTATTAGATGATGAGCTTTCGTGGGCCAGACCCACTTCCTCAGATCAAAAACCGATCTGGAAAGAGGTTGAGAGTCATCTGCAAAATGCTGAGCTGTTGCTAATCCCATTCAAAGAAGTGGGTGTTGAAGATGCTGAGTATTTAGACGGAGGTACTTAACAGGATGGGACCCAATGAGCCACTCCCAAAGTCCACTGAAGTCAATAGAAAAAGCTGGATGAGTTTTGGAAGATGAGCTAGCAGAAATAGTTATTAGCCTGTAGTGGAGTTTTCACTCACTTGGTCTTCAGTTATACATGCAGCTTCACTCTGTGCGTTTGGAGGACTGGCCGTGGTTTAAAATCATCATGCTCTTCATTCCATTAATGTATTTTCAGCAAAGTGGGTTGACTTTCTGGCAGTGGGAAAGGCTTTGGAGGGAGAACTGTTGTGCTAACCCTGTAAGTATGTAGTAATTTGCTTCTAGCAAATGAAAGCACTTTGTGGTGACAATGGCATTTAAAAATCCACATTACAGTTCCAATGGGAGGAAAGAGAGCAAAGGGCAGGACTTTTTTTAGTAGGGGAGGTTTAAAAATAATACTAGGACTGGTTAGGAATGGGGGGGGGGGTGATATCGAAAACAATGAATCAGAAAGAGGGGTCTCAACTGTGCTTTCTATTAATTTTTTCCTATAATAACCAATTAATCTTTATACCACTAAAAAATTCTTGTAGGTTTTTTAAGTATTGCCTTAAAGTGCAAATATAATCAAACACTGGAGTTTGCTTCTACGGGATGTTACTGAGGCAAGTAGCCGAAACTCATTGAGGAATAGAAATTTTTATCAATAAGAAAAGCATCCGCAGTTTGATTAGCTAGTATTAAAAATTAGCAGTATTAGCTGTCCTGTTTTATGGGATAAGCTGATCCATGAGTGGACTAGGGACACCTCACTCCCCACGCATCGGTTGTTGCACAATTACTTTGTGTTAGGCAGTTTTGAAGACTGTCTCTGGAGCACTTACCATTGCCAATTTCTGGTGTGACATATTGATAGACTGGGGGGTTGGTTTTAATGTGACAGTTCCTGTGGTCTTTGTGCATACTAATAAATTGGTCATAACAGGGGTGGTGTGTGTGTGTGTATATAAGTACCCTGAAACACTTGTGCAGTCTAGAGTGTAGCTATTTGAACATACTGTTGTTGTAGCTTAAAAACAATATGGCACTTTAAAAAAAATCCTTTAATATCTCGAACTTCCCAGAGCTGGCAGATCTAAAGAAACACTAATGGCTTGAATTTCAGAAGGGTAACGTGCCCAGAGCTCCCATTTGAAATCGGCACCTTTGTCAACAACACCAGGATTTTTAATTTCCGTCAAATTCTGAATCTGCATACAAGTGGCCATTGGGTAACTGCTGTGTGCTGGAGAGGACACAGGGTCTTGTGCTTCAGGCACCAAATTGTCACTTCAGCAATGTGGTTTCATGTCTGCTTCTTCCGCAGAGTTCCCTGGAATGGTCATTTAGATTCCCTAGGCCTCCGTTTCTCATCTGTGTCTCTCTTCTCTGTCTAGAATGGAAGCTTTTCTGTGCTGGAGCTGTCTCTTACTCTGTGTTTGAATAGCACCTACAACAATGGGGTGCTGATCTCTACTGGTTCTCTAGGTGCTACCAAAATACAAATAACAATAGAAGGTGAAACCTGCTATCGAGGAAGGCGGAACTATAACATGTGTAACTGATTTGCTAGGGTGTTTGTTTCTTGGGGCCAAATCTGGCAATGGAGCAAGCTGGCGCCGCTTTCATGGACTCAGTGGGAGCCGTTGCTGCTTGTGTAGTGGGATTTAACTCTTGGAGTACTCTCCACCTGAGGTCATGGTAACAGCTGCATTAGAGATTAGGAGAAACAGCCATCTTAGATATGCAGCTATCTGTACCTCATCTGGTCCTGTTTGGAGAAGCCTACAGCACATCAAAGACTTATTGACTGGCTGAATAATTGATAAAAATAAGATCGGCCTGGCCATTCTAATGCAAGAACCTCCAATATTAATGTACATTGATTACAAGAGACCATGGTATAGACTTACCTTACTTTAAAAAAAACCCTTAACTGCCAATGATGTGCTTTAGTTTTCCCCCCTCCCCCGCTAAATTGTAATTTACTATTAGAAAAAAGTGATCGAGGTTGTAGGAATTATCTGACTTACAATGTTAACGCTAGATCATCTTCGGTTTTTTCCCCAAGGCCTGTTCCTTACTAAACCTGGTGCACCACATCTTCTGATGATGGAAGTTGTGCTATTAATAATGAATTTTAAAAAAAGCTTGATTGATGCTGTGTAGATTTCTGATGCTTTTTTTAGGAATAGCAAAAACTGCTAATGTTCTCATCAGCAAAGGAATTTGCCATTATTGTCTCTTTTCCTTTGTAATTTTATACATTATTCGGGCCACAGGGGGTATGTACCGGCCTTTGGCACTAAACCAGGAGGCTGCCAGCAACCCTATCAGTTCTATTATCAAAGAGATGGAACCCCGGCATGATCAAAGCTGCATGCGTGAAGTGAGACGCTGGTAGAGGGGCTGCATTACTGCATCGTTTCCTCTTTTCCTTGTTTAGTGTGACTGTGTTTTGGGTCCTGACCCATGTTGCCTTACTTGAAATCATGTTCTTAAAAAAAGTGAAACTGGACCAGCCCCCTTTTGCAGGCATAATTTGCTCAGTAGAACACAGTCTGTCAGTAGCCATCTCTGTATTACACTGTTCCCAGTAATTCAATAATTAGCTAGCTGAGTGCTCATGCTGACCTCAGTTTTGTCATCTACATGTATGGTTTCCAGGCTGCCTGCCTGAATTGATGAGCCAAAAAGTATATTTGAATGAATTGGCATAATCTGGACCAATTGGCATGATATTGAGAGAGGGGAGCAAGGAGCTGCTATCCAGCAGACTGGCTACAAAACGATTTAAATGACTGTGTCGTTATTTTTCATTTCTGCTCCTCATGGGACCAGTAGTTTGGACAGTTCCCATGTTTCTGTGCATTCCCAAAAGCAAAAGCTATGGATTTAAGGCACTTAGTATCTGAGATGCTTGGTGTATGTAACAGGGCGAGCAAAATCTTACCCATCATTCCTCAAAGAATGTAAGAATTTTTGCTTTTGGGGCCAGATCCTCTGTGGGTGTAAACCAATGTAGCTCTGCTGAAGTCAGTTGAACTTTGCAGATTTATATCAGTTGAGGATCTCGCCCTTTGGGTCATAGCTGAAATTTAGCATGCACCGCTTACTTGATAGAATTGAAACAATTTAATTGGGAAGCTAAAATGTGTATGAAAATTAATGGTTCCCTACAATATTTTAGCCACTTTAAAAGAGAGAAATACCCGACATTCTAGCTGTGCCTTTTGCATTCTTCTGGGATGTTGAGTTGAATGAAGTTGTAATTTATTCCCTTGTCCTGGGATGATCAGGGACAGCAGAATAACCCCAGAACAAACATTTTTCCCCCAAATACTTAATCTAAAAAACCTGGTGCTTTAAAACATCCCAGTTCAGATCCTTGAGGGACACAATTATTTACCGCTCTCCAATCTGAAAAGTGACTATTTGTTTCCTGTATTTTAACCAGTCATTGATTCTTGAGAGGACCTTCCCTCAAATCCCATGACCACTTACTTTGCATAAGAGTCTTTCTTGAGGGACTCTGTCAAAGGCTTTCTGAAACACTAGTTCCACTGGATCCCTCTTGTCCGTATGCTTGTTGATTCCCTCAAATAGATGGATGAAGCACGTTTTCCTTTACAAAAGCTATAGTGACTCTTCCCCAACAAATCATGTTCACATGTGCATCTGATAAGGGTTTGGAACAGCTTCAATATGAGGACAAATTAAAAAGACTTGTAAAAGGGATGGCGGGGGGTGGGGGTATGATAGAGGTCTATAAAATAATGACTGATGGTAAATAAGGAAGTGCTATTTACTCCTTATAACACAAGAATTGGGAGTCACTATGTGAAATAAATAGGCAGCAGGTTTAAAACAAACAAAGGAGAAGTATTTCTTTGCACAATGCATACTCAACCTTTGGAACTCTTTGCCAGAGGATGTTGGGAAGGCCAAGATTATAATAGGGTTCAAAAAAGAACTAGGTAAGTTCATGGAGGATAAATCGATCAATGTCTATCAGCCAGGATTGGCAGGGATTCAAAAGCATTCTCTGAAGTGTCCAGAGGCTGTTTGCAGAGGCTGGGAATGGATGATAGGGAATGGATTACTTGATGATTTCCTGTTCTGTTCATTTCCTCTAGTACATCTGGCACTGACCACTGTCAGACGACAGGATACTGAGCTAGATGGACCCGTGGTCTGACCCAGTGTAGCTTTTCCTGTATTATATTTTTTTGGTCATTTCTTACTCCTTTTTGAAGTGGTTTGTTATAAAAATTATTGCTTATTGTGTATTATTTAGTATTACTAAATAATAAGCAGCAAGCTTATTGCTTAGTATTATAGTTTCTTAATGGTGAGAAATCTTCCTCCTCTGAATTTTAAAAGGCTGCAGGAAGAGTGTGAATGTAGTTTTCTTTTTAATGCTGAAAGAGTACAGAAAATAGATCTTCAACCTCATTTGACCTGTAGTCCTATGAGAGACTATGTTTTTATAATTTCCAATTATGTAGACAAGTCCTTGGGAGGGCCTGTAGTCAGTAAATGCTGTATTTTTAGAACAAAATGACTGTATTTGGAGACTCTGAAAGCCAGTGTTCCGGATTTAAAAGTTTCTCACTCTGATTTCTTCTGAAATATTCCAAGTGATGGTTATTAGGTTTGTGGGTGGGAAAGGATTAACTCTTTCTTCAGATATACTTTTGAACTGCATATCCAATAGCCATCATAGCAATAAGAACTACTGTCCCTCCCCCCCATACACTACACTGGCAATGCAGTGGCAATCCGATGCAGAGGCAATCCGATGATTCCTTTGAAGCAGCTCAGTATGTGAGTTTAAAGCATGTCAGGTAGCTGCTGTCTAGGCAGCTGTAGCTTGAATATGGTGTCATAGAAGAAGGTGGCAAAATAGGTGCTCAGCCTGTGAGTCTGAGCTACTTTTGGCATGCAACGTGACGTTCTGTGGCTTGTCGGCTTAAATTAAGATAGTGTGGTGATTGTACAGAGGATCCACTGCCCCTCTCTAGTCTTGGGGAAGTAATGGAGGGAAAGGATTTCTCCCCACCCCTGCACTCTATGGGTACGTCTAGACTACAGGCTTTTGTCGACAGATACTGTCGACAAAGCTTCTGTTGACAAAGAGCGTCTAGACTACAACCAGTTCTGTCGACAAAGCACGCCGCTTTGTCGACATGACAGTATAGATGCAAAAGACAGTGTAGATGCAATAATGCCTTCTGTCGACAGAACTCTGTTGACAAAAGGAGATATTCCTTGTAGAATGAGGTTTACAGCCATCGACAAAACTGCTGAGTTCTGTCGACTTTATGCCAACAGAACTCAACAGCACTGTAGATGCAGGTATAGTTTTATTGACAAAAGTCCACTTTTGTCGACAAAACTCTGTAGTCTAGACACACCCTATCAGTCCTCGTTTTCCAATATGAAAGTTGTGTGGTTCGTATCAGTGTCAATATCTGGCAGAGATCCTTGCTCAGGATCTAGGCTTGCTTGGGGATTGGAATGAAGGACGACAACAGAAATCTGGAGCATGCCCAGGGGAAACTGGTTTAATATAAAGAGCTACAGAGCTAACACTATTTCCACCCATGTGCCTAGTGAGGAGTGGTCTCCCACTGAACACTGTAATGAGGCTCAGCTTATCTTACCACCAAGAACATGAGATGTGCCCTGGCAGCACCAGGGTAAATGCAGGATATACAATTAAAAATGCAGCAGCTTGAGTGTAATTTTACGGGGTGTGTCTACGCTGCACCCGCAGCTCTAAATAAGCTACGCAATTTGAGCTACACACATTGCATAGCTCATTTCGAGAGTATTTCAAAATTTGGCGCTGTCTACACAGTGTTAAATTTTGAAATGCACCGCTGTTGCGACAAGTCCCTTAGTCCTCATGGAATGAGGTTTCCTGGGACGTTGGAATAGCAAGCCCGTTATTTCGATTGCATTTTGAAATAACGGGCGAGCTGTTAAGATGCAGAAAACACTATTTTGGGATACCAGAGGTGTCTAGATGTATCCGCAGTGGGGCTGCTCTCATTCCTGCTGGGCTAATGCAAAAGAAGTAACTTGAAGGCAGCTCACTTAACTCTGCAGTGAAGAGCTGACCTAAGTGATTGCCACCCCAATCCTGTTATTCAGCATTGGGGCTGTGGGCAGGACTTGGTCTTTCCTGGAGACCTCCTCTTATGTATACCTACACCTTTGCTACTTTATATTTCCACATTGAACGCAGTACTGAATCTGTCAAAGACAAAGCTCCTGTGATTTCCACCTGGAGTTTTGCTTCCTTTTTAGACCTGCAGGATCTGTAAGTTTAAATGGAGGGTTTAGCAGTATCTGCTTTTAAAACACGGAATAATTTAAATTTCATCTTTCTCATTTGTAATTTGTTTTGCTTTTTTTTTCCCCTGCTTTTTTCTCAGCCGGGCCAGAGAATTGTGGTAGGTCACTCTTTGATTTTTAGGCAATAGTATAATGCTACCATTTGGGTTTGCAGCACAGCAGGGAATACTTAAGATACAAAAGAAAACAGCATTCATTACAGTTTCTCTCTTTTCCTCTCCCACCTGCCCTTTCTTTCTCCCTGCTTCCCCCAGCTTTGGAATTTGGGCTTGAACTAAAGTAGGCGGAGACACTGGCAGTTTTAGCACCAAAATATTTTGTAGTTACTAGAAAATTTCTTGAATATATGAAAGTCCATTGAGACTCCATCATTCTATTTTCACCTTCCTTTTAGCAGACTGTATATTTACTGTCATTGTAGCTTCTTGCTTTCCCTTCCCAGAGACAACTACTTATCGCACTCCTCTTTATGGTCAGCCTTCATGGTGGGGAGAAGATGATGCAAATAACAAACTAGAAAGGCAGGAGGACAGAAGGCAAGAAGATTATTCAGGTAATGGAGATGGTCTTTGAGAGAAAACTGAGGCATTTTTATTTCCCACCACACACAACATCCTTCTTCAGAATTCTAGTGACTAAAACTTCTTGTACTCTGTAAATTTTGCAATTTGAAGTCCTAATATTTTGTTTTTTAAAAAAAGAGGAATAAGGGGAAATTAAAAAAAAAATGAGTATTTCCTTGATTGGGTGTGAAATAAGTCATGACAATTGCCGTTGTATAGGAGTTTAATTCCAAATAAACAAATACCAAGAGCACCACCCTAAGGGTATGTCTACACTGCCACCCAAGTTCGAACTAGGGTGGCTAATGTAGGCATTCGAAGTTGCAAATGAAGCCCGGGATTTAAATATCCTGGGCTTCATTTGCATCTTGCTGGGCGCCGCCATTTTTAAATCCCTGTTAGTGCGGACTCGTGGAACGAGGTGTACCGGTAGTTCGAATTAGCCTAATTCGAACTACCTACTCCGTGCCGCGTGTAGCCACGGGCACGGAGTCCGCACTAACGGGGATTTTAAAATGGCGGCGCCTGGCAAGATGCAAATGAAGCCCGGGATATTTAAATCCCGGGCTTCATTTGCAACTTCGAATGCCTACATTAGCCACCCTCGTTCGAACTAGGGTGGCAGTGTAGACATACCCTAGCAGTGGTATTTGATTTCTGTTAACAGCAGGGAGGACACTAATATATTAGGAAATCAAGCTCCCATCTGAACTTCATATCCACTGTAGTCCTATGGAAATCACTCTTGTATATAAATTTAAGTAAAGGCTAAAGTGTTCATGCTGGACCAGGCCTAAGAAATCACATTGAAGGATAAACTTGGCTGTAGTTATTAACTCTGGGATGAAGTCCCACAGGAATCTCAGGACCATTCCAAACCTCATCACCTTCAGCTCCATGTTTAGGGTGTCCTCCTCTAACATAAAAACACAGGCATCTACAAATTCTGCAGCACACACAATTCTTCATCTGGGGGAGAGAGAACAAACCATACATAACAGTAGTTAGTCACATTGCTTAATGAGGTTCTCAGTGAGGCAGTTAGTATTAGGGATGTTAAATATTGGTTAATTGAATAGTCGATTAACCTCGTGAATTCTTATTGGTTACTCAACTATTCTATAGTCCCCAGAGGTGAGGCCAGCAGCCTCTCTGGCCCCACTTCCGAGGAGCCCTCTGCTCAGGGTGCCAGATGGGAGCTGGTCCGCAAGGGGAGCCAGTATAAAAACCAGCTTCCCTCACAGACTGGATGCCTGTCATCCTACGCTGCTGCCTCTGATACAGAGGCAGCAGCACAGGGTGGCAGTAACTCCTATCTGGGAGGGTGGGTCTGAGCTCCTGGACCGGGCATGACCTGGAACTGAGGTGGGCTGCTTGCCCACCTGGCTCCTAACACACTTTAAATGCAGAGCTGCAGTGGGAATAGGTCCTGGTTCTGGTGCGAGCCGGGACTGAGCCGGGCTGCTGGCCAGCCTGCTAAAAAAATTACTGGGCAGAGGGGTGGGAATGCATGTAGCCTATGGCATTAACCTATACGCTCTTGCTTATTGGTTAATCAACTACACTATTACATCCCTAGTTGGTATGTGAACAATAGAACTATATTATTACCAAGTATGGTCATATAGGCTTTTTAATCTAATATTGAGATGGTGCCTTTAAGGTGTTTGCTTCCATATGTTTGTCTGTAGAAAGAACGAAGGAGATATCACAGCATGAAGGAGAGATCAATGGCAACCTTCCTGCTTATAGAGATTCCCAGGAACAATCAGTGTATGCATTCAGAAGAGAACCCAGTTATTTTGAAATCCCAACTAAAGAATTCCAACAGCTAGCAAAATCACCTGAAACGCAGGTCCATGAAATCCCAACGAAGGACGTTGATGCGGTGGTACCCCCCGTTGTGCAAAGCCATGCCTCTTTTACCATTGAATTTGATGACTGTACCCCTGGTAAAATAAAGATAAAAGATCATGTAACTAAGTTCTCATTGAGACAGAGAAGACCCTTCGGTAAGGACGTGGGTCACACAGAGATGATGTCAGCAGAGAGCAAGGTGGCTGATTGGCTGGTTCAGAACGATCCAAGTTTGATGAGAAGGCAGTCTCCGGTAGACGATGTGTATAGTACAAAGAGCGATCTGCCAGTTCATGTGAGGACGCTGAAAGGTAAGCTGCTCTTTTTCATGCTGGCTAGTCCATGGGTTTGACTTCCAAATACAGCATAAGTAGGGGGAAAATGGCCTTTCAAAGGAAAAATGAACCCATTTTTCTTAGCTCAGAGTTTTCAGGGTGTAAGAACCACATCTCTGTGACAGGTATTTCTATAATCACTCTTGACGCTTCTAAGCCTTGTGTAGCAGGTGACAACGCACCTGCTGGGCATGGATGCCACTTGTCACCGGGCAGTGGAATGCTCTAATCCAGTTCCCACTCTGCTTTATTACTGCACGTTGTCAGAAATGCTCATCTCAAATAGAGAGCTTCAGTGTCAGAGACTCGAGTTTTTCTCTTCATGTGGTTAAGGCAGGTTGGAAGCACATTTAATTGTGAGCTAATCCCTTGGTCTCCTGTGCTGGGAGGAATGACACGTGCTTTTCTGGCGGTAGGCTCACAATGGCCAAATATAGCTAATTGCCCGGGGCCGTGGTATACCATGGTTAGTCACTGTTCCATGACAGTTGACGTGCATGGGATGGAGGCTAGCTCTGGGGCAGAGTCTGATAGGTTGGGTCAAAGGTTGGGTGGCATAGCTGTGAGAGAGGTTTCTCTTCCTTCACCAAAATGTATCAGAAACACCCTTCAGTGTTCAACTGTTCCAGACATGGGGCCCCACAAAACTGCCAAGCCCCTAGGCAAGGTGGGAGGAGGGTGGCGATGCCATGCTCCCAGAAGAGGTAGGCCTCGGGCAGAAGGGGTGGACATGGGGGCTAGCCCCGTCTGCCCCTCCCCTACTAACCCTTCAGTGTTGCTGGGGCTCCGGTGGCAATTCAAAAGGGCCTGGGGCGCCAGCCACTGCTATAGTGGTGGTGGCAGCCTGGAGTCCTGGGCCCTTTTGAATCACCCTGGACCCCAGGGCAGTTGCCCCTTTTGCCCCACCCTGCTGACAGGCCTGGTTCCAGATGAATCTAAATTGCTGGCCTTAGGAAGAGTCTGTCATCATGAGGTGTTTCCTGTTATCTCTTGCAGATAAGGAGGGGGAGATGTCAAAGCCCATAATAATTCAGTGTCCCACTGCTAATGGCAGCGTCTGGCAGATGAGCGTCTAGCGTTCATCAGTGCCTTTGAAAATTCTCCCCAGGATCTGTTTGACCGGAGCTAGTTTGGCTGCCTCTGTCAGGCCAGCTCTCTGTCAAATGGGGGAAAGGTAACATCTTATGCATTTCCACCGGTCGGCTCAGAGAGGTTGTGCAGGTGCTGCAGCAGCTGCAGTTTGTAATCCTCCTACCTGCTAAAATTGAGGAGGAGGGCTGCCAGGCCCACCAGTGGCTGAGGTTAATGGCCCTTTACCAGAGGGCAAGACACCAGCTTCCTCAAAGGAGAAGTTGTTAGGCCCTTGTCCAAGAAACTCTCTCCTGATGCAGACAGTCTTGCCTTACCTTAGACATAATCCGACATGTCGTGCAGTGTTTGAGAAGCTTGTGTAGGAAGGAGCTCGTTTCAAGATGTGGATGATGCATGTATTTGTCTCCTTTTCATCAAATACCTTGTGAATATCTTTGTCCATCTGTGTGTAGGCAGAGATGAGAACTTTGCAACATTTATCGGTGCCTTTTTGACCTCTAGATTGGTTTATTGTGTGACATGTTCCTATGTGGGGCATTCTTCGAAGAACACTTGGAAGCTATTGTTGGCCTCCTCCTTAATTAGCATGTTTGGCCCCAAGGAATATTTTGCACCAGTTTTCTGAAGACTTCACTGCCTGCTTCTTTGCTTTTGAGAAGAATTCAGGTGACTTGACAACCAGATTTAAATACTCTGTGATTTGGGTCCAGAGGAGAGATGTAGTCTCTTATTGTTCTGTCATAACATCTGAAATCAGCCAGAGAGCTTTTTCCCTCAGCCCCAAGATTTTAACATGTAGAGCAAGGTTTGCAGCCCTTAGATTGAGCACAATAGCAAGTTCTCAATTTAACAGAGTCCAAGTTTGCTCACCTTCAGGGCACAATACCATTTACTTGCTGAGCCTTTTTCTTGAAAAAGGAGCTGGTGAGATCTTTGAAGGGCTTCAACAGAGACTGAGGATTAAATTGTGATGCTCCATACTTGTGTGCTTGGGCCATTTGTATTTGCAAAACAAGTGCAGTTTTCCTGTCAGCTGCATGATGTTAAACCTCTATCACTCCTTGCCACACATGTTTAAGGTCTAGAGCATAGAGGTCTTTTCTCAGTTCTCCTGATGACTTGTAAGTCCTAGGGCAAATCACCCATAGCCCGGATGCCTCTGATTCCTTGTTGGTAAAATGGGGTGGGGAATATTAAACATTACAGAGATCCTGTACTAAAAATATTACTACTGTTGATGCAAAACAGAGCTTAATAAGCAAGAACCTTCCATAAAATAACCTTTGCCAGGAGGGTGAAAAAATGATGTGGAAGCCATATATATAACTTAAAGGAATTTTATTGCCTCAGTCATTCAAATAAAACTGAAAGTCCCACAAGTCCAGTTTGCTGTTAACTGTCAGTTTACTTGCCCTTCTAAGGGGGAGAGAAAATAGAAGTTCAGTTCCATTCTATCAGCTTGCTACTCTTTGATCATCTTGATTTGAGTCCATGGAATGCAATCTAGAGGGTTTTCTTGTTTTGTTTTGTCTTGGTTTGTTTCTCTTGCTCTGCAGGGTAACAACAAATGATGCATAACAAGATAATCTTTGAGACAGTGAAATTGCATAGAATAGTAAAATAATTACATGTATTTATTTTGATTTAGGAAAAAAAAAGACGCACATGAAAAGCTTTAGATGGCCTGACATAATTAATTTTACAACAACAAAAAAACCAAAACCCCAGCTCCCTTCAGTCTCTCCCCCTCCTTCCCGCCCTTTCATCATGCTGGGATGCAAACCCTCAGCTCTCTCTAATCACCATCTCAAACAGGTGTCTTTTGCAGTGTGCCCAGTATGAACTATTCCTTTACAGAGAGAAAAATCCAGGATTGATCATGCTGGGAAGGGGTGACGAGGGTTACAACGGAATGGTAGTGGAGGAATCACTTACATGTGGTCGTTTTCAGGTCACAGACATGAAGATGGGACGCAGAGCGACTCTGAAGACCCTGTTGCACCCAAAGCAGAAAAGGAGACCCCTGCCAGCGACCATGCCTCTGAGCAAGCCAAGCTTCAGCGCCAGATCAGGAGGGACCCTCATGAAATGCTGCATAACCAGCAGGCCTTTGTCATTGAGTTCTTTGACGATGACACGCCTCGTAAAAAGCGGTCGCAGTCTTTCACACACAGCGCGCACTCCTCCCAGAGCGACACAGATCCCGTCCCAAAAGCCAAGGTGGAAAAGCGCAAAGCCACCATGCCCGCTGAGAAGCTCGGTAGCCCAGTGCCACCTGCTCATCCACCTGCCCCGGCTGGCAAGTCAGCCAGCTCCTCATCAGGGACACAGAGAGCTGGATCCTTTAAGAGAGAGAAGACAGAGGATCGGATCAACGCTTCATCCTCCTCTGCTTCTAGGGCCTCTGCGAAGAACTACGGCAGCGTGGGGAGGAAATCTAAAATTGCTCAGGATTTTGCTGCTGAGTATCTAAGGGAAACCTCTCCAGCAGGCAAGCCAAGCACTGAGAAGCCAGCACCTATGCAGATGCCAGTGGCTCCCCGGGTAGTCATATCGTCTGCCCCAGACTCTGCTGCCACCCCACCTACCAACCCAAAATTGGCCAAAGCTCGGAAGCACGACGAGGAGGACAGCTTAAGTGAAACGGGAACTTACACCATTGAGACCGAGTCACAAGATAAAGAAGTAGAAGAAGCTCGGAAAATGATAGATCAGGTAAAATCACCCTAGAAAAAGTCTCTTATAAATGTGATCACTGTCGGCCAACGAACCGGGAATTGACTCGAGGCTACGTCTACACTGCAAAGTGGAAGCCAGTCTGAGAGCTTGTATCTACAGACACTGGCTCGTGGGGCTTGTGCTAGAACACTAAAACTGCCTAAACCCCATCCTTAGGCTTCAGTCTCCGAGCCTGAATGCCCATTTTAGTGCGGCACGAAAACCCTTTCCTGGAGACCCGGGCTCTGACACTCTCCACTGCTTGCAGTGTAGACATAGCCTTGAGCCAGAAATATGAGCTGCAATGGCTTCCATGGAAGGGCATGAGCTGTGGGGGAACTTCAAGGGATTCCTTTCCTCTGGATCTGGCTCAGAAGGGACACTATCACATACTCTCCAGTGTGTTACACAGGCACCATCAGTGGGGGGTAAATATCAGTTAAAAAACCCATCTGGAAAGAGGCAGGGGGACCTGATAGCAGCTCATTTCTTTGTGTCCAAATAGGATTTACATGCAAAAATTCAAGAGTGTAGATGTAAATGTACCAATAAAGAGCAACATGATGCTCAAAGCAATGAAGGGGTTGACTCTGCAAAGATTAGTGCGCGTGGGTTACGTTATGCAGTGGGACTGCTCGAATGCACAAGTAGGGTTGCCAGATGGTTTAACCAAAAATACCGAACTATCCCCCCACCCACCGCCAAAGAAAAAAAAAACCAACCCACCGGGGAAAAAATTCTGTTGAGGGAAAAAGAAGGAGACCAAAGTTGTTGAGCAAAAAAAAAAAAAGGACCCCGAGAGTTGTTAAAAAAAAAAAATTAAAAAACAAACAGCATGTCTCCTTTAAGAAATGCTTTTGAGGCTTTTTGGTCCTAACTGGCTGTCTGCCATCTTGTCTCCCTGCTCTGGGCCGGACAGCTCCCCTGTGGAACCTGGTAAGCCCCTGGAATTTTCGCCTCCTGGAAAAAAATCAGAAAATACCAGACATTTTAGGTGTCTGGTATTTTCTGAATTTTTTTACCAGACGGGAGGCGAAAATACCTGGTAGTCCGGGTCAATACCAGATAGGGTTGCTAGGTATCTGGTATTCAACCGGACAGTCCATTTTTTGGGCCCTCTGGTAAAAAAATTCAGAAAATACTGGACATGTGCAATGTCCGGTATTTTCTGGTTTTCCGGCTGGGTGCCCAACGGAATCCTCGTGGAGGCAGGAGGAATGGCTGGGAAGTGGGGCGTGATCGGCGCTGGGAGCCTCTGGTTGCATCTGACGTAGGGGTGACACCTTGGGGAGGAGGAGAAGCCCTGTCCGTGCACCCGAGCGCTGTTCAAGTGCATGGTGGAGCCGTAGCCGGACTCACTCATTCTTTGCCGGAACCGTGTGTGGGACAGGCAGCGACTTGGGATCTGCATGTGCCTGGGTCAGTCCGCTCCCTGTTGGCCAATTCTCTCCCCCCCCAGCCAGCCCCGCTCCCCCCTCCCGACCAGCCCCACTCCCCCTGACACCCTCCTGGCAAGCCCTGCTTCCTGCCGGCTGGTTCTCCTCCTCCCGATCTCCCCCAGCCAGCCCTGCTCCTCCCAACCCCCCTGAACTCCCCCGGCCAGCCCCACTGCCCCTGTCCCCCCCCTCCCAGTCCTGCTTCCCACCCACTCCCCTCCTCCCGGCCAGTCCCTTCCCCACTCCCTCCCCTCATCAAGTGTGTCTGGTATTTTTTCTGCAGCTACCTGATAACCCTAATACCGGACACCTGGCAACTCTATGCACAAGTCTTTACAAGCTTAGGATCTAACTATGCATTGTGCTCTTTACAGCCCCATCTCCAGCCCTGCTGTTACTAGTGCATGGGACACGTATATCCTCCCTGGCAGGCCAGTGGAAGCTGAAACGGAGGACTGATTTTCTGTGTGTTAGGAGTTGAGGATGTCAGTGGGGCTCCCAGCCGAGGGTAGTTTTATTTTGTTAAAGGGGACTTGTCCAGGCAGACAACTAATTGCTGTAGGCAAGGAAGTGTCTGGGTTGGGTTGGTCGTGGAAATGGATGTATCTGTTTTAATTTAAAAAAAATGTAAAATGAATGATAACTTAAAACAACCCAGCCACCAAAAATGCAAACAATTATTTTGTAAAGGTTGGCCTTTTTCCAGGTTTAGCGACAGAGAAAGCAGGCAGAGGTACAAGTAAAACAGACAAGTGAAAAATAGCAGAAATGTAGGCGAAGGGTAAATAACTAGTTATTTCAAAGAGTAATTGAATCAGGCTGCGAATCTCTGCACTAATTGGCCTATGTACCCATATGATCTTATCCTTGCTACATTCCCCCTCTCTGCATCTCCTTCTGATAGTTTGGTACACCCACTCCTGACAAGTAGTTTTAGGGCTTGTCTACATGGGGAAGTTGGTGTGAAATAAATTAGGATGTGCATACAAAGCCCAACTATACGTACAAAATAATGGGGACTAATTAAGCTATAATCACTCAAGAGAGAGATCTTGGAGTCGTGGATAATTTTCTGAAAACATCCAATCAGTGTGCAGTGGCAGTCAAAAAAGCAAACAGAATGTTAGGAATCATTAAAAAAGGGATAGAGAATAAGACAGAGAATATCTTATTGCCTCTATATAAATCCATGTTACATCCACATCTTGAATACTGTGTACAGATGTGGTCGCCTCATTTCAAAAAAGATATCTTGGCATTGGAAAATGTTCAGAAAAGGGCAACAAAAACGATTAGGGGTTTGGAACGGATCCAATATGAAGAGAAATTAAAAAGACTGGGATATTTTGTCTTAGAAAAGAGAAGATCAAGGGGGGATATGATAGAGGTCTCTAAATCATGACAGGTATGGCGAAAGTGAATAAGGAAATTTTATGTACTTGTTCCCATAATATAAGAACTAGCAGGGCACCAAACGAAATTAATAGATAGCAGGTTTAAAGCAAACAAAAGGAAGTTTTTTTTCATGCAGGGTACAGTCAACCTGTGGAACTCCTTGCCAGAGGATGTTGTGAAAACCAGGACTTTAATAGGGTTCAAAAAAGAACTAGATAAATTCATGGAGATTAGGACCATCAATAGCCAGAATGGGTAGGAATGGTGTCCCTCGCCTCTGTTTGGCCCCTGTTGGAAGACAGGATACTAGGCTAGATGGACCTTTGGTCTTGACCCAGTATGGCCATTCTTATGTTTTACATTCACAATAGCTATTCTGCTCTAGCACCCCACATATGCTTTTACTCCGCACCGAGTGCCTTTTTGGGGGTTAGCTTAATCTGTTTCCAAAGAGTAAAGTGTGTCCACATGAAATGCTAGTACTTCTGGGCTATTTCTCTGAATAAACATGCCCTTAAACTAGATTGCAGGCTCTAAGGGGAAAGGACTCGGTCAATGTTTCAACAGCATGCACAGCAGCAAGGTCTTGACCCTGATATGTAAACAATCATAATGCAAAAGTATAAAAGATATGCAAATTAATGTATCCTTGCACGAAGGAGAAGGATGCTCTCATGGTTACTGCACTGGAGTTTGGAAGTCAGGTGACTTGATTCCTATCCTGACTCTGCCACAGACTTCCAAAGACCTTGGTCACATCACTAAACTGCTCTATGCTGCAGGTTTCCCCCTTTGTAAAACAGAGAAAATGATAATTTCATCCTCATGGAGGTGTTCTATGGCTTAAGTATAAAGTATTTTGAGATAAATTATGGCAGTGAGTGACGGAGAAGGCTTGTTGGGTCATTGGGTCCATCTCCCTGGTGATGCAGGGCTGGGCTCACCAGTGTATCATCTAGTGTTCTGTCCAGTCTGTCTTTAACAGTCCCCAGGGCAGGATCTTCTATGGCTTCCCTTGAGAGACTCTTCCACAGTTTAATGCACCATATCATCCCAATTTTTCCTGATAGTCTTACTAAATTTCATGTGGATGAAAGAGGATTTATCCGTGCAAATTATTAACTTTATATGGAATGTACCAGAGCGGTGTACAGATCTGGAAATGTAAATGTATAAAGTGTGTTAGGCTATGTCTACAGTAGGGACCTCACAGTGGCGTAATAAACGGCTCCCAATGAGTTTGTCAGTGAGAGTGTCTCCTGCCGATGTAGCACTATCCATGCTGGCACATTGGTTTGTGAAACTTTTGTCAGTCGGGAGGGGTTTTTTTCCCCACCTCTGACTAATAAAAGTTTTACTGGCAAAAAGGTACAGGTGTGGTCGTAGCCTTAGAAAAAGTTTCTGAAGAGTTGTGAGTTGAATCTCTTACATGGTCTATCAGGATTGGTTTGTATCTGATCATCTTGGACCCTGGTTTCAGTGTGATTATAAGCCTTTGGATTTGATTTTCATGGTTACATTGTTTTAATCTCTCCCCCCGCCCCCATATGTTTTTAGGTTTTCGGAGTTTTTGAATCTCCAGAGTTTTCCAGAATATCTTCTGCCTTCAGGCCTATTATAAAAGGAGAAAAAGAAGAATCAAGCTCTCCCCAGCATCTAATCAGTGAAAATGGCACCAGTCAGAAGACACTTCTGCTCCAGGCATTCCCTTCCAAACCCACTGGTGGGAGCCAGGCAGAGATGCAGGTACAGGGGATGCAAGTACAGGAAAGGGAAGGGGAGGAGTAGGTAAGTTCAGGGCACCTAGTGTACAAGAGAAACCATCCCTATTCCCTATTAAGGGGACAGATGGTCTGTGTGTGTGCTTTTCCCTCTAGATGGGAATGAAGTGATTTGATTTCACCTCTGAGAGACCAGTCTGTGTGTGCAGCAGGCTCTCAAGAGCATGTGGCATTCCTCAAGGTGCAATCTGAAGTGCTGCATCCCCTAAGCTCAGTAGTAGGCAGCTTGTGACCCATGTGTAGCCCATTGGGGTTCCATGTGCGGCCCATACACCCTGTCTCTGCCCCCTTCTCCCACGTCTCTTGTGCACTGAGTGCCCCGAACTTACCTACTTCTCCCTCTCCCTCCCAGCACTTCTGGAGCATCACAAATCAGCTGATTTGCAGCATTCAGGCTCTGAGACGGGGAGGAGTGGGGACTGGGCGTGATTCAGCCAATTCATGGTGCTTCGGAAGTGCTGGGAAGTAAGGGGAGAAGCAGGAAGGGGACGGGCTTGGGTGTGGAGGCAGGGAAGAGGCTGGGCAGGGATTTGATGTTGTAAAGTAAGTGTAAATGTTTCTTTTTTATTATTTGAAGTTCTGTGACTATATGAATGATTGAAGCATTTCTATCTGTTTTGAAATATTCAGCATGCTGTGTATTAATGTATTTAATCTTTTTCTTGGGGCCCTGGTTAGTGCACATGTCTGATTTCAATCTTTTAACCCACTGAGATGGAGGAGGGCCGCTCACTAACCTGGGTTGCCCATCACTGCCTTAGCTCTTTGGCCTGCTTTTAACACTGCTTTGCTGGTGAATAGCAAGCCTCTTTGGGCTCTGCTTGCACCCAGCCCCTAGCAAGTAAAGTCACTCCCTGCTAAGTACATCAGTGCTATGCCCAGACATCCAGGAATTACAAACAGGACGACACACGCATGTTTGTGAATCCCAGCCTTATCTCTTAGAAATATGTGTCTTGTATTGCTCACTGGACTACATGCTCCTAAATAATCCATCATTCCAACAATGGGGATTGAATATGTACCAGCCTTTTAGACTCAGTAGAGATTTCTCAAATACTTCAACCAAACACACTGGTTTACATAAAACAAGTATATTAACTAAGGCAGAACAGTCAGCATTGGTTACCAAAGAAATAAAAGGTTAAACTAACTTTATCAGACTAACAGGCTTAAATACAAAAGGTTTGTCTCATCATGCCCTGCCATAACTTTCATAGGCTGCATCCCTTTCTAGCCTGGGATTAGTCCCTTCCTTGTAAAGTCCTTTGAGAGTTGTTGCTGCCATAAGCAGAGAAGTAAAAGGGGAGAGGTGTTCTGTGGAGGTCACTGTCCTTTGTTATTGTACCCTCCTCCTCTCTTTGGATATGTCTACACTGCATTCCTCTTTCAGGAGAGGAATGCAAATGCAGCCGAGTGAAATTGCAAATGAAGCGCGGATTTGAATTTCCTGTGCTTCATTTCATAGAATCATGGAATAATAGGACTGGAAGCGACCTCAAGAGGTCATCGAGTCCAGCCCCCCGCCCTCAAGGCAGGACCAAGCTCCATCTACACCAGGGGTGTCCAAACTTTTTTCAAAGAGGGCCAGATTTGATGAAGTAAACATGCGTGAGGGCCGACCATTTTGCCTGACATTCTTTGAACCATTAAAATTAAATGCAAATTAACTATTTTATGCAAAGTTTATTGCAAACGGCAAACGACATAACACCAACTATACATGTTGTGTCCAAATATATTTATAACTGATTTAGACCAACTGACATTAACTGAGATTTTACAATGTATTCATCTCAATTGAAAAAAAAACTTGCCTACACTAATGTGAAGGGTGAAACTGAGATCTGGACTGCAGTACATAGGCTAGGTCTGGTTCAAAGGCAGTGGTTTTGATGCGCAAAATGTCACGCAGGTGAGAGTCACTTAGTCTTGTCCTCACGCGGTTCTTGTTACAGTTCATAGCAGAGAATGTCTTCTCACACATATATGTTGAGCCAAACAAGCTCAGCATTTTCTTAGCCAATGTTCGAATCTCTTGAAACCGGCTCTTATCCAGTTGGCGGTAAAAGTTCACAAGAGAGAGCTGTTGGTGACGACTGCGTAACTCGCTGTCACAATGCAGCTCAATGAGCTCGAGCTGCAGCTGATCTGGAGCATCATCGGGGTCAACAGAGAACGGAGAGGAGAAAAGGCTGATCTCCTTTTCAATAGCTGCAAAGTCCTGAAAGCGCCGTTTAAACTCCCCAGCCAGAGATGCAATGTCTGCTGCATACCTGCTCGTTTGCGCACTGATATTGTCCTGTGGAAAACTGTTCATTATTTCCTGCAACGCTGAAAAATGTATGGTATTGGGCTGTGTTTGTGACAACTGCCTTATGAAAAGTTGCAGCTTTGTCCCAAAGGCTTTGAGGTGTGAATAAAGCTGGTTCACCGCTGCATCTTTCCCCTGAAGACTCGTGTTCAGTACATTCAGATGCTTTGTTATGTCAACTAGAAACCCCAAATCAGCCAGCCAAATAGGATCAGATAGTTCTCGCATTGGTTGTCCCTTTGTTTCCAAGAATTCTCCGATTTCCTTTCTGAGAGAGTAGAAACGCTGCAGTGCAGACCCCCGACTGAGCCATCTTACATCGTTGTGATATAAAACATCTTCGTATTCAGCCTGGATGTCCAGTAGAAACTGTTTAAACTGGCGGTGGCACAGGGCTTTAGAGCGAATAAAATTAATAGTCTTTAGCACCGGTTTCATAACATGATCATATTTGAGATGTTTAGCACAGAGAACTTGCTGATGAATGATACAATGGAGTTTAATAGCTTTGCCTCCTTCTTCGATCACCTTGTTACAGATTAGGGTTGATAATCCACTTCGTTCACCAACCATGGCAGGTGCCCCATCAGTAATAATCCCAGTAACTTTGTTCCAAGGCAGTTTCATGTCATCTATGGCGGAACTAACAGAAACAAATAAATCTTTTCCTCTTGTTTGGTCCGTAAGGCTCTGGAGGTCAAGTAGCTCTTCAGTCACATTCATTTCATCGTCCACCCCTCTCATAAAAATCAGCAACTGAGCTGTGTCAGATAGGTCCGTGCTTTCATCACAGGCTATTGAAAAGAAGTCAAAATCCACTCCTTTGGATGTCAACTGTCTCTTAATATCTGATGAAATCTCCTGAATTCTCCGTGCTACAGTGTTACGAGCCAGGCAAATGTTGGCAAACTCTTGCTTCTTCTCGGGACAGATATTCTCAACCATTTTCATAACGCATTCTTTGATAAAGTCACCCTCAGCAAAAGATTTGCAATTTTTAGCAATTAACGTTGCCACCTCATAGCTCGCCCTTGTGGCATTTTCATTTGACTCACGGGCTCTTATGAAAAATTTCTGTTGTGACATTAAAACAGCTTCAAGTTGCTTCAACTTTTCACTGCGGTCGTGCCCTGTAAGCTTATCGTATGTGCTATGTCTCGACTGGTAGTGTCTCTTGACATTAAATTCCTTATAAACAGCCACAGTCTCTTGGCATATCAGACAAACACAGTGATTCTCTATTTCAGTGAAGAAATATTCCACTTTCCACCTGTCCTGGAAGCGGCGGCCCTCACTGTCAACTTTCCTTCTCTTATTTACAGTCGCCATTTTTTAAAATTGACCAGAAGGGGAAGGGATCATGTGAGCGCAGTGCCAGAGGTTTAATACACTGCCCAAGTAATACACTGCACTAATACACTGCCCAACAAGAATTCTCTTGCCTTTGTGGCTGTTTGTGGCGAAGTCTCTAATGATGAGCTCCACGTGCCTGAGCCCGCCAGGAAGCTGACAGTGCGCAGGGCCAATCGCAGATACTGAGCTTGAGCAGCTGCGGAGTCCGTCCCTGATCTCAGCAGCTGCGGAGTCCGTCCCTGCACTCTCAGCCCCAAGGTAGAGGGCTTGCAGGGTCAGAGGCGGGTGGAGAGCGCAGGGCACGCTGGCCTCACGGCGGCCCGGGGGCAGGGCGAACCCGTAGCCAAGCGGGGGAGCAGGGCTGTGGACGTGCCCTACATGGTGGACTTTAGGACCGCAGCGGCCGCCATGGACGGCGGCAGAGCGGCCGGAAGCGGCGTCAGTCAGAGGAGTGCCGGGGAGCCAGGAGAGGGGGAGGAAGCGGGGGCTGTCCCTGCACTCTCAGCCCCAAAGCGGAGTGCAGGGGCAGGGTTTGGGACCGTGGCAGCGGCGGCGGGGGCGGCGGCCCGAAGCGGCGCGCTGAGCGCGCCAGTTAAAAAAAGCACCGGGGAGCCGGGAGAAGCGGGGGGCCGTATTAAATCCGACCGCGGGCCGCATTTGGCCCGCGGGCCGGACTTTGGACATGCCTGATCTACACCATCCCTGACAGATGTCTATCTAACCTGTTCTTAAATATCTCCAGAGAGGGAGATTCCACCACCTCCCTTGGCAATTTATTCCAATATTTGACCACCCTGACAGTTAGGAATTTTTTCCTAATATCCAATCTAAACCTCCCCTGCTACACTTTAAGCCCATTACTCCTTGTCCTGTCCTCAGAAACCAAGAGGAACAAATTTTCTCCTTCCTCCTTGTGACACCCTTTTAGATATTTGAAAACCGCTATCATGTCCCCCCTTAATCTTCTTTTTTCCAAACTAAACAAGCCCAGTTCATGAAGCCTGGCTTCATAGGTCATGTTCTCTAAACCTTTAATCATTCTTGTCGCTCTTCTCTGTACCCTTTCCAATTTCTCCACATCTTTCTTGAAATGTGGTGCCCAGAACTGGACACAGTACTCCAGCTGAGGCCTAACTAGTGCAGAGCAGAGCGGCAGAATGACTTCACGAGTTTTGCTTACAACACACCTGTTGATACAACCTAGAATCATATTTGCTTTTTTTGCAACAGCATCACACTGTTAACTCATATCCAACTTGTGGTCCACTATGACCCCTAGATCCCTTTCCGCCATGGTCCTTCCTAGACAGTCGCTTCCCATCTTGTATGTATGGAACTGATTGTTCCTTCCTAAGTGGAGCACTTTGCATTTCTCTTTATTAAACCTCATCCTGTTTACCTCTGACCATTTCTCTAACTTGCTAAGGTCATTTTGAATTATGTCCCTATCCTCCAAAGAAGTTGCAACCCCACCCAGTTTGGTATATTTGAATAATCGCATCCAGCTGCTATTTCGAAATACCCTATTACGAGATAAAAAACACTGGGTAGACGCGGTTATTTCGAAAGAAACCCCTTCTTTTGAAATAACCCTTACTTAATGGTTTTTTCAAAAGAAGGGGTTTCTTTCACAATAACCATGTCTACACAGCGTTTTTTATCTTGAAATAGGGTACTTCAAAATAGCGGCCGGATGCAATTATGCAAATGAAGCATGGGAAATTCAAATCCACGCTTCATTTGCATTTTCGCTTGGCTGCATTTGCATTCCTCTCTCGAAAGAGGAATGCAGTGTAGACATACCCTTAGAGGATTACCACCCCGCCGGGGATTGACAAATGATCCCCTGTGTATGTGAGATTCAGACTGTAGCTGGGAGGAAATGGTTAATTTCTTGTTTACATATCCCTGTTGCTGAAGAATGGCTGCTTAAGTAAATGATAATTCACTTGACTGTGTTAATACATGTCTGGGGTTGCAAGTGTGTCTTTGCTTCTGAAAAATGGATTTGTTGGTATGAGCCAATACTTCCACATATTTCAGTAACAATCATATAGCAAAATCTCATAACTTTACACACAGTGTTGCTATAAATATTTTAACAGGACAGTGATGTTCAGTGGATTAGGAGTTTTCAAATGATACCTCACAATGCATACTTTGTACAGAATATATCATAACCATGTAAAGGGGTAAATATGGGGTACAGAGTGTGATGTAGGTACATAGTGTCTCAGATGGACTTCGGTTAAAAAAATGATGATATTCCATTTGTCTCTATAGGTACCTCCAGCATCGCAAGGTGGTCAGAAATGGGTCTCTAGGTGGGCAAGTCTTGCTGACAGCTACACAGACTCGGGACTTTGTGATGTTCAGCATCAGGAATTAGTATCTGAGGGCCATACAGGTAAGTCCTGTACTGATGCCATCTTCAGGACGCTGGACAGTTTATTTAAAAGTAACGTGAAAAGTATGTGGGGTGGGGGAAAGAGAGAGAAATGCTTATGCTCTTTTTTGTTGCTTTCTGGTGAATATAAAGAAAGCTTGAAATGCTCTTAAATTTTTGTACGGCTTATTTTCTATTTTAACTGAAGTATTTGGCAGGAAATCTTTATTTGCTTAGGATTAGTTGCCTCATCCCTACAGTTAAGAGCTAGGAAGGCCTCAGTGCACATTTGAGTCAGCCAAGAAATCTTTAAGCAAAAAAAGTAAAGATCATACTTGACATTCCTGATGTTTCTTAAGGGGGCATAGGGAGAAATAAACACGGGGGCAGGATTGGAAAGAACCATCTCTCAGAAATGCTTTATACTTCATTAAGAAGCAAAAAAGGAAAAGCAGTATCCTAATTTTGTCTTTGCAAATCATCCATAAAAGTGGCTACTGACCAGCCCTTTTATAACTGTGTTTCTGTTTCACTTCTCCCTTGCTCTCAAGCTCTGCTAAGCATCTCAGATTATCCTGGGGTTTGGTAGACCTAGGTAGCAGTATTTGAGGTGATTGTAGGAAGCATGATGTATAGAATGAGATGTAAGAGGAGAAGAAAACCTAAGGTAAGTTATAGAGTCACGTCAGAGATTGGAGCCAAGAAACGGAAAAGGCTTAAGGCCTAATGTTGAGAATGAGTTGCAGAGTGTAGGAAATGTTCGTAATCCAGAAGACAGCCAAGCCCCCCTCTCTCTATAAGGAGCCATTTGTACTCACTCCAGTAGCTGCCAGGAAAGGCTGCAGAAAGAAATCATGTTGTTCCAGGGATTATTTCGTAATATGGCACATAGTACTTGAATTCTCCTGGGAAATTGGGTTTTTTATTTTGCACTGCCAAGTTACAAGCCATTTATTATTTAAACTAACAATCCCAGAAGATTTGAAATCCTGAGCTGTGACATGGGGTGAAAAATAACATGGTTCTAGTGAAGTGTGTCCTCAGTAACACACACACTTGGCTGCTAATTCCTAAGCTTGTTTAAACAGTAGGATTTCTATAGGGAGACTTTGATGTGGAATACAATCTGTAAAAGTGGGAAATTGTGTCTCTTCAGTGAAGTCAGCTGCATCATTTTCTAACACATTTCTTAAAATGTTGCATCTCTGGTCCAAACATGTGACTAACAGGGTTAACAGATTTTCCCTATTCTCTTTGGAAGGAAGAAGATATAGTTTCAGGGTCTCTTGTATATTTGTATGGTCTTTTAGATTATATATGTATGCCACCCTCCTGCAACGTTTGAATGCCAAGGTTGTTAAATTTAGGTCTTGATTCTGCAAGGTGATTGAGCACTCTGGCCCTGATCCAGCCTGGGACATAAGCAAATGCTTAGCTTTCAATATGGACCTATTGATGCCTGTGCTTAAAATCAAGCTTGTACTAATTGCCTTTCTGAATCTGCATCTTGCAGACTCAAGGCCGTGGTGAATAAATGCAGCATTCTAGTACAGCCTGGAAGCAGCATTTAAATGAGTGTCTTTTATTCTTTCTTAGAAAGCGGCACAGCTCATAAACCAGCAGAATCAGAGACCATTGTGTCCTCAAGAACAAGAAGGCTTCTTCCCCAGCTCCCGCCAAGTGATAAATCTGACAGTCCAACTCCCACAGTTTTAATTTGTCAAGACTCCTATCCTGAAGTACCCAAGAGAAACATTGCAAAGGAACAGAGGCTAGAAGCCTATGCTGATCCCAGCACCCGACTCTTCATCCAAGAGGACTTGGATCCTGATAGCCTGAGTGATGCCAGCAGGTCCGACGATGGCTTTGGTTTGGAAAAAGGCAAGAAATACAAAGAAAATAGTAGAATGCCTGCACAAGAGTGCAGAAGGGGGGAAGGCTTAAAACCTGAGGGCCGACAGCCAGCAGTTCTCGGGGTTTCAAGTATCCCAGCTGTGAATGAGCCAGCATCTACTGCCTTCTACATTGGAGATGAAAGTAATGAGGTCGGGGTTCCCTCCAAGCTTTCTCTAAGCACGTCTCATTCTCGAGCAGACACAGAATGCAAGGACCAAGAGTTTCCTTTCAAGTCATCCAGTGCAGCTGCTTCTGGAAAGCCAGTGGTGAAAGATGTTAACAGCACTTACAGTAGCCCATCGGGAAAAATGATGATTTCCCTTCATCAGAGGCTTCCTCAAGAGCAAGAAAACATAGCCACGAAAGAGGCATCCTCCTTCATTAGGCAGGAGAGTTTTACCAAAGATAAATCTAGTGGCATTGTTCCTCTGAATAAACTGCCTCATATTTCAAGTCACCCTCTGCTTAAAGATTTAGATGCTGCCCGGTCAAGCCGTATGGACTATAATCAGGACACCCATCTTATCCTGAAAGACACGGAAACTGCTTTGGCAGCGTTGGAAGCCAAAATACTCTGTCAAAACCACCAGGTGGACCCTTCAGAACCTATTCCTGGGCAGCTGGAAGACTCCTTATCTGGGGACTCTGATGTGGACACAGCAAGCACAGTCAGCTTGGTTAGTGGTAAAAATGTCCCGAACAGCACACCGAAAGGCAAAGTAATGAGCAGCTTGCAGAAAGAGAAATCCTCTTCTACTCCTTCTATCCAGGACCAGTGTAGCCAGCCCAGTGCTCGCGAAAGACTGTCAGAAAAACGCAGGATGCTCCCACTCGAGGCTGGAAACAAAGGAGAAACCACCAAACGTTTCCAAATCAAGCGTAGCACTGGGGCTCGTGGGTCGCTGGAATTTATAGATGATGAAAGAGGCTCTAATCTTCCTTACTTCCCGGTAATCGAAACAGCTTCTTCTGATCATGAACATTCTGTATCAAAGCCCGCCCCCAGAAGGAAACCTTTTACTTCAGTTGTGAAAGAGGAGCACAGCAAAGTGACTTCAAATGTGCAAAAGATTCAGCAGGTTCTCACTAGGTCCAACAGTTTATCGACTCCCAGGCCCACTAGGGCCTCAAAACTCCGTCGTGCCCGGTTGGGAGATGCATCGGATAATGAATGTGCCGACACTGAGAAAACAGCCTCCAACCTCGACGCCACGACTTCATCTTCGAAACAATCCACGGAATCTAAAAAACTGTCCAGGCTTGACATCCTTGCCATGCCAAGGAAACGAGCGGGTTCGTTCACAGTGCCAAGCGACTCTGAAACGACACAGTCAAGAACTGTGTTTTCAGGGCGCAGTGTGGAGTCATATTACGCAAACCGGAAGCCACTTGTGTCAGAGGCTAGAACTGCAGCTAGAAAAAGTGCAGCCTCTGCTACTACCAAGCAACCTTTCAGCAGAACGCGTTCTAGCAGTGTCAGGTATTCATCCACTTCCAGTAAGTACTTACGTTTTATGTGTCTCCTTAGTTCAGCTCTTTTATAATATGCAGACTTTATACATGGGTTCCAGGTGTAGTTTTCCTAGGAATAACAACCACTGCAGTGGGTGTGCCATGGAGCGGAAGAGTGGAAAGGAAAGGGAACAAGACAAAAGGAACATGCACAAATAAGCAGATTAGAGCAATTAAAGAACAACACAACTTGACGCAGCAGGATATATAGAAATAGCAAATATCCCCACAGTTTTTTCATACACAGTTGAAATTTAGTTTGATCAACCAGAAGAATTCGGAAGTGAGTAGTGATTTTGGAGTTGCCTCAATTACTGTGTGCCCAACCTAAGATGCTTTAACAGGGGCTGACTTTAAAGTATCCAAAAATCAGAGCCCTTTCTGAAAGCTCTCAAGTTGGGCACCCAGAATCACTGCTTCTGTTAAGATCTTGGCCCTATTTACCACGATAGAACTTCCTGACTTTCCAGTGTCACATGGAAATTGTCTTTGATTTTGAAGAGCCGGAAAATGTGCCCAATGGAGAATTTATAACTGCGTCAATGACGGTATAATGTCAGAGTGGTAAATTTGAAGCCATCAGAGAAGTCAAAGCAAGGAATAAGCAAGTGAGCAAATAATTTGGAAGCAGCTCTGCTCCTTGCCTCAAATTCAAAGCTTTGCATGATTGGACAATTGGCGTTGAACTATGATAGCCTGTAGTGGGATAGTGCCTCTGCTCTCTTTTTATTGTTTGGCACGTAGCCTCCAAAATATGTCATCGTTACAGTAGCTGCATTCGTAAGTCTCTCACTGAGGAATATGGTGCAGATTATTCTGCTGTCTAGCTGCTCGTGTCATGAACAATAATGATCATGTTTAAACTGTTCTTAAATTAATAGATGAGGAAGATGCATATGACAGATACTGCACAGTAATCGGAGATGGCTCTGAACATCATTAGGTCTGAAATCCTGGTTCTTTGGCCTTTGGGGGAAGCAGCAAGTCGTGTCAATTCACTTGGGCTTTTAGGGAGGAATTCGGTGGCTTGCTGAGTTTCACTGGGTCTGTTGGGGGTAGTGGCTAATTTCAGCCCTTGTGTTTTTTTGTGACTTGCATCAAAGGCCCTTAGAGTGCTAGATAAAGGCCTCTTTTCCATGCTTTTATAAATGTGATATTAGTTTCCTATTGCATGCTGGAATTGTTCTTCATGCTGTTGTTTTAATATTGACTTATTAACTTACCTCATCTTTTATTTTACACACCAATATGCAAAGAAATCAGCATTGTGTATGAGCAAACAAAGGCAATATGTGCAGTATTTCCCTTGTGTTTTCTGAGATGATACTCCTATTAACATTCTCTTATATTAGAATATTGACCAATTGTAATGTAGATGACCTCTTGAGGTCTCTTCTGGCCTTACAGTTCAGGGTTTTCCATATAGATGCTTCCTCTTCACTGGACCACAGACTTCAACTGTTAGGACAAATTCATGCCCGATTCTTGTTCTAAATGAATTGGTTTTTTGGCTTCCAGCACTTTGTACCACACACTAACAATATTTCTTGTGTGAAATTAAAGCAGAGAATTCTAATTCTTTCTGTCATATCATGTTCTATTGAAATACTAATCTTCTAATTCCTTGATAGAATTCTGGACCATGCACAAGTTCTACATAGACTGGGGTACCTTAATACACTTTGTCCTACTGTAGATAGCGTTGATACCTGTTTCTGTACTAATCAGCAAACAGCTAGTACACCCTGAGAGCAAAAATTAAACTTGAATAAGCTTAAAAGTTTCACTGTAGTGTCAAGACTTTTTTTTTAATATGATACAGTAACAATTTGAAAGTGAAGTGCTTTGATGCTGGAACCAGAAACTTTCAATGACTTAACAACTGGAAGAGAGCAATGAGGTAGATCTGGCTGCATTATTCAGTGGTTTCTTTAAACAGTTAGCTAACTGCCATCATCTCCCTCCATGCCAGTGGAAAAAGTAATCCTACAAGTAGAGAGACTGTATAAATACGTAGTCATGACAACGAGGAGTCCTGTGGCACTTTAAAGACTAACAGATTGATTTGGGCATAAGTAGAGCCGTGAATGGATACAAAATTTGTATCTGCATCTGTATCTGCAAAAATGAGCCACAGATATCTGCATTGACATCCACAGATGCAAATACCCATGGATATAAAGCAGATGTCTGAAAATTTGCAGGATCCTAGGCACAAAATTTGTATCTGCATTAAAGATATTAAGGATTAGTCGACTATCCGATAAGCAGAAGCTTATTGGATAGTCCAGTCGACTAGTCGATTTCCCCTGCT
Organism: Pelodiscus sinensis; assembly: GCF_049634645.1. Lineage (NCBI taxonomy): Eukaryota > Metazoa > Chordata > Testudines > Trionychidae > Pelodiscus > Pelodiscus sinensis. Next base: position 17,807,454 of record NC_134714.1, on the reverse strand, counting down.
TGTTGCCTATATCAGATAGAGGCAGCAAAGGCGGGGAGGCAGAAGCACGTACTTCAAAGTGGCAGCGCCTCACAGCTGAGCTCAGGATCAGCTGTGCAGTGCTGCCCCTTTGAAATGCCACGGCACGTGGGCTGATCCCAGGCTCCATTTCCACCCGGGCTCCATGTGGCTTTTCAAAGCAGCAGTACCACATGGAGCCCTGGTCAGCGGGGGACTCTGAGTCCCCCGCTGGCCCCAGGCTTCATGAGGGTGCTTCCGCTTTGAAATGCGTGCAGCCCAGAGTCAATGGGACTTCTAGCTTACCCCGGGCTGCACACAGAGTTCCACATTCCTCCTTTGAAATGTACAAGAGCCCCAGTAGAGGCTCTTGTACAATTGAAAGGAGGAATGCGGAAGTGCCTATCAGCTATTTGAGTAGTCGATGGAAATTCCATCGACTACTTGACAAGTAAATTACTTGCTATTTAACATCCTTAATCTGCATCCATATCCACAAAAATCAGTCACGGATATTGACCTCCATAGATGTGGATATCTGCGGATATAAAGTGGATAGCCACAGATTAGCTGATCTCTACGCATAAGCTTTCATGGGCAAAGACTCATGAAAATGTTAGTCTTTAAGGACTCCTTGTTGCTTTTGCAGATACAGACTGGGGATGTGAATGGTTAACTGGCTAGCATGACTGTTATCGGGTGAAGCTTACTGGTCACGGTTAACTGGCGGGAGCTGGAGAAGCTTGAATAACAGAGAAGCCCCTGCCTACCCCAATTTAAGCAATTAACCGATTAATCATCCTGGTTAACTGATTAAATGAGATTTTTCATCCCCAATACAGACTAACACGGCTACCTCTCTGATACATGGCCATGGGACGTGAGATGCCAGGATGTCATCAGGCTATTTTAAGCAATTGTACTGAGATGTCAAGAGATTATCTATTCTGATAATTACTCAACCAATTATTCCAAAAGCTCAGGGCTAGATTCCTCTCTCTTTTGCTGGATTTATGCACCGTAATGTCACTGACTTCAGCGGACTTATTTCTGATTTATGTGAGTGGAGGTGAATGGTGGAGTTAGCCCTTAATTTTGAAATGTCCACTGAATGCATGTGTATTCTGAAAGCTGGATGGCCTTCCTTCCTTCCTTCCTTCCATCCATCCATCCATCCATCCCTCCCTCCCTCCCTGCCTCTCAGCTGAATTATGAACAAGATCCATTTTTCTGGTAACTCTGTCATAAGCCAGGACTCTTAAAAAGTTGTAACCAGGCAAGAAGTAGATCTAGGACCATTGCTCTCCACTTTTTATATGCCAAATTCAGTATTTTCATTTGTCTGATATTGTGGTAACCTTGATGACACAGTGAAACTTTTAAGTGTTATTCAGGTTGCACTTCAGTTTTAAATAAAGTGGCTAATCCTGTCTTTTATAGATTATCATGGCAAAATGTAAGAGGTGAAACCATTAATTCTTGAATAATACAATGGGAAATTAAACAAACAAATATTGGGAGCCCAAGTTTCAAATGTAGGCATCTGAGTTGTCCGAAGGTTGATACGTGGATGCCTAAAAATAAGCATCTAAGTGCTTAAGAATTGGCTTCAGAGCCAAGGGAAATGAATAAAAAGACTCTCATTGACTTTAGGAGACTTTGGAGCAGGCCATAAGTGCCTATTTGACTCCTTTTCTGAGGTTTGAAATCCTGTGAAAGGGGAACTGCAAGGCAAAAGTAAAAGTCCCTGCAGATTTTCACAAATAAAATGTAGCATGAAAATCTATGCTTCAGTCAACCATTTCTGTAGGGTTTTTTTAACTTCTAGCTCACCTTTAGGCTGCTCAACACACTTGAAAATTGGGCGTTGGGGACTTCTAAGAGTCTAACTTGTATGCTACTTATGGATGAGGCTTCTGTGTATGGAAAATCAAGTCTGACAATAACAATTATGTTTAGTTGATAATACAGTCGGTGCACTTTTCCACTAGAATATATAACTTCAAATTTGTATAGCTTGTGGCAGATCCATTACAACAGTGATCTGCTTGTGAATAAGCTCTATCAAAGTTTCCGTTCACTGAAAAGATGCACAGAAACTCTCCAGGCCTTTCTCTGTGGGCTAGTTTGTATTACTCTTAGTTTTGCCTTCTGTAGTTGGTCTTAAATCTCTCCCTTTCTTCTTCATCTGAAACCAATTCATTTTTTATAAGCTTCAAGGCGGAGACAGCAGGGTTCAGATTACACTTCCACTTCAGAGGAGGAGTATGGCTCAAATCACAGCTCCCCTAAACACAAACGCTCCCATACTTCAACAGCCACCCAGACGCCGAGGGCACACAGTTCTGGGCTGAACCGACAGAAGCACAATGGGAGAGAAACGGATGATGATGAAGACTATGACGAACCTGATCCCTTCAACTTCATCGCACAAACAGCCGAGATAGCCGAGATAGCCAGGTGAGCTGGAATGGCAGTGCCAAGCCATTGTAGGAAAACTGATCTCCCGTGTTACCTCAGATTTCAAACCAAGCTGGAAGGAGGGAGCACAGGGAGAGGGAATTTAGCATTGTAACAAAGGATGAAGTTAGAGAGTAAGTGTGCTCTGCAGGGGATTCCCTATGTGGAGTTCCATAGGACAACCTGTCATGCTGCCAAGTATTGCTTAGATAGTCATTTCCTCCTTGCTTGGAGGATCCTTGTGTTATATAGTGAAATGAGCTTGATGTATGTTTACTACTTTCAGCTGAAATTCTGTGAGCCATTTGGCTTTATCCTTTCATTCTGGTTTTAGGGCCAGATCCAGCTCTCATTTTTTGTTTCCTTCAATGAGGGCCCATTGTGAATAAATTGCTTTTGTTCCTGTTTTAGTAGCAAACCTAAAAAACATGCTTCTCTGTGTGTTTCCTTCAGCAGTGCCAGTAACAGACCTGTAACTCCCTCTTGGCTCAGACGGGTTTATAACTAGCTTATAAAACTTCTCTATCGCCCAGCATGTGTGTGAGTTTATTTTATGCTGCCCTGTTGGTTTAAAGGACTGAGCCATATGGGATTGGGAAGGAGAACGCAGGAGCAGTGGTGACTACAGGACAGCTGTACTGATAGACATGCGGGGATGAAGTATATCCATGCAGAGGCATGCTTGTCTTTAACAAGATGTCATGTATAAAGGGTGATGGGCATTGGAAGGAGTGATTTGAGGAATGATGGAGCAGAACAAAGGCAAGGGTGCCCTTGTAGTTAAGGCATTGAACCTGAGACCCAGGAGATCTGAATTCCGTTCCTGGCTCAGCAACAGAATTATTGTGTGACTTTGACCAAGTCATTTAATCTCACTGGGCCTAAATTCCCCATCTGTAAAATGGGAATAATTTAATCTCATTTCTTTCACATGCTCTCTGATCTATCTGTTTAGATTGTCAGTTCCTCAGGGAAGACTGGGAGCTGGCAGCATGATTCCATTTTATTAAGACAGTTACCTATTGTCATTAGAGAGCAGCAGATCCCAGGAAGCAGTGATATATCCCTCCAGCTCCTAGGCAGAAGTATGGCCAGGAGGATCTGCGCACTGCTTCCACCAGCAGGCACCGCCTTGGCAGTTCCCACTGACTGTGGTTCCCAGCCAGTGGGAGCTGTGGGGCTGGTGATCAGGGCTGAGGCAGCAAATGGCACCCTGTGGTCCCCTCTCCTAGAAGCCAGACATGCCGGTTGCTTCCCGGGATCTGTGCAGAGCTGGGCAGGGAGCCTGCCTGCTCTGCTGCACTACCAGCCAAACTTCTAATGGCCCAATCAACGGTGCTGACCGGAGTCATTCGGGCGCTTTTTCAGGCGGGCGTAGACATTTACAAAGCTTAATGTGTGAAAAAATATATTTTCATGGATGGTTTTCAGATGTTAGTGATTTAAAAAAAACCCACATTTGTCATTTTCCAGTCAGCAGCCAGACACCTGGCAATCCTATCTGTCTCCCTGGCACTTTACCTCCTCTCCTAGTGACCAACCGAACCTGCCTGCTCATCTGATTTTTCTCCCCGTCAAACCTGAACATTAAAAACATTAAAAATCTGGTTTGAAGTGATTGGTGAAGCCTCACAGCACATGCAGGGTTGGCGTTGGGTCGGGGGAGGGTAGGAGTGGGTCCCCTTCCCACGATGGCATGTCTAGGTACAGGGAGGCTGTGATTTGCCCTCCCCCCATTCACACAGCCCATAGCACATGTGGAATAGAATTTAGCAATCCTCTCTCTCACCCCTGTGATCTAAACCCTTGTCCTTTCCCTTCAAAATTTAATTTCAGTACACAGGCTTTGAAGCCACTGATGCGCTCATGTGGAGGAGATTCTCTCGCCAGAGTGTCTGTTATATAATGGGATATTCTGGCTGTTTGGAAAAGCCTGGCAGTCGGCCCTGTGGAAATGCATCCCTTTTTAAAGCAGGGGCATGCTGGATATTGAAGACATGCTAACTTTCTTGAGGAGAGGAATTCTCTCGTGCCTCCCATTCTTCACATGCTTTCCACTGAAGAAGCCAACCATTGGCTATATTCTTTCCACATTGTCAGCACTCACAGAATGGTTTTTCTAAAAGTTATTTTTTCCTTTTGCAAATACTGCTCTTTAAAGGTTAAAGCCTCCAATCAAAGTAGAAACAATTATCGACTTTGCTTCATTGTTGGATTTCCTAAAAGAGAGAGCACTTTAGATTGCAAAAGCTATAAATATATGGGCTGCATCAGATTTGTCTAGCATTGCACACTGAGCACTCAGCAGAACTCGGTCAAGTAGTCTGGTTTATAATTGCTGCTCTGATTTCCGCTTCTGCTCCTGAATTAACTGGGAGTGGTTTAGAATAGTAAGTGAGAGTTAAAGGAGAAAATTCCATTTGTTTGCAATGAGGATAATCACATAATTGGTGCAGGCTGTGACAACTGACAAGAGAAGGTGGTGTGTGAGACATGCAGATCTAAATATTATTTCATTAGTTCAACCATATGTCTTGTTTCTGAGGAAATCACTTCAAAATATTTTGGTGACCTCATGGTTTAATAAATTACTTGATTATGCCAATAAAATAAATACATTAAAGCAACAGTAGCTGGCCAGGAGACTGCTTTAAAGAAATCATATCAGCCTTTTTATAAATCTAGACTAATATTTTTAAAAAGAGACTAGTTTGTTTGGGTATCTGATTTTTTTTAAATGTTAGTTTGATTTTTTTTTAAGAGGCTTAAGTATTAGATATCTTTTAAAGTATTTAAATTTGGGCCCTTTTAGAAACCTTTTCAAACCTTTTCATTTTTGCATCTCACTCAGGCAGGACAGTGAAACTGTGAACTGATCAATTTCACATTTACATTTATCACATGTAAAAACAATGCTGTTTATCTACCTAAGTTCTTTGGACTCTTATAATCATAGTATCCGGGAGAAAGAGTTTTCTATGCAGCAAGAAAATGCCAAATGTGTTTTTTTTAATCACTAACATCTGAAAACCATCAATGAAAATATTTTTTTTCAACATCAGGTTTTGTAAATGTCCGTTTTTCACCTGCTTCAGAGGGGTAGCCGAGTTAGTGTGTAACTGGAAAAACTTTAAAAAAAATCAACAAATAGTCTTGCAGCTCCGCACTCATTAATGGATCTCAAAGTCACTGCATTGTTTCAGACCAATTCCACAAGCCAACTCCAGAGGGAAGCCTTAGAACTTAATTTCATTAACAAATTTGATTCCTATCACAGAGGTATCGTTTTTCTTTGGGGAGGGATAGCTCAGTGGTTTGAGCATTGGCTTGCTAAACCCAGGGTTGTGAGTTCAATCCTTGAGGGGGCCATTTAGGGATCTGGGGCAAATCTGTCAAGGATGGTACTTGGTCCTGCTGTGAAGGCAGGGGATTGGACTTCATGACCTTTCAAGGTTCCTTCCTGCTCTGTGAGATAGGTATATCTCCATATTATTAAGATGTTGGCTGGATGGCCCACCACATTCCACATCCCAATGACATTAAAAAAAAGCCAAACAATGGGTACAATTAGCACCTTCTCATTAAAAATGGGTACCTAATAACATAAAAAACCGAACAATTAGCACCTTCTCTCTCAGCTTCATGTAGCATGGACTTTCTAATTGACTGTTTCCCTCCCCCTTATTTTTTCTTCCATCTCATCTCCAATTTGTTTAGAAACTGTGAACCTTTAATAATTTCATTCATCTGAAGAAGTGGGTTGTGCCCATGAAAGCTCATGTCTTTTGTTAGTCTCTAAGGTGCTGCAATACTATTTGTTGTTTTTAAAGTTTTTTTCCCCCTTTCACATCTGGTTTTCAAGGAAAAGAAATTTTAAATTTTGAGGTTTAAAGAAAGTTTTTGTTTTAAAAACAAACAGTTGTTTTTGGGTTGCTAATATAATATAATGTAACATTTCCTGATGTTATGGTGGAGCCTGTAGACTCAGCCTTTGATTAAAACATCTCTGAACCCCCACTCTAAAGCAAATGGGCCAGATTCAACCCAGGTTTATGTGAGCTTCTGCCAGTGAAAACCATGGCCTTAGGTCCCTGACAGTAGAAAGTGCAGCAGGAGACGTGGTTGTACTGATGCAAAGTGGTTGCAAACTTCTTTTTGTGAGCAGGTAGAGCAGTGGTCACTAACCAGTAGTTTGGGGTCTACCAGTAGATCTTGGAGCTTCTGACAGGTGATCCTGACTGGTTTGGCCAGCGAGCTATCAAGCGCTGTCAGTTGCCCCTCTGCCCACTGTCACGCTGCTTCTGCCCCCTGCCCTGAAACTGCCCCGCTTCTCCTCCAGAGCCTCTTGCTTGTTGCGCAGAGTGTGAGGGAGGAGAGGAGGACGCTGATGTCAGGGAAAGGAGTGGCCCAAGGCCGGCTGTAGCAGCAGGCGCCTTAGGTGGGACGGCGCAATCACCGCCCCTGCCTTCATGGCCGTCAGTGGCCATGACGTCATCATCGGGCGCCCGGGGCAGTGGCGCCCTAGGCAACGGCCTAGCTCACCTAGGCTCACGGGCTGCCCTTGATCAGGGTTTCCCTCCTTCCCCCATGCCTGTACCCCATCTTCACACAGAGAGAAGGGGATGGAGGGTGCTTGGCAATGCCAATCTCTGTCAGTCTCACGCACTGTGTGTGTCTTCGTCATTCTCACACACACACACTGTCCTTCACGCTCATCTCGTGACCCAGCACACCCATCGGGGGTTGTTACCTCTTTCACCGCTTGCAGAGTGTGTTGGTTTTGGTTTTTGACTGGTCTGTGCATTTCATAATTTCCATCTCTCACTCACACTTAAATGTAATTCTTTGAGAAGTGAGTTCTAAAATGTCGAACCTGTGGAGGCTGGAGTCATTATCCCTGTGGTAACTGCGGCTCCTGGAAGTGGCTGGCATGTCCCTGCAGCCCCGGAGGGTGGGTCTAGACTACATCCCTTTTTTCGAAAAAGGGATGTAAATTAGACACTTCGAAATTGCAAATGAAGCTGGGATTTAAATTTCCCGTGCTTCATTTGCATAATGGCAGCCTTGGCTTTTTTTCGACACAGGGCTTTTCGATAGAAAAACGGCAGTTTAGACGGGGATCTTTCGAAAATAAAACCCTTTTTCGAAAGATCCTGTAAACCTCATTTTTGGAGGAGTACATGGGAGGTGCAGGGGAAGGGAGTGAGCAGGATGAGGCCTTGGAGAAGGGGTGGAGCAGGGGCAGGGTCTCAAAGAAGGGGCAGGGAGGAAGTGGGGGCCAGGGTATTTGGGTTGGAGGTAGATGTTACATTGCACTTAAATTGAAAAAGTGATCTTGTGGTTAAAAAGGTTGGAGACCACTGAGTTAGAGGCATCCAGGGTGCGGACGGAGCGTGATCGGCAGGGGTGCTGATGAAAGGGCTTCTCTTAGCAGTCCTTTATGGCAGAGTTCCCTGGGATAGCCAAAGCAGCAATGGCTTTAGTGCAAAATTTAGCACAACTGTCCCAATAAAAACTCCTTTGTGGCCAGGGGACAATGACACCTACCTTTAGAGCCCTGCATACAGGAGTTAAAAATAGGCAGACCTGTACGTGTAGTCATATTCAAGGGACTTTTAACAGCCTCCTTTTTAAGGATCAGTTTAAGGTTGATTGACATGTTCATTGTGGTCTAATGGATCTGCCTTGTGCTGTGCTGTAGGTTAAGCCAAACCTTGGTGAAAGATGTCGCCATCCTTGCTAGAGAGATTCATGATGTCGCAGGTGACGGCGACTCCCAGAGTTCATCAGGAACAGGACCAAGCACCTCCCTCAGCTCCGTACCCAACACCCCTGCTTCTACCATCTCAGCAAGGGAAGAGGTAAGATAGCTGCCACAGGAAAAATCTGGACCACAAAATTGAAGTAAGTGTTCATCTACCCATCTGTGGCAGGGGGAGGGCTGCAGGGCCAGTCTTCATTTACTACAAAGAGGGGCGGAGATGAGGAGTGCAGCCAAAGGAGCGCGGTCTCTTTAGAGCACACAGCTTTTGTCAGGGTGGCCCCTGCTCTGGCCAGCTTACACAGAGGTGGGACCAAGACATTCCTCAGTGTGGTTCAAAGGGAGGAGTCTTCTCTTGTGAGATGGTAGCAGGCCTACTCAGGTGGGCAATGGGAAATTAAGTCATCTCACGGAGTCTTCAGCAAGTAATAGAGCTCTGTGGTGAGAGTATAAGTGTAGTTCCAAAGGACTTGGTGTCTCCTGCATTTAGGGAGCCTCCTGAGGGATAGCTCAGTGGTTTGAGCATTGGCCTGCTTAAACCCAGGGTTGTGAGTTCAATCTTTGAAGGGGCCATTTAGGGATCCAGGGCAAAGGGATTGGGGGAGGCAGGCCCCCAGCTCCACCTACAGCCCCGCCCACTCTGCTCAGGCCCCACCCCCACTGTTGGTAGGGGAGGAGGTGGGGCTGAGTTCACCAGCAGAGGGAGGAGTGTGTGTGCCTCCCTGACCCCACATGGCTCCAACGTGCCTGGCCCCTGGAGCACAGGGAGTGTGGGTGCTGGGGGCAGCAACGTTCTACAGAAGGCGTTCTGAGGGTGGAGTGTGGGCGGCGCCATGCCTGGTGGTTTGGGAAGGAAAAGCCTTCTTCCCACCAAGGCTATTGGACGCCCATGGAAGAAGTGCACGTTTCTCGTTGCCGATGCTGTGTGCAGTCAGCACACACCTCCCGCTTCACATGCCCTGGCTTTACGTGGCAAGCATGTCGCTTTTGTAATACCGGCAGGACAGAAATCAGCCGCATTTGGCTGTCCTGCCCTTAGGCAAAGGCAAACAAAACATTTTGCAGGCCACATGCAGAACTCTGATGGGCCACATGTAGGCTGCAGGTTGCCCACCACTGCTCTGTGACCTGGGTTGGGCCCTGAAGAGGGAAGGAAATCTATGGCCTTCATATTTTTAAATGAGCACATTGGCTGAGGGCACTCTGGCCGTCCGCCACACGCCGTATTTTGCACTTCAATGGCACCCCTCCTCTGAAGCTCTGAAAGGGTTTGCAGAGGTTTGCTATGTTCGCATTGATGAGCCCACATAGGGCTCCTCTCTGCCAGTGGGCTGAGCAGATTCTGTAGGGCAAGCCTGGCCCTCTCTCTTCTGTTCCCTTTGAATGGATTTAATTCCTTCCCTGCCTGGCTGTTGGTGGCACCCATCGCACTGGCTTTAGATGTTCCCCCTTTCAGATTGGCTTCTTCTCTCCTCCCCAGGTGAAGTAACTAACAGGGCCTTTGATACCACCTGCCTGTCAATTTCAACTTGCTGTATGGTGCTGTGATTTTCACGCATGCTATGAAATAGATCCAAAGAGATGGGAAAAGTTAATGATCACTGTGTACTATTTGAGTTAGGTTAGACCCTAAGGGCCCCGATAGGGGGCTCATTGTTTCTATTTCTACAACCTGAGAATGGAGGTTTGGCAGAATTCCTGCAATAATACTGAACACCGTTTGCCCTGGTTTCCACTTGCAGTTAACCAGGACATGGTATTTTCCTACTGCAGACTAGGCTTGTGTCTCTATTGTGCAAAATACAGTTGCTTCACAGCAGCTTCAGGCTCTGAGATGATAAAAGATTCTTTTATTGCTTGACTTGAATCCAAGAACCACACCTGCAAAACTGCCATGTTGAGCAGTTAGATAACCAATTAACTCTTTACTTCTCAGCTTCCAATGAATTTTTGAATGCCTATAAACTGTATCCCCTTTCTCCCCCCCTCCTCCCAAACACAGAGAAACACACTTATTTCTATTTATATAGTGCCATTGGGTGTGTAGCACTTTGCAGAAAGGAAAAACTCCCCACTGTAGAAGAATGCTTCCAGTCTAGGTGAAATACAAGAGACATGGGGACAGCATAAAGTCCAGACGCGATAAAGCCTAGAAGCAAAGTAACTCAGTGACTGTGCTTAGCAGGCGTCTTCTTACATCCCAAGTTTTTATTCATGGTTTTGGAATGGTTCTGTGAGATCAGTGAGGAGCCCAGGAAAGCCATAAGAAGTGATTGGACAAAGAAGGAGTGTCGAACTTATAGAACCTTCACCACACTAAAAATCTTTTCCAGAACATCAAACTATTGCTATTGTTGGCTAATCTGCACCACTATCAGCAACAGTGTGAGCAGAATAGAAATAGAGATGTAGCCGTGTTAGTCTAGTTTAGATGAAACAAAAAACAGGACTATGTATAACTTTAAAGATTAACAAGATGATTTATTAGGTGATGAGCTTTTATGGGCCAGACCCACTTCCTCAAATCAAATTGTGGAAGAAAATAGGCATGACCATATATACCAAAGGGATACAATAAAAAAAAAGTGAACACATATAAAAAGGACAAATCAAATTTCAGAACAGAGGGAGGATGGGGGGGGGGGAAGGTAAATGTCTGTGAGCTAATGATATTAGTGGTGATAATTGGGGAAGCTATCTTTGTAATGGGTAAGATAATTAGTGTCTTTGTTAAGACCCGGGCATAAAGTGTCAAATTTAAGCATGAATGACAGTTCAGAGGTTTCTCTTTCAAGTCTGCTGTTAAAATGTCTTTGAAGTAGTATGCAGATAATCAAGTTGTTGAGACAATGCCCCAATTATCACCTCTAATATCATTAGCTCACAGACATTCCGCCCCCCCCCCATCCCTCCTCTGTTCTGAAATTTGATTTGTCCTTTTTATATGTGTTCACTTTTTTTTTGTATCCCTTTGGTATATATAGTCATGCCTATTTTCTTCCACAATTTGATCTGAGGAAGTGGGTCTGGCCCACGAAAGCTCATTGCCTAATAAACCATCTTGTTAGTCTTTAAAGTGCTATATAGTCCTGTTTTTTGTTTCAGTGTGAGCAGAGTGAGCCGAAAAATTTCCCAAAGGAAAAAGAGGGCAAACGTATTTGCAAAACATAGAATCACAGAGATGTAGGGCCAAACTGGACCTCAAGAGGCCATTTAGTCCGGCCCCCTGCGGTTATGCATGGCTAAGTAAATCTAGACTATCCCTGAAAGGTGTTATTAAAAACCCTAATGATGGGTATTCCACAGCCTCCCTTGAAAGCCTTTTTTAGAGCTTAATTATCTTTATAATTAGAAAGTTTTTCGTAATGTCTAACCTAAATTCCCTGCTGCAGATAAACCTGGTCACCTCTTGTCATATCTTCAAGGGGGCATGGAGAACAATTGATCTCTGTTCTCCTTTTTAACATCCCCTACCCATTTGAAGACTGCTGTCATATTGGGGGCCCCTCAGTCGTCTGAGTCTCAGGATTAAACATGCCCCGTTTTTTTTTTAATCTTTCCTTAGAAAGGTCAGGTTTTTTTTTTTTAAACTCTTATCTTTTTTGTTGCTCTCCTCTGTGTTGCTTGATTGAAGGAGGGTAAATGTTATTAATTTGGATAGTTTGGGTTGCAGGGTCACCAGCTGAACTGATCAGAAGGTAATAAGGCTCTTGTCCCAGAATCAGGCTGTACAGAATACACAGAGGCTCCTCGGGGGTAAGACAAGATGTTCACACTGAGACAAAATAGTATAAAACTTCATTAAAATACTAGAAGATTTATCTGGCGTTCCTCAGGTCCTTCAGGGCGGGGAGTTGGAGGTGTGTAGAGAGGTGCAGGAATCAGGTACGGGCTTAGGATGTGGGAATTCGGGGGTTCAGGAGTCAGGGTTAGGGGTGAGGAGGGAGTCAGGGCAGTGGTGGGGGTGTAGGAGTTGGGGCAGGGGATTGAGAGATGTGGGAAGGCCCAGGGGAAAGGGTGGGGTGTTGGAGTTGGGAGCTCAGAGCACAAATTTGCAGGGTACAGGAGACCAGGCAGTTGGGTGAGGGGGCAGTTCAGGGCAGAGGTAGAGGTCTAAGGATATGGGGTGGGGATGTAGGGATGCAGGAGTCAAGGCAGTGGATTGGGAGATGTGGGGGGTTTAGGGCAGCATGTGGGGGTGCAAGAGTCAGAGCAGGAGGTTCAGTGGGCAGATGGTGGGGGTGCGGTGAGTGTTCGGAGGTCCAGGGAGGGGAAAGGCTGCGCAGCTGAGGGCGGAGGGAGGGGCAGCAGGACGCAGAGTGATGTGTGATGTCACACTGTCATCCCCCAGGAAAAGTTTTTATTTATTTATTTATTTATTTAGAGACAGACAGACTAAATGACACCCGTCTGTCAGCAGAGGGATGTAAATCAGACACACTGGAAGTGCAAATGAAGCGGGGATTTAAATATTCTGTGCTTCATTTGCATAAACACGTTCGGGCGCTGTTTCGAACAAGCGTCATTTCGAAACTGAAACTGGGACTTAGCCGCGGTTCTGCTGATAGTGGGGTGATTTTTCGACAGATCCTGTACTCCTTGTTTTTTGAGGAGTACAGGATCTGTCGAAAAAGCACCCCGCTGTCAGCAGAACCTTGGCTAAGCCGCGGTTTCAGTTTCGAAATGGTGCTTGTTAGAAACACCGCCCGAGCGTGATTATACAAATGAAGCGCAGGATATTTAAATCCCTGCTTCATTTGCACTTCCGATGTGTCTAATTTACATCCCTCTGCCAACAGAGGGGTGTAGTTTAGACACACCCAGAGAGAGAGAGAGAGAGAGAGAGACAACGAGGGATGTGAAAGTGTAACCGTGTACATGGTTAACCACTGAGCCTGGGCTTCATGGTTACATGTAGGCTCCCAGTGTGCATGGGGAGCCGTCTTAAAAGCCCTCTGGCTTCCAGTGCACACTGTCTCCAGAGCCACCTCCCCCTCCCCCCCACTCCTGCGCATGTTGCTGCCTTTGTATTAGAGGCAACTGCATGGGAAGCAAGGAGCAGGTGGGAGCCAGTGCACACAGGGAGCTGGTTTCAAAGCCAGCTCCCCATGCGCTCCAGCTCCTGGGGAGCTCTCTGCCCCTTCCCCCTCCCTCCACATTGCTGCCTGTAGGCTGCATCTGTGCTCGGCTCTGTCCTTATCTGGACTAAAGTGTGGCACCCAGAACTGGACATAGTACCACTGCTGAGACCTCCCCAGTGCTGAGCAGAGTGGAGATTACCTCCTGTGTCTTAGACATGACACTCCTGTTAATCCACCCCAGTTTTCCCTAACTGCATCATATTGTTGCTTTGTATTCCATTTGTGATGTACTCTAGCCCCCAGATTCTTTCTCGCAGTACTACCCCCTTGCCAGCTATTCCCCATTTGATAGCTGTGCATTTCATTTACTTCCTAATTGTAGCCCTTTGTCCTTGTCCTTGATTTCAGACCAGTTCTCCCATTTGTCAGGGTTGCTTGGAATTTTAATCCTGTCCCAGCTCAGTGTCATCCACAGGACCCCACTAGCTATGTCCTCCTCGTTTGACAGTGAACCATTGATAACTCCCCTTTCAGTACGCCTTTCAAACAAACTATGCACTTACCCTACGTTCATTTTATCTAGACCACATTTCTGTGGTTTGCTTATGAGAAAGTCCTGTTGGACTTTGTCAGAAACCCTAAAATCGAGATGTATCATCTTTTACTTCCCTGTATTCAAGACAACAATAGCCCTGTCAAAGAAGGAAATTAAGTTGGTTTGGTGCTAGTTCCTTAAGTGCCCCAGGATGTATTTTGTCAGGCCCTGATGACTACACATTAGGCTACATCCCTTGTGGCAAGGGATAGAATATTATTACATCTGAAGATCTAGAAAAACAAGCTTAGGGCAAGGATGATTGGCACCATTTGACTTCTGCCCTGATGGTGCGGGAAGGCTAACGATGACCATATTAAATTGGTATATGTGAGGGCACAAGATGGGGGAACAGACACTGTCTGACAAGCAAACTACTGTGTGTAATTGAAAGCTGTTTGATAAATTAGTACAGACCTGCCTGGCTTATAGTAAGGGGCTACGTCTACACTGGCATGATTTTCCGGAAATGCTTTTAACGGAAAAGTTTTCCATTAAAAGCATTTTCGGAAAAGCACATCTAGATTGGCAGGATGCTTTTCCGGAAAAGCACTTTTTCTGGGAAAGCGTCTGTGGCCAATCTAGATGCGCTTTTCCGCAAAAAAAGCCCCAATCGTCATTTTCGCGATCGGGGCTTTTTTGCGGAAAACAGTACTGTGCTGTCTACACTGGCCCTTTTCTGGAACAGTTTTCCAGAAAAAGACTTTTGCCCGAACAGGAGAAGCATAGTTTTTCCGGAAAAGCACTGATGATTTTACATTAGATCGTCAGTGCTTTTCCAGAAATTCAAGCGGCCAGTGTAGACAGCTGGCAATTTTTTCCGGAAAAGCGGCTGATTTTCCGGAATAACCTGCCAGTGTAGACTCAGCCAGGGTGTGTATATAGAACATTATATGCCACTAATCTAGTCACCTGGTTTTCCAATGCTGAGTATCCATTCCTTTTCTAAGAAAGGAACAGTTCGGGGTCTCAACTTGTTCTTGATCCCCCATGCAAAGTAGGAAAAGGAGTAGCAACTTCTGTGATGTTTTCTAAGGCTTGGTCAGTGGGTACTAGCCTGGATTTTGGTAGAGGAAATAAATGTTTTAGAATACAAAATTGTATTCCGATGGCCCTAGCTAGAAGTAACTCACTGTAACTCAATGTCAGTGTTTTCAGTCTGTGCTGCTGTTTTCAGGGGTTTATAAAAGTGTCCATAAATATTTGCTCTGCCCTCATACTTGGTACAACAGCTTGGAGCCCTACACATACTGATTTTTTTAATGTTTTTATTTTGCTGCACTTGATTAAAAATTAAAAATTAGCCATGCTCCTTTAAAAGATAAAAATGGGGCCTTAAAAACTGAGCTTTTGTGCTTTACTCCTGATGTTTTGTCCTTACCAGTCCAGGATTGGGTTGGATTTAAACCAGGATGTTTTTCAAGTTTCCAAGTACACATTTAGTGAGGATTTTATTGCCCCTGTGCTATATAGTGTATGGATTATACAGTTCCCTGAAAGACCAACTTAAGCACTACTGAGAGTTTACAGCAAAGAGTACAAAGTACATGGCTTGCATTTTTTGAAAGTGACGTGTGGTTTTGAGCTTCTTAGTTACTAGATGCCAGCTTGAGATGCCCTTTAAAGAGGTCTAATATTTAGAAGTGCTGAATTTTAAGTTTAAGGTTTCTCAAGATGGACATAGCAAATCACTAGTCATTTTGAAAACTTAGGTCTGTGTTTAAAAATAAATTGCTAATGTTGTGTGGAAAACTTTTAAGTCTCCTTCAGTATTGTTATGGTATGTGTAAGGTATCAAGAATGCCTATTAGTGTGACATGGGCCAGTACTTTCAGATATGATAGAACTGTGGATAAGTATAAGCCAGTTTATCATGTGACTGTATTTCATAGGACCCTAATTATTGCATATGCCATATACAATATCGTGGTTTCAAAGCGATTGTTTATTTGATGGAATAACTATTACTTTTGCCCTTTCGTGACTCACTGTGTTAATTATTTGTATAAGATAGAAATGTCTCATTTGTTACCATTGATTTTTAGTGAATCTCATACCACTCACAGCATAGTGTACCAAAAACATTTCCAAAATCCTAAAGAGGACATTTTTAAAAACGAACAATAGAGGGCAGAATTGTGGGTATAATTCACAGTAATTGAACATTGTGTATTTTACCAAGCGTCTTCTGATTTCTGTCTGTTTATAACTCATGCTGTGTTTTGCAGTGCTCAAGAACAGCCAATACCCTGAGAACCCCAATTTCTCTTCACTTTGCTTGTGAGAGTTATGTGATATCATTAACCAACAGCCCATTGTACTGTCTTCATAGTTCCATGATCTGTGTTGCACAATTTCTCCGATTTCATTAAGGATGGCCCATATTACTGCAATTTGCTTCTTTTCAATGTAATCTGGGAATTGCTGCAGATCGTCTCTGGTGAATTGGTGTATGAACAAATTTTCAAAATGTCACAATGCATGTCCATGTTTAGGAACTTTCCATGGAAACATGCTGGTGCTTTTAAAATTTGTTTTCTGGAATGCACTTTTCGGTTTGCTATCTATTATGGTTTATCTTGTCCGTGCGCTTCCTTTGATAACTGCTGTCAGAGTCTTGTGATCAGTAATGATCTCTTTATCCCATTTGTTTCTGTTTTAACACAGATTGCTCGTACATCTTTACAACCGGCATATCCATCTCAGGTGCACTTTCCATCCCATTATTTTGTATCTGTGTCTTTAATGTTGTTTTCCTCACCTCCTCCAATGTTTTGTCTGAGTCCTATCAATTTTAACTTAGCAAATTAGTTGTCTTGCTTATTGTGTTTATCCTTTCTAATACTATTTACATATTTTAATTGCTTCTTTACCTTTTCTGTGTATTAATAGAGGTTGTATTTGCTTAATTTTAATGACACTTTAAGATTAAATTAGTTTTTTAGACTTTGATATATTAAAACATAAAATCCACATGTGTGAGCAGCTCTTTCTGGAAACAATCATTTCTGAATTCATCCCTGAATTCATACTAGGCAGGGATTTCTATAGTAAATGCTTGCTGTAACACGAAGGTTGCAAAGATGCACATGAGTAGTTACACTGAGTTTCATGGGACGGTTCCCATGTATAAATAAATATTTGCAGGATTGGAGTTTAAATCATTTGTTTCAGAACCCATTCCTGCCAGAGTAGGACATGTACTGTGGAGCTCTCTTCTTGGGCTTGCCTCAAAATCTCTAATACCTTTGGAAACGTGCCTGTTTGCTCGCCTTGTATTTTTTTTAATCTACACCATTGATAATTGCAACTGACTCATTGGTTATTATTTTTAAGCTGGTACAGCACATTCCAGAAGCAAGTCTGAACTACCAGAAGGTGCCTCCCGGGTCAGTGGGATTGAAGGATTTTGATCAAAATATGAACGACAATAGGGAAGAAGATCTCTCAAGAAAAACAAGAGCCAGAAACCGAGAGGAGGCAGGTTTTTTCCCCCTTTCCTTTCTAAAATTATAAAGTTGCAACACATATGTCTGTACTTCCTAACTAACCAGCTAGCTGAGGGAATTCAAAGAATTCCGGTGCTTGGGAGCCCTTGACTTTGTAGCTATAGAAACACATGTTTAGAAAAACCCTTGTACTGGATGCTGATAAGAGCTTTCTTTTTGGTGGAAATCACTGATAGAAACCAGCAAGAATTCTACAAGAAGAAACCAGGATGCTATGAACCAAGATTTTCAGAAGTCGCTAGTGAATGTAAGTGCTCCACCTTTTGAGTGCCAAATCTGAAAGCACTTAGGCCCCGTCTTCACTTGCCGCACTAGAGGCCAATCTTCTGGTGTTCAGTTTAGCAGGTCTAGTTAAGACCCGCTACATTGAATGCCGAGGGCGGCTCTGATCAGCACTGATATTCCTCGCAGTTGCAAGTAGTAAGGGAGGCTCACAGGAGTGTTTGCTTCTGTCGGCCTTCCTCTGTGAAGATGGTGCCAAGCTTGGCTTAAGGTAAGCCGACTCCAGCTCCATATTTTACATAGCTGGAGTTGCGTACTTTAACCCAAACTTCCAGGTCTTGACATGTAGACCTGGCCTTAGAGAGGCTTGGTTTCAGAACTATCTGAAAAAGGCCTTTTTTGAAAGGGGCATCACGTTCAGCACCAAGGTTCCCTCTAAACTGTCCTGTAGATGCTTAATGAGCCCTGCCAAGTTCTGCTCACAGAGCTGCCTGCCTGCAGGTGGGTGGGGGGCACTTCTCCCTCACCCACAGCAGCAGCTCCCTGCTGAGGACAGAGTAGCGAGTCTCTCCCAGGCGTTAGCTGAGAGAGAAGTGCTGCGCAGCTTAGAGGGAACCTTGTTCAGCACCCTCAGTCACTAGTCACTTCTGAAAATCTTGTCCCTCCAGTCCATATTTGTGCTTTTGCTTTTGCAGCTGGTACAGTAGTAAGACAGACTATTCCTAGAACAAAATAATATTAAGGGGTGGCAGAACCTAGCTCTTCCTAATGAGCTTCTGTACTGGGGTTGAGTGTCCTGCCATGGCCTACTCATTGTATTCACCCAACTCTCAGTGAAGCATGAGCTTCTGTAGATTCTGTCCCCCACAATACAGGATAGAAGCACAATAAGCCATGATGGCTACCGGGTATTTCAATGGGGGTCTTTGCCAGCTAAACTGGAAAGATGGCCCCCAAAAGCTTGGAAGTCTGTAATATAAAAGATGTGTGCTGTGAGCTATTTGTTAGATGGGTTAAGCTGATTGTCATGAGAATATAAAGCTTCCATTAAAAAGGCCATGGATACCCTATGGTAAAGTGCCTGGGTACATTGTTTTTGTATAGCATACCTTGCTTTTCCAAGGCTAACTCTGTGTGAGTAAACTGGATTTGAACTACAGTAGGGAAACACATTGACCAATTGCAATGGGGGTTTTCTGGTTTTGTCTTTAAAATCATGGTAGGGCTTCAGTGATGAGTTTAAAAAAATGCTCGAACGGTTTTATGACTGAAAATAATTCTCCCAGGCCTCTCCTCTTTTCTGTAATCTTAACAGATCAGTGCTAATCCCCTCAGTGCGGTACTGCAATAAAGCTGCTTTTTTCTCTTCTCTTCTCTGTTGAGTTCTAAACATGAGCCACATTCAGGAAGCCTCAATTGCCATGTTACCATCTCCATCTGAAGAAATGAACTGTTTTGACACCGCCCTTATATTATATAAAAATGGCAACTATGAAGGCACGTTTTCAATATGATCCACTCTGCTACATTTTAGGTAATCTTTGACAACCTGATGTTGAACCCGGTGTCACAATTATCCCACACGATCCGTGAAAATACAGAAAACCTGGCTGAAAAAATGAAGTAAGTTTTTAGCTTTGATCTAGAACTTACTCTTGCTTGTTGAGTTGTTTGTAGAAAGGGTGTGATTAATATATTACTCATGAAAGGAACAGGATTGTTATCCTGGGAGAACAGCGCATACTGCCAAAGCAGAAAGAAGGTTTTAGTTCCTAGTTCAGTTTTCATAAGCTTGTCCTGTAGCATAGTCTGTCCTTAGGTAACTGAAGCTCTGACCCTGCTTCCTAATGCAATGTCAGGTTGTTTGCATAAAAGTGTAAAGTTCATTGTATATGACACAATTAACTTTGTCATGGAAGACAGTGTCCAAATGATGGCTACTCAGAGTATGTGCCTGTTCTGTATTTGTGCATCTTAGCCTGCCCTGGAATAAGTCTCACCTATGAGAAGAAGGGGAGTACATTCTCTATTCTGTGCAATCCATGGACACCTCCCATCCCAACACTATTCCAAAACTCCTGTTGTGTATACATATTTTGATGGTGTTTGTTATGACACGCTCTGGGAGCAAGATGATCAGCTCCTAGGCCTTAGACCAGGCAGCATCTGGGGAATGAATTTCGGGTGCTTGAGGGCGAGATTCAAAGTGCAGAGGAAAGGCCCATGATCTCATCACGAATCTACAGAACCCCTTTGTTGCTATGCTTTGTGCCAATTGTATCCTGTAAACAAATTAGAAAATACATTGTTGGTGGACATTTTGTAAAAGACCCAATCTTGTGTGCTTCAGAATTCTGTTTCAGAACAGCGAAAGAACCTGGGAGGAGATGGAAGCCAAAATTAACTCAGAGAATGAAGTGCCAATTTTAAAGACCTCGAACAAGGTAATGTGCTTGTGTTAACTGATAAAAAAGTGCCAAGAAACTTGCTGAAGACAAGTCTTTGCCTAACAATTTATGGAATTAGGCGGAGGCTGTCAGAGCAGTTAGATGCCCGGCTAGCACTGAATTTTAATAGGATTTGGTTGTTAAGCTTTTTTAGACTCTGCTGAAAGTCCCAGCCTCAGCTTTGCATGTAAACATAACAGTGACACATGGTCACAATAAAATAATTTTCCATTGTAAGAAAAAAATGTAAGAAACCAAAGCAGTGAGCTTCAGAACCAGCCTATTTCCTACATTTTTATTAGTCCAAATGTATATATTGAATTTCCTCCTCCTCCTGTTTTAGGTGTGATTATTCTATATCGTCATACTGTTATTTTAATGTCAACTTCCCCTGTGTCTCCCCTTCATTAGTCTTCAAGGACCCAGGCTGGCTAAAGGAGGCATAAGCACAGCATCTTGTCTGTTTACCACTCTTCTCAGTGTCTCCCACCAGTGCAGCTCCATTGATGATAGCTCGGGCCCTACCACGTTCACAGTTCACTTTGATTAATTTCACAGCCACAGGGTCTTACATTTGATCAGTTTCATGAGGTCAGATGTCCTGAGCATAGGCAAAAGCCATGGGGGCTGTAGCCTCACGCCCGGGGGAAGCCAGGAGCGGGGGTAGAAGCCCTGAGCTTGCGTGGCCCCAGAGCCAAGGCAGGATGTCCAGTTATCATGGGTGTGGCCAAGTTTCCTGCAGTCCCATAAAGTTTGTTTACAGCCAGTAGGCTAGGCTCTGTGTTCTGTGCTGTTATTTAGCTCTAATTTACCCCTAAATGTCTTCTAAGAGTACTGGTCAGGTCCTAAGGGTGCTGGAGTAGAGAGGTTTATCCTGTATTTTGAGAAAATTAAGTAAATTCATATTTAGCTCTGAATCAGTACAAGGTAGAAAAACAAGGAATTCTGTGTAGGTTTGGATCCTAAAGTAGCTGCGTCATTGGTTAGTTAACTGATCTTTTTGGTGTATTTGTTTCTAGGAAATCAGTTCTATCCTAAAAGAGCTAAGAAGAGTTCAGAAACAACTCGAAGGTTGGTCATTTTACAATGTTCTCAGTTTCTCTGCTAAATGTAGATGACTAGAACAAAAAGTAAATATTGTTGTAACTTGTGGTTTGCTTTGTCAATTTAAAGTTTATGAATGTGAGGCACTCATTCATTTTATGCATGCTTGCTCCTCAATACATACACACAGAAGATATATAGGTGATGGCTATCTCTTGTGTTGCAAATGTAAGAAAGTTTCTGAATTCTGAAATGCTGAAGTTATTTCTGTAGAAATAGTTTGTTCACAATAATTAGGACTTCACCACAAGATGGATAAGCCAGCCATATGACTGGCAGCCCTATTCAGCCAATAAGTCATGCCGTATTTTCGTACTGTTTTTAAGCAAGTGTTTGTGTTGATTTAAATCCATTATAGAAGGTGTCATTCAGTAGAGTCGTGGTGTCCAACATGCTAGACACTAGCCACATGTGGCTTTTTGACCAGTGGAGTGTGGCTAGTTCGCTATAGTGGCTACTGCTTCAGAAGTGGTTGGACACCACAGTTATAGAGATAATAATATGCGCTCAATGCCTGACCCTTGTATCATAATAGTTAAGAAAATGCAAAAAATGTCTTATTGGAGAGTGTTTGGAGTCAGATAGGCGTTTCTCTTTTTCCAACTTAAACAGAAAATCTCAAGTCCCAATGGTAAAGGTCAATTTTTGAGGGGTTTTTATTTTTATTTATTTTGCTTATTAAAATTGCTTGGACATGAGGATAATTATAGAGGAGGTGGAGTACAGTCATGGAAAGGAAGAATACATTTTGACTACATTGGGCCCAAGAAGAGTCTAGAATTCTTAAGGTGAGAGACTTTCTGTGTAGAAATGCTGCTGAGTGTAGCTAATGTGCATTTGTCTGTCTCTTTTCTCCTTACCCAGTTATAAATGCTGTCATTGACCCCAGTGGGAACTTGGATGTAGTTGCCATTAACAAAGCATCCTCTGCTGCTACACAGTCTACAACCACTAAAGTCAGGACTGCTAGCCTTTCTGGCTCCACGTTGGAGGCTTTAGCACCAGTACAGATGAGAAATTACATCCAGAAATCAAACTGTGGATCTAGCCTACAAGATGCTAATTTCATTCCAGATGGAGAGAAATACGTGATCTGATACATTATTTTATATTGCTATCATATGTAATTTACTGTGGCGTTAGTTTTGTTGTCCGAGTGGTTGTGGACAATTCGTATGGAGCAGTTGTTTAGATTGCTAACAGACTGCACGCGCACACACACGCACACAATCTACGCTGTGTGAGTGAATGGCAAGTCTATGTATTTCTTTTGAACAAGACTAGCACTGTGGAGCAGCACATATTCAGCATAGAGGCAAACTCTGATTTTTTTAGACTACAACTCACTTAAATTCTTCCAGTGTGCCATAAGAAACAGGTTTTGCATTCCCTCCATTGCTATTGCTGAAGCTCTAAAGTGTTCTTGGATTAGCCTGTGTATTCTCAGTTATTGGTAGTTCAGTGGTAACAAGGTTCTGTTTAAAAAAAGTGTACTTTTTTGATTGTCACTATATTTTTGACTGCTTTTAAAAATAGAGCATTATAATTCTGTTGGAATCAACTTTACTTGCAATGTAATGGTGCATTAGAGTGGGTTTCTACAAGAAACACTATTGTAGTTGTATCAAAATTGGTTTCCGTGTTTGCACAAAAATAACAAACCACTTTGAATCTATGTGCATCATGCTTTCCGTACAAAACCTTTGTTTTTCCATTGGGAAGGTGTAAAATTTCTAATGTAGTTCCAGATTTTGAACATATTTCAGATACAAAGCTTCAAATATACAGGTGTAGATAAGCCTCATAACTGAGGTCAGTTTTTATAGTTGAGCTTGTCAAATTCTCATTATTTCAGTGTAATTGCAGTCTGAACACATTTTTGGAAAATGTAGTAATAATAATAACCAGGGCTCGACAAACTGTGGCGAAATCCACTCACCAGACCCGCACTGAGCATGCGCACACCGCCAGTGAACGGGGCAACTGGCTGAAATCTACTCACCACGGGCGAGTAGATAAACGGATTTGTCAAGCCCTCATAATAACAATAATCTTTCATATTGAGCTGCAAATTCTCCTGAATTGTCTGAAGAGCAAGTTGTCTGTGATCAGCCAATTGCTAAGAAAAGCATCTATTCCATTTGTTCATGTAATAAACTTACACAGTGGCTGGGAACTAGTATTCACTCTACAGCACTCAAAAATAATGGCTTAGATGTGGCTCTACCTTTACGAATAGTGTTGTCATGAGATTTTTCATATCCAAATGTGCTCGTATACACACCATCCTGTTGTATTTGTGAGAACCTACTCAGTAGTGTAAAGCAGCTGGCGTTACAAGGCAGCATTGGTATGACTCTTTTGGGGCTATTAGAATCTTAGGAACACTAAGGATTATTTTGCAGCAGCATTGAGCAATGTATTGTGTACTGTAAAATTAGCTTTTTATGTCCCATATGTCAAGCGAGCTGCCAAAATTCTAAACAATTAAGGCTTTCTAAAAGAGTGTTTGAGGGCCTTTTTGGAGAGTCTATTTGATGTATGGAGTGTGCAAACTGTAAATCTGTCCCTGTTGCATTAATTCCTCTTGACTGAAAAACAGTGAAAATATATCTGCATAGTTTTGGGAAACACTCTTATTGATGGAAGTAAGCAAATTAAATTCTACTCATACAGTGTATAATTTTGCTAATGAAAATAAGTTTCCCAAGCTTGATTGCTCTTTATGTACTGACTTTATATTTGGGGGGCAGAGGAGATCCATAATGAGGACAGTTAATTGACCTTTTCTCCTAGGATTTTGCTAATGTGTCAATTACATAAAGATAATTAAATAACTCTGCTGCTCACACAGTGTTTAGTGTACTAGCAAATGGCAGTATTCTGCTTTAAATGCCACCAGTGGGAGTTTTCCATTGATTTCAATGGGCACAGTCCTAAAGGAAGAGTTTGCTGGTTGGCCGTGCTATTGGGCCTTGTGAACATGGGGGGAAATAGTGTGGTTTTGCTAGCAATATAGCCAACAGAGAATATGGCTCAGTCACTACTGTAAATTGGAGAGATAAACCAAACTTAAAGTGAACACTGTGATGATGGAATTAAAATTTACCTTGTAGAATAGCTAAGAACTTGGCCTTTAAATTTCTCTGGACTGCCTATTCTGTTAATGCTGTCTGATTGCTTGTTCCAGTGTATTCTTTTGAAATACTTGCCTGTGTCCTTAGTTAAGATCATAAATAGTGGTATGGCACCTTACACATGGTAATTAGTTTTCAAAAGTCTCCTTAGTTAGGGTCTGATCTAGCAAGGTGCTGACTCCTATTTATCAGAAGTTGGAAAGTTTCAGCAACATAAGGGATCAGCCCAGTAGTTAGTTTTGCAGTAGACAAGTGTGTATTTGAGTTGCTCCTCAATATCACATCTTTTTATTTGTTTTTACTTTTTACCACATTTTCCCACCCTCGTGGCTATGCTCTTTTATTGGTTTTGTTTCTTGACAACATATCCTTGATGTGATTTCCGCTTACTTTCACCTGGAAACTTACTAGTTTCTCCTTTCATGAAGTGACCCATCAGAAATGAATTTTCTCCCTGTGCTGGTCCTCTGCTCTTGGTACCCAAATAGCTTCATTGTCAGTTGCATAAGCCTAGAAATATGGTACCTTTTAGAAACAATTGGAAATAAAGCCGGAGTCATGAATCTCTAAAAGTTTTAGTCTGGGGGTGAGAAAAAGCATAACCTGACTTTGTTTCACTTGGACTCATTTGTTCAGTGCAAGATAAAATACACCTTTTTCTCAGCATGAATTTCTTATTCTTTCAAGACTATTTTAATTGCAGTTCTATTATGTAATCATTTGGGTGCTGAAATGTAACATGAGTACATATGAGGTATTTAACTAATCTGAAGTATACCTCATTCTGCATTTGTCTGTTAAAATTAAGCCAAAGAGCAAGCCACATGATTATAAACTATCAGCCAAGGTTCAGTCTTATAAGCAGTACTGTATGTGACAAAAAAAAGTGTATGTACAGCTCTGATTTGAATTTCACAACCATTTAGGGTCTGATCCAATGGCTATTAGAACCAATGAAAAGAAACCTATGGACTTCAATGGTCATTGGTTAAATTTCACTGAGCTTAAATGGTACTCCACTGACCCAGTTGTCATCCATACAGCATATTGTTTTTATATTTGTTGTATTTACATTGAACAAAATTAGGCTAGCCTTTTCAAGGAGGCCTAAGGGGGTTCTGCACCCAATTCTTACTGAATGTCCCTGGGAATGTTAACACCCTTAGGCACCTTTGAAAATCTCAGCCCTAGTTCTTTTACTATACTTGAAAACTGTGCTCTCATTTTGATTGTTTTTGAATGTTAAATTCTTCAGACTTCATGATGGAGTGAATGTAAATTCCTAGGAAAATGCATCAGTGCTTTGTGAGCAAGAGCCTAAGCGTGTCTACAGTACTGTCGTGTTGTGGTCATGCTGTGAGTGTGAATAAAGCCTCAGTCATCCTTGAATATTTTAATAAAGAAAAACGTTACAGAATGTTTACATACAGCCTACTGAAAAAAAGTGTTTAAAATATATAAATGCAAGATTCTACTAGTTTTTTCTTCATTTTTGCAGATCACACTAGATATTTTTAAAATTCAGCAAATCTGTGTAATGACTTTGCAAAAAAATAAAAAGTTAACTACCTGTTTACTTTGGATGTACCTTGTGCTGAATTGTGCCTATCTGACTATCTGCTGTTGTTAATGCTGCCGATTCTGCTGTTCTAAACTCTTCACTGGATCATTCCATTTGCATGCAACACAAATGCAAGCTGTCTGAGAAGCTGAAACACACTTGTATGACTTGAATTGAATAATGACTCTCACTTTTTCCCACACCCTCTTCTTGAAATGTTGTGTATAATTTTTATTCATATTTCTCCCACCGAATTTCTTTCTCTTGTTTTTTGAATGGTAATTTATTTTGTTTTGATGATAGACAGTATCTGTACATTTTGTTCCAAGGTGATATTGTGGCTGTCTTTAAAAATAAATTGTTATTTTATATAATTTTATCATAAAATTTCTCTAATAAATCATTCTTTTATCATGTGACAAATACGATTCTGGGGTTTTTTGAGAGTTAATGTTATGATACAGGAAATATTAAGAGAATTAAACTATTGATCTTACACTGCCCTTTATAATGTCATGGAGGATCATATTGTTCCATAGTAGCAAACACGACTAGAGTCTCTTACAACTGCCATATTGTTGCTCACAAAGAGTGCCCATGTAATGCACACAGAATTTCCTGTGTGGATTCTGTTGCAGAATAGGGTCCTGAAAATCACCTTCTGTTCTGAGGCCCTCTTCTTCTGAACATGGGTGGGTTTGTGTTGCATTGCAGTTGATGGGACATGATTCCTTTGCTGCAATTAATGATGGTATTTTTAGGGTTTAAACCAGCTTCATTCTACATGTCTCTTCCTCCGTTTAATCTTTTAGGTTGAGATCTATCCCTGCCCGAATTGTGCATCCTCTCTCAGTGCTGAAAGGGAATAATTTTCTCCTGCTAAGCCTAAGGAGATCTTGCCACTATGTTCATTGCAGAAATGGAACTTCATTTCCACTTCCTCTACCATGTCCCATTTCCTGACCAAAGCGGTATGATGGAACCCGCATGGCAGATGCAATGTTCCAGCAGTGGACCAAAGTATTACAAAAGTCAATCCAATTTTTTCCATCTATGTAGAGCCTGATGAAATGCCCGAATAATATCAACAGGAGTTTGTCCACTCAGCCCAAGAGCCTTTGGACAGGCCATTAAGAACGGGAAGTTTTACTTTGAACAGACTAGATTTGGCTGTTTTTGCCAGCAATGGGGTTTGTCAAATGTCCTGCCTCTTTAAAAATGTGTCCCCTAGCTCTGCTGGTGAAATAAATGCTGAAATTGGGAGTGCTGCTGCCTCTTCCCGCCTCCCGCTTGAAAGAGTAACACCACCACAAATGCATGGTTTCCGTCTTCAAGACCCCGCTATAATAACTGTTCCAATAACACTGGCTAGTGTAATCTTTTACACAGAGAGAGAAAGAGAGAGAAACTCCTTTCATACCCTAAAATATGACACCAATTGTATTTTTGCTGTATACTCTCCACATGCTCTGACTTAGCAACACCAAGAAATATATTTGAAATTGAAGGGGCTGCAATTTCATCCACTTTTAATACGTCCTGTCTGACTAAAAGTAAGATGTGGTGAAACTGCTGCCAAATCTACTTGCTTAGTGATGAAAGTCATTATTATTCATCATTAAATCGTATCAAGTGAAAGGTGGAAGCAGCTATCACGAGAGCTTACTGCTGAGTACAGCAGTTAGTTGAAATCCTGCCTTGTTCTTTCAACCTTTCCTGGTCTGTTTGAAACAAAGCCATGACCTGATTCCCCCACAATCTGACAGGAGTAGCCTAGCGACTCCCATGCACATCTGTAATGGTTTGTGGCATCTGTCCATATTTACAAAGGTAACTCACTAACTTCATCATTGATCTCCAATTCTAAATTATCAGTTTCTTACAGAAATGCAATTGATACATGGTCCTAATTGCTTATCCTGGACCGTGGCAGTAAAGATGGGGAAAGTGTAGGGGAGCCAATGAATAGTTTGGTCTTTTTTGTTTTGTTTGACCAACTTGAGTGAAACATACTTGCGGCTGGATGAAGGCAGGATCTTTGTGACCTCTGTTCCATGGCCAGGTAGAGCTCACCTGGAGCACTGCTGAGTGATAACAGCAGGCGACAGCACTCAGCACAGCCGCCTGCTGGCGGCCAGTTACATGATTTAGGCGGGAGAGGAAGGATTTGGAAATAAAAGGCTGGAGTCTGTCAGAGAGCTCAGATGGGTTCAAGAGACCCAAAAGGTTGGTGTCTCAGCATTGCATTCTCCAGGATGAACGGGGAAATCAAGACCTGATATTTTTAATGTAAAACAAAGAGAGGCTTAGTTTTCTGAAGCGTATAGACAAGGGAAGCCAGAAAAGTGTGCAGCCACCAGTGCTGCCTCACTTTTTACAAGAAATGCTTTTTTTTATTTGTGTCTAAAGGAACTGCCACAAACAACCTTGTTGCCAAAGAAGCAGACAATGCCATAGCGTGCTTGTGTCCTCTCAGCAACAACACTCAGGACGGGAGAAGTTCACACCCCAGGTAAAGTAAAGCCAAGTTCTGGTGTGGACACCAATAGGCCCACAGAAAATTCTTCTGTCAGCCTTTTGCTACTGCCTCCTGAGTGGATTCAATACAGCAACAGCAGACCCCATTCGGTCACTGTAGAACATGTCTATCCTATAGCAGCGTAGTGGTGCCACCATAGCATTTCTAATACAGGCAGTCCCCGGGTTACATGGATCCGACTTACATCGGATCCCTACTTACAAACGGGGTGAGGCAACCCCGCACTAGCTGCTTCCCCCCAGCAGACCAGGGAGACACGAAGCTAGCGCCCCCCCCTCCCCCAGCAGACCAGGGAGACGCGGAGCGGCTTTTCTCAGCAGACACCTCAGCTTGAGAATAAAGGACTGAGGGAAGTGAGGTGTGGGAGAATAAAATTGAGCTCTGGAGAAATGTTTGGCTAGAGTTTCCCCTACAATATGTACCAGTTCCGACTTACATACAAATTCAACTTAAGAACAAACCTACAGTCCCTATCTTGTACGTAACCTGGGGACTGCCTGTATAGGCCTGTCCATATGCGCACACCGAGGGCACGTCTACACAGCAGTGTTATTCCAAAATAACAAACACTACTAGCAGTTATTTCAACATAATGTCAAAATAATGTTGAAGTAGAGGACTTCTCACTCTGACTCCTGTAACCCTCATTTTACGAGGAGTAAGGGAAGTTGGAGGAAGAGTGCTCTTTCTTGAACTTCCTGCTGTGTAGGCAGCACCAAAAGCCAAAATAAGCTATTTTGTCTCAAGCTACACAATTGACACAGCTCAAGTTGTGTAGCTTATTTCAGCTTTAGCCCTGTGTATAGACGTGCCCTTACAGTAGGGAGAAGTATTCACTCTGTGATTTTTCACTGGAGACATACTTCCGCTGAATATGTCCCAATTCTGGCACTTAAGAGGCAGCCCCATGGGTAGTTGTCCCTCTCCAATCCCTGGTTGTCAACAAGTAAAGCTACAGTTTGCAAGGGCAAGGCACACCCTGGTTTCAAGCAGGGGCGAGCTCCACACGCACCGGTCACAGCTGTGCTTAGTTACGCCTGCAGTGGGGCTGCTACACTTCCATAACTGGCCACTGACTGACAGATTTGAGGTACAGTCCCCAGAGAGAACAGGTCTCACACACCCCCTCTCCTAATCTGCTCTGCTGAGCTGTATCATGTCGCTTTGTCGAAATCAAACCTTGAGGCAGCTGGGCGGGGGGGAGGGGTTGTTGTTATTTTTTGAAGGAAGTGACACTTTGTTTTCAGGAGGCTTCCATGAGCAGAAGTCAGGCCTTCCCCCTGTTTCTCTCTGCTGTTAGGTTGTCGGCAACTCCAGGTGGCAGACTGTTGCAGTGCCCCACTTAAAATAGCTACTGTTAAAGTGGGAAGGAACAGACAGGAGGCTTCCCTCCCCCTCTAGTGCGCATCATGTATATCCTGCCCCTGATAAATTGCGGGTCATGGCACGAGAGGGGCCCTGCCTCATCACTGATGGGAGTGGAACTGTAGATGGCTAGAGCCAGGATCCTTTTGTCTTCCCCTTTCTCTCGTGCTCCTCGTGGTGCCATTAGGTACCAGCAACATAATCGAAAATAACTTGCAACATCCGTATCTATTATTAACTCTGGCAGTGAAAGCAGGTGCTAGAGGGAGCCCAAGCTGTGGAGGGAGGAGGGGACAGAGAGAAGAGGATTAGAAACCCAGAGCTGGTGGAGGAAGTGAATGTGAGATCAGACAAGTAGGGAGCAACTAGACCACAGAGGGCTGAAAGCAGGAGGGCATATTTCTGTCAGATTTGCAACTCGACAATGAGGCAGCCACGGGAAGGAGAAATGTCCCCATTTCCTGGATTCTGGAGGTAACTCTCTGGGGGTATGTCTACACTACAGCGCTAATTCGAACTAACTTAGTGGAGCTAAGAAGGTCATTCTGGAGAGGGATTTTCTAACTTTAATTAGTGCTTTTAGAAGCTATGGCTTGAGAATACCTCGCAGGGGCTTGTGAGTATTTAGCACTTTCTGAAAACCAGGCCTCTCATGTGAGGCCCCTGTAAAATATGGGTTGGGGGATTTTTCCAAGTAAGCCCCTTTTCATTGCCAAAAGGAACAATCCAATTACAGAGCAGCGATCTGGATTTGAAAGGAACGTAGGATAATTCCAGTGCTATAGGGGACCAGAATTAAGCCTTGCACACAGCCCAGTAGTGGGTGGTACATGCTACGACCTGGGGAGAAATTCCAGCCCCCTCCTGAAATCAATGGGAGCTTTGTCATAGACTTCAGGGGGGCCAGGATTTCACCTCTGGGATACAGTCAAATCTGCTGCCAGGTGTGGCACTGACTCTATGCCTTCGGTTCAACCTTTTTACATCTGTTGTGCTAGAAACACCTCGTGAGAGGAGAGTTGTCAAGGCCAAATCCCCACTCTGGCACAATAAATGCCGAAGTGGGGGCCCACAAAAGTACTCCAAAATCTTATCTTCCCAGGCTTTGGTATAAAACTTCCCCCCAAAATCTTAAAAACCTAGATTTTGGGGATAAAAATCCACTGCCACCACCCAAGTAATGATAAGGACACCAGGGAAGAGATCACTTGGGAAATCTCACCCCTAAAGTAAAACCAGGACACAAAAAAATTAACCAATATCAGGTTAATAAAAAAAAAACTTTTATTATCACCACAATACTTCTGTTACAAGTATAATGACTAGATGGAAAAGTCACCAATTAATATACTCATGGGGAACCCCCCAATGGGCCAAAAGGTTAGTTACAAAGGAGAGGAAACCCCATTTTTAAATGCACAGACATCAGATTCCCATTCCCAAACCATAAAACAATAAAACCTAATGGATTTATCTAAACTTTACCCTACTTACAGATAATGAAGAGTCTT
Organism: Pelodiscus sinensis; assembly: GCF_049634645.1. Lineage (NCBI taxonomy): Eukaryota > Metazoa > Chordata > Testudines > Trionychidae > Pelodiscus > Pelodiscus sinensis. The sequence continues at coordinate 17,776,165 of NC_134714.1, read as the reverse complement.
TTCTTGGGCAGAGACATTTTGTCTGGCCCCCTCAGTAGCTGGAGAGAAACTACTCTGGGACCAAAAAGAGAAAAACCCCAAAATTCCTTTGTCTCAGTTTGAAATCCCTGTATGCATTTTCTATTGGCTAAGCAGATACCTGGCTAAGCACAGTTAACTCCTTAGTCCCCAGGCTGCTGCCCATCTCTCATGGTCATGAGAGGAGTGGTGGTCAAGAGGCAGGGCCCAGGGATGGGGTATGGAAGGCCTGCCTTTGGGGTCAGGATTTTGCCGGAAGTGCATTTTAAAACTTTAATGCACTGAGCCCTCAATCCTGCAAGATGTAAACAATTCTTGGGCATGCTAAGGCCCCTCAGCATCCACTGAAGTCAATGGGAGTTCAGGGTACTCAGCACCAGTGTTCCAAGTAAGCTGAGCACTTGGGTGGCCATCAGGTACTACCCAGCTGATTAGCAGAGCACCCACAGTGCCTACAGCTGGCAGCATGTGTTTTTATTTGTGGTGCACAGCCACACATCCTTTGGTGCACACAACACACTTTATTCCGCACATGGATGAAAAACCATTAGAGGGAACACTGCTCAGCACACCTTGTTACTTGGCGCCTTGAAGGATTGGGCCCTCAGAGCTTGTGCTAAGTGCAATAAGAGTTGACATTATTGAAATAAATCTGCTGAACATTTCACATGGACACTGCCTCAGTACCCCTGACATAGCCTTTCTCGGTGGACTTTCAGTGCTGACCTAGGATTTGATTGTGCACCACTAAAGCCAGTGGAAATGTTGCTATTTAGTGCAAAAACAGCAGGGTTCTATGGGCCATTTGGAAAGCAATTTCAGTGGAAACTATGCTGATTTACGCCAGCTGAGGATTGGGCCCCAAAATCTGAGGTGTCACTCAGATAGGCAAAGCCAGACAGTGACTTGGGATCTCTATCTGTTTATGGGCTTTGTGAAACTCCAGCCCAGAAGAGGAAGTGATCTACAGCAAAAAGCAAATGTGGGAGGGGGAGAGAGGAGGACAACTCTGTTGCAGGAGGTGTTGTCTGCTGACTGCCATAACTGCAGCTGGGTGCCTGATCCACAGAAGGCAGAGCATTTTCACAGCAGTCTCCCAAGATGGTAAGTACTTGGAAATATTATGCCATTACCTTGTACTTTTGTGAAACAGGGTGAACACCTTACTCATGGGACGCACATGCAACAACTTTTGGGGAGGGTGTTTTATTCTACTGACTCCTCTTTGTAAGTGTTTGAAATGCGGAAATTGAAACAGTTCATTTCTCATGGAGGAAAAACATGCATCAGGAGGCTAAACGGAGGCTCTTTTGTTGTTATTCCTACTGAAGAGTCCGTTAATATGACACCACCAAAGGAGATTTTTGAGAGAAAAAACCCAACCTAACACTATAAATGCCCCAATCCTTGTATATCCAGGTAGTTTAGTATTACTCCACCTGTTGAAATCTGATATGGAAAATGTAATAAGTCTTTTATACTTTGAAGTGTATCCGTTTTTTTCAGCGACTAAAGTTCACCAAAGTCAAATGAAGCTGTTAACAAGTTGTGGTTCCTTACTGAGCTATTACTTCTGCTTTTTTTTTAAGAGCTCTGCTTGAGTGCAGAATATTTTCTTTTTTAGAAAATTAAAATTTGGGGCCACATCCTCAGCTCGTGTAAGTTTTATTTGGGGCCCCCAGAAAAATGTCCCCCTCCGCCCTGGGGAGCTTCTCAGTAATACCCTAGAGTAATGCAACCTAGATGGAGATATTATAAGATGGTTGGATAACCATTCCCAAAAACTTCAGAGGGGAAGCCAAGTTAGTCTGTAACAGGAAAAACTTAAAAAACAACGAATAGTCTAGTAGCACCTTAAAGACTAACAAAACATGTGGATGGTATCATGAGCTTTCATGGGCACAGCCCACTTCTTCAGATGACAGAAAGTACTTATCAATGGCTCACGGTCATGCTAAAAGGGCATAACAAGTGAGGTTCTGCAGGGATCAATTTTGGAACCTGTTCTGTTCAATATTCTAATCAGTGATTTAGATAATTGCATAGAGAATACACTTAGCAAATTTGCGGATGATACCAAGCTGGGAGGGGCTGCAAGTGCTTTGGAGGGTAGGATTATAATTCAAAATGATCTTGACAAACTGGAGAAATGGTCTGAGGTATGAAGTTCTGAGGATGAAATTCAAAAAGGACAAATGTAAAGTTCTCCACATAGGAAAGAACATTCAGATGCACACAAATAAAATGGGAAATGACTACCTAGGAAGGAGTACTGGGGAAAGGGATCGAAGGGGTCTAGTGGTATGTCTAATAATAACTCTTGAAATAGCTCTTTCGAAATGGCCCATCCACATTACAAATCCTCATAGAAATAGAACAGCGCTACGTCGAAATAGCACATCCACACTGAGGGTACGTCTACACTGCAACCTATTCCAAAATAACTGTCTGTGTCTACACAGGAAGCAGTTATTTTTAAATACAGCCGGTCCCTGAGTTGCGAACGGTCGAATTACGACCGTTCGCATTTACGACCAAAGCGGTCGTAAATGCGGTACCCGAGTTACGAACGCGATCTGCGCTTACGAGCAGCACGGTCGCCATGTAACTCAATGGGGTCTGAGTTACGAACAGTTTGAGTTACGGCTAAGCGTTTGGTCCGAAACTCGTTCGTAACTCGTGGAGAGGCTGTAGTATCAAAATGCTGTCAAGCTGGAGGTCTTCATATTCCAGCTCCTGTAACCCTCATTGTACAAGGAATGCCTGCCAATAATGGAAGAACTTGATGCAGAGCCAACAGTAGAAGAGCTCAGCAAGGCTGTTGATAAACTGGCCTCAAGAAAAGCCCCCGGCAGCGACGGGATTCCTCCAGACCTGCTTAAACAGTGCAAGTGTTCCCTACTGCACCCTCTTCACAAAGTGCTCTGTCAGTGCTGGAAAGAAGGAGCCGTACCGCAGGATATGCGGGATGCTAAGATCGTCACCCTCTACAAGAATAAGGGCGAGAGAAGTGATTGCAACAACTACAGAGGCATCTCCCTTCTTAGCATCGTAGGCAAAGTATTTGCTAAGGTCATCTTGACCCGACTGCAGAAGCTGGCTGAACGTGTCTACCCGGAGTCACAGTGTGGTTTCCGCGCAGAACGGTCAACCGTAGACATGATTTTCTCCCTACGACAACTCCAGGAGAAGTGTAGAGAACAGCAGATGCCCCTGTACGTCTCCTTCATTGATCTCACCAAAGCCTTTGACCTGGTCAGCAGAGACGGACTCTTCAAAATCCTTCACAAGATCGGCTGCCCACCAAAACTGCAGAGTTTGATTGAATCCTTCCACACAGACATGAAGGGAACAGTGCAGTTTAACGGCAGTTGCTCCGAGCCTTTCAGCATCAGCAGCGGCGTCAAGCAAGGCTGCGTTCTTGCCCCCACATTGTTTGGGATCTTCTTTGCCCTGCTCCTTAAGCATGCCTTCGGCTCAGCAACGGAAGGAATCTACCTCCGCACCAGATCGGACGGCAAGCTATTCAATCTCTCTCGCCTCAAAGCCAAGACGAAGATACGTGAGACGCTGATCAGGGACATGATATTTGCCGACGACGCAGCAGTCGTCACACACACCCAGGAAGAACTACAGTCGCTGATGAGCCGTTTTTCCATGGCCTGCAAAGACTTTGGGCTGACTATCAGTTTGAAAAAAACAAACGTCCTAAGCCAGGACACTGTCACTCCACCAGCCATCACAGTAGACGACTACCAGCTTGACGTCGTCCACCAGTTCACGTACTTGGGCTCCACCATCACCGATAATCTCTCCCTTGACGCTGAGCTCAACAAGAGGATCGGGAAGGCAGCCTCTACTTTAGCCCGCCTGACAACCCGAGTGTGGACCAACCCCAGGCTGACAACCGCAACAAAGATGGCAGTGTACAACGCCTGCGTCATCAGCACCCTGCTGTACGGGAGCGAGACATGGACCACATATGCGAGACAAGAGCGGAGACTGAACGCCTTCCATCTACGAGGTCTGCGCCGCATCCTGGGTATTACCTGGCAAGACAAAGTCTCCAACTTCGAAGTTCTGACTCGAGCCGGCCTCCCCAGCATGTACACCATGCTCCGACAACGTCGCCTGCGTTGGCTTGGCCATGTACGCCGCATGGAGGATGGGAGGATCCCAAAGGACATCCTCTACGGGGAACTGGCATCTGGGAAGAGAACCACAGGGCGCCCGAACCTGCGATTTAAAGATGTCGTGAAGAGGGACATGAAAGCCATCGACATAAACACGCAGTCCTGGGAAGACCTCGCAGCAGACCGCCCAAAGTGGAGGGGCACCCTGACCACACAGCTCAAGTCAGGCGAAACGAACATGATGCGTGCATCAGAAGAAAAGCGAGCCCGCAGGAAGTTACGCAACAACAACAGCCAGGGAACCACCTATAGCTGCGACTTCTGCGGCAAAGAATGCCTGTCCCGGATTGGCCTTTTCAGCCACCAACGACGCTGTCCCCGACGCTGTCCCAGACAATTCGACACGAACCAAGACGAGAACTAGGATACGTCATCCATGGTCAACTGACCGACGGAGGCCAACATCGAACCCTCATTGTACAAGGAATAAGGGAAGTCGGAGGAAGAGTGCTCTGTTTGAAAACATAGATGCTCCCTATTTCAAAATAAGATATGCAATGAACATAGTTCAATTTGCATAGCTTATTTTGAGTTAAGCCCTGCAGTGTAGACCAGTGGTCCCCAACCATTTGAGGCTGCCGGGCGCCAGGAGGCATGGCCGTTTGCCTGCCGGGCGCCAGAGGGCGGGGACACTTGCGCGCCCGGGGGCGGGGACCCCCCCCAAGCGCCATGCGCCTGGAGCTGGCGGTCCCCCCATGCACCGCGCACCCAGAGCGCGGGTGGCCAATTCGTGGCGCTCCCGGGGCCGGCACTCACCGTGTGCCATGCACCCGGCTCCGGCACCATGCACGCGCCACGTGCCCTGGGCCAGGCCAGCCCCGAGCACTTGGCAGGTGCACACAAAGGCACCGTGTTGGGGACCACTGGTGTAGACGCACCCTGATTAGAGCCTGAATTGCATTTAAAGCTCCCGGGAAGCAGTCTGGGCAGGGTATCCGGACAGCAGTTACTTCCTGGAGCTGCTGCCTGAGGCTAGCTGAGGCTTGTGCTTAAAGGGGCTCCCCTCTACAGCTGTGTCTCAGACTCTCCACCTTTGCCTATCTCCTTGAGGGAGGGCAAACTCTTCTCACTGCGGGCTCTGGTTGCCTTTGTGGATGCCACAGCACTTCTGTCATAGAGCCAGACCAGCTGCAAAGCACCCACCAGCTCTTAGACTTCATGTCGTGCCTCCTGGCGCAGTGACTGCAGGCTGCCCACGTGGCAATGCAGGAACAGGACCAGCAGCTCACTCTAGGGCAGTGTTTCTCAACCAGTGGTACGAGTACCCTTAGGGGTACTCGAGAGAAGTCTGGGGGGTACATCAACACAACTGAAATTTGGAGAAAACTGAATGTTTGTGTTAAGTTTTACAGCGCTTTATTATTTTTGTACTTTTTACACCCAAAAATGTCATCACCCACCCGGCTACAATTAAGTTGTTTAAACAAGTGTGTTGTAATGGTAGAAAAAAAATGTGTGTGTCTGAAAACTGTAGGTACTGGGGGTACTTATAATTTTTTTAGAGGGGTACTTTTTAAAAATAAAGGTTGAGAAACTCTGCTCTAGGGCACCTCCTCACTCTACTCCAGGTGCTTCTCATGCAGCACGACCTTTCCCACCCTCCCCTGTTCACCGTGTACCTCTGCGCCTGGTGACTGGACACCAGTTCCAACTTGTGGGACCGGATCTTCACGGAGTGGTGGGACAAGTAGCAGTGGCTCCAGAAGGCCACCTTCCTGGAACTCTGTGAGTGGCTTGCTCCTGCCCTCCAGCAATGGGACACCCATATGTGACCCACCATTCACCTCCAGAAGTGGGTCACCGTCACTATCTGGAAGCTTGCCATGCTGGGCAGCTATCGCTCCATCGGGAACCATTTCAGCATGGGGAGATCGACCATTGGAGCTGTGCTCAAGCAGGTTTGGCTCTCTTACGATTGTCCTAGGAGTGTGGTGAAGCACTGGAATGGGGTTCCCCAGGGAAAGGAGGGTGGACTCTCCCTCCCTGGAGGTTTTGCAGTCCTGCCTTCACAAAGCCTTGCCAGGGATGCGGTTGTTGGGGCTGCTCCCACTGTGGGAAGGTGGTTGGGCTCAGGGACCTTTTGAGGGCTCTGGCAACCTCGTGATTCCACTATTCTATCATTCTGCAGTGGTGAGGGCCATCAATGCCATCCTGCTGAGTAGGGTCGTCATCCTTGGCAACATGGATCCCATCATCACTGGCTTTGCTCTCATGGGCTTCCTCAACTGTCTGTGTTTGGGGGGGGGAAGGGGGCATTGATGGCACCCACATCCTCAACTGGGCTCCCAAACACCACTCTTCCAATTATATCAAGAGGGAGGGGTACTTTTCAGTAGTGCTGCAGTCCCTCATGGACCACCGAGGCTGATTCACAGACATTAAATTTGGGTAGTCAGGGAAGGTGCAGGAAGCCTGCATCTTTAGGAACTCTAGCCTGTTCCAGAGGACTCATGCCAGCACTTTTTTCCCTGACTGCACCATTAGGGTTAGGGGCATCGACATGCCCATGTGCATCATGGGAAATGCAGGCTACCCTTTGCTCCCCTGACTAAAGAAGCCCAACACAGGACACCTGGACCCCACCAGGGTTTGGTTCAATGCCAGGCTGAGCAGATGCTGCATTGTTATGGAGGATGCCTTCGGCTGTTTAAAGGGGAGGTTCCGGTGTCTCCTCGCCCACCTGGACCTTGGCGACCGGAACATCCCCCAGGTGGCAGTGGCTTGCTGTGTCCCCCTCGCTCCCAGCAGGGGCTACAGAGTGCCATTGAAAGTGGGGAGTTACATTGCCCTCCTCCCCACCTGAACCTCTTCTTCTCTATGGACAGTGGTTGAATCTTCCCCTTGGTGAGGTTAGCCTCCTGCCTTGCCTCTTCCAGCCCAGGCCCTGGCCCTGCTCACTGCTCTGAGCTCCTTTGGACTTGGCCAGGGCAGTGGGGAGCTGAGAGTGCTGCCCCAGCTGGGACCATTGCAGAGCTCTTGGCCCAGAGCCTGTTCCACTCCTCTAGTCCCAGGGCTGGGCAGGACGACATTTTTCTGGGGACCTCAAATTGGCCTGGGACCCTGGGCACAGGACTTGTGGGTCTGTGTGATAATCTGCCACTGTCCCCCTATGGCAGCATGAGGTTTGCAGAGGCTTAGTCTCCCTCAGCCTCCATTACGCACTGCCCCTGTTCTTCCCCTCACAAGCACCTCTCCTACTCCAGCAACAGCCGCCCCTCCACTCTTCCCGGGCCAATGAGCTCCTACACCCACCTTCTCCCAGGGGTGTGGTTTCAGCAGCTGGCAGGGAAGAGCCAAGCATGAAGCTCACTGCCCACTGTGTGTAGAGATCAAGGCCTGAGTGTCATCTGCAGCACGTGCCCAGCAGTGACATGCTCAGCCACCCGTTATGAGACCCCTGCACACAGCTACAGGTGCCCAACCCACAGCAGAGTACATCTCCTGACAGGAAACTGGCCTGAGAATAGAAAACCAGCCAGGTGGCAACCTTGTTTTTCATGCGCCTACTGAAAAATGATGAGGCCATAGGCTGGCAGGGTCCCTCCCCCAGTTCTACAGCCTAGGCCTCACAATCTCTTCCCTTCAGCCTCACTCCACACCCTCCTGCTTTCCCTCTTCTCCCTGGTCTGTCCCACACACCTCCCTTCACTTCAATGCCCCCTCCTAACTAAACCCACATCTCAAACAATGGGGTGGAACTAAGATGGCATTTGCCACCATCATATGGGTCACTCTCAACCCCACTCCCGGCCTGGTGTCTGTCTTGTCTATTTGTAAGGGCAGAGAATGTCTCCCCCTCTGTGTTTGCACAGTGCTTAGCACAAAGGGGCCCTGTTCTTGGTTGGCCTTTGGTCACTACCATAATAAACACGATTAAAATAAAAACCAGTCCCGTAGATGCAATCACAGCTTTCCTTCCTGTGGCTGCATGGGCTGTGATTTATCACACATGGTTGTATTCCCTCATTTTTTCCTCCCCTTCTGTGTTTTTTGCTCTCCTGTTTCTACCCTCTCATCCCATTCTCTTCTTTCAGCTGAGCCTCTTCCCTTCCCCAAATCTTCTTTTTAGCTCCATCGCTCCTTGACTGTCCATTGCTTCCAGAAATCTTCTCCTCCTCTTTCCTTCACACCATCCAGCTATTGAAAGTCAGTGCCTACCAGCAATCTGTGTTGTAAATACATGATGGATCAGGGCCAGGGGCTGTAGAAAGCAGATACAAGGCCAGGATAGATGCTCATGCCATCGTGGCCCATCCTGGCTCCTATCATCATTGAATCTGCCATTCCTCGGAATGTGCTCTTTGCTTCTGAAGGCCTACAAATGCCTAGTGCCCCCTGAAGGCCAAATTCACCTCGGTGGTAATTATACTGACATCAGGAGTGAGTTTGAACCTTAGGCATGTGAAGTGAATGGAAAGGCAGGGGTAGATGTGACCTCTCAACTCAACGGGGGCACAATGCTGCATGCGGTTGGGCAGAGAAGGCCCATGCCTGTAGGATTACTGTCTGCCTCATGGGGATGGGGAGCTGGGAATGCGATGGCAGCTCACAGAGGGCCCAGGCCTCTGGGGTCACTGCTGTCCTGCAGGGAGGGGGGTGATGCTGCCCTTTATGTAGCCGTAGCACACTGATGCCAATTGCTGCAACAACGTGTGTGTGTGTGTGTATGTTGGGGGGAGGGAAGGAGAGAGTCACTCCACACTACTGATTGTGGGTAAAAAAACCTGAGTGAATGTTCACCGGGTGCAGCTGTGAAACAGCTGATTGCAGTGGGAGGGAGGTGTGGAGAGTGAGTGAGGGGGAGGTGCTGACCATTGGGTCTGCCGGCAGGTGGGAGGTGCTGGGGCTGCAAGCTGATGAGGGCTGCTGACATATTACTATGGCTCTTTGGCAATGTACATTGTTAGGTAAGTTCTGGCTGCTTCTCAGACTCAGGTTGGCCACCCCTTGTCTAGGGGATATGGCACTGTTACAAAAGCCTCATGGGGCCACCCCGTTACCACTCCTTTCTGCAACTCCTGAGGGTTGCCTCTGCTAGGCTGGGAACAGCACTACAGCAGGGCTACTGTGCAGTTGGAGACCAGGAGGACACTTGCATCTGGGGACAGTGTAGCCTGAGCACTGAGGATAGCTAGTTGCCTGGAACACGGCTGCAGTGGAGAGAAGAAACTTGCAGATTTCCCCAGACTTACTTCATCGGTTCATGTCCCATTAGCACAGAGGAGTTTATAGTCTAAGAAGACAAACCCTGTGCACAGGGTAGGGAAGGACAAAATATACAGGCAAAATGTTGGATAATTTAGATGTGAAAAAGATCCACTATCCTCTCTAGCTTCTGTGGGTTGGCATTAATTAGTTGGCTAATTTATTTGTAGGCCCCATAGTAGAAGTAGGTCTGAGGAGAGATTGGAAGAACGAGGGGGTCATTTCCTTACAAATTAATGACAGAGAATGCACTCTGCAGACAAAACCATGCTGTGTCATTTTGGACTCTATTAGTGTCACCAAAGTTCCATAATACAACGATTGTTCTGTACATTTGTCATTTTCACAACTCCATAAAGTACAACTGCAGCAATCTGATTTTCTCTGTGTAACAGGCTTTCTACCAATGTTGCTATAGTGTCTTATTTTCCACCTGTACATATGTTTATGTTTTTTTCAGACTGGCAAAAATGCTTCAAAAGAATCCTTGCTGTTAAATGAATATTCCTATGTGAGATTAAACTCAAATGATCAAAAAGGCTTCAAAGTGGTAAGTATTCTGATACACTGCATTGTAGTGAATGAGAAGTTGGAATGCATAGCGTTGTATCAAGAGCCTGGAAAAAAATTAAGGAATTTAATAATATTATTTTTATTATCTCTCTCTATATATACAAAGGTTTTTCCTGCTGGGTCACAAAATGATGTAATCAGCTTCTCTAGCTTCTTCCCCTTTCACAGCCAGAGAGAGGGGGGTTGGCAAGCCCCCTAGTATAGTTTAGAATTACAAGTTGGCTTTCAGCCTGCTTGCAGCAAAGACAGTGGCCATAATCCTCACTGACGTGACCAGGGCCCTAATCAGCTCCTTGGTGTGTGACAATATAGAGACCAGTCCTGCAGCCTTTGCTCGAGAGAGTGACCCTCATTTGTGCTTACAGTCCTATGTACTTCATTGGTGCTCAGTTCTGACTGTGATAGGCAAATAGGTAAAGAAACAAAGTTAGTGGACCAGATGTCCAGCTAGTGAACATCAGCATGGGTAACTGAAGTCAATGGAGACCTGCCAATTTACCCACCACCAATGTTCCTTCTAACTTTTTCCACCCATGTGCGGAATACATTTTTATGTACACCAACGTATGTGTAGATGTGCACCACCCATAGAAACATATACTGATGGCTGTGGGTGGCTATGAGCGCTCTGCTAATCAGCTGGGCAGCATTTGAATCTCTTGTGGGTGGCTGCCCAAGAACTCAGCTTATAAGGGAAACTGCCCACCAGCTGAGAATCTGGGCTACTGATTTCAATGATCTTACTGTGAATTTACTCTTTACAATGCCCCATGTAATATAGCAGATGAAATTCATCTGCAATGCCAATGTACCACTTGTCCTGTATTTAAAGAGATAAAGTAATTCATAGGGCCTTACCTTGTGTGTGCATGTTTCTTCTACAGGGATAATTGGTCCCCATGATTTAATCATCAATTAACAATCCATTAGATTTATTTTGTCCATCCAACCTTGCTGCCAGCACTCTGGCATATTGCTACTAGGCAGAATCACTGACATGGCTGTCTTCAATATAGATTTCTTCTTTTGTAAACCTAATATAAACCATGCCATTCACATTTATCGGGTGAAATCCTCACCTTGTTGAGATCAATGGGAATTTTGCAATTGACTTCTGTGAGAATGGAAATGCAGTGCTAGTCACGCCATTCCTTATTAGATGCTCCATCTGTAATCAGTTAGCTTTATTACAGGCCAAAATACTCGTCTTACATGGGTTTGTTTTATACAAGGCTTCACCCTTCACCTGAGAAGCATTGGAAACATTCGCAAATTTACACAAAAATTAAACAAATTAAAACTAAGCAGACATTTATACAAATGGTATTTTAGCTGTATTCTTAGAATGATTAAAATCTAAGATGCCAGATGAATAATTGTACTTCTTTCTATTACTTACACTTATGTTAGTTTGTTCACGTTTATGCTCAGGGCTTATCAAGCATTTGCAAAGAAGCGAGAAAGGAAGGTGCACATTCTGGAGGTTCTAGAGCCCAGAGTCTGTGAGGAGTTGAGTGCCTTCCGCAAGGGGCCAAACTCTCTCAGCTCCTCAGAGTTTCAAGAGCTACTCTATGGAGTTGAAATCAATGGGAGTTAGATGCCTAAAAACCTTTGAGGGTCTGGGCATAATTAGGTAAAAATGATTCTAACATTTACAATTATTGCTGCCTTGCTCAATACCTTTAATCCAGAACAGTCATATAGAGGTCAGCATTGTGTTGTAAGTTTCACAATGCATGCATGGACTGTGCCTGTATATATAATCACGTTCCCCATACATTCTAGTTATGAAAAGACATAGAAACACCAAGCTGTTAAACCAAAATGAAAGCATAAAGAGGAACAGTATCAACCTCAAGGGCTAATGGTTTGCTAAGTTCCACTTTCCAAAGTGGCATTTGAGTTATAGCAGTCTAAAAACAAGCTATGGCCTGAAACCACAAAATGGCTTTCGGTTTCTGACTTGTATTTATAGAATTACAAAACTGCTTGTTGTTTTTTCTTCTGGGTTTGTACATATACCTATTATGCTTATGACTCCATATTTCAAGCTGCATTACAGAAGAATGTCTACTGCTTTTGTGTTAAAGACAAAACATGTTCAAATAAATCTTGGGTAAGCAAAGGATTCTTAGTGTATTGACATATAATAACATTTAAAAAGTAAAATCAGCCCCAAGTTCAGGGTTCTTGGTTTGAATGATGTACGTGGTGCAAATGACCTGATTTGATAATAGATGAAAGCAGAATTAACATTCAGATACATATTTGTAAAGTGGTAGATAGCCATTACACTATTACTGGCTCTTGGAAGGCTTTTCAGCTATGATAAACCATATCTAACATGAATGCTATTCTAGTTCCAGTTCATATCAGTGATTTCAATAGTTGGGTTTGTTGTCCTGATGGCCATTTACATGATAAAACCAGTCACCATAGATTTTCCAGAAGACCAAGAAACCATTATCAGCATTGACCAGCAGATGGAGGAGCAACGAGTCTTTGGAGATACCTTGGAAGACAAGATGACTAACGAGGACAATGTCAATACATGTAATGATTCATGCAAGTAAGCCAGATCTGATTGTTTGTAGAGAGAGTTAATTAACTGATGGAGAAATAGTCATAATGTTAACAAAAGGTGGAAGATAGCAAAGCAGCATACTGCAATGGTTTATAAAGCACCACTAACTTGGGAAGATAATTTATCCTTCTGATAGCACATTTCATGGGATTACAGAAACTAGAGAAAGCAAACAGTCTGTGGCACATAGAGAGGAATATTCTTCCGTGTCCTGCATTAACAACTCAGTGCACGAATGTTTGTCTCATGATATGCAATTGCCATTGCAGTTTTGAACTCGTGGAAAGTATTCCATGTGACATGGCTTATGAGACAAATAGCACCACTATGAAACCCTTGTACCAAGCCTGGATGGGTCTCCTCAACATGACACAGGAAAGAATTCATGTGGCTTCTTACTACTGGTCTCTGAAAGGAGAAGATATAAATGTAAATGATTCCTCTTCTGAACAGGTATGAGCAAACCAAGAAAATAAACTCACATATGATCCTTGGAGCAGTGCACCTACCCAGTCTGGTTCCAGTGCACCTACCCAGACCTCTCCATTGCCTCAGCTGACTGCCATCTCATGTCATTCTCTTGACCTTCAGAACCTAACACGACAGAGGTGATGTAGACCTCCATACGAATAACGAGAAGGCCACCTCTTCCAGAGTACCAAAGTCCAAGCAAACACAAAAGCAATAGTCTCCCACCCTGACCCGAAGCTGGGCACAGCCCTTCCTTTCCCAAGAGTCTCTTCTCTTCCAAACCTGCCCTTCCCTTGCGCTCAGCTCTGCCCCCTCCTGGGCTCTATTCAGTCTTTGTGTGGCTGCCACTTGTTTGCAAAGATCACTGCCTCACCTTAGTAGGTGGCAGTCTAGGAGGTATCCATGCTCACCCTCTTCTGTGGATTTCCAGCCTTGAGAATTCCCCTGCTGTTCCTTCTGATATTGTCTACCCTCCCAGTACTTCTCTTTCTCTCCCCTGACCCATAGGCTGCTCTTATCCCTCCCTCCTAGGACTTGCCCGTCACATGACTTCTCTCATTTACTCCACCCAGGAAAAGAGAGACATGTAGCACAGGAGCTAATGAGACCCCTACCTTCGTAAAGGGCCAACTCATCCTGTTATAAACCCTTCTACTTTCATCCTCAGAGACAAATAATTCAGAACATCAATTCAGTGTATCAGCAGCCAGTAGAATAGTGATAGAGATGCAGCTGTGTTAGTCTGGTGTAGCTGAAACAAAAGACAGAATTATGTAGCACTTTAAAGACTAACAAGATGGTTTATTAGGTGATGAGCTTTCGTAGGCCAGACCCACTTCCTCAGATCAATATGTGGAAGAAAATCGGCACAACCATATATACCAAAGTGATACAATCAAAAAAAATGAATGCATGTGAAATTGACAAATTAAATTTTAGAACGGAGTGGAGGTGAGGGGGGAAGGTTAGTTTCTGTGAGGTAATGACATAGGGGTGATAATAAGGGAAGTTTCTGTGAGGTAATGACATTGGGGTGATAATTGGGGAAGCTATCTTTGTAATGGGTGAGATAATTAGAGTCTTTGTTTAAACTTATACATAAAGTGTCAAATTTAAGCATGAATGACAATTCTGAAGCTTCTTGTTGAAGTCTGGAGTTAAAGTCTCTTTGAAGCAATATGCATGTTTTAAGGTAATTGAGGGATTGAGCAGTCTGGCTGAAATGGCAAGCAACAGCTTTCTCTCTGTGAGAGAGTCTATGTCTGTTTTGTGTCCATTGATTCTTTGGCGAAGTGTCTGAGACGTTTGTCCAATGTACACAGCAGATGGACACTTTAGGCACATGATGGCATAAATTATATTTCTGGATGAACAGGAATATGTGTTCTTGATCTTGTAACTGGCATGGTTAAGTCCAATAATGGTATCAGCAGAGTAAATATGTGGACAAAGCTGACACTGGGGTTTGTTGCAAGGGAAAGTTCCAGGGTTGGTATGAGTGTGATATGTCCTGTGGTTGTTGGTAAGAATCATCCTGAGGTTAAGTCATGGAAGGGATCCTAAAGGAATCCATTTTGAGACACTTGGATGAGAGGAAAGTGATCAGGAATAGTCAGCATGGATTCACAAAGGGCAAGTCGTGCCTGACCAATCTGATTAGCTTCTATGATGAGGTAACTGGCTCGGTGGACATGGGAAAGTCAGTGGATGTTATATACCTTGACTTTAGCAAGGCTTTTGATACGGTCTCCCACAATATTCTTGCCAGCAAGTTAAGGGAATGTGGATTGGATAAATGGACGGTAAGATGGATAGAAAGATGGGAAGAAGGCCGGGCCCAGCGGGTAGTGATCAACGGTTCGATGTCAGGATGGTGGTTGGTTTCTAGTGGAGTGCCCCAAGGTTCGGTTCTAGGACCGGTTTTGTTCAATATCTTTATTAATGACCTGGATGAGGGGATAGATTGCACCCTCAGCAAGTTTGCAGATGACACTAAGCTGGGGGGAGAGGTAGATACGCTTAAGGGCAGAGATAGGATCCAGAGTGACTTAGACAAATTGGAGGATTGGGCCATTAGAAATCTCATGAGATTCAACAAAGACAAGAGTAGAGTCCTGCACTTGGGACGGAAGAATCCCAAGCATAGTTACAGGCTGGGGACCAACCAGTTAAGTAGTAGTTCTGCAGAAAAGGACCTGGGGGTTACAGTGGATGAGAAGCTAGATATGAGTCAACAGTGTGCCCTTGTAGCCAAGAAGGCTAATGGCATATTAGGATGCATTAAGAGGAGCATTGCCAGCAGATCCAGAGATGTCATTATTCCCCTTTATTCGGCTTTGGTGAGGCCACATCTGGAGTATTGTGTCCAGTTCTGGGCCCCCCACTACAAAAAGGATGCGGAAGCATTGGAGAGGGTCCAGCGGAGGGCAATCAAAATGATTAGGGGGCTGGAGCATATGACCTACGAGGAGAGGCTGAGGGACTTGGGTCTGTTTAGTCTGCAGAAGCGAAGAGTGAGGGGGGATTTGATAGCAGCCTTCAACTTCCTGAAGGGAGGTTCCAAAGAGGATGGAGAGAGGCTGTTCTCAGTAGTGACAGATGGCAGAACAAGGAGCAATGGTCTCAAGTTGTGGTGGGAGAGGTCCAGATTGGATATTAGGAAAAACTATTTTACTAGAAGGGTAGTGAAGCATTGGAATGGGTTACCTAGGTAAGTAGTGGAGTCTCCATCCCTAGAGGTATTTAAGTCTCGGCTTGACAAAGCCCTGGCCGGGTTGATTTAGATGGGATTGGTCCTGCCTAGAGCGGGGGGCTGGACTTGACGACCTTCTGGGGTCTCTTCCAGTTCTATGATTCTATGATAAGGGGATGGTTGGATGAAATAACATGATCTTGGTAACTAATTGACCATTCATTATCAGTTGGAAATAGGTCAATGGAGGGATGATAGGAGTTGCTATAGGGAACTTTCTGGCTGTCTGGCTGGTGAGTCTTGCCCACATGCTCAGGGTTTAGCTGATCGCCATATTTGGGGTCGGGAAGGAATTTTCCTCCAGGGTAGATTGGCAGAGGCCCTGGAGGTTTTTCGCCTTCCTCTGTAGCATTGGGCACAGATCACAGCTGAAGGACTCTCTGCATGTTGGGTCCTTCAAAGTATTTGAATGCTTCAATATCTTTGATATAGGTGAGAGGATTATTCTAAGAGGGGTGGTTGAGATTCTGTGGCCTGCACTGTGCAGGGGGTCAGACTAGATGATCATAATGGTCCCTTCTGACCTTAAAGTCTATGAATCTATGAATAAGTGGTTGTCTATAGGAGACGATGGGTCTGTCTCCCAGAGCTTCTTGGAGTGTAGTATCCTGTTCCAGTATAGGTTGTAGTTTATTGTTAATGCGTTGGACGGGTTTAAGTTGGGGGCTATAGGTGATGACAAGTGGTGTTCTATTGTTGGTTTTCCTGGGTCTGTCTTGAAGTAGATGGTTTCTGGGTATTTGTCTGGCTCTTTCAATTTGTTTTTTTTATTTCTCTGGGTGGGTAATTGAGGTTTAAAAATGCTTGGTAGGGATCCTGAAGTTTCTGGTCTCTGTCAGTGGGATTAGAGCAGATGCGATTGTATCTAAGGGCTTGGCTATAGACGATGGATTGTATGGTGTGTCCTGGATAGGAGCTGGAGGCATGTAGGTAACTGTAGGAGTCAGTGGGTTTTCTGTAGAGAGTGGTGTCTAATTTACCATTGGTGATTTGTACTGTGGTGTTCAGGAAATGGATCTCTCGTGTAGAATGGTCCAGGCTGAGATTGATGGTGGGGTGTAGGTTGTTAAAGTCTCTGTGGAATGTCTCCAGTGTTTCTTGGACATGGGTCCAGATCATAAAGATGTCATCAATGTAGCGTAAGTAGAGAAGGGGTAAAAGGGGATGGGATCTGAGGAAACATTGTTCTAAGTCAGTCATAAAGATGTTAGCATATTGTGGGGCCATGCGGGTACCCATGGCTGTACCGCTGATCTGGAGGTATAAGTTGTCACCAAATTGGAAATAATTGTGGGTGAGAACAAAGTTACATAGGTCTGCTACCAGAGTGGCAGTGGTATCCTCTGGGATAGTGTTTCTAATTGCTTGTAATCCGTCTTCATGTGGAATATTGGTGTAGAGAGCTTCTACATCCATGGTAGCAAGGATGGCATTATCAGGGAGGTTATCAATGTTTTGTAGTTTTCTCAGGAAGTCAGTAGTATCTCAGAGATAGCTGGGAGTGTTGGTTGCGTAGGGTTTGAGAAGAGAGTCTACATAACTGGATAATCCAGTAGTGAGAGTGCTGATATCTGAGATGATGGGGTGTCCGTGGTGTCCAGGTTTATGGATTTTGGGAAGCAGATAGAACAATCCTGGTCGGGGTTCAGAAGGTGTGTCTGTGTGGATTTGGTCCTGAGTAGAGGTGGGGAGTTTTTTAAGGAGACAGCAAAGAGACTTTAACTCCAGACTTCAATGAGAAGCTTCAGAATTGTCATTCATGCTTAAATTTGACACTTTATGTATAGGTTTAAACAAAAACTCTAATTATCTCACCCATTACATAGCTTCCCCAATTATCACCCCTATGTCATTACCTCACAGAAACTAACCTTCCCCCCTCACCTCCACTCTGTTCAAAAATTTGATTTGTCAATTTCACATGCGTTCATTTTTTTGATTGTATCACTTTGGTATATATGGTTGTGCCAATTTTCTTCCACATATTGATCTGAGGAAGTGGGTCTGGCCAACAAAAGCTCATCACCTAATAAACCATCTTGTTAGTCTTTAAAGTGCTACATAGCAGCCAGTAGTTTTTGTTGCTGTTTGCATTTTGTCTTGGAACTCAAGACATATTTCAGTTCTAATGTTTTCTCTTTGGCTGTAATGACCTTCCTGCTAATGATATTAACCAGTAGGAAATAAATTGTATTAATCAATTGCAGGTATGGGGAACCTCAGGCTTGCTCCTCCCCGCCCCTGGCTTACCTATATGTGGCTCAGGGCTCTCCTTCTGCCCTCACATTGTGGAGCCTATGCCTACTACAGGACTGGAGCGCACAAAATCTACCAGCCTGGGTCCCCCTACCTAGGCTCTGGTGTGCAAGGGAAAAGTGGGGAGTGTCTTTCTCCTACTCAGTCAGGGGCCACGTCAGTGAGAGTCTGACATTTTTATTTGGCTTTTCACTTGTATGTGGCCCACAACTGACTTTTCTGTGGGTCAGCGCCCCCCCCCCCCACCAACCCAAAAAAGGTTCCCTATCCAGATCAATTGACTCTTTTGTTTGTGTCTTTAGTCCGTCTCTAGCTGAAATGCACTGAAAGATTAAACAATCCCACCCTTGAATTGTCTGTGTCTCCTTCAAAAGAAGCACCTAATTTTAGAAGGTCCTTGCTGTTTCTTATTGTCGTGCAGGATAATGAGTGGTGCATTATATGCAGGGTGAAGATATTCTGAAGAAGTTTGAAAGTTTACTTATGGAGAATGTCTCGGTGTATATTGCAACAAGCTTGCCAACTTTAGCTGTAAATTCAACTGACCTTAAAGTGTTGAAGGAAAAAGGTAACTATGTAATTCACATTGCCTCTTCAGGTCAGCAATAAGGTAAGCAAGGACCAATGTGAAACTGAACTCTTAAAACCTAATTCAGGTCATGCTTAATCTGTAAACAACAAGACTACTTAAAATTAAGATTGTGCTTAAGAGTTGTGCTAGGTTGGGTCCTTTGTATATATTGATACATTTAAGTTACTTTTCTGAAAGTTAAGCTTTAGTAAATATACATATATTATACAAATGCTCAACATTTATATTATAAAAACAAGCACTAGAAATCCATATACATTCTGGTCACCACAAGAATAATATAGACTATATTCTTTATGTTAAAATTAAAAATAATGTTGGGAATTACTTTAGCTAATGTACTTTTTCCCATTTATCCAATATTTTTCCTTAGGGGCTCATGTAAGAAGGATAAATTTTGGACATTTGACCAAAGGTGTGCTGCATTCTAAATTCTGGATTGTAGACATGAAACACATGTATATTGGCAGTGCAAATATGGACTGGAGGTCATTTTCTCAGGTCAGATGTACTTTAGATTGCTAAACATAAATTTAACCTCGATACACATGGTGGAAATGATATCCATGGGATAAATTTCAGAGCCATGTATTTATCATGCACATATTTTACCAATCATAGTTCTCCATGCTAACATCTGATAATAATATATAATATGGGCACACCAAGAAAACAGGGTGGGGTCAAGAAATCCTTTGAGGTGTAAGGGAATGGTTTTTGATATATGTTTACTCTCTCTGCAGGTAAAAGAAGTTGGTGCTGTGATATACAACTGCAGCTGCTTAGCCAAAGATCTATGGAAAACATTTAGAACATATTGGGATCTTGGACACGCAAATGCCACCGTTCCCTCCTCATGGCCAAGCAATTATTCCACCAAAATTAACAAGTATAGGCCTCTGGAAGTGCAGTTTAATGGTACCTTGACAACAGCCTATTTTTCTGTAAGCAGATTTTAAATTAAAATCTTTTTTGTAAACTGTTCCAAACTATTTCCCCAGAAATGTCATTTTCTGTATCTCTCTCTTCACGCAGGCTTAGTTACACTTTACTCAGCCCAGGTTAATTACGTAGCTGGTGATACTGTACCCTAATTCAAGTTTTCCCACCGTCCCCACAGCAATAGGTTGATGGGAGCAATTACTCCCATTGGCTTCCCTTACTCCTAGCAGGAGCAGGAGTACTGGTGCTGATGGGGGCAACCTCTCAGTTCGATTTAGCAGGTCTTTACTAGACCTTCTAAATCAAACTCTGGAAGATCAACTATGGCAGCGTCGATCTCCTGCATAGTGAAGACAAGCTCGCAGGTTGAGTAGCACCTTATTCCAAAGGTTCAGTGGGACTACGCATGGAATAAGGCCCTATGCACATAGGCATCCACTAGCCTCAGTGGGCTTTGCCTTCCCAAACCACTAGGCATGGCCCAGCCCACACTTCGCTCCCAGAACACCTGCTGTCGGTATTCTGGGGGTGGAGTGTTACTATCCCCAGCGCTTGCCTTCCCTGCCCTCCTTCCTCCCCCGTGCTCTGGGGCTGAGGAGGTTTGGATCACACGGCCTCCTCCCTCCCCAGTGCTCCAGACTGGGGATGCTGGGGCACATGCCTGCGTGTGCTCACCCACTTCCTTCCCCGTGGTGGAGGGGGGGAGGTATGCGCACTTAGCACACTGCCTCCCCTTTCCTCTTCTCTGTGATGGGGGTGGGGCCTGGCAGGGGGCAGGTCTATAAGTGGGGCTAGGGGCCTGCCTCCCCCAGCCCTAGCTGCACCGACAGCCCATGCCTATGCAACACAAGTAAGGGATATAGAACCAGGCACTCTATCCTGCCCTGGGTTACTCATATTATGTGGTAATTTACAGTTCAGAATGGGACTACTTCAGGATTAATCCATTACTCAGCGTAAGAATGGCAAAATCTGGCCTGTAGTAAATAGTTTATTGCAGGTCTAGGCCATGATGGTTTTATATCTTTTTTTATTACCTTGTAATGGCTAGTAGATTTGAAATACAGAATTACTGTCATATTTCATATGGTTTCTTCCTTAGGGTAGTAACTATTTGCAGGACACGTTGATTATATTCT
Organism: Pelodiscus sinensis; assembly: GCF_049634645.1. NCBI lineage: Eukaryota > Metazoa > Chordata > Testudines > Trionychidae > Pelodiscus > Pelodiscus sinensis. The sequence continues at coordinate 17,755,440 of NC_134714.1, read as the reverse complement.
GTGATTTTGGGTCCAGTTTTAGAACCTACAAATTGTTTTAACAATTCATGATCCTGTAAATGAATACAAGTCAGGAAGTTCTGTATATGTAATCAAAACCGAGTAGAGGTTAATATAAATCAAAGTTTGTTGAAAGAAAATGTAAGTTGTGGAACAGGACAGAGAAAGGTATGAGAATCATCAGACTTTGTTTCCCTCCTTTACAGGCCTCTCCTCCGGCATTTTGCCCAAAGGGCCGCACTCCAGATCTTATTTCTATTATAGATGTTATAAATGATGCAGAAGAATATGTGTATGTCTCAGTCATGGAGTATTTTCCTACAACGCGCTTCAGTCACCCAGCAAAGTAGGTTAAACTTCGATAACTCACTCAGCTATATGTCCTTTGCTTTTGCAGAAATTTGTTCTTAGCAAAAATGCAGCATTTTCTCCCTTTCAGAAATATTAATGTTATTTTTTCACCAATGGAGAGAACTGAGACTTTTGGACATTCTGCTGTTGTTATGCCATTGCAAAGTGCATGTAAAACAGTAACCTTCTGTTTCAGTCACACTTCACACTGATTTTGCTCTTACTTCATAGCTTCATAGAAATGTAAGTAGGGCTAAAAGGGAGCTCAGTAAGTCATCAAGTTCAGACCCTTGTCATCAGACAGGACCAACTAAACATAGACTCTCCCTGTCAGGCATTTATTCAACTTATTCTTAAAAATATTCAGTAATGGGGATTCCACAGTCTTCCGTGGAAGCTTATTTGTTCTTAACTACACGTACAATTAAAAAGTTTACTGGAGTAAATATCTACACAGGCTGCTGGGCAATGAAGAATCAGGCCCATTTCCTCCTAACCTTACTCAAGGCAAAAGCATAGCCGTTACAGAATAGATTAGCAGAAACACTAAGATCTGGGGTAAATTTTTCAAAAGAAAATGCAGCTTCCTCTGCATCTCCTCCGCTTCTTCTCATTATGGTTGCAGTGTCCCTTTGAAGTTTCTTTGCTTTTTCCATCCTACTTAACAAATACTTCTATGGACACCCAGACTCTTCAATGCCTCCATAAAAAGAGATGAAGTAGCCAGCACTATATGATCAGCTAGTGCTCCATGGGCTGCTGGCAAATTCTCTCTGGCTTTGGCATTATACAGTCTCTGGTCCTAAGCTTAGCCGCAAGTAATACAGAAATCTGCCAAGTCATTTGGTGTTTTTAAAAAAGCCCCAAAACCTCTCAGCTGCACTTGAATTAGGAACATTATATGAAGCCAACTTGCCTGGGTAATTTAAAATATATTGGCATCTGGCATTGCTGGTTTATCTGACAGCTAAAAAAAGTCTAATCAAGATGATGAGCAATTATATTTGAGTGTGTTGCTTAAAGTGTCCTGGGAGGAACAGATTATGTGTCTATCCACAGTCACATCATGCTATATATGCTCAGGAATTATAGTTGTTCCCTAATGAACATGTGACAGTGTGTATTACCTGCAGTCCTAGGCATCTAGAATTTATAGAGGTAGGTGGGTTATAGAATCACAGAAATGGAAGGATGAAAGGTATCTTGAGAGGTCATCTATCCAGCCCCCTGCACTGAGGCAGTGGCCAGTTAGATCGATCACAAAGGGAGAGCAGGGCCTTTGTCGGTCGATCGATCCAATGCTCCTCTGGAGTTGGTGGCAAGACAAACCCGAAGTTCCACAGCAAAGCACCCTGCTTTTATAATCCTTTTCTCTGTTGAAGTCTATGGATTCTGCTGTGTCAGCCTGTGCCTGGAGTGTTATCTTTTTGATATCAGTGTTCCCAAAACATTTCCAAAGCTCATCGTGTAATCAATCATCTTTCAGGGGTACTAGCTCCACTTTAATCTGCCACTAATCCAATCATCCTGTGAGTAGGGGTATGCATCGATGGTTATATATGGTGGTTCTTTGATGCCGGATAGTCTAGTTTTCACCCACGCTCACCCCTCCTTCTTTGGCCATATGGTTCTGAGCAATAACTTTTGCACCTTTATCTCGACACGTACATACCACTTTCACACAAACAATCTTTTACTCTCGAGGAAAAGCATAACTTCAGTATCTGCACTGGGCAAAGCAAAAAGGCATTGTAAATCAAACAATTAAGGCCTTAGCCTTCAACATTCCTCTAGTCTCATTAACACAGACACAATACCAAAACTCGATGGGTGCATCTAGACTGGCAAGCTTTTGCACAAAAGCTTGCTAGGTGTCTACACTGGCCGCTTGAATTTGCACAAGAGCACTGACTTTGTAATGTACAAATTCAGTGCTTCTTGCGCAAATACTTTCACGCTCCCGCTTGGGAAAAAGCCCTCTTGCGCAAGAATACAGGGAAGAACTGTTTTGCGCAAAAAAGCCCCGATGGCTAAAATGGTGATCGGGGCTTTCTTGCGCAAAATCGTGTCTAGACTGGCCACGGATGCTTTTGCGCAAAAGCATCCATGCCAATCTAGATGCGTTTTTGCGGAAATACTTTTAATGGAAAAACTTTTCCGTTAAAAGTATTTCCACAAAATCATGCCAGTCTAGACACAGCCTCTCTCTTTACTCACTACACTTAAGTATATATCTCTTATATTTCCTTGTTCTAAACTAAAGGATTTGACTTACTACAAAATTAAATAATAAGAATATAATATTATTATATTTAAATATAATATTTAAATAATAATATAATTAAATATGATTATATTACCTTACATTACTAAACCTAAAATACAAATATAAAAAAAAGAATAAAACTTTCAATCCCAACAAGGAGAGGGGGCATGATTCTTCTTAGCTGCCTGTTATTCTAACAAGCAGCTCCCGTTGGCGGTTTCTTCCAGAAACAGGTCAATGGGAATGTGCTGGGGGTGGAGCGGCTCCTAAAGCTTCTCCCCTCCCCTCCAGTTTTAAAACAGAAATGGAGCCCTGCAGCCGCGTTTCTGCATGGTGCGCGGGGCAAGTAGGGGAACCTACCTGTGGCTTCCTGCTGCCTCTGAGAGCTGGACCTGGTGGCTTGGTGGGCCGGATCTGGCCCGTGGGCCGTATTTTGCCCAGACCTGCACTTCCGCCTGATGGATAGTTTTGCAATTCTGATGGGGGAAAATTCTGTTTGTGTCATATATTTGATTTTTTGTATGTCTTTTCTCTTTTTGCCTGGAATATTTGCCTGGAAATAGGCTCCACTCTGCCCAACCCCTGCCATTTCTTAACATTACACATTCTCTACTTGAAGCCTTAATCTCCCATTTGTGTTCTCTGGGGGCCTGATCTGATGCAAATAGATGTCTGAGGTCTGGGGAATGCAGGATTGAGCCCCTGGAAATCTCCCCAGTATCCAGATGTCATGTTACAAAGAGCGGTAAGGCTGATTAGTTCAGATTAGGCAGAAAGAAGCAGCTGAGGCAGCTGAACTCGGAAGGAACCAAGCTTCTGTTTTCATACCCAAGGGTTCATTAATTATAAATTAGGCTAGTGAGTGAGCTGCATGAGTATCCCTCCATCTCAGTGGGGTCACAAGATAGTTGTAACTAAGGCAGTCTCCCCCGATATAATTGCGCTTGTGTACCTAGCATTTGTGGGGTGTGTCGATTGAACCGTAGCAGCACTTAGATTGGAGGCAGAGGGAGCGTACACAACTCTCATAGGCTACATCTAGACTGCATCCCTCTGTTGACAGAGATGTAGATTAGGCACATCGAAATTGCTAATGAGGTTACAGGATCTGTCGAAAAAGGGTTTATTTTCAACAGATCTGTGTCTAGACTGCCGTTTTTTTCCAAAAAACTCCATTTTGAAAAAGCGGTGGCCATGTTTATGCTAATGAAGCAGGGGATATTTAAATCCCTGCTTCATTAGCAATGTCAATGTGCCTGATCTACATCTCTGTCACTTTAGTAATACTGGTAAGGGGGAAAAAAATGACATGGACAGAAAGCAGTGGACTCTAGCAACTCTGCATGTGGGCAACAGGGAATGACATGTCTGGCAGGCCACTCATTGAATCCCGATGAGCCACATACAGACTATGGGTTGCAGGTTGCCCACCACTGTTTGGCAGAATGACTCCTGGTTTTCCCCCCAGAGGTCCCCATTGCCTTTGACAGGGTAGTAACTTCAAAGGTTTGATCCAAACTTACATTATTATTACTGTAGTTACTTTCTTATCAATGTGGTATTAGATGTTTGTCTCAATTTTCTCTGAAGGTATTCTTCTGTTCATTTACTTGCATTCCTACAGATACTGGCCCGACATTGACAATGCTCTGAGACGTGTGGCATTCAACCACAATGTGCAAATCAGGCTTTTGATCAGCTGCTGGCTCCACACTGACCCATCTATGTTCCATTACTTGCAGTCACTTCGTGCACTCAGTGATCCACATACCAACATCACCATAGATGTGGTAAGATAAGAACAATCTTTTGGCATAACATCATAATGGCCATCCTTTTAAAAAGATATTTTTCAAGCAGGCACTGCAACATGTGTATAAATGTAAAACACTGTCTATAAATACATGTGCATACACATTTGATTACAGACCTTGCAGCAATAGACCTTTGAAATTTGGGTTTACGTGATGTTATTCTTCAACCCAGCAACCACTTTCATCAGCACTAGTTTGATTTCAGTAGCATTCTTAATATGGACCTATTAGGATGGAAGACCAGAGAATTATGAAGCATATTTACCTAGGAATGCCAGTATATGGCTGGTGATTATGTAGTTGCCAAAAACTTTAGAGGTACAATCTGATTGCCAGTGATAGATGTAAAGTTAATATACAACCAGACCATGTTAAGGACTTAAACTGAGCTAGGTGGCACTTGATTTGCAAGGAATCTACATCTCTGTATGATTTGTCATGATGACGACATTCTTCTAGGAAACAATGGCTGTAACTATTTCAGTTTGCAATATTAATGCACATGCAAAAATATCTACAAAGAACAGATGACTCATTACAATTGTTGTGATAGGCTAAGTAACAAGCTCTACTTCTCACCCTCTGCCAACTTTCACTGCATTATCCTTCTGTGGTGGCATGGTTAGGAAATTACACTTTATCTAATCAGTCTCACCACTCCCACTTTTATGAATGGGATTTCTCGCTGGTTACCTCTCTGCAAATGACACTAAATAATTCCTAGAGATGGATATAGAAACTAAGGTGAAATCCCTGGCCATGGGAAGCTCCAAGCTTGGTGCAGGTAGATGCATAGAGGTGAATAAGAATCAAAATGGTTGGACTTTTAGCAGGGAAGATAACAAACAAGGACTTGAAATGTAATTTTTAATTAAAGTAAAAAAATTGTAAGGCACTCTTGCTCTTTTCAATTCCACTCTGTCTGAGATCAGCTGATTCCATTGTACAGTAATGCTGCAACAATCAATGATAAATGCAGAATAATAACACTATTAAACAGCTGTCTAAACTGTATTAATTTTTTTTACTGTAATGTGATAGCTCTTTTACAGATGGAATGTTGTGAAGTACATATTATCCTTATCTGATCACACTGTCTCAAACAGTTTTACTCAGAGTGGAATCATTAGTTTGTCCAAGTTAACTTTCTGGGATAATAGCAAAATATCAAAACGATCTAAAGCCATAGTTTTGAATATTCTATTCTATGTTGACTTATTTGAAAACCAGGAAAGTTTGCAGCATCCAATAATATAATTTATGCTTCACTCCAGTAATTCTTTGTATGATTCGTAATTATTTTCCTTGCAGAAAATCTTTATTGTTCCAGTCCTGAATCACACAAACATCCCTTTTGGGAGAGTGAATCACAACAAATATATGGTCACTGATAAAGTAGCATATGTTGGTAAGTGTCCTGTTTTAAGACATGATCAGGACTACAGGATTGGGACGGAGTAGAAATTCGATTGAGTGTCATGTCAAATGTTAGCTAAATTCACCATGAAGAGGTCAGAAACGTATAGCAGATACCTTGAGCAAAATATCTGCACTGGATAAAAGACTAAAGACATGATGGAGGGAAAAGAATATAGGGTAAATTCAGCAAGAGATTATTTTATTGGCTTGTGAATCATTAAAAATGAAGTAGAGGAGATCATGACCCTGAAAGAGCAGAGATTCATGTTATTGTCAAGTACTCTCAGTAATCTCATAAATTGTGTACTTAGATATTTGCAATGACACTTAGTATTCCAGGAAAGAAAACATTATTTGGCTTTAACAAAAAGCTTAATATGTGGAATCCATTGCCCAGTTGTTTAAGCAGTATTCCAGGACTGGAGTAGAGGATACAGGGGCCTTAGAGACCCTAAATTATCAACCACCACATTGGTGATGTTGAGATCTCATTCCTATATTAGAATCCTACATAAGAGTAAGAGATGGAAGAGGTCACAAAGTTCACCACCCTATCAGTATTGATTGTCCTATTGAGTATTCTTCAAAAGAGAGGTGTATTTACAAAGAGAATTTATTTTCTGCCCAAAGCACCTCTTGGAATGATTGGGAGATTTGTCTGAGTGAGACCACCAGTCACAAAACCCTACGTGCTGAAAATTTGATATATTCACAGTGCTCAGTGCTTTGTGTTGACTGAGCCTCAAAAAAAAACCAAACAAACAAACCACCACGTTCAGATGGATCCCTGCCTTGATCAGAGACATCTAGTGAATAGCATCGACACATGTGTAGCACGCAGTGGCTGTGGATGTTGTATTCACCTAGACCAGGAGGTGGGCTATAAGTGGCCTGGGAGCTGGATGCAATATGCAAGGGTTAGGGTTAGTGCTGGCGAGCTGCTAGGTACTTTTTTTTACATGAGCTTCCACAAGAATGGCTACTTGCAGCTCCCTTTGGCCATGGTTCACCATTCCTGGCCAATGGAAGCTGCAGGAAGCAGTGTTGATTGGGCCATCAATTACTGCAGCTCCCATTGGCTGGGAATGGCGAACTGAGGCTAACAGGAGAGACAAATGGCTGTACCTGCAAAAGCTCAGATAAAGCATCTGTCAGCCAGCAAACTGTAGCCAACTCACGGGCCACTTATTGCCCATCCTTGGGCTAGACCCCGTTTATTTGTAATAAGTAAAGTTCAGCTGCAAGGCATATTTTTTTAGTCTTTTTCTTCTGATGGTTTAAAAGCATGGCAGAGATTGCATTGTCACTGGATAGCTAAGGCACTGCCCATAGAAAAGTGTGTGTGTGTGTGTGTGTGTGTGTGTGTGTGTACACACTTGCAGCCTATTTCGGAATAGGGCTGCAAGTGTAGGCATTCAAAATTGCAAATCAAGCCCAGGATTTAAATATCCCGCGCTTGATTTGCATTTTCCTGGCCGGGCGCCATTTTTTAAATTTACAAGCCCGTGTCTACATGTGGCATAACTACCTGTTATTCTTCCTGCAATGAGGTTTAACAGGTAGTTTGAAATAGGGCTTTATTTCGAACGCCCATTTCACTGCCGCGTGTGGATGCAGGCAGTTATTCCGGGCTTGTAAATTTCAAAAAATGGCGCCCAGCCAGGAAGATGCAAATCAAGCGCGGGATATTTAAATCCTGGGCTCGATTTGCAATTCTGAATGCCTACATTTGCAGCCCTATTCCGAAATAGGCTGCAAGTGTAGCCATACCATGAGTATGAGAGAGAACACAAGCAAAGTGAAATACATGTATGAGATATGGGCCTGAACCAAAATATCAGACCTGAACACTCCCCACATTCAAACTTTGTGAGACTTGCTCCTATTTCTAAAATGGGTCCATTCAGTTCATCTCTGCTACAACCTCCATCATGTAGGATATGTCGAGACTGCAGGCTTCTTTCAGAAGAAGCTTCTCTGGAAGAGATCTTCCTAAAAAACTTCTTCCAAAAGAGCATCTACACAACAAAAGCGCATTGAAAAAAAAATCGATCTGCTTTTTTGAAAGATAGTGTCCATTCAGCGTGGATGCTATCTCGCATTTAAGCTGTGATTACTATGGATGGAGTGCCCACCAAGGCACCTGTGCTTTTTCCTCTTTCCCCTTCTTTTGAAAGAACTCCCTCTTCCCCATCCACAGATGCCTTTTTCCAAAAGAGCTCTTTCGGAAAAAGGCTTCTTCCTCGTAGAAAGATGTTTATCAATGTCAGAAAAACCCCTCCGTTCTTAAGATTTTTTTTTTTCAAAAGAACGTGATTGCAGTGTGGACGTAAGTGAAGTTTGTTCAGAAAAATGTCCATTTTTCCAGAAAAACCTCTGCAGTGTAGACATACCCCAATAGGGACTCCTAAAGAGCCTCCAGGTGACTTAAAGTTGCTTGTCTGTAATGGAACCCTCAAATGAGAAAAAGCTGGCCTGATTTTCAAAGAGCTGGTGACTTGCAGCTCCCATTGACTTTAGTGGCATTTGTGGTTGTAGCACAGGCCTGCACAACTTGGAAAGAGGCAAGGGCCATATTATTCCAAAGAAAACAGCTGCGGGCCGCAAGTAGGGTTGCCAGCTGCTCTCCCAAAAAATACCGAACACACGGTCTAAAAATGTGTGTCAGGCATAAAAAAAACCTGCACCACCTGGCTTCAACATGCAACCACAGGAGGTGCCACCAGGCATCCGTCCAGTGCCCAGTTGGAAATTCAGAAAATACCGGACATTGCACATATCTGATTTTTTCTGAATTTTTTTACTGGGCAGAGCATGCAAATACTGGACTGTACAGTAGAAAACTGGACACCTGGCAACCCTAGCCGCAAGGGTAGGTTTGGGGGAGGGGGGGTGTTGATACTTAAGAATTTTTCAATTAAATCAAACAAATACTTTTTTTTAATGATTTTAATTTTTATGTATTTTAATTATTTAAATTTGTATTTATGAATACAGAGTGTCCATTCCCTCCCCTTGCCTGCAGCCTCTACACTGCGGGAAGCGTGAGAGGATCAAGAGGAAGCATTGGGAAAAGGGGGCACTCCCTCCCCACACCCTCCACCTCAGCTCCAGGCAGCGGGGAGCGGCCAGCCCGCCCCCCTCTCCCCACCCCGGGCCCCCCTTTGCACTGAGGAGCAGAGGTGGGGAGGGGGGGTGCTGCTTCTGCTCCCTCCCTCCCACCATCCCCCACGGGAGCATTTTTTTTTTTTTAACTGGTCCGGCCTTCAACCCTCCTCCCACTTTCACGGAGCGCGGCGGGCTCCTCCCCCCGCCTGGCCTCACCTGCCAGTGCCAGGATCTCTCTTGCAGCAGGCGCCTGGAAGCAGCGCCTCCGCGCTTGACTGAGCGCAGGGTCTGGGCAGACCGGAGCACTCAAACGCCGAGCAGAGGCAAATCTGGCTGGGCAGGCACGTGGCGCAGTGGGAGTCCGGCCCCAGTACACTCCCAGCCTCTCTGCCCTCCGCGGCAGGCAGAGGAGACCGGGGTCGGGGAGTCCTATCCACGTGGCAGTGCAGCAGGCATGCACCGCGTGGCGGAGTGACTCTGGGTGTTGGGGTGTTGTAGTGCCCCCCATAGGTTGGCACCCTGGGCACCTGTCTTGCTAGCCTGCCCCTTAATCCGGCGCTGGTCACAGGCCACACAGTGAGCCCCTGCGGGCCGCATGTGGCCTGCGGGCCATATGTTGTGCAGGCCTGTTGTAGCACATTTCTAAAGATCAGTCCACTTTTATAGAGGTGCATTAAATATGTTTTGAAGAGTCTAACATTAGGCTCCAGTCTTGAAATTTTATTCAATGTCCCGTCTCCCATTTCTGCCTCTGGCCAACAAAATACTTGAAATAAAATTTTTTCTTGTTAACCATCAATATTTCTATCCTGTAGGGACTTCCAATTGGTCTAAAGATTACTTTAGTACTACTGCTGGAGTTGGGCTGATTATCAACCAGATGTCAACAGATCCTCAAAGAAAGAAGCCAGTTATACAGGAACAATTAAAAAATCTTTTTGAACGAGACTGGAATTCCAAATATTCAGTAAATATGGAAGATCTGCATGGGCAGAAAGACTGTGTTTGGGAAGAGGAATTAAGTTACTTATAAAGTTCAATAGTTTTTTCTGTTTGAAATGTAATAGACATGAAATATATAGTTTATTCTTGATTCTGTGTCAAAGAAATCATTTCCTACTGGTATGCCCCACTACTGAATGTTCTGAGAGCAGGATAGTTCAATGTACCTGTATAATCAAATAATTCTTGGTAGTTAATATGTGAAATGTGTATGTTGCACATGGTTAATCCATATTTGTCAAATAAATAAAACATGGTAAATATGTCAGACTGCCCAGTATTGTGAGTGATATCAAAGGAATAAGCTGATTTTAATAGCAGAGATGCAAAGGGAGTCAGTTACATTTCCCTGGCATCTTTAATTCTGAGTTGCCTGACTGCTGGAGGTTTAACATGGGACCATTAATGTTACAATCAAACAATATCTCAGTGGATGTGCTTAAATATTTGATTACAGTCTGGGACAGCATTAGGCATGGACCATATAAGCAGCAACTCAGGGCACACTAAGGACCATATGGTATTTAATCACCCGAAGATGCAGATTCATAGATTTCAAGGCTAGAAGAAACCATTGTGATCTAGTCTGACTGTGTCCACCGGCTATAGAGCTTCCCGAGAATAATTCTTAGAGTGGATGTTTCAGAAAAATACATAATCTTTGATTTTAAAATGCTCAGTGATGAAGAATCTACCACCACACTTCATGAACAATGTTTAATTATTCTTACCATTACAAATTTACATTGTATTTCCAGTCTGAATTTGCCTAGCTTGAACTTTGAGCCACTGGATCCTGTTATCTTTCCTCTGCTAGTTTGAAGAGCCTTTTATATTTGTTCCCCACATAAGTACTTACAGAATGTAATCAAGTAGTCTTTCATTATAGGGCATGTGTTCTTATTCTTTAATCATTCTCCTGGTTCTTTTGTGAATCTTTATCAATTCATCTTCAGTTGTGGGCACCAGAACTGAACACAGTATTCCAGCAGAGGTCACACTGGTGCCAAACATATCTAAAATTACCTCTCTACTCTTACTTTAGATTTTCTTGTTCATGCATCCCAGGCTTGCATTAGCACTTTAGCTTCGTTGTCACACTGGGGCTATGTGTAGACTGGCATGATTTTCCGCAAATGCTTTTAACGGAAAAGTTTTCCGTTAAAAGCATTTGCAGAAAAGAGCGTCTAGATTGGCATGGACGCTTTTCCATAAAAGCACTTTTTGCGGAAAAGCGTCTGTGCCAATCTAGATGCGCTTTTGCGCAAAAAAGCCCCAATCGCCATTTTCACGATCGGGGCTTTTTTGCACAAAACAAATCTGAGCTGTCTAAACTGGCCCTTTTGCACAAAAGCTTTGTGCAAAAGGACTTTTGCCTGAATGGGAGCAGCATAGTATTTCTGCAAGAAGCACTGATTTCTTACATGAGGTCGTCAGTGTTCTTGCAGAAATTCAAGCGGCCAGTGTAGACAGCTGGCAAGTTTTTCCGCAAAAGCAGCTGCTTTTGCGGAAAAACTTGCCAGTCTAGACACTGCCTGGGAATGCCTATTCAACTGACTGTCCACCATGAACCCCAAATCCTTTTCACAGTTGTTGCTTCCCAGGACAGAGTGCCCTACTGTGTAAGTACAGCCTTCATTCTTACATGTATACATTGACATTTAGCCATATTAAAAGGCATACTGTTTGCTTACCCTCAGTTTACTAAGAGATCCAGATCATTCAGGATTTGTGACATGTCTTAATTATTTATCACTCCCCTATTTGTGTCATCTGCAAATGTTGTTAGTTTTTCTTCCAGGTTATTGATAAAGATGTTAAATAGCGTAGGGCCAATAACAGATCTCTGGAGGACCTTAGTAAAACACACACATATTCAATGTTGACTACCCATTTTTTATTACATTTTGAGATGTATCAGTTAGCCAGTTTTTAACCTGGTTAATGTCTGTGTACCAGTCTGAATCACTATGGCAGCCACCCCTAGAGTCTGGGACAGTTTGGGGTGGCCACAGCCCACGGTCAGGGTGGGCTGCAAATCTACACAAAGTCTAGAGCAGTGTAACGCCCACAGCCCTGGGTCAGGGTGGGCTGTGAGTCTCCACAAAGGCTATAGTAGTCTGATCGGCCATGGCCCTAGGTCAGGGCGGGGCAGCACATTTACACAAAGTTTATAGTAGTCCGATCGCTCAGGCCTGGTTGCAGGCTGAGTTGAGGGTCAGCTCTCCTAGCTCAGCAGAGAACCAACAAGCACAGGGGAGAGGGGGTTCCCCTACAGGGGGAACCTGCCACCCCAGGTGATGAGGTGGCGGGGGAGGAGAGAGGAGATGTGGGCCCTATCTACTCCACCGTGTCCCGGCCCGGGGCCCTAGCAGTGGCAGTGCAGGTGGCCACTCAGTCAGCAGGGATCCAAGCTGCAATCCAGTGACAGGGTTGGTGGGTCAGCCAGAGTCCCAGCCACAATGCGCTGCCCACCCAACCTCCATCTCATCAGCTGATGGGATGTCGGCTTTCCCTGGGCTGCTTCCTAATACCCCCTAGGGTCCTACCCGGCCAGCCAGCATCTCAGGCCCTCCGGTGTTGTCAGGGCATGCATGGGCTCGGGGCCTAGGTCCTGATGGGGTCCTGGCAATGCAGTCGTGGTCCTCAAGCCGGATGCTCACTCCAGTCCACTCAGCGATGCCTCAGTGCTGGGGAGAATTCGGCAAGGCCTTGGTTCATCCCTAGGGTTAGGCAGCAGTCCCAGGGGTCTTATCCAGTTATCCCTGGGGGAGGCTGGCTGTCAGCCCTTCCTTCTAGGGAGCCCAGTGAGAGCATCTGGCCTGCCTGTCCACTGAGCTCCAACTGAACTCTCCAGCTCTGTTTTTATAGTCCCAGCTCCACCCTTCCACTTCCTGGGGGAGGGGTTGGGTGTGTCAGGCACTGCCCACCAAGGATTCTTATGGAGGACTTCACCTTCTGGGTCAGTGGGTGACTATGCTGACTCACTACAGTCTGCCATGTTAATTTTATATAGTTTTAGGGTTTTAATCAAAATATTCCTCGCAGTTGAATACAGATGAGGATAGGCAGGCTGTGACCACCGGATAGAAGTTTTCAGTCTATACCAGATAGGTACCAAAAGGCTTTTGAAAATCACGCTAGATGCCTATATGCATCTTTGGGCATCTAAATACCTTTAAAAATCTGACCCTACATTTGTAGATCTGGCCTCTCATAGCCCAGCTACTCCTTGTCCCTCGGTAGTTGGAACAGCTTACAGGGTTCTGTACTTTTCAGGGCACCCCTCATACTGTATGAGAGCAGCTCAGACAAGGGGTTGATGCAGGTGTGACACAGCAAGCTGCCCCACTACCAGCACTGAACACAGCTGTGGGACATGGAGAAGTGAATCCCTGTTTAAAAATTTCTCGTCTACTATATTGCCAGGCAGCAGAGACCTACACAGGAAATATTTGTAGCACTGCTGGCTCAGATTTAAGTCAACCCACATTTACAATGACACCGAGGGATTAATCTGTTTACTATAGCTGCTTGTGTCAAAGAGCTATCTCTTGCCTTGAATTAGTGATGGGAACTGATACATTACAAACGTGAGCAATAAGGTTTCAGCGAAGCAGATTCAGATCTTAGTAAAACTAGTGGAAAAATTAGTGCCTCCGCTGAAATGCGGAGTTACTCCAGCCTTGTCTCAGTGTAATAAGATCTGGGTCTGGCCACACAACTAATTTCAGGGCAAAATCCTGTGAGGTTCTGGGTACTCTAAGTTCCCATTAACATCAAGTGAAGTCAATCCCTGCACCTTTCTAATCTGAAGCCTTGAAAAGGAATATCTATTTGCTGTGTGTTTGACTCACAGCTGTTAACATATAACACAGACAAAACAATCAGGGAGCACATCAGTACATTTTTGGAAAGCAGATAGTTCCAGCTATGGGATGTAAAAATCTTGAGACTGCCACAAGTAATATAAAAATCAGCTGCCGGGTGGTTACTTTGATATAAAAGAGATTTAAACACGGGGAAGATGCTGTTGTTTGTTTAGATTCTGGTCGTTTGAAACCTTAATCATTAGCTGGAATTTAATAACTGCATCACTGAGAATCTGCCAATCAAATTGTTACTCACCACGCAGTAGGGTGGCCAAATGTCATCCTAACATGTGCTCGCCTGTGTCCAAGCTGCCGATTCCAGATGAATTGTAGGGAAGCAACTGCCATTGCTCCCTCAGGACACTGGGGGGAGCTGTGTTGCCTGGCTCAAGAAAGCCAGGCCAGAGGTGAGCCTGTGGAGGGGTTAGTGGGTAGGAGGGGAAAGGATCAATGGGAACTGGGGGGGGGGGGGGGGGACACAAGGGAGCAGGTGTGATGGTGCAACACCATAGTGCCAGACATTAGTGCCATAGGGCCAGGCCCACACTCACAAGGAGCCCCAGCCCTGACTAAATCTACTTGTTCTGTGCCTCTGGCTCCTTGCCACCTCCTGGCCATTCCCCACTCCCACTGCTCATCTTGGCCTGTGGTCGGCTGGCTGGGGGCAGAGAAGGGCCCTCAGACACTGTGCCAGGCTCTCTTGATCAACCTCTCTCTGCCAAAGCAGCCGGCTGAGGAAGTCAGCATCTGCCCCCCACCCCCAGGTCCCTGTAAGAAAACGGCTCCTCCGCCCCAGGCACCACCAGCATCAGGCAGGCAGGGTGGAGTGGAGACCTCGGAGATGGGACTGTTCTGTGCTCCCAAGCATCATTTGCCCTGCTCCCTAACACCCGACCTGGCAGGGAGGAGGAGTGAGTCTCTGTGTACTCCCTAGGGAGTGCTGGACTGTGAGGGGGTGGAGGGAACTGAGCCCTGGTGGAGGTTTGTGTGTTTTGTGGTGCTAAGCAGTGGGAGGGTCTGTTGGGGGGAGCTGGGAGGTATTGGAGGTTTGTGTGCATTAGGGTGCTTGGCAGTGGCAGAGTCCAGATAGGGTGCTGTGTAGTTGTGGTGGTGGGTCTGTGGGAAAGGATGCTGGGCAATGAGGGTAGGGGAGACCTTCATGGGGGGTACTAGGGAGTGCGGGTTCTGTGTGACATGCTGGGCAGTTGTGATATGATGCTGGGTGGTGGTGGTGGTGGTATGCAGGGCTCTGTACAATTATGGAGGACTATGAGGGGACACAAGGTATAGGGAGTAGGGGACTGTTGGGTGGGGGAAGAGGGCTGTGTGGCGCCTCCAAGGGAAAGAGGCATACTGGCAGCACAGGGCTGGGTGGGCCAATGTGTGTCTGGCAACTGTCAGTTTGCAAACAATGTCCTTGCACTGTGTGTTTATGCCATGGTGCCCCATTTTCTCTGGCCAGCCCCTTGTTCCAGGGACCAATCTCCTTGCATCATACTCCATTGTCCACATCGGGCCCACACATATGTTTGGAGCCATAAAAAGTTAATTTGTCTGTTTTCAGGGAACAGGGCTCTGCCTTTCCATTCTGACTGATGTACTTTTGGGGACCCTGAAGCGGTCCCTAATCCCCTCTGGCTTTTCCCCACCATTTGGTAATGCCACACATGATACAGCACAAAACTTGGCAGCTCTGTGACTTGAACAACCCATGTCACGTGAATAATGGCTCCTTTAGGGCCAAATTGATTTAATCCCAGAACATTTTGTTTAACCTTGGTTTATGCAAGGTGAATGATATATAGCATAAATTCTCTGGCATATCTTATATACAGTTATGGTACATCATTTAACAAGGGAATTAACTCCATATGGTATTCCATTTTTTCAGTGGCGTCTGTCAGCCAAGTTCTACCTTTATTGCATGTCATAGATGTTGCATAAGTGTACATGGCTGTAGAATTTTGCCCTGTATAGCTGGCTCTAGATCCCAATGCTAATTCTGCAGCTGTACTAAAAGATTTGGTTGTAGCTCCAACGTGCCACAAGGTGACAGTGCTTGAGAACAATACTTCTGCTCTCAGAAAGTTACATGTTTATGTCGATGCTGTCACAGTAGTGTACATTAGGGAGTATGGTGAGTTTAATGGTGATACACTAGTTAGTTCATATACGTGTGTTAAATCAAGAATTTAACTTGTCTATAGCTTTTGGGATTGTTCTGAGCCTAGGAAGGCACCTGTCAGAACATAAGAAGGCTCCAATTTCATTTAGCTTCACCTCCCAACATGAAAATTCCTTAAAGTTGGCAAAATTCCAGCATTGGCTACCCCTCACTATTTAGCAAATGCATATAAGCCTATAGGTAACTGTACTGAGTCCATACACATTTATTTTCTTTGCTAAATGGCAGTCAACCTTTTCTGATTGTGAAATTAGGCAGGATGCTGCTCTGCTAGATGACAGAGCTGTGTCACATGTGCATCTAACAATGAAAAAGGCTTATGTGTTTAAAAATAGTATTTTAGTATTTGTGCTGATTGACAGCCTAGGAAAAGGAAGTCCTCTGTCCACAGACAAGGTACTTCTGGACATAGAATATGAAAGCCCTGGAACGAGGTAGCTCATTTTTCATTCCTATTTTATCCTTGTCTTCCACTGAGAATGCCAACAATGGGACCCATTATGATGTAATGTGGTTCCATTCGCACAAGAATAAGACCCCTAACTCATTTCAGGTAAGCACAGTGCATTTTTCAGTCACTTCCAACCAGCTGCTTAAGGTCCACTAGGTGGCACCCAAAGCTATATTTTCATTCCTCTAAATATATTATTTGTATTGGATTAGCTGAAAGAAGAACAAGAAAATTGTCTCCTTTACTTGTGAAGATGCCCCTATTGGGAGCTGATTTGATTGTTCCAATTGAATAGGGCTGTTGAAGGAAGTCATGGTCACAGACATAGGTGAGATCTCTTGGGCTAATCTATGGATGTTTTGAAATATCAGAGAGGAAACCAGAATGATGTATTGCTAAGCTGGAAATTTTTTGTGCTTTGTATCAGATCTTTTTAAGGGTGTTGTTTCCTTCCAAGACAGAAATAGTTGTACTACTCAAGTTTGAAGTTCCTGAATGCATATCTCATTCTTGCCAGGACTGCGTGTGGCTGGTAGGATGGGACACAACCATTCAGTAATTCACAGAGAGAAGTGAGAGTTTTGTTCCAACAAAATTATTTAGTAGTAAGGTGTCTAAGAGGACACTGAGTCTGAAGATTGATTTAATGATGAAAGTCACTTATAAAGGACAGTGTTATAGGGGAGGCAAGTTCTTGGAAGCACTATCCTTTTCTCTATCAGCATTACCAGTATCTTACCAGGATTTAGCTTGTGTGCACTGCTTTTTAGCCAAGAAGAAAAATGCCTTTGTGATTTAAGGCAGGAGCTTTGGTATCAGTCTATCTGGGTTTGGTTTTCAGCTCTGCCATATGCTACCTATGTGACCTCTGACAAATCACATCAGGCCTGGTTCTCATTTACATTAATGCTCCTTTGCAATGCCAGAGCAGAGTTGTGGGACCTTGGTGGAAAAGAAAACCAGGCCCTTAATCGCTGCTTGAGTCTTCAGTAGCCCATTTGTGAGATGAAGATGAAGATAATAATTCTTTTTTCCCACCCTTTGTCTGCCTTCTCCATTGAGACTGTGATCTCCTCAGGGTAGAACATGTCACTCACTTAGGGTGTGTCTAGTCTACACTTCTCTGCTGACAGAGAGATGTAGATTAGGCACATTGAAATTGCATAAAAATGGCTGTTGCTTTTTTTTGGTACGAGGCTTTGTCGGAGAAAAGCGGCAATCTAGAGGCTGATCTTTCGAAAAATAAAGCCTTTTTCGAAAGATCCTATAAACCTCATTTCACAAGGGATAAGGGATCTTTCGAAAAAGGCTTTATTTTTCGAAAGATCAGCCTCTAGATTGCTGCTTTTCTCCGACAAAGCTCTGTGCTGAAAAAAAGAGGCTGCCATTTTTATGCTAATGAAGCGTGGGATATTTAAATCCCCACTTCATTTGCAATTTCAATGTGCCTAATCTACATCGCCCTGTCGGCAGAGAAGTGTAGTCTAGACACACCCGAGGGCTGTGTCTACACTGGGCCACTTATTCCAGAAAAGCAGCCGCTTTTCTGGAATAAGCTGCTAGCTGTCTACACTGGCCACTTGCTTTTCCGGAAAAGCAATGACAATCTACTGTAAAATTGTCAGTGTTTTTCCGGAAAAACTATGCTGCTCCCATTCGGGCAAAAGTCCTTTTCCGGAAAAACTGTTCCGGAAAAGGGCCAGTGTAGACAGCACAGTAGTCTTTTCCGCAAAAAAAACCCGATCGCGAAAATGACGACGCTTTTCCGGGAAAAGTGCTTTTCTGGAAAAGCATCCTGCCAATGTAGACGCACTTTTTCCGGAAATACTTATAACGGAAAACTGTTCCGTTTTAACCATTTCCGGAAAAGGGTGCCAGTGTAGACATGGCCTAAGTGAAAAGCTAGACATACACAAATCCTTGAGTCTGGATTTCATACATCCGAGGGTACTGAGGGAGCTGGCAAATGTCATTGCAGAACCTTTGGCCATTATCTTTGAAAACTTGTGGAGATCGGAAGAGGTCCTGGATGATTGGAAAAAGGCAAATGTAGTGCCCATCTTTAAAAAAGAGAAGAAGGACATCCAGGGAAGTATAGACCAGTCAGCCTTACCTCAGTCTCTGGAAAAATCATGGAGGGGATTCATAAGGAATCCATTCTGAAGCACTTGGAAGAGAGGAAAGTGATCAGGAATAGACAACATGGATTCACCAAGGGCAAGTCATGCCTGACCAATCTGATTAGCTTCTATGATGAGGTAACCGGTTCTATGGACATGGGGAAGTCAGTGGATGTAATATACCTTGGCTTTAGCAAAGCTTTTGATACGGTCTCGCAGAATATTCTTGCCAGCAAGTTAAAGAAGTATGGATTGGATAAATGGACTGTAAGGTGGCTAGAAAGCTGTTCTAAGCTGTACTCATCTGCTTATGAAACAATGAATAGTCTAGCAGCACCTTAGAGACTAACAAAACATGTAGATGGTATTATGAGCTTCTTAAAGATAAAGAAGTGGGTTGTGCCCACAAAAGCTCATGATACCATGTACTGTACATGTTTTGTTAGTCTCTGAGGGTATGTCTACACTACAACGTTAATTCGAACTAACTTAGTTCGAATTAGTTACTTCGAACTAAGCTAATTCAAACTAACGGATCCAGACTAAAAAACTAGTTCGAATTAGCGTTTTGCTAATTCAAACTAGCATGTCCACATTAAGTGGATCCTGAACCGGGCTTAAGGATGGCCGGAAGCAGTGCCGGCAGGGCATCAGAGGAGGACTTAGAGCGTGGAGATGCTGTCTCAGGCTAGCTGAAGGCTGTGCTTAAAGGGTCCCGACCCCCACCCCGGACAGACAGTTCTCACGAGTGCCCCGCTTGCAAAGCAGTCCTGGCTTGGATTGCCCAGAGTACCCACACTGGGCACATCAGACCTCTCGGCCATCAGCCCGGCTGCACTTGCCGCAGGCTGCCATCTGGGGAGAGAGGGTAATTGGGGGGCTGCAGGAGAGCTTCCACCCCCAGAATCCCGCAGAGCCAGCCCAGTCCTCCCCATCGGGGGCTCGTGCCCCATTCCTCCCTCACCTCCTTCCACTTACCCTTCCCTAACCCCTCTTCTTGATGTACAAAATAAAGATAACATGTCTTCCAAAATGGAATCTGTCTTTATTGAACAAAACTGGGGGAGACTGGGAAAAGGAGGTGGGAGAGGGGAAGAGAGAGACTGGGAGAGGGGAGGGCAACTAAAATGATCAGGGGTTGGGAACAGGTCCCATATGAAGAGAGGCTAAAGAGACTGGGACTTTTCAGCTTAGAAAAGAGGAGACGGAGGGAGGACAGGATAGAGGTCTCTAAAAGCATGAGTGGGGTGGAGAGGGTGCATACAGAAAAGTTCTTTATTAGTTCCCATAAAGAAGGACTAGAGGACACCAAAGGAAAGGAATGGGTAGCAGGCTTCAAACTAGTAACAGAAAGTTGTTCTTCACAAAGCAAAGAGTCAACCTGTGGAACTCCTTGCTGCAGGAGGCTGTGAAGGCTACAACTAGAACAGAGTTTAAAGGGAAGTGAGATCAAGTCATGGAGGTTGGGTCCATGGAGTGGTATTAGCCAGGGGGTAGGAGTGGTGTCCCTGCCCAAAGTTTGTGGAAGGCTGGAGAGGGATGGCACGAGACAAATGGCTTGGTCACTGTCTTTGGTCCATCCCCTCCAGGGTCCCTAGGGTTGGCCGCTGTCGGCAGACAGGCTACTGGGCTAGATGGACATTTGGTCTGACTCAGTATGGCCATTGTAAGCTCAGGGCTCAGGGTCGGGGGTCTCAGTGGACCCCCTTGATTCTCTTGCACACCTGCTCCTGGGTGGCCAGGTTGGCAGCTCTCCTGCCCTAGCCGGCCACTTTCCTGTGCCTAGTGCGGAGATCGTGGACGAGGTCCACGATGTCTGCACTAGCCCAGGCAGGTGCCCGCCTCTTGCTGTCTTGGGCAAGCTCCCGGGAGCCGCCAGCCTGGTCCCGGGAAGAGGGGGAGGGCTGGGGGGCATTGGGTGGGTGGCTCGATCGGTGCCAGGTGCAGGGTCTGCTGGCTGGGTGCTGGCAGGCTTGTTCGAACTAGCTAGTTCGAACTAGGCTTAATCCTCGTAAAATGAGGTTTTCCTAGTTCGAACTAAGCGCTCCGCTAGTTCGAATTAAGTTCGAACTAGCGGAGCGCTAGTGTAGCGCCTATGAAAGTTAATTCGAACTAACGTCCGTTAGTTCGAATTAACTTTGTAGTGTAGACATACCCTAAGGGTATGTCTACACTACCACCCTAGTTCGAACTAGTTCGTGAAATGAGGAGTAACGGTAGTTCGGACTAGGAAGCCTAGTCCGAACTACCTAGTCCGTGCCGCGTGTAGCCGCGTGGCATGGAGTCCGCACTAGCGGACATTTAAAAATGGTGGCTCCCGGCTTTATGCAAATGAAGCCCGGGAAATTCAAATCCCGGGCTTCATTTGCAACTCCGGTTGCCTACATTACCACCCTAGTTCGAACTAGGGTGGTAGTGTAGACATACCCTAACGTACTGGTAGACTATTAGCTGTTTTTTAAGGTTTTTTCTGGTTACAGACTAACACCGCTACTCCTCTGAAGCTTTTCATCTGCTTACAGTCATTCTAGCAGCCAGGGATCTCTGGGGAAAACAGTTTGAATGGCCACTGTTGAAAAATAAGAGAGAGAGAGAGAGAGAGAGAGAGTGTGAGTGTGTGTGTGTGTGTGTGTGTGTGTGTGTGTGTGGAGAAGGTAGGGAATGAAGAATATGTTAAGTTAGCAAAATATGACATTGGGGCTCACCAAATATACTCTAGTACAGTGGTCCCCAACCATTTGAGATTGCCGAGCGCCAGGGGGCATGGCCGTTCGCCCGCCAGGCGCCAAAGGGCGGGGAGACTTGCACGCCCGGGGGCGGGGCTTCCCCCCATGGCTGCGTGCCCGGGGGCGGGGCCCCCGCATAGCCGTTTGCCCGGGGCCAGCGCCTCCACCCCCAAGCGCTGCGCGCCCGGGGCCGGCGCTCCCCCACAAGCGCCACGCGCCTGGGGCTGGCGCCCCCTCCAAGCGCTGCGCGCCCGGGGCCGGCGCTCCCCCCCACAAGCACCACGCGCCCAGAGCGCTGGCAGCCAATCCGCGGCGCTCCCGGGGCCGGCGCTCACCATGCGCCATGCGCCCGGGACCGGCTCCAGCACCATGCATGCGCCATGTGCCCGGGGCCAGGCCAGCCCTGAGCACTTGGCGGGCACACACAAATGCCCCCACGGGCGCCATGGCGCCCGCGGGCACTGTGTTGGGGACCACTGCTCTAGTACATTCCAGCTTTTTCTTCTGCTGAATTTCTTTAGTCCCTACTAAATTGAATCGGTGAGGGGAAAAAAAGGTAAAGAAATGGAATAATGAGTGGGAGCCAATATGTGAAAATACAATATGGAGAATGACAATGGTGAATAGTCATTAGCCAATACCAAGGACTCTTTTTAAAAAATAAGTTCTCCCATCTAACTGAAGCTACAGCTATACCACCTTCATCAGCGAGTTAGGCTTACCCCGTGTTTCCTGAGCATTTTAAGAAATGTTCATGCTACTTTGGTTTGTAGTTTTCATGACTGCAAAATAATCACAATACTAACGTTAATGCATTTATTATTGATACAGTGGCTGTACTGTAAATTGAGAATACATTTAACATTCTAATAATACATGTTCAGTGAAAGCTAACATATATGGTACTACTTTTTTGGTTGTGTACTGAAAAGAAGCACTGATATAAACAAAAGGCATTAACTATTTACATCTTATTTCTCTGGAAAACCTTTCCAGTGATTCAACTCACATATGCCCTATTTTGATAAATATATACAGAAAGAACTTTCTACCCAATTTTTTTATTCTTCTTCTCAGTTGCCTTATTTTACTTTGGTATTTTGAAAAACTGAATCAGCAATATAGATATTTTCAGGAATCTTGAACATTTCCTGAAGATTTTATTTTTTTAAGGCTAAATATTACCCGCCCTACTTACTGGGACGGAAAAAAACCACTGACATATCTACAGTATTATTTCAGTTTGTTCTATATTTTAAAGATAAAGAAAATATATTTTTCATAAGAAAGCAACATCAATGCAGAAATATATTTAATAAAATAAAAACTAAATAGTTATGTGTTTCTAGTACTCATAGCACTAGCTTCATTGTCCTTTCTGTAAATAATCTATAATCTTAACATAATTGGCATGTTTTAGAGAATTCTATTTATAAAAATCTTTTCACTATCTTTGCTCCATTCAACACTTTATTTTGCATGGTTAGGAAAAATTTTATCAGGCTTTGTTAAAAGCATGAAAACCTTCTTTTCCTCAGTAGTTGTTTCTTCTTAGGTACATCTCATAAAACAAATGTTTCATTAGGAGCTACAGTATGTATATGTGCTTGAAAATGCCAGTCTAGTAAAGAATGATCATGGACTGTTTTCATAAATATCAGTTCTGTTCATAAATTTAAGTTCTGTTCCATTTTCAGTTCTTGGAAAGCTCTTTGGGAAGATAGCTTTTTCTGCATGTATTTTTCTTTTAGTTTGTCCTATTTTTATATTTTCCATATATCTAGATCAGAAAAATACTCATTTGGTGGACTTTTCAGAAGTACTTTGCTGACTACTTCTTTCTCTCTCCAACAAGATTAATTCAGTTCTTGCTGAAGATGTAACGATAGCACCAGAAACTTGGACATTAGATGTGGTCCCTGTCATTTCATTTTCTTCACCTTTCTTTGTTTCTTCTTTAGGTGATAAGCTTTCTTCTGCATCAAAAAATGTTTCAGGTTTTTCTGATGGACTTTCCTCATCTGACGTTCTTGTTTCTTTTAGAGTTGTCTCTTCTTCTTCTGTGTCAACATTCTTAGCCTTTTTTGATGGGGATGAGAAGCCTAATTTGGGAAATCTAAACCAACCAGTTTTTTCAGTTTGTTTAGAAGAGTCGGTATATGACACATAAGAGTCAGGCGGTTGGGTTTCTTCTGGAACTGATTTTTGGACATCTGGTTTGGAATCTGAACCTGTGTCATCAACAGAGGAAGAAAACCCAATACTTGGAAGCCAAAATTTGAATCTGCTAGAAGATCTTTTACTGTCAGATTTTTCATTTTGATCCTTCATGTATTTTTCTTCATCTTCTGGTATTTTAACTATTTCATCTTCTTGATAGACAGGAGATACAGCTATTTCCTCCAGTTGCTTAGCAGACTGAGTGTCCCCAAGTTTACTGGAAGGCTGCATTTCAACTGTAAATGTTTTCAATTTTGGCAAACTAACACTGGAAGAAGATACTACATCATTAGATTCATCAGTTTCACTTTGTGATTTGCCTGATAATTTAAATGCGGTGGTGTCAGTATTTTGTATTGCTACCCCTAAATTTCCATCAGAAACCTTAAGTGGATGAACTTCATTCTCAGACATCTCCTGTTTATATTCTGTATAAGATTGCAATTTGACTGGCATGTCTAGTTTCATATGAGACTCAGGTACCTTCGCTTTTAAAAGTGAAAATCCCAAAGCAGCTGTTTTAATTTCTGATGAAGGAATCTCAGATTCTTTTACTATCAGGGAAGAATAAGTCTCATGCCTTTCAATATCAATACATCCAGCCTCTACTTCACCTTCTGTCTTTATTTCTTTATCCTCTACAAGTGGTCCCTGAATCTGTAGTACTGCTTTTGAAACTGAAGAGTCTGTGGATGGGAGCTTAACATGTACCTCTTGTGTTTTAAAGTCACATTGAGCCATTGTTGCACCTTTGACTGATGGCATTTGAATATTACTACCCACAGACTCTGTCCTTTCTTTAGGGATTCTAGTGCTTACTTCCAGTTTTGGTGCTTCTATGTCAGTGCCAGCACCTTTCAAGTCTTTTGCTATTTTTGATGTTGAAACATCAGTTTCAGTTCTAGGTGTATCATAAGTGAATGCTGGTACTTTTAACTTGGGAATTCTAATATTTATTTCTAGACTTTCACTTTGTTTCTCTGGCTTTGAAATTCTGGTTGATGGTTCCATAAGGTCTGAATGAGGCCTTTTCAGATTTAGAACATTCAGCTCTACTTTTGGGATTTCAACAGATGGTGTTTTGTCTCTTCTTTCTGGACTCTTCACCTCAATAGAACATTCTGCTGTTGGGACCTCTGCATACTCTGACTTGGTTTTTTGTTCTTGAAGGGTCAGATCACATTCTGGGAGTGTAATATCAGCTTTTGGCAAGCTGATGTCCACCCCAGTTTTTGAAGCACTGATTTCAGATGCAGAGAGCTCTACTTTAGGTATTGTGACTTTTGAAGTATGTGTTTTCAATTTTTGTCCTTCGGCACCACGTTTAACTACATCAGCATATGTTTCCGTTTCAGGAATGTTCACTTTAAGGACTGCTTTTTCTGGGGGTAGTGAAACTTTTGCTTCAAACTTTGACAAGGTAACATCAGCACTTTCCCCTTTGTGGAGAGAAACTCCAACTTTTGGAATGTTTGCTTTATCAGATTTGATTTTACCTTTGAAAACATCCTTCCCAGCAGCAGGGTCAGTGTCTACATGTGTCAATGATGTTGCATATTCAGGAACTTCTATTTCAGTTTGTATTTCAGCAGAAGGTGCACTTACATGAGGCTTTTCTAGGGTTCCTTCACTGTCAATGTCACCTCTTTTTTCCTTTGAAGATGACCGACCAAAAGTTGGCATTCTGAATTTTGGCATTTTAAACCAGCCCTGATATTCTTCAGTCTGAATTTCCCCAGACTTCATTTCATGTTCTCCTTGCACTTTCATATCCTCCATCTCAGGACTTTGAATGGCCATACCTGTGACGGAACCAGAAACCGATGGGACATTAACATCCATCTCAGGAGTTTTAATATCAGTGATAGGAACTTGAGGTATTTTCATTTTCCCATCTGAAATCTCTATTCCTGCATCAGAGACATCAGATTTAACTTCTAGTACTGGAGCTTCCACAGCAATGTCAGCAATATCGGTTGTCATTGTTAGTTGGGGAACTCCAGCTTCCATTTTGGGTAAGCTGATCTCACTTTCTGGTCTTTTCCCTTTCGGAAGTGAAATTCCAAACTTTGACTTTTGGAATTTAGGCATTTTAATCTTCTCTTCAGGACCATCAGTTTTCACTTCTGCTCCATCCATTGCCAGTGGTCCTTCTATTCCTGTTTCTGGACTTGTCAGCTCAGTGGAAGCTTCTGCTGTGGGAAATTTAATACCTGAGGACAAGCTGACGTCAACACCAGCAGACCCTGATTTCAAGTCAGCTTGTTGAAGACTCGCACCATATATAGGAAAGATGTCATCAGTCTTAGGTAGGCTAATGCCCACTTCTGCTTTGGGAACTTTGATTTCTGGTTTGGAATATTCCAAAGTAGGAATCTTAACTTTTGGCATTTTTATGCTTATTTGTGCTCCTTCATCTATGCTTTCGGTATGACTGCTTTCTATATCAGGTATCTGCACTAGATCTTGTGCATCTCCTTCTGTTTTAGGAACAGAAACGTCAGCTCCCACTTTTGGCAGTTTCACCTGAGATTTAGGAGCCTTAGTTTTGGTGAATGAAATTTTAGGCATGATAAATTGGGGCTTTTTAATTTGTCCTTTTTGTTCTTCTTTTTCTGTAGAAATTTCGGTATCAAAATCCATACTGGGATCCTGACCCTCAGTTACAGTCTCTGCTAGTTTCGTGTCTATTTTGCTTGATGATACAGTAATTTTAGGTTCTTCCAGAGGTACTTCAAAATCAGTTTTAATGCTAGCTTCTTTTTTTGGTGACCAGCTAAATGATGGCAATTTGAATTTTGGCAACTTAAAATGCCCTTCTTTCCCTTCTGCGTCTGTATCTCCAGATTTTATTTCTCCCTTGACCTTTCCTGCTTTAGATGCCATATTTGAATCTTGAATGCCAGTCTCTGCCATTGGAACAGAATCACAGGATTTCAGATTAATGTCAATGTTTGGTGCCTTAATATCCATTTCAGGTATTTGGGGCACTTTCATTTTCAAGCCTGAAAATTCGGTTTCTTTATTAGCGATGGCAGATTCAACTTCCATGGTTGGTGCTTCCACAGCAATGATATCCGTCATTATTTTTACCTGTGGAAAATCAGCTTCCATTTTGGGTATGTTGATCTCACTCTCAGGGACTTTCCCTTTAGGAAATGAAACTCCAAACTTTGGCTTTTGGAATTTCGGCATTGTAATCTTCCCTTCAAGACCTTCAACATTTTTCACTGCTCCATCCACAGCAATTCCTTCTGATGATCCTTCAACTCCTATTTCTGGACTTTTCAACTCTATGGACCCTGCCGATGTTGCAGGAAAGCTAATGTCCACATCTATCCTAGGAGCTTTGGTTTCTCGTTGTGACAATTCCAAAGAAGAGAGCTTAACTTTTGGCATTTTTGTGACCATTCCTTCTCCATCTCCACTGCTTCCTTTCTCTGATATCTTCACTCTGATATCACTTTCATTTTCTGGTTTCGAACCACTAACATCACTTTCCAGTTTTGGTAGAGAATACTGGGCTTTGTGACTCTTCATTTTAGGAAGAGAAAACTTAGGCATAATAAACTGAGGCTTTTTAATTTTGCCCTTCTCTCCATCTTTTTCTACAGGTACATCACTATCAGCTTCCACACTTGGGCACTGAATGTCACTTACAGTTAAGATTAATTCCGATTCGGTTGCTCCTAATGAAGAGGTTAATGTAGGTTCCTCGAGGACGGCTTCAGTGTCATATTTAACAAGTGCTTCTTTCTGCGGTGACCAACTAAATGATGGCAGCTTGAATTTTGGCATTTTGAACTTACTCTCTTTCCCTTCAATGTCTTTTTCTCCAGACCTTATTCCGCTCTCTGTCTTTGCACCTTTACTTTCTAAATTCCAGCTTTCAATGTCTACTTTTTTTGTTGACATAGCAATATCAAATGATGGGAGGCTGACATCCTCCTTTGCGATTTTCTCAGTTTCAGTTAAGTGAGGAATTTTGAGAGATGGCATTTGCATTTTCCAGCCGGATGCTTCGGTCTCTGCGTCGGGAACGTCAGCTTCCGCTGCCAGAGTGGGGGCTTCCACGCCGATTGCAGCCACTTGGCCTTTGACGTTCGGTTTGGAAATGTCCACTTCCACTTTGGGTAAGCTGATCTCGCCTTCTGGCACTTTGCCTTTCGGGAGTGAAACTCCAAACTTGGGCTTTTCAAATTTCGGAATGTGAATTTTCCCTTCTAAACCGGCAGCTTTCCCCTCTGGTCCCTCCACCGCAATTGCAGCTGATGGCGCGGTAGCTTGTATCCCTGGACCCTTCAGCTGAAGGGAACCTTCTACTGTGGGAATCTTGACTCCAGGGCCTGAGATTTTGACATCTCCAGGAACGGAGGCCGCTTTCAGGTCAGCTTCCGGGAGACTGACGTCACAGGTGGGAAGCGTGACATCGACTTTGGGTAAGCTGACATCCACGTCTACTTTGGGAGCTTTAATTTCTGGTTTGGAAAAGCCCATAGAAGGCATCTTGACTTTTGGCATGTGTATTTTCATCCCTGTGGCCTCTGCTTTCCCCGTCTCCACTTCAATACTGCTTTCCATCTCGGGAACTTTCACTTCAAATCCCGCCTCTTTTGTTCCGGCTTGTGATTTGGGAAGGGAGACGTCTGCCTCCACCTTTGGCAGACTGACCTGCACGTGAGGAGTCTTGACTTTGGGAAGCTTGACACTCGGCAGCTTAACGCCAGGCATTTTAATTGTCCCCTTCTCCACCTCGTGTCCTGCCGAAGTCCCGATTTCAAGTTCCAGACTGGGAGCCTGGATTTCGGGTCCTGACACGGTGACCTCCCCTTCTGCCCTAGCTGACGGCATTGCCAGCTGGGGCTCTTTGAGGCTTGCGTCGACATCTGCTGCTGCGCCACTGGTCTCCTTTGGGCTGGACCAGCCAAACGAGGGCATTCCAAACTTTGGCATTTTGAACTTACTTTCTTTCCCTTTAGCATCTTTCTCTGTGGCTTTAATTTCACCTTCTATCTTTACGGCTTTGGCTGTTGCTTCGGGGCCCTGAACCTCCAGCTCGGCCCTTGGCAGAGAAACGTCTACCGATGGGAGGGTGATGTCCACCTTTGGTGCATGAATGTCAGCCTTAGGCATTTTGGGCATTTTGAGGGACGGCATTTGCATTTTCCAGCCGGAAGCTTCGATCTCTGCGTCGGGAACGTCAGCTTCCGCTGCCAGAGTGGGGGCTTCCACGCCGATTGCAGCCACTTGGCCTTTGACTTTCGGTTTGGAAATGTCCACTTCCACTTTGGGTAAGCTGATCTCGCCTTCTGGCACTTTGCCTTTCGGGAGTGAAACTCCAAACTTGGGCTTTTCAAATTTCGGAATGTGAATTTTCCCTTCTAAACCGGCAGCTTTCCCCTCTGGTCCCTCCACCGCAATTGCAGCTGATGGCGCGGTAGCTTGTATCCCTGGACCCTTCAGCTGAAGGGAACCTTCTACTGTGGGAATCTTGACTCCAGGGCCTGAGATTTTGACATCTCCAGGAACGGAGGCCGCTTTCAGGTCAGCTTCCGGGAGACTGACGTCACAGGTGGGAAGCGTGACATCGACTTTGGGTAAGCTGACATCCACGTCTACTTTGGGAGCTTTAATTTCTGGTTTGGAAAAGCCCATAGAAGGCATCTTGACTTTTGGCATGTGTATTTTCATCCCTGTGGCCTCTGCTTTCCCCGTCTCCACTTCAATACTGCTTTCCATCTCGGGAACTTTCACTTCAAATCCCGCCTCTTTTGTTCCGGCTTGTGATTTGGGAAGGGAGACGTCTGCCTCCACCTTTGGCAGACTGACCTGCACGTGAGGAGTCTTGACTTTGGGAAGCTTGACACTCGGCAGCTTAACGCCAGGCATTTTAATTGTCCCCTTCTCCGCCTCGTGTCCTGCCGAAGTCCCGATTTCAAGTTCCAGACTGGGAGCCTGGATTTCGGGTCCTGACACGGTGACCTCCCCTTCTGCCCTAGCTGACGGCATTGCCAGCTGGGGCTCTTTGAGGCTTGCGTCGACATCTGCTGCTGCGCCACTGGTCTCCTTTGGGCTGGACCAGCCAAACGAGGGCATTCCAAACTTTGGCATTTTGAACTTACTTTCTTTCCCTTTAGCATCTTTCTCTGTGGCTTTAATTTCACCTTCTATCTTTACGGCTTTGGCTGTTGCTTCGGGGCCCTGAACCTCCAGCTCGGCCCTTGGCAGAGAAACGTCTACCGATGGGAGGGTGATGTCCACCTTTGGTGCATGAATGTCAGCCTTAGGCATTTTGGGCATTTTGAGGGACGGCATTTGCATTTTCCAGCCGGAAGCTTCGATCTCTGCGTCGGGAACGTCAGCTTCCGCTGCCAGAGTGGGGGCTTCCACGCCGATTGCAGCCACTTGGCCTTTGACTTTCGGTTTGGAAATGTCCACTTCCACTTTGGGTAAGCTGATCTCGCCTTCTGGCACTTTGCCTTTCGGGAGTGAAACTCCAAACTTGGGCTTTTCAAATTTCGGAATGTGAATTTTCCCTTCTAAACCGGCAGCTTTCCCCTCTGGTCCCTCCACCGCAATTGCAGCTGATGGCGCGGTAGCTTGTATCCCTGGACCCTTCAGCTGAAGGGAACCTTCTACTGTGGGAATCTTGACTCCAGGGCCTGAGATTTTGACATCTCCAGGAACGGAGGCCGCTTTCAGGTCAGCTTCCGGGAGACTGACGTCACAGGTGGGAAGCGTGACATCGACTTTGGGTAAGCTGACATCCACGTCTACTTTGGGAGCTTTAATTTCTGGTTTGGAAAAGCCCATAGAAGGCATCTTGACTTTTGGCATGTGTATTTTCATCCCTGTGGCCTCTGCTTTCCCCGTCTCCACTTCAATACTGCTTTCCATCTCGGGAACTTTCACTTCAAATCCCGCCTCTTTTGTTCCGGCTTGTGATTTGGGAAGGGAGACGTCTGCCTCCACCTTTGGCAGACTGACCTGCACGTGAGGAGTCTTGACTTTGGGAAGCTTGACACTCGGCAGCTTAACGCCAGGCATTTTAATTGTCCCCTTCTCCACCTCGTGTCCTGCCGAAGTCCCGATTTCAAGTTCCAGACTGGGAGCCTGGATTTCGGGTCCTGACACGGTGACCTCCCCTTCTGCCCTAGCTGACGGCATTGCCAGCTGGGGCTCTTTGAGGCTTGCGTCGACATCTGCTGCTGCGCCACTGGTCTCCTTTGGGCTGGACCAGCCAAACGAGGGCATTCCAAACTTTGGCATTTTGAACTTACTTTCTTTCCCTTTAGCATCTTTCTCTGTGGCTTTAATTTCACCTTCTATCTTTACGGCTTTGGCTGTTGCTTCGGGGCCCTGAACCTCCAGCTCGGCCCTTGGCAGAGAAACGTCTACCGATGGGAGGGTGATGTCCACCTTTGGTGCATGAATGTCAGCCTTAGGCATTTTGGGCATTTTGAGGGACGGCATTTGCATTTTCCAGCCGGAAGCTTCGATCTCTGCGTCGGGAACGTCAGCTTCCGCTGCCAGAGTGGGGGCTTCCACGCCGATTGCAGCCACTTGGCCTTTGACTTTCGGTTTGGAAATGTCCACTTCCACTTTGGGTAAGCTGATCTCGCCTTCTGGCACTTTGCCTTTCGGGAGTGAAACTCCAAACTTGGGCTTTTCAAATTTCGGAATGTGAATTTTCCCTTCTAAACCGGCAGCTTTCCCCTCTGGTCCCTCCACCGCAATTGCAGCTGATGGCGCGGTAGCTTGTATCCCTGGACCCTTCAGCTGAAGGGAACCTTCTACTGTGGGAATCTTGACTCCAGGGCCTGAGATTTTGACATCTCCAGGAACGGAGGCCGCTTTCAGGTCAGCTTCCGGGAGACTGACGTCACAGGTGGGAAGCGTGACATCGACTTTGGGTAAGCTGACATCCACGTCTACTTTGGGAGCTTTAATTTCTGGTTTGGAAAAGCCCATAGAAGGCATCTTGACTTTTGGCATGTGTATTTTCATCCCTGTGGCCTCTGCTTTCCCCGTCTCCACTTCAATACTGCTTTCCATCTCGGGAACTTTCACTTCAAATCCCGCCTCTTTTGTTCCGGCTTGTGATTTGGGAAGGGAGACGTCTGCCTCCACCTTTGGCAGACTGACCTGCACGTGAGGAGTCTTGACTTTGGGAAGCTTGACACTCGGCAGCTTAACGCCAGGCATTTTAATTGTCCCCTTCTCCACCTCGTGTCCTGCCGAAGTCCCGATTTCAAGTTCCAGACTGGGAGCCTGGATTTCGGGTCCTGACACGGTGACCTCCCCTTCTGCCCTAGCTGACGGCATTGCCAGCTGGGGCTCTTTGAGGCTTGCGTCGACATCTGCTGCTGCGCCACTGGTCTCCTTTGGGCTGGACCAGCCAAACGAGGGCATTCCAAACTTTGGCATTTTGAACTTACTTTCTTTCCCTTTAGCATCTTTCTCTGTGGCTTTAATTTCACCTTCTATCTTTACGGCTTTGGCTGTTGCTTCGGGGCCCTGAACCTCCAGCTCGGCCCTTGGCAGAGAAACGTCTACCGATGGGAGGGTGATGTCCACCTTTGGTGCATGAATGTCAGCCTTAGGCATTTTGGGCATTTTGAGGGACGGCATTTGCATTTTCCAGCCGGAAGCTTCGATCTCTGCGTCGGGAACGTCAGCTTCCGCTGCCAGAGTGGGGGCTTCCACGCCGATTGCAGCCACTTGGCCTTTGACTTTCGGTTTGGAAATGTCCACTTCCACTTTGGGTAAGCTGATCTCGCCTTCTGGCACTTTGCCTTTCGGGAGTGAAACTCCAAACTTGGGCTTTTCAAATTTCGGAATGTGAATTTTCCCTTCTAAACCGGCAGCTTTCCCCTCTGGTCCCTCCACCGCAATTGCAGCTGATGGCGCGGTAGCTTGTATCCCTGGACCCTTCAGCTGAAGGGAACCTTCTACTGTGGGAATCTTGACTCCAGGGCCTGAGATTTTGACATCTCCAGGAACGGAGGCCGCTTTCAGGTCAGCTTCCGGGAGACTGACGTCACAGGTGGGAAGCGTGACATCGACTTTGGGTAAGCTGACATCCACGTCTACTTTGGGAGCTTTAATTTCTGGTTTGGAAAAGCCCATAGAAGGCATCTTGACTTTTGGCATGTGTATTTTCATCCCTGTGGCCTCTGCTTTCCCCGTCTCCACTTCAATACTGCTTTCCATCTCGGGAACTTTCACTTCAAATCCCGCCTCTTTTGTTCCGGCTTGTGATTTGGGAAGGGAGACGTCTGCCTCCACCTTTGGCAGACTGACCTGCACGTGAGGAGTCTTGACTTTGGGAAGCTTGACACTCGGCAGCTTAACGCCAGGCATTTTAATTGTCCCCTTCTCCACCTCGTGTCCTGCCGAAGTCCCGATTTCAAGTTCCAGACTGGGAGCCTGGATTTCGGGTCCTGACACGGTGACCTCCCCTTCTGCCCTAGCTGACGGCATTGCCAGCTGGGGCTCTTTGAGGCTTGCGTCGACATCTGCTGCTGCGCCACTGGTCTCCTTTGGGCTGGACCAGCCAAACGAGGGCATTCCAAACTTTGGCATTTTGAACTTACTTTCTTTCCCTTTAGCATCTTTCTCTGTGGCTTTAATTTCACCTTCTATCTTTACGGCTTTGGCTGTTGCTTCGGGGCCCTGAACCTCCAGCTCGGCCCTTGGCAGAGAAACGTCTACCGATGGGAGGGTGATGTCCACCTTTGGTGCATGAATGTCAGCCTTAGGCATTTTGGGCATTTTGAGGGACGGCATTTGCATTTTCCAGCCGGAAGCTTCGATCTCTGCGTCGGGAACGTCAGCTTCCGCTGCCAGAGTGGGGGCTTCCACGCCGATTGCAGCCACTTGGCCTTTGACTTTCGGTTTGGAAATGTCCACTTCCACTTTGGGTAAGCTGATCTCGCCTTCTGGCACTTTGCCTTTCGGGAGTGAAACTCCAAACTTGGGCTTTTCAAATTTCGGAATGTGAATTTTCCCTTCTAAACCGGCAGCTTTCCCCTCTGGTCCCTCCACCGCAATTGCAGCTGATGGCGCGGTAGCTTGTATCCCTGGACCCTTCAGCTGAAGGGAACCTTCTACTGTGGGAATCTTGACTCCAGGGCCTGAGATTTTGACATCTCCAGGAACGGAGGCCGCTTTCAGGTCAGCTTCCGGGAGACTGACGTCACAGGTGGGAAGCGTGACATCGACTTTGGGTAAGCTGACATCCACGTCTACTTTGGGAGCTTTAATTTCTGGTTTGGAAAAGCCCATAGAAGGCATCTTGACTTTTGGCATGTGTATTTTCATCCCTGTGGCCTCTGCTTTCCCCGTCTCCACTTCAATACTGCTTTCCATCTCGGGAACTTTCACTTCAAATCCCGCCTCTTTTGTTCCGGCTTGTGATTTGGGAAGGGAGACGTCTGCCTCCACCTTTGGCAGACTGACCTGCACGTGAGGAGTCTTGACTTTGGGAAGCTTGACACTCGGCAGCTTAATGCCAGGCATTTTAATTGTCCCCTTCTCCACCTCGTGTCCTGCCGAAGTCCCGATTTCAAGTTCCAGACTGGGAGCCTGGATTTCGGGTCCTGACACGGTGACCTCCCGTTCTGCCCTAGCTGACGGCATTGCCAGCTGGGGCTCTTTGAGGCTTGCGTCGACATCTGCTGCTGCGCCACTGGTCTCCTTTGGGCTGGACCAGCCAAACGAGGGCATTCCAAACTTTGGCATTTTGAACTTACTTTCTTTCCCTTTAGCATCTTTCTCTGTGGCTTTAATTTCACCTTCTATCTTTACGGCTTTGGCTGTTGCTTCGGGGCCCTGAACCTCCAGCTCGGCCCTTGGCAGAGAAACGTCTACCGATGGGAGGGTGATGTCCACCTTTGGTGCATGAATGTCAGCCTTAGGCATTTTGGGCATTTTGAGGGACGGCATTTGCATTTTCCAGCCGGAAGCTTCGATCTCTGCGTCGGGAACGTCAGCTTCCGCTGCCAGAGTGGGGGCTTCCACGCCGATTGCAGCCACTTGGCCTTTGACTTTCGGTTTGGAAATGTCCACTTCCACTTTGGGTAAGCTGATCTCGCCTTCTGGCACTTTGCCTTTCGGGAGTGAAACTCCAAACTTGGGCTTTTCAAATTTCGGAATGTGAATTTTCCCTTCTAAACCGGCAGCTTTCCCCTCTGGTCCCTCCACCGCAATTGCAGCTGATGGCGCGGTAGCTTGTATCCCTGGACCCTTCAGCTGAAGGGAACCTTCTACTGTGGGAATCTTGACTCCAGGGCCTGAGATTTTGACATCTCCAGGAACGGAGGCCGCTTTCAGGTCAGCTTCCGGGAGACTGACGTCACAGGTGGGAAGCGTGACATCGACTTTGGGTAAGCTGACATCCACGTCTACTTTGGGAGCTTTAATTTCTGGTTTGGAAAAGCCCATAGAAGGCATCTTGACTTTTGGCATGTGTATTTTCATCCCTGTGGCCTCTGCTTTCCCCGTCTCCACTTCAATACTGCTTTCCATCTCGGGAACTTTCACTTCAAATCCCGCCTCTTTTGTTCCGGCTTGTGATTTGGGAAGGGAGACGTCTGCCTCCACCTTTGGCAGACTGACCTGCACGTGAGGAGTCTTGACTTTGGGAAGCTTGACACTCGGCAGCTTAACGCCAGGCATTTTAATTGTCCCCTTCTCCACCTCGTGTCCTGCCGAAGTCCCGATTTCAAGTTCCAGACTGGGAGCCTGGATTTCGGGTCCTGACACGGTGACCTCCCCTTCTGCCCTAGCTGACGGCATTGCCAGCTGGGGCTCTTTGAGGCTTGCGTCGACATCTGCTGCTGCGCCACTGGTCTCCTTTGGGCTGGACCAGCCAAACGAGGGCATTCCAAACTTTGGCATTTTGAACTTACTTTCTTTCCCTTTAGCATCTTTCTCTGTGGCTTTAATTTCACCTTCTATCTTTACGGCTTTGGCTGTTGCTTCGGGGCCCTGAACCTCCAGCTCGGCCCTTGGCAGAGAAACGTCTACCGATGGGAGGGTGATGTCCACCTTTGGTGCATGAATGTCAGCCTTAGGCATTTTGGGCATTTTGAGGGACGGCATTTGCATTTTCCAGCCGGAAGCTTCGATCTCTGCGTCGGGAACGTCAGCTTCCGCTGCCAGAGTGGGGGCTTCCACGCCGATTGCAGCCACTTGGCCTTTGACTTTCGGTTTGGAAATGTCCACTTCCACTTTGGGTAAGCTGATCTCGCCTTCTGGCACTTTGCCTTTCGGGAGTGAAACTCCAAACTTGGGCTTTTCAAATTTCGGAATGTGAATTTTCCCTTCTAAACCGGCAGCTTTCCCCTCTGGTCCCTCCACCGCAATTGCAGCTGATGGCGCGGTAGCTTGTATCCCTGGACCCTTCAGCTGAAGGGAACCTTCTACTGTGGGAATCTTGACTCCAGGGCCTGAGATTTTGACATCTCCAGGAACGGAGGCCGCTTTCAGGTCAGCTTCCGGGAGACTGACGTCACAGGTGGGAAGCGTGACATCGACTTTGGGTAAGCTGACATCCACGTCTACTTTGGGAGCTTTAATTTCTGGTTTGGAAAAGCCCATAGAAGGCATCTTGACTTTTGGCATGTGTATTTTCATCCCTGTGGCCTCTGCTTTCCCCGTCTCCACTTCAATACTGCTTTCCATCTCGGGAACTTTCACTTCAAATCCCGCCTCTTTTGTTCCGGCTTGTGATTTGGGAAGGGAGACGTCTGCCTCCACCTTTGGCAGACTGACCTGCACGTGAGGAGTCTTGACTTTGGGAAGCTTGACACTCGGCAGCTTAACGCCAGGCATTTTAATTGTCCCCTTCTCCACCTCGTGTCCTGCCGAAGTCCCGATTTCAAGTTCCAGACTGGGAGCCTGGATTTCGGGTCCTGACACGGTGACCTCCCCTTCTGCCCTAGCTGACGGCATTGCCAGCTGGGGCTCTTTGAGGCTTGCGTCGACATCTGCTGCTGCGCCACTGGTCTCCTTTGGGCTGGACCAGCCAAACGAGGGCATTCCAAACTTTGGCATTTTGAACTTACTTTCTTTCCCTTTAGCATCTTTCTCTGTGGCTTTAATTTCACCTTCTATCTTTACGGCTTTGGCTGTTGCTTCGGGGCCCTGAACCTCCAGCTCGGCCCTTGGCAGAGAAACGTCTACCGATGGGAGGGTGATGTCCACCTTTGGTGCATGAATGTCAGCCTTAGGCATTTTGGGCATTTTGAGGGACGGCATTTGCATTTTCCAGCCGGAAGCTTCGATCTCTGCGTCGGGAACGTCAGCTTCCGCTGCCAGAGTGGGGGCTTCCACGCCGATTGCAGCCACTTGGCCTTTGACTTTCGGTTTGGAAATGTCCACTTCCACTTTGGGTAAGCTGATCTCGCCTTCTGGCACTTTGCCTTTCGGGAGTGAAACTCCAAACTTGGGCTTTTCAAATTTCGGAATGTGAATTTTCCCTTCTAAACCGGCAGCTTTCCCCTCTGGTCCCTCCACCGCAATTGCAGCTGATGGCGCGGTAGCTTGTATCCCTGGACCCTTCAGCTGAAGGGAACCTTCTACTGTGGGAATCTTGACTCCAGGGCCTGAGATTTTGACATCTCCAGGAACGGAGGCCGCTTTCAGGTCAGCTTCCGGGAGACTGACGTCACAGGTGGGAAGCGTGACATCGACTTTGGGTAAGCTGACATCCACGTCTACTTTGGGAGCTTTAATTTCTGGTTTGGAAAAGCCCATAGAAGGCATCTTGACTTTTGGCATGTGTATTTTCATCCCTGTGGCCTCTGCTTTCCCCGTCTCCACTTCAATACTGCTTTCCATCTCGGGAACTTTCACTTCAAATCCCGCCTCTTTTGTTCCGGCTTGTGATTTGGGAAGGGAGACGTCTGCCTCCACCTTTGGCAGACTGACCTGCACGTGAGGAGTCTTGACTTTGGGAAGCTTGACACTCGGCAGCTTAACGCCAGGCATTTTAATTGTCCCCTTCTCCACCTCGTGTCCTGCCGAAGTCCCGATTTCAAGTTCCAGACTGGGAGCCTGGATTTCGGGTCCTGACACGGTGACCTCCCCTTCTGCCCTAGCTGACAGCATTGCCAGCTGGGGCTCTTTGAGGCTTGCGTCGACATCTGCTGCTGCGCCACTGGTCTCCTTTGGGCTGGACCAGCCAAACGAGGGCATTCCAAACTTTGGCATTTTGAACTTACTTTCTTTCCCTTTAGCATCTTTCTCTGTGGCTTTAATTTCACCTTCTATCTTTACGGCTTTGGCTGTTGCTTCGGGGCCCTGAACCTCCAGCTCGGCCCTTGGCAGAGAAACGTCTACCGATGGGAGGGTGATGTCCACCTTTGGTGCATGAATGTCAGCCTTAGGCATTTTGGGCATTTTGAGGGACGGCATTTGCATTTTCCAGCCGGAAGCTTCGATCTCTGCGTCGGGAACGTCAGCTTCCGCTGCCAGAGTGGGGGCTTCCACGCCGATTGCAGCCACTTGGCCTTTGACTTTCGGTTTGGAAATGTCCACTTCCACTTTGGGTAAGCTGATCTCGCCTTCTGGCACTTTGCCTTTCGGGAGTGAAACTCCAAACTTGGGCTTTTCAAATTTCGGAATGTGAATTTTCCCTTCTAAACCGGCAGCTTTCCCCTCTGGTCCCTCCACCGCAATTGCAGCTGATGGCGCGGTAGCTTGTATCCCTGGACCCTTCAGCTGAAGGGAACCTTCTACTGTGGGAATCTTGACTCCAGGGCCTGAGATTTTGACATCTCCAGGAACGGAGGCCGCTTTCAGGTCAGCTTCCGGGAGACTGACGTCACAGGTGGGAAGCGTGACATCGACTTTGGGTAAGCTGACATCCACGTCTACTTTGGGAGCTTTAATTTCTGGTTTGGAAAAGCCCATAGAAGGCATCTTGACTTTTGGCATGTGTATTTTCATCCCTGTGGCCTCTGCTTTCCCCGTCTCCACTTCAATACTGCTTTCCATCTCGGGAACTTTCACTTCAAATCCCGCCTGTTTTGTTCCGGCTTGTGATTTGGGAAGGGAGACGTCTGCCTCCACCTTTGGCAGACTGACCTGCACGTGAGGAGTCTTGACTTTGGGAAGCTTGACACTCGGCAGCTTAACGCCAGGCATTTTAATTGTCCCCTTCTCCACCTCGTGTCCTGCCGAAGTCCCGATTTCAAGTTCCAGACTGGGAGCCTG
Source organism: Pelodiscus sinensis (assembly GCF_049634645.1). Taxonomy (NCBI): domain Eukaryota; kingdom Metazoa; phylum Chordata; order Testudines; family Trionychidae; genus Pelodiscus; species Pelodiscus sinensis. The sequence goes on along the minus strand of NC_134714.1, from coordinate 17,716,684 downwards.
GATTTCGGGTCCTGACACGGTGACCTCCCCTTCTGCCCTAGCTGACGGCATTGCCAGCTGGGGCTCTTTGAGGCTTGCGTCGACATCTGCTGCTGCGCCACTGGTCTCCTTTGGGCTGGACCAGCCAAACGAGGGCATTCCAAACTTTGGCATTTTGAACTTACTTTCTTTCCCTTTAGCATCTTTCTCTGTGGCTTTAATTTCACCTTCTATCTTTACGGCTTTGGCTGTTGCTTCGGGGCCCTGAACCTCCAGCTCGGCCCTTGGCAGAGAAACGTCTACCGATGGGAGGGTGATGTCCACCTTTGGTGCATGAATGTCAGCCTTAGGCATTTTGGGCATTTTGAGGGACGGCATTTGCATTTTCCAGCCGGAAGCTTCGATCTCTGCGTCGGGAACGTCAGCTTCCGCTGCCAGAGTGGGGGCTTCCACGCCGATTGCAGCCACTTGGCCTTTGACTTTCGGTTTGGAAATGTCCACTTCCACTTTGGGTAAGCTGATCTCGCCTTCTGGCACTTTGCCTTTCGGGAGTGAAACTCCAAACTTGGGCTTTTCAAATTTCGGAATGTGAATTTTCCCTTCTAAACCGGCAGCTTTCCCCTCTGGTCCCTCCACCGCAATTGCAGCTGATGGCGCGGTAGCTTGTATCCCTGGACCCTTCAGCTGAAGGGAACCTTCTACTGTGGGAATCTTGACTCCAGGGCCTGAGATTTTGACATCTCCAGGAACGGAGGCCGCTTTCAGGTCAGCTTCCGGGAGACTGACGTCACAGGTGGGAAGCGTGACATCGACTTTGGGTAAGCTGACATCCACGTCTACTTTGGGAGCTTTAATTTCTGGTTTGGAAAAGCCCATAGAAGGCATCTTGACTTTTGGCATGTGTATTTTCATCCCTGTGGCCTCTGCTTTCCCCGTCTCCACTTCAATACTGCTTTCCATCTCGGGAACTTTCACTTCAAATCCCGCCTCTTTTGTTCCGGCTTGTGATTTGGGAAGGGAGACGTCTGCCTCCACCTTTGGCAGACTGACCTGCACGTGAGGAGTCTTGACTTTGGGAAGCTTGACACTCGGCAGCTTAACGCCAGGCATTTTAATTGTCCCCTTCTCCACCTCGTGTCCTGCCGAAGTCCCGATTTCAAGTTCCAGACTGGGAGCCTGGATTTCGGGTCCTGACACGGTGACCTCCCCTTCTGCCCTAGCTGACGGCATTGCCAGCTGGGGCTCTTTGAGGCTTGCGTCGACATCTGCTGCTGCGCCACTGGTCTCCTTTGGGCTGGACCAGCCAAACGAGGGCATTCCAAACTTTGGCATTTTGAACTTACTTTCTTTCCCTTTAGCATCTTTCTCTGTGGCTTTAATTTCACCTTCTATCTTTACGGCTTTGGCTGTTGCTTCGGGGCCCTGAACCTCCAGCTCGGCCCTTGGCAGAGAAACGTCTACCGATGGGAGGGTGATGTCCACCTTTGGTGCATGAATGTCAGCCTTAGGCATTTTGGGCATTTTGAGGGACGGCATTTGCATTTTCCAGCCGGAAGCTTCGATCTCTGCGTCGGGAACGTCAGCTTCCGCTGCCAGAGTGGGGGCTTCCACGCCGATTGCAGCCACTTGGCCTTTGACGTTCGGTTTGGAAATGTCCACTTCCACTTTGGGTAAGCTGATCTCGCCTTCTGGCACTTTGCCTTTCGGGAGTGAAACTCCAAACTTGGGCTTTTCAAATTTCGGAATGTGAATTTTCCCTTCTAAACCGGCAGCTTTCCCCTCTGGTCCCTCCACTGCAATTGCAGCTGATGGCGCGGTAGCTTGTATCCCTGGACCCTTCAGCTGAAGGGAACCTTCTACTGTGGGAATCTTGACTCCAGGGCCTGAGATTTTGACATCTCCAGGAACGGAGGCCGCTTTCAGGTCAGCTTCCGGGAGACTGACGTCACAGGTGGGAAGCGTGACATCGACTTTGGGTAAGCTGACATCCACGTCTACTTTGGGAGCTTTAATTTCTGGTTTGGAAAAGCCCATAGAAGGCATCTTGACTTTTGGCATGTGTATTTTCATCCCTGTGGCCTCTGCTTTCCCCGTCTCCACTTCAATACTGCTTTCCATCTCGGGAACTTTCACTTCAAATCCCGCCTCTTTTGTTCCGGCTTGTGATTTGGGAAGGGAGACGTCTGCCTCCACCTTTGGCAGACTGACCTGCACGTGAGGAGTCTTGACTTTGGGAAGCTTGACACTCGGCAGCTTAACGCCAGGCATTTTAATTGTCCCCTTCTCCACCTCGTGTCCTGCCGAAGTCCCGATTTCAAGTTCCAGACTGGGAGCCTGGATTTCGGGTCCTGACACGGTGACCTCCCCTTCTGCCCTAGCTGACGGCATTGCCAGCTGGGGCTCTTTGAGGCTTGCGTCGACATCTGCTGCTGCGCCACTGGTCTCCTTTGGGCTGGACCAGCCAAACGAGGGCATTCCAAACTTTGGCATTTTGAACTTACTTTCTTTCCCTTTAGCATCTTTCTCTGTGGCTTTAATTTCACCTTCTATCTTTACGGCTTTGGCTGTTGCTTCGGGGCCCTGAACCTCCAGCTCGGCCCTTGGCAGAGAAACGTCTACCGATGGGAGGGTGATGTCCACCTTTGGTGCATGAATGTCAGCCTTAGGCATTTTGGGCATTTTGAGGGACGGCATTTGCATTTTCCAGCCGGAAGCTTCGATCTCTGCGTCGGGAACGTCAGCTTCCGCTGCCAGAGTGGGGGCTTCCACGCCGATTGCAGCCACTTGGCCTTTGACTTTCGGTTTGGAAATGTCCACTTCCACTTTGGGTAAGCTGATCTCGCCTTCTGGCACTTTGCCTTTCGGGAGTGAAACTCCAAACTTGGGCTTTTCAAATTTCGGAATGTGAATTTTCCCTTCTAAACCGGCAGCTTTCCCCTCTGGTCCCTCCACCGCAATTGCAGCTGATGGCGCGGTAGCTTGTATCCCTGGACCCTTCAGCTGAAGGGAACCTTCTACTGTGGGAATCTTGACTCCAGGGCCTGAGATTTTGACATCTCCAGGAACGGAGGCCGCTTTCAGGTCAGCTTCCGGGAGACTGACGTCACAGGTGGGAAGCGTGACATCGACTTTGGGTAAGCTGACATCCACGTCTACTTTGGGAGCTTTAATTTCTGGTTTGGAAAAGCCCATAGAAGGCATCTTGACTTTTGGCATGTGTATTTTCATCCCTGTGGCCTCTGCTTTCCCCGTCTCCACTTCAATACTGCTTTCCATCTCGGGAACTTTCACTTCAAATCCCGCCTCTTTTGTTCCGGCTTGTGATTTGGGAAGGGAGACGTCTGCCTCCACCTTTGGCAGACTGACCTGCACGTGAGGAGTCTTGACTTTGGGAAGCTTGACACTCGGCAGCTTAACGCCAGGCATTTTAATTGTCCCCTTCTCCACCTCGTGTCCTGCCGAAGTCCCGATTTCAAGTTCCAGACTGGGAGCCTGGATTTCGGGTCCTGACACGGTGACCTCCCCTTCTGCCCTAGCTGACGGCATTGCCAGCTGGGGCTCTTTGAGGCTTGCGTCGACATCTGCTGCTGCGCCACTGGTCTCCTTTGGGCTGGACCAGCCAAACGAGGGCATTCCAAACTTTGGCATTTTGAACTTACTTTCTTTCCCTTTAGCATCTTTCTCTGTGGCTTTAATTTCACCTTCTATCTTTACGGCTTTGGCTGTTGCTTCGGGGCCCTGAACCTCCAGCTCGGCCCTTGGCAGAGAAACGTCTACCGATGGGAGGGTGATGTCCACCTTTGGTGCATGAATGTCAGCCTTAGGCATTTTGGGCATTTTGAGGGACGGCATTTGCATTTTCCAGCCGGAAGCTTCGATCTCTGCGTCGGGAACGTCAGCTTCCGCTGCCAGAGTGGGGGCTTCCACGCCGATTGCAGCCACTTGGCCTTTGACTTTCGGTTTGGAAATGTCCACTTCCACTTTGGGTAAGCTGATCTCGCCTTCTGGCACTTTGCCTTTCGGGAGTGAAACTCCAAACTTGGGCTTTTCAAATTTCGGAATGTGAATTTTCCCTTCTAAACCGGCAGCTTTCCCCTCTGGTCCCTCCACCGCAATTGCAGCTGATGGCGCGGTAGCTTGTATCCCTGGACCCTTCAGCTGAAGGGAACCTTCTACTGTGGGAATCTTGACTCCAGGGCCTGAGATTTTGACATCTCCAGGAACGGAGGCCGCTTTCAGGTCAGCTTCCGGGAGACTGACGTCACAGGTGGGAAGCGTGACATCGACTTTGGGTAAGCTGACATCCACGTCTACTTTGGGAGCTTTAATTTCTGGTTTGGAAAAGCCCATAGAAGGCATCTTGACTTTTGGCATGTGTATTTTCATCCCTGTGGCCTCTGCTTTCCCCGTCTCCACTTCAATACTGCTTTCCATCTCGGGAACTTTCACTTCAAATCCCGCCTCTTTTGTTCCGGCTTGTGATTTGGGAAGGGAGACGTCTGCCTCCACCTTTGGCAGACTGACCTGCACGTGAGGAGTCTTGACTTTGGGAAGCTTGACACTCGGCAGCTTAACGCCAGGCATTTTAATTGTCCCCTTCTCCGCCTCGTGTCCTGCCGAAGTCCCGATTTCAAGTTCCAGACTGGGAGCCTGGATTTCGGGTCCTGACACGGTGACCTCCCCTTCTGCCCTAGCTGACGGCATTGCCAGCTGGGGCTCTTTGAGGCTTGCGTCGACATCTGCTGCTGCGCCACTGGTCTCCTTTGGGCTGGACCAGCCAAACGAGGGCATTCCAAACTTTGGCATTTTGAACTTACTTTCTTTCCCTTTAGCATCTTTCTCTGTGGCTTTAATTTCACCTTCTATCTTTACGGCTTTGGCTGTTGCTTCGGGGCCCTGAACCTCCAGCTCGGCCCTTGGCAGAGAAACGTCTACCGATGGGAGGGTGATGTCCACCTTTGGTGCATGAATGTCAGCCTTAGGCATTTTGGGCATTTTGAGGGACGGCATTTGCATTTTCCAGCCGGAAGCTTCGATCTCTGCGTCGGGAACGTCAGCTTCCGCTGCCAGAGTGGGGGCTTCCACGCCGATTGCAGCCACTTGGCCTTTGACGTTCGGTTTGGAAATGTCCACTTCCACTTTGGGTAAGCTGATCTCGCCTTCTGGCACTTTGCCTTTCGGGAGTGAAACTCCAAACTTGGGCTTTTCAAATTTCGGAATGTGAATTTTCCCTTCTAAACCGGCAGCTTTCCCCTCTGGTCCCTCCACCGCAATTGCAGCTGATGGCGCGGTAGCTTGTATCCCTGGACCCTTCAGCTGAAGGGAACCTTCTACTGTGGGAATCTTGACTCCAGGGCCTGAGATTTTGACATCTCCAGGAACGGAGGCCGCTTTCAGGTCAGCTTCCGGGAGACTGACGTCACAGGTGGGAAGCGTGACATCGACTTTGGGTAAGCTGACATCCACGTCTACTTTGGGAGCTTTAATTTCTGGTTTGGAAAAGCCCATAGAAGGCATCTTGACTTTTGGCATGTGTATTTTCATCCCTGTGGCCTCTGCTTTCCCCGTCTCCACTTCAATACTGCTTTCCATCTCGGGAACTTTCACTTCAAATCCCGCCTCTTTTGTTCCGGCTTGTGATTTGGGAAGGGAGACGTCTGCCTCCACCTTTGGCAGACTGACCTGCACGTGAGGAGTCTTGACTTTGGGAAGCTTGACACTCGGCAGCTTAACGCCAGGCATTTTAATTGTCCCCTTCTCCGCCTCGTGTCCTGCCGAAGTCCCGATTTCAAGTTCCAGACTGGGAGCCTGGATTTCGGGTCCTGACACGGTGACCTCCCCTTCTGCCCTAGCTGACGGCATTGCCAGCTGGGGCTCTTTGAGGCTTGCGTCGACATCTGCTGCTGCGCCACTGGTCTCCTTTGGGCTGGACCAGCCAAACGAGGGCATTCCAAACTTTGGCATTTTGAACTTACTTTCTTTCCCTTTAGCATCTTTCTCTGTGGCTTTAATTTCACCTTCTATCTTTACGGCTTTGGCTGTTGCTTCGGGGCCCTGAACCTCCAGCTCGGCCCTTGGCAGAGAAACGTCTACCGATGGGAGGGTGATGTCCACCTTTGGTGCATGAATGTCAGCCTTAGGCATTTTGGGCATTTTGAGGGACGGCATTTGCATTTTCCAGCCGGAAGCTTCGATCTCTGCGTCGGGAACGTCAGCTTCCGCTGCCAGAGTGGGGGCTTCCACGCCGATTGCAGCCACTTGGCCTTTGACTTTCGGTTTGGAAATGTCCACTTCCACTTTGGGTAAGCTGATCTCGCCTTCTGGCACTTTGCCTTTCGGGAGTGAAACTCCAAACTTGGGCTTTTCAAATTTCGGAATGTGAATTTTCCCTTCTAAACCGGCAGCTTTCCCCTCTGGTCCCTCCACCGCAATTGCAGCTGATGGCGCGGTAGCTTGTATCCCTGGACCCTTCAGCTGAAGGGAACCTTCTACTGTGGGAATCTTGACTCCAGGGCCTGAGATTTTGACATCTCCAGGAACGGAGGCCGCTTTCAGGTCAGCTTCCGGGAGACTGACGTCACAGGTGGGAAGCGTGACATCGACTTTGGGTAAGCTGACATCCACGTCTACTTTGGGAGCTTTAATTTCTGGTTTGGAAAAGCCCATAGAAGGCATCTTGACTTTTGGCATGTGTATTTTCATCCCTGTGGCCTCTGCTTTCCCCGTCTCCACTTCAATACTGCTTTCCATCTCGGGAACTTTCACTTCAAATCCCGCCTCTTTTGTTCCGGCTTGTGATTTGGGAAGGGAGACGTCTGCCTCCACCTTTGGCAGACTGACCTGCACGTGAGGAGTCTTGACTTTGGGAAGCTTGACACTCGGCAGCTTAACGCCAGGCATTTTAATTGTCCCCTTCTCCACCTCGTGTCCTGCCGAAGTCCCGATTTCAAGTTCCAGACTGGGAGCCTGGATTTCGGGTCCTGACACGGTGACCTCCCCTTCTGCCCTAGCTGACGGCATTGCCAGCTGGGGCTCTTTGAGGCTTGCGTCGACATCTGCTGCTGCGCCACTGGTCTCCTTTGGGCTGGACCAGCCAAACGAGGGCATTCCAAACTTTGGCATTTTGAACTTACTTTCTTTCCCTTTAGCATCTTTCTCTGTGGCTTTAATTTCACCTTCTATCTTTACGGCTTTGGCTGTTGCTTCGGGGCCCTGAACCTCCAGCTCGGCCCTTGGCAGAGAAACGTCTACCGATGGGAGGGTGATGTCCACCTTTGGTGCATGAATGTCAGCCTTAGGCATTTTGGGCATTTTGAGGGACGGCATTTGCATTTTCCAGCCGGAAGCTTCGATCTCTGCGTCGGGAACGTCAGCTTCCGCTGCCAGAGTGGGGGCTTCCACGCCGATTGCAGCCACTTGGCCTTTGACTTTCGGTTTGGAAATGTCCACTTCCACTTTGGGTAAGCTGATCTCGCCTTCTGGCACTTTGCCTTTCGGGAGTGAAACTCCAAACTTGGGCTTTTCAAATTTCGGAATGTGAATTTTCCCTTCTAAACCGGCAGCTTTCCCCTCTGGTCCCTCCACCGCAATTGCAGCTGATGGCGCGGTAGCTTGTATCCCTGGACCCTTCAGCTGAAGGGAACCTTCTACTGTGGGAATCTTGACTCCAGGGCCTGAGATTTTGACATCTCCAGGAACGGAGGCCGCTTTCAGGTCAGCTTCCGGGAGACTGACGTCACAGGTGGGAAGCGTGACATCGACTTTGGGTAAGCTGACATCCACGTCTACTTTGGGAGCTTTAATTTCTGGTTTGGAAAAGCCCATAGAAGGCATCTTGACTTTTGGCATGTGTATTTTCATCCCTGTGGCCTCTGCTTTCCCCGTCTCCACTTCAATACTGCTTTCCATCTCGGGAACTTTCACTTCAAATCCCGCCTCTTTTGTTCCGGCTTGTGATTTGGGAAGGGAGACGTCTGCCTCCACCTTTGGCAGACTGACCTGCACGTGAGGAGTCTTGACTTTGGGAAGCTTGACACTCGGCAGCTTAACGCCAGGCATTTTAATTGTCCCCTTCTCCGCCTCGTGTCCTGCCGAAGTCCCGATTTCAAGTTCCAGACTGGGAGCCTGGATTTCGGGTCCTGACACGGTGACCTCCCCTTCTGCCCTAGCTGACGGCATTGCCAGCTGGGGCTCTTTGAGGCTTGCGTCGACATCTGCTGCTGCGCCACTGGTCTCCTTTGGGCTGGACCAGCCAAACGAGGGCATTCCAAACTTTGGCATTTTGAACTTACTTTCTTTCCCTTTAGCATCTTTCTCTGTGGCTTTAATTTCACCTTCTATCTTTACGGCTTTGGCTGTTGCTTCGGGGCCCTGAACCTCCAGCTCGGCCCTTGGCAGAGAAACGTCTACCGATGGGAGGGTGATGTCCACCTTTGGTGCATGAATGTCAGCCTTAGGCATTTTGGGCATTTTGAGGGACGGCATTTGCATTTTCCAGCCGGAAGCTTCGATCTCTGCGTCGGGAACGTCAGCTTCCGCTGCCAGAGTGGGGGCTTCCACGCCGATTGCAGCCACTTGGCCTTTGACTTTCGGTTTGGAAATGTCCACTTCCACTTTGGGTAAGCTGATCTCGCCTTCTGGCACTTTGCCTTTCGGGAGTGAAACTCCAAACTTGGGCTTTTCAAATTTCGGAATGTGAATTTTCCCTTCTAAACCGGCAGCTTTCCCCTCTGGTCCCTCCACCGCAATTGCAGCTGATGGCGCGGTAGCTTGTATCCCTGGACCCTTCAGCTGAAGGGAACCTTCTACTGTGGGAATCTTGACTCCAGGGCCTGAGATTTTGACATCTCCAGGAACGGAGGCCGCTTTCAGGTCAGCTTCCGGGAGACTGACGTCACAGGTGGGAAGCGTGACATCGACTTTGGGTAAGCTGACATCCACGTCTACTTTGGGAGCTTTAATTTCTGGTTTGGAAAAGCCCATAGAAGGCATCTTGACTTTTGGCATGTGTATTTTCATCCCTGTGGCCTCTGCTTTCCCCGTCTCCACTTCAATACTGCTTTCCATCTCGGGAACTTTCACTTCAAATCCCGCCTCTTTTGTTCCGGCTTGTGATTTGGGAAGGGAGACGTCTGCCTCCACCTTTGGCAGACTGACCTGCACGTGAGGAGTCTTGACTTTGGGAAGCTTGACACTCGGCAGCTTAACGCCAGGCATTTTAATTGTCCCCTTCTCCACCTCGTGTCCTGCCGAAGTCCCGATTTCAAGTTCCAGACTGGGAGCCTGGATTTCGGGTCCTGACACGGTGACCTCCCCTTCTGCCCTAGCTGACGGCATTGCCAGCTGGGGCTCTTTGAGGCTTGCGTCGACATCTGCTGCTGCGCCACTGGTCTCCTTTGGGCTGGACCAGCCAAACGAGGGCATTCCAAACTTTGGCATTTTGAACTTACTTTCTTTCCCTTTAGCATCTTTCTCTGTGGCTTTAATTTCACCTTCTATCTTTACGGCTTTGGCTGTTGCTTCGGGGCCCTGAACCTCCAGCTCGGCCCTTGGCAGAGAAACGTCTACCGATGGGAGGGTGATGTCCACCTTTGGTGCATGAATGTCAGCCTTAGGCATTTTGGGCATTTTGAGGGACGGCATTTGCATTTTCCAGCCGGAAGCTTCGATCTCTGCGTCGGGAACGTCAGCTTCCGCTGCCAGAGTGGGGGCTTCCACGCCGATTGCAGCCACTTGGCCTTTGACTTTCGGTTTGGAAATGTCCACTTCCACTTTGGGTAAGCTGATCTCGCCTTCTGGCACTTTGCCTTTCGGGAGTGAAACTCCAAACTTGGGCTTTTCAAATTTCGGAATGTGAATTTTCCCTTCTAAACCGGCAGCTTTCCCCTCTGGTCCCTCCACCGCAATTGCAGCTGATGGCGCGGTAGCTTGTATCCCTGGACCCTTCAGCTGAAGGGAACCTTCTACTGTGGGAATCTTGACTCCAGGGCCTGAGATTTTGACATCTCCAGGAACGGAGGCCGCTTTCAGGTCAGCTTCCGGGAGACTGACGTCACAGGTGGGAAGCGTGACATCGACTTTGGGTAAGCTGACATCCACGTCTACTTTGGGAGCTTTAATTTCTGGTTTGGAAAAGCCCATAGAAGGCATCTTGACTTTTGGCATGTGTATTTTCATCCCTGTGGCCTCTGCTTTCCCCGTCTCCACTTCAATACTGCTTTCCATCTCGGGAACTTTCACTTCAAATCCCGCCTCTTTTGTTCCGGCTTGTGATTTGGGAAGGGAGACGTCTGCCTCCACCTTTGGCAGACTGACCTGCACGTGAGGAGTCTTGACTTTGGGAAGCTTGACACTCGGCAGCTTAACGCCAGGCATTTTAATTGTCCCCTTCTCCACCTCGTGTCCTGCCGAAGTCCCGATTTCAAGTTCCAGACTGGGAGCCTGGATTTCGGGTCCTGACACGGTGACCTCCCCTTCTGCCCTAGCTGACGGCATTGCCAGCTGGGGCTCTTTGAGGCTTGCGTCGACATCTGCTGCTGCGCCACTGGTCTCCTTTGGGCTGGACCAGCCAAACGAGGGCATTCCAAACTTTGGCATTTTGAACTTACTTTCTTTCCCTTTAGCATCTTTCTCTGTGGCTTTAATTTCACCTTCTATCTTTACGGCTTTGGCTGTTGCTTCGGGGCCCTGAACCTCCAGCTCGGCCCTTGGCAGAGAAACGTCTACCGATGGGAGGGTGATGTCCACCTTTGGTGCATGAATGTCAGCCTTAGGCATTTTGGGCATTTTGAGGGATGGCATTTGCATTTTCCAGCTTGAGACTTCTCTTTCTTCATTTGGAATAGTTTCCACTGGTACTTTTGGGACCTCTACATTAACTTCTGGTTTTTCTGTTTCTAGTGGTTTCTTGTTTATGTTATTTTCGAATTTGTTTAATGTGCTTTCACTCTTTGCCTCCGTTCCTTTAGTGATGGAAATTCCAAATTTAGTTTTTTTTATATCTGATTTTTTTGTGAGTTTTTTCTCAGATTCATCTTTATTCTCTTTTTCTTGTTTTGGTTTTGCGGATACTTGTGCTGTTGTTTTTATTTCTAGACCCTTTATGTGAACAAATGTTTGTTCTTCATGAGTCTTCTCTTCTTTATCAGTTATTTCTTCTCTAGCTTGTTGCAGTTGAGTTTTGTTCGATTTTTGTTTCTTTTTTTTGGTTCTTGGCAAAGCTTCTGGTAATTGTTCGCTTTGTGTGTCTTTTAGAACTGATGTGTGTAGTTCTGTTGTTGGTTTTGATATTTGTGTCATTATAAGAGGTACTTTTGATGTTGTAGTAATAGGTGTAGATGTTGGTATCTGGTCTTTCTGTTTTTTAATGCTAATTTCAACTTCAGGGCATTTTTTTGTGTTTATTGGGAGACCATTTGTTATGTCGTTTAAATCTTTTTTGACATTGAAGTTTATTTCACCTCCTTTCATTTCATGTTCACTGGATGTGGTATATTCCACAGTCAATATTTCTGGAGTTTCCATGCTGATATCTTCTTTTGGTATTTTATCTTTTTTTGTTGATATTGTGGTTTTTAGGTCCAATCTTTGCTTCTCTTCTGGTTCTGGTTTCGTTCTATGCATTTTGAAACCAATATTAGGGAACTTTAATTTCTTTTGGCTTCCTTTTTTCTCTTTAGCACAGAATTCTTCTTGTTGTAATTGTGACTCAGTGTCAGTACTTGTTGGGGAAATATCTCGTATAGCATGCTCATGTGCATCTGATGTGCTATGAGATCTTCTGGGCCCCAAAATCTTTTTAGTTTTTATTGACTGAAATTTTGGCCATGACAGTCTCTCTTTTTTGGATCGTTTTGTTCTTCCTACCCTTTGTTTTACAATTTCTTTCCCAATGTTTTCTTCTGAAATACTTTTTTCTGATATATCCAGTGTTGTTCCAGGAATTATATCATAAAGCTCTTTTTCCTGAAGAAGAAGTTTTTTTTAAAATATTAATATAAAACATGTATAATATTCATCTTATTTTGTTTAATATCAGTTACCATTAGGCATATAAATACAATCAAAATTGAAGGTGCAATACAATTAAAAGTTGCATGAAATTATTAATCTTATTTAATAGGTGTATCTCCAGGGCTTGACAGTTAAGGTAATCTTCTCGCCCTAGGCGAATAGATTATAGCCCAGCACGGCGCCTCAGCATGATCAGCGCATGCGCATCGTTGTCTTTGCATGCGCAGCGTGCTGAACTGCGCGGCTGGTGAGCAGGGCTCGCAGCGGCTTGGCGAGCCCTGTATATCTCTATCAACGCACCCTGTCTCTCTCTCTCTCTCTCTCTATCTCCCTCTCTCTCTCTCAATCTCCCTCTCTCTCTCTATATATATATATATGTGATTAAAATGTATTTTATGTCTCACATTTCAAACTGAATAATCTCTGATGTATATTATATATCTCTGAAATATATATATATATTTCAGAGATTATTCAATTTGAAATGGGAGAAAATAAGATACATGTTAATCAGATGGAGACCCAGGATTAGATTCTGTTGCTATGAACCAAGCCATCCCATCTATAGTACTTTTCGGGGTGGCTGTCCTGGGCCCTGAATTTTGAAGGGCCACGCAAGGGCTGTCCTATCTGTCCTATGGATGGAATGGGCCCGCATGCTGAGTTTAGCCCATGGGATTCCAGGGTGGCTTGGGGGATTACCCGGGAGGGGGGCTGTTGCATGGTGGCAGAACTGCGGGAAGCAGAACAATGCAGCAGACTCCTCAGGTGCTGTCTCTCAGCCAGGTTGCTGTGGAAAGCGGAGTGATTCAGCTGGGAGATGGTGGCAAACCTGAGCAGGCTGCTTGGTCGCTCCGCTTCTTGCAGTTCCTACTCATGCGGTGAATGCAAGGAAGCCAACCCCTGGTGCCCTACCGTAGCAGACCCCCTGATAATCCGCCGTGTCACTTATCTTGTGGGGAGAGCTTTGGGTAAGGGGTGCAATAGTGGGTGAAGAGGGCAGGAAGAAGCAGATTAGAAGTGAAACAGGACGGGGGCTTAAGGGAAGAAGTGGAATGGGAGAAGGGCTAGAAGAGCCATAGCTCAAATTGTGTGGCTTATTTCAATGACAAGCTAGTGTCATTGTGTAGGTACACACTAAGGGCATGTCTACACTAGGGAATTATTTCAAAATAACTCCTCCTATTTTGAAATAACAAGGTGAGTGTCCACACTACGAAGCCCGTTATTTTGAAATAATGGGCTCGTTATTTCAAAATAATGATGCCTGCTTGTGAAGAGGAATTTTGGAATAGTTAGTTATTATTTTGAAATAATTTATTTCCGAAAAATTTCCCAGTGTAGACATGCTCTAAGGACCTACAGGACTACTCGTTTTTTCCAAAACATTCTGACTAAATATGTTCTTTAACTTTATCTTTACCATTGGATGTTTTTATATTTTTTCTCAATAGTTTATAGTCAGACAACCTAATCTTTTCTCTCTCTTCCTCCTCCCCCCCGTCCCCCCCCCCCCCCCCCGGACCTGTTTCTGTTCCCATTCAATATAATGGAAGCTGGATCCAATTTTGAGTTCTCTCTTCAAAAAAACTGACCTGCTATCATATTCATTGCAAGCTTAGCTTGATTAAGGACTTAAGTGAACTACTCCCTTGTACAGAAGGCTTGATTTGGCTGAAGAGGTGCATAAGTTTTATGCGAGCTTTCTGAAGAGGAGTTGATTTCACCCTGAGGCTATGTCTAGACTGCAGAGTTTTTACGGGAGGCATCCCATAAAAACTCTGCCGCATCCAGGAAACGCGTCTGCTTTTTTGGAACAGTTTCTGAAAAAGCGTGCGCATTCTTTCAGCATCCCCTGTATTCCTCATTTTATGAGGAATAAGGGATGTTCTGAAAGAGAAGGTTTTTCTGACATTTGGCCCCGTGTTGGTGAGCCAAATGTCGAAAAGCCTCTTCTGAAAAAACAAGTGGAAAATGGTACACAAATTGAGGTTTGCAATTTGCATATCTTTTTCCAATGCCCTCCCTACCCTCTGCAGCGTAGACATAGCGTGAGAGAGAACTTCAGGTTTTGTCCAACAGTATTATAAAGGCGGTAAAGTAAAGCATGTGTATGTTTTCAGGACAAGGGTCTATATTTTTCCATCTCCAATATTAACATATAATATGTCTGTAGTATTTTCCTATTCTTTCTAACATAATACAGAAATAATTTTACCTGACTTATTTTTTCCTTCTTGTATTGCGTTGTCGAATGTAGTTTTTCTAGCTCTTCTTTCCCAGAGAGTTTTCTTTTGAGACTGAATTGTACCTTGTATGGCTCAGAATATTGTAGAATCTTGAGTGCATCTTCATATTTGATATTCTCAAAAAATATTGTGGCACTCAATAGCTGATCACCTGCAAATGATACCATATATTTATCAGTTTGCTATAGGATATGGCTTTTCAAATCACAGTTTTCTCGATGATCATATACACATAAAGGGTCATTAACATATGATGATTATATGAAGCATATCACGATTTTTAATATGTATGCTTTGGAGTTTTAGTTGTTGAAACAGTATTATTTATTGAATTATTGTGTGTTCATGCACATAATAGTTCGTAAAAGACTTATTGCATATTGGGCTACATTCTTCATAGATGTAAGTTATTTCTACCTTTGAAATGTAATGAGTTAATTATATTATTTTTTAAAAAACACTGGCTGGGTCTAGTGAAGAGTAGTGTATTTCATGATTTATAAGAAATCCATATTTTTTAAGTATCAGAGAGGTAGCTGTGTTAGGAGCGAGGAGTCCTGTGGCACCTTATAGACTAACTGAAGTGTAGGAGCATAAGCTTTCATGGGCAAAGACCCACTTCATCAGATGCATGTAGTGGAAATTTCCAGAGGCAGGTATAAATATGCAGGCCAGGATCAGGCTGGAGATGACGAGGTGGATCCAATCAAGGAGGATGAGGCCCACTTCTAGCAGCTGATCTGGAGGTGTGAATTCCAAGAGAACAGAAGCTGCTTTTGTAGTTAGCGAGCCATTCATAGTCTTTGTTTAATCCAGAGTTGATTGTGTCAAACTTGAAGATGAACTGTAGCTCAGCAGTTTCTCTTTGAAGTCTGGTCCTGAAGTTTTTTTGCTGCAGGATGGCTACCTTTAGATCTGCAATTGTGTGTCCAGGAAGATTGAAGTGTTCCCCTACAGGTTTTTGTATGTTGCCATTCCTAATATCAGATTTGTGTCCATTGATTCTTTTACGTAGGGACTCTCCAGTTTGGCCGATGTATATAGCAGTGGGGCATTGTTGGCACATGATGGCATATATTACATTGGTAGATGTGCAGGTGAATGAACCAGCAATGGTGTGGCTGATCTGGTTAGGTCCTGTGATGGTGTTGCTGGTGTATATATGTGGGCAGAGTTGGCACCAAGGTTTGTTGCAAGGATTGGTTCCTGAGTTTGTGTTATTATGGTGCGGTGTGTAGTTGCTGGTGAGAATATGCTTCAGGTTGGCGGGTTGTCTGTGGGCAAGGACTGGCCTACCTCCCAAGGCCTGTGAAAGCGAGGGATCATTGTCCAGGATGGGTTGTAGATCACTAATGATGCACTGGAGAGGTTTTAACTGGGGACTGTAGGTGATGGCCAGTGGTGTTCTGTTGGTTTCTTTCTTGGGCTTGTCCCGTAGCAGGAGGCTTCTGGGTACATGTCTGGCTCTGTCAATCTTTCTCCTCACTTCCTCGTGTGGGTATCGCAGTTTACAGAATGCTTGTTGAAGATCTTGTAGGTGTAGGTCTCTGTCTGAGGGTTTGGAGCATATGCGGTTGTACCTCAGTGCTTGGCTGTAAACAATGGATCGTGTGGTTTGTCCAGGATGGAAGCTGGAGGCATGCAGGTAAGTGTAGCGGTCGGTAGGTTTTCGGTATAGGGTGGTATTGATGTGACCGTCACTTATTTGTACCGTGGTGTCCAGGAAATGGACCTCCCGTGTAGATTGATCCATGCTGAGGTTGATGGTGGGGTGGAAGCTGTTGAAATCATGGTGAAATTCTTCCAATCTCTCCTTCCCATGGGTCCAGATGATGAAGATGTCATTGATGTAGCGTAGGTAGAGAAGGGGTGTAAGTGGATGGGAGCTGAGGAAGCGTTGTTCCAGGTCAGCCATAAAAATGTTGGCGTATTGTGGGGCCATGCAGGTGCCCATAGCAGTGCCACTGGTCTGAAGTGGTTGTCACCAAATCTGGTTGTCACCAAATCTGAAATAGTTGTGTGTGAGGATAAATTCACAGAGTTCAGCCACCAGTTGTGCTGTGGCATCATCAGGGATACTGTTCCTGACAGCTTGTACTCCATCTGCATGTGGGATGTTTGTGTGGAGAGCTTCTACATCCATGGTAGCTAGGATGGTTTTTTCTGGAAGATCACCTATGCATTGTAGTTTTCTCAGGAAATCCGTAGTGTCACGGAGGTAACTGGGAGTGCTGTTGGCGTAGGGTCTGAGCAGAGAGTCCACATAGCCAGACAGTCCTTCAGTGAGAGTGCCAATGCCCGAGATGATGGGGCGTCCGGGATTTCCAGGTTTGTGGATCTTGGGTAATAGATAGAACAACCCTGGTCGGGGCTCTAAGGGTGTGTCGATTTGTTCCTGTGCTTGTGTAGGGAGTGTCCTGAGCAGATGGTGCAGTTTCTTAGTGTATTCCTTAGTGGGATCTGAGGAAAGAGGCCTGTAGAATTTGGTATTGGAGAGTTGTCTGGCAGCCTCCTTTAGGTAGTCAGGCCTGTTCATGATGACAACAGCACCTCCTTTGTCAGCCTCTTTGATTATAATGTCAGAGTTGTTCCGGAGGCTGTGGATGGCATTGCGTTCTGCACGACTGAGGTTACCAGGCAAGCGATGCTGTTTTTCCACAATTTCTGCCTGTGCACTGATCCTGCAGATTGCTCATAAGAGCAGAGTTGTCCCTTGGGTAGGGTGAATCAGGGTAATTGCTCCAGCCCCTCTCCTCCCCCCCCCCTCTTTGAGGGACCCTGTGGGCTGGTGGGATTGACTGATGTGGTCGGTCCCAGAAGATGAATCCACCACTTCCACAGGGCTTGCCATCTTGAAGGCAGTTAGCAGAGACAGTGACCAGCTTGGCCACCAGATTTCAGAGCAGCAAGTCCTCTCCTCTTTCTGGAGATCTGAGCCTCTGTGGCTATAGCCAACAATAGCCCCACAGTAGGCCGCAGGCTGGATCCATACTGCTGGCCCAGCTGCCGATGTAGGGAAGAGTCCTCAAGCCAGCAGGGGCTGTTTTGCCTCAGACCCTGCAACCCCCTGCGTGACAGTAAAGGTAAACATATGCATTGGTGTTTGCAGGACTGGGACCTATTTTTGCTAGTATCTGAACATATGATGGTGTGTGTGTGTGTGTAGTTACATACAAACTTTGGGATTTTCTAGATAATTGTGTTTTTAAAAAATCCAGAATATCAGAGTGTACCTTCTCTCAAATTGAATATTTTCGAAGCAGGAGATCCCTTGAGCACTTGTTTGACAAATATTCCTTCATTTCCTCCACCAGTCACGCTAAAACCACTAGCACCAGATTCCACGTCGGTTTTCAAAGTCACCTCCATAGACTCCTAGATGCCCAGAAAAATGTCATGTTAAAATTCATTGTTAATTCAACACCAGTCTTTGGCTGCTCTCCCCAGAGAACCCACAAAGGCTACCTACCCTGAGCACCCACAGTGCCCCCTGGTCTGCCCTCTAGGTGCCCATGGCACCCCGAGGCTGTGCCCTCCCCCAAGTTTTAGTCAGGGCTATAGTACAAATCATGTATGGGTCTCACAGGCCATGAATTTTGTTTTGTTTGTTTACTGTCTGTGACCAGTCCATGACTTACTAAAAATACCCACAACTAAAATGTAGCTGTAATTATCTGGCACCATGTGCTCCTGCTTCATGCCTTGGGATCCCAGGTACTATTATAATACACAAAGTAACAATGCACTTTCAGGAATGTATAGACATCAGATTATGTTGGCACTTCAGTATATTTGGTTAGAAGTAAGCAACAGATAAAAATTATATTAATTCATAAACAAATCTACAGTCAGATCTTCCATTGTCAGGTTTTGGCCCTGTAGCCCATTTAAATGGGCTAGATCCTTGACTGGGGTAAGTAAGCATAGCTCCATTTATATCAGCTGATGATTGCCCCGGTGTGAGTTTTAAGTGTATAAAAATGTAGATTCTTACCTTAAGAAAGTTGTATATCAACCTCCCCCCAATGGACAAAATAATGGTAAGGTCTGACAACAAGTCTACCATAAAAATTGGCCTTTATGTGTCTATGTATGGCAGCAACTGATACTCAATTTGCTGGTCAGGATTGTCCTGATAAAATGTGTGGCAACATTATGTGACATTTATAAGATTTCCCTTTATGTTCCAAACTCTACAGCCCTGCCCACACAGACGTTGGCAAACAGTTATGTCCTAAATAAAGGAATGTGTGCTCTGCTTAATTTACATGTAAGTAGTAAACAGAGTAATCAAACCAGAAGGGAAGACTAAGGAAGTTCAAACAGTTAAAAAACAACAACAGGAGGAAACAGCCTTCCACATAGCTGGAAATATTTTTCAGATAGGGACTGAAACTACAAAGTGGAGAGACAAACACCCCAGTACATCCTTCTCTATTCCTGTCCCTCACATTCACTTCACCTAAAAGGAGAAGGCAGCATCTGTTGGACTTGGGAAGATGGGGTCCTGACCTTCAGGTATTGGTCAGTAAGGGTATGTCTAGACTACATGGTTCCGTTGACGGAGCCATGTAGTCTAGATATACCCTAAGGCTGTGTCTAGACTGGCAAGTTTTTCCGCAAAATCATCTGCTTTTGCGGAAAAACTTGCTAGCTGTCTACACTGGCCGCTTGAATTTCCGCAAAAGCACTGATGATCTCATGTAAGATTGTCAGTGCTTTTGCGGAAATACTATGCTGCTCCCGTTTGGGCAAAAGTCTTTTTCCGAAAAACTTTTGCGCAAAAGGGCCAGTGTAGACAGCAGAGATTTGTTTTCTGCAAAAAAGCCCCAATTGCGAAAATGGCGATCGGGGCTGTTTTGCGGAAAAGCGCGTCTAGATTGGCCACGGACGCTTTTCCACAAAAAGTGCTTTTGCGGAAAAGCGTCCTGCCAATCTAGACGTGCTTTTCCGAAAATGCTTTTAACTGAAAACTTTTCCGTTAAAAGAATTTCCGGAAAATCATGTCAGTGTAGAAGTAGCCTAAGACTGCTGAAAGCATGTGGTGAGAAACATTGCTTGACTTAGGCCATGTCTCTGCTTACTAGAGGATCCATGCTCTGGTGATAGATCTTCTGGAGATTGATTTAGTGGGTCTAGGAAAGACCCCTTAAATTGAATGCTTAGGGGATCCCTCCCTCGTCAGCACTAGTACTCCTTGCTATCGTGAGGAGTAAGGGAAGTGGACAGGAACATTTTTCCCATCAACCTACCGCTGAGGAGTCGGTGTCAAGCTCGGCTTAAGGCACATCAACTCCAGCTACATTATTCACGTAGCTGGAGTTGCGTATCTTAAGCCAACCTTCCCACTGCAGTGTAGACCTGGCCATCGATATAATTTATAAATACCATATCTTTATTTTTCTTGTCACCATTTCTGACTTATATGCTTCATTAGATGTATGTGCTTTAAATCTATCCCTTTGTAGTGAATAACCTTGTTTTGCTGTTTTATCTAATTCAGTGTGTTTATATTGAAATGTCCAGGTAACTCCATTTGGAGTAACAAGTTGTGTGCATATTAGCCTCAAAAAAATAATGGACTTAATATAACTTGTATTGTCCAGGAGAGTGCTGGACAGTATGGGCATACAATTCATGGGGGGCAGGGCATGTTGGGTTTACCCTGAAGTATTGTGAAAGCTAGTGAGAACCAGAATGTAACCCACATGTGGCTGGCATACTACAGTTTTTTACACACACACACACACACACACACACACGCACACGCACACGCACTCGCACACGCACACACACAGACTAGCATGCTGGAAGACTTCGAGCAGCCAGGTGGGTGCTACTTTAGCAAGCCATTGTAAGGTACCCAAGATTGCAGGTCAGGAATGACATAGCTGCTCATTAGTCTGGATTGTACCTGGTTTGTCACATGCACCTGTGAAACTTTTCTATTGTAGAAAACAATGAGCCTAATCGTAAAAAATGCTCACCTTTCACAGAGGTGTGGCATGCAAGATCCTGTTCTCGCTCTACCCCACCCCATTAAGGCAGAAGCTTTACATTACAATGTAGTTCTTTCCAGTGGAATGGGCAAAGTATCAGTGGTACATACATTCCCACGATGCAATAATTTCTTGGCACTTACACAGTATAGTATACCATATACTGGGATCTTATTTATAAAGTAAGTTGCCAAAACTCATCTGAATCCCTTGTTTTTTCTCCTTTATTCATGCCTGCCATATTTGCATTTCTAATAAAATGCGCTTTCTGTGCAATCTTTTAAACTCACCTGTGAATGACTCATTTTTTGTTTGTCTGTAGAATATTTTTCGTTCTCTGTATCTTCCTATAGTTGGAGAGGCAATTGTAAGTATTTAGTGTTTGATTAAGACAATATTGTAAAGTTCACACAAAGATTATATGGACTCAGATTATATGGACTTGCTCTTATCGTGCGTTTTGATGAGAGCTAAAATTCACAATTCACACTGAAGTCTGTTAGGGTATGTCTACACTACAGAGTTAGTTCGAACTAACTTAGTTCGAATTAGTTAATTCGAACTAAGCTAATTCGAACTAACGCGTCTAAAACTAAAAACTAGTTCGAATTAGCGTTTTGCTAATTCGAACTAGCATGTCCACATTGAGTGGACCCTGAACAGGGCTTAAGGATGGCCGGAAGCAGTGCCGGCAGGGCATCAGAGAAGGACTTAGAGCGTGGAGATGCTGTCTCAGGCTAGCCGAGGGCTGCGTTTAAAGGGACCCGACCCCCACCCCAGACAGACAGTTCTCAGGGGTGCCCCGCTTGAAAACCAGTCCTGGCTTGGATTGCCCGGAGTGCCACACTGGGCACATCACAGCACTCGGCCATCAGCCCGGCTGCACTTGCCGCAGGCTGCCATCTGGGGAGAGGAGGCAATTGGGGGGATGCAGGAGAGCTTCCACCCCCAGAAGCCCGCAGAGCCAGCCCAGGCCTCCCCATCGGGGGCTCGTACCCCATTCCTCCCTCACCTCCTTCCACTTACCCTTCCCTAGCCCCCCTTCTTATTGATGTACAAAATAAAGATAACGTTTCTTCCAACATTGACTCTGTCTCTATTGAACAAAACTGAGGGAGACTGGGAAAAGGAGGTGGGAGAGGGGAAGAGAAAGGCTGGGAGAGGGGAGGGCAACTAACATGATCAGGGGTTGGGAACAGGTCCCAGTTGAAGAGAGGCTACAGAGACTGGGACTGTTCAGCTTAGAAAAGAGGAGATGGAGCGGGGACAGGCTAGAGGTCTCTAAAAGCAGGGGTTGGGTGGAGAGGGTGCATTCAGAAAAGTTCTTCATGAGTTCCCATAAAGAAGGACTAGAGGACACCAAAGGAAAGGAATGGGTAGCAGGCTTCAAACTAGTAAGAGAAAGTTGTTGTTCTTCCCAAAGCAAATAGTTAACCTGTGGAACTCCTTGCTGCAGGAGGCTATGAAGGCTACAACTAGAACAGAGTTGAAAGGGAAGTGAGATCAAGTCATGGAGGTTGGGTCCATGGAGTAGTCTTAGCCAGGGGGTAGGAGTGGTGTCCCTGCCCAAAGTTTGTGGAAGGCTGGAGAGGGATGGCACGAGACAAATGGCTTGGTCACTGTCTTCGGTCCATCCCCTCCAGGGTCCCTAGGGTTGGCCGCTGTTGGCAGACAGGCTACTGGGCTAGATGGACCTTTGGTCTGACCCAGGACGGCCATTGTAAGCTCAGGGCTCAGGGTCGGGGGTCTCAGTGGACCCCCTTGATTTTCATGCACACCTGCTCCTGGGTGGCCAGGCTGGCAGCTCTCCTGCCCTAGACGGCCACTTTCCTGTGCCTAGTGCGGAGATCGTGGACGAGGTCCACGATGTCTGCACTAGCCCAGGAAGGTGCCCGCCTCTTGCGGTCCCGGGCAAGCTCCCGGGAGCCGCCAGCCTGGTCCCCGGAAGACGGGGTGGGCTGGGGGACATCAGGTGGGTGGCTCTGTGCCGTGCCAGGTGCAGGGTCTGCTGGCTGGGTGCTGGCAGGCTTGCACCTGGCACGGGCACCGTAGCCAGCCCATGCCCCTTTAAGGGTCCGGCGCCGGGAGGGGGGCAATAGAGTTTCCCTGGTGTTGGCCAGAGTGGCCACCAGGGAAACCTGGGGAGGGCTAGCCTGCCACTAGTTCGAATTAAGGGGCTACACACCCCTTAATTCGAACTAGTAAGTTCGAACTAGGCTTAATCCTCGTAAAATGAGGTTTTCCTAGTTCGAACTAAGCGCTCCACTAGTTCGATTTAAATTCGAACTAGCGGAGCGCTAGTGTAGCACCTATGAATGTTAGTTCGAACTAACGTCCGTTAGTTCGAACTAACATTGTAGTGTAGACATACCCTTACTGTTTTAAAAACCAGTGGGGGATTTCTTCTTTAGAATCCGTAATATTAATTTTCAGATCAGTGTAGATTTAGTCATGTGAGAAGAGCTGTGCACATTGGTAACTGGAAAGTAGTTTGAGTTCAAACTGAAAACAATTATTTTTAAATTTTTGATTACTCAAAAAGTGAAAATAAATAATTTCAGCACAGTCAAAATGTTTTATGTGACACATGCTGCTTCATTTTTCTCAGCATTTTAAAGATTTTTAAATATTGTAAATAAGACGGAAAAGCGTTTCAAAATAAACAAACTGTTTTACAGAATTTTTCTTCCAAACAAAACATTAAGGTGAAATTGACAAGAGTTCCCAAGTATTTTGAGTTCACATTTTTTGCCCAAATAAACAGTATGTCGGTTGTACTGTGCATTGATCATGTTTATCTAGACATGCATGTCCGAGGTACAAAAAACTGGGATCACTTAACCTTTTCATCTGGAGCAGCTACCTCAAAAAAAGGACAATCCTGGGAAACCCTGAACAGAGCACAACCCTACTGATTGTGCCACATGCCATATAGTGGGGATGGAGGTGGGAGGGCTGGAGTACCAGCGTGAACTCCCCAGTGCTGGGGTTAGGAGCCCTGAGACTTGGGGGACCGGATGTCCCGGGCCTTAGGTTCCCCATCCCTGAGATAAAAGCTCAGCAGGGTACTTGATGAGGAAGGAGAGCAGATCTCTGGCTCTGAGTCAGGGAAAGAAGACTGGCTGCATCTAAGTGTGCCATTTCGGGTGCGTAGGGGGGCAGCAGCCGTGCGCTCGGAGATGCGGCTAGCTTTTCATCCCATTCCCCAGTTGCTAAGGGAGTGAATAGAAAGTGCTTGCATTCCTCTCCCACCTGGCTGGTGAGTTCCTTTCACCAGCCAGGTGTGAGAGGCATGCACAGAATCCAAGTACTTTCCTCTCACTCCCTTAGCATCCCGAAATGGCACACTTGGCTGCATCCAGGTAACTGTTGGCCTTCTGGCAGGGAGAGAATCCCTGCAGGAAATCAGGTCAATCTGCAGCTGGGAGCCGGAGGCAGTTGTGAAGGCAAGCTAGAGGAAATGAGTTTCCCAGGATCATGTGCTGGTTGAGGGACAGGAAAACTCCCACAGGGTCAGAGACTGCCCTGCCAGCAGTATAAAGAAACTCTCCTGCAGCAGAGATACATCAGTGCTAGAAAATGTGTAGAAGGGGTCTAGAGCAGTGGTTCTTAATGTGTGGTCCATGACCATCTTGCAGATGGGCCATGGGCTTGCTGCAGTGGGGAGCCTGTGTTGGTGCTCCAGCCCTGCTCTCCCACCACCATGAGGTTGGAGCACCAGCGCTGGCTTCCCGCTGTGAGGGAGAAAGGAGGCTTATGGGCCAGATCCCCAGCTCATGGGAGGAGGAAGTGGCTCTGTGAATGGCCACTCCCCATTCTCCTGCCTGGGGAAAAGGCAGTGCAGGAAACTGGAGTCTTTCCCAGATGCTAACAATGGCCAGAATAATGGCCAATTGGAGCAGTGTGGTGGGGGAGGGAACGGGGGGACAGTGCCTGGGAGTGGCAGGAGGAACAGAACCAGGTAAGTGCCCGCATCTCCCTCATGCCCAGATCTACACCCTCATTCCCCTCACACTACAGATGTGAAGGTCTAGTCAACTAGTCGCTTTTCCCCTCCCCCACTTTCTGCCTCTCTCAGATAGAGGCAGCAAGGCGGGGGGAGGGTAAGGGGAGTACTTCAAAGCGGTAGCTCCTCTTGAAGCCTGAGGCCAGACCTCAGGCTCCAAGCAGCGCTGCCACTTTGTAAAGCCGCATGCATCCTGGGGCCAGCTGGGGTGTCCCCAGGCTGCATGTGGCATTTCAAAGTGGCTGAGCTACGTGGAGCCTGGGATCAGCTGGGGACTCCTCAGTTGACCCTAAGCTCAGTGCAGCGTTGCTGCTTTGAAATGCCGTGGGGAGCCCAGTGTCAGGCGCCTCACAGCATTTCAAAGCAGCAGACTCCCCAGCTGACCCTGGGCTCAATGCCGCCGCTTTGAAAAGCCCTAGGGCTGTTGCTACACTTCAGAGGCAGAGGTGTCCTATCGACTAATCGAACAGTTGATGCAAAATGCATCGACTGTTCGATTAGTCAATTACCCGATACTTGACATCCTTACCTCACACATATCCCTCCCGCCAAGATGCTACATCTCCACCCTGCTTGTGCACTCTCCCTTCCAGGCTCCTCCTACATTCATTTTGTCACCATAGGTGGTTGGTAGTATGGAAAGGTCTGCATTGAGCAGGGTCAATGGGCCAAAACGTTTGAGAACCACTGGTCTAGAGAGAGAGAGGCTAATAGACAATAAGCGTTGGGCAAGGCTTTAGGAATGGCTCAAGACAGGTTGAGAAAGAAAGTGGTTCAAGGAGGCAGCAGGGAGTCTGTGTAGACACATCTTGGCTACTTATTAAAGGTCCCTGAACTGGAACCCAGAGGTGAGAGAGGTTCAAAAAAGGTATGTGGAAATCCCTCTGCTGCAAGGGTTAAGGGATAGTGAGTCTGGAGATGGGCTGAAAACCCAATGCGACTTTCATGAACTGTTGTTTGCTAGACTCTTGGGTTATGCCAAAGAGCATGGGTCTGTGTATGCTTCAGCAAGAGGGCTGAGTCACAAGAAGAGGCGGAGCATGTAAAAAGGCCATCTGTCAAGAGGCAAGAGAGGGAAAATCCTGCAACGTCCTATCTGGCCACAAAGGTTGCTTTAGTGGTGAGTCACACTCTTAACAGCAAGAAATACAGATCACGTAAACTTCAACTTTCTGAGACTTTTTTATAGAGTATATCTTCCAGAAAGTTGTTTCCTGATACTGTCTATCCCACCTCCAATCAGGAAAGAATTAGGAAAAAATCCTTTAATACTTTACATTTTCATATAGAAACCCAAATATTTTAAAATTAATGCATATAGAACTGGTCATGCTTTTTGTTCACTGTGAAATGTCAGCTGAATCCTGAAACTCTGCTGTCCATAAATACAAGTAATATCAACTATCTGGTAAACTAAAAGGGCCATGAAAGGACTGACATTGTGAGGGTGTGGATTTCAAAGAACTTTTCCATATATGGCCAAATTCTAGTCCTCCTGAAGTCAATGGGATTTGTGCTAATAAGCCCCAAAAGATGACAATTTGGCTAAAAATGAATTGAATGTAACTTGAAAGCCTTATGTATGTCTTGCCTTTTTGTTAAAATATTCTTCTTCTATGGAATATTCATAGACTGGAGAGGATCCTTGTGGCCTTGGTCGTATGTTTTCTATTGTCACTTCATTTGCCTGCAGGAAAGAAATGAAAAATAATGGTCATTATTAAACAACAGTAATCCGTATAGTTTGGGAGAACTTTTCTATTTAAGCCACAAATATAATGTAAAAACCCTCTCTTTGTGCCTGTAACGGTGACTGCAAAATGGCCATTTATCATTTCCTTTTGGAGCAAATGTAATTTCCATTTAAGAATGTGATGTGAACAAGAGAGGACATAATTCTTGAAAACAAATGATGCTTTCACAATGTCTTTCTTAACTACGAACGCATTTAAAATCCAGGTAGATTAATCCAGCAATGGGCAACCTAGGTTAGTGAGAGGGCCACACTAGTGTCCCACCTTCATCTAGGTGGGCAGCAAGATTGTCGTAACCAAGACGGTCTCCCAGGATAGGGTAGTTTTGCTAACTGTGCTTGCGTACCTAGAATTTGCGGTGTGGGCCAATTGAAGTGTATCAGTGCTTTGATTGGATGCAGAGGGAGCATCCAGCTCTCACTGTCAAGGTTGAATGCAAATGGCACACACCTCACATTACATGTCCTTGCTTTATGTGCATGTCACTTTAGTCACACCAGTAGAAAAAACCTACGTGGACGGAAACCAGCTGAATCTGGTAACTCTGCATGTGGGCAACAGTAAACAAAATGTCTTGTGGGCCACACATAGAATACTAATGGGCCACAAGTGGCCTGTAGGCCACAAAATGCCCACCACTGAATTAGATAGAAATAGTGGTCACCAGAGATTGTGATGACCGTGCTCTCTTGATTTAGGACTAAATTATGTCCCCAATAACCTCAGATGTACAGTGGAGCCACATGGCATTTAGAGTTCCTAGGAGGAATTCTGGCTGACCCGGGAATTCTGGGTCTTTTAGAGTGCATCTACACTGCACCTTTAGCTCAAAATAAGCTACGCAATTTGATCTATGCAAAATGTGTAGCTTATTTTGAGTGTATTTTGAAATAAACCACTATTCTGAAACATCCCTTAATCCTTGTGGAATAAGGTTTACAGGGACACCAGAATAGCGTGCCCGTTATTTAGAAACATATTTCAAAATAACGGGTGCACTGTCAAGGCGTGGAATAGCTATAATAGTGCCACAATGTAGATGTACCGTCAGGGCATGTCTACATATTATTCCTCTTCACAAGTTGGAGTTATTTTGAAATAACAGGTTTGGAAGTGTGGATGCTCACCTTGTTATTTCGAAATAAAGGGAGTTATTTAGAAAGTTATTTCTACTGGTGTAATTCCCTTTATTTCAAAATAACAAGGTGAGCATCCACACTTCCAAACCTGTTATTTCGAAATAACTCCTGCTTGTGAAGAGGAATAATCTTATTTCAAAATAGTTATTTCAGGAGCTATTATTTCAAAATAACTTATTTTGAAATAATCTTGTAGTGTAGACATAGTCTTAGACAGCTCATGCCAGTGGACACATTAAGCCATCCTTGAAATACAAATTAAATCACTGAGAAAATAAGAATTTGCTATACCTTGGAATATAACTTTTACTGGCATGGTTCAATTATCTGAGGGCATGTCTACACAGCAGTGTTATTTCGAAATAACAGATTGCGCATCTACACAGCAAACCCGTTATTTCAAAATAATTTTGAAATAATGGGCTTCTTACTCCAACTTCTGTAACCCTCATTTCATGGGGAGTAAGGGAAGTCAAAGGAAGAGTGTTCTTCCTTTAAGAGTGTTCTTCCTTTGACTTCCTCCTGTGTAGACAGCACCTAAAGCCAAGTTAAGCTACTTCGACTTCAACTGCTCAATTAACTTAGCTGAAACTGCGTATCTTAACTCGACTTTGTCCTGTAGTGTAGACATACCCCGAGAGGGAAAAGCCCTTCCTTAAATGCATAGAGCTACGCTCCAATGCATGTTACATTGCATCATATCATGTTCTGTCCTTCAAATTCTGTATATCTGAAGATCAGGCTATCAATAGGCCAACCCAACTCTCAGGATGTCTCCTTCGCAGTAGTAATACTAGATACATCCTTGTGGAAAAAACTGTAAATAAAAATATTAATGATCAAACTTTCAGAAGTAAATGGCAACATTACTCACAGAATCATCTTCTTCTGCATCAGCTTCAGCTTCTTGCTCCTCTGGTCTCAGCTGTGTGCCAGAACCTGCAAACAACATACAAGCCATCACTCTAGATGCTGCTCTGTCAGCTCAGTTAACAGAGCAGTGAATTTTACAAATATAAAGTTTACAGAGCGGCAGGGTTATGGAAAGTCACCGAATGGCCTCCTATCCTTCAAAGCAAATCTTTATGTCAGGGTTTCTCAAATTTCATCCTGCTAGTCTGCCCAAAGGTACAAAGAATAGTCACACGCCACGGATACCTAAGTTGTAAAGAAGAAAGAAATCCCAAACTTGGAAAAAATATATTACAAGCTCACAGGAATCTTTTGTATTAATGGAAGCGGTTGTGGCCTAATGGCTAGCAAGAGGCTCTCAGGATCTCTGAGTTCTATTCCACTCTTCAATTGACTTGCAGACTCCAAGAGACAGGAAAGCATACAGCAGTCAGGTAGTCTGAAATAATAGTTCCTGAAATGTGGGAATTGACTCTTGTCACAAGTGTTAATCCTGAAGCATAATGATGGCTTTAACTATTTGACACCAATCATTTTTATCTGAAGCATCTAGCTATGTTCTTAACCATAACTGATAGGAATATTGGGGATGGGGGTAAGGGTAGGTTGCTGTGGTAGGAAACTCGGAGCTCCACTTTCCAAGGTGTTCAAGTCAACGCTGCCCTTGTCCTCTCAGGGTGAGTGAAAGAGGAAGTGCAGATCTTCCTTACCACCTACAAATTCAACAGCCTCTTGTATATGAAATCTGAAACTGCTGCCCACTACAGCTGCTCAGAGGTTAAAACTCTCTTCCCACCAAAGCCACTCCCAGTCCAATATAGCAATGCACTGGAAATACAAAAATCTGCAGTGCAGGGAAAATGGAGGGTCAGTATAAAATCAGGTGACTGTAGTACCAAAATAATTAGTATGTGGAATATTACATGGCTTGCAAGATTTATTTTTCATATTTTATTCAATGGAAACATCAGAGTGAATGTACTTGAAGCTGCCAGAGAATGTCCCAAGGGCTGCAAACTCAGCACGGGGATATATCAGAACTAGGGGCCTTGCTGTGGAATGTGGTTGCAGTGTGCTCAGGTTCGTTGCTTGCAGTATGCTTGCTGTGTGCAGCTTGGTTGCAGTGTGCTCAGGGCCATGATAACCAAAAAGATTCGGCTGTTACTAGACGGTGTAAGGTAGCAATGGCAGGGACAGCTGAACTTATTTAGACAAAATAAAAAGCAAATTAAACCTTTGTTTGGTGCAACAAACTTTCCAAAAGTTTGAAGGCCTTCCATCACTTCTCTAAGGACACTGGATGTTCAGAAGGGACCAGGGATTTTTGAATCCCTGTTTTGGGAGGCCACATTGAAATGTCTCTATAAAGCTTGATTTCCAGAGACAGGGTTGTCACTTTCTGAAGATCAGACTCCTTTAAGGTGTCTTGAGTGATACACTCAAAAATCCAGGCAAAATCACTAGTCACTTTTGAAAATGTAAGCCTAATCAATGACAGTGTGATGGAAACGCGCGTTCTTTGATGTGCACATTGTTCCACTAATACTCCCCTATGGGCAAATATTCCTTTTCTTCTTGCCCTTTCTAGCCATTCTTCTTACCCCAGCCTCAAACCCAATATTTTATTTTATTTTTACACAGTGTTTTATGGATTATTTAGTACCCATTGTGCAATTGTCATTCATATGAATTGTTCTCACTCTCACAGATGATCCTATTACTGTCAAAGAAATGTATGAGCAGTTCAGACAAGGGCAAAGAGACCCACATGCAGATTGGTTCAATTTACTGACCACTTTGAGTGATGAATCTCCAGTTAAGATCTCCCATGTATGGGCTGATGAATGCTAACGGGATGTGCAGACTAACCAGCCCTACCTGTATATGTTTAACCATCTAAATTGCTAATTCTCTAAGGTGACTTTTTCATTGTTGTTTTTAGTTCATCTTCATAGGGCTCTGTATTCTTTTACAGTATTTAGTTTTGCCTAATCTGATTTTTCTTTGCTTGTATAATTATTTAGATAATATTATTAGTATTAAATAATAACTATTGAACCTCTCTAGTCCAGCACTCCTTGGTCCTGCAACATCCAGGGTCCTGCATGATTTTAGTTAGCTGGATGTCCACTTAGCATGGACGTGGCCAACTTCCCTGTAGTCCCATAAAGCATAAAGTTTGTTTACAGCCACCAGCCCTGGCTCTCAGTGCTCTGTGCTATTATTTAGCTCTAATTTACCCCTTAATGTCTTCTAAAAGCCAAGTAAGCAGTGGAAGTGTTGGTAATGTTGCTATAGACAATATTGACCTGCAGTGATTTGGCAGATTCTATGGTTCAGCATCCCTAGCATGCCTGGTCAGGTTCTTAGGATGCCAGACCAGAGATATTCAATCTGTAATGTTGAGAAACAGTTACACAATCTGATCAAGGATTAACATCTTCACTTAAACGAAGAGAACAGAGTTATTCAAATGTGAATGTCCAAAATAATTTTGTACCCAAGTTTTCAAAGAATTGGGCTTCAGCTCCTAAGAGCCAACATCATTATAGTAGCCTTATTTTCACACGTGCTGAACCATTATAAATCTCACTCAAAGTAATGAGCATTGCAAAGGCTTGGTGTATTCGAAAATAAATACAGTACTATTTAGAAGCTTAAATGTGTGTTTAGGAGCCTAAATCTGAGCAGTGACATTTCAGTGACAGTTTTGTGTGTACTATGGCTACAGGCCTGTGCCCAGAGAGTGTAGTTTGTTTAGTTTTTCTAAAAATGCCTAGCTTTATGCTGTTACCATGAGCCCATGACGTTACTATTTTCTTGGATATTTTGTATTATTGTGTTTTCATTGGAAAACCAAGAACAAAAATGCACCTCTAAGCAGAGCTGGCCAGCAGAGTGACTTAAAAGAACATCATTGCAGTGGGTTAGCTCGCTTGCTCCTCAGACATGTGAAATGTAGCACTTGAAGTCCTGCCATTGCTAGGTTAATTATGGTGTTGAGTCTGGGTAGCTGGCAATAATGTTGGCATTTGCTACTGGAAGACAGAAAGGAAAAAATTCCCAGGCCATTTGTAAGCCTGATTTACCCTGCTGTTTTTATGGGTGCGTTTACACTGCGATGCTAGCTCAAAATTGCGTAGCTTATTTTAAGCTTATTTTGGGGTAGTCTATTTTGAAATTTGGCACTATGTAGTGCCAAATTTCAAAACAGGCTGCTATTCCAACAAGTCCCTTAACTCTTGTGGAATGAGGTCTGCTGGGATGTCGGAAGAGCATGCCTGTTATTTCGACTGCATTTTGAAATAATGGGCATGCTGTAAAGACGCAGAAGACGCTATTTCGGGATACCAAATGTATCCTGAAATAACACCGCAGTCTGGATGTACCCTATGTTTTATACTGGTGTAGAACACATGATTTCCGTGAAATTATAACGTGAAACTCATCCTACAGGAGCAATGCAGTAGGGAATCAAGCTGTCCATTTTCAATACCAGAATGGTCTTATAAGCTATACCTGACCAGCTTGTTTAGCTGGGTGGTAGACCATGCCCTTTTGTTTGTCCTGTGAGGTGATGGCATGCACTTACACTAGAAGTTCTGTCTAAGGTACAGTGATGCCACACAAAATATGTTAAACTGAATGCTTTAAACCAGGTCCACTGACCCACAGCAAAATCAGTCGGGGGCCATACACAAGAAGCAGAGTGAGAAGCCCCTGACTGAGAAGGAGAAAGTTGCTCCCCACATTCCCCTTGCACACCAGAACCTGGGGGGCCCGAGCTAGTAGATTTTCTGTGCTTCCGTCCCACAGGCATGTGGTAGGGGGGCTTGAGCGCCAGTACAAGCTCCTCAATACTGAGGCTTGGGGGCTGGATCCAGCAAGCTGGAGGCCACATCCAGCCCCTGGGCCTGAGGTTCCCCACCCCTGCTTTGAACAAAGTACACTTCTAACTACTATCTGTCTCTATAACCTGCAGTTCTAGCCTAATTCCTCTAATGACTAGACACTGAGGGTACGTCTACACTAGCCCTCTAGTTCGAACTAGGGACGCTAATGAGGGTGACCGAAATTGCAAATGAAGTGCAGGATATTTAAATCCCGTGCTTCATTAGCATGATCCCGGGCGGTCGCCATATTGGAAACTAACTAGCCCGGAATAACGGCCCGCGTCTACATGCAGAAGTGAAACGGGAGTTCGAAGTAAACCCCTTAACTCGAATTAGCTGTTAAACCTCATTCCACGAGGAATCACAGCCAATTCGAGTTAGGGGTTTACTTCAAACTCCCGTTTCACTTCCGCGTGTAGACGCGGGCAGTTATTCCGGGCTAGTCAGTTTCCAAAATGGCAACTGCCCGGGAACATGCTAATGAAGCGCGGGATATTTAAATCTCGTGCTTCACTTGCAATTTTGGTCACCCTCATTAGCCTCCCTAGTTTGAACTAGGGGACTAGTGTAGACGTACCCTGAGATTGGGATTTCCAAATGGCCTAAGGAAATAAGGCACCTCACTCCTACTGAGTTTCAGTGAGAGTTAGGAACTTGTCTTGCAATGTTGCCTGCTATTTTTAGTTCTGCTTTTAACTGCCTGTGACTGAATTTTCAGTTGATCGCTTCTCCTGAGCAAGCACAAGCAGGTAGGTCTGTTTTGAGTGAAATGTCAGGTGGATTATCACAGTGATGGAACAAAGGGAGGTTCCTGCATTTTGCCAGGGATGAGTCAAGCAGACTGGAGGAACCTGATAGGGTTGAGTCAGAATGGGGTATTGTACATCAGACAAGCAAAAACCTCACATAGAGTTGTTCAGAGGTTCACTAAAATGCAGTCAAGTATTTTGAGCAAATCCATCCCTGAGCATAAAGGACCTCTTACTTCAGCTTCTGTTAGGGAGGGACATACCCCATGCAGCTCTTCCTGAAGTACTGTTAAACTTAATTACTCTCACTTCATGAACAATTAGGAAAGTCAGCCCGCATCTCACCCACATAGAAATGACTGGGATGATAGAGAGAGAAGGTTTCTTGCACAGATTTTCTATCCCTCAAGAAACTTTGCATAATCATGCCACAGACTGAATGTAAATCTGTCCTTGCTCCTCTCTGCTTACTCATAGGCCATTTGCCCTCCAGATCAGGTATTCAGCCTGTGACGGTGTGTCGGGGAGCCCCCTGACCTCGCACCCCCATCCGCAGCCAGATGTGACTCTCCGCCAGCCAGGAGAGTAAAAATGGGTTTATTGCTTCTCCGAGATACAGCACAGCATAAGCTCGATGTAGGCATAAGAGGATAGGCTGACAGCCCCAGTTCCCTGGGGGGGAGGGGTTCACAGGCCCCTGAACCTCCTATACTGGTTTTAGTCTGCTTCCTTCATGCTTCCCCACCCTCTGACGACCCCTTCTCCAAACCACAGAACCCCCCAGGTAGCCACACCCCTTCCTTTGTTCAAACTCCTTCCCCTGGCCAGGTGAGAAGTTGCTAGCCATGGGACCACTCCCCGCTGCGCATTGCTTAAAGACACAGGCCAGTAGGGGTCATCCACAGCACAACACAGCAACAGTGAATGCCAAACCAGACAGGATCCAGGGCCACAAGAGTGGACAGCCTCCCACTACGTCACACAGCCTTTTTATGCAACCATCTGGGCTAATACACTCCTGTCCACCATTATAAAACTATCCCCAAGATTTGGCCTACATTTTCTCATTTCACAAGACACTAAAAACAAACTTACAAACATGAAAACTACACTGATTAATTCTGTCTCAAGCAAAGCTTCTCCTTCCCCCCCCACCACTCCGTGTATAAGTGACTGTGCCAAGGAACTGTGATTCATGTGTGTGTCGTTTTCATGCTCCAAATAGCTGTTATGCCAACATTTCATAGGTTTTAATTCTTTTCAGAAATCCTGGACAATCAATGCTTTGTCCAAAATGTTTTCATAAACAAAATGGAATTCACGTCGGTAACCCCTTCCAATAGCCGCTGGACTGATTTCAGAACAGAGGAATTTTTTGGAAAGTAGGGAGTAGGAGTTATAAAGACCAGAACAATGCCATATCATATGACTCAAAATCACGTTCACTTTTTAAAATAATTTTTTCTGATCTTTTCTCTCCCATGTGGCCAACTCAATTTGCTTGTTTTAGAAAAAGAAATGCAAAAGTTTAAGCCCAAGTAATTATTTCAATGTTCAGATTTACTAGTATAATAATTTAACTAAAAAGCAACATTTATGTGTCAAATTAAAGTGTGACAGTTTGTCATTTAATCTAACAGATCAGTCATGTTTGAATTGGTCATTTACATTTAATTAAAATCTAGATTTAATTTGGAGATGGGGAAATTGATTAATTTTTATAAAGAAAAACAGGAAAAAACATATAAAATACCATTACAAGTATATTTTAAAAACTGGAATGAACTGGCAACAGAAAGTAGCTGCAGGGAAAGAAAGCTTCTATAGTCTTTCCCTGGGAGAAAGGAGTGTGTCTGGGGTTAGAGGAAGTAGCCTACTTTACTCCCTGGAAGGGGAGAGTTTGGACAAGCAAACCAGGAAACGGGGAAAACCCGAGACCTAGGTTAGGGGCTATGGGGAAAGAGCAGCAAGATGTGAGGTAGGTTAAACCTTGTTTGCTGAGAGCCTTGGGCCAGGCCCCAGAGCAGAGGGTCCCCTTACCAGTAGCTGATGAAGGGTCACTGGCAGGACAGTGAGCAGAAAGCCTGCCTAAGCCTGTTTGCCAAAAAAGACACTCGATGCCAAGGAAGAGGGAACACATATGGTGACCTGGCCTGACAGTCAAATCATGAAGAGGAAGCTGTTATTCCTGAAGTGAGAGGGATCTACAGGGTGAAAGGACGGCAGGAGTCTGGGGGAAGACACCACCAAGGCGCCATGACTGACTGGAGCTAATCCCCCACCTAATTAGCATCTGGGAAAATTTTTAAAAAACCCTTATATCAATAAGCCATTCCAAGATGGACATTAGAAGTACACTGGTGTAAATACCTGATGTACGTTTAGCTCTCTGCCATTAGCCGCCCGTACCTGAGTGGCTGATTGCTGTCAGTGAACAACTCTGTAATTCTGCATGTTTTTATTTGAAAACTCTTTTTCAACATACAATATTGTGGCAATCAGGGCAAGATATTCCTCCATTATGGGGAACAGTGTTATGAACAGGACAAGCTAGACAATTAACAAATATTTCTAACACTTTTTCTCTGTTATTAATAGATGAGTTATTTGATTTTTTTTCCTAGCCAATTTTCTCTTTCTTTAAGGTGTCCTTCCTATGCAAACTCTTCCTTTTTCCTTCTAGCCTTCAGCAATCCAGTGGCGCTTGCAGCTGCAGTTTGTGGCCAACAGCCACTTTCAGTTCACTTTCTCTCACAAAAGAACCAATGCCTAGGTTAGCTCCTGATTCAGGAAAACTCTTGAGACCAGGCTGAACTTTAAGCATGTGCTTTCAATATTATCAGTGGGATTTAAACATATCTATGTCTAGACTGCACCCCTCTGCCGACAGAGGGATGCAGTCTAGGCATACCCCATGGGTTAGAGATCTTCTTGAATAGGCAAGTTGTCCTGAATCAGGGCTTTTTGTTAGCACAGTAGCAAGCAGCAGTAGCTGAAAGGGTCACACTTGGCTGCATTGCACTCCGTGGTGGTGGGGATGATAGGGGTAGTTCAAACTTGCTACGTTTTCTCTTCCAGCCCTTCACCCACTCCTTAATGGCATCTTTCCCCCTATTCCTCCAGCATTCCCATTGGCTGCCATTATTACCTTTGTTCCCCATTCACCTTCCCCACTAACTTAATGGGATTAGGGATTATTTGTGTTTCAGTGGGGAGGTCCTTTCAGAATGCATTTTGGGGAGCTGCTGAATAATTGAGACATCCTCCAGAAGGTTCATGGCCAATCACAACGTGACTATTAGTTTTGGTCAGTCAACCGCCACCCTCTACTACACTACTGTACTCTTGGGCTTGCTCTCCTTAAAGTTCCCATAATTGGAAGTTTCCTAACTTGGAACTTTTAATTACATTAAAAAGCATCACAAACAAACCATACAATGTTTAAACAACAGTGAAAGAGATCAACCCCATCCTCTGTCCTGCTTACCCTTTTCTGAGCAAATCCATGAATCTGGAGGGTTTAAATGACTCTCTGCTGTTTGGCTTACTTTCCTGCATGTTTCAAAATCTACTGTGATGACAATTCATGAATCGATAAGTAGAAACGCTTTCTTTTCCTAAGTGCATAATGTGGCTTGACTTGTCAGCAATTGCCAGTCCATCTGCTAAATGTGCTTTGCAAATGGTATGTATACCATAAAAATAGCTATTGTTCTCATTGTAATCAGCTGTCTAAAATATTCCAATATTCCTCCTGATTTCCCCCAAAACACTCTCTCTGTTGCTCTTTTTTTTTCTCATAATGGAAATGATGACCCATTGCTATCTTAAAGAGTAAAAAGGCCAAGTTTTCCATAAGCTTCTCCATCTATTTTTATAAAAGAGAACCCCTGTAGATTCACTTAATGAAACTACAGTCTTGAAGGGCCATGCCAGTACTGGTTAGTGCATCTGATTCAACTGATGCTAAAACATGTTAGCTATGATTTAGCTGAGAGGGGTTTTTTTATTTAAAGGACAATGTTTGAATATAGTAACACAAACAATAAAATCTATAATCACAAGAGGAAAATAGGGTGACTCAGTGCCTGCCTGTTAGTTTTTCCTCTTCCCAGCGGGATATTTTGCTTGAAAGAGAAATTTGAAAAACTTGCTGCTTACTTTGGGGGGTCATTCCCATTTTCCTTAGCTGTGTTAGTGGCTCTGCACTGGCATGAGCCCATGAAGTTCCAGTACGAACTTCCTCAAAGTTCTAGGCTGTTTGGATACAAGTTTGGGTTGGGAGGGGCTTGGGTGGTTAATTCCCCTTCCTGAGGCAGTCAGCAATCAGTCAGCTGCTAGAGAAATATCTTTGTAGATTCACTTGCAGTAAGTAAAATGTGTTTGTGATAACAAACAACAAGTGGGTTTTCCTAATAAAATTACAATGAGCCATAAATCACGTATGCTTGCCTGGCTTTCATGGGGAACATGTATGCCAGAAACTGAATGCTCACAGACTAATCAAATGTTGTAATACTCATTTCTAGGACGGCTCTGGAAATGTCTGCCAAGAACTGTGAGGCTCATTTTCAGTAGAATCATAAAATCATAGAATACTAGGACTGGAAGGGACCTCGAGAGATCATCGAGTCCAGTCCCCTGACCTCATGGCAGGACCCAGTACTGTCTAGACCAGTGGTTCTAAACTCGTTTCAGTCCATGGACCACCAGGCCAATCAAAAAATGTTTGTGGACCACCTCCAGCACATGTAGCACAGGACGAATGACACAGCAACCACTCAGTATGATGGCGGCAGCTACACTGACGCTCAGAGCCTCAGATGGAAGTTACTGGCAACACAACGCGGTTGCATCCTAGGTGACGCTATGGATGACGCGCCGTGTGCTTGTGAACACGGTGTAAAACAGCCTAACGGCTGTGCCTGCTCATGCTGTGTGACTTTTTCGGTGGTCCACAGGAACATTGTCCAAAGTCACCATGGACCACCAGTTGAGAACCACAGGTCTAAACCATCCCTGACAGACATTTATCTAACCTGCTCTTAAATATCTCCAGAGATGGAGATTCCACAACCACCCTAGGCAATTTATTCCAGTGTTTAACCACCCTGACAATTAGGAACTTTTTCCTAATGTCCAACCTAAACCTCCCTTGCTGCAATTTAAGCCCATTGCTTCTTGTTCTATCCTCAGAGGCCAGGAAGAACAAGTTTTCTCCCTCCTCCTTGTGATACCCTTTTAGATACCTGAAAACAACTATCATGTCCCCCTCTCAATCTTCTCTTTTGCAAACTAAAAAAGCCCAATTCTTTCAGCCTTCCTTCATAGGTCATGTTCTCTAGACCTTTCATCAATCTTGTTGCTCTTCTCTGAACCTTCTCCAATTTCTCCACATCTTTCTTGAAATGTGGTGCCCAGAACTGGACACAAGACTCCAACTGAGAGTTCCTAGAACATCCTACCTACTCTGGAGAATTGCTGAGTTAATCTCCTTTTTTAGGAAAGGAGGGGAAACGTGATTATGAATGATCTTGAGACAAAAAGTAGAAATGTTGGGACTGGGAGTGGGAGTAAGGGGCCATGACCAGGACAGGGCTGGGGCAGAGCTGGACTACCTTGTGCTCCCTTCCCACTCTCTGTGGAGGTTGGTCCAGGCCCTGCCATGCCCCCTGGACATTCCTCCATGCCCCACTTGTAGGACCAATACATTGGACTGCCCTATTGAGGGTCTTTTAATATTTATTTATTTATTTATTACTGATTCACCTATCACACCCAGCCAGGTCATCTTTGTGCTAGGGGCTCTTAACAGGACAAAATGACAGTTTCTGTCACAAAGAACCTAAGGCTTTTAAAGCATTTTATTTGGGCTTAACCAACTACCAGTGAAAAGTAAGGGACAGAAATATGAAAGTCAAAGTAGGATGGATAGTCAGACTATTCTAAGCACAGGATCTAATGAACCACAAATGGAAAGGGGGGTAGGTAATTTTACTTATGATCACATTTTATTTGATATGCCCTGTTTGGCTTTGTCTTCACTGCCAGTTTTTTCAGCAGGAAATATGCTAATGAGGGACTCATTGGCATAAATCGTGATCTCATTTGCATATTTTCTGCTGTTTCTTTTTGTGTGAGGGTTTTTGCACAAAAACAAGCAGTGTGGACGTTTTCTTCTTGCACAAAGATCCCTTTTTCTGCAAGATTGGTATACCTCTTTTTTGGGGAATAAGAATCTTGCGGGAAAAGGGGTTTTGCACAAAAAGAAAACATCCACACTGCTTGTTTTTGTGCAAAAACTGATCGGCAAAAATATGCAAATGAGATAGTGACTCATGCAAATGAGTCCCATATTAGCATATTTTTGCCCAAAAAAATCGTAGTGTAGATGTAGCCTTTGTGTTTATTAAAAGATCCCATCTACAGATAAAATACCTAGAGAAGGCATATTGCTCACAAAAGGAGCCATAATTTGCAATGAGAACTAGGACTTTCACAAGCTTACTCAAGAATGAGTTGTTTCCTGGCACAGTGACACATCTATATTGTACAGTACTTTTAAAGATAAACTTAACAGACTTGGAGGACAGTTTGGAGCACAAGAATTAATGTTCTCGGGCAGGGCTATACACGGGCTTTGTCAGCATGAGTCATATTTTAAACAAGGATAGTCTGCAAGTGGGTTTTTTCCAACCCCTTTTTTCTTCATTGTCAAAATGAAGCTTCCCAGGTCCTGGGTTAATGTGTTTCGTCAAACTATCTCTAGACTGTACATTCCTCATTACTTGGCTGAGGTATACTGCAGCATAATTACACTTCCTCTCCTGATCTCTCCAGGAAATGCAGTTTTGTGGGGCCCACAAAACACTTGTGTTTGATAGGATGAAATCCTTGTTACTAATAAAATATTTTCAGGCTGGCCATGTAGACTATGGCAACAAGTTCTTCAGCAAGGCTACGCCTAGACTGGCATGATTTTCTGCAAATGCTTTTACCGGAAAAGTTTTTCCGTAAAAAACATTTGTGGAAAAGAGCGTCTAGATTGGCACGGATGCTTTTGCGCAAAAGCACTTTTTGCGGAAAAGCGTCCATGCCAATCTAGATGCGGTTTTGCGCAAGAAAGCCCTGATCGCCATTTTTACCATCAGGGCTTTTTTGCGCAAAACAGTCCTGAGCTGTCTACACTGACCCTCTTGCACAAATACATTTGCACAAGAGGGCTTTTTCCTGAACGGGAGTATCATAGTATTTGCGGAAGAACACTGACAATCTTACATCAGATCATCGGCGTTCTTGCGAAAATTCAAGTGGCCAGTGTAGACAGCTGGCAAGTTTTTCCGCAAAAGCAGCTGCTTTTGTGGAAAAACTTGCCAGTCTAGACGCAGCCCATAAGTTTATCTCCACATTGGGAGGACTGTCAGGGGGATATAACCAAGGAGTGTTGAGTGACAGCTCAAGCAATGTATAGAGCACTTAGGGCTTGTTTTCACAGCATGGTGGATTGACGCTGCAATGATCGATCCACCGGCAGTCAATTTATCATGTCTGCTTAGATGCGATAAATTGACCTCCAAGTTTTCTCCTGTTGACAACAGTACTTCTGAGAAGAATAGCCAGAATCAACAGGAAGAGGAGCCGGAATCAACTGGAGAGTAGCCGCCAATGACTTTACCACATGGAAGACACCGTGGTAAGTATGTCAACTTCAGGTATGCTCTCAAGAAGGAGTGAAGGATTTTACTTCAGTAATCGGCACTGGTGTAAGAGGATCCAGTGGCTAAATGCTGAAGCTAGACAAATTCAGATCAGAAATAAGCATACATTTTAATGGTGCAATTAATTAATCATTGGAACAATTTACCAAGGGTTGTGGTGGAGTCTCCATCACTGACAATCCTTAAATCCAGATTGGATGCTTTTCTAAAAGGTCTGCTCCAGGAATTATGTTGGGGAAGTTCCGTGGCCTGTGTTCTACAGGAGGTCAGATTAGATGATCACAGTGGTCCCTTCTGGCCTTGGAACCTATGCCTGTCACAGAGTGTGCACCCCACACAAGGAAGAGCATGTTAAGTGAGGTTATTTAACCTGATTGGATACAACTGAGGGAAAGCCCAGGATTGAAAGGCTGATGGAAGATGAACCTCTGCTGAGCTGACATAAAGCCAGAAGTTTGCAGCAGAAAGGGGTGATAGAGAAGTAATCTGCAGCAGTGTTCCCTGTAAGCTGTGTGCTTTTGCATCTGCTCAGCAGAGAGTCAAATGCTTCTCAGCTAATTAGTAGAGGACTCACGGCTAGTTTTTGTTTCTACTGGTGGTGCACATTCACACATGCCTCAGTGCACATAGAAACATTATTCCTCACACGGATTAAAAAGTTGAGAGGGGACATTGGTCTGCAGT
Source organism: Pelodiscus sinensis (assembly GCF_049634645.1). Lineage (NCBI taxonomy): Eukaryota > Metazoa > Chordata > Testudines > Trionychidae > Pelodiscus > Pelodiscus sinensis. The sequence continues at coordinate 17,675,590 of NC_134714.1, read as the reverse complement.
CACCCTCTGGAAGAAAGAAGATGCGTTCAGGGTTATGTTGTTAGGTAGTCTGCAGTTATTCTCTGGGAGGAGGGAGTCTGAGTTAACAAAAATGAGGAGTAACATTAGTTCGGACTAAGGGCTTTAGTCCGAACTAACGCGTCCCGGCGCGCACTTCCTGGTTTGAATCAGCTGTGATTCGAACTAGCGCGCCGGCGAGATCATGTTAATGGAGCGCAGGATATTTAAATCCCCGCTTCATTAACTACTTCGATTGTCTCCATTTGCATCCCTAGTTCGAACTAGGGATGCAGTGTAGACGTACCCATATGCAGGGGGGAGGGAAGACCAGAAGATAAGAGCAGAGAAGGAGGAAAGAGTCCAGAGACACAGCAACAGAGTCTGGGCCCAAGCAACCTGCAGTTGCTGGATAAAGGACTGGAACCCAGAGGACAAGCCTGGGATCCCCTACCAGCTCTTGGAGGAGGCTCAGATTAGGCAGTCAGACAGCCTGAGACGATTGTCCAATGGGATTTCAGTACCTTGGAAGGGAGGACTGTAGTGATCTGGCCGGAGGGCTGAGTCACGAAGAAGGAGTACACCAAGTCCTAGAGCAGAGGTGAGCAATAAGCAGCCTGTGGGCTGAATGTGGTTCTTCATAGCTAGCCCCTGGCGGGCTGCCAGATGCTTTCGTTACCTGCACCTCCACAGGTACAGCTGCTTGCAGCTCCTGTTGGTGCCAGTTTGCTGTTCCCAGCCAATGGCAGCTGCGGGAAGCAGTGCAGGCCAGGATACCACTTCCCGCAGCTCCCATTGACCGGCAACGGTGAACCGCGGCCAATGGGAGCTGTGAGTGGCCGTAGCGGTGGATTAGCAGATAAATAAAGTGTCTGGCAGCCTGCCAGAGACTAACCTTGTTGAACTGCACTCAGTTCATGGGCTGCTTATTGCCCACCCCTCCCCAAGGGTACATCTACACTGCGAGCTCAAGTCAAGTTAAGATATGCAACTTCAGCTACGTTAATTGCATAGCTGAAGTCAAAGTACTTTAACTTGGCTTTTGGCGCTGTCTGCACTGCAGCAAGTCGAAGGAAGAACACTCGTCTTTCAACGTCCCTTACTCCTCATGAAATGTGGGTTACCGAAGTCGGAGGAAGAAGCCTGTTATTTTGAAATTATTTCCAAATAATGGGCTTGCTGTGTTGACATTCACTTTGTTATTTCAAAATAAATGTGCGGTGTAGACATAGCCCTAGAGCAGGGGTGGGCAAAAGAGCCTCCGCGGGCCAGATCTGGCCCTCCAAGTGGGTTGATCTGGACCACGGAGGCCCTGCTGCTCCCCTGCCCCCCAGCCAGGCAGGGCAGGAGGAGGCTTCGCGTGCTCCCCCGCCCCCAGGCTCTGATTGACCTGGGGATGGAGGAGCACTGGAAGTCTCTTCCCACCAACCAGGGGCATGGGTGCTTAGTGGGAAGAGGGGGCAAAGGGACTCCCCCACCCCTAGACCAAACATGGTCTGTGGATGGGGAAGCCTGAAGCATCCTGGCTCTGCCCCTTCCTTTTGAGGCCCCGGTGCAGCCAGGGGCCACTTCAAAAATGTTATAGTGTCTCGCCAGGCTTGGGAATTTTGGAATTACAAGGGAGTTACAACTTGTCACAAGTACTGACTGTCGAGTTGTTTCGGTTAATTAAGTTGCAGCCTTTTTCCATAATAAACTGATCCTCATTAAATTAATCCTTGATCTATCTCACAAATCCGTCTATTCATATAGAACTGAATCTCAAATTTTGAAGTGGCCCCCGGCAAAAAAATGATTGCCCACCCCTGCTGTAGAGAGAGAGAGAGAGACCCTGGGGTGAGGAAAGGGATATGGGACTTGAGAGGAGCTAATCACCAGACATGGCTAGAAGAAGGTGCCCCAGCAGTGAGTGATAACCTGTGGCAACGCCCTATTGAGTTTTTTATATTTTAAGCAAGCCCTTGGGGCCATGTACTCGGTGTGTTATCTTATAGTGTCTCGCCAGGCTTGGGATTTTTGGAATTACAAGGGAGTTACAACTTGTCACAAATACTGACTGTCGAGTTGTTTCGGTTAATTAAGTTGCAGCCTTTTTTCCATAGTAAACTGATCCTCATTAAATTAATCCTTGATCTATCTCACAAATCCGTCTATTCATATAGAACTGAATCTCCGCCTTTCCTTCACAAAGTAGTGGGGATAAATCCCTAATAAACTCCCTTCGCAATAATGGTGAACTCAGCAACTTCTAGAAAGGCAGGCAAGTGAGCGTCTAATGTGAAATACGATCCCCCAAGCTTAAGCATGTTACCTACGCTGTGCTCTTTTGCATCTCCACCCCCCGGAGGCAAAGAACCAAACTTTTTCTATATTAGATTTCCTATTTCTCTGTCAAAACAGCCCCAGTTCCTACTGAAATATTGATCAAATAAAAAATGAATGTCCTGCTTGAGGCATACTACATTGGTTAGACAGAGAACTGCAGCCTCTGTAGCTGTCAACAACAGGTACAGCATGGGAACCACCACAGAGCTGTCCTTACCCATATGAGGATTCATAGTTGGGTAGGGCACCCAAAAATTTGGGGCACCACGGGGTCTTAATGTTCATCCACCTGCCTCTTCCTGTCCCTCTTCTGTGAGAATTTCGGGAGGGTGTGTGTGTCGGGGGGCGGGGGGAGCAGCCGTGTGGCTTGCTTTTCATCCCATTCCCCAGACTATCAGGGAGTGAGGGAAAAACGTTGAATTGCGTGCTTGCCTCTCGCACCTGGCTGGTGAAAGGAGCTCTCCCCCCACCCTCCCAAAATTCTGCCCTTGTCTGCTTCCTCCCGAGAGGATCTAGTTAACTTTAAAGTGAAGAAGCCTGCCAGAGCTATTAGCAGAACATCAAACCCATTCAAGTGGTAATGAAGCCATTTAACAGGCATTTGCCAACCCAGGTATATACTGTCAGTTTCTGAATTTACTGTGTTACAGGACCTTAGTTTGAAAATTGACTAAAATTTGATTTAAAAACATTTCATTGGTGTGTTGCTGAATATTATAAAATTACATCTCTAAAAATCATCTCCCTCCCCTCCCCCCCCCGGCTGCCATTGGTCATAGAGGCACTAGATAAATAGTACTGCATAGGGCCCCATAAATCCTAAGGATGGCCCTGCTTATTCACTGAGGCTGTGTCCAGACTCCATGCCTCCTTCGACGGAGGCATGTAGATTAGCCACATCGGAAGAGGGAAATGAAGCCGCGATTAAAATAATCGCGGCTTCATTTAAATTTAAATGGCTGCCCCGATCTGCCGATCAGCTGTTTGTCGGCAGATCGGGGGAGTCTGGACGCGATGCCCCGACAAAGAAGCCTTTCTTCATCGACACAGGTAAGCCTCGTGAAACCAGGTTTACCTGTGTCGATGAAAAAAGGCTTCTTTGTCGGGGCATCGCGTCCAGACTCCCCCGATCTGCCGACAAACAGCTGATCGGCAGATCGGGGCAGCCATTTAAATTTAAATGAAGCCGCGATTATTTTAATCGCGGCTTCATTTCCCTCTTCCGATGTGGCTAATCTACATGCCTCCGTCGACGGAGGCATGGAGTCTGGACACAGCCTGAGAGTATGTCTATACTAGCCCCCTAGTTCGAACTAGGGAGGCTAATGCAGTTGCCATTTTAAAATGCCACTAGTTCGGACTAACTGCCCACGGCTACATGCGGCAGTTAAACGGTAATTTGAACTAAGTCCTTAGTTCGAATTACCTGTTACACCTCATTCCAGGAGCAGTAACAGGTAATTCAAACTAAGGACTTAGTTTGAATTACCGTTTAACTACCGCGTGTAGCCGCAGGCAGTTAGTCCGGACTAGTGGCATTTAAAAATGGCGACCGGACAGGAACATGCAAATAAAGCCCAGGATATTTAAATCCCGGGCTTCATTTGCAAGTTCGAATGCCTACATTAGCCTCCCTAGTTCAAACTAGGGGGCTAGTGTAGACGTACCCTGTCTTCCTAATGTGAATCAGCACTGAGCTGCAGAGATGACATGGTAATTCAATTCATTCTGGTCCTCTTCATGGAAAAAACAAAAACAAAAAGTCCCAAACCCTGCCATTTAATACCAGTTCTGATGGTGTTTGTTGTGGTTTAGGCATTTGTGTAGTAGGAATAATATCAACAGCATCAAATCATATTGCATATAAAACCAAATGCAGCACATACGGACTTTACATCTCTGCCACCCATTGCTCGTGATCTGAACATATTCGTTGGGTGATGTCACTTTGCACATCACTGTGGTATCCAATGAACATTCTTTTTCAAAACAGGAATGAAACCAAAACATTGCAGCTTTTATACAACCATTTATAGACTCATAAATATCTGTCCTTGAAAACTACTTTGCTACTGGAGGGAAAGCAACATGTTTTGATGTTAAATGTTACAAAAGAAGAGACTTGTTACTTAAGTTCCTCAATTTAAGAGAAATAAAGAGAAAGTTGGGGGGCTGCAACAGAAATTTTCTATGGGTAAATGTTTTATATCACAGACAAAGTTTTTAGTTTCCTAAATGAAGTTAGATAAAAATATTTTTTGCCAAGAGATTGTGGCAGTAGCAACATAATATTTGGCACAGCAAACCTTACTTTATTTGTATGCACTTTAATGGGGAGGAAACCCTTTTAAATTCAGAAAATGTTTCCGGAAATTGTAAACTCTGGGAAGCCAGATCTACAGATAAATGTTGATGGAGCCAGATTCATCCCTGGTGAAATTCTGTTGCCCTCAACATAACTGAAGTTTAGTTGGATTAACTTGAAGGATTTGCAAGTACTCAGAACTTCCAGCTGACACCATCTCTTCAAAAAACCTCTACTTATATTTAGGCACCTGAATAAAGAATCAGATTGTCAAAAAAAGCAGAGCACTCAAAACACTGAGCTCTTCTGAAAAATCTAGACCATATATTTTGATTCCTAAATAGGAGCTGATCTCTTGAAAATCTGGCCTAATAGAGTTACACTGGGGATAAATTTGTCCCAGTATGTTCTAACCCTGTGAGGATGTAGTTTGAAAAACTACTCTTATTTGTTAAATAATCATCATCTGTTTTCTTAACTTAAGAGTTACATTGTTGGAAATTGGATAATTATCCTCAAGTGATTAGAAAGTACATTTAGGATCACAAGATCATAGCTGTGACAGCGACAGAGTGCTAGAGCTCAAAGTTCACAAATTTAATTTGTCAGTGTATTATAGGTTTGGCAAAGTCAATGTGAACCATAGTGTGGGTATTGTAAAGGCCTTAATGTTCTCCACTCCCTTCCTAGAAGCAACATCAGCACCCTCAACCCAACAGTGCTGGGGCACCCAAAAATAACAAACCAATGTTCACACACAATGGAGAACAATATGGTTTAGTTGAGAAATCAGATTTCAGTTGTATGTTTCATAAGGATTATCATATACCAGGGCTACTCAACTTTGGAAGCCCAGGGGACACACTGATACTCACACAGCACATGCCAAGGGTCACAATTTAAGTGTGGTTGCATATGCATGCACATGTATATGCAAATATATGCAAATAGCTTCTTTCACACAATGCCCTGGAGCTCCCGGCACCTCCTCTCTGGGGGCTAGAAATGCCGACACCCTGTACCCATCTGTTCCAGCCAGCCCATCCACTTGTGTCTTTCAATGCTCACCCAGCCTGGGAGACACCTCGCTGTTGTGGAGGGTGTTCCCAGTGGAGGCTGTGTTAAAAGGATCCCACCCACAGGCTGCATTTTGAGTAGCCTTGTTGTATACAGTAGTGAGAATTATTTTCAAAATTATAAAAAATATCTCGATAGTGCCTTTGGTTTCCTTCTAAGTCTCAGATAATAGAGAAAACAATTGCACTGTAATTTCTAGATTGAGTAGGCGGTGAATGAACTGAGAGGGGTAGAAGTGTTTCAAAAATCTAAAAACCTTCATTTCTTGCCTTGCATTACTAATCCTATCACTGAGGCCCAATAGTTCCAGATGTACAAAGCAGTTCTATGAAGTAGAAAATAATAGCATTTTTATCTAAATGCATAATTTGTCTTCTTTTAATCATGGAGCTTGGCATGGAGGACTAGCCACATTTAAAGGTTAAACACATTATGTGAATTAAAATAAATTCTTCCTGGAGCTACGCAGTCAACGTTTTGTTCACAAAGAACAGTAGTGCTGTTTTGAGAAGTGATGTATGCAGGTGCAATGATGATTTGGAGGATTCATATACAATTTATGAATTCTGTTTTCTTTTATTAAATTACTGCATTACTGAATGACATCATCCACTATCAGGGCTATAGCATGTCTCACCCTGACCAAGGACAATGAAGAGTTGAGAACCTGAATGTTCCTATTCAGATGGAAGCATCTTAGAATAACAGGGTGACTGAAGTAGAAGAACCAGTTTTTTTCTAACTTCTCTGAAGGAGGTTGAAGTTGGGAGCAGAGAAGGGGAAACAAAGAAACCAAGGCTAGCGGTAGAAGGACACAGAGACTCTGACAGTCAGAGAAAGGAAGATTGGGGCAAGAGGGAGGAACAAAGGGGTATGTATTTTTGTAGCAGAGGGATTAAGGGATCGATTTAACCCAGGGCAAGAGCAAAGGAAGCTGAACTAGAAAAGAGAAAAAAAGAAGCCTCTGTGACTCAGAGAAGCCATAAGCTGCCGGAGTGGGATTTTAGAGAACTCTTGCCATAAGCCTAACCAACTCACAAAGTGGTAGGGAAACTGAGGCAGGGAAATGTGTGTGGGCATTTGTCAGTTTGCATGTGTGCTTGTGAATTTGCATTTGTTATACTTTCTAATGTAAAAAGCATTTTGTAAATTTCCTTTTTGCAAGTCCTTAGGGTTATGTGCTTCAATTATTGCATGTCCCTGACAAGTGAAGCGGTTAGAGTATCCACAAGACTGGTGACTTGGGAGAGGATGTGTGTGAGCTACCATGGTGTCTTATGGGGCTCAGCACTCATCCTGGGAGCCTAGTGCAGTTGGATTGTGAGGTCCTATTTCCTTGAAGGAGTAACAGACATAGACGGCACCCAGGGACTGTGACAGAAAGGCCAAAGAAAGAGCCAGTGCTGGAGCCTACCCAGCCTCAGGCCTGGTCTACACCAAAAAGTTAGGGCAACTTGGCTCCATCATTCAAGGGTGTGAAAAATCCACATCCCTGAGCAGCGTAGTTAAGCCGACCTAACCCACAGTATAGACAGGAAGAATTTTTCCATAAATTTGGCTATCGCCTTAATGGGTGTGTCTATAAAGCACCCTAAACTCGAAATAAGATACACAATTTGCACTATGCAAATTTTGTCTTATTTTGATTGAATTTTGAAGTAAACTATTTCAAAATTTGGCACGTCTACACAGTGCCAATTTTTTTAAATAATGCGCCATTTCGAGACATCCCTTAACCCTCTTGGAACAAGGGTTACTGGGATAGCACGCCTGTTATTTCAAAAAATATTTCAAAATAACGGGTGGCTGGATAAGAGGCAGGGTACCCTTTGGTATCCCGAAATAGCTATGCAGTGTAGACGCACCCTCAGTGAAGTAAGTTACCTACCTCAACAGCAGAACCCCTCCCCTTGGCATAGGCAGCATGTGCACTGAAGCACTATAGCAGTGCAACTGTGCCACTGCAGTGTTTCAAGTCTAGATAATAGGGATGTTGATATGTAGACAACTACACGACTAATCAATAAACCTGGGCTTATCAGTTAATCTTGTTGACTACACGCACTCCTTCCCCCACCGCTGCCTCTGGATCAGAGGCAGTAAGTGGGGAAAGGGGGAGTGGGAGCCATTGCCTGTGAGGAGCTGGCTTAAAAGCTGGCTCCCCGTGAGCACAGGATCCACCTGCTCCACCCCCATGCTGCTGCTTCTGATAGGGAGGCAGCAGCGCAGGGTGGCAGGAGGCTCCCCGGGGGAGAGGCCGGAAGTACACAGGCTGCAAGCCCTACCTGTGGGGACTATCAAATAGTCATGTTACTGCTAAAATTTCATGTGGTTACATGACTATTCAATTACATGCTATCTTAACATCCCTACTAGACAAGGCCTCCTGCGGCTAGCCAGGTGGCTGGTGTATTGCGACACAAACACAATCTCCAAGTGAGCGGGAGGAGCTCAACCAGGAGAAAAAATTAGACATCTTGTCCTGACTCTGATCTCATTGTAAATCAGGAGTGACTCCACTGAAAGTCAATGGACTCACACCAATGCGAGCGCAATGTAAATAAAGGGGGAATCTGACCCGCTTTGACACAGACTCCCTGGGTACGTCTAGACTACAGGCTTTTGTCGACAGAAGCTTTGTCGACAGATACTGTTGACAAAGCTTCTATTGACAAAGAGCGTCTAGACTACATCCAGTTCTGTCGACAAAGCAAGCCGCTTTGTCGACATGAGAGTGTAGACGCAAAGGACAGTGTAGATGCAATAACGCCTTCTGTCAACAGAACTCTGTCGACAAAAGGCGTTATTCCTCGTAGAATGAGGTTTACAGTCGTCGACAAAACTGCTGAGTTCTGTAGACGTTATGTCAACAGAACTCGGCGGTAGTGTAGACGCAGGTATAGTTTTGTTGACAAAAGTCCACTTTTGTCGACAAAACCCTGTAGTCTAGACACACACCCTGAGACCTATTTAACAGTACAAGGGTGGCAGTCCCCACCACCTTGCACTTTATATACTGACATACACCTATTCAAATCAGATTTACACCCAGCTTTCACAGTCGGAATGACTGTACTTCACTGCTAGGCAGTGGAAAATCAGGTCCATTGAGTGTAAAGAGTGGGTAATACATACATCCCTAGGGACTGTACAGTGTAAGTTATAGGAGACGGTGGATACTTTACCTGTGGCTTCTTACACTCTGTCTTACTCCATAGTTTCAAGGAGGCATGATCAGCAAGCATGTGAGCAGTAGGGCTGACAGCTACGCTGGGCCCCTGGCCAAGGTGGGGGATGAGAGGCTGCTCCTTGTCCCTCTTCTGGGGGCAGGGCCTTGGTCATAAGGGGAGAGGCTGGGGCTAAGCAGCCCTCAGAGCTGCTCAGAGAGTGCCGTGCCCCAACCCCCAGCCCTCAGTGCTGCACAAAACGCACAATGTGGCACTTCTGCAGCAATTTAAAGGGCCCAGGGTTCCAGCCACTGCCGCTGACACAGTAGCAGCAGTGGCAGCTGGGAGCCCCAAGCCCTTTTGTATCACCAGGCTGGAGGATAGTTGCCTGCCTCCCCTCCCCACCACCGCTGCATGTGAGCATTGTCATGACCTTAGCTTCTTGTTCATTAATTGCAGTGAACCGTTTGTTTCTAGAGCAGGAGTCTCGAAGTCACGACCCACGGGCTATCTACAGCCTAAGCATTTCTGCAATCCGGCCCAGGAGTCCCTGCAGCCAGGGAGCAATCTCAAAGCAGAGATGAGAAAGAGAATGACAGTGAGAATTTCCAGTGGAGATAGGGAAGTGCCAGAGCCAGATTAAGGCATGGGCTAGCCGGTCACGTGCCCAGGATGCCAACCTATGGGGGGGCGCCTGATGGCAGCTGTAAGGGGCGCATAGAACCCCTTACAGCTGCCATCAGGCGCCGCGCACCCGGCTCCTGGATCACAGGCTGCAGCAGCTCCTAGCAGCCACTCTGCAGCGGCCACCCGGGGCGGGGCCTGCGTTAACCCCAGCAGCGCCGGCCAGCAGCGCTCTTCCCCCTGAGGCCATGGGGCCCTGCACGGCCAGGCTCAGCCCGCCCCAGGGCACCAGTGGCGGTAGCCGGGCTGGGCTAGGCCAGGCCGGGCATGTTCATCCTGCCGTTGCCAGTGCTGGACGGGGGCGGGGCCGCGCATGCGCCCTCTCCCAACCCGGGGTGCAATTGAACTGTCTGCCCGGGGTGCCGGAATGACTCAGTCTGGCCCTGGAAAGTGCTAATGGCGTTTTACAAGGCACAAGTAAAACCTCAGCTCGAATGCTGGGTGTGAGTTCTGGTCACCCATGTTCTAGCAAGATGAAATTGAACAGGAATAATTTCAAAGTCCTGCTACTAGGAGCAGGGCATGGAGAGCCTACCTCCTGAGTGGGGATGAAGCATCTGTCTTGTTCAGCCCTGCAAACAATGGCTGTGAGGGATTTTATTGTGCTCGATAAATGTTGTAACACCTACAGGCAGAATCAAAAGTGTGTGGGTTACAACCAGTGTTCCCTGTAAGCTGAGCACTTGGGCTGCCATCCAGGAAAGATTCAAATAATGCTCAACTGATTAGCAGAGCACCCACAGCCAGCAACATGTGTTTCTACTGGTGGTGCACATAACACAATTTATTCCGCACATGGATGGAAAATGTAGAGGGATCATTGCATCAAGGTGAAACACCAGGAAGGTAGAAGTGCTGGTTAAATGAACTTACCATGGTGGCATAAGAACAAATGGGTATAAACCAGCCATGAGTAAATTTAAACTGGAAATTAGGTTTCTCATCATCAGAGGACCATGATTCAGGAACAGCCTCCATATAGGAGCAGCAGGGGCAAGAAACCTAACTGGATTTAGTATGGACCCTAAGCAGTTTGTGAAAGGTGTGACATGAAAGGCTTGCATGTGACTAAGCAGAGGACTGGTCTTAGTCAACAGGGCCGGTCCTAACCAAAAGGAAAGTCCTGTGTTTATATTTTCTTGTCTTCTTAACTCTGCACATAACACTAAAGAAACGGCTATCCTACCTTTAGGGTGGCACAACTACAGTGAGCTACATGTCCAAGGTTTCCTGCCTTCAGTCAGCAGATAAGAATCAATGCATCTCTTCTCGGTTCCATTTTTTTAAAAATAGGCAATAGATTTTGTGGAACTAACACAATCAAGCAAAGAAGCAGGTTAAAAATGCTTGGTGAAAGGAGGACCTGACTGCACAACAGCAGGGCATAATGCTCTTTATGGTGAAAAGCCCCATTGATTTCAATGGGACTATGGCCACTATTAAGTACTAGGTCCAGTAGCAAGTATTGGCAAGACAGGGCTCCAGGTCAATAAAACAACAACCAAACCCAGCCAAGTATGACTGCACCACTTGGCTTGACATTGTCCAATCTGCTTTCATGAGGGGGGAAAAAAGTGTCAACAAAAGATAATTACTGAAATTTGACCCGGGCTCTTTAAATCACTGTTGGAACCTCACGCCACATGAGGGCTGGAGGTGGCTCAGAACTGCCCCTTCTAGGGCTTGGAGCTGGGCCCCCCACATGTACCTTGAGTGGGTGCCTGAGGAAGCAGTCGCTCCGCTCCTCCCAATCATTACCTATGTTATATGCCCATTTTACTTACGGGAAAACTGAGATTGAGATGTTAGTGGCCTGATATTCAGAGAAGCTGAATGCCCACTGCATCAGTGAAAGTGAGAACTGCTCAATAACTCCAAATATCAAATGAAGCCAGGCAGGTTTTGAAAAGGGCACAGGGACAGTTTTTCAAGTGTTCTAGACACACAATAAATGGCTTATCAATGTGAAGACTGGGGCTTTAACAGGATTTTAAAAAGAACTAGATAAATTCATGGAGGTTAGGTCCATCAATGGCTGTTAGCTAAGATGGTGTCCCTAGCCCCTGTGAGAGTCTGGGAATGGATGACAGGAGAGGGGTTATTTGATGATTCCCTGTTCTGTTTACTCCTTCTGGGGCATCTGACATGGGCCACTGTTGGAAGTCAGGACCCCGGGGTTGATGGACGTTTGGTCTGACCCAGTATGTTCTTACGTTCTTACGCTTCAGCAAAGGATGGGGAACAGTGCTGTGACTAGCATCCAGGTATTCCTAACTCTCTTTCCTGAGCTCAGACCATACTCATCGAGTAGCACCGACTTGTGAAGTATTTTAATGGATTTGGTTTGAGAAAAGAGTTAATTAGTTTTGGGGCATGGTTACTTGGTAGATTGTCTATGCTGCCTGGCTGAACTCTTAGAATTAACCTTCCAATGGGCCTCCCTACAGCCTTCATGTGTGTGTGAGTGTGTGTGAGTGTGTGTGTGTGTATGCGCAATGCATGTTATATGTATACATGCGCTTATTACTGTGCAAATGGAAAGTCCTTTGCACACACTTGAAAAACACTGCCACGTGGGCACATATTGAATAGTCTACAGGTAGCAAAACAAGACCCAATGAGCTTTATAAATGTAAATTTAGCACAAGGGAGCTCATAGATGTTAAGCTATTGAAAACCCATGCAGTGATGTTTTCCCCATGTAGAGGCATGCACGCTTTTTCAACCCTGTGTAAGACAGGAGTGGTCTAAACATGTACCATCCATCTTCTAGTTAACATGAAAATCCCCACTGCTGAACTGTTCCAGCCCAAAGACGCTGCATGTGTTTCTTATTAAATTTAGTTGTCAGAAAAATGGAAAGGTTTAGATTTCAGAAGTGGTGGAGCTAAAGAGAAGACAAATGGTTGGGCTGCGGCATTCCCAAAGAGACATTCTCTAGCTAAGTCATGCTGGCCCTGCAGTGTTATTCTTCACTTCTCACTGAAAGGCTGCAGATATTCTTTTTCAAGCATATCTGCAATGAGATTAAAACCCAGATTGCAAACCACTTCCTTTTCTACCTAATCCCTGTGCTGCGGTCAAATTAGGGAGAAGAATACAGCAAAGAAGCAGGATTAATTTCACTCTGTAAACCTTGCTTGTTGTGTAATGCATATAGGACCATATTCTGCTCCAATGGTGTAAATTCAAAACAGCTCCACTGACATTTCATTGTAGCAAGGTTGAATTTACACTGGTATAACAGCAGAATTTGGTCTGTGATCTTTAAATTACAGCATCAATTTAACCCTCCTTAATTTCACTATAGTATGCCTTTGCAAATTTTCTTTCAGGCTTTTACTCAAAAAGCATAAACAGCCCCTTAGAGGTGTTGTTGTGTGGCAACAGAGTGCCACATAAAGTAAAAAAACTCTGGGTAATATCTCTAAAAATATGTGTTTATAGCTCCCTGCCAGTTTCTGACTAATGCTTTTGTTTGTTGCTATAGTGAACCACACACGAGTCTGATAGCCAAAAGTGCTCTTATGACTAACCTTCGCTCTCTGGGGGCTGAAAAATGGAATTACAAAACAATCCGAGCAGACTGTGGGAGGAAACACCTTTTTTGGCACAGGATCTACCAGCACTAAAAGAAGAATACGGAGAGTGGAAAACATTAGGAAATTGGAACTGTGTGGCTTGGCTTTAAATCGACAGTGATCCAAATAGAGCCTCCGTCTAAAATGAAACCTAGAATGTTGTCTTATTTGTGCAGGGTGCAGTCTTGGGAACTCTGACTAGGCATTAAGGTTGGATCCAAAGACTGGAAGACAAAGTCCTCTTGGGATCAGACCCCAAGGTGTTCACAGTTTGCTCACTCAAAACTCGTTTATCTGAATCAATGACACGTAAACCAATCAGTTTCTATTAGTATTATTTATATTTTGGTAGGACTGAGAAACCTCTACCAAGATCAGAGTCCCTTTGTGCTAGGCACTGAACTAACACAAAGTGAAAAACAAGCTCTGCCCCAACATGCTTACAGTCTAAATGGGCAAGGCACAGGGTGGGAGAGGTAATACAGCTGATGTGACTTACGTGACACAACAGATCATCAGCAGAGTCAGGAACAAAGCCCCGGTGCCCTGTATCACAGTTCAGTGCCCAGGTCACTGGCCCAGGCTACCTAACTTTGAGTTTGAAGAAAGAATTTCCTACCTACAGGAAGTTCTCTATCTAAAGTAAAGTTCAAGCCACTTCTAAGACAGAATAACTTACTACTTAATCCATATTCTGCCAGACAAGATTTATATTATTGTTGCTTTGTTATTTATTTTAAATAACCTTTTTCTTCCAGGCTATTCAAATATCAGGGTGAGGTATGATTGCCTACAGGAAAAAACAACATTTTCTATTGACATTAGATATCTGACCCCAGCCTGCAAGCTGCCTTTTTGTCCAGAATTTTTCCATTATCAAAGCTATTTGCATAGGGCTTCATCACTTGGTGGTGCCCTCAGTGGAAAATTATCTGAACTCCGTGTATAGACTTGTTGAGAGAGATTCCAACAGATCCTGATCCCAAACAGCCATTGAGTTCCCTGGAGATATTTGGAAGTGCTTGTTTTTTTTTAAATTAGCGAACACAAGATAAATGACTCGGACACAGGGTAGTGCTACAGCTTGAAATGCACACAACCATGGGATTGAGTTGGTAGCTGCTGGCCATTTAATTACATGGGCCCAAATCCTCAACTACCCAGTGTTCATTCTGCCAAGCAACACTTCTCTGGACTTCTGTGAAACTGATACAGGTTCAACCTCCTTGGTCTGGCACCCTCAGTCCCAAACAAGGGAATTTACCGGGCCATGGGAGGTCAGGCATCTGGACTTTCCCAGGGCTCCCCTCCTGGCTGCTGCCCCAAGAGAACCCAGAGGCCTGATCTCCTCTGGCTCACCTGCCTGGCTTCCTGTGCACACAGCAGCAGCTGCTCCTGGGGTTCCCCATTCCTGCACATGCAATGGCAGATACTCCCAGGGTTCCCCAGCCTCACACGCAGCAGCTGCTCCTGAGATTCCCTGTCCCCACCTTCTGTGCGGTTACAGCTGCTCCCGGGATTCCCCGGCCCAGGCTCTGCATGCCCGGCAGCAGCTGCTCGTGGGGTTGCCTGTTCCTGCACACACAGCGGCAGCTCCTCCCAGGGTCCCCTGCCCCTGTCCCCGCATGGTGGCAACTGCTCCCAGAGCTATCTGCACCTGGGTCACTGACCCCGCAGGCTGCGGCTGACCAAACCGGCTCCACTCCTAGCCAGTCTCAACCTCTGGGGCCAGGGCTTTCTGGTCTAGCAACATCTGTGGTCCTGCCAGACTAGGGAGGTTGCTGGACCAGAGAGTCCTGGACAAGAGAGGTTCAACTTGTATTATGATATGTTAAATACTAAGGAGAAGCAACATGATCATTACCTCCCTGAACTCAGTGATAACTATTCAATTTGTTTAAGGCTAGCTTTTGAATCTGTTTAACTTTAAATATTTTCACAAAAATTCAAGTATTTTGTCACTTTACTCATAAATGTATTGATAAGTAAGGCTCAAATTCATGATCCATTTTGGTAAATGTCACAGTCACATTTTAAAAAACATTGAATTTCATGGTGTCCGATATTTAAATCTTAAATGTCCCATTGTTGAAACTGTGAGGGTCGCAGCCCAAAAGGCTAGGGCATTGCAAGGCTACTCGTGGGCAGTGTAGGGGGGTCATGGCATTACTTCAGCACTGCCTTGAGTCCTGAGCAGCCAGAGTGTTGCAGCTACTGGCCAGGAACCCAGCCCTAAAGGCAGTGCAAACAGCAGCAGCACAGAAGTAAAAGTAGCAATATCATATTTCTCCGCTACAGCTGGAGGTGGCACTGCCTTCTGGTCTGGGTACCTGGTCAGGAGCCGCCCCTCTCCAACCGCCCAGCTCTGAATGCTATGCAGAAGGCTGGTAATACCCCAGTCATCCTACAATAGTTTCAGAGGGGAGGCCAGATTTCACAGAGGAGACTCAATTTCACTCTCTGTGACACATTTTTCACAGCTGAGAATTTGGTAGGGCCCTATTCCTAGGACAATTAACATGAGACAGCTGAGCTAGGTACAAAATAAAGGCCAAACGCAAATAGCTATAAGGCACTGGTTTATTGAATTGTGGAATGTCATTCATTATGGGACTATGGAGCACTTACTGGTGGTCTGTAGAGAGCTGATACGTCATAGGATGTTGCCTCCCTCCTCTCTGTTTTCTACATATGCCCAGGGTTTTTATCAAATGTCTGAAAAAATGTCAGCCTAGCTGGCTCCAGCCTGTGAACAAGAATCTGAAACCACTTCAGGAACTGAAGCCATTAGCATAAAATGAAAAATACTCTAATGTTATTTATTTATCCTCATCAGTAACTGCAATAGTTGACACGGGGATGCCATGTAATTAGGGCTAAAAAAGGAGACATGGTCCACTTTGAATGACAGGTAGTTTGCAAAGCAAACTTTTGTTCCCGCCTGTAAAGAAAAGAGCAAGCAGCTAGACTAATATCATTATTACTGTTCCATAGAGTGTATATGGCACTTCTCACCCATAATGCTGCAAGGGCTTTACAGAGGAAGACAAGAATTGCTATGTCTGTTTTGTAGTGAGGGAAACTGAGGCAGCACAGTGACGGGACTAGCACAAGGTTTCAGTGGCAGAGCTAAGATGAGAACCTAGCTGTCTTGGATCCCAGGGCCAGAACCACAGGACTACACTACCTCTCTCAGCTAATTGGTAAAAGGAAAGACTTCACATTTACTCTTCCACGGCTTCCCTGCTTTCCCTTTGTCAATAGAACCGAACCAACCAAGCCTTAAAAATACAATTGTTTCCAGCACTGGCAAAGAAGTCAGCCAGCATTTTTTTTATTGAATCCAGTCCTAATAGAGAGCTAGGAAATTATTTCTTTGCCAGCTATCTTTTCAATGCCAGGGTCCTTTAATTTTTGCTCAGGCCCTTAACTTAAATACATTTTGTTTTTCTTCACTTAAATCTTTGTTCTGGGGTAGGGCTGGGCATAAGATGTATAGTATGCAGGTGGCTACAGGGAGAGAGGACAACCCCAGCAGCTTGGGACCAGGTAAGACACACCTGTCTGTGGCTGCTGCAGCACCTGTGGGCACAGCTGGGAGAGGTGTGCATGTCTCATGGCTGGGGAACAGACAGACACACAGATACGCAAACAGACAAACTCTCTGAAACACGTAGTACTGTAGATAGCTTCCTGCTCCTATCTATCCTATCTCATAGAACTAGTAGGGACCTTGAGAGGTCATCAAGTCCAGTCCCCTGCCCAAATAGCAGGACCAAGTACCATCCCTGACAGAATTACCCCAAATCCTTAAGTGGCCCCCTCAAGAATTGAACTCCCAACCCTGGGTTTCGCTGTTCCCATCTCTGGCCCCTGTGGTCATTCTGCAGCATTACTCCCTCCTGCCAGACTCCCCCCTTTCCATTTTATGAGAAACAATTGAATTCCATGCATATCCCATTGTCCTGGCACAACCAAACCCTGACCTTGCTTTAAGTTATGCTAAGAGAAAGCGACATGCCAAATGTGGTGGTCCTAGCTCTTACTGTGTAGAAGGAGTTCTTGAACAAATGGACCCACAGACAGATGGATGGACAGACAGAAAGATGCACATTTCTAAAATATATAGTAAGTTATATCGAAGATTTTTTTTTAACCTGGCGTTGCTCAGGTCCTTAACTCAAATAATTTTGTTCTTCATTTAAATCATTGCTCTGTGGTGGGGCTGGGGATGAGGGTTCAGAATGCAGTCTGCGCCAGCCCTCTCTCACTGCAGGAAAAGTGCTATATAATAGTTAAATATTATTACTTGAGTAAATACATTGTTTTCAATATATATCTACTATATATTTGAGAGGTTTGTCTGTGCATCTGTCTGTGTGCCTCTCTGTCTGTTTGTTCAAGAAGTCCCAAACAGTAAAGGTTAGGACCACCAAATTTAAGATACAGCTTCCTCTTATCATATTTTAAAGCAAGGCAAAGGTTTGGTTGTGGCAGGAAAATGGGATGTGCCTGGAATGGGATTGCTTCTCAGAAAAGAGACAGAATCACTAGGCAGGTGAAAGGGGCTGGCAGGGAGCACATCACCCCACCCCATCCGGGATGGCTCTAGCCCTGAGCCATGAACCTTCCCAGACACCCTTTACAAAGGGTGAGGAGACCTGAAGCTCCTCCCTCCCAATTCACACGAGAACATTGCTGGCTGTTCCCCTTCGTCAGGGGAATGTGCACAATTTGCTGCATTCCTTACTCTGGCTGGGGAGTGCAGGGGGCAGATGAACCTGGACCTGCCCTAGCTGGGGGACATGCACCCCTCTCCCAGCTGTGCTGTTGGAGCTGTAGCAGCCCTGGAGAGATGTTTCTCACCTGGCCCAAAGCTGATTTCACTCCATGCATCTGACAAAGTGGAGGTTTTTTTACCCATGAAAGCTTATGCCCAAATAAATCTGTTAGTCTTTAAGATGCCCAGGATTCTTTTTTGTGATATGTTGTATCTACTGCTTCTTCAGCTCTAGAAAAGATCCCGCCTATATTCCAGCCTGGGTGAGGTAGTTTTCTGGGGGTATGTCTACACTACAGATTTTCTTTTAGAAAACTCAGCCGTTTTTCTGAAAAAACTTCAAGTACGTCCACACTGCAATCGCGTTCTTCCGAAAGAAAATCGAAAGAACAGAGGGGTTTTTCTGACATTGGTAATTCTCATTCTACGAGAAAGAAGCCTTTTTCTGAAATAACTCTTTCTCAAAAAGGCATGTGTGGATGGGGAAGAGGGAATTCTTTCGAAAGAAGAGGAAAGAGGAAAAAGCACAGGTGCCCTGGCAGCCACTCCGTCTATAGTAATCACAGCTGAAATGCAATGTGTGGATGCTATCTTTCGAAAAAGCAGATCGCTTTTTCAATGCACTTTTGCAGTGTGGACGCTCTCTTTCAGAAGAAGTTTTTCTGGAAGAACTCTTCCGGAAAAGCTTCTTCCAAAAGAAGCCTGCAGTCTAGACATAGTCTGGGTGATCATCAGCTAGCGTATTTGATTATTTGCCTCCCCTTTTTCCCTCTCTGGGCAAACACGACCCTGTTTTTACTGTCTGTCCCTGTGAGAATCGAGAAATGCTGGACGATCAGGTTTTGTGGTGCTGCTGCTGTAATTTCATTGCCTTTTGTTCTGCAAAAGGATATTTCAGAGGAGCGGGTTGGCAGTTAAAAGGGCAGATGTAGGTAAGAGGCATTTTATTAACCCCACTTACGTGCTGGTATAAACAAAAATACTTGCCACTGAAAGCTACAGATTACCTAAAATGCCACCTTTACAAAAAGCCTGAATGGGTGACATCTCTTGCACAGAGAATTCAGTGGTGCAAAGGAAGCCCTCTGGTCAGACATTCTGCTCTGTTGTACAGCTACAGAACAAATGAGGAGTAACATTAGTTCGGACTAAGGGCTTTAGTCCGAACTAACGCGTCCCGGCGCGCACTTCCTGGTTCGAATCAGCTGTGATTCGAACTAGCGCGCCGGCGAGATCATGTTAATGGAGCGCGGGATATTTAAATCCCCGCTTCATTAACTAGTTCGATTGTCTCCATTTGCATCCCTAGTTCGAACTAGGGATGCAGTGTAGACATACCCTGGGATATCTGCTGGTAAAAAATACTAAGACAGAGGCAGCAGTATGAAAGCCAGGCACCTAGGCAGGCTCACCTTGTACCAATGCAGGGTACCCAAGTCCCCTTCTTTGTGAGCATGGTGTGCTTGATACTGACCAAACTCATGCATGTCTCCAAGCAACCCCATGCATCTCATGACTGTCAGGCCCCTGCTTCCTCATGAGAACATGGCAGCCAGCTGAGGTGCCGGGTAGTTAAGGCCATTTGTAGCCAAGTTTTAGAAGAAATGGTGTTTTTCCACTATTATACATTTTTAAAGGTGAAAAATGGGAGGGGGGGTCAAATATAAATTGATTTGGTGGCACTTGGCACTTGTTTTGCACTCACTTTGCAGTGGGTAAATTACACTGCATGGTGCAGAGCAGTGGAGAATCAGACCCATAGTGCATATCTCTGGGAGTACTCCCTGGGGCTTTGCAGTCCTGTCTCCACCCTACTTCCAAACTGTGCGTTAAAGCATCAATCCAACTGTTTTATCCAGCCCCTCAATTTACCTGCACTTCCCTACCCACAGGAGTCCTGGTAAGAGACTGATCTTTGTTTCCTTGTCAAGTCGTATGACTCAGGCAGCGTTACAGAAGGATCATGCACAAAGGGGTCAAGAAGATTGCCAGGTCCCTGGGCAATGTGCGGGTGGGGCCCAGCTCCAAGCTCCCAGAAGGGGAGGGGCCTCAGGTAGAAGGGGTGGGGCTGGGTTCAGACAGCCCTCAGGGCCACCTGTACTGCACTGTGTCCCCACCCTGCCATCTCACAGAACCACCCAGAGCACTCCGCCCAGTGCTCCCGGAATGATTTAAAGGTCCTGGCTGGGGTACCAGCAGTGGCAGCCAGGAGACCCATCCTCTTTTGAATTGCCAGGCCCTGGGCAACTGCTTCCTTTCCCCCCTCCTTCGACAGGCCTGACCACGCACCCATCACGTGACAGGGGTCAGTATCCGCAGGCTGCCATTTAAAAAAAATTAAGTTCTAAACCAAGGGTGGCTGACCCGTGGCTCTTGAGCCACATGCGGCTCCTTGCTCACAGAAATGTGGCTCTCAGGGTTACGGCTCGTTCGGAGCCGCATGCCCGTTTTGTGCACGTGCCCCAGTTCCTGGAGGGAGAAGTGCGTGGCTGTGGCGGTGGCAGCTCTGGTGAGACCCAGGCATTGGGTTAGAATGGGAGGGGCCTAAGGGTGCCTGGCTCTGGGGGAGGGCATTGGGTTAGAGTGGGAGAGGAGAGCTGGGGGTGCCTGGCTCTGGGAGAGGGATGTGTGGCTCTTTGCACCACTATCCACAGCTCTTTTGGCTCTTGGTGTCTAACTGGTTGGCCACCCTTATTCTAAACCAACCAAAAAGTCTGTGCACAGCCAAGTAGCCAGTTAATCAAACACACAAATAAATCAAACACAAAGGCCAGAGCAAATGACTTGAACCTCCTGACTGAAGAGAGATTTATGTTGCTTCTTATTGGTCACGTGTCAGTTCACATGGTCTATGAACCTCAAAGGCTTTCTGATCACATGGCCTCCCCTCAAACAGTTCCTGCTGCAATGGCTTGTCGGTGGGTGGACCAAGTGCACGTGGGCAGTTGCTTGCAGGCTTTTCCAGGGATGTGTTCTCCCGTCTGATTTCTCAACGTTCTCAAGGGAGACCAGAGTTATCTTTGGCTGAGTTGAGATATTTTCTGTTCTTGTAGGAGTGCTCCTCAGAAGTAGTTATGACATGTGACCTTGGTATGGATGAGATAGCTGCTACCTTGGCAGGATGCCAGATGCCTCTCTGCTTGCCAGTTTTTAGTGGGTGTAGCCATTTGGTATTCTGACTGCGCTGCTTCTCTCCGAGTTTCCTAGCACATTCTTTTGTATCCAAGGTTAGTTGTCTTTGACTCAAGAGTTCTATGTGCAGAACTGTCTCCATCAAGCCCACAATGATTTTTTAAAATGTTTGGGGTGTTTCATGAGGTTGAAATTTCCTTCAAGAGCATTTTATGAACTGAAAATAATAACTTCTCCCCCAAAATACCTTGCCTCAGGTCTCCCTTATCATCTAGCTAATTTAATCTATTTCAGAGGCATCTTATTGTATAACCTAAACTTGCTATCTATGATATTTCTGCATCACACATTTGGAGACATGGTGAGTTCCTCTTGATGGTAACGCAGCTGAAAATAAATCTGCCAGCCAGGGTCTTCACAGCTGTGGCTTGATACTTTGCTGTGAATTATTTCCTGTGTTGCTGTGGTCAACCCTTTAGGAGGCAGGTTTTGGTTTCTAATCAGTATGTGTGCATCTAGGCAGCACCCTTATCTTGGAATAAGCTACGCAAATTGCACAGCTTATTTCGACTGTATTTCGAAATAATGTGCTATTATGAGACATCCCTTAACCCTTGTGGAATGAGGGTTATGGGGATGCCAGAATAGCGTGCCTGATATTTTGAAATCTATTTCAAAATAACGTGTGTGTGTAAAAGATGTGGAATAGATATTTCGGGATACCTCCAGTATCCCGAAATAGCTCCGCTGTCTGAACATATCCCAGATGTGCACATTGCTGCATTCACATTTAAATCACTGCATTGCCCAGAAGCTTTGAGACACTTCCTACCTACAGTAAATGGCAGTCCCTGCTCGCTAGTGCATCTCTCATCGGCCACACTTGGTAGCAGCTGCTATGATAACTGTCAGTTTTAAAGCCAGCTGGCTCTCAGCTGAGGCTACAGAGCAGACTCATTCTTCTCTCTGTAAGAGGTCTACAGCCAGATGTACACTGGTGGAGAAAATTGATGCAAAATATGCAACTCCAGCTACGTGAATTGTGTAACTGGAGTCATTGTAACTTACACTGATTTTCTGGGGTGGCCCCACAATGAGAGATCAATGGGAGAAATGCTCCCGTTGACTTCCCTTACTCCTACTAACAGGGACACTCTCAACATTCAATTTAGTGGGTCTTTACTAGACACTCTAAATCAAACCCTGGATGTTTGATCTCCAGAGCATCAATCCTCTAGCAAGTGGAGATGTGGCTTCAGTATCAGTAAGTGGGACAGAACACTACACCCAGTTTGGGTTACATTCACAAAACTGGTAAGTCGACATCACAGTCCCCACAACAGTTCAGTTTTTGCACATGTACTTTGAGTATTTGCTTTAGCCTAAAACTCAAATTCTTTGCCACAGCCCCCCAAATAATTTTGCTGGGATTGAATGGCTGGAGCAACATGAGGTCCAAACATGACAGGGACAAAAAGAGCCTGTGCATCTGGGCACTGGTGGAATGGTAAAGAACTTTATAGGTTTAGGAGCAGGGGACAATTGGAAAGACAGCAGGTGAGGGGCCCAGAGGGATTCTTAAGGAGAGCTGAGTGAGGCGACCTTTCTAGGGCTATGGCAGAACCACA
This sequence comes from Pelodiscus sinensis, assembly GCF_049634645.1. Taxonomy (NCBI): domain Eukaryota; kingdom Metazoa; phylum Chordata; order Testudines; family Trionychidae; genus Pelodiscus; species Pelodiscus sinensis. Next base: position 17,652,914 of record NC_134714.1, on the reverse strand, counting down.
GGGGTGGGGACTTTTCCAAAGCACGTTTTGTTGACTATAGATTCTGGATTGATTATGGATACCAATATATTATAACATTGTAGGTTACTTTCCCATTTTTAAAAATGCCCCCATTTATTCCCTCATTATAATTTCAACACCTTAGACTTTTTCTGGTTCTACAGTACAACAGAGACCCTTTTTTCCAAAGTCAATACAATCACAAATAAGAACTTTGGTGATTCTTTAAAGACTCAAACCCAGGAGCATAAATTCTTTCTGCTTTGTGACCAGCAGAATACTCTTTGAAATAAATCACTGAAGGCCAGGTTCTGCCCTTATTTACATTGAGTAATAACTTCTCACTCGTGCCTTTATAAACAATGGCACCTCTTCCAGAATGAGGCGTTGTGTATTACAGTCAGACGGCTGGATTTCGTTGCAGTGATAAGTTATGTCCAACCAAAAATGAAGAAAGGCATGTTGACCTCATTTGGGGGAATTCAAATTGATCTCCCAAAATGATTAATAGCCTAACATATTCATGGTCTCCAAACTCCTGGCGAATTAACACTAACAAACCTCACTGACACCCCCTTCTGAGCAAAAGACCGTGCCATCTTTCATACTAAAAACAGCTGTACGGTAGATTGGAGTTTAGCCATCTTCAGTGAATTACTTTTAAGTTCAGAGCATACAGTCAAACTGACTTTACTTTAAGAAGATTTACATAAACCATGTATCCTAATAGTCGAGTTTACTTTATGAGAGTGCCACACCAAAAATAGTAAAATTATGAGATCAAAGAAAGCGTGTGTATGCTATTTCAGCTAAAAATCTACATTATCCAACAGAGAAGCTAAAACCAGCAAAGAATCTGTGAACACTGTAGATGGACCAATGCTGTTTTATATTTTAACTTTTAATCCCACTTATCAGTTTAAAAATGGGTGCGGGGGGGAATCAGCAGCCCAATAAAAAGTCTTCAGGCATGATGCTGATTAAACTCCTAAAGCACTGTATATATAACAAGTGTGCTAGTATAAAGTTTTGGGAGGAAACTCTCTTTGGGGCTGTGAATAATTGATATATTAATATAGTAATATAAGGTTATTCCTTAATATAACAACCTGTATAAGAAAAGCAATAATTACAGTTATCATGAAGCAATAGTTTATACACAGAGGGTAGTAATTATCGGATAATTGTATGGAGTAGAATTAAATGTTCAGAGTTTCTTGTTTTACAGATTCTAAAGATTTTAATTCTGTGGTACAGTCCCATCTATGTGGTGTTTTCCCGTTTGAGTTTTCTTTTCTTTTCTATGAAAGACTTAAAAACGGCTAGCTCTTTCTACAGGTAGCTACAAATGCAGCCCTGCACCACTTCATATCACCTGGCATGGAATTTACATTATGTTCATCTGATCAAAGATCTTTAAGGTGTACAATAATCGTGCTGATGGGGCTATGTGAGAACCTAGGTAGGGAGACAGACAGATCTTAGTTTGAGTTTTATTAGCATGTTTTGCTGGAGCAATCTCCCATAGAAAAGTTATGTGAAATCCCATATGCACCAGCAAGCTTGTGCTTCTCTGCCTTTAAAAGATTTGAGATTGATTCTAGCCTCACATACTTGGTGCTTAGTGCCATGCATATATATTACAATTCTATATATATTATATAGAGTATTTACTGATATATAGGACACATACAGTATTCCCCATGTGGGAACATGTTATCTACTGTAAAACATACCTGCATGCATGCAGTGTTTTGCATCTGACAAAGGGAGCTCCAGCCAACAAAAGCTTATGCCCAAATAAATTTGTTATCTTTAAGATACCACAGGATTCCTCATTGTATATGCATACAGTGGAAACCGCATATAGGAGAATCATCTTCATCATAAATAAGACAATTTCACTTGCAAACAAATTGCAGTCTGCACACTGTGGTGCATTGAAAGTACTTGTGACCAGGATTTTAATTTAGTATACACAGTTCCATGGTGTCCTAGTTCACAATAAGGAGTTTCACAGCAAAATATACAGAATGGGAAGGAGGGAAATAAATCTGACTGAAACAGACAAGTTGTTGATTCTTAAGATGAGTACAGGATTCTAAGCTGATCATGCATTGAAAGCTTTTGATGCATGAGTGTGGAGTCCCCTGTATCAAGAAACAAGATCAGAACATTCTCAATTGTGCTGTGAATTCGCCTGCTAATTTGTAACCCAGCTTCTCCAATTGCAAGAATTTAGATAAAGGAGATGTGGAAGCATTTAGCTCTGCCTGCAGCCTCATGGGTTATATGTGGGTCCACCTTATTTTAAGTCTCAGCATCATCTGTTTTCTGATGGTGTCTATATGTACGTATTCTGTGTCTGTTTCACTGATCAAGTGTGCAACTGGTAGCATGGCACTTTTATAATCTCACAGCCACTAGATTAAAGCACACACACAGCTACAATTCTAATTGAAGATTTCCTTCATGTATTGCCAACTTGAGCAAACTGCAGCATAGAAAGAGAGAGGGATGTTTAAACAAACTTACCAAAAATAACTGAAGTTCTCAAAAGTTGCCCTGAAGTTGAAATAGCCGAGAACACCAATCCAAAGCCTGTCCCCAAGTTCTTGCTCTTTCTCCCCCTCTCTCTCTCTATTGCACTTGGGAAAAGGGCAGTGCAGAAATTCAGCAAAACAATTTTCCTTCTATGTAGATTTGGGCGTTTCTTTAGAGTCAGAAAGGGAGTGGCCGAGCCCCGGTGAGGCTTGTTGCCATACCCCACGCCAAAGAGTGCAGTTGCAGATTACACAGCCTGTGAAATTCAATACCTGCTGTACTGTAGCAACAGCTGTAATACTTCATTTAGGGCAGGACTGACAGACTCTGAGCTTGTTCCTGGCTAGGAACTCACACTGGGATGTAGGAGAGCGGTGTGTGGGTTTCAATACATACTCTGTACCACGGAGAGCCTACAGCTATTTGTATGTCTCCAGGCTGGAGAGACAGCACAACTTCCTTAGGACTGAAAATACATTGGGGGTGAGAGAGAAAGCAAACCAAACATCTCTTTTCCTGAGGTTTATTCCCAGGCATAACTGTGTAATTAACAATATAAATGTACTGGATGTAGCTTCTCTCACCAGCTCACTTCAAATGCACAATGCTTTTGATCTTTTCTGGTCTACAACTTACTGCTGTAAAAAAAAACCTTGGACACTGAAACTAACAGCTCTGGCTACACCGTTTGCTTACCCCACTTACGTGGTATTGTGACTTAAAGCTAGGGAGTGCCACTGTGCTCTTACAGCTGCCTTGGCAATGTGTCCTGATACTAATACATGAGGAGAGCTGTTCAGCACTGGCAAAAACTGGTTTGCTGAGGTTGGGATTCCTCCCCTCTCCTCCCATTTTCTAATCTCCTCCCCCTCGCTCCCAAAAGAAGCCTTTGATAACATGACGGCAACTATTACACTTCCAGAACTCAGGGAAAGGCAATGGAAATGCAATGCATCATTGTTTCCGCCATAGGGCTGTACTAATTACTGTGTTCTCGAAAGCATGTACGGGCCCAGGGGAGCCTGCAAACTGGAAACAAAGAAGTTGGGAGTGTCCCACAATGTAGCCAGCTACTTTGCCAATGCACCAGAGAAGAACAGGAATAAGTGAAAAATATGCTAGTCAGGGAGAAATGACTATATATGCAAGGTTGATTCATTTCATGTCAGGGCCAGTGTTGTATAGCTGGGCATTTTTAGAGTGTTAAAGATGTTAAAACATTTAATTCTATGCACTGCATATTCTTTGGACCTGTGTTGATAAAAATGGGGCACATAGGCGTGTCTAATTTGCATACACAATTACTGTATCTCCCTGTGGGAAACAGGTATTTGCTCATGGAAATCAGAAGTCTGTGCTTTATTTTGTGCCTGCAGCTATGCATGCTATGAAAATCAGGTGCTAAATACTGAAATGTGTAGAGGGTAAAATCAATTACATTGTATATATAAAACCACAAATGTTAGTGGCACTTTAAAAATCTCATCCAGGCAGAGGGCCAACTTGTGAAATCAATACTAAGACAAAACCAGAAGGTTTTGATAGCAAATACAGGAAAAGTTTAAGGGAGGGGAGGACAAGAGTAAAGTTATGTGGATGCTTGGACAAGCAGTGTACTTATCAGCTACACCTATCTATAACATATGGTATATGACTATGGTTCATATGTGTCCCTAAAGTAATGTGATTTTATGTGAGGCTTAGGGTACAGTGGCAGCATGAAGATAGCCTCAGGCATCTGGAAAAAAAACTTGGGCCCAAATCCTAAAGGTATTCATAGAATTTAGGGCTAGAAGGGACCGTTGTAATCAGCTAGTCTGAACTCCTTTATAGCACGGGCCACACATCTAATGTGTAGCCCCCACAATGTGTAACAATGTGTAATAGACACCACATAATTCTTAGAGTAGATATTTTAGAAAAATATCCATTCCCAATTTAAACATTGTCAGTGATGGAGAATCTCCCACGACACTTTGCAAATTGTTTCAATGATTAATTTTCGCCATTAAAAAGGTACACCTCATTTCCAGTCTTAACTTGTCTAGCTTCCAATTCCAGGTACTGGATCCTATTGGACCGTTCTCTGTTAGACTGAAGAGGCCATTATTAAACATTTGGTCCCCCCATAGGGACTTATAGACTAATCAAGTCACCCTGACTTTCCTCTTTTTGAAATTAAATAGCTTGAACTTTTTGAGCCTGTCACAATAGGGAAGGTTTTCTAACCTTTAAAGCATTCTCATGGCTCTTCTCTGAACCCTTTGCAATATATCAACCTCCTTTTTGAATGGTGGGCACAGTATTCCAGCAGCAGAGCCAAATACAGCAAAGCCAAATACAGAGGCAACATAACCTCTTTACTCTTCCACTTGAGATTCCCCAGTTGATGCAGATAGCTCTTTTGGCACAGTTTCACGCTGTGATTATAGTATGTACGACCCCCCACAAAATCTTTTCCAGAGTCGCTGCTTCTCAGGATAGAGTCTCCCATCCTGTAGATGTGGCCTGCATTCTTTATTCCCTGGTCTACAAATTTCCATTTAGGTGTATTAAAAGCCTATTGTTTCTTTGCACCTTGTTTGCAAAGAGATCCAGATTTGAATCAGTATGTAAGTTAGGTACCCAATACCTTTGAGGACCTGGGCAACATAGGTTTGGAGAGGTGCAGTCCACACAAATAACAGGAGCAAAACTCCTGTATATGAGAAGTGGAACATGGGCTGGTTAATAGCTAGCACATTTCTTTCCCTTGCATGCCAAACCCTGAGGAGGAACATTTGTATAGTGTTATGGGCCCAGCCCAATTCCCACTGAAATATCCCTTTGTCTAGGTATTATGCACCCAGCCTTATTTTACTGGTGGGTGAGTCAGACTACATGGTTACTTGTTGGTGTCACAGGCTGAATTTGGGCATTTCAATTTTTGGCACTCGCTATTTGAAATATGAAAATGTGATATCTGGTGCAGCCTTTCTGAGTAGTCAGTCAGGAGAGTATTAGCGAGTGACAGAGATTCACACCAGATATGCAAAACTAAGACCTACAAGCTGACAGCAATCAAAGGTGGCTCAGGTGGAGTCAGATATTTGACTCTTTGGAGCCATCATACACGGACTCTTTTTTAGCTTAGTGGCTAGTCAAATTTCAAGACTGTGGCTGAGCTAGATGGGAGTGAAAACCGATGGAGACCAATATGTTCTTTGATGCTGCCTTGTTTATTTACAAGGAATGTACAAGGTCCTGTTTCTCTAAGTGCAGGAGGAAACAAGAGCAAAAGAACCTATTTCTTAGTTTACAGCCCCAAGCCTCTTTGGCCAATGCCAAACTCAAAACCTCTTTATCTAGCTTTTTCCAAGCTCATAAGGTGTTTATAGGCTGTTACTTCTTTCTTTCTTGCATACACACACAAACACACTGCCTCTCTCTCTCGCTCTCTCTCTGACACACACACTTGAATCCTCTGCCACATGGTTTTGGTTTCTAGGGACTCTATTGAATCTTGTTTTAGGAGAGGCCCCTTAACTGTCTCTTACAACTACATTAAATGAAGAGTGTGTTCACCTGACATCAGTTTCAATATGGTTTTAATTCAATCCATAACAAGGATTTACCCAGCTCATTACACACACATACATTCAGTGTTGGAGCAACCCTTGACAGTGTTGAAAAAGCAGCAGCGTGCTTGTTTTCTCATTTAACAGTCTATTCTAGCAGTGGGCAATCTGAGGCCATCAGATTAATCCAGGGGTCAGCAATGTCCGGCACGTGTGCCATAAGTGGCACACAAGATGATTTTCAGTGGCACGTGCAATGAACGGGCTCTTCCTCGCTCCTCCTCACCTGCAGCAGGGAGCCTGTGCTGGCAATCCAGCATCATGCCTCCCCCATCCCACAAGATTGGAGCCAGAGCCAGAGCCAGCTTCCTGCAGGGGAGTGGCGGGGGGGGGGGGGGGGAGAGGGGATCCTGTTCATTGCACAAACCTCACAGATGTAAAAGCTCGGGGAGAGTAGAAAAGAGTCTAGGCACATTTGCAAATCACCATTGCTGCTGCTGCAAGTTGCATAACGCGGTGTTACGTGCGTGTCGTCTCCACATACGTCAGCTGAGCCACCTTTCACGGCAGTTTGGCCCTGTCCCTTTCTCTACCTGGGCATGTTCCTATCTCTGTCATAGCCTCCAGGACGGGAGCCAGTCGCAGCCAGCGGGAGGGAGGAGAAGAAGGTGTGCGTATGCACTGAAGGCCAAAGTCTGACAGTGAACTTGGAGGGAATGAGTATGTTCTGTATTCAGGATATTTGGGAATGTATGCTCATCAGTTAGTGTCTTGTTTCTAACTTGATTTCAGAGTTGAACAGATGGCCATCTATGCTATACTGATTCCCCTGCTACTTCAGCTAGGCTACGTCTAGACTGCCATGATTTTCCGCAAATGCTTTTAACGGAAAAGTTTTCCATTAAAAGCATTTGCAGAAAACAGTGTCTAGATTGACATGGATGCTTTTCCACAAAAGCACTTTTTGCAGAAAAGCGTCCATGCCACTCTAGACGCGCTTTTCCGCAAAAAAGCCCCGATCGCCATTTTTGTGATCGGGGCTTTTTTGCGCAAAACAAATCTGAGCTGTCTACACTGGCCCTTTTGCGCAAAAGCTTTGTGTAAAAGGACTTTTGCCCGAACGGGAGCAGCATAGTATTTCCGCAAGAAGCACTGATTTCAGACAGTAGGAAGTCAGTGTTCTTGCGGAAATTCAAGAGGCCAGTGTAGGCAGCTGGCAAGTTTTTCCGCAAAAGCATCTGCTTTTGCGGAAAACTTGCCAGTCTAGACACAGCCCTAGTGTATTGCAGAGTTTCACTGGTGTAATAGAAATAGTACATAGAGCCCTTTGTGGATATAAAATTGGTATCCACATCCACATCTGCAACTGCAAAAGTGAACTGTGGATAGTTGCAGATGCAGATAACTACAAGTATAAAGCGGATGTTTGCAAATTTGCAGGGTTCTAGAAACAAAATTTGTATTCGCATCCACATCCGTATTTGCAAAAATGAGCCACAGATATCTGCATCCATATCCATAGATGCGGATACCCATGTATATAAAGCAACTCTTTGTAGATTTGGATCACTCTAACAGTAGAGTTCTGACATTCAGAGTTGTGAACTGACCAGTCAATAATGCACCTCATATGGGACTGGAAGTAGGCAATCAGGCAGCAACAGTACAAAACCAAAAAGCAAATACAGCACTGTACTATGTTAAATGTAAACTACTAAAAAATAAAGTTAAAAAAGAAACAACAAGGTAAGGAAACTGTTTCCCTGCTTGTTTCCTTTATATTAAGATGGTTAAAAAGCAGCATTTTTCTTCTGCATAGTGAAGTTACAAAGTTGCATTAAGTCAATGTTCAGCTCTAAACTTTTGAAAGAACAATATGTTTTGTTCAGTTACAAACTTTTCAGAGTTACAAACAACCTCTATTCCCAAGGTGTTCATAGCTCCAAGGGTCTACTGTAGCAGAATCCTGCCTGTAGCCAATCTATCTTGCATTGTTCTATTGGCACAAAATCATTTTTATTGTCTCAAATATAAAGCATGAACATTAAAAAAAGAAAACATTAAGTGATAGAGCAGCACAAGTTTATGTAAACAGTAACTTCCCCATTGAGTCATGATTATTACAAGTTGGTCACAACTAATGCTTTTAATGATTCTGGTTCTATAGACGTGGCCTATCCTTTATGGTTTACTTGTCCAGGTACTCTAATGTAGGGTTGGATTCAAGAAAAAGCTTTACAAATGTCTCTTTAATTTTGAGATATCAAAAAAATTGAAAGAAAACCTCTTTGCTGCATGCTGAGGCAACGATGAAAGTTCCTGGCTTTTGCATTTACATGATTGGTGAGATTTATTACATGGTCTGCTCTTACCTCTTCCTTTCTCCACCTAACCTCCAACAGCACTTTCAGGGTTCAGTCTTATGGATTTGTTGTCTTCACTCAGGCAAGACTATAGTGTGCACGAGAATGATAGGAACATTCTGTATGTAACTTTCATTGTAATGCCAAATTCCTAATGGGCTGATTGGGTGTCAGTGCAACCTCACTGATACCCATGGATTTACTCTAGATCCAATGGGAAGATTCTCCAATTGTCTATTTCAGTAGCTAGCTAGATAGGTAGATAGAGTAATAAAATAACCTTGTAGATATTTGCAACAAATGGAAAAAAGTGTTCACAGAAATAGCAACACACACCACAGCCACAATATTAGAGCAGTTTCATCTGAACTATTATACATTCTCTTTGGAATTATGGACATTTTGAGGGAAAAGATGTACTTCTTATTTGGGTGCATGTATTATTCTTGTATGAAAAGTTAGAAATATGAGGTATGGTTTTAAATGTGCAAATGTGAGCCCTCTATGATGCTCCAGGAAGCTTTAAGGACTGGGTGTTGACTGAGTGATCAGTTTAATTACTTGAGAACAGCCTTGTTTGTCCTTGAAGTCTAAGCAGTGGTTGGTCTTAGGAGGACATGTGACCATGCCACCGTGTAGTGGGGTATCAGTTTGACCAGGTAATTTTCCATGGAAGGTGGGAGTAGAGCAGTGATTCTCAAACTTTTTGCCCATAGCCCATCCCCCTCAATTCAAATCTTTTTGTGGACCAACCACTCAAGATGACAAAATGCCTCTGCTTATCTCTAAATACCTTACTTAATAAATTAGGCTTATTAGACTACTGGAGTATAAAAATGTAAATACACAGGTATAACATAAGGTGTGTGTGTATAACCAGTAAGAAAGGAAATATTATTAATCAAAATCATTAAACAGATTTTAGGTCCTGATGAAATGCATCCCAGGATACTCAAGGAGCTGATAGAGGAGGTATCTGAGCCTTTAGCTATGATTTTTGAAAAATCATGGCAGACGGGAGATTCCAGAAGACTGGAAAAGGGCAAATATTGTGCCCATCTATAAAAAGGGGAATAAGAACAACCCAGGAAACTACAGACCAGTCAGTTTAACGTCTGTCCCAGGGAAGATAATGGAGCATGTAATAAAGGAAATCATATGCAAACACTTGGAAGGTAATAAAGTGATAGGGAATAGCCAGCATGGGTTTGTGAAGAACAAGTCATGCCAAACTAATCTGATAGCTTTCTTTGATAGGATAACGAGCCTTGTGGATAAGGGAGAAGCGGTGGATGTCATATACCTAGACTTTAGTAAGGCATTTGATATGGTCTCGCATGATATTCTTATTGATAAACTAGGCAAATATAACTTAGCTAGGGCCACGATAAGGTGGGTGCATAATTGGCTGGATAACCGTAGTCAGAGAGTTGTTGTTAACGGTTCTAAATCCTGCTGGAAAGGGATAACAAGTGGAGTTCCTCAAGGGTCTGTTTTGGGACCCGTACTGTTCAATATCTTCATCAATGACTTAGATATTGGGATAGAGAGTACGCTTATTAAGTTTGCAGATGATACCAAACTGGGAGGGGTTGCAACTTCTTTGGAGGATAGGAACATAATTCAAAATGACCTTAGCAAGTTAGAGAAATGGTCAGAGATAAACAGGATGAAGTTTAATAAAGAGAAATGCAAAGTGCTCCACTTAGGAAGGAACAATCAGTTCCATACATACAAGATGGGAAGCGACTGTCTAGGAAGGAGCATGGCAGAAAGGGATCTAGGGGTCATTGTGGACCACAAGTTGAATATGAGTCAACAGTGTGATGCTGTTGCAAAAAAAGCAAATATGATTCTAGGTTGTATCAACAGGTCTGTTGTAAGCAAAACTCGTGAAGTCATTCTGCCGCTCTACTCTGCACTAGTTAGGCCTCAGCTGGAGTACTGTGTCCAATTCTGGGCGCCACATTTCAAGAAAGATGTGGAGAAATTGGAAAGGGTACAGAGAAGAGCGACAAGAATGATTAAAGGTCTAGAGAACATGACCTATGAAGCCAGGCTTCATGAACTGGGCTTGTTTAGTTTGGAAAAAAGAAGATTAAGGGGGGACATGATAGCGGTTTTCAAATATCTAAGGGTGTGTCTAGACTACCTAGTTTTGTCGACAAAAGTGGACTTTTGTCGACAAAACTATACCAGCGTCTACACTACCGCTGAGTTCTGTCGACATAACGTCGACAGAACTCAGCAGTTTTGTCGACGCTGGTATACCTCATTTTACGAGGCATAACACCTTCTGTCGACAGAACTCTGTCAACAGAAGGTGTTATTGCCTGTAACATTGCGTCCAGACTATGGAGTTCTGTCGACAAAGCAGCTTGCTTTGTCGACAGAACTCAATGTGTCTGGACGCTCTTTGTCGACGGACGTTTTGTCGACAGTATCTGTCGACAAAACTTCCGTCGACAAAACGCGGTAGTCTAGACGTACCCAAGAGGGTGTCACAAGGAGGAAGGAGAAAATTTGTTTCTCTTGGTTTCTGAGGACAGGACAAGGAGTAATGGGCTTAAAGTGCAGCAAGGGAGGTTTAGATTGGACATTAGGAAAAAATTCCTAACTGTCAGGGTGGTCAAATATTGGAATAAATTGCCAAGGGAGGTGGTGGAATCTCCCTCTCTGGAGATATTTAAGAACAGGTTAGATTGACATTTGTCAGGGATGGTGTAGACGGAGCTTGGTCCTGCCTTGAGGGCGGGGGGCTGGACTCGATGACCTCTTGAGGTCCCTTCCAGTCCTATGATTCTATGATTCTATGATTAAGAGCTTTAACTTTATGATGTTAGTTTTCCAAACTTCATTTTAAATAAAGTAGAATATTAATATATGACCAAAACAAAAGATTTCAACATTACCTTTATTTATGTCAGGGGTGGTGAACCCTTTTGGGGCTGAGGGCCACTGATCCACAAAAAGTCAGTCGGGGGGCCACACAAAATTTAGAAACAACAAAATAACCCAACGAAAAAAACCCAACTTCACTGATGTGCACCCCCACCCCCAACCGAGACACCTCAATCCCCTTTCTGGGTTGGGGCCAAAAATGAGGGGTTCAAGGAACAGGATATGGATAGGGGTGCAGGGTCTGGGTGGGAGGTAGTGTGCAGGAGTGGGCTGGGGGTGGGGAGGTTGGGCTGGAGGTATTGTGCAGGCTGAGGATGGGGGAGTCTGGATGGGGAAGCTGGGTGCAGGAGCAGGCTGTAGTTGGCTAGGTGGTTGGGTGCAGGAGGGGGCTGAGGATGTGGGTACAGGTGGGCAAGAGGAGGATGTGGGGGCACTTATCTGTCTCCTCACACCCTGCCACTCCCAGGAACCACGCCCTGTTGCTCCCATTGGCCAAGTTTCTGGCCACTGGGATTAGCGGGAAGAACCTCCAGGCAAGTCATTGCCATTACCGCAGCTGGTGGGAGGGGGAGCAGCAGTGCACAGAGCCACTTCCTCTCCCTGAGATTTGGGACTCCCCCCCACCACCACCACAATGGGAAGCTGGTGCTGGCACTCCAACCACATTGGGTGGAAGTCACGGGGTTGAAGCGCCTGCACGGGCTTCCCACTGCAGGGGGGGGCAAGCGCTGAGCCTGTTGCCCACCTACAAGATGGTCATGGACCACTCATGGTCCACAGACCACACTTTGAGAACCATTGGGGTAGAGAACAAAACATTTCTATAATCTATATAAACAATGGGACACTCTCTGTCCTTTTGTCTTCGGCTGACCTAGAGAAGGGCCTGGCACACTAAGGCTATGTCTACACTGCAGAGAAAAGTTGGAAAAAATATGCAAATTGCAAACCACAGTTTGTGTATCTTTTTCCGTATTTTTCCCTAAATTTGGCCTGTCTACATGGGGCCAAATTTTAGAAAAAACTCCTCTTTCAGAACATCCTTTATTCCTCTCACTGAGAGGAATGTAGGAATGCTGAAAGAACACATCTGCTTTTTTGGAAACTGTTCGGAAAAAGCAGATTCGTTCCTTGGAGCTCTGGTATCCTGGAAAAGCTCTGCAGTCTATACATAGCCTACGATACAAAGGAAACAAAGGGAACCACCAGAGACCCAAGTCAATGTAAATGATCATTTTTTGACTTGAAGACTGGCCTGAAATAAGAACAAGCTCTTTAGGGTAAGGGCCTGCTTGTACAGACTGAACCTCCCTGATCAGGCACCCTCAAAAATTGAGGTTTACAGGATCTGTCAAAAAAGGGTTTATTTTTGACAGATCCACATCTAGACTGCTGGGTTTTTTTTGAAAAAGCTCCATTTTGAAAAAAAGTGGTGGCCATATTTATGCTAATGAGGCACAGGATATTTAAATCCCTGCTTCATTAGCAATTTCAATGTGCTTGATTTGCATCCCTCTGCCAACAGAGGGATGCAGTCTAGACGTAGCCCCTCCCTCCCCCCCGATCTGAAAGTCAAATAAGCCCCACAGAGTCAGATACCTGGGAAAGATTAACAACCAGGTAATTCACAGTATATAACTGTGTAGCATTAAAAGCTTAAATCAATCAATAAGAAACAGACACCTGAATTATAAAGAGACATGGTGAGGTAATATCTTCTATTGGGAAACATCTGTTGGTGAGAGAGACAAGCTTTCAAACCACACAGAAGTTGGTCCAACCAAAGATATTCCCTCACCTACCATGCCTCTCTCTGGGAAGGACATTTCATAAGACAGTCAGAAATACTTTTCAGCCACAAACTAAACCCCAAATGTGTGTTTGGTGCTCGTGGTGTTATTCTCACCATTGAGTAAAACACGGAAACCCGAATATTCTGGTTATTAAGCAGTGTAACCACTGAGTACACAAAGCAGCTAGCTAGAAATGAAACAGCAAAATGTAAACATTTCCTGGAATGATCCTGAAATGCCCTGGAAGAGCAGAGAGGGAAAAATGATCTCACACAGGACAGTTTCTCTCTTTGTCCAGTCCTGATTTCTCTTCTACTCCTGGCCCCCATGTCTCTCGACTCCTACTCCATTGGGCAGACCCTCGAGAAACCAGAAAGACCAGGTCAGAGTGCACCAGAAAAAGAAGGACAACTGGACCAATTGACATTGTAACCATGGCAACAAACTATTCTGGCTTATGCTTGGAGCTCCTGCTCAGTAATGAATCCCCCTCCTAGGGCCTAGTTGTTCTAAGCTCTTAGTGGCTGCCCAGCGGCTAAAGGGGATCAGTTCTTGAATTAAAGAACCTTCCCGATGATGCCTCACTGGTGCCCTGCAAGAATGAGATTAAAAAATCAAAGTCCCATTGCTCACAGATGTGCCAGGGCTGCTTTCCTAGGGCACCCTATGGTGCACATTGCCCAAGAATGGGCAAAGAAGGGAAAGGAAAGAGTGAGGTCATGATGTGCTGACTTTCCACACCTGCAAGCCAAGAACACTACCAGATGGTAACAAATGTAATCCCATGCTCATCTGGAGCGTAGGGCACTCCCCCGTGATGACGTGATCCTGCACCACCATAGTCAAGGGCTGGAACGAAACGGCATCATTTATTTCATGGTATTTTTTTCCTATTTCCTCTACTGTTTCCCCTTCCTGTCCCATTTGCCTTTAGTCAGGCAATTTGGGTTCAGGATTAATGGTTGCTTGGAATCCAGGTTATGTTACCGCATGTGAAAGCTATCCTAGCAAGCTGGAACTGTAGCTTGGAAAGAGAAAATCGACCAGGAACTGAGGACATCACAAGAAAAAGAGCATCTTCATGCTCAGGAAACACAGACCAGAATGGGATGGCGATCTCCAAGTGTATCTGCCTGGAGTGAGCTAAGCAGCAATGTGCGAAGCACTAAAATAAGAGTGGTGCAAGACAGAAGATATCTTTATTTGGCACAATGTTGTTAATTAGGATAAGCTTAAAAAACAAAAACTGGTCTGGTAGCACTTTACAGACTAAGGGTATGTCTACACTACAGCGCTAATTCGAACTAACTTAGTTCAAATTAGTTAATTCGAACTAAGCTAATTCGAACTAACGGATCCAGACTAAAAAACTAGTTCGAATTAGCGTTTTGCTAATTCAAACTAGCATGTCCACATTAAGTGGACCCTGAACCGGGGTTAAGGATGGCCGGAAGCAGTGCTGGCAGGGCATCAGAGGAGGACTTAGAGCGTGGAGCTGCTGCCTCAGGCTAGCCGAGGGCTGTGCTTAAAGGGACCCGACCCCCACCCCGGACAGACAGTTCTCAGGGGTGCCCCGCTTGCAAAGCAGTCCTGGCTTGGAGTGCCCTGAGTGCCCACACTGGGCACATCACAGCACTCGGCCATCAGACCGGCTGCACTTGCCGCAGGCTGCCATCTGGGGAGAGGGGGCAATTGAGGGGCTGCAAGAGAGCTTCCAGAGCCAGCCCAGTCCTCCCCATCGGGGGCTCGTAACCCATTCCTCCCTCACCTCCTTCCACTTACCCTTCCCTAGCCCCCCTTCCTGATGTACAAAATAAAGAAAACGTGTGGTCAAAAATAGAATCTCTCTTTATTGAACAAAACTGGGGGAGACTGGGAAAAGGAGGTGGGAGAGGGGAAGAGAGAGGGTGGGAGAGGGGTGGGCAACTAAAATGATCAGAGGTTTGGAAGAGGTCCCATATGAAGAGAGGCTAAAGAGACTGGGACTTTTCAGTTTAGAAAAGAGGAGACTGAGGGGGGATAGGATAGAGGTCTATAAAAGCATGAGTGGGGTGGAGAGGGTGCATAAAGAAAAGTTCTTCATTAGTTCCCATAAAGAAGGACTAGAGGACACCAAAGGAAAGGAATGGGTAGCAGGCTTCAAACTAGTAACAGAAAGTTGTTCTTCACAAAGCAAAGAGTCAACCTGTGGAACTCCTTGCTGCAGGAGGCTGTGAAGGCTAGAACTGAGTTTAAAGGGAAGTGAGATCAAGTCATGGAGGTTGGGTCCATGGAGTGGTATTAGCCAGGGGCTAGGAGTGGTGTCCCTGCCCAAAGTTTGTGGAAGGCTGGAGAGGGATGGCACGAGACAAATGGCTTGGTCACTGTCTTCGGTCCATCCCCTCCAGGGTCCCTAGGGTTGGCCGCTGTCAGCAGACAGGCTACTGGGCTAGATGGACCTTTGGTCTGACCCAGTATGGCCATTGTAAGCTCAGGGCTCAGGGTCGGGGGTCTCAGTGGATCACCTTGATTTTCATGCACACCTGCTCCTGGGTGGCCAGGCTGGCAGCTCTCCTGCCCTAGACGGCCACTTTCCTGTGCCTAGTGCGGAGATCGTGGACGAAGTCCACGATGTCTGCACTAGCCCAGGCAGGTGCCCGCCTCTTGTGGTCTCGGGCAAGCTCCCGGGAGCCGCCAGCCTGGTCCCGGGAAGAGGGGGAGGGCTGGGGGGCATTGGGTGGGTGGCTCGATCCGTGCCAGGTGCAGGGTCTGCTGGCTGGGTGCTGACAGGCTTGCACCTGGCACGGGCACCGTAGCCAGCCCGTGCCCCTTTAAGGGGTCTGGGGCCGGGAGGGGGGCAGTAGAGTTTCCCTGGTGTTGGCCAGAGTGGCCACCAGGGAAAGCTGGGGAGGGCTAGCCTCCCACTAGTTTGAATTAAGGGGCTACACAGCCCTTAATTTGAACTAGTAAGTTCGAACTAGGCTTAGTCCTCGTAGAATGAGGTTTACCTAGTTCAAACTAAGCGCTCCGCTAGTTCGAATTAAGTTCGAACTAGCGGAGCGCTAGTGTAGCGCCTATCAAAGTTAATTCGAACTAACATCCGTTAGTTCGAATTAACTTTGTAGTGTAGACATACCCTAACAAAACATATAGGGTATGTCTACACTACCCCGCTAGTTCGCACTAGCGGGGTAATGTATGCATACCGAACGTGCAAATGAAGCCCGGGATTTGAATTTCCCGGGCTTTATTTGCATAAGCCAACCGGCGCCATTTTTAAATGCCGGCTTGTTCGAACCCCGTGCCGCGCGGCTACACGCGGCACGGGCTAGATAGTTCGGACTAGCAAGCCATTCCGAACTATCTGTACGCCTCGTGGAAAATGGCGCCGGCCGGCTTATGCAAATAAAGCCCGGGAAATTCAAATCCCGGGCTTCATTTGCACGTTCGGTATGCATACATTACCCCGCTAGTTCGCACTAGCGGGGTAGTGTAGACATACCCGTAGATAATATCAGGAGCTTTCGTGGGTATAGCCCACTTCTTCAGATGACCGGAGTTTTCAGTTGAGGATGTACAGACCCAAAATAGATAGGGGAGAAGGGAGAAGGGGGAAGAAAAAAAAGGAGGAGGGGTGGAAAACAGGGAGCAGAAGTAATGAAAACATCAAAGGGAAAAACAGGAAGGCAGAAGGGTCATCAGTAAGCACGGGAAGATTGCCAAGTTAAAACGAAGTAGATAAGGATCAAAGTCAATAGACAGGGGGGTTTCTAGATCATTCGACTGCCACAGCTCTTTCTTTCTTACAAGGAAGGTGAAGAACAGCTCCAGAAAGCAAGGAGAGTGAGAGAAATGACATGAGCACCTTCTCATTGAGAACAGCTTAACTCAGCTCCTTTTTGCTTGGCCAGAGTGAGGCTTCCCCAGGGTCACCCAGTAGAAGGGCTTTTTACCCCAAGGGTTTTAGGTATGTTGGAAAATGGCCTAAGAAGGCAGAAAGATTCAGGAGATGACAATAGGATTTATTGTTCCCTTTCTGAAGCCAGCAGTTCACATAGGAGTTACTTCTTAATAAAATGAGTCACCTAATTGGTGTCAAGTATCCGCCTGTTATTCATGTAATTGGGTAGATTCAGGTGGCTGTGAAATATGTTGTTTCCCATACAGCATTGACCGTGCGGGTTAATTCTGTGTATGTGCAACATTCATGGGACATGGGTCTGATTTTAATTAATTAGATTTGAGGAATGTAGGTGTCTTGATTTCCTGAGAGCTCGAATTTATAATTGAACAGAGTGAGATTCCCCACAAAGCCTTATGCATGTCCCACTTCAGCCCTCAGAATACAGCTTGAGTTGACATGGGCTGTGGCAGGGACCACCAATGGTTGTCCATAATGCAGGGGGGAGAGTGAGGGTAGTGGGCTCAGGGGTGGACTGGCCCAGTGGGATACCAGGAATTTCCCGGTGAGCCATTGTATCCACCCGTGATGGGCCATTGTTGCCCTGCACTCAGGCACACAGAACCTGACTGTGCTTGTGCTGCTTGCCAGATGTGATGCAGGGAAAGGGGGTGGGGCTTGAGGGGCACGCAGGGGTGACGTCATGGGGAGGGCTGTTCCCAGGCCTATTTTGATTGCTAGTTCATTCCTGAGTGGGCTTCAGCAGTATTACTGATCATGCAAATCTGGGAGGGTGATACCTGATCTCAAATGCTCCCCCCCACATGTCACCTATAGGCCTTGGGCTGGCCCACTGTATGGGTTAAATATCAACACTCTGAGAGGGCCTACAAGACATGTGGTGGCAAGGAATTCAATTTTGATGGAGGAAGTCAAAGTGAGAGGTTCAGAGCTCAAAACTACACATTTCCTTGCTTGCTGCTTTGGTGGTTTGCAGGTTTGCTGGACTGGCTAGCATGGCCCTAGAGACCAATCTGTAGGAAATGGCAGCTGCAGCAAAGTGTCCAGCTCCACAATAGATTTGCTGATATTGTCTTGATGCCGTGAGGTTCTAAGGTACCCTCCGGCCATAGTGACATTGACAGAACTTGAGTTTCCCAGAATGTGCTCAGCACCTTGTAGGACTAGCCCATAGGGGTCTCATGTCTGCTCCCATTGAAGCCAGTGGGAGTTTTGCCTTTAACTTCGGTGGGATCAGGTTGGAACCCTCTGTTCCCTCTGTCTAAGCTTTTCCATCTGAACAATGGGGAGAACAGTGCTTCTCTGCCTCATTCTTGCACTCCTTAAAAAGTATTTTAAGAGCCTCAGAAGGAAGGTGCCATAGAAGAGTAAAATATTCTTATTGTGATTAGCACTGAAGTACATCTGGCAGGTTGCTGCAGATGCAGCCAGACATTCTAATTATTTAAATGCTACTGGACATGCAAATCATTTTGAACATTGTAAGTAGACAGTTCAGGATGTGATTATGACTAGCGTTACATGTAATAAGTAAAGTTTGCTGGGCATCTGCCAGAACCACAAAACAGTCATAGTGTCTGTTGGACTGAACTGAATCCATGTTGTCTGCAGTGGGATGCTTATGAGTGGCACAACCTGTGTCAAGTAGCACATGCCAACAGGAGGAACATCTCAATAATTCTTACATACTGAGAAATCCCTTTTCTCATTGCTCCCCCATCGCCAAGAAGTCCTCTGTTTTGTTTTGAAATTCTGTGCATGTAGTGTATTGCCATTTTTTCTGTTGGCCACTGCTTGTAAATAGCTTTTGAATGGATATTGTTATTCACCCTACAACAAACTCTTGAGCTAATAACTAATGGGACGTGATTTGATGATGCAGAGAAGTGATATGCTGAGCTAAAATTTAATCTTTATAGTGTGTGCTGCCTGTTGGATTGGCTGTAGTTGTCCATAGATAGAAATCAATGAACCGAGAGTGACTTTATATTGTTTCCAAAAGACAGATTAAACATTAAACAGTTTAGAAGTATTGCAGGATAAAAGTTTGATGTAAGTCTCTTATAACAACTCAATGAACATGAAGTTAAATGGAAAAGCCATTGTGACGGACCCCCCTTCCCCATGCTTTCTGAAATTGACTAACTGGGTACAAATATGCATAACTCAAAGATGCTTTGGGCAAAATACCTCATGTAACCTATCAATGTTAATGTCTCGGTCTGCTGGATCTGTATATTTTATTTTAGTGTATGTATCATTCTTGTGTGTAAAGTTAGATATGAGGAGTATGGAGTGATTTTAAATGTGCAAATGAAAGCCAACAAGGGTGTTTCCCTCAATGTCTGGGTGATCACCTGTAAACAGCCCCATTTCTCCTTTAAGTCTTAGCAGTGGTTGGTCTTAGGAAGTCATGTGACCTTCCTAACTGGTTGTGGCTAACCAGGTAATTTTCCATGGAAGGGGAGAATATAAAACAGAGAATTCACGCCTGAAGGGGAGGCTATTAAGATGCAAAGTTTTTCAATTCTTGGTCTTTGGCTGGCACGTGACTTCCAAGAGAATGAACCAAAGACCCTAGGGGAAAAAGGAACTTCCCTGGTTTAGAGGCTTAGCTGGAATAAGAACAGTTTTAGGGTGAGTTTGTAATAAGCTTGAGTGTGTGTTAGAATTAGCTGTGCATTTCTCGTTATTTTAAATTTGTAAATCACTTTTCTCTGCCTGTTTTCACTTGCAGTGCTGCTTGTACTTAATAAAATCACTTTTATTTTCTATCAAGCCCAGTGTAAATAATTGTTACCTGGGGGAGCAATCAGTGTGTACAGCCTCCTTTCATTGTTAAAGAGGGCTTACCTGAATGATTTATTTGGGGTTTTGATCCCATTTGGGGAATAGTTTCCCTAGAAGCTGAGCCAAAAACTGCATTTTCCTCCTGATGAGTGGGGGAAAAGGGGATGATCTCATTCTGTGACTTGACTGGGAGAAACCAGGTGAGTGGGCCCAGCAGAACAGGGCGGTGAGAAGCCCCAGAGAGCAAAGGGGCAAGTGTCAGTGGCTTTGTCAGCACTCCGGAAAGCACCTCCAAGGGGTCTTCTGTGACTGCACCCGATCACAGCCATATAGGCAGAAAAGGCCTGGGACTAAAAAACAAAGGCAAGTTCTTACTTTGAAGGGTGGGGATTTCATAAAATGGGAGCTAACATAGCCATGAGACATACCCTTTCCGGGAGGCAGTCACTAGAGCCCATCATCCCAGGTAGCTACTGATTTTCTCTTTTTTAATTTGGTAGCAGATGCTACCAAACTCAAGTTCATAACTCAAGCAAGGGTTGTTGTTATTTAAATAAAAGGAATAGGTACATGCTTTATTTAAATGATTGTATTTTTCAAAAATACAGTGTTATTTTTATTTTGCGTTTCGTTAAAAAAAGGGATTGTTCAAATTTGTCTATTTAATTTTTTTTATTAAACTTTGTGAAATGGGAATTCCATCAAGTGTATTTTTTCTTTCTCTGCTATAAGCTATGTTTTAAGAAAAAAGAGCTATAATCAATTTGGTTACCAGTAACATTTTCTTCTAGTTTTCAAACCTTATGCATTGATTTAACTGTGCTAAAACAGAGTACTAATCCAAATTGCTCCATTTTTATCTCTTTTCTCTAAGGGCATATCTATATTAGGAAATTATTTTGAAATAATTAAATAATAACTCCAGAAATAGAGTTACCGTACTATAGTAACTCTAACTCAGAAACCAATCCATGCAACAAACCTCGGTGCCAACTCTGCCCACATATATGCACCAGCAACACCATCACAGGACCTAACCAGATCGGCCACACCGTCACTGGTTCATTCACCTGCACATCTACCAACGTAAAATATGCCATCATGTGCCAACAATGCCCCTCTGCTATATACATCAGCCAAACTGGACAGTCCCTACGTAAAAGAATAAATGGGCACAAATCAGATATTAGGAATGGCAATATACAAAAACCTGTAGGAGAACACTTCAATTTCCCTGGACACACAATTGCAGATCTAAAGGTAGCCATCCTGCAGCAAAAAAACTTCAAGACCAGACTTCAAAGAGAAACCACTGAGCTACAGTTCATCTTCAAATTTGACACCATCAACTCAGGATCAAACAAAGACTGTGAATGGCTAGCTAACTACAAAAGCAACTTCTCCTCTCTTGGTATTCATGCCTCCAGATCAGCTGCTAGAAGTGGACCTCATCCTCCCTCATTGGATTCACCTCGTTATCTCTAGCCTGATTCTGGCCTGCATATTTATACCTGCCTCTAGAAATTTCCACTACATGCATCTGACGAAGTGGGTCTTTGCCCACGAAAGCGTATGCTCCAACAGTTCTGTTAGTCTATAAGGTGTCACAGGACTCCTCGATAACATTGAAATAGTGTGTCCCCACTATGGGGGAGCCTCAAAATTAGTCTGAGGTAGGCTCCATTATTGTGGACGCACTACCTCGACTAAGGCTACGTCTACACTGCAGAGTTGTTGCGCAAAACAGATCAGCTCTGCTTCGGGCTTCCTGGAGTCAGCTGCTGATCAGTATCAGCAACGTCTGACTTGGGGACGCCTGGGGCAGAGCAGCTGGGGTGCTGCCGGGTTACTCCAGTAGCGCCGAGGAGCGGCGGTGAGGGACCAACCCAGCAGCACCCCAGCTGCTCTGCCCCAAGCGTCCCCAAGTCAGCCGCTACTGAAATTGACCAAGAGCTGACTCCAGGAAGCCTGAGGCAGAGCAGCTCTGCCCCAGGCTTCCCAGAATCAGCCGCTGGTCAATTTCAGCAGCGGCTGAATCGGGGACGCCTGGGGTGCTGCCGGGTTGGTCCCGCAGACCCCAGGGGCAGCGCTAGGGGACCTACCCTGCAGGGCCCCAGCTGCTCTGCCTCCGGCTTCCCTGATTTAGCTGCTGGTCAGTTTTAGCAGCGGCTGAATAGGGGAAGCTGGAGGCAGAGCAACTCCAATGGTCCGGCTGCGGAGCTCTTCCAGGTTCCTGATGGTGCTGGACCATCAGGAGTGCCGAACCGTCAGATGCCGGACCAATGGAGTTTTACTGTATTAGGTTTTTTTGAATCATTTTTACATCTTCCTGATGTTTTAATTATTTTCAAAGCAGGAAATTTTCAGAAATGATGTGTAATTATTTTTTTAAAAAACCACCATGTGTCTAAGCAAGTTATACAATAGTACAAAGAAAAAGAGAGAGGAATTTCCTTTTTTTTTTTTTTTTTTTTTTTGCCTTACTGTTGGGTAACTTTTTGATTAATAATCTTAGGCACATGGTGGAGTTTTTTTCTTTTTGGTGGAGAAACATACAGGAGATTATGCTTTATGCAAAAACAATGTATTCAAGGCTTCAAATGAATGTATTTCATTTAAAAAACAGTGTTGGAAATGTCCTATTTAAAAAATGAATGAAGCATAATTTTTAAAATAAAAATATCATACACATTTTGTGAAAAATGTCACCACATGAAAAGTCATCTCTGATCATAAACTAACATAATAAAAAATTATTTCAAATTTTGTAGCTTTTTTCCTCTTTACAGTCCACTCTGATTTCTTCTGAATTTAGAGCCAATATGTACCTGTCCTCCCTATGGCCTCCATCTTGCAACTAGATCTACACAGACAAGCTCTGTTGGCTCTCACAGACCCCAGGGATTTCTATAGGGCTCTACCTAGGTGAAAGGGGCCCACCTATGCAATAACATGTAGGATCCAAGCTTACACTTGTGAGAAGCAGAATGACTCAGGACATTAACACAACTCAACATTCAAAAATTAATTCTTCCCATTTTGTGCCATCTACAAGTATGATTCATGGCCTTACTAAAACAGGTACTGCATACCTCTTCTAAGAGTTCGAAGGGTCAGACTACATGATTCCAAAAGCAAAATCCTGATACATTAAATAAAATGTCCTGCATTACATTGCTGTGCATCAGTCACTGAATCGCTCATTACCTCAGGCTCCTTATTAACTCAGCTCCTGCCAGCTACTAAAATGGCAGAGGATCGCTTTTTGAAATGATCTTGTGGAAAGAAGAGCTTGCCAGGTTGGTGTCCCCGTCAGCTTTCTTTGCCAAAGTAGGATGTGGCTTTCTGCAGCCGATTCACATGACAGGCGTATAATCTGGCGACCAAGGGAAGTGCATTCCTGCTCTCCAAGCTGCCTGAAGAGATTAAATTGACTGAAGTTGTCACCACACAGTTCTGATATTCTGATGCCCTGTATATTGGCACGAGGAAAACCAAGGGAGTGGGAAATTAAAAGGTAAAACCAATAAGTAAAAGAAATGAAGGGGTGATAATAATGTGTCTGACCCTCAGCGCATGTCAATCCTTGTTGCAGTTTCAGTAGGTGTATGTTGATTTATAAGGGCCGACATTTGACCCTATCACTATTAATATTGTTTTTTCCCATTAAGCCTGAGCTATAACCTGAACACCGATGATGTAAAACTGGTACCTCGCCACTGCTTGAAAATGAAACCAACAGATCTGCTCCGTGAGTCTGAGCTGATGAGTGTAGTGACAAAGCTAAGTTTAATTAGATTTTACTTCTCTTAGCACAGCAGAGCTCACCCAACTCTGGAGAAATGTCCACACTACTGAGAAGATTGACCCTCCAGAGGTCGATCTAGCATTCAGTTTAGTGGGTCTAGTGCAGAGCACCAAATCGAACATTAAGGGCAGCCACTCCTGGCGTCCTGTACTCCTCATTCTGTGAGGAGTAAGGGAAGCTGACAGGAACATGTGCTCCCATCAGCCTTTCACAGAGCAAGACGCCGCAAATCAAAACCAGCTACACATTTTGCGCAGCCAGATGGCGTACCTTACCCGACCTGCCTGGTCTAGTGTAGACCAGGCCTGGGAGAGCACAAGGAAGGAGGGTTATATTCCTGGTTGCACTTCTTCAGCACAGTTGCTAAACAAATTCAAACCAAAAGGCTAAATTCTGGCCTCACTGATCCCTCAGATGTGCTGAGCTGGCGCTTGAGCCTCAGGGAGCCTGCAGCTCTGACAAGAGAGAACTGAAAATGGTGTCAACTGCCAGCCCCTTTCCCTGTGAATATTGCCTTTAAACTGCACGCTGACCTGGACCTGGGGGCAGGGTTAAAGGGCAAGCACCCAGACTCCCTTTGTACAGCAGAAAGCTGGCTAAGGAGGGAACTGAAAGATTTACCCCATGTGCACTGTATTTGGGACGAGGCAGTCCAATTTGCAGTGTATTAATGCCTTCCTGAAAAGTCATTTCTTTCATGGCACCTCAATAAGGACTGGATTGTGGCTTTTGCACCACAGCCCTGCATAGTGGTGGTGGTACAGAACCATCGTGCTGCAGAAGAAGCATCCAGAAGATTGGCCCTCAAGCAAGAACAAATTCTCCAGGGTTGATCCATTGGGATGGAGCAGATAACTCTTGTGGGCCTGAGTCTCAGGGATCCTGACCCTCATTTATTCCTGCTCCACCCAAGCCTCTTTTGGCAGCTTGCACCCTAGAGAAAAGCAGAAGCAAACAGTACCTGTGCACCCTAAATCACGGTCCACGTGGATGCATCCAACTGCATTACAAGGACCAGAGTTTCCAAGTGTCCACTAACTTTAGGTGTCTCCATTCTTGTTTGCCTGACCTGTGACACGTAACACGTCGCAAAAATTAAAGCTTACAAATTTAGTGGACCCATTTCAAAGTATATGCCTTCTTCCTGGGAGTCTGTGGAAAGCAACAGAATCTAGACCTCCTGTGTCCTACTTAGTCACAAGACCATACTTCCTTTCCCAGAGGCTTTGCACACATTCTGTCTCTGTAAGTGTATTAATCCCCATCCTTGTCTCCTGCTAGTTCTATAACTGGTGCTAACTGAGCAGACGTTTGCATTGCTCAGCTGTACACTTGCAAAGAGAAAGCTGGGAGGATTGCTTCTTGGCTTCCCCTTCTAATGCTTCCCTATCTGGAAGTGCATTGGACTCTGAAATACTTCCTCATTAAGGCCCTGATTCAGCCTCTGACGGATAAACACTTGGAAAGCATTGCCCTTAACTCCTTGGATTTAAATGGGAACTCAGCGTGCTGAGCACCTCCCTGCATATGCTCAGCATCTTCAAGGCAGCAATCTGGGATGAGATTGAATTCTGCTTCCAGAGTTTTCAGTCCCAAAGTTCTGTGGACCTGGACCCATAACACTGACACGAGGTTTGTTCTTTCCCTGCCAAATGATATTTCCAGAGTTCCAGCTGGTAAAGGCACTCTGTCACCGTGCCACACTATGGCTACAGAGCCTGCTCCAAAACAGCCTCCTAGTCCTTATCAAATTTTTACTGTAGACCAGCCCCAAAGTAGTATATGGTAATCCAACGTGCTGTGAGTCCAGGACAATCTACGTAAGTAATTATATCACAGTCTGTCTAAGCAAGTCCAAGAGGAGCATAAATGTATCTAAGATACTTACTGTGGACTGCCAGGCTATGTCTAGACTTCAAGCCTCTTTCGAAAGAGGCTCTTTCAAAAGATACTTTCAAAAGAGCCTCTTTCAAAAGAGAGCATCTAGACTGCACATGGAACTTTCGAAAGAGCAAGCCGCTTTTTCGAAAGAAAGCACCCAGTGAGTCTGGATGCTCTCTTTCGAAGAAGCCCTATTTACATTCAAGAATGCCTACTTTCGAAAGAAGGCGTTTTTCCTCGTGAAATGAGGTTTACCGCCGTCGAAAGAAAAGCCGCGTTCTTTCGATTTAATTTCAAAAGAACGCAGCTGCAGTCTAGACGCAGGTGAAGTTTTTTCGGAAAAAGGCTACTTTTTCCGAAAAAACCCCTGAGCCTGGACACAGCCCCAGAGACAATGTGAGCTACTCCAAGTTTGACCCCTCTCCTCCTTGACTTTCTAAGACTTGTTTACACTTTTCTCTGAATTTGGCCCATACAAATAGACACGCAGTGATAACTTGTACTTTCTATTTGACTGTACAAGTGTCTTTAAAAATAGCATTTTTCCCTTTCCCCCATTTTGGAGTATAATTAGATGCCAGTTAGGTCCAATGATTCATAGTTAATTAAAAGAAGCTCTTTTCTACTTTCTTTTCTTCCAGAGAGCACATTTACATGACACAGCAACAGGCCAGTTCTATCAATACAGTGGAAGTATCTTTCCCACAGCTTGTAGCAATGTCATTGAAAGGAAAGAGAAAATGAATGCTCATCATCTGGGCACACATCCAGCAAAATACACCGACCTGACAGCAGACCAGTTTAAGAATAGTAAAAATCCAAAGCGCTAACACTCAGATAAATCAGTGGTGTTCACTCAGGGGGGCATGACACTGCATCTCTCAAGAACGATGGCTCATCTGTAGCCCTTTTTAATCTACAAGAATGAGAACAGCATAGTAGACTGAACCGGTTTGAGCACATCCAGGTGAAAAGTGACTATTTACCAGGAGATACATAGCTACTTTTCTAGTCATACTCTGCCGGATGCTCCTGCCCTCAATGGGTTAGATGTTTTAGCTATTCGTTTGCAATTGCTCTGCAAGGATAACACGGGGTGGAGTGCTTTTAGTTTTGAAACCACACCCTGTATCATGTGAACTATCTGTTATTTAACAGAGTTCTCAAAAGCCATTTCAGTTTGTCTAGGATTATTTTAAAGTCCTTTTGGCTTTGATGAAGTTTTCTCTGTGTGTAAGAAGACTGCAGAACACTGATGTGTCTGTATTCTCTCTGAACACAAGCCAGGGGTTGGGCTTATGCGCCTTGATTTCAAACATCCTTTCTCTCTTGCTGCAGGGCTTCCATTCAATTAATATTGCACAGATATTCACAAATTAATTCTTAACCTCCCTGTCGGACGTTATCCACAGGCTAAAGGTGGGGAAACTGAGTCATTAAGGGGTCAAATGACTTTCCTAAGTCAAAATAGTTTGTCCATAATACAGCAAGGTATGATTCAGGAGTTCTGGCTCTTTGCCCCACCCTCAGTGCGTGGCCTATACTGGCTCCCACAGAACCAGTCCTTAGCATTGTGAGACGAAAGAAAGAAGAATAACAGGTAGCACAGGTGGGAGGGTGGAAGGGAGAGTCCAACAAAGTAGAGATTCTAAAAGATTTCCAAGCACGTCCAGTATTATAAGTGTTTACCTGAGCGGGACTGATTCTGAACCTTTTGAGAATTGCCCATCCTTGTGTAGCTCAGAGGCATATAGACCACTGACAAAGGAGAGTGAAGTTTACTCTACAACCTTAGCTGAAAGGCAGTTGGCTTTTAGCTCATGCTGTAGAAACACATAGCTTTAGCTCCTGAGGTTACAGGTTCAATCCCACAGTGCCAACGATCTGGGTTTGTTGGCTCTACACTTGCTTTCCACAGGCAAACGCACAGTGGGGTGAAAATTGTAACCACCTCCCAAGCAGTCCTGGTACTTATCTACATAGCTCGCCCAGCAAATATTTTGCTATACTACTGGCCTGGTAGGTAGGTGGTTTCTGTTTGTCTTCTTCAGTCTTTCCCAATTAAGAAGATATTTGTCTTCAAATATCAGCTTCCTTCTGATTAGTGAACAAATTCATTAAACAAGCCAAGGTGCTATCAGACCTCACCCATTACTGGTCAGTTCAGCTGGGGAAAGTCAGAAGTGTCTTCCTGACCGTACTATGTACTGTTACCTATAAAGTGCAGAAAGAGTGTCAGGGACACACACCATCTGAGGCTGTGTCTAGACTACATCCCTCTGTCTGCAGAGGGCTGTAAATCAGACACTTGCAAATGAAGTGGGGATTTAAATATCCCGTGCTTCATTTGCATAATCATGTAATGGCGCTCTTTTGAAAAAGCACAAGGATTATGCAAATGAAGCACGGGATATTTAAATCCCCATTTCATTTTCAATGTCAAAGTGTCTAATTTACATCCCTCTGCTGTCAGAGGGATGTAGTCTAGGCACAGCCTGAGTAAAGAAGAAATGGAGACATGAAAATACACTGGGGAAGGTTCGTCGCCTTGGGTATGACTACACAGCAGGTCTAAAGTCAAATTAAGCTATGCAACTTCAGCTATGTCAAGTGCGTAGCTTAAGTCAAAATAGCTTAATTTGGCTTTTGGCGCTGTCTTCACAGCAGGAAGTCAAAGAAAGAACACTCTTCCTTTGATTTCCCTTACTTCTCGTGAAATGAGGGTTACAGAAGTTGGAGTAAGAAGTCATCCAGTTTGACATTATTTTGAAATAAAGTCTTGTAATGTAGATGTGCACTATGTTATTTCAGAATAAATGTCAGTTATTAACTTAAAAAACAACCAATAGTCTAGTAGCACCTTAAAGATTAACAAAACATGTAGATGGTATCATAAGCTTTTGTGGGCACAACCCCTTCACATGACAGGAGTATTGAAAGTCCAGATCCAAGAATAAATAAGGGAAGGAGGGCGGGGGGGAGGGGAGGGGGAAGTGGAGAGAGGGGGAGAAGGAAAAAAATTAGAGAGAAGGAAGAAAAAAAGAGACAGTGAGTAGATAAGCTTCAGAGGGATAGCACTTTTTCCTATATTTTGCCGTTATCATGGAGGAAACCAGTGTTTATCAAACTGGGGTCTTCCCAAAAGGAATCCTCCCAGGAGGACTGCAAGGTTATAGTAGGGGTATTGCACCCTTATTTCTGTGCTGCCTTCAGAGCTGGGGAGCAATTGCTGGCCAGGCATGCAGCTCTGAATCCAGCGCCCCAACAGCAACCGGGCAGAAGTAAAGGTGGTAATACTATACTAAGCCACCTTTATTTCTGCACTGCTGCCTTCAGAGCTAGGTGGCTGGAGAGTGGTGGCTGCTGGCCGAGAGCCCAGCTCTGCAGGCAGCAGCGCAGAGGCAATATCATACCAGGCCAGCCTTACCACTGCGCTGCTGCTGGCAGTGGCGCTGCCTTCAGAGCTGGGCTCCTGGTCTGCCGCTGCCATACTTCGGCCACCCAGCTCCGAAGGCAGGGCGGCCTCAAGCAGCAGCACAAAGGGTGGCAATATCACAACCTCCCTACAGCAATCTTCTGAGCCCCCCTTCAGCCTACTTTTGGGTTAGGACTTTATAGTTATAACACCCTGAAATTGTAGATTTAAATATCTGAAATCCTGAATTTTAGAATTGTTAAACTTCTATGAGCGTCTAATTGACCAAACAGGCCTGTGAATTTGGTCGGGGGTCCTATCAGTATTAAGAACATAAGAATGGCCAGACTGGGTCATACCAAAGGTCAATCCAGCCCAGTACCCAGTCTGCCAACAGTGGCCAGTGTCAGGTGTCCCAGAGGGAGTGAATCGAACAGGTAATAATCAAGTGATTTCTCTCCTCCATCCATCTCCACCCTCTGACAAACAGAGGCTAGGACACCATTCCTTACCCATACTGGCTAATAGCCAATAATGGACTTAAGCTCCATGAATTTATCTAGTTTTCTTTTAAACCCTGTTATAGTCCTAGCCGCAGGCAAGGAGTTCCAAAGATTGACTATGTGCTGTGTGAAGAAGAACTTCCTTTTATTTGTTTTAAACCTGCTGCCCCATTAGTTTCATTTGGTGTCCCCTAGTTCTTATATTATGGGAACAAGTAAATAACTTTTCCTTATTCACTTTCTCCACACCACTCATGATTTTACATACCACTATCATATCCCCACTTAGTGTCCTCTTTTCCAAGCTGAAAAGTCCCAGTCTCTTTAATCTCTTCTCATATGGGACCCATGCCAAACCCCTAATAATTTTAGTTGCCCTCCTCTGCACCCTTTCTAATGCCAGTATATCTTTTTTGAGATGAGGAGACCACATCTATATGCAGTATTCCAGATGTGGGCGTACCATAGATTTATATAAGGGCAATAAGATATTCTCCGTCTTATTCTCTATCCCTTTTTTAATGATTCTTAACATCCTGTTTGCTTTATTGACTGCCACTGCACACTGCGTGGATGTCTTAAGAGAACTATCCATGATGACTCCAAGATCTCTTTCCTGATTACCTGTAGCTAAATTAGCCCCCATCTATGTATAGTTGGGTTTATTTTTTTCCAATGTGCATTACTTTACATTTATCCACATTAAATATAATTTGCCATTTTGTTGCCCAATCACTTAGTTTTGTGAGATCTTTTTGAAGTTCTTCACAGTCTGCTTTGGTCTTAACTACTTTGGGGAGCACGGACCCCAAACGGCCGCTTGCCACCGCTTGCTCCCCCGCCACGGCCCAGCTGAGCAGCGCAGAACTCAGCCGAGCGCCACGGCGGAAGGCAAGAGCGTCCCCCAGAGGCGAGTCTGTAACTCTACAGTGAAAAGCCCTTTTTCCGGAAAAGCGTCTGTGGCCAATGTAGACGCGCTTTTCCGGAAAAGAGCCCCGATCGCCATTTTTGTGATCGGGGCTTTTTTCCGGAAAAGACTAGTGGGCTGTCTACACTGGCCCTTTTCCGGAACAGTGTTCTGGAATAAGGACTTATGCCCGAGCGGGAGCAGAATAGTTTTTCCAGAATAGTGGCTGATTTTGTACAGTAGAGCATCGTTGCTTTTCCGGAAATTCAAGGGCCAGTGTAGACAGCTCGCAGCTTATTCCGGAAAAGCGGCTGATTTTCTGGAATAAGTGGCCCAGTGTAGACACAGCCCCTGTTTGCAAAGCCCGCTGGTCACTGACTCACTGCTTTATAAGACCCTGGACTTCCTGATAGCCCCACCCCCTGACTAAGGCTCAGCCAATTAACAGATTTCAAACCTTTAGAAGCTCACAGCTTCCAACTGCCGGCCACAGCACACGCTCCTTCAAAAAACAAACAAAACAGACAAAACACAAGCTAAACACACAAATACACACTACAGACAGCCACTTACTTCAAGGATCCCGTATTTGCTCCTCCTTTACCTGGAGAACTCCTTCTCAAAACTCCCTGTTTGCAAAGCTCCCTGGTCACATACATGATTCTTTTCTTCTGTATATTTATTAACTGTTGTAGGATGATCTGCCAGACACAATAAGTCTGGCCAAATGTTATAAGATGAGAAATATTTGGGGCACCTTTTCTAGAGCCTTCCCTTTAGAAGGGTGAGCAGTGCTATCCTATAAAGGGCTGTTCACTTGTCTGGATGCTGCCAAACTTCTCCAGTGCCTTGGGGACAGAGCTGTATGGACAGGAATCACAAGGCTGCCTACTTGCAGGCTCCAAGGATTGTGGCTATGCCCACTAGTGGTCATCTCCACTTGTCGCTTCGCCATGCCCTGTCACAGCAGGTTGTGAATAATGATAAGGAGCTCTCATAAGATGTTAATGGGATGAGAGGTGCAAGAAAACCTGCCTGGGAAATTTTTGAGTACCAAGGCTGTTGCCCAGGGGCAGTCCCACTCCTTTGGCTGTGGAAGCCAGAGTCCAGCAGCACAAAGAGTCGTTATGGCTGGAGACTGCCTTAGCTGCAGTGGGAAAGCAGGACATGTCAGTGCCTTGTCATGCTTGCCATGCCCCATGGCACATTGCTGAATAAACATTATATTAAACAGCTCAAGCAGTTTCACAAGGGCTCCCTCCATAATGAGTGTTCGCTGGCAGGACAGAGTGACCAATATTATGGTCGCTGTGAGAGCAAACACAACCAATATTGAGGAAATGTCATGAGAGCACTACTAAGGTGGACCGAACATGTCATCAGAATGGAAGACCGCCATCTACCAGAACAGTTCTTTTGGGGGAGCTGAGTCAAGGCAAAAGAAAACAGGGGCATCCGTATAAACTCTTCAAAGTTAATCTAAGAGCAGTCTCTAGGGGGCTGGCATCAGCCCCAAAGAACTTGAGCAAGGACTCCTGGTAGTCTCCGACAAGATCAGAATATGACAAGTTTGAGCAGGATCAACAAAATCATCGCCAGAGCTGCATCATCAAACCTCATCCAGACGGACTTCCCACTCTCTCAGCACGTCTGGGTCTGTGCATCAGAGTGTAGACTGCAGATTGTTATGCTCAGAGATCTGCAACAATATCGTAATCAGCAGCAGCGATGGACTACTAACAACACTGTTCTATCAGTGTAGTTCTGCCAGGAAATGTTCTCATGTAAAAAAGCCCTCAGACACAGTAATGTGATCAGTTACTGTCTGTCTCAGACATAGCTCAGTACTGGACACCCATAAGCCCGTTTATTCAGTTACCTGGTGTGTTAGGGGTAAGCATATCAAATCAGGATGTATGTGCCATTTGAGAGCCAGCCCATGTCTAGTAACCAAATCAGATGATCTAAATAGCCTTGTTAAATGGGAATGTTAATGTTACATGTTCTTAAGATGTGGCTGTTTCTGTAGCATGAGCTAAAGCTGCAGCATTCATACTGGCCCCCAAATCGGGCAAGGCCCCCTAGAGGGGGGCATGGAGGAATATTTGAGGGGAGTGCAGGGTGGGGCCCAGCCCAGCCCTCATGGGGGCTGAAGAGGGAGCACCACCAAACACTGCTCTGCCCCATGAGGCCTGGCTTAGGCCTGCTCTACTTAGCCCCCTGCTCTGCCCCAGCTGCAGTTCCACTCTGCTCCCAGCCCAGCTGTGCTCTCCTTTGCTCTCTGGTCCCAGACCAGCTCCACCTCTAGCCCCAGTTCGTTCCCTGTCCCCAGTTCTTCCCCCAGTCCACATTCAGCCCAAGCTTTTCTGCTGCGGCAGAAGTCTTGGCTACAGATTCCATTACTGGTAAGGGAGGATGTGACAAGAAAAGTTTGGGCCTGATCCAAAACCCACTGCAGTCAACAGAAAGACATTGATTCACTTCAGCGGGCTGTAGAGCAGGTCCTACGAACCTAACAATGTGATTGTTTCCACTGGCAGCAAATACTCAGAGGACCCCTGGTGCCATTTATCTCACTCAGAAACAACCTTCACCATCACCATTAGCAATAACAACAGCCCCAGTGTCTCTAGCTGGCGAACAGTATCCCTGGCTCTTGGCCTGCATTCTTAGACCTATGCTGCAGTACTACAATATTTCAGAGGGTACTGTCCCCTACTGAGCAGGTGGGACAGACGCATATGATGCCTGAACATTTACCACCTCAAAGACAAATTGTCCTCGGAGAAATTTGCTACCAAGACGGATTGTGGCTCCTCTAGAAATTGTCCTCCTTTCTTGACGTTTCTAAACAAAATGCTGAGGAGACTCCCAGTTTTCATTAAGTTTGGAATCATTCCTACATCAGGCTCATTTCCTTTATGAATCAGAAATCTTGGCAATGGCAGCCTATTATTCCACTAACGGGTACATACCATCCCTTGTTTGCCCAATTAAGTACAAAATTGTAATAGTGTTTACTGCACAGCAATGACAGACAAACAAAGCCTTGTTGATTATGAGCCTCTGTGGTGTTGAGGTTTCCATTTCACATGGCACTTAATACATTTACCAATGTACAAAAACCCCCGAAAGTGTCCAGAAAAAAAACCACACACATAACATCCTTTGGAAAAAAAAAGTTGGTGAAAGGATCCTGGAAGGAGGGGAACAGAACCCACGGTGAGATAACTTAATAGGCTGTCCCACTGAGCTGGCAATTATCAATATACCAGAAGCCAAAATGGATCAGATTCTCCTGCAGCCTCTGCTGACACCACAATTTTTCTGGTGTCAATGTGAATACAAGTGTGCATGGATTTGTGACAGCTTATTGGGGGGAGGGGCGGAAGTTGAGATTCGATAATGTTCCTGCTGAAAATGTAACGGATCATTGGTGTTTTCACACATAGACTCATTTTGAATGAACTGACCAAGGAAAAGGGAACTATGGCATAGAAAGCCAAACCCACAGCTGATTAAAGTCAATGGAGTTATGCCAGTTTACACTAGCATAACATTTTTGCTTATCACTGTCTCCTAACTATAGTGGAATACATGCTGCTAAATCTTTGCGTCTTAGGGTACATCTACATTGCACACTTATTTTAGAATAAGCTATTCTGGAAGAAATACTCTGAAATAGCTTATTTTGAAATAGTACATCTACACTACAGGGAAGCCTCAAAATTAGTCTGAGGCAGGCTCCCCTAATGTGGATGCACTACCTTGATTTAGAGCCCCAGGTGGCACTAGGGAGTAACTACTTTAAATGGCCCTGGGTAGGAGCTATTTCAAAATAGCAGCACTGGAGTGTCCTCACTACAGCTATTTCAAAATAGGAATTTCGGAAGAGGTGTTATTCCTCATGGAATGAGATTTACAGAAGTCGGAATAAGCTGTCTTTTGTTTCAAGTTTATTTTGAAATAACAGAATTGCTGTGTAGACACTTGCATTATTATTTCGGAATAACAGCCATTATTCCGAAATAACGCTGCTGCGTAGACGCACCCTTATTGACAAACATCAGGCAGAGCATTTAAGAGACAAGGGGCATTCAATCAACTGTAGTCATTTTATTACTTTAAGTCTACAAACTTGATGCCCACAATCAGCAGCTTCTCACTCACAGTGGGCATCCAAGAATTCAATGGGCCATGCTTATATCACATAACACAAAGGACAATCTGCCTAAAGTGGAAAGGAAATTCTGTTTGTGTTGGTCATTCCTTGTTTTTTACTTCTTGCCTTGGATCTCTGTCTCTGGCACCCATCCCAGTTGCTGCTGACATCAGCCGCATATGTGCAAGCATATCCAGTTGTGTGCTCTGCCCCTCCAGTGCATAGATGAAGCTGGCAGTGGAGAGGCAGCAACACTGAAGAACAAAGGCTCAGATCAGCAAAACACTTGGGAGCGTGTATAATAGTTAGCACTTTGTTACATCCCATTGAATTGGGATGTTCTCAGAGGAAGAATGTGCCTAAATACTTCATTGAATCAGGGCCTAGGAAGACTCCCATCAACTTCAGTGGGCTTTGGTTCCAAAAGATGTTCCAGTGGATGGCAAGTTAAAAGAACATTGCGCTGGGAAGCCCTTTGATGGTTTCTATTTGGGACTCTGGTAGATTTCCCTGCTTTGCTGAGGCAGCATTTCTCTTCTATTTAAATTTAAATGTAAAAAATAACATTGCACCAATTTTTATCAGCCATTCCAAAATTTGCAGCAGATATCTGATCTCTGGCCAAAACTGTGTCCTTGCCTTTGTGATATAGGAAACATGCAAACTCTTATTTATCTTTCTGCCACCTGGGTTAGGTATCATCATGAGCCAGGACTAGGCTAAATGCAATGAACTAGACTAAGCATTATGAACCTTATCTATTTTCAACAAATTTTTAAAATTGTACAGAGGAAGGAATATATTATTTACTGTTCTTGAGAAAGTCCTTTGTTGTTCTGTGATTTCCCACCCTCGGTTCAACATCTGCCTGCCTCTAAATCACACTCATTTCCCCCCTGTCCTTTTTATTTGGCATGGTTTCTCAGATCCGTGTGATATCCTAAACAGGAAAGATGACTTTACATAGTTTGCATAAGAAATCAATACAAATTTGATACACAAATTAGAGACAGAACATGAAATCCACCTGTACTGGTGATCATTAATTTCTAAGGAACATGAACAGTAGTGTTATGGAAACCACACATGGTTCACATAACAGAAAGGTTATTTTGCTAACACAAAATTTCTTAGGATAATGGCTGTGGGACATATCAGGTATGGCTGAAGCAAAATACAGTACTATGTAGCACTTTAAAGACTAACAAGATGGTTTACACCAGACTAACATGGCTACATTTCTATCACTATTCTATCAGGTATGGGTGAGGCCTGAATACTGAAGTTTGTATTTTTTTTCTATTTAGTTGTTTTATGGTGGCACCTAGAGACCACAATCAATACCCTTTGGACAGTGGGAAATATTTATACCCGCAAAGATGGTGACTTTGTTAAATAAGTGACCCTGTTTAAGGAGATAAACATAATGCAAAAACCAACAGAATGTTATCATTAGAAAAAGTCACATTTATAAAGGAAAATCTTCCCTTACGTGCCATCAATTCATGTTCTGGAAACATACGTAAAGTATATTTTAAGTAAACCAAATGAAATTAGTGCTTGTGCATAGTTCTATAAGAGAATCTTGAATGATTGACTCAACAGTCTAACCAGAACATCAAAGAGTTAACAGAGAACTAGACTGTAATTTTCTTACTCATGCTGAGGGACAATTGTCCCACTGATTTCAATGGGACTACTCAAAGTGTAACACACTACTTTTTTCTGTCAAGGGTAAGACAAGTTACTCCTTAATATGCAGTGTTATGAAAAACAGAATATTAAAATAGTTACAAAACAGAAAAGCAGAAAGATTCAAGAATGTTAATTTAAAAAACCTCACTCCCTTTTATAACTGTTCAAAACTTTATATGTGGTTTGTAAATTATGACTTTCCCCCAGAATGAAAAAGGGCAATTTAATGCAGCACATAGAAAAATGCAGTTTATTTATGCTTTTGGCTGAAAGGATGTACCACAGGATTCTCAGATCCTGGGAAGAAATGAAGGCACAACTTTAAAACTACTAGTTGCTTATCATAGTATTGAACTAACTTGTCTACACACTAGAGGACAAAATTCTAATATATCAACATGCTTCTGTCATCTTAGAATTTGCTTTTTGCTATTGCATATAGTTTTTAATGTCTTTGAACTAAATCATCCACTCACTGATGTTCTGCTCCAAAAATATTTTACACTAAAATTTGTACAAGATTTTCTTTCAAAGGAAAGTTTGAATTTCTGATTTCTTTCCACTCTACTCTGTAGAAGAGAACTTGAGAGAAAACCTTTCTGGAATGCTATGCTACTTCACACATCAGATCAAATACGAAGCACAGGGCACTTTGAAATTTTTTAAAAAAATCACAATATACAACATGGATTTTAGTTACAATAAAAGCCAGCTTGTTTGCATCATGCACTGCATACTGCTGTTTACTTTCTAAGAGCTATGACTATGAGAAATGAAGGGCAAGCAATTAATTAAAGGCATGCAGTCTGAAAACAACTATTTTAGAAAGCATTTAATTGAATCAGACACAGAGTTGGAGGATTCCTTAAACTTGGCTCCAGGATAATTGAGGAAAGTTTAGACTGAATAACTAAGGAGTTTCTTAGTTCTATTCCTTCTTATCTGATTCATGCCGCATCAGAGAAAGCCACACCCTAGAAGCTGCAGGCTGTTTGCTTCAGAGGAGGAAGAATTGCAGCTAGCAGAGCACACAGTAAAGCAGAAGCAGAATACAGCAAAGTATAGAAAAAGTAAGCCCACCACTGGCTGGAGATCCTTGCCAGTTAGGAAGAACTAGATGAAAGCAGTCACACATCTTGGTAGATTGCAGTGGCACAGCAAAAATAAGAAAGGAAAACAGTCTTTGCAGAGGATCCGAGTGTTGAATCAATCCCACTCCAGTTGGGGAGACGGAGACTTTGTGATTCTGTGATGCAGGAAAAGTGCAGCTAGACTGAAACTAAATGCTGACACACTCCCTAACTCAGCCCTAAATGTATTTCCTTGGATGACAACCAAATTATTCCAGGCTGGCCTGCATTGCATTGTGCCTGACTGATCGCCGGAGCTTCAGGTCATTGCAGTGGAAGAAAAGAGAATGATGTAGAGACTCTTCGCAAGGACCAAAGAGGCTTAGGGAAATTGACTGAAGAGACCCAATCTGCTTCACTCTCCTGATTGGCTACTGCTTTCCTATAGCTGAAATTGAGAGAGCAAACTGACAGGGAGGGCAGCAGCTTTTGGGAGTTAGTGAGAGATGAGGAGAGGCCTTAGAGCAAGATGGTGTCATGCCATGTATCTACGAGGGTTAAGGGTCCCAGAGTCTCTGTGAAGGGAAGCAGGTGTTAGTCGGTAACATAGGACTCTTTCATTGGTCTCTGTGGTGCCACAGGAGTACTCATGATTAAACCCTGTGTAACGTGTTTAAAATCTATACCTTACCAAAAGAAGGAGAAACATATTAAGAGAACAAATTCCACATGTGGCCCTTTTAAATGCTATCAAGGGTAAAAGACAGAAGGGCATGAATTATGTGATGGTGTTGGTTCTGTGGAGTAATAATAATGTGGTGTCTTTCTGCCAGATTTGCGCAATGCATTTCAGCCAGATGGACCCCAAAGCATGTGGCAATGTTTATTAATTGTTTATATAAGACACAGAGCAATGGCTCTGCCCACCACAAATGCAGCCATCTCTGTGGCAGAACATGGCAGCTGTTTAAAAGCCTACAAAATGTCTGATTTGATGCTCACTGAAATCTGTGGAAGTCTTTCCACTGGATTGAGCACTAGAGCAATACATAGTGCATCATAGAATGTGCCTAATACGCTGTATAAATGTGGGGAATTTAGGAAAGCAGATAGTAGTGACCCAGATCTAAATGCAGCCAAGTCCCCCCTGCTGCTTGCTTGGGAACATTGCTATGGAATCCTCAATGACTATAAGAAGGCAGGACCTAGGTTCTGAGTCTCACATTGACTGATGATAGCTGACAGGAAGTGAAGGAAACTGCAGTCAACATAGAAGTACTGAGATGGGAAAGTGGATACTTGATACCCCTCAAAGTTTCCTAGGAGGGCTCTTTCATGGCAATGGAATGTGTGGGATCAGGCCTTTGCCCTCTTTACAAAGTCTGTGGGGCTCCAGATGTCCAAGGTAGAGTGAGACTAGGGAGGCTAACTAGAAGTCCAGGACTGGGAGGCCTGAAGTTATGTGAAATACAGCAGCCCAGATTCACAAACATTCATGGTTCTGAACTAGTGATTGTAAGAGGACCAGAATCTGAACCTGCCTTAATATGGGGGTGTTTGTAAGGTTCTAGCCATAATATTTGTGTGATGCCTTCCCTACATGGTCAAGTATCATCAGCGCAGCTTGAACACCATAGCATAAAACTCTATCACTTGAGCTAAAAGTACAGCTCCTTCAGCTGGGAGCTGTAATAGGCTACTAGCTTTTGGAGATCCAGCCACTAGATGAGAAGATAACTGTCTTGTTGCCACTGTATTACATCTGCACAATTGTATGTTGTACAACTGATTACAGAATCCAAATCTAATGATGCACCTGAATGTGAAGGAGGCAAGAAGATTCTCTGTCTCAGAAGCCTTACTGAACACAGCCCTGGAGTGGCAAGCCATTCCAAGCTCTGAGCCTCACAGCCTGAATACTATGTGAGTCAGAAAGTACAGTGAAGTGACTCACACAGATTTTCCAGTTGCATCTGATATAAATCCTCTATATTTGCAGAGCCAGCTGATCAGAGAGTATGAGTATCAGGCACATAGCATCCAACAAATGAGTTATTGTTAGTGCTGAAGGGAAAGAAAAATCCATGTGCTATTTCCTAATATTAATTATTATTATTAGCACTACTACAGTGGCCATAACTAGGCCAGGACTCCCTTGTGTTAGGCATCATGCAAACACAGAGCCATGACAGTCCCTGCTGAGAATCATTCACAAAACTGGCTTTTGAGCTGAACATGATTTGAGATATCAACTGTTGCTGAGCAAACACAGAGAGACACAGGAAGGCAGCTCAGCTGGAACCCTTTGCCGATTCACTCATTCCAACCACATATTTCAGTCACAAAGCTGAAACATTTGCTTGTTGAAAGTTCTTGTTTATTTTCGCCTCCCAGTTCACATGGGCAGCATGAAAAGCTGGAGCTGTAAGCAGGAGCGGCTCGAGGAGAGCTGCCGGCAACTGGCGCCCTAGGCGGAATGTGCAATCGGCACCCCTGCCTCCATAGCCCTCAATGGCATGACATCATCATTGGGTGCCACATTAAACACAGCGCCCTACGGCAACTGCCGAGGTTGCCTACATCCATGGGCCGCCCCTGGCTGTAATACCATAATATGTACAGTACAACTTTAAAGATATGAACACCAGCACCATGGACTTACCAGTCAACCAGATACTGTACTGCCTCGTGGGGCTTTAGCCCTGGCACTCACAGCTTTAGCCACTTTTAACTGTTCCTGTCAGAGCCACCATGGCAATAAATCACCTCTCTCTTGCCGGAGATTGCCAGAGAACACTATTAGCTAAGTCCACAAAGAGACCCTTGTTCCATAGCATGCCAGCTCCCAACATTTCTTCCAGACTATTTACCACCATCTCCCCTCCTCCTTTGCGACAATGGATGTGATTGGTACCCAAAGTGGATAGAGATGAATACTGCCACCTCTGGTTCTTGCTAAGATGTCCTGTCATTGTAATCACAGCCCTGCTGTCTGCTAACATTACTTTGCCAGCCGCCACTGGACTAGTTGATGAGGTACAATCTTCCTCCTTAGTAGGATCAGGAACACTTGAGTCCACCCTATACGTGCCCTTTTTTGTTCATTTGCCTAGACAAACTCACCACTCTTTCTGCTGTTTCTTTTTTAAGAGATTTATCCCTATAGGAGGGTCCATCAGATGATTTTTTTCCTCCACAATTTTTACCGGGTTTTTTTTAGTAATTCCTTGTATAGTCCCATGATTCCCCCAAGCCAAGCCAAGTCAATTTCCCTCTTGATTCATAACTCCGCAGCCTCTGACACACCTTTCTTCTTGCCTCCTATGTGTTCCCTTATGCCTGAATCTGCTCCCCCTGCCCTTCCAACTGAACAGCACATAGCTCCAAAGAACTGGCAACAGTATATACCATAACAATGGGCAACAATGTTCCTTCTAAATTTTTCCTTCCATGTGTGGATTTTTTTCCATCTAAATGCAGAATATTCTAAGTGCACTGAGACATGTGCCATTGTGAACCACCAGTAGAAACACAAACCCAGCATTGAGCGCTCTGCTAATCAGCTGAGCGGCATTTGAATTTCTCCTGAGCAGCCGCACAGGCCCACCTCTTACAGGAAACGCTGATGGGCAACCTAAACTAGTTTTGCTAACTGCACTTGTGTACCTAGAATTTGCAGGGTGTACCGAATGAACTGTAGCAGCACTTTGACTGGATGCAGAGAGAGCACATGGCTCATACAGGCATTGCTATGTGCAGTCAGCACAAACCTCACTTCATGTGCCTTTGCTTTATGTGTGTGGCATTTTAGTAATACAGGTAGGAAAAAAACTACGCAGACAGAAACCGGTGGAATCTGGCAACCCTGCCCATGGACAGTGGTAAACAAAATGTCTTATGGACCACATATAAAACCCCAGTGGGCTGCATGTGGGAGCTGTTGTTAGCCAATCAGATTAACTAAACAAAAACTGGTCTAATGTAAACTAATCAACCAATCAAAAACTGCTGTTAGGTCACCAGGTAAAGGACCTGAATTCTGTATGCCTTAAGTGGGGTGTCTCTTCTGCACGTCACACAACGGATTCCTCCACTGACAGCTCTAGGCTGCCCTTCTCTACCATCCACATCCGGGTAGTGCAACCTACCACACAGTGTTCAGGTGCTTGGAGATCAGGACAGATGATAGAAACCTTCACTTTAAAGTAAATACAGGCCTTTGTAGGAACTCTCTTGAGTGGATCTCCTCACTTGCATTTACATGCGCTGCTGCATCCATTTTTGCATCCAGGTTTGCATGCACCGTTATGAGTTGGACATGCCAGTAAATATTGTGGGTATTTTACAGAGGGCTGCTGAAAATTTGATGCTCCCTCCCTTTCTTGCAATATTGTGTAAAGCAGTGAGAGCTACAGCATGACGAAATTGAATGACACATCCATTTGGCTCCTATAGACTTAGTTACTTTTATTTTCAAATGGTACTTACACCAGAAAGGTGTATATTAGGGACGTTAACCAGTTAACCAATAAACATGAGACATATCAATATGCTTAACAATTAACTGGCCCTTACCAGTGGTGGCCAGCCACATCAAGTTGGGTCAGCCCCGTGGGACCCCACAGCCTTGGGAGCCAGTAGGGGGACCCTTGGCTGCGGCAGGGCTGAGTGGTGGGACCTACGTCATTATGGTTAACCAGTTAAGCATTTTCATTTAATTGGTCAAATGTTTTAACAGATATGTAGCTCAGAACGGCTCTCTAAACAGCTTCTGCCTTGTGAAGGCTACAGGACTAATGTTCTTACTACTCAGGAAAAATGTGGATGGCAGCAAATGCCACTTTCAGAAAACACATGAAATATAGGATACAAAATAGTTAATATCTCCCTCCTCCCCCGAAATAACCAACCTCCCCAAAACTCCGAAATGCAGCAGAGTAGTGCCCAGTTCAGTCAGTGGAGATAACTGTACCAGACATATTGCCTCCTCATATTTTTGGCCTTGAGGAGCTAGATTCTTAATATTATCCTGAACACAAGTCTAACCAAAAATAAGGACACTGACCAAATGAAGGCAAAGATTCTGTCCATTGCCAAAAAGTCAGAGACGGGCAAGAAATACTATCGGGGACTGGTGGGTGTGGCTGACATAATGAAAATGTAAGAACTAAACACTTGGCCATATTGTGCCTGGTCTTTTGCGGTGGCGCAAAGGCTGAGGTGAAGTGCAAGGAATTCCCAGCTATTTGACCTCCACTGAGAAGAGGCCTGGCATCACTACCTCTGGAGTGCAAGGATTGCTCCTTCTCTTTTTCAAGCCGTGCCAAAGGGAAAACAGAGAATGTGAGGCCACCATAGCAGAGTTGGTAGTTCGAGGAGACCATGCATATGCATGGCACAGTGGGTAAGTTCCACACTGCCCCCAGTGGACCCTAATGGCACATTCTGGTCCTGGGCCTAACGCTCCACTATTTCCTGACTAAAAGAGGGTCATTACTAAAGGGAAGAATCATTTAAGGTAGTAAAAATATAACTGGGAGAAAGGGGTGGAAAAGGAAAGGAAAGTGTAAATTAATGGAGGAAAAACTTGCTAATGGTGAGATGCATTAGACTGGTGAAAGGGAAGTCTTTTCACTTAAGAAATTAAAATCTAGAGCTTAGCTGCTCTGGAAAATATACTGTAAAAACCAATTTTGCACAGCTCCTTTGGGGATGGAGTAGAATAATCTGTCAGATCTCCCCCACTTTTAAATTCAAAGGACTAAAATATTTCCAGTGTCATTCCAGTGACTGCAATGAGATTACACATGGGAGAAATTGAGCTCTGTGAATTTTGCAGTAGTTTGAAAGTGACAAGGGTAAGAAGAACTCTGGAATACCTTCTCCCTACAATATTGTTAAAGTGCCATGCCATGGGAAAGATAACATTCAAACACAGTCCTCTGTGTGGGTAAACTCTGCTGGGACACAGTGAGGACTAAGTCAACTGAAATCACAACCCATGGAGAGAGGTCACTTGTAGCCTTCCAGAAAGCAGATTTCTAAGTGCCACCTCTATGCTGGTATTTGTATTTTAAATGGGAGTTCGGTGTTGCTGTTAAGCTTTGTGTTCTCTGTGAAATGGCTTTACACCTGCTCATAACTAACCTGCTATTCTCTGCTGTGATCTCACCTTGCCATTGTGCTCCTGCATATGGTGCCCTGTGGACACAATACAGAAGGAACACAGTGTGCAAGGACAAAACTATAAATCAGAATGGAGGAGCCCTGCCTTGCATGTGAAATGACAACTCCTCAACTAAACGGGTTTGGAGATAGGAGTCTATCTCGTAAGTACAAATACTGGCACCATCCAAAAAAGGGATCAGAGAATGCACACAAAACAAAACAAATCTAGTGCTGTAGCTTGCCGGGGTCATGTTCACTTGTCATCACCACTTCACTTGAAAATGTCAGTCATCTTAACAGATGAAAATGTCAGTCATCTCAACATCTTAATTGGCCTTTTAATCTCAGAGTACAGCTCACCACCTCATAGGTATGAATGGGTAAGTTACCTCACCTGTATATTAGAGAGGGAGGAAATATTTCATGGTAACCTGGAGATGGAAGAGTATGTCTACACTTGCAGCCTAATTTGAATTAGGGCTGCAAATGTAGGCATTTGGAATTGCAAATCAAGCCTCGGATTTAAATATCCCCTGCTTGATTTGCATCTTCCCAGCTGGGTGCCATTTTTTTTTTTTTTTAATTTATAAGCCCGAAGTAACTGCCCACATCTATACGTGGCAGTGAAATAGGCATTCGAAACAAAGCCCTAGTTCGAACTACCTGTTAAACCTCATTGCAGGAAGAATAACAGGTAGTTCGAACTAGGGCTTTATTTCGAATGCCCGCTTCACTGCCGCATGTAGACACGGCAGTTACTTCGGGCTTGTAAATTTCAAAAATGGCGCTTGGCCGGGAAGATGCAAATAAGTGGGATATTTAAATCCTGGGCTTGATTTGCAATTCTGAATGCCTACATTTGCAGCCCTAGTTTGAATTAGGCTGCAAGTGTAGACATACCCGAAGGGAAATGAAACATCTCTGATATATATAGGTGGGCACTGAGGGTATGTCTACACTACCCCGCTAGTTCGAACTAGCGGGGTAATGTATGCATACCGAACTTGCTAATGAAGCCCGGGATTTGAATTTCCCGGGCTTCATTAGCATAAAGCCGGCGCCACCATTTTTAAAAGCCGGCTAGTGCGAACCCCGTGCCGTGCAGCTACACGCGGCATGGGCTAGATAGTTCGAACTACGATAGTTCGAACTACGTGGAACGAGGAGTACAGATAGTTCGGAATGGCTACGTAGTTCAAACTATCTAGCCCGTGCCACGTGTAGCCGCGCGGCACGGGGTTCGCACTAGCCGGCTTTTAAAAATGGCGGCGCCTGCTTTATGCTAATGAAGCCCGGGAAATTCAAATCCCGGGCTTCATTAGCAAGTTCGGTATGCATACATTACCCCGCTAGTTCGAACTAGCGGGGTAGTG
The DNA here is from genome assembly GCF_049634645.1 of Pelodiscus sinensis. Classification (NCBI taxonomy): domain Eukaryota; kingdom Metazoa; phylum Chordata; order Testudines; family Trionychidae; genus Pelodiscus; species Pelodiscus sinensis. The sequence goes on along the minus strand of NC_134714.1, from coordinate 17,608,083 downwards.
TAGACATACCCTGAGAGACTTTGATCTGGAGCCAAATTTCCTCATAATCCAAGGGTAGAGGTTGATCTTGTGTTCTACCTGAGCATTCACTATCATATGCATTATCTTGTAACCAATCTGTAAGGTGTCTCAGTGGCAGAAACAAAGACAGGTCAATCTGCCTAGATATTCCTTTCTAAGATAAATATAACTATGGCTTGAGTCCCTATACACTTCTGTATTCCTACTTTTGGTTCTGGGAAATTAAATTATAATCTCCCTGGTCATCTCTGTAGATGATTTTTTCCCACTCACACACTCACAGTCACTCAACATCTGTGGGAACATGGGGCTGCAAGCACCTTTTATTTGGGGGAAAGGGAAAAACAAATAATAGAACCATAATAATCCTACCCATATACTATATAGTTGAGAGCATCTGTTTGTCTGTTTGTTCAAGAACTTCTCCTGAATGCTAAACGCTAGGACCACCAAATTCAGCATATACCGGTAGCTTCCTCTTATCATAACTTAAAGCACTGGGGTAGTCCTGTCTCCCCGGGGCAGCCTGCATCCTGAACTCTTCATCTCCAGTCCCACCCCAGAGCTATGACTCAAATGAAGCATGGACATTTTCATTTTATTGAAAATAAATAAGTTATTCATGAAAGTATAAAACAAAAGTTACTTGAGTTAAGGACCCAAGCAACGCTGGGTACATTTTCTAGTAGTTACATATATGCAAATGACCAAACTTGAGTCAGTGAGTATGTCCACCCCCAAACATCCTAGGCTGTGTCCAGACTCAGGGGTTTTTTCGAAAAAAGTAGCCTTTTTTCGAAAAAAATTCACCTGCGTCTAGACTGCAGCCGCGTTCTTTCGAAATTAAATCGAAAGAATGCAGCTTTTCTTTCGACGGTGGTAAACCTAATTCCATGAGGAAGAACGCCTTCTTTCGAAAGTGCTCTTTCGAAAGAAGGCGTTCTTGAAAGCAAACAGGCTTTTTAGAAAGAGAGCATCCAGACTCACTCGCTGCTTTCTTTCGAAAAAGCGGCTTGCTTTTTCGAAATTCCGCGTGCAGTCTAGACGCTCTCTTTCGAAAGAGGCTCTTTCGAAAGTATCTTTCGAAAGAGGCTCTTTCGAAAGAGGCTTGCAGTCTAGACATAGCCCTAATGTCTTAGCTGTGGCTTATAGAAGGTCAGAGCTCTTAGTCACAAACAATCCCCAACCTACTACCACCTCACTCACAAGTCCATTGAGATGCAGTGGTAGTCAGGGAACAGCTCTCCACTGCTTGGTTCAGTTCTATCTGCTACTAAGCCAGTCAGGCTTCCCTGCAAAGTCAGCTCTGTGCTGCCACTGCCCATTCAGCCTGATCCACTCCTATAGAATTGCTCCAGGCCAGGCTCAGAAGAATCTTCAGGGGAGGAACTCAAAACTTGGTCATTGGACAAAGTCCCTGGAATAGAGCTCCTAGTCTTTAGGATAGAGTTGTCTATCTGTTCCTTCAGTCTTTTCAAATCAAAGTCTTTTTCGGTAAGGTCAAGATGAAGCACTCACTCCAGGACATATCTTGCACAGTTCCTATGTCCTGTTAAAAGAAGAGTCACGGGAAAAATCTATTATCATTTACACAGTCAGAACTTAGACAAATTCAATACCCATAAGGTGGAACTATGGGTGAGCAATGTTATAATTGATGTAAGTAAGGTTGGCCCAGTATGAGCCAATAGGTGGAGCAGAGAGTTCCATCCCTCTAAAGTTTACAGTCTAAACCTTTTAGCTCTGAGGATTACAGTGTCATGAGGAAGGGATGGTTTCCTTGTGTATTCTTGTTTTTAGTCGCCATGGGAACCTCACCACACAGAAATTGCTTTCTCTGTTCTTTTGTTATCTGTCAATTTTTTCCATGACACATATGTCCCAAAGCCTGCAGAACCAAGCTGTTAATCCAGGAGGTTCTTTTGGTTCTGAACACCTGTCTGAAGTGAACAGGTGTGAAATTAACATGATGTTTCCAGAGGGTACGGCAACACAGAGGGCACATGTATTCTCTCTAAATAAAAAAAGGTTTCCTGCAGGATGACAGGGTGACATCATCACATCACTTTGCACCCTGCCTGCCTCCTCCCTCCCTCCCCTTTCTCCAGTGTTCAGTGGAGCCTAGAGAGGCCCCAGAGTGGCCCCCATTCCTGGAGGAGGCTGAAGCCATGATCCATGTGGTCCGGGAGCCATGTGGCCTTTCCTCTCCCTCCCTCCCCAGTGCTCCAGGAAGGGAAACCAAAGCCAGACAACTTTTCCCCTCCCATCCCCTGGTGCTCCAGGAAGGAGGCCGAAGCTGGGAGATGCACGGCTTTTCTCCTCCCCCACATGCCCGGTGTTCAGGGGGGCAGAAGCCATGAGCTGTGCAGCCTAGTCCCTCTCCCCCACACCAGTGCTCAGGAGGGGGGGGGAGCCACATAGCCTCTCTGCTCCCCCATGGGTGCTCCAGGGGGCCTCCCCCTCTCCAGTGATCCGGGGGGGCAGAAGCCACGCCCCCTGCCCACACTCCAGCCGCCTCACACACTCTCTAGGTCAGGGGGAGAGCTGGGCCAGCCTTGCCCTCGCCCCCCTCCCTGGCAGCCAGTGGGAGGAAAGAGCCAGGACTGGTGGGTGGAGGTGGAAAGCACTAAGGGGCAAGAGCAGGGGCAGGGAGCAGAAGAGCCAGGGCAACCCTGGGGCCAGGGGAAAGAGTCAGGACCAGGGTGGCCTCAGAGCCTCTTGAGGTGGAAAGAGCCTTTGTTTAGTCCAACCCCCTGATGGCCAGAGGGAGAAATCCAGTCCAGCCTTTGCCTGGCCCAACCTGTGGCAGCCCAAGGGAGATGTGGGCCAGCCTCAGGTTGGCCCAACCCCCCGGCATCTGGGTGCAGGGAAAGCCAAGGCTGGCCCGGCCTTGGGGGGGCCTGGTGGCCGGGAGGAGAAAGTCGGGGCAGGTGAGGGGTCTCATACCTTGGCTTGGACCTCTCCAGCAGCCACGAGAAGAAGCCAGGGCTTCCTACCCCCAAAGAGGGGTTAGTGAGCATAGCAAGCAGGGGGCATCGTCCCCTAGTATTATAAAAGGAATATTGAGTCTTTATTTACAGATAAAACAATCTCCTGGTTGTACAGAAGGGTAGAAAAGCTGGGAATGAACTAGAAAATAGTAGCTCTGATTTTGAACCTGTGGAGATTGGCTAGTGGATTACCAAAAGTCTCAAAGCATATGGATTGCAAATGCAAATGTCATTCCCATGTGTCCAGTAAGGTCAGCTATATGTGTGCAATACTATTTCCAAGACTAGTTCTCCTTTGTGGACATGTCTACATTAGCAAGAAAATCAACTCTCCAGAGGTCGATCTTCTAGTGTTTGATTTAGCGGGTCTAATGTGGACCCATAAATCAAATGCAGAGGACAGCCCCCATCGGTGTACAGTATGCCTCGTTCTGCAAGGAGTAAGAAAAGCTGATGGGAGTGAGTGGAGAAAGCCCAAAGTTTTCATCTAAGGAGGCAATTATTCTGGAGAAAGAGTGAGACCCTTGGGAAACACTGCAGGGGTTCCTCCTAGAGACTGTTCCAGAGCTGGAGCCTAGCACTGATTGTGCAGCTCCGTGACATCAGTTCTGTCCAAGGCCCTTGGACAGATCACTTCACCTCTCTCTAAAATGGCTCTTGCGCAAGAAGGCAGTGTGGACAGGCAACAGGGATTTCTTGGGCAAGAAACCCCTATGGCTAAAATGGACATCAGAGCTTTCTTGCGCAAGAGAGCATCCACAGTGCCATGGACGCTCTTGCGCAAAAGCACATGGCAGTGTGGACACACTCTTGAGTAAGACCTTTTGCGCAAGAACTCTTGTACAAAACAGTTCTTGCACAAGAAGCCTGCATTGTAGACGTAGCCTCTGTACTTTCCCCTGACTCCCTGATCATGAGGGAATGGGAATAAGAGCAAGCAGCATCACAGCATGCATCTGTAGCCCCCCGTGCCCTCCTGAAATGGTGCCCTTGGACCTAATTTCTGACAAGAGACCCTAACTAGTACTTTAACTTAACCAACAAGGTTTTCAACAGGAAGTCAATTAAATAAGCTAAAAAGCAAAGCACTAAGATGTGTGCAAATTGTTAGCCCCATAAGCAGCCCAATAGTTTGATAGCATCCTTTTTAAATAGAAAGAGCTTCTGACAAAAAATGAAATACTTGCCCAAAGTCAGCAGTGAAATGGTGGAGTCAGTTGTATATTGGGTTAAGCAGAAAAGAGATCCTAATAGATATAAGATACCTGCAGTGTGCAATGTCCCTTCTAAACTCCATGACTGGAGATATTTAAGAGCAGGTTAGACAGACACCTGTCAGGGATGGCCTAGAAGGTGTTTGGTTCTGCTGGGAGGGCTCAATGACCTCTTGAGGTCCCTTCCAGCTCTATGATTCTATGATAATGGTTAGTGCTGATAGAGCAGTGGTCACCAACAGGTCAATCGTGATTGATCAGTTGATCGCTGCGCCCCTAGCAGTCGATCCCTGTGGCAGCTGGCTGGGAGGCTGCCTCTCTTTGATCCAGCCCAGCTGGAGTGGGGTGCAACCTTGGCCCATAGCCAACGGGGCTGGAGCCAAGAGGGGCAGCAGCCCAGCCAGCTGGCTGCAGGTTCAACCCACTGAGCCTGCACCATGCTCCAGCTGGTTTGGAACAAAGAGGGACAGCCTCTTCTCTTGATAACTTGCTGACTGGGGGAAGAGGCACACGTGCACCCTTGCCTCTTGTCTCCTGCTCCAGGAAGGGGCGGGGCTGGGCCTGCTCTTCTGAGCCAGGGCTGGGGGGCCAGCACACTTGGCATGCCGTTGACCAGGCTACACCATGCTGTTCCCCATGGGCTTTGTGTGGAGTTGGGGAGTCCCTTCCCTAGCACCCCACTGTGCCTGGCTGGGCTGGAGCCAGCCCTGGGCTTTGCCTGTCCCAACCCCAGCCCCAGCCCCGGAATTGCTGCCTGCAGGCAAAGGAAACTCTGACTCCCCCCTCCTCACCCTAGTGGTACTGCCAGGAGGCTGCAAGTCCTAGCACTGCTGCCCTGCTAGTGAGTGTGCTGGGGGCACAGGCATGTGGGGGCAGGAGAGGGGCAAAGGTGGATGTGAGGCTAGGATGGGAGGGGGCAGGAGTTGCACTAAGGGGCATGAGGTAATGCAGGGGACCAGGCTGGGGGAGATCATGGGGCTGAGGGGAGCAAGGCTGGAGCAGAGGGAAGATGTGAGGGGGATACAGTTTTACTTTGCAGAAGCTGCACTTTCCTTTACTCCTGTAGAAGCTGTAGAAACCATTTTCATATTTAGCTAAAAGCCAACTTGTATAACAAACCATTACAGCTTTTCTCTCAAGCACGTAGACCAGAGTGAACTTTCTGTCACCCTGTGAGAAGAGGTCTACAGGATGGGCTATTGGTATGTGTTAATTGGGCTGGTTGGGACAGGAGATGTACTCCCTCGTACCTGTCCGCCATCTTGTTGATAAGGCTTTGTTTTTCCAAGTTTAATTGAGGATTTCTGTAATTGGATGCCCTGACATCAGACTGTTTGGCTAAGGGTATAAAGATACTAGGACTGATTGTATTAGCAGCCTTACTGGGCCCGGCTCTGCTGTGACCACGTTTGGCTCATGCTGTGCTTTATTAATTAATAAAGCTGTTTGTTAGCTGCCTAAACAGAGAGGAGCAGTTTTTTTGCTTCAACACTCCCCATGTCTTTGCCTCCCTCCCCAACTAGCTATTTGGCTGCACTCTCACCCACTCACCTTTTCTGCATTACTCCCCCAATGCCCTTCTGCTCCCAAACTTCCTCTCATACCCTCACCCCTCACCTTTTCCTGCCACATCAGTGAGGGTTGGCGTTTTTGGGAGGAGTTTTTTTGCTTCTCGCTTGTGTGGTCCCCAACTGATTTTTCTATGAGTCAGTGGCCCCCCCACCTAAAAAAGGTTCCCCACGTCTGTCATAAATAAAGAAAACATTGAAACCTTTTGTGTTGGCTTTACTTAAAATTAAGTTTGATGAACTAACATGAGAGAATTAAAACGCTTAATCTGTTTAATAATTTAAATTAAACCATTCTCCCCAGCTTCAGCACTAGCAAAATGGCTTGGGTGTAAATATGTAATTAATGGTGAGTTTCCTTTAGCAACAGGTAGTCTGTGGAAATGTTTGAGTGGGTGGGATCTCAGGGACAGGATGGGGTAGATCCTGGCTTGCCCTGACATTTAAAAAGTGATCTTGGGTGTAAAAAGACTGGAGACCACCGTTAAAGAGGATTAGAACCTACTACTACTGTTGGTAGTTAATGGAATTATGCCTTTAGCTCAAGTGGCAGAATCACAGGCTTTCGGGACCTGGCCCAAAGCCCACTGAAGTCTTTGGGAATCTTTCCATTGATTTAAATGGCCTTCAGTTTTGGGTTCAGGCTCTACTGATGACTCACAGTGGGACATACCACAAAATAGCAAAATATAATGGTACTGATGTCACACTCATTGGATATAACTGACACGGGTATGGTATTGTGCAGAGACCAGTTCAGGCATACTGGTAAATGGGTATATCTCTCACTAAAGTCAATGATCCTGTCTAAACCAGCACTTAACTTACTCCCACATGGAAAGTGGGAATGGGACTGCATTATCCTAGGGTATGTCTACACTATGCAGCTTGTCAACACAGCCTTGTCACTAAAAGTCAGCATGTGTGAATGCTGTTCGTTGACACTTTTGCCCACAAAATACATCCACCTCCCAACGAGCGGGTTTTGCTTTCTTGGCAGGAGAGCGCTCCTGCTGACAAAGCATGTACACTTGCCATGGCAAAACTTTGGTGTTCATGGAGGAGGGAGTTAAGCACCCAGGAATGATAAAATTTTTGTTGATAAAGTGCAAGTGTAGACATACTCGTAGTCTCTTCTGAGTTGCTGAGACTACCCTTCTGCTCTTTGGTATATGAGCCACACTCATTTTGCATAACCACTGCATGCCCAGCAACTCCAGGAATAAGTTGGCCTTGTTATGATTTTCACACCCCTCTGCATCACATACATAGTGACAATACCCATATTGTTTGATCAAACTTTACAGCTACTTTATTTGAAAAACAAAATAGTTTGTTTGGTTCTTTTATAGATTCCTGGACAGGTACCTTTATATCTGCCAAGTTCATGGCCAACTGCCAGTGCCTGAATCTATGCAGAAAATCTGTCCTGAAAAACATGTTCATGCTGCCAAGAAATGCATCTATGGTCTCCAAAGGCACAGGGAGACACAGTTTTAATTAGCTATCTCCACGAGATCAAGATATACAAAGTGTTTATCTCTAGCCAAAGCTTGGGAATGTATTATTGTACTGTACAGTAGCTGCCTAGTCTTTATTACTCTTTGGGGCTAAGAGAGAGGGGAAAGCTGCTTAATGGGTTTCACTAAATGCAGTTGCCTACAGCTTAGTTGCTGGTTCATTTTGTGTCATTTCCTTAGCGTAGGACTGAGCTGGGGGAGGGGGAAGATTATGCCTCTGGTTGGACTTTGGTGTGGGGATCAGTGTGGCTTGGGAGCCAGATAGGTTGCCTCTTACATGAGGAAATCAAACCCCACCCATTGAATGGGAGATGCTGGCAGAAATTCCATGAGAGCAACCTCACAGTTTATTTTTCCCTAACAACGCATGTTGCACAGCAGCAAGAATAATTCAGTCTTTAGGAGGGCTTTTGGTGGTACTCTCATCTGTTAGGGTGCATCTACACTGCAGGGCTTAACTCAAAGTAAGCCATGCAAATTGAGCACATCAATTGCGTATCTTATTTCTAACTAACTTATTTCAAAATTGGGAGCATATACACAGTACTTTTTTGGAAACAGAACACTCTTCCTCCAACTTCCCTTACACCTCATACAATGAGGGTTATAGGAGTCAGAATAAGAAGTCCTCCAGTTTGACAGTATTTCAACTTAATGTCAAGATAACTGCCAGCTGTGTAGACGTGGACTAAGTTATTTAGAAATAATGCTAGTTATTTCAAAATAATGTTGCTGTTTAGATGTACCCCTAGAGACAATAGTATTATCCCATTGTACTCAGTGACAATAGGTGTAGCAAGTGCAGTGAATTATGTAAATCAGACAGAGAAAAAAACCCTTAATTTTGCCAGAACACAGGAATTCTAATAGCTAATGCTATCGTTTGTCTACCAGGAATGTTTAGATGGATTCCAGCTGTCCTCTCCGCTGAGACTTCCTCTGTGTGCCCTGCCCACAGCGGGGAGCCAAGAAGAAAGAGGTAAGCGACGTTGTCTTACCCTTTGGTCACTCCAATATTTCAGAGCTACAAGTGCTGCTTTCCAGGCAGTGTGAACAAAAACAAGCTCCTTCCATTCACAGTAGTCTCGCAAGGGAAACACTTATACATGGCAGTATACATGTAAACACTTATACATGGCAACAGGCTCTCCTGGAGATAAAAGCAACCACATGCTCTAATACGTATCTGGCTACAGATTGTCTCAGCAGGCAGGAAGAGACAAACACAATTCCTGTGCAATGGGGAAGTTCCAGAGGACTTTATGCCTGCCTAAAACATAATCATTTCTGACACTCCCATGGGACCATGCAGACCTGGGTTTTTAAGAGATTATCAGGCCCTAAAGTAGATGTTCCCACAGCACTTGCTGGAGGTCTGTGAATAGCTGACTGGTCACGTGATCCTGGCTCACCTCCTGATTTCCATTCACTAATTGCTAATAAAAGGCAGCTAAAAATACATTGCTTTCCCAATATTACTTTTCCATTGCTGTAGTTTCCACAGAGCTGTTATGTAAACGGGAGGAAAGGTAAGTTGAGCAATTATGAATGTGGAAGAAGATGTCCCATAGGCCCATCTCCCTATTCAGATCTGCTTCACCCTTTAGTAAAGCGTATTAAGAGAATTAGTTATTTTTGAAGCGCTGTGAAGCACTGAGTTGGCCCTGGGAGATTGGAAACAAGCAAACTGAGCGCTATTCTCATCAGAAGGAAAGCACATAAGGATATAAGCATGGCCACACTGGGTCAGGCCAACGGCGGTCCATCTAGACCAATATCCTGTCTTCTGACAATGACCACTGCCAGGTGTTGCACAGGGAACGAACAGAACAGGGCAATTATCAAAGACAGGAGGGACACACAAAGGGCACCAGCTAAAGAGGTGGTGACTCTCATGTAATTCGTTCCTCACCCTGCCCCCAGCCTAAACTGGGGAATAGTTATTTCCTATTACTGTGTTGATGCCCTGTTCTCTTGCCTCATTGCCCACCAGGGCTTCAACCTTACCCAGACCCTCCATTATTACCCAGTGGAGCCAACAACCTTGCTGGGCCCCTGGGCAAGGTGGGAGGCCCTGCTCTGGGCGGGGCCTCAAGCAGAAGGGGCGGGGCTGAGGCTAGGCAGCCCTCAGCACCACCCAGAGAGCAGGCTATGTCTCACCCAGGCAGCCCTCAGTGCTACCATAGCGGCAGTGGCAGGCAGGATCTCCAGGCCCTTTTATATCATCGTGCCCTAGTGCAGTTGCCCCCTTGGCTGCCCTTTCCCCAGCCCCTTGAGCAAGCCTGGCAGTACCTCCTTAACTCTCCCCTTCCCCACTTCTTGCTACCCCTGGGGCTTCTCCCCTTCCCCAGATGCAGCAGCACCAGTTCCTATTCTCTCCCCCTCCTCCTGCCCCCTACAGCTTCTCCTTGCCTGGATCCCAACTAGAGAAGTCCCAAGGCAAAGGGAGGCAGAGAAGTGTTACTGCTGGGTCCAGGACCTTGGACTATCTGTGTCCTTAGTGCTGAGGCTCTTACACACCGATTCTTGCCCATCCTAAAAAATCACAGGATTGGAGGAGAGAGAACTCTTCCTGCAGGGGCCAAAAATCCTGTGTCTTGCCTCCTGTTCCTGAAAGCTGGTAACACTGCCTTCCCTGGCTGCTCAGTGAGGACACCCCTGAACCACTACTGCCCCCAGGAGGGGGGAGCTGCCATCTGATCCCCTCCATATCCAGCTCCTGTCACTGCCTCTTCACCCGCCTCAGTCTCTTGGCTGCCCCAACATTCTCGAGCACCCATTTCCCCTAAATCTGCCTCCTCCCTGCCCCCATTCTCCTCATTCCTGGTGTCTGCTGTTCCACACAGCCCCTGTGTCCTGGCCTTAAACCACAGTGTGACCTTGATTATGTCTGTTGGCGTGGCTTCAATGGCAATGAAAACAGCACAAGGTGTCAGCCACTTTTACTAAGGGCTGTCCACTCCCACATGCAGATAAACTGTAGGGAAATGGCAGCCATCTTGACAGTAATAGGAGACGGTGGCCATTTTGAATAAGGGGAAATTAATAAGTTGGCATGTTTTGTCAGGCTTTTATGGGATGGGTTTAAAAGCACCCCCAAATCACTAGAGTTGTGATAAAATCACAAGGGTTTGGCAATGCTGTAGAAATGCCATATTACAAACTGATAGGACTCCCTGACAAACTAAAACCACTGCTGAAGGCCTAGCTCTGACTGTCCACTAACCATGCACCCACCAGGGACCCTGGATTGGAGCTGAGGCACCAAGCAATGGGCTTAATTATTTCAACAGGTATGGAGGAGCTTCCGAGCCAGTGCAAGTAGTCAGACTAGGTGGCCCCTCAAAGCTCACAGATATCCACTGACTCTGGTGAGAACAGCTAGATCTAAGCCTTGGACCAGGCCCTTCCCCCAGGCGATCCCAGTTTTACTGGAACTGGCTACTGGTGCATCAGCCTGTGTCCATGGGAGCTGGGAAATGTGATGACACTTTAAAGGACATGGCATTCCCCAAGCTGCCAATCTCCACAAGAAATAACCACTTGAGAAGAGCAGGTATCCCTGGTCTGGGGCAGAAGTAACTGCTAGATTCCCAAATAGATGAATGACCATCAGCCTTGATGTCTAACTTGTAGTTCCCCCACACACTCTCCTGCAGCACCCACTGGTCACCATTCCACAGGCAAGAGCAAGTGGGGCTGTACCGTGTGCATGGAGAGCTGGTCTGGGGACTGCCGTGTGGAATTAACAGCGCGCAGTTGTGTTGCCTAGCTGCACTCAGTAGTGATGAGTAAATGGGCTGCTTCCAGACAAAAAATACAGAGAAATTGTGCTTGTTTATCCTGCTGAAGGATCAAGACGTAAATACATAAAATTAGCCTTAAAATCTGAAGCTTGTCACCTCATCCTTCAAATGATATGTTTGAAGTAGCAAATGAGCATATAGGCACCATTGTCCTGTGACTGATTTGGCATTGGCATTTGTTTCTTTCCCTGCCGCTGTGCTGTCTATACACCGGACATACCATCACACCCACCAAGAAATACAAAACTAAATATGCCTCTGCCTGGGATTAGATGAGCCCTAATTTCAATATGGCCAGAGGGCCTCTCCTGCTTTTGATATGCACAGCAACTGTGTGAGCCTGCACTTGGCTAGCAAATACAGAACCCAGCCTTAAATAACTTCCCATAACAGGCGCCATTGCACGTGCTGCCACTATGGCAGAGTAGACACGCTCTGATGTCAACACATAGAACTCCTGGAAATAAATTCTGACTCTTGTTAAAACTGACCTTACTGTAGGGTCTGCCAATGAACTATTTAAGGACCAGGCAGTTTGTGGATGGAGAAATGCCTAGTCGCACAGGATTTGATATGACAAATCTGCCCCTAGCTTACTATACCTTTCATTAACGTTTGTATTATGCGTGTGATAATGAGGTCTGTAATTATGTGTGTATTATACTTTAGAAAAAGAAAGACCACCAATGATGTGCAAAGACTCACCATCATTCATGTGAGATGTTCTAAAGCTGGCCTCTTCTATGTCACATAGTAAAGATATTTGATATGTCCATTGTATGCATGGAAGCAACCTTGTGTCCATACTAGCTTTCAATCAGGTCCACTTAATTTTTTTCTCCCCCCGACAGTTCTGAAATGAAGATTGAAATAGGAGTAAAAATAACTGTCCAGGAAATGGGATTTCTTGCCTGCAGGCAGTTCCCACATTTCAAAATTTCCTTTCCCCCTCAATTGGAATGAAAAGTCAAAATTTAGAAATTTATTGCCAGATAAAAAGTAATTTCATTTCACTCAGGTCAAAACACATCATTTTAGCTTTACTGTTCTGACATGTTATCTTATAAGACAAGTCAAAATGCAACACTGATTTCTCCATCTGTAAAAAAGATAAAATACATCCAGGCTTCTACTCTTCACCAGTCTTGTCCATTTAGATTGTAAACTTTGTGGAGCAAGGACAGTCTGATATTGGAGGACTCTTTAATCTACCAGATGAAGACATAGCAAACAGGAAGCAGAAACTAGACAAATTCAAACGGGAAATAAGGTAATTTTTTTAATAGAGTGGTTATTGAACTTTATCATGGGCTATGGAAGATTCTCCATCCCCCAAAGTATTTAAATGAAGACGGGATAACTTTTAAGAGATCTGCTGTAGCCCAACTGGAATTACTGGGTAAAATGCTCTGGCCTGTGTCATGCAGGAGATCAGATGAGATGATAATAATGGCCCTTTTTGGCTTTAAAACGTTATTAACCTGTGGCCACTAGCAAAATGGGGTCCTGAACATGATTGGGACTTCAATATGTGACTAATAACAAGAATACAATAATAAGGAGTTGTGGATGATATAATTCTTTATACTGATACATCCGGTATCATCTTTAGCAACTCCATGAAAAAATGGATTTTAAAAAGTAAAGGACACAATTCCTTTTTGAGAGCCTGTGAACACTCCTTTCCCATCCATACCTTGATGTTACAAATTTCATCAGTAATTCATTTTGCATGGTTAACTTGACACTTTATAACCTCCATACTTGTGACTCTACAGACTCAGGCTGTAAGCATCAAATGATTTGAGAGTCATCTGATTTACAGAAGCCTCAATTGTAAATGCTTTCTACCCTGCCAGCAAAATATCTCTCAGCTGGACAAAGGAGGAAAAATCTGAGAGTAAAGAATATCCTTATGAAAGCTGACTTAGGCAAACACGCCTCCATTAAAACTTGTGAGGGGAACTGCCAAGACTGATAAGTAAAGCTATTCAGTTTTGTTTTGTTTTGTTTGCATTTGAATATCCCATACTGAGCCAGGCTATTCAGGAAATTGTGCAGCAACAATTAAGCAACAACACTGCACAGTTTAAAATTTAAGGAGAGAGAAGAGAAGAAAATTGGCTGCTAGTTAGGAATTAGGAGTAAATTTTTCCACAAAAACAGTGTACGAACAGAAAAACATCCCACAGCTTATGGCTCTTTCAAAAGTAGAATATGTATGCAGTATCTCTTTTCCAGTTTTTTTTTTACTTTGCAGATAATACAGCCAGATGCCATTCATCCTGGCAAGGAAACAGTGCCATTTATTGAAATAATTGGGCAGGTTCGCATGCTCACATCCAGTGTGGTATCTTGCACACATGCAGGATCTATTTATTCATTTTATTTTGTAATGACAGAGAGGGACCAAAATGTTTCCTGCTAACATCCCATTGTGTTTTAGATTTCACCCTCTTAAAAGGAACATGTTCAATTTCATGCTAAGGATTCTGGATACATCAATCCAGCAGGCATTTCCTGTAACTTACTGAGAAGAATTATAATTAGAATGACCATCTTGAATATTCAGAGTACTAAGTGCTCATGTTACCAGATTACAAAGCATCTATTAGCTAACATCCATCTTTTGGATGAGATTAGGAAACAAGGCCTTTGCTACCTGTAGTCATAGGAGGTTTTATCTTTCAAGGCACTAAGTGGTTCAGAACCCATCCAGTAAAGCATTCCAATACATGCTTAACTTTAAGCCCATAAACAGGTGCTGCAATAGTGGTGTATCAGATGGGTGGGCGTGGTCTATGAGCCCCAAGAGAAGAGCAGAATCCCATTTATTTCAAGCTAAACGTGCTGAAGTGCTTTGCTGGATGAGGGCCAGAGAGCTGACAGGATCGAATCCGCAAGATCCTAGACAACTTTTCACTAATGAAGCGGTGTTAGCTCTACTGGCTTAGGTAAACGGCAGCTTTTTACGGCTACATACTGCCTGCTTACATTCCCTGGTTCCTATAGGAAAGCCTGCTGTGGAATGGCTGTATGATGCTAAAGAACTGCCAGTTTTCATTCAGGTATGGATGGTGGTGCCTCTAAATATGGGGCCCAGACCTGGGAGCCTGATGCACAGGATTCACATGTATAATTTCTTCAGGATCAAGCATTATAAAGCACCATGAGATCTTTTGGGATCAAAGAAGCTACTTAAATGTTCATTATTATTTCTTCAGCTATCTTATTTTTCCCATGGGGGGGAGGAATAATCCTGAATACAATTTATATCTGGAGGTAGTACATATGCCATCGCAATACCATTTATTATTGTATTTTATTTCATTGGCAGAGGGAAAAGTGGTGTATAAATGCCTGGAGAAACAACAGAAATTACTCATCTAATGAAGTGGGTTTTACCCACGAAAACTCATGATTCTATATACTTTTTGTTAGTCTCTAAGGTGTCACAGGACTACTCGTTGTTTTGCAATGTGATAATATGATTCCTCTGTGCATGAAGAGTCTCACACAGATAGCAGCTTGATCAAAGAAAGTTGGCACAGAATTGAAATTCCTTATTGGGGTGGTATCAAAAGCAACTTTTATGTAGCAAGACTAACTGACAAGCATCCCTGACAAGCATCTCTGACTTGTACAAGAAGCTTGTGCAAGTGTGAACCTGTTTTCCTATCTCACTCTCTATCTCCGTCTGTCCTGGAGTAATTGAGTTTTTTCCAGACACCTGTATACAGCAAGCAACAGTTTGAAATCCAAATGCTGTGGTCTAGGTCTCTTGTCTGGAGTACATGAAACACAACTACAGCGTAGTTCTGAAGAGTTAGATAATTGTAAAGGTGAGCTGAAAATTAAAGATTCTCCATTTACTTCAGCAATATGCCCTGAATATGCCCGTGCACCAAGTCAAAGAGGGCTCCAACACACACACACAAATAAGGACAGGGATTTCAGTATGGTAACCTTAGTTTAGGCACTTAAATCCCATTGACTCAGATACCCAGCAGCAATGAAGGCCAGCATTTATTTAGGGGATCTGAATATGGATTTAGGACAAAAACCAGTGACCCAAAAATTTGTAGCATACAAATACGTTAAATAATGTGTCATTTTTGTTAGTCGCCTGTGCTATGGAAACCCCACTTAGCTGAATTATTGGCACTGTTCAACACATCCAGCTGCAGACACAGAATCATAAAATAGAATAGAATCATAGAACACTAGAACTGGAAGGGACCTCGAGAGGTCATCAAGTCCAGTCCCCTGCCCTCACGGCAGAACCAAGTACCATCTAGGTCATCCCTGATAGATGTCTGTCTAACTTGTTCTTAAATATCTCCAGTGATGGAGATTCCACAACCTCCCTAAACAATTTATTCCATTGTTTAATCACTCTGACCGGACATTTCTCTTAATGTCCAAACTAAACCTCCCTTGCTGCAGAAGGCTGCTTTTTATTTGCAGTTCACTTCTGACATTTGCCCATTGTTATACTTGAATGATCTGTGTTTATTTCATGCTGAGCTAACCTATCTGGTGCTAGTTCTGCTAGCTTCAGAGTCACTTTGCATTGATACAAGGTGGCTGCAGAGCAAGATCTATCTTTAAACACAGACCAGAGGCTGCCGGTATCAAAGCCTGCCTCACTGTTGTCTAGAGATTGTAAATCCTCAGTGTAGGAGATATGCCTCTGATTTGGGTTTTAAAGGAGCCCACTGCATGAATGAATCAACTTGCCAGGGCACTTATTAATGGGTCTCAAAGTTACCATATTATTACTCTAGAGAACATGACCTATGAAGCCAGGCTTCATGAACTGGGCTTGTTTAGTTTGGAAAAAAGAAGATTAAGGGGGGACATGATAGCGGTTTTCAAATATCTAAAAGGGTGTCACAAGGAAGAAGGAGAAAATTTGTTCCTCTTGGTTTCTGAGGACAGGACAAGGAGTAATGGGCTTAAAGTGCAGCAAGAGAGGTTTAGATTGGACATTAGGAAAAAATTCCTAACTGTCAGGGTGGTCAAATATTGGAATAAATTGCCAAGGGAGGTGGTGGAATCTCCCTCTCTGGAGATATTTAAGAAAAGGTAGATAGACATCTGTCAGGAATGGTGTAGACGGAGCTTGGTCCTGCCTTGAGGGCGGGGAGCTGGACTCGATGACCTCTCGAGGTCCCTTCCAGTCCTATGATTCTATGATTCTATGATTACAAGCCAATTTCAAAACCCAGCCTGAAAGGGAAGCTGCAGAACTTAATTTCATTTGCAAGTTTGATACCTGCAATAGTGGTTTAAAAAAAGAACTTTATTAGATTACCTGCCACATTCCACATCCTAATGGCATAAACAGCTAAGCGCCAGATACTTTAGAACCCACTCTCTCAGCATCATTTAGCATGGACACTCTGACAATTTTTTCCCATTTTTCCTTCTCTTTCCCTCCCCAGCCCCTCTCTTTCTCTGCTATTTATTTTGCAACCTGGACCCCTTAACTCCATTCATCTGAAGAAGTGGGCTGTGCCTATGAAAGCTCATGATACCATCTCCATGTTTTGTTACCTTTGTTTTAAGGTACTGCAGGACTATTCATTGTTTTTTCAGATTTTTCAACAGGAAGGGAATTCCTGCCTTTCCAAATCTCCTGCAGACCTGCCTGCCTTCAGAACTAAGCTGCAAGCCTAGTAAAATACAATAGAAAACACGGGCTCAGTGGTACAAACTCCTGGAAACAATCTCCCCCTACCCATTGTTGCCTTTTTACTACATTTAGGCAGGTGGGGTGGGATGTTTTTAGTTCAAAACAAAGTATCTTATTTTTACTTTTTACTCTCCTTGCCTTGAGTTTGTTCTTGCAGTGCACACGGGCAGTGTGTTTTCCTGCTCAGGCTGGTTTTCCCGTGCTGTTCTATGCTCTCATGAGTTAATGCCCAAAAGTCTTTTGGTGGCTCTCCTCTGCCTTTCATGCACAGCCCATGGCCGTGGCTTCACAATTTCTGCCCTGCCCCAGACCCCAACATAGATACAGACAGCACCAAAGCCTGTCTTTTGGCAGTGACTCTTTTCATGACCAAAGAACTGTGAGCAGCCAGAGAGCCTGGATTTTTTTTCAGACCAATAGACTCATAGGGCCAGATTCAGCAAAGTGGATTTAGGGAGGGATTAATGATGCTTGCCCGCCCTGGGGCAGAAAGCCCAGTTGTGGCTCCAGTGGGTTTTCACATTGGCAGCTTGGCCACTCTCCTTTGCATTTTCCTCCAAACTGGGGCAGTTTTAACTAGCTCCAGAGCAACACAGCTGGCAGGAGCCAGTGACTGGAAGGGCTGAATCAACAGACTCCCTCCTGTTCCAGCCACACCCCTACCCCACCTGCCAACTGCTTAGGCCGGTGCATAAGCCCTTTGCATTGCTGCTAACTGCACCTCCCTCTCCCAACAGACGTGCTGCTGCCAGCAACCTGAAGCAGGGATTTCACCATAGCACAAATCCTGCTTGAATCGCGTTCAGGAGGTGTGGAGCAGATGAAAACTTAACTAGCAAACTGATTCACAACAACATGTGTTTGGGCTTGTGTGTGCACTAAAAGCTGGGTTTGGAAGGCTTTTCTGTTGGCTTGTTTGAGCTATTCAGCTGCAGACACCCAGGTTATTACATTGCTGGATCAGACACCAGATCAGCGGAAGACCTTTTCCGTTGCTGCAGGATTCCAAGTCCTTTTGCACAAACCAGCATTCGATCTAATCAGTTTTACATCTCAGAGGTGCTACAGCTTCTAAGCCTGACTTTGCAGAGGCATGCTCATAGCCTTGTATTGGCCACAGAGTTTGCATGCTAGGTGCAGCTACTGCCCATCCCTGGAAAAGGTGACTGTGGTGTTGGTTTCAAAGTTTTAACTTGAAAATGTCAGGGATAATTGAGATTAGAATGATAAGTCAGGTGGTTCTACGGAAGAAAGGGGAAGGGAGGAATTCTCAGCAATGCTCTTTCACACTGCAAAATCTATTATTGCCAATCTTCATTTTTCTCATGGGAAGGTCAGGACCCAGGAATAACGTCTGAATACACAAACATAAAACTAGCTTGTTATATTTCAAACATAGGAGATGCTGGGCCTGATCTGGAGTTTTGCCATATATAACAAGGGGAGCAGGACTGAGCCCTAAGAAAGAAAGAGAGAGAATGGTCATGTTTCTTATTTATCTGTATTCCACTAGTTCTTTGAGGCTTCATCTGAGACTGGGGCCCATTGTGTAGTACCTATTCAAACACAGCTAAAGAGACAGTCCCTGGCCCAAGGAACATGACTTCTAAATGGACAGGGCAGACAAGAGGTGGAACATAAAAACAGAAGCACAGAGGTGACCTGATTTGCACCAGGAACAGAACTCAACTTTTCTGGCTGCCTCTGCAGTTCCCCGTCCCACCTTGCCTTGGGACTGTAATATGCTGTGCACTCGGCAGAAGTAAAAGCTTTGAGTCTCCAAGAGGAGATGCAAAAGGCTGATTGCATTTTCCCAAGGTTACAATGCAGCACAGAACGATTAAGCGTAAGCAGCAGGGAGAATTCAGAGCCGTCACCTTAAGCAAACTGAGTATTACATCCTGTCAGTGCTACAGTACACATGCAAACACAACAATTAGGCAGGGCCAAGAAATGGAGTGTTGTGCAGTAATGACATTCTTTGTTTGCAAATGCTTCCATGGACCCAACCCCTTTCGTTTTTGTGTACAGTAATTCCTCATTTAACACGTGCCTGCTTAACACGTTTTTGCGATAGCACAATTTTTTTGGCAGGGAACGTTTTTCAACTAACACGACCGTCCCCGGAATAACACAATTTCCCCCAGCCGGCCCATCACTGGCAGCTGCGTGGGGCTTCCCTCACCGGATGCCTTGTCCCCTCTCCTCCGCCCCCACTTGCAGGCCAGTGGCTGGGTTTCTCCAGCCGGCTTGTCGCCAGCGGCTGCACGGGGCTTCCCCTGTCTCCCTGCAAAGCGGCGGAGTGTTCGCCGCTCGCCGCGCCATTCCCCGGCGACCCCCCCTCGCCGGACGCCTTGCCCCCTCTCCTCAACCCCTGCTTGCAGGCCGGCAGCTGGGTTTCCCCTTGCCACAGACACCACCACTTGAAACGCAACCCCCACCTTTTCCATTATTTTCAATGGGAAAATTGACCCCGCATAACACGTTTTCACTTAACACGATCATTTTCTGAAACATCTCTATAGTATTAAATGAGGAATTACTGTACTAACAGAATGTATTGCTCCTGATTCTCCCTTCACTTACATGTTTCTTATCAGAGTTACTCCATTGACTCTGGCTGAGTGCCTACTGATTTACCCCCCGGCTGTGTCTAGACTGCAGCCCTTTTCCGTAAAAGGGATGCAAATTAGACACATCGCAATTGCAAATGAAGCGGGGATTTAAATCCCCCCGCTTCATTTGCATAAACATGGCTGCCATTTTTTTCCAGCTCGGAAAAAAGCGCCAGTCTAGACGGGGATCTTTCGGAAAATAAAGCCTTTTCCGAAAGATCCCTTATTCCTTATTTTAAGAGGCATAAGGGATCTTTTGGAAAAGGCTTTATTTTCCGAAAGATCCCCGTCTACACTGGCACTTTTTTCCGGCAAAGCTCCGAGCTGGAAAAAAGCGGCAGCCATGTTTATGCAGTTAAGAAAGCTTTTTTTCCTCCTAAAACAGTGTGTTTTGCTTGAAGTGTGTGGAAAACACCAGCTCAGTATACAAAGGCTTGTGCATGGTTATCTTTGCATTGAGGGAGGGGAAATAAATGTGTACCAGTCAGCCTTTTGACCAGAGCTGGACAGTAAAACTCTAGGGTCCTAGGCTGTGATGGAGCCTCTCTATTGTTAGTTCATGGGTGGTTGAGGAGAAGCCATCATGTAACTGCAGCTGGGTGCATCCCTGCCTCTGAATGCTGGTGACAGTGCAAGACCGGTAACAAAAGAAGCAAAAAATTGATTGAAATCATTGTGGGACCTCGGGCCTTCGCCAATTTTTCGGTTACATCTGAGTTTTCATCTGCATGACTGGAGACTGGGGTAGCTTCTGTAATTAGTGATTCTACATTATGAAACACTGTTTACAGTCTTTGCATAGATTAGAGGTTTTGAAAGTTGTAATTAATTCTGTTACTGTAAAGTGATTTTGCTTGGTCTGAGGTTTAGTTTAACCTTTGAATTGGATGTTTATCTCTGTATAGGAGATTTTTGTATTCCTGTTTTTTCTTATGTGTCTTTGTATACAATAACCAGGGCTCAACAAATCAGTGAATCAGCCAGTCGCCCCATTCACCGGCGGCACACACATGCGCAATGCGGGTCTGGCGCATGCGCAGTGCAGGGCTGGTGAGTAGATTTCACTGCAGTTTATCAAGCCCTGACAATAACCATAATCAGGCTCAGCTGTAAGCTACCTTTTCGTCCAGTTTTAGATTCACCTTTAAAGGCTTTTTTGTGATAATAAACTTTTAATTTTCATTGTTTAATAATCTTTTTATCTAATCTAGCAATCACTCGGTGTTCATATTAATAATAATGCACCAGTTATTAGAGAGATTTAATAATGCAAACATGTTAGCAGGCAAAATTTCAAGACTTTGAAATAAGGCTAAAAGGGCCATAATACATAACACCCTCACACCATTATTATATAATATTCATTGTGAAGTATATTCAATTTAAATTTTGTATAAACAATAGCCATAGCCTTTAGTGAATTAATTTATTGTGTGTTACTGTGTTTTAAAAGAACCCCTTTATAAAAATGAAGTGAAGATTTGAAAAGTGGTGCAAGTAAGAGATGGCAAAAGCAACAGAGTGAAGCAGCAGTTAAGAGTTTAAAGCCAATAACATCATTTCTTGTAGAAAAGATGCCTCGGCCATTAGAAGGTCACCCATAGTGGGTTGTACCCATGAAAGCTCATGATATCATCTACATGTTTTGTCAGTCCTTAAGGTGCTGCTAGACTATTCATTGTTTTTTAAGTTTTTCCATACTGACAGTGACACTTCCAGTTCTGATGATGAAAGACTCAATACCTGCACATGAAACTTCAGTATCACATAAAGATAACTATGTTACATGGAAATCAGCTAGTAGAGCAGCACTAGCTGACAGTTCAATTGAAAACTTACTCCTAAGTGAAATAAACACAGAAACTGATAAGTGGAAAAAAATCTTTTAGCGCATATTGAATGTCATTCTTTTTTTTTCTGAAAAGGGATTGGCTTTGTTTGGTTCCAGTCAACTTATTGGTGACCCTGCAAACAGAAACTTTTTTGGTATACTTGAGCTTCTCAGCAAGTATGACCCACTTTTATCAGGCCATGTTAAGCACGTTTGTGAATCACAAGAGAGCTGAAAACTAAGTCCATTATCTATCTACTAGAATTCAAAACAAGTTTATTGAGCTATGTGAGACATTTGTGCGAATAACATGACAATATGACATTTGAGGTACTTTTTTCAATTATTATTCATGTAACTCCAAACTGTCCTCATAAAGAACAGATGGCCTTGGTTGTTCAATATGTTAAAATTACAGGAAATTCAAAGGTTTCAATTGAAGAACAATTAATTTTGTTCGATAATTTCACACAAAAAAAGTGGAAAAGAATCGCAGCTCATGTATTAGAAATTCTGGAAGGCTTCAAATTAAATTTTCAAATCTGCATTTGCCAAGCCTATGACAATGGATCCAATATGGCTGCAAAATACAAAAGAGTGCAAGCAGTCCTTCTTGAGCAAAATCCAAACTGTATTTTCTCCAATTGTAGCAATCACATACTTTGGAACAACCAAGCAATTTTACAACCTCTTCGGTAGCAGTCCTCAAAAGTGGAAAATTCTGAAGCACCATCTGCCTGTTTCCCTTTACGGCATGTTGACAATGAGATGGTCAGCATGAACTGATGGCATTAAACCAGTTATACAGCATTTGGACTCTGTGAGAAAGGCTTTAAGTGAGCTTGAATCTCTTACACTCACAGCACATGCTCACACTGAGCTTAAGTCAATTCAGAAGTATATATCCAAATTTGAATGCATTTTAATGACTTCGATGTGGATGAAGCTGCTAAAAATGATCCATGAAACTAATCTTATAATTGAAGCATCCAATGCTACATTAGATGTTGAGGGGGATAACACTGAATTACTTCTTAACGATTTTCAAAAGATTCATGATCAATGGGAAACAATCCTTTCTGAGTTCAAATCAGTAGCACACGATATTGACGTTTCATCTGCATTTTCCACCAATCGCAGCCTAACATCTCAATTTAATGCAGAAAGGCACTACTGAGTCAATGGTTTGGGGGAGAGAGTGTTATTATTGACTCTATCAAATCTGGTCTTACATGTTGATTTGAGTCACTGGGACAAATTTGTACACTTTTTGGATTCCTTTGGGAGGTCAGAGACAATCTATATTCAGCGACTGAACAGTTTCAACAAAGGTACAACAATGAAATTTCAAGAGACGAGATTCTCTGTGACGAGACCGTTTTCCTGAAACATGTACATTCCATCAACTTTAAATCAGACTGCAAGCCAAAAGAACTGCTTCAAGAAATATTTGATCTCAGCCTGT
Organism: Pelodiscus sinensis; assembly: GCF_049634645.1. Classification (NCBI taxonomy): domain Eukaryota; kingdom Metazoa; phylum Chordata; order Testudines; family Trionychidae; genus Pelodiscus; species Pelodiscus sinensis. Next base: position 17,585,355 of record NC_134714.1, on the reverse strand, counting down.
TGACTGTTCTTCCTAATATCACAATTGCATTACATATTTTTGTCAGCCTTCCTGTATCAGTGGCTTCAGGTGAATGCACATTCATCGTGTTAAAACAAGTAAAGAACTATCATCGTTCTACAATGGGACAAGAGCATTTGAATGGGCTCACAATGCTTAGCATTAACAGTGATGTTGCACATAAATTAGATTTTTCTTCAATTATAAATAAGTTTGCACACAACAAAGCCAGAAAAGCATTCCTAAAATGAAGAGTTTTGCTTTCAGTGGAAATTCACAATTAAAGATACATTTTTAATATACATTCTATTGGTATAATGACTTAATTGTTAATAAATAAATGTCTCAAGTGTTAATTTTCACATATTCTTTTGGTTTTAGTATGACCCTGTGGATGAGGCCCGGGGGCTTGGGGCTCTAAACTCAAAATGACCCAGGCCTCTGTCATTCTCTGAGAGGGCCTGCTCATCACACAGATCTTTTTACTTCATCCAGTGATACAGATGTTCAACATTTCTGAAAATCAGGAACAAGTCATTTTACACTGATGTCCCCAAGGTCACACTGGTAGGGATTCAGGAATAGAACCACTTGTGTGTGAGTTGAACTACACAACCCTCTTGTGTCTCATTTTTAGTAGAAACATTGCTCTGCCTCTGCTGGGGTGATTCCCTTTTTACTCTTACAGTGCTGGCACCAATTTCCAATCACCGATGCAGGGCAAAGACAAGTTGTGAGCATGTTGCTCGTGCCCCTCCTCCCATACACCCGTGCAAGGCTGGCTGATGTGCTACAGCTCCTGATCTTTGTTTTCATTCCATTTTCTAAGTCCACTCAACTGCATCTGTATCCCTTTAGGAAGACACAACGATTGCCTTCCGCACCAAAATGCTACTACAGTAGAATCCCAGAGTGATGAACACTTTGGGAATGGAGGTTGTTCATGATGCTGAAATATTTGTAACCCTAAACTAAATATTCTGGTTGTTCTTTCCAAAGTTTACAACTGAACATTGACTTAACACAGCTTTGAAACTACTATGCAGAAGAAAAATGCTGCATTTAACCATCTTAATTTAAATGAAACAGACATAGAAACAGCTTCCTTACATTATTTATTGTTGTTGTTGTTGTTGTTATTATTATTATTATTACTATTATTATAGTTTCTGTTTAACATAGTACTGTACTTATTTTTTGTTTTGTTTCTGTTGCTGGCTGATTGCATACTTCCAGTCCCTAATGAGGTGTATGATTGACTAGTCAATTCATAACTCTGAGGTTCTACTGTATGTTGCCAGCAAAATGTGCAAAGCTAAATTGGTAAGAGCTCTGGTAACCACAGAGATCTTTAAAATCAGTCTTGACATGCTGCGTGCAGCCAGTGCATGATATGTTTCTATCTGTGACACAGATACTTATAAGTTGGCACTCTGAAATACAAAGTGCCTCTGCACTGAAAACTAATTCACTGTCCTTACTCCAGAGTAGGATGAAGCTGTTTGCAACAGTCTGTTGTCTTTCCTGTGAGACTTTAATTTCTATGAAAACCTAGTGGTTAACAGTATAGACACTATATATTTTGTACTTTCTAAAATACAATGAGGGAAACTACATTTGGCCACCCTTAGGGTATGTCTAAACTACATGGCTCCGTCAACGGAGCCAAGTAGATGAGTTTACTAGACATAGGAAAATGAAGCGGCTATTTAAATAATTGCCGCTTCATTTACATCAAAACGGCCACCGCGCTGTGCCGATCAGCAGTTTGGCGGCACAGTGGGGCAGTCTGGATGCTCCGCAGTCGACAACAGAAGTCTTTGTCGACCGCTCCGGTAAACCTCATTTCACAAGGCATAATGGAGCAGTAGACAAAGGCTTCCGTTGTCGACCGCTGAGCGTCCAGACTGCCCCGCTGTGCCACCAAACAGCTGATCGGCACAGCATGGCGGCCATTTTATGTAAATGAAGCGGCGATTATTTAAATCACTGCTTCATTTTCCTATGTCTAGTAACCTCATCTACATGGCTCCGTTGATGGAGCCATGTAGTCTAGAAATACCCTTATTGTGTATTATGCTTTAGATAAAGGCCTTGAAGTAGCCTGTCAAAGGTAAAACATATAATCACAATGAAAACCAACCCAAGAATGTTCAAATATATCGGAGTCTGATTTTATGTTAATTTGTTAGTCAGGTGGACATTTGGAATGGATGCCATAAATCAGGGCACTTGACTTGATTTATTAAAATATTTTTCCTTTTTCACCTTAGGCAAATCACCTCACTTCTGTATGTCTCTGTTGCCCAGCTCTTTAACAGTGATAGTAAGGTTTATTTACATCACAGGAATTCTTATCTAATGTATGACCATTGCTTTGACACTATAAGCTGTATATACTGTAAGGCTGTGTCTAGACTGGCAAGTTTTTCCGCAAAATCATCTGCTTTTGCGGAAAAACTTGCCAGCTGTCTACACTGGCTACTTGAATTTCCAGAAAAGCACTGACGATCTCATGTAAGATCGTCAGTGCTTTTCCAGAAATACTATGCTGCTCCCGTTCGGGCAAAAGTCTTTTTCCGAAAGACTTTTGCGCAAAAGGGCCAGTGTAGACAGCAGAGATTTGTTTTCCACAAAAAAGCCCCGATTGCAAAAATGGCAATCGGGGCTTTTTTGCGGAAAACCGCGTCTAGACTGGCCACGGACGCTTTTCCGCAAAAAGTGCTTTTGCGGAAAAGCATCCTGCCAATCTAGAAGTGCTTTTCCGAAAATGCTTTTAACGGAACAGTTTTCCGTTAAAAGCATTTTCGGAAAATCATGCCAGTGTAGACGTAGCCTACGTGATTCATATTGTTATTATGTAACAGTATGTCCAAGACTGTGATCCATAGATCACCAGTGGTCTACCTGGTACTTTTTGAGGAGCCATATAGTGGAAAATGTTGAAAATCACAGGATAATGGGAGGCTGGGCAGCAGGGTTCTTCATGGGGCAGGAAGGGAGGAAGGAAATCCCAGTTGGAGAAGAACTATCACATCTTTTAACAAGAGGAAAGATATAGTATTAAAGTATGACAGTATTTTCAGCTTGATCATTCTCTGTTTATTCCCCAGATTAATCTACGATATTAACTGCCTACTTTCCAAATTAATTATGTTGATACTTTATCTATGCAGCTTCAGTTATTTTAGGTTTAGGAGATTACTTATAGCTACCCTGCAATAATCATAGAATCTTAGTGCTGGCAGCCATATTTAAATTATAGTGGAAAAGCAAGGCTTTGCAGCCTAATAACATGGCCAGCAAAACACATGTTGAAATAAGAAGGAAAAAAAATCCCCCTAAAAATAACTAATTTGTGCAGAATTTCTATAAAAACTAAAAATCATTTTACCCAGACATGAATACTTTGATGTCCAACTCAAATTCCATTGCTGGGTTTTTTTCTACCTTCAGCATGCTCTAGTAAATGCCTTTGGTCTTGGAATTCTATTATCAGGTCAAAGGCCATCCTGGCTGTAATTGAATAACAGCACAGACATTTGCCACAGACATTTACTATGAAAACTGAGAAATTCAGAGTGCCATTGCTAGTTTTCAAACAGTATTCTGCAAGGAAATAAAGGTTGGATACATTTAAAAGCCCCATAAAAATAGATTATAGGAAAAAAAGATGCCAGGATGAACCACAGGTTAAAAGCTAAGAATCCCCTGGACAGGAATGCAATGACAATGTAAATGCTCCCCCCTCCCCATTCTTTTGCATTACACAATGTCTGGGTAATGTATTTTCAGTTCACAAGGATTATATTGGGAACCACTGGGCTTTCAGTATTAATCAGTGTAACGTATTAATTGTAATGATATTTGGGGGGTCTTAAAAAGTCTGTTTGTGGGCCAGACCACTGCTTCCTGCAGCTTCCATTGGCTGGGAACAGCAAATCATAGCCAATAGTAGTGGCGAGCAGCTGTACCTGCAGACACTCAGGTAAATAAAGCATCTGGCGGCCAGGAGCTGATCCTGGCGAACTATGTCCAACCTACAGGCTGCTTATTAGCCAGCCCTAGCTTAAGCCAAGTCTGTCACTTTTAAAAGGGTTAGATGGGGCTGCAGTGTTAATTTCTCTATTTGTGTGTAAGCAGGGGCTGAACTGCTGCTTGCTGTCAGCCAGCTGAAAGGAGGGGTGGGTGTGCCCACTACAGTTGTTTAGCTCTACAAGGTAATTAACTGTTAACTGTTGACATGTAAATACTGCTCAGGAGAGAATCCAAGGTGTGGCTATGTAAATCCCATTCAGCCAGGGCTGATGGAGGGTCAGTGTTGGAATGGAATGTGGAGAATTGTATATAATTTGGGACTGTTGTGGGGGTCACTAATCATGCTACCCCTAAATGTGGGAACTGTAAAACATGCCACCAGTGCTTGCAGGAGAGACACCACCATCATGGTAAGAGGTCTCGGAAGAACAAGCCTCCCCCCTTCCAGAGTTGAGTGGACAGAGCTGGGGGAAAGGGTTAAAGGACTTGTGTCAGCCTGCTTCACACCTACCAGGTGTGAGCTATAAGACTGGCCCAGCCTGCACCTTTCCCCCTTTGTTTTAAGGACAGACCTAAAGCAGACTCCCTGAGGAGTCTTTTTGTTTGCTAGTCCAGTGAAAGCTGGATTCATTTGAGAGCTGAAATCACTGGTTTGGCTGAGAGTTGAAATCACTAAGCTGAAATCACTGGTTTGGCTGAGAGCCAGACCTACTGCAACCAGTAGAGTGGCAGCAGGCGAGGAGCGGCGACTAGCGGCGTGGCGTGGCGCGGCGGCAGGCGAAGAGCAGCCATCAGTGGCGTGGCGTGGAGCGGCGGCAGGCGAGGAGCGGCCATTAGCGGCGTGGCATGGAGCGGTGGCAGGCGAGGAGCGGCGACCAGTGGCGTGGCGTGGAGCGGCAGCAGGCGAGAAGTGGCGACAGGTGCCCAGCGGAGCGTCCAGAGGTGTGGGACGAGACAGCTGGTGAAGCGTAGCGGAGTTTTCGTATAAGGTGCCCCCTATCTATCTCCCCATCCCCATTTCTACCCAGGTTGGGAGGTGAAACCCTGCGGGTGAACTTTGGGACTCTGGGTGGCACAGAGACTTGTGGGGACAGAGACTTTTGGGGAGTCGGTGGACTTCGGGCGAATCTTGGCCGGGGTGGGGGCTCATGTTTGGGTTATGAACTCTGTTTGTGGTGTTTTCCCCAAGCTAATGCCGTATGAATTCTTCCTCTGTTTCATTAAATGTTCTTTTCCTACACTCAGACTCAGTGCTTGCGAGTGGGGAAGCATTGCCTCTCAGAGGCGCCCAGGGGTGCGTGAATTTCCCAGATCACTGGGTGGGGGCTCGAGCCGGTTCTTTGTGAGATTGACCCCAAGATATTGAACCCAGCCCTGGTTCCTGCCAGGCCTACCCGGCAAAAGGGCTACATTTTGGGGGCTCGTCCGGGATTTACTGGGTCAGTACCCCTCGCAAGCACATGTTGAGTGAGTTGCTGTTGTGGGAAATAATTGTGATTTGTATTTGAGGGCATTACTGTTTGTATCATGGCTTGTCTGTCAGGTTTGTTGGGCCCTGGCCCAGAAGCCTCTAGCTCAGAGGCAGCAACCTCAGCAGATGATTGGGCAAAAGCCCTGGGGCAAATCTTGGAGAAATGTGTGCTATCCCATGCTATGGCAAGCTCCTATTGTAAGTTAAGATTATTCCCTGGGGAAGAGGAGTTTGAACCCTGGCTGGAACACACCACTGAAATGCTAGAGCATTGGGCTGTGCCAGACAGAGAAAAACGAAGATATTTAGTAGACAGTCTCCGGGGCCCAGCTTTAGATGTGATTCGCACCTTGAAGCTCACTAACCCTGAGGTCAGTGTAAAGGACTGCCTAGAGGCCCTCACTCACACCTTTGGGAGCATGGAGGGTCCTGAAGACAGTTTTTGTAACTTTCTCAATGCTAAGCAGCACCGAGGAGAGAAGCTCTCAGCCTATGTACAGAGATTGGAGAAGTTGCTGCAGAGAGCTGTCATTAGGGGAGCCGTGACTGCTGAGCAGATGGACCAGACCAGATTGGCTCAAATTGTAAGAGGAACTCCATATTACAGCCCGATTCTACTACACCTCCGGCTAAGAGAACGACTGGAACACCCCCCAGCGTACTCCCAACTGATAAAGGAGGTCAGAGAGGAGGAAGAAAGGCAGGCTACCAGTGGGCTTTGGGAGGCCCAGAGGCCTAAGCCAACCAGTGCTGCACCCCGACAAACAGCCGGTGTGCTCATGGTGAACACCAGAGGAGACATTGCCCAGCAAGTTCAGGTCCTGACAGAACGGATTGCTGAGTTGCAGAGAGCCATTGACCAAGCGCGGATTTGCAGGGATGAGGAACCTCAGGCTGTGGTGATGGATAAGTCAGCGCCTGGAGCTGCCATCCCACCCAGCCAAAAGAGGAGAGGATCATTCTTCTGCTACCGGTGTGGTCAAGATGGGCACAGGGCTGCACATTGCCCAAATGAGGAAAACCCCAGTTTAGTTTATGGAAAGCTGAGAATCAGTCATGAGACGGTCGGGGGACAGGGACCACCCAGACCCCCAGGATTTGACGGATTCCCCAGAAGAGACCACTCAGCTAGGATCCCTTCAGGACTGATAGGGCCTCGAGCAGAGGTCACTGTAAGGATTGAAGGGGCGGAGTGCAAAGCAGTGCTTGATACCGGATCTCAGGTGACAATTATATTCCAGTCATTCTACCAACAGGTGCTCAGGCACCTGCCTATCCAGCCATTGACTGGCCTTGGCCTGTGTGGTCTCAGCATGAATGAATATCCCTACAAAGGGTATGTCATAGTGCATTTGGAATTCCCTGAGGAGGTGGCAGGGGTAAGAGAAGAGGTGGACACAGTAGCCTTGATATGCCCTGACCCTAAAGGGGTCCCTGATGTGTCAGTACTGATAGGGACCAACTCCAGTCTCTTCAAGGTGCTTGCAGAATACTGCAGACGACGGGCTGGGGACCAATATCTGGATACCCTGATGATCCATACCCTTTGTGCTGAAGCCTATAGGAAGATTGAAGATGCTAAACAGGAGATGTCTGAGCTACCAATGGGTACTCTAAGGTATGCAGGCGCAAACCCTTTAGTAGTGCCTGCAAGGACAGAGCAGGAAGTGCTCGTCATGAGCACCTGGCTGAAAGGCAATAAACGAGTGTTCGCCATTGTAGAACAACCAACTGAGGGAGAGCTTCCTGATGGGGTCCTGGTCCCCTGTGGAGTTATAACTTTACCAGCAGCATCCCAGGACACAGTCACAGTACTGATTGCGAATGAAACAAGTCGTGATATTATTGTGAATCAAGGGCAAAAGATAGCAGATCTTTTCGAGACTGAATCGATTGTGAGTCCCCAGTGTGAACCGCACATTCAGACTATAGATCCATCAAGGTTTGACTTTGGAGATTCACCCTTGGACGAAGAGTGGAAGGATCGCCTGAGGAAGAAGCTCTCTGAAAGACCCAAGGTATTCTCACTGCATGAGTGGGATGTGGGGTGTGCCAAAGGGGTTGAGCATAACATCAGACTACATGATCCCCGACCTTTCAGGGAGAGATCTAGAAAAATTGCACTTTCAGAGATGGATGATGTGCGACATCACCTTCAGGAACTGGCTGCAACTGGCATCATTTCCGAGTCCCACAGCCCCTATGCTTCACCCATTGTGGTAGTCCGAAAAAAGAATGGGAAAATTCGGATGTGTATTGACTACCGCACCCTGAACCGCCGTACTGTGGTTGACCAGTACACAATGCCCCGAGTAGAAGATGCATTAGATTGTTTATTGGGAAGCCAGTGGTTCTCAGTATTGGATCTTCGAAGTGGATACTACCAGATCCCCTTGGGAGCAGAGGACAAGGAGAAGACCGCCTTCATCTGCCCATTGGGGTTTTATCAGTTTGAACGCATGCCTCAAGGGATCTCTGGGGCCCCCGCCACATTCCAGCGCCTCATGGAGAAAGTTGTAGGGGATATGAACTTACTGCAAGTCTTGGTCTATTTGGATGATCTGATTGTATTTGGAAGGACCTTGGAAGAGCATGAAGAGAGACTTCTTAAAGTACTTGACAGGTTGGAGGCCCATGGGCTGAAACTTTCCATTGATAAGTGTCAATTCTGCCGAACATCAGTGAAGTATGTTGGTCATATTGTATCCCAAGAAGGTGTGAGTACCGATCCGGATAAAGTAGAAGCACTCACTACCTGGCCGCGCCCCAGAAACTACAGAGAGCTTAAGACTTTCCTTGGATTTAGTGGCTACTATCGGAGGTTTGTGAAGAATTATGCCACCATTGTAAAGCCTCTGAATGATCTTACCAGGGGATACCCGGCCATCAAGAGGAAAGCTAAGACCAAGAATAAGGGGAGACCCCCACGACCTCCCGATCCAAGACAATATGGCCCCCTAGAGCCTTTTGGACCACGATGGGAGGAGGGATGTGAAAGGGCTTTCCGAGAGATCATTAGCTGTCTAACTCATGCTCCAGTCTTAGTTTTTGCTGACCCAAACAAGCCATTCCTCCTACATACAGACGCCAGTTTGGATGGTTTGGGAGCAGTCTTGTACCAAGATGTGAACGGCAACCGTAAACCTGTGGCCTTTGCGAGCCGAGGGCTGTCTGACAGTGAAAGTCGTTACCCCATCCACAAGTTGGAGTTCCTGGCCTTGAAGTGGGCCATCACTGAGAAATTTCGGGACTATTTGTACGGTGCTAATTTCCAGGTATGGACAGACAACAACCCACTGACTTATGTACTGACAAGTGCTAAGCTGGATGCTACTGGACAACGATGGGTGGCCGCCCTGGCCAGCTATGAGTTCAGCATACAGTACCGATCAGGGAGAAACAATGTAGATGCAGATGCGTTGTCTCGGCGTCCACAGCCAACAGAAATTGGTGAGATTCCTGTAGATGGAGTGAGAGCTATCTGCAACGGTAGTTATCAGAAATCCAAGGCACATGAGAGTCCTCATGGGTGTGTTGCAGAAACACTGGGCCTACCCCCTGAGAGTGTACCCTCTGTCTCCGTGAACTACATTATGTTGGACCAGTCCCCCTTGCCCAGGCTCAATGCTTCTGACTGGCAGAGAGCACAGCTGCAAGATGTCGACATCCGTAACACACTACTTGCAAAAAGAGAAGGGAAAAGCCCTAGTGCAGTTGCCACATCCACCCCTGAGGGTAAGCTACTGTTGCGGGAGTGGTGCAAACTGGAACTAATACAGGGGGTGCTGCACCGGATCACCGTAGATCCTTTGCAAAATCGACGAACGCAACTAGTGCTACCAAAAGAGTACAGAGCCTTGGCCATGAGAGCCCTGCATGATGATTTTGGGCATTTGGGAATGGAGAAAACCCTGGAACTTATCCGTAGTAGGTTTTACTGGCCCCGAATGGCTGAAGATGTACGAAAAAAATGTGAGACCTGCGCCCGATGTGTTCATAGGAAAACTCTGCCTACCAGAGCTGCTTATCTGGAGAATATCACCACCAGCAGGCCTTTGGAGCTGGTGTGTATCGATTTCTTGTCTTTAGAAGTGGACAGGAAAAATATGGGGAACATTTTAGTAGTGACTGACCATTATACCCGATATGCACAGGCATATCCCACACGTGACCAGCGAGCCACTACTGTGGCACGAGTTTTGTGGGAAAGATATTTTTCAGTGTATGGTCTCCCAACTCGGATACATTCTGACCAGGGGAGGGACTTTGAGAGTCACCTCTTGAAGGAGGTGCTACGATTGTCCGGAGTTAAGAAGTCCAGAACAACACCTTACCACCCCCAAGGTGACCCTCAGCCTGAGCGGTTCAATCGGACTCTACTAAATATGCTGGGGACTTTACGCCCAGACCAGAAAGCATCCTGGAGCCAGCATGTCGCATTTTTGGTGCATGCCTACAATGCTACAAGAAATGATGCTATAGGGGTCACCCCATTCTTCATGATGTTTGGACGAGAGCCGATGCTGCCTATAGACATATGCTTTGGAGTATCAGGAGATGGCGAGAGTTATGAGACACACTTGCAATATGTCTCCCGATTACGAGAAAAACTGCAGAATGCCTATCGCTTGGCTACTGCAGCTGCCCGGAAAAATGCAGACCGTAATAAACACCGATATGATGCGCGAGTGCGCCCACAAGAGCTCCAACCTGGGGACAGAGTTCTGCTACGAAATATGGGTATTGCTGGCAAACACAAGATTGCCGACAGATGGAAGGCAATGCCTTACCGGGTGGTGGAAAAACTTAGAGATCTACCGGTCTACAAGATTAAACCAGAAACTGGGCCAGGGCAAGTAAAAACAGTACATCGGAACCTTCTGCTGCCTGTGGGAGAATTGGTAGGCGCTCCTTACGAAATGGACCATGACATGGGGCCTCAGCGAAAAAGAAGTGTCCGGCCAAGTCAACCACCCATCATGTGTGGTGAGTCCTGTGAAGCTAATCTGCCTCTACCCAGCACCTTTGAGAGTGAATCTGAAGAGGAAGATGATCCCATTGAGTATACTGGGATGCAGACCAGATTCCGGACTCCATCAATGAGACATGGAGAGAGCTCCACTTCTTTGGCTCTGAATCCTATGGCTGAGGCATTTAGGCCTGTGGAAGGAGGTTCGGTGTACTCACCTAGACAAACCTTGGAGGATGAGTTTGTCCCATCTACATCTTCAGAACTTCTGGGAGAGGAACAGGCTTGTGATGACACACCTGTGTCAGTGGACAGAGAGTATGTTCCAGGGGAAGGTGTCCCCAGTGCCCTGGACATCCCAGCATCTCAACAAGAGGTGCAACGGCATGTATCTGAAGAGAGGGTACCTACACATAACCCCTTGTCAGCCCTACCCCCAGAAGAAGTCTCCACAGTTCCTGCTGTGCCTGTGCTCGATAGGCGTGATAGGGTTATAAAACCAGTGAACAGGCTAACTTACAATGCACCAGGAGTGGTTAGTGAGGATGTGATACACCTGGCACACAGGCTGGTAGAGGCCATAGTGGGGTTCCTTAGACCCTTTGAAGAGAACTCACGTTGCTGGTATAATCAGGAACATATTTTGCCGGGACGGCAAATTTTTGACTGGGGGGAGGATGTAAGCAGGGGCTGAACTGCTGCTTGCTGTCAGCCAGCTGAAAGGAGGGGTGGGTGTGCCCACTACAGTTGTTTAGCTCTACAAGGTAATTAACTGTTAACTGTTGACATGTAAATACTGCTCAGGAGAGAATCCAAGGTGTGGCTATGTAAATCCCATTCAGCCAGGGCTGATGGAGGGTCAGTGTTGGAATGGAATGTGGAGAATTGTATATAATTTGGGACTGTTGTGGGGGTCACTAATCATGCTACCCCTAAATGTGGGAACTGTAAAACATGCCACCAGTGCTTGCAGGAGAGACACCACCATCATGGTAAGAGGTCTCGGAAGAACAAGCCTCCCCCCTTCCAGAGTTGAGTGGACAGAGCTGGGGGAAAGGGTTAAAGGACTTGTGTCAGCCTGCTTCACACCTACCAGGTGTGAGCTATAAGACTGGCCCAGCCTGCACCTTTCCCCCTTTGTTTTAAGGACAGACCTAAAGCAGACTCCCTGAGGAGTCTTTTTGTTTGCTAGTCCAGTGAAAGCTGGATTCATTTGAGAGCTGAAATCACTGGTTTGGCTGAGAGTTGAAATCACTAAGCTGAAATCACTGGTTTGGCTGAGAGCCAGACCTACTGCAACCAGTAGAGTGGCAGCAGGCGAGGAGCGGCGACTAGCGGCGTGGCGTGGCGCGGCGGCAGGCGAAGAGCAGCCATCAGTGGCGTGGCGTGGAGCGGCGGCAGGCGAGGAGCGGCCATTAGCGGCGTGGCATGGAGCGGTGGCAGGCGAGGAGCGGCGACCAGTGGCGTGGCGTGGAGCGGCAGCAGGCGAGAAGTGGCGACAGGTGCCCAGCGGAGCGTCCAGAGGTGTGGGACGAGACAGCTGGTGAAGCGTAGCGGAGTTTTCGTATAAGGTGCCCCCTATCTATCTCCCCATCCCCATTTCTACCCAGGTTGGGAGGTGAAACCCTGCGGGTGAACTTTGGGACTCTGGGTGGCACAGAGACTTGTGGGGACAGAGACTTTTGGGGAGTCGGTGGACTTCGGGCGAATCTTGGCCGGGGTGGGGGCTCATGTTTGGGTTATGAACTCTGTTTGTGGTGTTTTCCCCAAGCTAATGCCGTATGAATTCTTCCTCTGTTTCATTAAATGTTCTTTTCCTACACTCAGACTCAGTGCTTGCGAGTGGGGAAGCATTGCCTCTCAGAGGCGCCCAGGGGTGCGTGAATTTCCCAGATCACTGGGTGGGGGCTCGAGCCGGTTCTTTGTGAGATTGACCCCAAGATATTGAACCCAGCCCTGGTTCCTGCCAGGCCTACCCGGCAAAAGGGCTACATGTGAATAGTCTTCAATGTCTCCTCTCTGTAATGTGCACATAATCCATAAATACAAGTAGCTTCTCCCTTTTTCTCAACTGTTAAATCCTCTTCTAGTTCTTTCAAAGCCAATCTCTCTTTGAAGTCATATTCAAAACACTTCAACTTCAGGTTTAATCACTAGCAACACAATTATTTCTCTCCATTAACCTGGGAGAACTATCAATAGTTTTTGGTTAGTCTCTAAGGTACCAAAGAGCCATTCCTTGTTTTTTAAGTTTATCAAAGGAGGAGAGAGCTGTTCAAACAAACAACTGATGCCAGCTTCTGGGGAGATTGTTAGTTGTATGGGAGTGTCAGGTAGGGTGCAGTACTTTCCATTTCTGTTGTGACTCATGTTGGCTATCAGACTCCAAGTTTGATACTAATGAGAGTATATAGATAGGTGTGAAGCATGACCACGAAAGGACAAATGATCCAAAGTCAACCTTAAGATCGGAGACATAATAGTAGATAATGTTTTGTGGGTTTGTGTGTTTACATATATACTGTTAGAGGTTAACAATGTGACCAAATGGTTCCTGTCAATATTGTATTCATCTCTCTTTGACGCAAAGAGGGCAAGGCATCTGTGAAAAGTAGCCCAGACATACTCACCACACTTCCTAAACTGGTGTTGTGATTTTCATTTAAATCCTGGTCATTAGTGTCTCTGTGAAATGTTTATAACTGTTCTGTAGCTGAAATGATGGATGTTCTGATAATAGGTCCTGGAAGGGAATGGTGTATTCCCCTAGCTAAGTTAATAAGCTGTGATGTGTTTTTGTCTCTTTAAAGGAGCAGAAAACCTTGCTATTTGTCTGGGAGGTTAAGGTGGGGGCTTAATACGTCAGAGCACATGTTAGGGAATCCAGGACTGGGAGTGTTGGGGTCACCTTGCTAGTTGTAACCCAGTCTAGTAGAAGCCAGAGTGGGGCTGTAGATAGCCTGTGGGGTTCAGAACTGCTGAATCAGGGCTGTCTAGTGGCACAAACACTCAGGACATCACCTGCATGCTTGTAGGCTGGCTGTGATGGCCCCAGGCTGGGAAATACAGCAGTGAAGTGTTGTAAGGCAGCCAAGATTACAGGGCAAATGGCGACATAACCCCTTACTGGTCTGAATCATGCCCCAGGATGTGACAACCATGCATCATTTTGGTAAAACATGATGATGATTTATCAGTTTCTAGTACGGTACCTGAAGGCTGATAACCGGCTCAGCTACAAAGACAAGCACAGCAAGAGTCTCTGCTGAAGTACAACCGATTGGCATTCATATGGGTGGGTTATAAAAACCATATTCCTGCCCATCATCAAGAATTCCGAATAACCTGTGTGATCTGATAGTATTTACTGATGCTCTATAGGAGCCTTTGGAAGGCAGACGAGCTGAAGGTGTGCTTCTAAACATGCTATAATTACTTTCTAAGGATTGGTGTAGATGCCTTTTGAAGTCTTTTTATTGACTATACTGGAGACTGCACTGGGCCATAACTCACAAACTTACTTTTTCATACGGATCTGTTGATGGATTGGACAAGGCGAGCAAAATTCATCTCTCATTTCTGATAGGTGAATCCTACTGCCAGTCTTCCTTTCTCCCAGCAGCATGTACCCAGAATCCCACCAATGTCAATGACACATCTGCATGTGTGTAGGAAATGATGAGTCAGATATTCTTCTGGATGCAGTGGGACTGATAGGAAGCCAGTGGCAGATCTGTGGTTCTCTGCCTGGACACAGCCCTAGCAACAGAGTAGAACAACCTAGCAGTGACTTTAAATCAAGGGCGGGCAACATATGGCCCATGGGCCAGATCCAGACCACCAAGCCTTTTGATCGGGCCCCCTGGACCACCCTGCCCTAGACCCTGAGGCAGGCTCTTTGCCTGCTGCAGCCCAAGGCTGCTTAAAACAGCTGGCAGCTCGCTCTAGGCGCTATGCACCCCAGTAGTGGGGGAGATTTTGTGTGTTGCCCCCACCCCCTAGCCAATTATGGGAGATGCAATGATGGGCCTGCAAGTGGGAGCAGCATGTAAAGTCTCCCCCAGCCCGGCCAGGGGAGTGCAGCGCAGAGCAACCCATGGAGGGAGCCTCCAGCTATTTTGAGCAGCCTGGAGCTGTGGCAGGCAGGGAGCCTGCCTCAGGGTCCCTATTGGGCTGCTAGCTGGAAGCCACATAAGGTAAGTGCCTCCTGTTCAGAGCCTGCTTCTGGCACCCCATCCCATCCCACTCCCCAAATCCCTGCCCCAGGATCAACACCCTCTGCTGCTCCAGGTCACCATCCAAACCATCTGCACCTCTCGCCCCACCCCAGGTCACAACTTCCTCTCAACATCCCTCCCTGATCCCTTCCCCCAGGCCAGAATCCTCCCCAGCTCTCATACCCCCTCCCTGACCCTGAACCCCAATCCCCTGCCCCAAGTCACAACTTTCTCTCAGACCCCACATCCCCTCCCAGAGCCCTTCCCCAGACCAGAATCCTCTCTGGCTCTCATACCGCCCCCCCCCTTTACCCTGAACCCCAATCCCCTGCCCCAGATCACAACCCCTTCCTTCACCTAAACTCCCTCTCAGACCCCACAGTTCTCCTGCATCCCAGTCTCCTACCTCAAGCTCTCTTCCGCACCCAACCCCCATTCCAGACCCTACACCTCCATAGAAAAAACTTACCAAAATCTTGGAAACTTAATCCCCATCAAAAATGATTGTCTGCCCTTGCTTTAAATTGTGCTTGCTGCCTATGCTTTGCAAAGGATCATCCACCAAAGCAGGTGATTCCCAAAGTTCATTGCACTCTTCGGCCACTCTCTGTCCCTCTACTGCTATGCATTAGCCAGCTTTATGCCTGCTAGTCATTTGCATATTCTGAGGCTGGGTATTACAGGCAATCTCTGCTCCAGTAGCTTTCCACCTTCATAGTACAAGATGCAAAACCAAATGCAGATGCAAATAGTCTCAAGCAGCAAAACTTGGGTAATTCTGCAATGCCTTTAGTCCCTCATTAAAGAGACCCCTAGATTACACAAAGCCTCTCAAATTAATATGACTGATATACTAGTAAATTGGAAACACTTTTCATTCTGTCTTAGAGACTGAATCCTCCATTTGCTGTTAGCTATACCTCCATTTGCTGCTAGCTACTTTACATCAATGTTTTATTTTTGTAGATCTTGCACAGTTCTACTTTGGAATTTGAACAATGTATAAATCATCTTGATTCACATTTCAAAGTTTATAATAAATCGAACATCTACTGGAAGTTAGTTTCTCAGGCAAGAGCTTTCAGACTAATGAGATGATTGAGTTCTCCTTATACTACACGCCAAAGGACAGGAATAAATGATTACTGAATTGCAGCCAAGAAGCACTTAAAATAAGAAAGAATCTAACGATTAGCCACCTTTGAAAAAGTCAGCACATCTGTCCAGGTTATGAATTAGACTCTTCTGCCATAAACATGATTTCAGTCCAGAGAAACAGATCTGGATCTTGACTTCTGGGGCAGAGGACTGAGTCAGCTTTGTCTTTTTCTTGTATGTACTGGGACAATAGCACAGAATTCTCTGTTGCTCAAGGATTAATAGTAGCTTTAATGTTAATCATTAAGGCTGTAATTTAACTTACAATATTGTGAAAATTGAGGATTATGCAATATTAGGCTTCTGCCAATGTTTCCGCTAATCTTTTCCATCCATGTGCGGAATATTTCCATCCATGTGCAGAATAAATTTTATGTGCACCAAAGCATGTGTGGATGTGCACCACCAGTAGAAACAAAAAACCTAGCAGTGGGCATTCTGCTAATCAGCTGGGAGACATTTAAATCTCTCCTGAGCAGCCTCAGCAGCACTCATTTACAGGGAACATGGGCTGCCACCACAATCTTACACATGCTGCAGAGGGGGTGGATCTGAGCCGAAAAATGTGGCATTTTGAAAAGTACCTGCCCAAATAATATGCACATTCCTGTTGCACATACAAAAACCTGTCAGTTATATGGAAACATGCAATAAGTGGACCATGTCCAAGACCATGCCCAAAACCAGGTTTACCCTTATTTTGAAATAACAAGCAGAGTGGCCACACTACCAAGCCCGTTATTTCAAAATCTGGGGTTGGTTATTTTGAAATAAGAACTCCGACTTGCCACAAGGAATAACGCTTATTTCAAAATAGTTATTTCAAAATTACGGTAGTATGGACGCTCTGCTGCTATTTCAAAATACTCCCCAGAGTAATTACTCCCCAGTGCTTCCTGGGGCTCTAAGTCAAGGTAGCAGATCCACATTAAGGATGCCTGTCTCAGACTCATTGCGAGGCTTCTCTGTAGTGTGGACATGCTATTTCAAAAGAGTTATTTCTGGAGTTATTATTTCAAAATAAGTTTCTAAATAATTTCCTAGTGTAGACATGCCCCAAGAGACATCAGGCTCCCAGCTGAGGGGAATTCCTGCAGAGACAGGCGTAGGTATCATTTGATACAAAACACAATAGGGGGGGAAAAAACAGGCAGAACAATGGTGTGGATAGTCTGCTGCTAAAATCTTTCACAGAAGACATGGGGTGGTGCTAGATGCACTACAAGAGAAGGGGCAGGGAGTATTTTAAAGGCAGCATGGCAACCGGAAAGTGTGGGTAAGGCAGACAAAGGGAGCAGTCGGGAGAGCACAGTGCACAGGGGCAGGCAGGGTGAGCGTAGGGAGGGATCATGCAGAGACACAGGGTCCAAACGGCAGAGCACTTTGGAAGGGGAAGTTTGAGCTTTAGACTAAGAAAAGGCACCACAGAGAGACTGAGGGCCCCCTGCGAGTGCCTTTGAAGTCAAAGGGCTAGGTTCTCAGTATCAGCAAAGTGCCATTAAAGTCAATAGAGCGACTTTGATTAATACCTGTGCAGGATTGGTCCCCAGAATTAAGCATGCTTTTTACCTGATGTTAAGCCAAACAGTCCAGACTTTTCTAGGCTTGGCCCCTGTCCGGGACAACTATAAAACTGGATGTGGTTTTGTGCAATAGCACACTGCATGAGCCTATTTTGAAGACCACACCACCCCACCCTTCTGCAGTGTATGCAAGGTCACACTAAAGGTGGTGAGGTGGCACACTACATAATGGCCTTTTCCATGCGACGTGGCCTCACGCTCACCATGCATGCAAGGTCACCCTGGCTTGCATGGGCTCACAAGGGTAGGCCCATGCCATTCCTGGAAGTAAAGCCAATATTCTGGAGACATGTCAGTAGCAACCCTGCCCAAAGTCCTTCAACTTTAATAGTCCACCATTGGGATCCCACCCCACTTCCCTACCTTCAGGGCGTCCCTTATCCTGCCATCCTAATGAAGAAGCCAGCTCCAACCCTGGGGCAGCCTGTGTTGGTTGTCTGGTCACTCCCAGGGTGGGGTGGGACGTGGGCTGCCAAGGGAGCGGGCGGCACATTTAGTCAGCAACAAGGTCTGAGATGGAGACCTGCTGATCTAAGCTACCCAAACAGAAAGCAACACTTTTGGCGCCTCTTTGCCTTTGATGCGTATCTGGGATTTAAAACGAAATACATCACTGGTCCTTTCATGAGGTCTGACCCAAAGCCCAGACAAATCAATGGAAAGATTCCCATGGGCTTTGGACAGGACTCATAGCTTCTTTGGGTCCCAATTTAAAATGCAGGGCATAGAAAATCTTATTAGCTTCTGAAGTGACATTTGTTTTGCTTTGCAAAAAAAAAAAAAAAAATCAGTGTCTCCAAGATGAAAGCTTCATTGGGGAATGAAACCCTTTTCCACAGCTCAACTCTTGCCTCTGACTTTCAGAAGTGTGATGCTCCTGCGGGGTTTTCTTTGCTGATGACAGTTTTTCCACTGAGGAGTGAAGTTTTGTTTCACTTGTCTTTGCACTTCACCCTCACATCTCTAAATTTCCCATGAACCAGATCCAATGGTATTGTTTTCACTGTGTGTTTTCACTCCTCAACTGGAATAAGTCAGCATAACTCCATTAGCTAGAGCGGAGCTACCCTGATTTACACCTGCTGGGGCTCTGACCCCAGGTTTTCACAGTAAAAAGAGTTTAACATGCTGATAGCTGTTTTCAATCTAAATGCAAAACATGCATCTTAATAGCAGTGTGCAGGGTTAACACTCTCTTGTGTAAAGGAAAGACTAGAGCTGCATGTCTTTAGGGGCAAATCTGTCTGCCTGAAATTATACGATATTGTACTGCATTATAATATTGGATATTCCATTTCTAGCTAGTAACTTTTGAAATGTCGCCATCTTGTTGTTTGCTAACAGGAAAATTCTCTCTCACACACACAGATTAAATCTAGCTGAATGTACATGTCAGCTTCCACTACTTTTTCCCTATTGTTGTCATATAAAAGTGACTGAGTGAACTGAAAAAAAAATCCCTGAAATGTCTATTTCCTGGAACAATTACAGTATTGATATTATGTTTGCCATCTTAAACTGATCATCCATCAGAGACTTTCTCCACTGTAGCCACTCAATATTTCACAGCTAAGCCAAGTATTCATGTTAAATTGAGATGACTAGCAGATGGCCACCTCCAACAAAGAGTAGTCTTTGAAAAGTTAAATGATGGAGTCTGCTTTTTATCTTCTCAAACAACACAGGCTGTTTTTTGGTTCCTATAGGAGTAAAAATGGAAAGCACAATTCTGCAATTGTTTCCTGCAGGCCAGTCTGTTTCCACTATTCTGGAGCCATGCCACTCACAAGAGCTCCTACCACTACAGCTTGTAAAAAAAAATAGTGAGAATTTTATGCAGAAATTTTTGAAAGCAACTAAATTTTTGTTTCATGCAATATTTTTCATTAAACTTTTAAAATGTTCATCAATATGAAAAATGTTCATGATCGGTTTTGTATTTTGGGGGGTTTTCCTCCTCCTTTTTCTCCCACTGGAGGGAATGAGGAGGAAAATGGATGAGGAAAAAAGATTAAAAAGGTAAAACAACAAAAATCAGATCATCACGAACATCTCATTTTGTCAAAAATAATCAGAAGATTTTAAATAAAAACATGAACATTTGGGGATTGCACAACAAAATTTCAGCTTGCTGTGCTCTCATTATCATTGTGGTTGCAGTAGCATGGGGTGGGGACAGGGCGAAGGGAGGCACACATCATGGACCAAGAGCAAGTTTATGAGAGCCTCAAAGCCAAAGAGGCCTATGGAAACAGAATGCCTTTCCATATGTTACTATATCTGAAAACATCAAAGCTATGTCTACACTATAGGCTTTTTGCGCAAGAATGGCTGTTCTTGTGCAAAAACTTGCAGCGCGTCTACACTGCACATGTGTTCTTGCACAAGTAAATTTACAGTAAGGCATTGGAACAGAGGGCTTCTTGCACAAGAGTTATTCCTCTCCCCATGAGGAATAAGCCTTCTTGCGCAAGAGCTCTTGTGCAAGAAGGCAGTGTGGATGGGCAACAGGGGTTTCTTGCACAAGAAACCCTATGGCTAAAACGGCCATCAGAGCTTTCTTATGCAAGAGAGCATCCACACTGCCATGAATGCTCTTGCGCAAAAGCACATCCCTTGCGCAAAAGCACATGGCAGTGTGGATGCACTCTTGCGCAAGACCTTGCACAAAAGAGTTGTTGAGGAAAAAGCCTGCAGTATAGACGTAGTTCAGTTACTAGGGATTCAGCAAGTGTTCAGTTACTAGGGATTGATGAAGGAAGGTTCCAACCAAAGCGGGTAACATGGTATTCAGCAGGCAAAATAAGTACAGAGTACCAAACAGGTTGGCCTTAGCAACAGGCACTGTGTTGAGTTAATCTGAAGTCGAAGCATGAAAACTAGCAGCAAATTAGCTTTACTAACACAGTGGCAATATGTCAATAAGCAGTAGGACTTCTAGATTTGTCAGACTTTGGATTTGTCTGGGAAGTTCTTTGTTTCCTGTTTAAATAGCTCCTGGGTAGTGTTTTGTAAAAGTCATGTTCTTGGACTTCTAACAGTTGGAGAAGAAGAGTTTTATAAAGTCAATTTTGAAAATAGAAATCCATCCAAGTCCCTTGGGTTTTGCAAAACTGAGCGGAGCAACCCCTGACTACTACAGATGGTTGGGAAATTCACACTGGAATGATTTTCTGATAGAAAGTGCCCATTTCCTAAAATCAGAATTTTCTGTGGAATTTTTATTTCCTTATTTTGACAAGATGACAGCTTCCCACTTGGAAAGTTCTTGTTAATTTCATTTCATTTTGACAGGCAGAAAATAAAATTGACAAGAAGCTTCCACAAGGATTATCAGGAGCTGAGCACCTTCTCTTCTTCTCACAGCCTGGCTGCCTCTCTAGCTACTAGGCAGCAGAAGGAATCAGTGAACAGGGGCACTCAGGTTGTGTCTAGACTGTGGTTTTTTCTGGAAAAAGGTACGCATATTGTGAACCACAATTTGTGTAACTTTTTCTGCTTCTTATATTGGAAGAGGCTTTTCTGACATTTGGCCTGTCTACATGGGGCCAAATGTCAGGAAAAAGCCCTTTTTTCGGTACATCCCTTCTTCCTCGTAAAATGAGATTTACAGGGATGCCAAAAAACCACGTCTGCTTTTCCAAAAAAAAATTCAGAAGAGCAAACGCGTTCTGTGGAAGCGGCAGAATTTTTCCAGGATATCTCAGTCTCCAGCAGCCTGTCTGGAAGACTCCTGTAAATTTCACTTTCCATCTGATAGCTGAAAATGATATTGACAAAAATTTTCCAGATAGACATCCAGGAAGATGAAGAAAAATCCATTTTTGTTCTCCTCAAAGAGAATTTTGGGGGAAATTCCTTCAGGAAAAAAAATGCATTTTTGATTTTTTTCTCTGACTTCAGACTTCCTTCAAAAACATCAGTTTTCTGAGGAAAGGTACTTTTATTTTCTGGTCAGTTTAAAGGTATTAAGTACCTTTAAAAATCTATGCTTCTAAAAATATATTTCAGTTCCCCATCTATAAGTTGAGGCTGATAGAATTTCCACACTTCACAGGGGTGTTGTAAGGATAAATACGTTACAATATCATTTAGACTCAGATACAATAGAAGTGGGGGCCTCATTTGTTTGGTTTTTTAAGGGAGCTAAACTCAGTTTGGATCTCATCTTCCAGCAGAACTGTTTTCAGCAGACATCTGTTGTCAGCAAAACACCACCAGGTGGGACCAAATCTAGAACCTCTGGCACTTAGTGCATAAGTCTCTACTGCTTGAGCTAAAAGCCAACTGGCTCTCAGCTAGGTCTGTAGAGGAAACTTTCTTTTTCTCTAAGTGGTCTCAATGCCACTACATGGGACAGTAAACCACACCCAAAAGGTGCGTGGGATACACCAGCATAACGTACATTCCCTAGATTTGTGTCTAACATTTACTACACACAATGGTGCTCAACATCATTTAGATTCAGTTCAAATGTGTTCTGCACTGGTTTAACACGCCCCACATCCTCAGCAATGGGTCAATCTGTAAGCGTGTAGATGGAGCTCTCTCACACACGCACCTCTGTGCCCACTGTTTGCCAGTTGCTTGGTGGTACAGTCCATTATACTGCAAAATGTAGGCCACATGTAATTCCCTCCCTCCCATGGAACAGTGAAATAAAGTAGTATAAGAGCACATCTTCACCCCATGGGCATCTTCTCATTTCTGGCCATTGCATCACATGGGGCCCACGTGCCTGGTACACCCCACTGATTTCTCTCTCAGCCTTGCAATGGCATTTTCCCCAGTTGGAGTTCTGTGGCTTGGCCCTCCAGCCAAGTCAAGTGAAAGTGTCACTCCCTCCTAGGGTAACACAATAAGCCCTATGAAAGTCCAAAACAAATCATCAAACTTCTCCTGCAAGAACCTACTCTGAGCCTGTATCTTTCTGCCTTCATTGTTCCCTAGCTCTTAAACCCACGCCCCACCAAAAAGACCTATAACTTCTACTGCCTCCCACAAATAGGTAGATTGAGGGAGCTCACGAAACCTAGCTCCTGCTTTAGCCAAGAGCCAGTTAGCTCTGCACCTGAATGGTGAGTAACATGACTAATGTGGGTTCTTCCCTTTGCCTTGCTGGTGATGGGGGTTAAGCCCCATCACAGAGCTAGTCAGCAATCCAGAATGATAAGTCCAAAGGTGATATGAACCTACCTATGAATTCTACCCAGGGACGACTCCATTTCCAGGTTTTGCAGAATCAGGCCAATCTCTGCA
Source organism: Pelodiscus sinensis (assembly GCF_049634645.1). Lineage (NCBI taxonomy): Eukaryota > Metazoa > Chordata > Testudines > Trionychidae > Pelodiscus > Pelodiscus sinensis. The sequence continues at coordinate 17,562,660 of NC_134714.1, read as the reverse complement.
TAAACAATCAAACCCCCCAGCCTTTGCAACCCGCGCCCAGCAAAACACTTCACTGCGAGCCTCCCTTCCCCCAGCGTCTGATCGCCTGACTTTAGCATAATGCGGTCCTCAGAATACAAGCAGCCAGCGCAGGGCTTACGGGAAGAAGTCAGCTGGGCTGATTCATAATTTATAACACAATGTGTTATGATTAAATCTGAAGCCATTAGAACAGTAGTGCCAATGACTAAGACAATGTCAAGCTGCTTGGAAACGTATGTGCCTGGCTGGTCCAGAATAAAAACACACACGCAGGCACACAGTATATGTTACATACACAGAGGCTTAATAGAGGTTAGGCAGAAAGACCATAGTGCAAGACTAAAAGAGCCTGACTCTGCTCTCTCTGTAAAATGAATAAAATCTCTGCCCACTGGAAGGCAGCACAGTTGCTATTTTAACCTGCTCAATCGGCCCAGCGGTAGATGGATTTTCTTTTCCCTTGCTTCAGCCAAATTGTACTCGGCTGCTTTGTACTGGGTGCAGAAGGGAAGGGGGGTGCATGGACCAGGCCCTTCTGCAGCTTCAAGGCTCAGCTGCAGTCCTAACCACCCCCACACATGCAGTAGGGAGTAGCACAAATCCACATGACACTGGCATCCCTGGTGTACCAGAAGCTATGCAAAATCCCAGTGATTTATCGTTCTGTTGATGCTGCTGCTGGCAGAAAGCTCCTTATCTAATGCAATTCTTGGAAGCCCTCCCCCCTTCACACACACACAATGTTTGTGCTAGCAAGTGCATGGAACACACTTCCCTAATGGAAGGTCAGTGCTGCAGCTGCTGACTCCACAGGAGTGCTTGCTGGCTTGTGCCCCAAACTTGTACCCGGTAGGATTATTTCCTACAGGACACTGGTGCTCAAACTTTCCTTGTCACACAGCCTCTCTACCACCATCACCAGAAATGGAGCTGGGAATGAGGGAGGAGCTGGAGCCAGAGGCTGCTCGGGCCTGGGGGCCTGCCCCACAGTATGGGGAACAGTGCCATAGGTGTACACTAATTGCTAGTGCACAGATCTGAAACCTTCCTCTTGCAAGGAGACCATGCCGTCTTCTTAGGAACTTTGGGTGCCGCATTTGCAAACACAGAACTCATCTGTGGTGACAGATCTTCTGAGGGGCTGGAGTGTGCCAGGGCAGCTACCATTTTGAGTATAGGCTGCTGCAGGCTCCTGCTCCTGCACCACCCCCTACTGAGACCCAGTACCCCCCGCTACCTCTGCATCCTCCCCTGTGGCCAGACACCCCACCCCTGCTCCTGAACCCACCCTTGTTCCTGCACCCTCCCTCCTGGCCACATACTGAACCTTCCTTTGCTCTTGCTCCCTCTCCCTGGACCAGACACCTTGCTTCCAGCCTGCTCCTGCACCCTACATCCTGCCCAGATCCTGCACCCCTATCCCTATCCCACTCACTGACAGCCCTGTCCCACACACTGAACCCCTCATTTTTGTCCCTACCCCAGAGTAGGGATGTAATAGTGTAGTCAATTAACCAATTAACCAATAAGCAAAAGTGTATAGGTCAATGCTCTAGCCTACACACATTCCCCCCTCCTCCACCAGTAAATTTTTTAGCAGGCTGGCCAGCAGCACAGGTCAGTCCCGGCTTGCGCTGGGTCCAGGACCTACCTCCACTGCAGCTCTGCATTTAAAGTGTATTAGAGCCAGGCAGCCCAGCTCAGTTCCAGCTCACTCCAGATCCAGGAGCTCAGACTTGCCCCTGCACAGAGGCACCAGTGCAGGGCAACAGGCAGCTAGTCTGTGAGGGGAGCTGGTTTTTAAACTGGCTCCTCTCGAGAACCAGCTCCTGTCTGGCACTCCACAGCGGCATGGGGCTCCTCAGGAGTGGGGCCAGATTGCACTGGCTGTCAGCCCCACCCCCTCCCCGGGGGGACTATAGAATAGTTGAGTAACTGATAAAAATTCATGAGGTTTAACTGTTTGATTTGCCAATATTTAACATCCCAACCCCAGAGCCTAAGGAGGGGGCACAAAATCCACTCACCCCAGAAGAGTAAATCTGGCCAATAGGAAGCACCAGAGGAGTGAGGTATCTCAGTTGGGGGCCACATCAGTGAGGTTTGGGGGGTTTGGAGGGTTTTTTTGATTCTCACTTGTGTGGTCCCCAAGTGATTTTTAGTGGCCCCCAACCCAAAAAAGGTTCCTCACCTCTACCATAAATAAAGAAAACATTGAAACCTTTTCTGTTGGACATAAATTAATATCTTATTTTATTTAAAATGAAGTTTGGTAAACTGACATGAGAAAGTTACAATTCTTAATCTGTTTAATAATTTAATATTTCCTTTCTTACTGGTGGAATTAAACCGTTCTTCCCAGCTGCAGCATTAGCAAAATGGCTCGGGTGTAATTATGTAATTAACAGTGCATTTCCACTAGCACCTGGTGGTCCACAGAAAGGTTTGCATTTAGCCAGGAGGGCCATGAGCCAAAAAGTTTGAGAACCACTGCCCTAAACAAACAGTTGACTTTACAATTATTTAAGGCCAGATTACTAGACCCTTCTTCCCACTGGTGAGCAGTGAGTTGCCCCTGTTGTCCCTTTGCAGTCAATAGAATCACTCAGAAGGGTGACCATTAGTAGAGGGTCGCTGTCTGGCCTTGCGGGAACTTTAATTTATTGCAAAAATACAACACTTAAAGTCACTCAGACTTGATGGGTTAAAAGTCAGATCTAGAGCATGGATGAAACCAAGAATCAATAAACCTTATGGTTAGCAGCACTGACTTGTGTGCAAAAAAGCAGCTTGACACCACAGGAATATATCCTTCTCTATTTATTTCCCAGTAACTAAACAGACTCTCTTAACATGCAGGGCTTGTGACCGAACCACTGCACAATCACTGTACTATTTTGGATATCAAGTTGTTTCTTGATTCAAAAATTGCTGGTTTATTAAACCAACCACCTGATCCTTGGGAACATGAAATAGTGCCTTGTCCTGGAATAAACATCTGTGCACAATATGTGGCATGAATACACATTTCTCTTTAGTTAGCAAACTCATAGCAGATTATTACATTTAACTAATCCAGGCAGGACTTATTGGGGCTAGATAGCTTACATGTTGCCAGAGGCCAGGGGTTCATAAGACAAATTATTTAATACTTAATTAGCTTCGAAAATGAAGTCTAGATGTAAATAAGAATGTCTAGATGTATATAAAAAGGCCTGCTAATATGTGTTACTAATTGGTCATTACATAAGGGTAGAAAAGTACCCTAAATTCAGGCCATCCAGCTGAGCTATCTCCAACCAAATGCAATTTATTTTATCTCATTCCCCATCTCTTACATTAAGCATTGCTTAGGAATTCTTTCATATTTATCTCAGTCCTGGTTCTGCTTCTTTTGCCAAAATGTAGGTGGTTTCCACAAATCCTGCTTGTTTGAAATCCTGCTGGAACATGTCTGGCAAAAAAAAAAAAAACCAAAAAAAGCAAAGTGAGGGAGCCAATACTTATATTCACAGCTGCTAGTAAGGACTGTCGATACCAATTCTTCCATAGAACTTTGGATAGGAAATATACCTTTAAAGCCCCACTGTGCCTGTCATGAGATGAGCTTCTCGGAGAATGACTTAAGCTTAATACCCAGAGCTAGCTCACGTATTTCATTATCTGTACAGAAATATTGTCTATTATCAAGTCTCAGAGGGGTAGCTATGTTAGTCTGTGGCTTTAAAAACAATGAGCAGTCCTGTGGCACCTTAGACACTAACAAATATATCATATCATGAGCTTTAAAGCTTGTGATATATTTGTTAGTCTCCAAGATGCCACAGAACTATTCATTTTTGTCTGTTATCAGTTTACCTCTAAGCATTCATTCATGAAACCAATGATACTATTTCCACAGTGGCATAGTTTGACAATAATCATCCACCTCTTTGCTCAGTGTTATTCCCCACCTCTGTCATGTCATTCATGCAAAATTTGGAAGTATGGGCTTTGATGCTGCAATGAGTACTGTGGGGTGGGGGCAGAAACCTTGTGAGTCTCCAGAGCCCCACGGCTTTTAATGGCGTGCCACATGGACACAAGAGTCTGCCCAGGACTTGTTCAGTGCAAGCTCGGAGCCTAGAGCAGTGTATGTCTGAAGAGCAAACTTTGATAGTACAGTGATAACTCCTAGAATTCCTGGAGTGGCATGGGCCATGGTTCATGGAGGCTGGGGAAGGTTAAGCCTCGCCAAACTTCTGATAATGCTCCCTGCTGCAGGCTAGGTCACAATGGGGCTCAGAATTCCTCTGGGCAGCCCAGGCTTAGGGCTGCTTAGACACCAGCCAGGGCTCAGGGCTGTGCCTGTGGGCTAGCAAGAGAGAACTGGGGCAGAAGGGACGAGGACTCAGATGGAAAGGGTGGCAGGGGGGCTTTGTGCAGAAGGGGCAGGTCCCAAACAAAGGCTGCACACACTTCCCATGGGGAATGGTTCTATAAACAGCATGGAGAATAACTAATGGGCCAGATGTCAGGACTTAGCTATCGAAACACTTTCCAGGTTGATTTTGGGAAAAGGCCATTTTTCAGCCTCTTTTATCAGAGTAAAACCAAGTGGGCAGGGAGGTATATTTTCATGGAGTGTGTTCCTGCATATAATCTCAATTTTCCCAGTAGTTTCAATGGAAATTTTGGGGGGTGCTGAGAATGCAGGTTCAGGCCGAAGGATCTGCAAAGACATGTGTGGAAATGTCCCATACCACGATGCTTTCCTGAAGGGGCTCAGCTTCTTAGAGCCCCATGTACTAGGTGAGTCATGAAAATTCACACACCCTCCCTGCAAGCAGAACTCCATGTTCATGCCGCAAACAAATATGTGTCCAGCGTCAAATGAAGAGCTTTGCCTAAGCAATGGATGTATTTGAATCTTTAGCACCATACCAGAGCATGTAAAATGGTAGGTATTTTACATTTGCTTGTTAATTTAGATTTGGAAAAAGAGCAATGATTTGTTCATTTCAAGTTTTTCCTGAAAATTTGTATCAAACATGTTCCATTTTGAGGCATTTAATTTTCTCCCCTCTCTCTCTCTTCTCTCATGTCCCCTTCTCCCTTGCCCTGCCACCTTTCCATTCATTTTGCAACTGAAAGAAGGTGAGAAAAGTAAAAAACAAATTAACCCCACTGCTTCCCTGCCCAGATGCAAATACGCTTCGCATTTGGGCTTCATAGAAAAAGTGCAACATTCACAAAATTGTTTCATTACAAATTTCACACACCCTATGTCAAAAAAGTCAATTTTTCAACCGTTTTCAATAGACAAAAAGGGACTGCAGAAAAACTCTGAATCCAAAATGCCTTTCCTTTAGGGATGCTCTAAATCAATACCTGAATGTGAACTCTTGCTTTTTGCGAGCATCTCTAAGGGTATGTCCACACTACAAAGTTAATTCGAAATAACAGCAGTTATTTCGAATTATCTTTAATAGGATCTACACAGGCAAACTGCTATTTTGAAATACATTTGAAATAGTGGAGCCCTTATTTCGAATTTGGTAAACCTCGTTCTACAAGGAGTAACACCAAATTTGAAATAGCTATTCCGAATTAAGTGCTGTGTAGACACTTACTTCGAAATAGGGGTCCTCCAGCCCTTCCCAGGGAGCGCTGGTGGCCACTCTGGGCACAACCAGGAAAACTTACTCTCCTCTCCTCCAGCCCCAAAGCCATTAAAGGGGTAGACTCTGGCCACAGTACCTGTCACAGTGCCCAGAGCCAGCAGTGGCCACCAGGCCCCCTGACCCAATGGCCCCAAAACATGAGCCAGCAAGCCACTGGCAGCCAACTCTCCACCGCTCCCCAGGATCAGTCTGCCAGCTGCCAGGAGCCTGACAGGAGCTGGAGAAGGCAGGCGCCTTCCTAGTCCAGGGTGGAAATCATGGACCTTATTCAGGTTTGGGGGGGTGCCCCTAACATTCATGATCTCCGCACTAGACAGAGGAATGTAGCCATCTATGGCAGGATAGCTGCCAGCCTGGCCACCAAAGGCCACATGTGAACCCAGGAGCAGGTTAGCATGAAAGTCAAGATGGTCTGGCGAGACCCCCCCATCCCTGATCCCTGAGCTTCCCCTCCCCCTTCTTCCCCTTGCTTCCCCCTTCCAGCCCCCTCCTCCCAGGTTTCCCCCTCCCCTCTTCCACCCTCTCTCTTCCCCTCTCCCATCTCCTTTTCCCAGTCTCCCCAGAGGTTCATCCCCTCCTTCCAGTTTTGTTCAATAAACCCAGTTTCTATTTTTGAACATACGTGTCTTTTATTTGACATCAAGAATGGGGGCTAGGGAGGCGTAAGTGGAAGGATGTGAGGGAGGAATGGGGCACGAGCCCCCGGTGGGGAGGACCGGGGAGACTCTGAGGGCTCCTCGGGGTGAACGCTTTCCCTCAGGGCCTCCTGGATCCTGACAGACCCGCGATGGACACCCCAGACGGCAGCCTGCAGCAAGTGAAGCTGGGCCGATGGCAACGACCCCATGAGACTCACCGGCGTGCCCAGGGGCAGCTCTGGCTCCATGTGGCCGAGTGCTATGGTGTCCTGAGTGCAGGCACTCATGGCACTCCAAGACAGGACTGCTTTGCTGTCCCTCATCAAGGTAGACAAGCAAGTGGGGAACCCTGAGAACTGTCTGTCCGGGGTGGGAGTAGGATCCCTTTAAGCCTGGAGCTCAGTTAGCCTCAGGCAGCAGCTCTACACACTAAGTCCTAAACTGATGCCCTGCCAGCACTTAACTTCGGTTCAGGGTCCACTCAATGTGGACATGCTATTTCAAATATTTCGAAATAGTTTTTGTGTATAGATGCATTATTTTGAATTAGCTTAATTCGAATGAACTATTTCAAATTAAGATAATTTGAAATAGCACTGTAGTGTAGACATACCCTTTTGAGGGTATGTCTACACTGCAGAGATTTTCCAGGAAAAAGTCCGTTTTTCTGGAAAAACTTCACTTACGTCCACACTGCAATTGTGTTCTTTTGCCAGAAAGATATAAACCTCTTTCTGCAAGGAAGAAGAGAGTGTTTTTTCAAAAGAAGGGGCCTCCAGTAAAAAAAGCACAGGTGCCCTGGTGCCCACTCCGTTCACAGCAATCAGAATGTAAATGCGAAATAGCGTCTAATGAATGTGGACACTATCTTTCAAAAAAGCACATCACTTTTTCGTTGTGCTTTTTCTGTGTGGATGCTCTGTTTTGAAAGAAGTTTTTCTGGAAGTTCTCTTCCGGAAAAGCTTTTCTGAAAGAAGCCTGCAGTCTAGACATAGCCTGGGAGTGTTTTATGCCAGGTATTTATATCTTCATCAGTTTGATAACAAATAAATAACTGGCCCCAACAGAGCCTTCAATTCTATAGACAGCATGAAAATAGCCTTCTAGAAAGTTTAAATGTTAGGAAATAATAGCAACCAAGATTTACCTTCCATTTCTTGTCTGCTTGTCCTTAAAACACTTGGGCTATGTCTACACTCACGGCTTCTTGAGCGAGTAATGTGCAAATGAGGCTAAGCGTGGAATATCGCTCATTTGCATACCTAATGAGCCACCATTTTTTTCAGAAGAGGCTCTTACACAACAAGGAGCATCTACACTGCCCCTTCTTGCGCAAGAAAAACCCTCTTGCGCAATGCCGTTACACCTATTAGTTTTCAGGAAGAACGGCATTGCGCAAGAGGGTTTTTCTTGCGCAAGAAGGGGCAGTGTAGACGCTCCTTCTTGTGCAAGAGCCTCTTCTGAAAAAAATGATGGCTCATTAGGTATGCAAATGAGGCTCAGCGATATTCCACACTTAGCTTCATTTGCATATTACTTGCGCAAAAAGCTGCGAGTGTAGACATAGCCTTGTTTTGGGATTCCTTCCAGTATTGGGTTCCATGCCATCTTTTCCCTCCTTATGGCCAACCAATATGATTGTTGCCCTGGATTTCCAAGGCAAGGGATGGAAAAAGGCGGTGAACTCCTCAGGGTAAGGAGCAGAGTGTGCCTTGTGTGGGTCAGGTGTTTGGATACAGTGCTCTGTAAATAATGCGTAAGATTCATAATGATGAAGAACAGGCCACTGTGGAATGGTTGCTTATTCTATATTCAGGAAAAAGCTTTTCCAATTGATCACCAGCCCTTTAGGATCAAAGGCAGCAAAATGAGGGCATATGCCACCAGCTAAACACTCAGCCCATTGGAGAGTGAGGGAGGTTGGCACTTTGACAGTGACAGGAGTCATTTAACTTGCTCAGCAAGACTAAGGAGCTAAATTGTATGTGTATCTGCACCACACATGCACACTCCTCCCTCAGATTGTGGGAGAGGCGGCTTGGTATCTTGTAATCAACAAAGCCAGTTCTTACATCGTAGGAGGGCTTGACACTCTGTTCCCCCGTGTAGTGTAGCCCCATGTTTTCTGAAGTGTAAAGCTTTCCTGTTTAAAGAATGCAAAGTATTCAACTCGCTCTTCTTCTGCCTCTGTAAAAGTTGGGGCCAAGACTTTCCAAAGTTCCCGGTGATTTTGGGTGCCTCTATTTATTGGCTTGAGATACCTTCAAGTGGTCTGAGGTTAACACACCCGCAGACCCCTCTAAGGCATGTGAAGCAAAGCACCCCAACATTGAGACACCCCAAATCATTAGTCATGTTTGAAAATGTTGGTGCATGTTAGAGTAGAGTGTAGAGCAGGATCACAAGGCCAGGTGCCATCTCATTAAACAATCAGATGAAAAGGACTAATGTATCCAGCAGGAAGTTATACACATTCTCTTTTCTCAAATGAGCAAATAGTCCATGAGCAGTTCCTGAGTTACAGCTACAAACTTGGGTGCTCATGATTTTCTCACCTATAACACTAGACAGGTTCTTTGCTTTGTCATATCTGAGGTGGTGATGGAATCTCCATCCCTAGATGTTTTTAAGGCCTGGCTTGAAAAAAACCCAGGCTGGGATGATTTAGTGGGGGTTGGTTCTGCTTCGAACAGTGAGTTGGACTGATGGTCTCCTCAGATCTCTTCCAACCCTAATCGTCTATGATTCTAATTTCTGTAAAGCTAAACCAACAATTTGCAACAATTCGACGGCACTGATACGTAAATCAGTCTGTCACGCACTACTATACGAGCACATTGTCAAGGAACCATAGCCTAAAGCCATTGAAGATAAAGTATTTATTTCAGACAAACTATTCCTCAGCAGAATTTGTATACATTGGTGTAGTAGTCCTCTTCTCTACTTCCTGAAACTAAGACAAATGCAGCTAGTTATTTCATCTATAGTACGCAGCAGAAATAACACCTTAAAGGATCATTTTCCTCTGCTGGCGAGGCCTAGAAGATCAATGACAATTGATCAAAATGAGATATCAGTGGATGGAGTTTTGTTGACAGGATTCACAGGAACCATCCAACAGGGAAATGATTTACTAATGGAACCATTCAAGTTAAATTCCATGGTCATTTTCTTGAGGGAAAGGAGGTCATAAAGGGGTCTATGGAAAGATAAGAGGGCCATAAAATAAAGACTGGGTAATTTTAATTTAATGTACAAGTAGAGGGCTGTGCCCCAGGCTTGCTATACTCACTAACCCCCTTCTTTCTGGCCGCTTTCATGGCCAGAGAGCCTGATGATGTCATTTTGACGCAGCAGGAAAAAAGTGTTATAGAGAGAGATAAAGCTGTACCTTGTAAGGTGCACAGCTGGAAGATGTTCAGTAGCTCTAGGACTTGCTCGGATTAATTAGATCTCACTAATTAGGTCTATTCACATTATCAGCAATGCTCTGGAAGTGATCATTCATGTTTTGGTTTAGGAGTGGCCTACTTTAGTTTTGTTTAAATTAAATAGGTACAAGTTTAAACTAACTCAAACTAAACCTCTCAAACCTAAGTATCTACACAGGGATTTGAACTTGTTTAACTGACTAGGTTTAAAAACTGGTTTAAGGTAAACCAGTGCAACTTTTCTTGGGTAACCAAGCCCTGCATATGTCCACAATTTAACCACTTCTGCTGGTTTCCATTGTAAATTATTTTCAATTAAATTATTGATTTCTGATCTAACCTATTTTTCTACAATTCTTGGGCAGTATCCTATAGAAGGACAGAGTTAATATAATGATGCCCTCTCAGCTCTCCCTGATATTTGAAGATTTATCTTCGATGGGAACTGTTTCAGTGAAGATCAGGGGAACTCCAGTTCTTTAAAAAGCTATAAGATATGTCAAGGAATATTTCCATGCTGTGCTGTGTGCCATCATCTATCTATAACAGCTTTGACATTTATAAAGGCTGCTTTACAAACACTTGTTCTCCAAAGTGGAACTATAGAGCTACCAAAGCAATGAGCGTTTAAATCAAGATGATGGTCATCTGGATAGTTTTTTGCAAACCTGCAAACTGAGCTTTCGACCCAGCTCAGGGTTGCGAGGCATAAGGGAAGTCTATGGGAGAATGTCTCCTGTCTATCTCCAGCAAGGGGCCTGCCACAGAAATTCAACTTAAGGTACATAGACTCCAGCTATGCTGCTCTTGTAGATGGAGTTGCGTATCTTACATCGACTGTCTCCCCCAGTATGGACCCAGCCTTAGTCTTTAATGCTGCTGTTGAACTAATGAGTGGAGTAGCACTGGCAGCAGTGGCTTCCCCTTTGAAAGCCCTCCCGTCACTCCCATGCTACTGAGAGAGGGGAAGGATAGGGAGAAGAAGAGGATGCAGAGCAAGAGCAAGGTGGGAACCTGTGGGGGCGAGGCTTAGTGGGGGACAGAAACATGCCATGTGTTCACCTTGTGGAGTCTTTACTAGACTTACCTTCTGACTCTGGAGCAAAAGAATTGGATGCTGCAGTAAAAATGACTGCAGAGTTTTGCAATCCTATAGCATTCGTGGTTAGTTAGTTTCTTCTAAAGTGCTATAGAAGTACTAAGGATTGTTATTGCAGATGGAGCGAACACTGCAGTCAGGGTGTTTCTCTAGTGAACTGGAATGATTAAGATGACAGTTAATAGGTTTATTGAGAAAACAATCAATTTTTCAACCATTTTGGAACCCAGGGTAGTATCTTACTCCACAAGTAGGCCCCCTAAAGCCAATTAACTATGGAGGGAATATCTAAACTGGACATCACAATCTCACCTTTAGCACGTAATACACAACTGCTTTAGTGTTCTTCAGCCAAGGTACACAAACCATGGGTGTGCTAGCTATACTGTACAGCTATGGCCCAGCTCATGGGCAATGCAGGTGTGTGCTGGATGACAAACACACACCCAGCCATGAGTCACAGCTTACAGGGATGTGGCTATGCGATAAAACTATGTCTTTGAAAGGGTAAGGTGGTGGTGTTCCAAGCAGAGCGAGGCTTTCTATGTTTCAGTAATAACACCACACACTTCTATAGAATTTAATAGCTGAGGATCTCAAAGCAATTTGGAAACACTGGGCCAAATTGTGCTTGCCAGACTGAGGCTGTGTCCAGACTCAGGGTTTTTTTCGAAAAAAGTAGCCTTTTTTCGAAAAAACTTCACCTGCGTCTAGACTGCAGCCACATTCTTTCGAAATTAAATCGAAAGAATGCGGCTTTTCTTTCGACGGTGGTAAACCTAATTCCACGAGGAAGAACGCCTTCTTTCGAAAGTGCTCTTTCGAAAGAAGGCGTTCTTGAAAGCAAACAGGCTTTTTAGAAAGAGAGCATCCAGACTCACTCGCTGCTTTCTTTCGAAAAAGCGGCTTGCTTTTTCGAAATTCCGCTTGCAGTCTAGACGCTCTCTTTCGAAAGAGGCTTGCAGTCTAGACATAGCCTGAGTGTCTTTAGAAATAGAGTAGTAAGATAGCTTAGCTCACTATCTAACTAAGCTTCATTCCTCTTGGTATAGGGGTTCTCTATAGTTCTCTAACAGGACGGCCGTAAAATCCTTCCTTGGTTCGTTGGGCCCATTGTCTGTGTCCTGCATTTGGTTTCTTTCCCCATGGTAATTTCCAGGTGGCAAAAGTTCAGCTCTCCTAGACCACACTCATTATGCTCTGCTGGATTTGTCCCTGAGGCATATCAAGATAGGGGAGAGAAATTATTATTCAAGGCTCTGTTGTAGCTAGGCACCAGATATTTCTCCCACCCATAAAAATACAGTGAAATTAATCACTTTCTCAGAGGTAGCAGGGGGATGAGCTATCATTCCATGAAACTGCCCTTTCAAACAGTCACAAGTGTCATCCTGGGCAGAGCACAGCCTATGCAGCAAAAAGGCATCTTCTGGCAATGTTTTTCAATGTAATCAATATTCACTTTTTCTATTCATCTTGTCAAGAGGAAATGACTAAATTGTTCAGCGTGTCTGGTAAGTGGCATGGCCCAGAATATCAAGCATCTAGCAGCTGATACCTATTAATGCAGTTGCTTAAGACGGAGTGATATAACTTTCTCTGATTTTGTTGTTTTGGGTTGGCTTGAAATGACCAAAGGAGGGCACCCTAAACAGCACCATCACTCTGACCGTGTATTATGTGTGTGGTGCCCTACAGCTAGAAACAGGGCTAGGAAAGGAAACTTATGGGAGAAAACAAGCACCCTCCACAGTCTGTAGGGAAAGGGATTGAGAGGGAGGCTGTTAAACCCCTAGGCCAGCGGTGCGCAACCCATGGGTTGTGACCCCCAATGGGGTCGCAGCTCTCTTCCGGGGGGGTTGCATTGCCGGGCTGGCCATCATTTTTTTTCCTGGCATGAACATAAGAACATAAGAACGGCCGTACTGGGTCAGACCAAAGGTCCATCTAGCCCAGTAGCCTGTCTGCCGACAGTGGCCAGCACCAGGCGCCCCAGAGTGAGTGGACTGAAGACAATGATCAAGCGATTTGTCTCCTGCCATCCCCCTCCAGCCTCTGACAAACAGAGGCCAGGGACACCAATTCTATCCCCTGGCTAATAGAAGTTAATTGGAGTTATCGTGGACAGTTCTCTGAAAACTTCCACACAGAGTGCAGCGGCGGTCAAAAAGGCAAATAGGATGCTAGGAATTATTAGGAAAGGGATAGAAAATAAGACCCAGAACATCTTACTGCCCCTGTATAAAACTATGGTACGCCCACATCTTGAATACTGTGTACAGATGTGGTCTCCTCACCTCAAAAAAGATATTTTGGCCTTGGAAAGGGTTCAGAAAAGGGCAACTAAAATGATTAGGGGTTTGGAACGGGTCCCATATGAGGAGAGGCTAAAGAGACTGGGACTTTTCAGTTTAGAAAAGAGGAGACTGAGGGGGGATATGATAGAGGTCTATAAAATCATGAGTGGTGTGGAGAGGGCTGATAAAGAAAAGTTATTTATTAGTTCCCATAATAGAAGAACTAGAGGACACCAAATGAAATTAATGGGTAGCAGGTTTAAAACTAATAAAAGAAAGTTCTTCTTCACACAGCGTGTTGTCAACCTGTGGAACTCCTTGCCAGAGGAGGCGGTGAAGGCTAGGACTATAATAGAGTTTAAAGAGAAGCTGGATAAATTCATGGAGGTTAGGTCCATAAAAGGCTATTAGCCAGGGGATAAAATGGTGTCCTTGGCCTCTGTTTGTCAGAGGCTGGAGAGGGATGGCAGGAGACAAATCGCTTGATCATTGTCTTCGGTCAACCCTCTCTGGGGTACCTGGTGCTGGCCACTGTCGGTAGACAGGATACTGGGCTAGATGGACCTTTGGTCTGACCCAGTACGGCCGTTCTTATGTTCTTATGTTCTTATGTTAAGTTTATGGACCTAACCTCCAGGAAATTATCTAGCTTCTCTTTAAACTCTGTTATAGTCCTAGCCCTTACAGACTCCTCTGGCAAGGAGTTCTACAGGTTGACTACACGCTGTGTGAAGAAGAACTTTATTTTATTAGTTTTAAACCTGCTACCCATTAATTTCATTTCGTATCCTCTAGTTCTTCTATTATGGGAACTAATAAATAACTTTTCTTTATCCGCCCTCTCCACACCACTCATGATTTTATAGACCTCTATCATATCCGCCCTCAGTCTCCTCTTTTCTAAACTGAAAAGTTCCAGTCGCTTTAACCTCTCTTCATATGGGACCCATTCCAAACCCCTAATCATTTTAGTTGCCCTTTTCTGAACCCTTTCCAAGGCCAAAATATCTTGGCAGGTGAGCAGAGCGGCATTTAAAGGGGCCGCACTTTTTTTTTTTTCCTTAACCAAAATTTTCCTGGGGATCACGCCGGGAAAAAGGTTGAGCACCACTGCCCTAGGCCAAACGTAAGTGAGTGAGAGCTATATTATGGGTCACCACATGTCAGAACCGTAACCACATAATCTCCAATGACAGCAACCAGAACCTGTGGGTGTTGTACAGATTCATGACCCTAGCTTCCGGACAATTAGCATTCCTTGTGCTCCGTTCCCTTGGTTATTCTTATGTTCTTGTGCGCATAAAGTCATTTGATCTAGTAGCTGGCATAATAATAAAACAAACAAATAAATTATTATAGTGTCCCTCAGTGACATACCAGTGAGATATGTATTTTTTCAGTGCAATAGATATGTGCACAAATCCAGCACACATGGCACCCTCCAGACAGTGGGTATGTCTACACTACCACCCTAGTTCGAACTAGGGTGGTAGTGTAGACATACCCAGTGTGTGACATCCAGGCATACTGTTAGTATGATAACAACTTGAGATCAATCGCTTTGGACAGACCTAACATTATATAGCCACCTATGCTCAGGCTGCAAGGGTACTTTTTGGTTTTATCATTTTATTCCCTGTTAAGCCATCTTGGATAGCTCTTGTTGTTTGGCATCCATCTTAGTGCCCTTTCTTCACCCAGGCTTTGGTGCCCTTTTTGATTTTGGAGCAGCTCTTTTCATGCTATGGCAGGCCCAGGTATAGGTCACATAACTCTGCCTAGCAATGGGAGATTATATAAGGCCAACTATCCAGGCACACGGGACTGTCTGTTCTAGAGATAGTAATGGAAGTTGTTTGTGCTGGAGGCAGAAGCACAAGCTGCCGCTCTAGAAGACGCAGTCAGAACTTATGTAGAGGTAGCTAGCAGATAGGAAGGCCGAGACCATCTTTACCTCCAGGGTTCTGTAGTATCTATGTAACATCTGAATGGTATTAGGGAGGGTGTCTTACTGCCACTCAGGATGGCAGCCTCTCTGCTATCCATCTTCAACTCACACTTGTACCCAGGATGACACAGGGAAGAAGACC
Organism: Pelodiscus sinensis; assembly: GCF_049634645.1. Lineage (NCBI taxonomy): Eukaryota > Metazoa > Chordata > Testudines > Trionychidae > Pelodiscus > Pelodiscus sinensis. The sequence continues at coordinate 17,547,421 of NC_134714.1, read as the reverse complement.
AAGAAGAGCTACTTGCCTGAAGAGGCCCTTGTATTCCTGATTCCAGGGATCTGGTTCTCCATCTGTGTGGCCGGTGCTCCTGTTCTGTCAGTGAAATGTATCCTTCCTGCCAACAAGAGATGGTACAGTGACAACTTGTACTATCTTAACCCTACCCCAGCCCTGGTTGGGGAGTTAACAGCTGAGGTGTTATTTTGTGTATACTTGTTCAAGTAGGGGGTCCTGAGTTTTACTTTGTTTAGTTTTATCTCTGTTGATAAATTTTATCCTTTTTGCACCTTAAGTTTTGTAGGATCTGTGTTGGGGTCAAAAACACCCAATGATAGACGCAGGGCATGGGAGTGTAAAGCTAGTCGAGTCCTTGGCCAGCCTTAAGCAAGACCAATGACCTCACACTGGCACCAATATCTTTTGTCCTCTCATCTGAATGTCCCTCTGGCGTATTTTCAATAAAACTCCCTAACGACTGGATCAGTATTATCAAGCTTAACTAATTAATTGCTTTACCATTGCACCTGGGAGTTCCATGCATGGATCAGGACCCTGCTATGCTAGGCACAGTACAGAAGCAGAACAAAAAGGCAGCTGCCACCCCCAGAAAATTTACGATCTGTCTCAGTCTCCAGATTAAAAACAACAGCTGCCTCCTCTTTGCTTTCTTCCACTTTGATCTCTTGCATCAGTTACTCTTGATGTCCAGTTTAACAGAATTCAAAAGATCCCAGATGTCAAAGGATCCTAATCAAATGGACACGTATATACCAGGGTGCACTTCTTTGGGTTACATCAGTGTAGGACTGGTTGAAGTATGGTTGGGATCAGGCACCATCTTTGTTTAGTAACTGAAGTGAGAGTCAAGTGGGCATTTGCTGTGCTGTTGTGGCTGCACTGGCCCCAAGATATTACAAAAGTGTCCTTCAGCTGGATGTTTACATAGTGATAAAAGTGATGCTCAACTGGTGCCAGAAGTTTAGTGCTAAATAGAATTAGCTAATTATCCTACACACAAAGAGAACTGCCTGACAAGAACAAGTAAGTACATGCTGTGTTTTCACAGATCTCATGACTGGCTTGCCGAGCCATGACTCTGATTTTTCAGTTTGACAATACAGCTCCCAGTGAGTGGGAGTCATGGGACTGGCCCTTCAGGAAGCTGTTGCGTTTATGAGATGGGGTTATACTAATCAAAGTGCAACAGTATCTGCGGGAAAGAGTGTTATGTGTGTAACACCATTTAATACCAAGGGGGAGAGTGGAGATTAGGCTTATTTTAAGGTTCATAGAAATGTGACGGAATTCGTCCAACTCAAGTCATGTTAGGATTAGAACTCAGGTCCCCAGAGTGCCCATGCAGCATCCAACCCACGCATGCACAGATGAGTGACAAGCACCCACGGTCTTACCTTGCAAAGTAAGGGAAATAAAAATTGGATTAGAGTTTACATAGGATTTAAGTGCTAGTCCAGTGGTTCCCAACCTGTGGTCCGTGGACCTCTGGGGATCCGCGACAGTACTGTAGGAGGTTCATGGGAAGTTTAGGAAAGGAAAAGTAAGGATCAGGCCCATCATAGGACTGGGACATTCTGCCAGGCGATACTTACCTGGGGCTCACCATTTGCAACTGGCCACACGCACGCTGGCTCCTGCCCTCAGGACGGGATCTAGGAGGAACTATCCGTCCTCCCACCACCAGCTGTGCTGCCATTTATGCTCCAGCCCTCTCCCTCCTCCCAGTCCCATGATGGGACGAATCCTTACTTTTCTTTTCCTTTTCTTTTTTTCCCTCTACAGGGCTCCATGGCCGGCCAAGGGTAGAGTGCCGGGGCAGGAGCTGCCTTTGGCCACAAGAGCCCCCTTGCTGTATCCTCCATGGATGGGCAGGGGATGGAAGGGGTGGGAGCTAAGGAAGCAGCACAGGTTAAGAAATGTTGGCCACCGCTTCCCACCACTCCCCTGGTGGGGGTCCGTAAAATGTTAACAGATTGAAAAGAGGTCTGTATGCACTGAAAAATTGGGAACCACCGTGCTAGTCCTTTTGGTGCCCTTTTGTGCCACTATGAATGTCATTTGACGGCATCTGTGGTTGTTTACACAGCAGCCATTTAATGAAGCCTTTTTATTCTGCTGTTGGCAGCTATACAGACTCAGAGAGATGTTTTCTTTTTAAAAAAATACTAAAAAATAAATTGCATGTAGAGATGAATTGGAATGAGAAAACCAAGACAAGTCCAGATAGCACAAAATGATCTGGTGATCCTGACAACCAGAGAAAAACATGGGTCTGCAGTTTATTATCCAGAAATGACAGCCTGGGGTTGCCCAAAGGCCTTCTGCTTGGAATTCAGCAGCAAGGCCATAGTGAAATGCAAGGGACCCTGTTTCTGATTTGGAATATGGCAATTTGGAATATGGAATATGGCAATCATTGTAACTCCATGAGCTGCTGCTCGTGTTCACCCGCGTATGTTTGATCCAAATCACTCTCCAGAGCAGTGGCTCTCAACCTCTCCAGGCAACTGTATCACTTTCAGAAGTTGGCAGAGGTGAAAGTAAGCGGGTGGTGCCCTGGTGTGCAGCTCCAGCAAGAGCTGGATGAGCTGTGGCAAAAGCCAGCAGGGAGCTATTTAAAGAGTTGGCAGGGACCTGAGCTGCACTAAGACAGTACCTGTAAGAAATGTTAAGTTACTTTCACCGCTGGAGTCAGATTTGTCTTGTGCACTCCAAGTTTCTCCTCACTTAAAAACAACTCACACTATTTGCAGATGGGTTAGTGCTTACAAAAGCTCTTTTCATGTTAAGCTGGCAAGTCTGGCACTCAGAACCTTATTGGAAAAAATTCTCCTAGCTGTCCTGTATGCCCTGAGTGTTTTGTCTTCAAATGTCATTGCAAATACACTGGCTCCGTATGGGGACAGGCATGAAATTAGCTTCAGTCCACTCATCCAGAGAGCTGTCCATATTGCCTAGCACTAGTTATACATAACAATCCTATTCCGCAACTGACTGGCACTTGGACTGGGAAAGAATTTGTCATGTGGAAGGGAACTAAGGTGCTCAGTTACTAAAGTGATGAGGGCTGCATATGAACCTCAATAAAAAAGAACAAAATAGATTACACCTTGGACCCAATGAGTTTTTTGATCATTGAGGGTCTGGGGCTATGTCTTGACTGCAGGTTTCTTTTGGAAGAAGCTTTTCTGGAAGAGATCTTCTGGAAAAACTTTTTTGAAATAGAGCATCTACACAACAAAAGCACAACAAAAAAGCGATGTGCTTTTTTGAAAGATAGTGTCCACATTGATTGGATGCTATCTCGCATTTCAGTTGTGATTACTGTGGACGTAGTGGCCACCAGGGCACCTGTGCTTTTTCCTGGAGGCCTCTTCTTTTGAAAAAACACTCTCTTCCGCGTCCACACATCTTTTTCTGAAAAAGCTTTTTCGGAAAAAGGCTTCTTCCTCATAGAAAGAGGTTTATTACTGTTGGAAAAGCCCCTGTGTTCTTTCGACTTTCTGTCGCCTTTCTGTCGAAAGATCACAATAGCAGTGTGGACGTAAGTGTAGTTTTTCTGGAAAAAAATGGCCATTTTTCTGAGAAAACTCTACAGTGTAGACAAGCCCTTGTGGACTAGTGGTTCCCTCTGTACCTCTGTAGTACTACATGGGGACTCCATTGTGAGATCAGCTCTCAGGTGGACATAGTTCACATCATAATGGGGATATCCCCATTGGTTATTGGTGGACTCTACTCCCTCCAGTTGTCTTTCTTGCTCCTGATTATTCACCTGTGAAAATGGATAGAGGAGAGAGGACTTTTTCACCCTCCTTCCCCCATGAGGCCCCTGCCACCTACAGCAAGGCAGAGGAGAGGAGGGATGAGGAAAATGGCTGGCAAATGGTGGAGAAGAGGGACTCAGCGAAGTAGCTGCAGGTGGTTGTGGCCTCAGGGAAGGGGCAGAGCAGGGACAGGAAGGAGCAGAGTATAAGTGTCCGGCAGCAGTGGCTTTGCCAGGACAGCTTGGCCTCTTCTGGTCTTTATATCTGTTCTTGACAGCAGGAGCTAAAGAGCCAGGTGAGAACTGTAGCAGACTCACATCGAAGGGTGCACATAAGTAGTAGCTTTCTACTACACCTGCAGTTTGCTGTTGTGATAACATTAGCCTCGGAGTGGGGGAGATGCCTTATTTCAGTTATTCTGGCAAACTTTTGATGTCTGCTCTACTACAAAATGCAGGACAATGTAGCACTTTAAAGACTAACAAGATGGTTTATTAGATGATGAGCTTTCGTGGGCCAGACCCACTTCCTATTTGATCTGAGGAAGTGGGTCTGGCCCACGAAAGCTCATCATCTAATAAACCATCTTGTTAGTCTTTAAAGTGCTACATTGTCCTGCATTTTGCTTCAGCTACCCCAGACTAACACGGCTACATTTCTATCACTGCTCTACTACAGTATTTGTGACAAAAGCTACTAGAAGTGGACCTCATCCTCCTTGATTAGATCCACCTCGTCATCTCCAGCCTGATTCTGGCCTGCATATTTATACCTGCCTCTGGAAATTTCCACTACATGCATCTGATGAAGTGGGTCTTTGCCCAAGAAAGCTTATGCTCCTACACTTCAGTTAGTCTATAAGGTGCCACAGGACTCCTCGCCGCTGTGACAAAAGGGATCTCTTTTTCATAGCTGACTGTCCAGGCTTTGGGAGTTTTCTTCTTTGCCTGCTTTTAAGGAGCTCAGTCTGGGGCACCATTCACCATTAGGTAGTGATACAGAAGAGCGCTGTGAGATGGGGGCTGGGGAAGGGAAGATGGGCTGGGAGGGATGCTATGAGCAATGCCCCTGCCTGCATTTCTACTGCTACTTGCATGGCATTCTCACAGCAGCGATAAATGAAACCTCCCTCCCTGCTCAGAGGACAGGCAGACTCAGAGAGGAGGCAGCTGACTCTGCAGTGCTGGGCTAGTCCCAAAAGAGGGACACTAAGATGAAGCCACCATAGTTCACGTTACAAGACCTGGAATTGTCACACAAAACACAGCCTTTCCCCCTTCAGTTTGCTCTCATCTACTAAGCTACAGTAATGGCAGTCGGGGGCCAGGCGGCACATGTGCTCACACAACATACCCAACCCCTCCCTACCCAAACCCCTCTCCAGAGTTATGCTGCAGGTTATCCTGGATCAATCTCATTGTCAAACTCATTAACTGGATCTGAGCAGACTTTGGGGGGGAGGCTAGGTAGGATGGGCAAACTCTTATGCTAAGCTGAAATCCTGGAAAAACTTGCATGGCTGCACAGGGAATAAGGGAGCATAAAGCAGACTACACACACTATGCGGACCTGTGCAGTGGGTGAAAAGGGCAGTCTCTGTGGAGCTACTGCACTCTCCCCTTCTCACGTGTGAGCAAGAAAGAACAGACCTTTGACTCTGCACTCCCCTCCCATGTGCCAGCCAGCACAACAGCACCACTACATCCAGATGGAACCTGGGAGGCAGACTGTGGCTTGCAGGGTATGTCTGCACTGCAGCTTGCTGTGTGTGTCCTGATCCATTTCTGCCCAAACCCCACCTGTCATCTGGCCAGAACAGGTGTGTGCAGAGTTAGAAATGCCTTGGCTAAATGCATGGGGGGGATGGGGGAAGTAGGAACATTTCCACGCAGGAGCTTGGAAGTGACAGACAAACTTTCCCACAATACACTGTAAACCAACTGCTAGAGCAATGTCAGCTAGTGAGGGGATAAGAACCCTGGGATAAGACCCCCATAATCCAAACACTAATCATATTGATGCAGCACCACTATGTGTGTGGGGGAGGGGAAGAGGTGTATGTGACTCAGCATGTGGACTTGGGTGGCTATGATTTTTTTTTAAATTGTACCCATATGTTAATATTCTGGACAGTGCTGCTAACTGGTTTTGTTCAGTATTGTTAGAAGCTAAATTCAGCTGTTAGTAAAGGTGTTCCTAATCCCTTCCTGGTTTTTACCATAAATAGAAGTGAGCCGAAACGAACACCCTGAATGCAAATGCCCTAGCATTTTGGGAAAGTTGGAATCTAGAGCCAAACTTTGAGGCTATGGGCCAGCTCCAATTGTAACTATTGGTTCACTGATTTTTATGACTGATTTGTTTTTCCTTTCAGAGGCATACCCTCAATAATGCAGCAAATACACTTTTTATAGGGTACATGCTGCCCTCTTTTGGCTGTAGATGTGAGAGTACTTAGTCCATGAATATGTTTTTGTATCATACTGCCCTCTTCTGATCTCCAAGTGATGCTGTATAACTCTTAAAAAGAAGATGATAGGTATTGTGAAGCAGGAGTTATTGTGAAGCAGGAGGATAGGTATTGTGAAGCACTGAAGTTTCTTGTCATCTGGCTATAAACCAGGATGATTTACTTGGGGTTGGTCCTGCTTTGAGCAGGGTGTTGAACCAGATGACCTCCAGAGAGCTCTTTCAACCTTTATCTTCTATGATTCTGTGAGCCCATGTCTTGCTGCCATTAAAGATTTACATTTAACACAGGCTGTATTATATATACATTCTGCAAGGAATTGAATTTCTATCTCATCCCAGAATCTGATACCATATTAATGTGGCGAACTAGAAGCAGAAGAGCTCTGTGAAGCTCAAAAACTAGTCTCTTTTACCAACAAGAGTTGATCCAATAAAGTTAGTACTTCTCCCACCTTGTCTCTCTAATACGCTGGGACTAACACAGATACATCAGTACCGCATATGCCAATATTAACTGTTATGTTGCAAAGCGTTTATTGAAATATTGACTGATGAGATAGCTGAACGACTACGTTTACCATAAGCAGAGGGGCTGACAGCCTCGCTGGGCCCCTCAGCAAGATGGGGGAGGCCTGCTTCACATCCCAGGAGAGGCGGGGCTTCGGGCAGAAGGGGCAGGACTAGGGACAGCCTGTCCTCAGTACCACGTGGACTGCAGCATGTAACCCTATGGTCTCAATGCAGCCAGGTGCACACTGCATGGCATGGTGCTCCAGTGCCGATTCAAAGGGTCTGGGGCTCCAGATGCTGCCACTTACAGGCTACGTCTACACTGGCATGATTTTCCGGAAATGCTTAGAACAGTTTTCCGTTATAAGTATTTCCGGAAAAAGCGCATCTACATTGGCAGGATGCTTTTCCGGAAAAACACTTTTTCCGGAAAAGCGTCCGTGCCAATGTAGACGCGCTTTTCCGCAAAATAGCCCTGATCGTCATTTTCGCGATCAGGGCTTTTTTGCGGCAAAGAAATCTGTGCTGTCTACACTGGCCCTTTTCCGGAACAGTTTTCCGGAAAAGGATTTTTGCCCGAACAGGAGCAGCATAGTTTTTCCAGAAAAGCACTGATGATTTTACAGTAGATTGTCAGTGCTTTTCCGGAAATTCAAGGAGCCAGTGTAGACAGCTGGCAAGTTATTCCGGAAAAGCGGCTGATTTTCCGGAATAAGTGGCCAGTGTAGACACAGCCACAGAGACCCAAGCCCTTCTGTATTATCCGGCCCTGTGACAATTGCCTCCTTTTTCCCCCTCCTCCCTGCCCCAGCAGCGGGCCTGGTAACAATGAAGAGTCATTGGTACATATCACATGTGTGCAGTTCTGGGAAAAGCTCCCTGTTTCTGTTTTCTGAATGCAGAAGATACTGCATCTCAATCTTCATTGGAAAGGGGGAGGAGGGAGCTCATCTATTAAACTATTTATTTTCTCTTAGTGTGGCCTACAACAGAGGTTCAATACAGAGCTTGGTAGGGAAAGGCTAAGTCCTGCAGACACTCCAAGTTTGATTCTGGACTGTAGCTCTTAAAGGCCTTGTCTACATTAGAAAGTTATATGGCTTTACTTATATGAGTGTAATTCAAACAGTACAATATCCCCAGAGTGGATGCAACTATATCTGCATGTAAAGGAACATTATGCTGCTAGAGATATGCTTGTGAGGAAAGGGGAACAAGCTATACACTGTGCTTTAAGACATCTTTACACTGGTATCACTGCATCCTCACTACTTATTGTGCCAGTAGAAACATAAGACTTGAAAAGCCCCACACCTCTAACCAAAGCAGTTATACTGGTTCAGCTTTCAAATATATCAGGCCTCCGAGGAAGAACAACAACAAAAACATAACCAGGGTGGAGAGGGGAGCTAAGTTTAAATCACCTTTGTGCTATTCCAGTTCAGCTGCTGTGGGGGTTGGAGAGGCCAGTGGCCTAAATTACACATAACTGGGAGCTCATGTAACCCCGGAAAAGCCCAGATAGCAGCCACTTTGGCCCGTTTTCCTGGCATAAAGGGGCTGGTGCAGGGGTAAGTATGTCAGCCTGCATGTGCAGAACCCCAGTTGGCCGTAACAAGAATTCTGCATGCCAGTCCCAAATAGTGCGAGTGTGTAGAAGCCCTTCGTGGCTTGGCCCTACATTTTGTACCCACCCAAGGTCTGACTGGAGCTGCATGAACAGCTGAAATTCCAAGTGTGATGGAGTCTTTTTGCCAACTAATTCCACAGCACTTTTTAAAAGCTAGCAAATACCTTTTTATTCAAGCCAGGATAAATAATTTGATCATTTTAATTCTGATTGAGTTTACTTTGGGAACCCAGCATGGTCTTCATGTGAGAACAAAGGCCTTGGAAGTATGAATTAAGGGTTTTGAGAATGACTCACTCTCTTCCTTTGGGCAAATAATTTAATCTTTCTGCATGCCACCTGTAAAAGGGAGGTCATTACCTTCCCTATCTCAGAGGCATTGTGAAGCTTAATTAATATTTGAATTCCTTGGAAGGCAGGAGCTATAAAAAAGTGTTAATATTACATTCTACTTCTGTCAAACACTCCTTGTAATGTGGATGGGGAATAGCTTGTAATGTAGCAGTTCATTATCACATGACTTTCTTTATATGGTGTTACTACTTCAGTACAGCCATTTACGGAGTTTTGTCAGTGTCCAGTGCCAAAGCTTAACAAGGTGGCACATAAACACTACTAATCAAGTCACACACCCTTCTTCAGCACTAGTTAACAATGCTGGTCAAATTTCAGGGCAAGCTATTTAATACTCACTGCCAGCTCAGCACAGACCAGGAAGCATATTTCCGAGCCCTTGTGAACAAATCTCCTCCTCCATCCCCTACCCCCGTAGTCTCATTAGCAATAATGGATTTCAGACCTAATCAAGCAGTGAAAAGAGGATTAGCAAACAGCAGATATCTCCACTCATTTCACTGTGCATGCCTAGAATTCCTTAAATGTTTCAACGGGTATATATATGCTCACATCAGAAAAATCCTAGTGGCTTCCAGCCTCACTGGACTCCCAGACCCACTACATGCAATATACACAAGTATTGACAAATCACAGAAACATAGATTTTTAGAACTGGAAGCGACCTCAAGAGGTCATCAAGTCCAATCCCCTGCCCTCACAGCAGGACTAAGCACCATAGATGTTTCTCTAACTTGCTCTTAAATATCTCCAATGATGAAGATTCCCTAGGCAATTTATTCCAGTGCTTACCCATCCTGACAGTTATGAAGTTTTTCCTAATGTCCATCCTAAACCTCCCTTGCTGCAGTTTAAGCCCATTGATTTTTGTCCTATCATCAGAGGACAAGGAGACTATTTTTTATCCCTCATCCTTTTGACACCCTTTTAGATACCTAAAAGCTGCTATCATGTCCCCTCTCGAGCTTCTCTTTTCCAAACTAAAAACCCCAATTGTTCTAGTCTTCCCTCATAGGACATGTTTTCTAGACCTTTAATCATTCTTGTTGCTCTTCTCTGGACCTCCTCAAATTTCTCCACATCTTTCCTGAAATGTTGTGCTCAGATTTGGACACAATACTCTAGTTCAGGCTTAGTCAACATAGAGTAGAGTGGAAGAATGATTTCTTGTGTCTTGCTCACAACACTCCTGTTAATGAATCCCGAATTGTGTTTGCTTTTTTTGTAGCGGTGTCGTACTGTTGACTCTTATTTAGCTTGGGGTCCCCTATGATCCCTAGTTGCCATAACCAAGCAGGAGAGAGAATACACTCTAATCTCTGCTGGAAGGTCCATTTCAATGGACTCTAGCAGCCCAAATCCATTTGAGGATCAGTGTTGCAGGTCTTTGGGATGGGGAGGATGTCTATCCAAGTGCTTCTGCAACAGCTTTCACAATTCTGATTGGGGCATAATAATTTTCTGAACAATAAAAAGTCAAGGTAGAACTTTCACCTGCTGTTTAAAAGATCCTTGTCACTGGTACACTGAGACTTAATAAACCTGCTGAAGCATTTGCCTGTATAACAAATGAACACAGATTGTATCACTTTGGCTACAAGTTTTAGCACAGAGACTAGAAACTGCTCTGCTAGGGTACATCTAGACTACACACTTCTTTTGAAAGAGATTGTCTAGACAGCCACAACTTTTTTGAAAAAGCAATCCGCTTTTTGGAAAGGGAGCACCCAGGCAATCTGGATGCTCTCTTTCGAAAAAGCTCTGTTTGCGGTCAAGAACGCCTTTTTTCAAAAGAGATCTTTTGAAAAAAGGTGTTCTTCCTCATAAAATGAGGTTTACAGCTGTCAAAAAAACCTCCACGTTCCTTCATTTTAATTTCGAAAGAATGCGGCAGCAATCTAGATGCAGGTGAAGGTTTTTGTGGTTTTTTTTATAAATACCACTTTTTTAAAAAAAACCTGTAGTCTAGACATAGCCCTAGTGTAATTTACCGCAACCAAATCAGTTTGATAGGTAAGATAATAATTTACAACAGCTGCTGGACATAATGGCGGATCATCATGACTGCATCATTCATCAACCATAATCTCATTCAGAATGAATAGTCCCTCTCATATTTTACACTGACTCAACTTTATAACTTTATCAGTACCCAAGGGAGGTTTCAAACACAGATAAAATGTTTACACCTTTTCTCTGGGAGGAAGGATATAAGCAATAGGGCCACAAGGCAAACTACTCTTCTCTAATGCAACACTGGATCAGATTTCTCAGCTCCTCTGAGGGTATGTCTACACTACAGAGTTTTGTCAGAAAAACGGACGAGGGGTTTTTCCGGCATTGGTAATTCTCATTCTACGAGGAAGAAACCTTTTTGTGAAGGTTTGTGTGGATGGGGAAGAGGGAGTTCTTTCGGAAAAAGAGGAAAGAGGAAAAGGCACAGGTGCCCTTGTGGCCATTCCATCCACAGCAATCACAGCTTACATGAGAGAGAGCGTCCATTCAGTCTGGATGCTCTCTTTCGAAAAAGCAAATCGCTTTTTCAATGCACTTATGCAGTGTGGACGCTGTCTTTCGGAAGAAGTTTTTCGGATGATCTCTTCCGAAAAAAGCTTCTTCCAAAGGACGCTTGCTGTCTAGATGTAGCCTGACATGTCTCTCTTTCCTGCATGTTCCTCTGTACTACACCCCACTTTGACAAAAGTGGGCGCTTGTCCTGTTTTTTCTTGCCAGATGATCAAGTTGGCAAGAGCAAAAGAGTCAAATGCCCACTTTTGTAAAAAAAAAGTTGGGACAGCCAGGACAGGGCTTAACAAAGGGACTGTCCCAGCCAAAATGGGACCTGTGGTATAGTGAGGGTTTTAATTGATTTGGCAGGTCTGAAGGGGGTTATAAGCCTGCACTGCACTATGTTTTTGGCAGCAACTCGTGTGTCATTCATAGTAGTAGCTCTGCCCTGGACTAGGCTAACTCAGGATGAGTTAACAGGAATGTAGATAATTCTACAGTAAAGATTAGGGTTGCCAGGTATCTGGTATTGAACCGGACAGTCTGGTATTTTCATCTCCTGTCCGGTAAAAAAAATTCAGAAAATCGCGGACACCTAAAATGCCTGGTACTTTCTGATTTTTTCCTGGCCAGGAAGCGAAATTCCCAGGCTGTCCAGCTCAATAAGGAGGCAGCCTGGCAACCCTCGTGCTTACTGGGTTCCGCAGGGGGGCTGTCCGGCCCAGCATAGGGAGGCAAGATGGCAAGCAGCCGCTGGCAGCCTGTTAGGGCCAAAAAGCCTCACCACATGGCTTTTAAAGGGGCCACAGTAGTTTGTTTTTGTTTTTGTTTTTTGGGTTTTTTTTTTTTAACAACTCTCAGAGTCCTTTTTTTTTTTTCTCTCAACAAACTTTTTCCTGGCGGATTTTTTTTTGTCTGTATTTTTTCTGAAACCATCTGGCAACCCTAGTAAAGACACAAGCCAGAACAGTCCTGAACTTTGCACAAGCAGCCATCATTTTTTCAGCAACTTTGATACCCTTGTAACAGGCCCTGAAGGGTTGGTTACTTCCACTAGATGGCACAGTTTTGCTAGGACTCTTTGGTCAGACTAGGGGGAGCCCCAGCATATTGTATGAATCTGATGCCTCACTTCTGACTCAGGAGCCCAGAGCCTGCAGCTGCTGTTCCCACAGTGAGCTATTATCTGCTAGGGAGAGAGAGATAAATAAAGAACATTGTTACCTCACTGTTCTGGAGTTTTCTTAGTGAGGCTGCTAGTGTTTCAGTAAGAGGACGCACAAGGCCCTCCTCCTCCCCCACACCAAGGCTACATCTAGACTGGCATGATTTTCTGCAAATGCTTTTAACGGAAAAGTTTTCCATTAAAAGCATTTGCGGAAAAGAGCATCTAGATTGGCACGGACGCTTTTCCGCAAAAGCACTTTTTGTGGAAAAACTTTCGTGCTAATCTAGACGCGCTTTTGTGCAAAAAAGCCCCACTCGCCATTTTCGCGATCGGGGCTTTTTTGCGCAAAACAAATCTGAGCTGTCTACACTGGCCCTTCTGCGCAAAAGGACTTTTGCCCGAACGGGAGCAGCATAGTATTTCCACAAGAAGCACTGATTTCTTACATGAGATCGTCAGTGTTCTTGCGGAAATTCAAGCGGCCAGTGTAGACAGCTGGCATGCCAGTCTAGACACAGCCCAAGAGTTTGAGCCAAATTCTAGCACTCCTCAGATCTCCCACCTCCAGTTTTAATTATACATCAGATTCCAACTGGCCACAGCCAGGCTTTCAGGCCCTACAAAGCTCATGGCTGTGGGGCCTCTCTGATTTGGGGAGTCTGGAATGTAAAGGAATCTCTCAGTCTTTGGTTAGGAAGCTACTTGCCCTTTACATTTTCAAGGCTGCCTTCCCACGGTAAAGCCTTGCAAACCAATCTCAGGAGCTGGAAGGAGCAAACAGCTCAGCTCCACTGTTACAGGGCAAAAGTGGGAAGGGGGCTGGAAGCATGAAGAGCTCCGTCATGCATATGCGCATGTGTGATGGTTAATGCACCACACAATGAGTAAGTTACATGTGGTATGTATCTCAAAGAATGACCAGACCTTCCCCATATCCTCAGCCTAGGATAGTGGGGTGATATGAAGGCCAGGAAATGGTTACAGTGAGGGAGTAGGGAGTTGGTTTTCTGTCTTATAAAATGCTACTCTGGTTGTGCAGCTGGGCACTTCCCTACATTCAGGCCAGCCTCTCATTCCAAGTATAGCATTGGTGCCTGGAACAGGAGTAAAGAGGTGTGGGAGGCATACTTGTGAAATGCACAGACAGTTCTCCCTAGTCCCTGCTCCAGAAAACCTCTCTCCTTCCGTTTATAACTGTCCCAGGTTGGCTGGGGGGACTGCCAGAGGGCCGTGAGTCATACCAAGAGGCCTAAGGAAAAGATGGGGGGGGAGAAGGGGGTTGTTTATGTGCTTGTTTCAAATCTGCGTTCCTGCCAATAGAGTGTGTGTGAGAGCAGAGCCAGCAAGCAGCAGCCTTGGGCCGAGTGCCTCCATTCTGCTCCCTGCTTCAGCTTTTGGGCATGCCAGAGTGAAAGCAAGTGAAGTGGAATTCTCAGTCTAGGCAGGCTCTACACAGCAGCAGGATCAACATCTCCCAGCTCAGGATTGTACAGTGGGAGACTCAGCTCTCCAGCCCCAGTGCTGCAATAAGGAATAGAGGAGGCAAAGAGAGAGGAACACACAAAATAGGAAAAAATATGGACAAATCTGAGGAACTAATAGGAAGCCACGCAGTGAAGTACAGCAGCATTGCTAACTTGCAGGGTTTTATCCCAAGTCTCACAATGTTAGTATTTATCTAAAAGCTCTAGCTCCTGGAGTCTTGCAATTATGTGTTCATTTCAGCTGCCTCCAAAAAGAGAAAAGAAAAGAAAAGAAAAATATTTCTAGCTCTCCTGGTTGTGCAGGAAAACGTGAATAAAAAGAACCCAACTTTTATTTGTCTTTAAAATAACAGAATTTCAGACTCACAAATTGTGTTATCTGACTCATGACTGAGCTGAACAATAGTAAGCCAGAAAGATAAAGGCCTTGGGGTAAAAATTGAGGGAACCCATGAAGGGGGAGGGATAACACAATTTAAAAGAGGAGAGAGAGAAAATGGAGAAGAATGGGTGCTAACTATTGGAGAAACCTCACATCCCCTCATGTGAAAAGCCACTAGAGAGATACAAAGATCTATGCCCACCCCAAACGGTGATGTTGGGGGAGAGAAAACAGCTCTGACAGTCTTAAGCAAACAGTTTTAAGCTAATTCCCACTCCAAGATATTGAGAGGTTGGGAGACATAGACTTACATTTAGCTGGAGTGGAGTTCTGGTAAATATTTTCAAACATGGATTCCAGTCTGATGCTGTTACAGTTCCCAAATGGAGGCTTTCCACCCTCTATGGAGCCACAAAGCTGTTTTAGGGCATCCATGGGGCTGAAGCCCCAAGTCCCAGTGCACCCCCTGGAGAATGGGGTGGGCTGTAACAGTCTCCAGGAAAAAACGCTAAAGAATTTAAGCTCTGTGGACAAGCTGTCAGGGCAGAGGTTTGTGTGGTGCTAGATGGTTGTTGGGGTCTTCAAAGGATTAGCTATGGCTATGGGTGCCCTATCTATCCCCAAAGTGCCAAATTAAGATATTCATATGAAAGCCATCCTAAAATTCACAAACAAGCCCTCAACCTTCTAGCACTGGGGTGGGCAAAGGGGCCTCCGTGGGACAGATCTGTCCTGCCAAGCAGGCTGATCCAACCCACAGCTGCCCAACTGCTCTCCCGTCCCCAAGCCAATCTAGACTTGGGGACTGGGGAACGCGCGAAGTCTCCTCTCCCCACCATAGGCATGCGGCAACCTGAGGGAACTGTGCACCCTGGTGAGGGGAGGAGACTTTGTGCACTCCCCTACCTGCAAGGCCCTGATTGGCCTGGGGGCGGTGAGAGTGCACAAAGTCTCTCACTACACACCCCACCCTGCCCCTGATAAGGTGAAGCAGGTAGTGAGAGACTTCATGCGCTCCTCCTGCCCCCCAGGCTGGGGGGAACGTGCAAAGTCTCCTTCCCCCAGCCAAGGGTGCACAGCCCTTCAGGACGGGAGACCCAGAGACTATGTCTGCTGCCCCAGCCCCAGCCCCTTCACAGCAGCTGGGAGGCATAGTGCTGGGAGGAGAGGGGAGGTGCCTCCCAAACTAAGGGGAAAGCCTCTTTTTCCTTCTCCTCCTGATGTTGCTGTGCTCTTATCCTTCCTTCCTTGGCAGGGGAGGGCCCAGATTGGCCTGGGGGTAGAGGGAGCGCAGGAAGTCTCCTCATACTGCCAGGGGCATGCGGCACCTAGAGGGAACTGCCAGTTGGCAGGGCAGGGGGCAAAGACTTCATGCACTTCTGCACCCCTAGACTCAAAGTCTCCTAGCCCCGCCCCTTCCACCCGAGGCCCCACCCCTTTCAGGGTGGCCCACAACCACTTCCGAAATTCGCAAAGTGACCCCCTTCAAAAGTTATCACCCACCCTTGTTCTAGCACCTTAGCTTCCCCCAGGCCTCCAGCTTGTCTGCACTGTCCCTGGCAACACTTTGACAATATTGACAACTACGCCTGCTAGAGCTTCACTTTTGGAACAGTTCGTGTGGGCTTGAAGTTAAGAAGCACTTTCTGTGCTCTTTATAGTGGGGAGTCAGAATCAGGGCTGATGATACTGACATGGCAACATCTGCTACAGTTAAACTGACCTGATGGCATGTGAGATACAGACAGGACTTTCAGATGGCTTTTGTCTAGGAAAGATACAGGTTCACACCCAACCACGAAAACCCGCCACCACATCTCCCAGTTTGACCCCCCCACCAATGCACCAGGTTGCCAGCCCTCCAGCCCTGGCCCGGCATCTCCAGGAATTAAAAATCAATCTTTAATTAAGGATTGTGAAATGGGATTAAATCTCCAATAATACGTCCAACCAAAACTGGCCACCCTACGGACACAGCAAGCAGTCGGGGAGAGGTAGCATTCCCTTGTGTCCCTATGAGCCTTCCCCCCTGTTTGCAAAGAGCACGTTGGGGCTGCAGTGCAGGCAAACCCTGTGTCCTGCCTGGGCACTAAGGAGAAGCCAGAGCCAGTGAAGGGGACACTGCAGGCCTGGCTGACTTGGGCCTCCCTGCACAGCCACTAGGATTAACACTCAACTTCCTTCCCCTCCCCCCACCGTTTCCATGGGGAGGCTGACCGTCTCTCTACAGGCCTAAAGACCTCTAAGCCCCGCCCCCCGAAATGTAGCCACGCCCCTAGCGACAGTAAGTGCCACTCCCTGCCGGTGACCTCACTCCCGTGCTGTGCTCCTCAGCCACGCCCCCGCTCCCTCCCACCCCGCCCGCCGGCCCCGCCCCCAGGCCGGCCGGTGCTGGCTCGCGCCGGGATTCAACCGCTGCCCCTCAGTGGCGGTGGCCGAGGCAGCGGCGGTCGTTGGCCGCGCGCGGCGGTGCGGGTAAGGCTGCCCCTCCCCCGCGGCGGCGACAGGCCGGACCCGGCCCGCTCCCCTTAGCCCCTGCGCTCCCTGCGGGGCGGGGCCAGCACCCGGCCCCCTCCCCGGCCCCTGTGGGGGAGGGACCCGTTGGCCCAAAGGGGGGCTCCGGCCGTGGCAGGGTCCGTGGCGCGGGCGGGGGGAGCTTCGCGCGACCCCGATCCGGCCTCAGCGGCGCTAACTGGCGGCCGGCACCTCGTCCAGCGCTTCTCAGGCAGCCCGGCCTGGCGCGGCGGCTGCCCGCTAGACACGGTGCGGAGCCGGGCTCGCTGCCGTCGCCTCCATGGGGCAGGTGGGGAAACCGAGGCAGGGGCAGGCGCGGAGGTGGGGAGAGTGACAATGCCCCTTGCCATTGAATACAGGGGGGAGGCCTGTGGCGCCCTAAAGACTAACAGGTTTGTTTGGGCATAAGCTTTCCTGGACAAAACCGGCTTAGTCGGATGCATCTGAGGAAGTGGCTCTTTGTCCATCAAAGCTTATGCCCAGATAAACCTGTTAAGTCTTTAAGGGGCCCCGGGACTCCTTGTTTTTGCAGATCCAGACTAACTCGGCTACTCCTCTGATGGGAGAATAAAGGAGGGCGCTGGCCTGAAAGCAGACCTTTACAGGGTATTTTCTCCCGGAGTTGGAGAGGCTTGCCGGGGGATTATTCCTACTGCTGAGTCTGATTCTGGGCAGAGTGCTAATAATGTGGTGCCATGTACAAAAGCAAAGGCTGGCACTATGGGGGGAAGGGATTAGCAGAAAAAGCCCCAGGGCACACTGCAGTCCTGAGTTTTGCCCCATTTCCCTGCCTGCTGATCATCTTGAAATAAACCTCACAGTGACTTGTTGTCACAGAACCAGCAAGCATGTAAAACAGCTTAAGTAATTACAGTGATAGAAATTTAGCCATGTTAGTCTGGGGTAGCTGAAGCAAAATGCAGGACAATATAGCACTTTAAAGACTAACAAGATGGTTTATTAGATGATGAGCTTTCGTGGGCCAGACCCACTTCCTCAGATCAAATAGTGGAAGAAAATAGTCACAACCATATATACCAAAGGATACAATTAAAAAAAAATGAACACATCTGAAAAGGACAAATCACAAGTAATTACAGTACTTGTTCTCACTGTCAAGTTTCTAAGGAAGCTCTAATATCAAGACTAGTATGGACTGAACACCAACAATTACTATAGGACTTCAGATTTCTTTATCACACGAATTTGCATGTGTTAAGCATTTTAAGATTAAATCACAGCTTTCAAATATTAATATCCAAGATAAAGACATTCGGCTTTACATACACAGGTGTTCTTTAGAAGTCAAAATGGCCTCTAAGCTATTTTTAAAAAGTAAAGGTACTATAACTCTCCTGCAGTTCCATGGCCAATTCTTGTAATTTTACAATTCTGCCTCACACACATGCACAACCTTTAAAAAAATCTCTTTTAAACTTTTGCTATATGAAGGCAAAACAGACTCCAAGGGACATGGTGAAACTGATTAGGCACAAAGTGTTACCAAAAGTAAAAAGCAAATTTCAGCTGGATCATTTTAAGTTGTCCTTTTAAATTGCTGTTTACAACAGTATAATATTGGAATGTGTTTATATGTGAACATTTTTTCTTTATCAGTTTCCTCTTCTTAGCTTTACACAGCCATTATCACAAATGTCTTTATTTACAATCTTTTGCAGACTGAAATCCTGAGTGGAATGAAAGTCAGACTGAATAACCTACACAATGTTGATGACCGGGGGCGAGAGTGAAGGACATACTGTTCTTTAGCATCGTTATTACAGATGATTTAAGAGAAATGAAGATTTGTATTCTTTGGAAACATTAGATTTTAACATCTAAACTATGTTGTCTGTTTTCTACATTGTAAGTTTTACCAGTGATCCCATATTATTGCAATAACACAGAAATGCAGGACCAGCAATTGGTGAAAAGTCCTAGCACCATAGAAGGATTAAGCTGTCTGTCTTTGAAAGAGCATCTTACAGCCAAAATGAGCGGTATGTCTCTAAGTCAAAATAATGAGGGAATTGCTGAATGTAACAGAAAAGAAAGCAGAAATGAAGAAGATACAGTGGAACTTGAAATGATGCAGCAGAGCCTCTCCCTGGAGAAAGTTAGAAGAAGAAGTTGTGAAGAGTTTTCTGAGAGCATTCATTGTACATCAGAACCCAATAGTTCCTGGGGTGATTTTGAAAGTTTCAATGAATCGTTAGTCAAGTCTGAGAGCATCATTGACACTCTTGAAGTTTTGGTGAATTCATCAGAAACAAAAACTTCTAAAAATGGTATAGAGTTAAATGGAAAACATTGCAATACTTCTCATGTGTGTCACTGCTGCAAACCATCTCCACAGGATGGGAGGGAAACTAGTGCTAGTTCTCTGGATAAGGTATGTATTACTAGTAAGTCAGACACTGCTAAAAGTTTATTATTCTACAGTTCCCTTGGGGTTCTAGAAAGCGCATTCAACAAACAGCACTTTGGGAGGATACACTTTTAGGAGGAGGAAAATATAATTAAATGCAACGTTGATGATTATGAAATGATTCATTTTCATTAACTACCATGGATTAATATTTAATGTTATATGCTGCATTCCGATTCAGTTGTTTCATATCAGCAACATAAACTACTGTACATGCTTTGGGGGAGGGACTTATATAAAGGACCGGGCTGTCACCATTACTGGAATATGTGGGAGAGTAGGATAGGGTTACAAACATTTTATATATTTAAAAGCAGGGATTAATAGTATACATAATACGTAGCCAATCATAGCAGCAGTTATAACTTACCACCTATCTGTGTGTTACCAGATGGCTGTTTTCTAAATGCCAGAAGTGAATTTTGAGAGAGGATTGAGTGGGGTGGTGACTTTATGGATTTTGACTGGTAACTTTACCCATAAACAAAGGGTAGTTTGGACTTGTGGGAAAAGTGGTGATTAAGGCTGGAATCACTGGCAAAGAAAGGTAAGAGTTGCCTAGTGATATGACATTAGGATGTATAGAGAAGTGGGCTAAATTGTGGAGGGTTTTGAAAACTAGGACAAGAAGTCCGAGTGTGTTGGGACAGAAGATAGGGGAGTATATGGAGAGATAAATATACATTACTAGTTACTCTTAATCAAAACAGACTATACCAAGTCATTTGATATCTCTCTAAACATAATTTAAATCTCTTCTGCTACCAACATTCTACTTTAATCTTCATGGTTAACCAAAGCAATGAGATGTCTGATACATTTGAGTGGCATACCCCACTTTGAGTTGTGTGTGCAATTTCATAGTAGAGAGACTACAATGGTCTGCTGGGAATGAACATAACACAATTTATCCTTCGCTCCCCTGCTCTCTTGGTATGTTGCTTGCCTTCAACTGTTAGCTCTTTGGGGCAGTGTCTGCATCTTGGGTATGGAGTATGCCTAGCACATTGTCACTGCTACCAGTAATAAATAGTAATAATTTAAGACAGAAACCTTAGGCCTTGGATTGTAAGTCTACGAGCAGATTCCTGGGCCTTCGAAGAAACATTCGGCCTGCTCTCCATCCCCCCCCCCCCCATATTATTACCTAATTGTCAGTTATAAATCTTATAATGTATTTTATTCCTTCTTCTGAAATATCTCCTATTGGGCACTGTCAGTCAGGATACTGGACAAGAATGACCATTAAGCTAGTCTCATATGGTAATTCCTCTGTACCTAGCCTTAACAAAGTATCAGAGGGGTAGCCGTGTTAGTCTGAATCTACAAAAGTGGCGAGGAGTCCCGTGGCACCTTATAGACTAACTGAAGTGTTGGAGCATAAGCTTTTGTGGGCAACGACCCACTTCGTCAGGTGCATCAGACGAAGTGGGTCTTTGCCCACGAAAGCTTATGCTCCAACACTTCGGTTAGTCTACAAGGTGCCACAGGACTCCTCACTGCTTTAGCAAAGTAATTGATCTCAACTCTGACATGCATTATGCCAGCCGGGCTGCGACCCTCTGGCTGCCGGGCCGTGATGGCTCTGGGGACCTGGGCTGGGATACACTGCCCAGCACCTCCCCTCCCACCACAGCTGTTGGGAGAGGCGTGTCCTGCCCCACCTCTCAGCCAACCAGTGCCAGGCAGGGGACTCTGGGGGCAGGGCTAGCGGGGAGGGAGGCTCTAGGGGTTAAGGTTGGTACTGGGGGGTACTGGGAACAGGGCTAATATTGGGGGGGGGGGGAAATTGAGGCTGGCACTGGGGGGAAGTCTGAGGGTGTTGGGTGCAGTCAGGCCCTGGAAACAGGATCTGGCACTGGGGAATCTGGTACGGGGGCTCTAAGAGGCAGGGGGCTGGCATCGGGGGGCTCTGAGGGTGGCAGGCTGGGGTTGGGTGAAGAGGACCCTGGGGTTAGTGGCTGGCCGGGGGGGGTGGGGAGTGGAGGGATGTGGGCTCTAGTGGTTAGGGCTAGCACTCGGGGCCTCTGAGGACCAGGGCATTTTAAACCGTGGACTGGCAAACCCATTCACAAACTTTTGGCGGACTGGTCACGTTTTATTTGCATATTTGAATATTCATTTGCCTAATGAATAGGCAAATAAAATATTACCAGTCCACTAAAAGTCTGTGAATGGATTTGCAGGTCTGTAGTATAAAAAAGATTGGGAACCACTAGGCATTCAATAGCAATATGACAAAACCATAAGATGAAGGAAAATAATGCCGTAGTTGAGTGTTAGAAATAATCTAAGCAGAGAAGACAACTACACATATTTAAGAGCTTCATAGCCAAGAAAATGACAAATATGTATTGGTATTAACTTTACCTATATCTGGCTATATTGTATGCTGGTGGGTCAGCTCACTAGCCAATACTTTGAATAAAGCTCCTTGCAGTGGCATAATTTCAGCATTTTCTTTAACAAAAACTTCAGTATCAGCTCAACATACACCTTTCATAGACTATGATTCCTTCAGGAAATTCAGGAATTGCTGCCGGGCCTTTCCAAAAGCCTCTCCCTAATAAGGCCTCTAATCCCTGCAAGTATTACCTACCAGCTCATTTACCTGATTGATACAGAGTCCCACCCACTCCTTCCTGTCTCCCTGCCTCTCCCTCTTTGACTAATCAGGCTCCATCTTACAGGAGGTGCTCTGTCACATGACATTTGGTGAGCCGTAGCCTTAATACAGCATGCTGTTACATATGTACAACAGCATGAACAATTTTTCCAGCTCCATGTATATCGATATAGATGGTTTGGACACTTCAACAATAACTCTTCAGGAAAGTTCGCTCATCTGAGCCTACACGTTAGAAGTAAATCTCTTTTCTGACTATCAGACAAATATTTGGACAACCTAGGATGCGCCATCATTCCTTGAGACTTACTGGCAGCCCAGGCTCATTCCTTACATAAGTCTTCCACCAGCTGCACAGAGAGGGATTAAGTATGTCCTGTCCAACCAAGAACAGTCTTCTTCTCTATAGCTGTAAAAAGGCATAGAAAAAAGACTCCAGAGTTTACATTCCTGATTTCCAAGTTGTCACTATTAAGTACCCTACAACACTTGGATAATTTGCTAACTCCATCACACACATAATGGATTAAAGAATGTTATAAGATGCTCCCCTTTGTTACCTTCCACACACTGAGGTGCTTTAAGGAGATACAAATAGCTTAGTCCCAAAATTAGACCTGCTTAGAGATAGTTATAATTTGATAGTGAACCACCTGTAGATTTAAGCTATTTGAATTAATATTTGGAAAAGTCCCTGGACTAGTGTTGATTTACACTTAAAATGGCATTTTTAATTTTTCCACTTTATTCATCTGAGACAATGAAAATAGAATAGATAATTTTAATTCCCCGTTCTCATGCAATTACTGGGTTTGGGTTGGAAACGTACTACAGGAATATTGCAATCCAAGCAAACAGTTTTTAAAAATCATTAAAATAATTTACCATTCTGGACAAAAATGAAATTAAAGGTCAAAATTGAATCTTTGGAGCAGATGGACTGAGCATTTCTAGAACAGATCTAGATTCTTCCTATTGTTACTCACATGAGCAGCCCATATTCCTGCAAGTAATCCTATTAATTGCACTGGGACTGCTTGCATGTCTTAAATCATTCATATGAACTAAGATCTGAACCTGAAAATCCTCAGTCATTATTGTCATAAGAGAAACGTGTAAGTTCTCCCTTCTGTCTCTATACTAGCAATTAAAGAAAAGCACCATTTTGTGATGCACACATACGGAAGTGAACCAAAGACATTGATTTAATCTTTATTAGACAGCCTATAAACTGTGTGTGTAGAGTTAGCGTTTGACTACTTATAATAATGTTGATATATCTAGTTGTACCTAGTCTCCATATCTTTCACGTATTCTGCCCAATCCTTCATTCAAGCAAAACTCTCCTAGATTTCAGTGTTTGTTGTGCTAATGGCCTTTGCATCTAGGAATGTTAAGTAGCAGTTAATTAGCTAATCAAGTAGTTAATGGAATTTCTATCGACTACTTGTTTGGTCAAAAAAAGGGGCGCTCACTATCTTCACCCCCACCCCCCCGCTGTGGCTCTGCCGTTTAAATGTAGTAGGAGCGGGGTGCACAGGACCCGGGCTCTTACTACATTCAAAATGCAGAGCCGCATTGGGGTTAGCTCCCAAGGGTGGCATGATCTGGGACTAAGCAGTCCCTGCTTATGCCAGCTCCAGGACAGCTGCGGCTCTACTTCCCCTACCCTCTCCACACTGCAGAGACGGTGCTGGGGGGAACGGGCTTAAAAGCCAGTTCCCCCCATTCCCCGCTGCCTCTGATATAGAGGCAGTGTGTGTGTGTGTGGGGGGCGAGTAGTCAAATAATGACTCAACTATCCGATAAGCCTAAGTTTATCATGTAGTAAGCTACTCAAGTAGTCACTTACATCCCTATTTGCATCAGGCTTACAGTCGCTGGCAAAAACTCCCCGTGATTTCAGTTAGCTTTGGATCAGGTCCTTTGTGAACTGCAGGATTCGCATTATGAGGTGTTTAATAAAACTCTGCTTTTTCTAGGCCAGCATCAGCTGTGAGAATATTTTTAAGTTGAGTTTTCCAGAAGTCATTGTTCCACAGTCCACAGAGAACATAAGAAGCCTAGATCAAGTTCTTGACACAGATAATGAAGACATTGGCATTCCTGAATTTATGAAGAGACAGCTTTGGTAATGAATTTAAGTCGACCTGGCAATAATACTGTTAATTTTTCTGAAAGAAGAAATTGGTGGGGGGGGGGGGGGAAGAGGGATAAATGTACTTGTTTCAAATTAAAATAAACTATGTTGGGTCATCGCTATAAGTCACCCTGGAATACATGTGTTCCACACTAAAGTCATTGACGTTTGTAGGAACTGATGTGTTATAAGTCCTCCCATTCCCCGCTGCAACTTTCTTTCTCTTTCCCGCATATCTATGTGTTGTTTCAGAGGGATAGCCGTGTTAGCCTGTAACTGAAAAAAATTAAAAAACAATAAATAGTCCTGCATCAGCTTAGAGACAACCAAAAAATGTAGATGGTATCATCTGAAGAAGTGGGTTGTAACCACGAAAGCTCATGATACTATCTACATTTTTTGTTAGCCTTTAAGGCAGGTGTGGGCAATAATTGTAGTCCAGGGCCATTTCAAAAAATTTTGAAGTGGCCTAGGGGCCAGGACACTTCTGTGCTTCCCTGCCCACAGACCCTTATTGGCCTGGGGGCAGAGGAAGTGCATTAAGTCTTTGCACCTATGCCCTGAAGAGAACCGCCAGCTGTTCTGAACAGCTGGCAGTTCCCTCTAGGCGCCTGTGCCCCTGGCATCAGGAGGAGACTTTGCGTGCTCTCCCTGCCCCCAGGTCAATCAGGGTTTTTAGGCAGGGAGACCACAGGAAATCTCTCGCTCTCTGATTCTGCCCTGCCAGGGGGAACCATGCTTAGAGTCAGCTGCCAGCAGAGTGACAGCTGGCGGTTGACTCTAAGCATCACGTGCCCCTTGCAGGGCAAGAGGAGACTTTGCATGCTTCCCCCCGCCCCTAGGCACTGATTGGCCTGGGGGTGGGGAGAGTGCGCAAAGTATTTCACTCCCTGCCCCTACCCTGCAAGGGACACGTCCTGCTTAGAGTCAACCCTAATGGTTGAACTTAAGTGCTGTACGCATGGGAGGAGTCTTTACATGCTCTCCTTTCCCCAGGCCTGATTGGCCTTGTGGGCAGGGGAGTGGCAGGGCATCCGTGGGCCAGATCAACCCTCTTGGTGGGCCAGATCCAGCCCCCAGAGGCCCTTTTGCTATCCTCTGCTCTAAGGTGTGTCAGGACTATTGTTGTGTTTTGTTGGGTTTTTTTGCCTGTTTCTCTTTCACCAAGAATGTCAGCACAGGTCTTTCTTTCCCAGCCATGGGTACTTTTGTGACCAGAGCCTCCTAATTCCTCCAGTAATTTATGCTCCTCCTGTTAGGCTACATGCTCTCCTTAATCAGTGGTTGCAATGGGTAACTTGGCTGTTTGTTAAGTCTGCTGGAATGCTGATCAACTTGTCATCTGTTTTTGAAGGATTAGTATTTCTGCACTGGTAGCAGTGCTTGTTTCAGCATACATCTGGAACATTGTAATCAACAAAGTAGTCTTGGATATTTGTGCTTTACGTTAGTAACGGTCAATAGATTATACCAGGAGCGGGCAACAATTTTTGGCCGGGGACCACTTCAAAACTCCAGAAGGGGCAGGGCCTAAACTGGAAGGGGCAGGGCCAGGATGATTCTAGGCTACCCCACCCCCAGACCATAATTGGTCTGAGAGTGGGGGAGCCCCTTTGCACCCCCTTCCCACTAGGTACCCATGCCCCTGACAGGGCGGGAAGAGGCTTCCCATGCTCCCCCACCCCCAGGCCAATTGGGGGCGGGGAGCGCACTAAGCCTCCTCCCACCCTGTGAGGAGCATGTGGCACTTTGATGTGCCGCATGCTCCTCGCAGAGCTGGGGCAGGGCAAAGGAAGCTTCACGCAGCTCCCCTGCTACCAGACCCTGATTGGCCTGGGAGCAGGAGGAGTGCGTGAAGCCTCCTCCTGCCCTACCTCCATCCTGTGAGGAGCATGAAACACTTCTAAGAGCCACATGCTCATCACAGGGCAGGAGGAGGCTTTGTGCGTTCCCCCCACTCCCCAGCCAATCAGGGCCTGGGGGCGGGGGAGTTCCGCGAAGCTTCCTTCGCCCTGCCCCCGCCCTGCACAAGTATATGGCACTTTGAAGTGCTGTGAGCTCCTCGCAGGGCAGGGGGGAGAGCAGAGGAAACTTTGTGTAGCTCTCCTGCCCCCAGGCTAATTGAGGCTTGGGGGTGAGGAAGTGCATGACATCTCCTCCCGCCCTGCAAGGAGCGTGTGGCACTTTGAAGTCCTCGCATGGCGGGAGGAAGTTTCGCGCTCTCCCCTGCCCCCAGGTCCTAAATGGCCTGGGGACGGGGGAGCAGCAGGGCCTCCGTGGGCCAGATCAACCCACTTGGCGGACCAGATCTGGCCCACGGAGGCCTTTTTGTCCATCCCAGGATTATACAGTAATATACAATAAAATAAATGTTTTTATTTAGTTTTCCCTCAGTAAGCTCCTCTTATGCATACCAATTTGATCAGGTAATTTATTGGTGGGAAAGGAGAGAGAAAGAGAGAGATTGTTATTTTTAATTCTTGGAAGGCACACCAATATTATGGTGCTGTGCAACATACAAGGAACCTAAATAGTATATGTGACAAACAACCCATGGCGCAGAGGTTAGCCACATCACTTAATGCTACTGGAAAGTACACAGATACAATGGATGATGCATAAGGCATAAGAACCTTCTTCAATTTAACATCCTGATTTAGATGCCTTATTCTTTTCCTTTGTTTTTCCTTGGAACTGGGTCTTTGCTTTAAATACTTTTTGAGCATCACAGAGGAGGAAATCACACCTACAGAGATGAGACCAAATATGAAAGGTAACTCACGTGACTATCAGGCTGGCTTAATGCAACATGACAGCTGAAAGAATGAGGATTGTGAGACACAGAATAACCAAACTAGGTTAACTGCCTTTTAAAAGAACTAGCACTCTGCTTTTGTACCTGCTTGCTCTCCACAACATAAATTGGACATCACCACCTCTGGATCATGATATTTCTAATATCTATTTCCTATTTACTTCTACTCATTCTGGAGATATGGGGCATATAAAGATTGCTGAGAAATGTTCTTACTGTGTGGCTATTTACAGGGCTTGACAAACCGCAGCGAAATCTACTTGCCAGCCCCTCACTGCACATACACAAGACCTGCATTGTGCATGCGCACGCTGCAGGTGAATGGGGTGACTGGCTGAAATCTATTCGCCATGGGTAAGTAGATTCACTGATTTGTCGAGCCCTGGCTATTTATTTGATGAGGAAAAAGCATGCATAATTTTTTTGCCATTGCTTATATCACTGAACATCATGCATCTTTGTTAGCAAGTTAGGTTGATGGCTTCAAGAAATAATTCTAAGATTCCATAGTAGGTGGTTCCAGGTGTACCTCTATACAGTTGTCTCCTAGAAGGTTGCATTTGAATTGAAAATTAAATAATGGCTTTATATGAGGTGTGGATTCAATTGGATTTTGTTTGGAAACTTTCTTTGAACTACAATTTCAAGTTGCATTTTTTTTCTAGTATTGACTCTGGAAACCTCTGGAGAACTCTTAGAGACTCCAGTAGCACCATGGGTTTAAGAAGACTCTGGAATAAATCCCATTGCCAGGAAAACTTCTTATCTGCTCTTGGAATAGATGTAAATCAAAAGGTAATTTAAAGATATGTTTGGCTAAAAGACCAGTGTAAGTGTATAATTTTAATTTGTATTAATTTAAGTAGTCTAGGCAGAAAAAAAATCATTTCTCAGTCACAAAGCTTCTCTAGGAACCATGTTTTGGTGGATTGCAAATACAAATGTTTTCAACTAAGGCCTTTTTGATGATGTATGAGCTTGTCTACACAAGAAGTTATTCCTGATTAATGTCTTGTGTGGACACACTTATTCCAGAATCATGACATAAATCAAGAATAGTACCACTTTAAATTCACACTCCTTTATTCCAGATAAACTGTTATGTGTAGACAAATCCTTAGTTTATGATGTTCTCTGCCAAAATGTTATAACTATTATTATGGTGCAAAGACCAAATTCTGGCTGTCTTTGCCAATTTATAACAGAGAATTTACTGGAAACTCCATCGTAATGACAGTATATCACTTTGTTTTGATTACAGCGTCAATTTTAGGTTTAGTTGGCAGAGTTCCACTAATGTAGGGATTTTTTGTATAACTTGAGGTAGAGAAATTATCAGAATTTATATAAGATATTCTGAGTTCAGTCCAGTGCCCAATGAAGTCAGTTGAAGCAGATATTGAACTGTTCCTTGTGAAAAACAAAATCACTTGGGCTGATTCAGTATCATACGCTTGAATATCTGGCCTACCTGTGGCAGGTTGGAACACAATAGTCAGTTTGCCTTTACGCAAATCATTTCACCCATTTTAGGGGAAAAATGGAGAAACTGTATTTTAAATAAATTAAAAGTGTAAAAAAAGCAAAATTTTAATCTCTCAAGGTGGAATTTTTTACTGTTTTTTTTTATGTTGGAAGGATTATTTGGAGGTAGCTTTTCATTATTATCACTTGTTTAGTTAGCATAAATTTAATCTTTTTGCTCTGTTTTTCAGAGGTAGCAATATCTTCATTAATAATTGCTATTAGGTTCTTGATAGTTGTCTATTTGAAACCCTTGGTGTTAACTGGATTAATCAACCTTTCACACAAATTTATCATACAAAACTGTAGTGCTGGTTAGTCTCATGAGACCTGGTCTACACATGAGTTATCCTAGCATAACTAGGGGTGTAATTTTATTTTTAATTGAAGGAGCATTACTACTGTTTTCATGTCAATGCAAGTATATCAGTATAGAAGTGCCTTATACTGGTACAGTTAAACACTATTTCTGTGAAGGAATAACTATGATGGCATAAAATGCCTTTATGCCAATATTAGAGAGATTAGATGGGTCAGGTAATATCTTTTATTGGACCAACTTCTATTGATAAAAAGAGAGAAGCTTTTTAGCTATACAGAGCTCTTCCTCTGGTCCGGGAAAGTTACTCAGGGTATGTCTACACTACCCTCCTAGTTCGAACTAGGAGGGTAATGTAGGCATACCGCACTTGCAAATGAAGCCCGGGATTTGAATTTCCCGGGCTTCATTTGCATAAGCGGGGAGCCGCCATTTTTAAAACCCCGCTGGTTCGAACCCCGTGCAGCGTGGCTAGGTAGTTTGAACTAGGATTCCTATTCCGAACTACCGGTACACCTCAGATTTATATTTTAGCTTCCAAAAATAAAGTTAAATGTCTGTTTGTTTATTAGTTCTGAGAGGGGAACATTTTTTCACTAGGCAGCAGCCCATTTCTGAGTAAAGCATTCTGACATTGATGGACACTTAATATTATGAAAAGTGTTTTAAATTTTGCTCCTTGTTTACTAGGATGTTTCAGGAGACAGCAAAGATGATTTGGAGGAGACAAACATTAAAGTAAATGAAAACTCAGAGGATGATGGATTCAATATTAGTAACTGTAAAACACTAATTCAAACCAAGGTAAGAGTTTTTCTAAGTTTTTCTACATTAGTGAGTGGTCTCCTATTTTACATGTTGGGATTTTCCCTGCCCAGTTTGTGTTTTAACATACTTTCTAAAGGGACCTGGCAGTTCTACAGCCAAATTTTGTTTTTTTCAAATGGTCTTGGAAATTGTGCACGAAGTACTGTGTATGTAGCAAGTGCAAAGTGAGGTAAGATTGGGAGAGTTAGAACTTCAGGCCATGTGTTATTTATGGAACTTAATTTGCACGATTAATATGGGCCCTGTGCTAAGATTGCCGCAAACATGTCAGATTGATTGATGACACTTTGGTGATTGAGGCTGTCCAGCCACCTTACACCAGGATCAATGTGATGAAGGCAGGAATAAAAAGAGAGCAACACTGACTCAACTCACTTTTATGAAACATTGAAGAAGGAAGGGAAGAAAGAGGGAGGAGGCAGTTGTATCCAACTGGTATTTCAGGTATTCAGAATGAATCAGAGGTTAGGCTTCTACAGCTGATGGAAAGAATAGAGAAGGTGAGAAATAAACAAAACTTCTCTCAATAGAAAACTCAATAGCACACTCTGAAATAAAGCAAAATGGACTTTGGGGGTTTAGGAGCAAAGGACCAGGATATTACTAGGATTTAGCCCATTTGTGTTAAGTATGCTCAGAAAGATCTGACAGGAAATACTTACACGAGAGTTGATACTTTAATCAGATAATGATTTACCAATTTAAAATAACATTTTTTGGTGGCTGTGTACTTTGTCCTTGAATTTAGTTTCTGTTTCAAGCCAGCATTTGCACATGCTGGGGGCAATTGCTAGTGAGTATTGCAAGTTCCATCAGTTTTCTGCTAAAGGAATTCAGTTCATTTTGAAGGAAAGCTTCACATTTAGAAATAAATGTGGCAAAATTGCATTCTTGTTCATTATCCTAAAAAAGGGTCCTGGGAATGTTTAGATGAGTACCCCCAAAAAAGTTCCCTTTCTCTTAAGCAGATAATAAATTGTCTTGTTCCTGTGGTAATGCAAAATGCATGCAAACAATTGCCAGTTTTTAGTTCACTTATAAACTGAATATTGAACTCTGTTCAGTTTTGGACACCTTAGTGCCTGAAAGACATAAACAGGAGGGAGTTTGGACAAAAGAAACAGATGAGACAGAGAATGGTTAGGACTGACTTTTGAAAGAATAAGCTGCAGATACTTCGTTATTTGTAAAGGTGGGGAAATCTTTTCTGGCTACACACTGTGAACATTTGTAAGAGATGGGTTTTTCATGGGAGGAGTGAATCAAGAGGTAAAAATCAAATGATGGGATGAAATTGAAAAAGAAAATGTAGACTGAACAGGAAAAACCTTATTTAATATGAACTAATGGACTCTGGAATAGCTTCTCAGGAGAAACGGGAAGTCCCATAGTTAAATACTGCAAACTAAAATAAATGTTAGTCAATGTCTTATAGTGAACAAACCTGTATTTACTTAGGGCTAGCCTAAATATACTACTGTAATAGGCTCTTTTCCTTTTATGTTCCTGATTGTAAACATTTCATTCTGATAACCCTATTTTTGTCAGTAAGACTAATAATTACACAATCTATGTGAAAATTTAAACTGTTTTAATTGCTTTGAACTATTTACTTGTAGAAAAGCTAATAAGTTGTGGTTTTTTTTTTTCATTTTGACTCAGCTATCTGTATCACCAGATTCCAAACATGGTAATTTCTTTACTTATAACCTGTTTTTGAAGAAGACACCATCAAATGGAAATATGCAATTTAAAAGAGTACCAGGAAAGACCAGAATTTTCAGTGCACACAATCTAAAAATGAAAATTTTCAATAGTGATGTTTGTTAAAGTACAGGTACCTATTTTTCCTTCATTTAAAGTGCAGTTTACTTTCATTTTGTTGCTGGATTGGTACTGAAGTCTAGAGGGGTTTTTTTGGTGGGGGGAAAAATCGTACCACTGTTATAAATGTAACACCTACAGCAATTTTCTTACTAAAAATACTTTTTGTAATGGGTTTTAGATTCTAGTTTTGTGCTAGTAAATTTGGTGGCAGTCATGGCAAATTATGAAGTGATATCTTTTATGGTAATCCGCTAGAACCAAGTGTTACATTAAAAAGCATTTGGTCGTCGCTCTGTGACCTTTTAACTACTGCTCCCTTTTGGATATAAATGGATCTTTTAAATTCAAACTCCATCCTACCCCCAAAAAATCTAAACACATCTTAGGTGTGTTGTAAGGTGTGCCTTGGTGTTACCGTCTCTTTTCCTTCACTTGATTTGTTTTGGAGCATCCATAGATCTGATACTTTGTATTGCTGCTGATCCCCTCCTCTGAGAAGCCCCCTCTACCTCCACTACACACACTTTGACTTTCACATAATTTTCTGTGTATAACTATGGCTCTGTACAGTTTTATCTCCATTGCTCAATGGCATTTTTACTGAGTACTGACCTAACACAATTTAACCAGTCAGCCTGGATGGAGTCACTGTTATAATCAGGTTCAGAAACTCTGCTTGTATTGTACTGTAATAGGATAGCTTTCGAATGAGATTGTATTAACATGACTTTAGAAACATTCAGCCCCCAACCATTTTAAACTGCATAGTCCTGGCTGTAAATCTGTTAGAAGCCAATTGTGCAGTCAAGGCCTTATATTTTGCAGTGATGTAGGCTGCTATTTTAAGACTTCACATTTCATACTAATGACTAGTTTGCCCACTGTTCTGCATGTACAAGTACCAAGTCAGGTACACTTCGTATTTAATATCAGCCACAGAATTTATGACTTGTTCATTACAAACATTCATCTTCACTAAGTGTATGGTACATTGCTCCTTATCAAGAACTTTATATGCAGGTTATATCAATATTTTTGTTACTTTGTCCCTTATGAATGTGAAAACTTTGTGTGATTGTTTCCATTTTAACAAGCCAGATAAGTCTGTACTGTGACTTTATGAAGATAACTTTTCAGCATTATAACATGAGGTTTTGTACATGTTAAAGTATATTGTATATAGTTGAATTGTACAGGCACGTGACAGAGAAACTGGATAATCTGACATTAAATGTTTTAAATGTTAATTTAAATTCTAAACTATTTTAATTTTGTGTTAGGGACCTGTATTTAAATGAGATTCTTACTAAGGCCTTGCCATCCCTTATGCACATGCTTAACTTTAAGGACTGCATAGTCTGTACTGAAAATAGATAAGTACTGGCAGAATTGAAGCCTAAGGCTGTGTCTACACTGCCGCGCCCAAGGAACACATCCACTGTTTTGGAACAGTTTCCAATAAAGCAGACGTGTTCTTTCGGCATCCCTGTATTCCTCATTGTATGAGGAATGAAGGATGTTCTAAAAGAGGAGGTTTTTCAGAAATTTTAGCCCTCTGTAGATGGACCAAATTTTGGAAAAGCCTCTTCCGGAAAAAAAAGTGGAAAAAGATACGCAAATTGCATTTTGCAATTTG
This sequence comes from Pelodiscus sinensis, assembly GCF_049634645.1. Classification (NCBI taxonomy): domain Eukaryota; kingdom Metazoa; phylum Chordata; order Testudines; family Trionychidae; genus Pelodiscus; species Pelodiscus sinensis. The sequence goes on along the minus strand of NC_134714.1, from coordinate 17,514,480 downwards.
CATATCTTTTTCCGATATAACCCTGCATTCTAGACATAGCCTTAATCTGCATAAAATCCAGTCAGCAGTAAAATCAGAGCTGAGTTATACATTTACTAGCAGTAGTAACTTGCAGGATACATCAGTGCTATTCATTTAGGGGGAAAGTGTTTGCTGCTCATTTAGTGGCAACAGTGTATCCTAACCATTAGTCAGTCTTGCATTTGAATGGATGCCATTTAAAGTGGCCCAGGAGTCTAGGACTCAATCCTGTAATGACCTCTGCATGGCTACACCCAAAGTGGGTGTAGGATCAGGGCTGAAGGTTTTATAACTTTACAGAAACACTGACTTTTCTAGTGTTAGAAACCTTCTTCTAGTAAAGTTGGCAAGAGCTAACAAGTCTGCACTGATTTTTGTAAAGTTGTATTTAATAAAATGTCCCAGATACAGATTTCTGTTGTATGTATTTTTTCGCTTACTGTGAAATGAAATGGCAATCATTGCATTAAAGTGCTGAGTCAATTAGGTGCTTAAATACCCCTGTGCAACTTTAACTAATGGCTTCACATCCTCAAGAACTTTGCTAAATTGTGGTCCAAAGCTATAGGTTTTTTATTTTGCCAGTCTAATCAGTTTTATTTTAAAACATACTAGGAGGCTATGCCCCTGCTCACTACGCTCACCAGCCCCGCTCTCTCTGAGGGGGTAGGCAGGCCCAGCTCTTCCCCAGGCTGCGGGAAGAGGAGGGCCAGGGCTACAGCCACCCAGCCGCCTACCTCTTCCCCACTGCAGGCCATGGGCTCTCAGCCCCCCTCCAGCTGTGGGTGGAGGGGTGGTGCAGGCCACAGTCTCAGCTGCAGGAGGAGGGCCAAAGCTGTGCCAGCTGAGGCAGTTAGGGCTCTCCCCTGGCTGCTGAGGAGGAAAGGAGAGGGTTGGCCAGGCCTGGACCAAGCTGAGGGTGGGGCCTGTTCCTGTGGATGCATAGTGACTTAATGGTGTCATCCTGAGGGAAAAGTTTTTTTATATATAGAGAAAGACTAGACAACATTTCAAGATTCGCTTGTAATCTCTGCCCACGGAAATAAGGCTGTGCATAGCTTATTTAAGCTACCTGAATGGCTTTCCCCTTCTCATAAAGAGCTCTTTTAAAGCACCTCTCATCAAGAGCATCACTCTTTCAAGCATCATCAAACAGGAATCTATTCAGAATAAGAGTTAAATAGATTCATACCTTATACATGCATAAATCCCTGCACCTATATCAGTTTTGTGGTTTTACAACCATATTTTGCTCTCCTCTTTTGCCATATGAAAACAATATCAGTCGAGGGCCACAGACAAGTGAGAAGCAAAAAACCCCAAACATACCCTCACTGACGTGGCCCCAGACTGAGAAGAAGAAAGACATTCCCTTCACACAGCAAATTCTTGGAGAGCCCAGCTTCGTAGATTGTGTGTGCTCCAGCCCCATGGTGCAGAAGCAGGGTGGGAGAGGGCTGGAGCACCCACAAAGGCTCCCCAATGCTGGGGGGGCTCATGAGCCTCGGGGCCACATCCAGCTCCCTGGCCTGAGGTTCCCCAGCCCTGCTTTAGATCATGATTTGAGGACTTTAGTAATTCAGCCAGAGGTTCTAGGTCAATCCCAGGAGTGGGTGGGTGAGGTTCTGTGGTCTACAATGTGCAGGTTGTCAGACTAGATCAGGGCTAGTCACCTTTGGAAGCCCCGAGGGCCACAGTTATATTCATAACACATGCCGAGGGCCGCAACTTAACTGTGGTTGCATATACATGCAAATATATGCAAATACAGTAGCTGCTTTCACACTGATGGGTATGAATATAAAGATTGAGGAAAGACTACACAACACACAGGCCCCATTTAAGTCAGTTCTGATATTAATAAAATGCAATATTTATCCGATTTCCACCCATATGACAGCACTTCTAGTGAGCAATGACAGTCCAGGAATTTAACTACTAAAACACATATCAACAGAAGACCATTCTATTGACTTACTTTTTTGTTTTGGCTCCCACCCACAGGTCACGTATTAAGCCCCGTGTAAACACAAACCGCACCCCAGTCTGCAAACAAATGGTTTTAAGACAGTGGGTCCACAGGTTTAGCCCCAATGGTCTGCCACTATATTTACCTGCGCCTCCGCAGGTACAAGCATTTGTAGCTCCTTTTACAGGCTGCACATCATTGTTCTCAACAAATGGGAGATACGGGAAGAAGAGCAGACCAGCACACCACTTCCCGCAGCTCCAATTTTCTGGGAATGGTGATTTGTGTCCAATGGGAGGCTGAAGCGTCTATACCTAAGAAGGTGCAGGTAAATAGAGCGGTGGTCTACCTGGAGCTAGCCCTGGCAGACTGGATCAGGCCTATGGGCCAGTATTTGCCCGCTGCTGTAATAGATTATGGCTGTGTCTACATTGGCACCCTTTTCCGGAAAAGGGATGCTAATGAGACACTTCAGAATTGCAAATGCCGCGGGGGATTTAAATATCCCCCGCGGCATTTGCATGAACATGGCTGCCGCTTTTTTCCGGCTCGGGGCTTTGCCGGAGAAAAGCGCCAGTCTAGACGGGATCTTTCGGAAAATAAAGCCTTTTCCGGAAGATCCCTTATTCCTACTTTCAAGGAAATAAGGGATCTTCCGGAAAAGGCTTTATTTTCCGAAAGATCCCGTCTAGACTGGCGCTTTTCTCCGGCAAAGCCCCGAGCCGGAAAAAAGCGGCAGCCATGTTCATGCAAATGCCGCGGGGGATATTTAAATCCCTCGCGGCATTTGCAATTCCGAAGTGTCTCATTAGCATCCCTTTTCCGGAAAAGGGTGCCAATGTAGACACAGCCTATGGGTTTAACAGTCAACAGCTTAGGATCACGATTCCTTCAAGGGGCTAGCCCCAGCTAGTATGCATGAGTTATCAGTGTTCCCTCTAAGATTTTCCAGCCATGAGTGGAGTGAGTTTTGGCTTGTGCACCAATATTGAGTTCATGTGTGCTGGTTTGGATGTGTGCTACTCTGGTGTCGTGAGAATCACAGGTCCGATGATGCATACCCAAGGGGGGAAGGACAGAACCAGGTGGACCGTTTTAGCAAATAAAAAATATTTATTTATAACAGTGATGAATTTATAGTATTTATTCTAAGATTTTTAATAGACTGTTAATAATGAATTTACAGTATTTATTATATTTATTCTACTATTTCTAGTTAAACGTGTCAGAGATATAAGGATGGGAATGGCAAGGGGAATAGTCTCTATTCTAAAAATATCCAGCTACACTAATTAAATAACAGTGATAACCACAAACTCTATGTACTACCCAAAACAAGTACAACACTAAGCTTATACAACGAAGAAAATCAAATCATACGTACCAACTTACACAGCACATGGAACATTTCAAAGATATCGGTTCGGTTGCGAAGGCCTTGGTTACGCCCGAGAGTCGGGGAAGGTGGCTGGTCGGTTGATCAGGCTGGCAGCACTTTGAAGTATACGGGAAGGCACACGCACGGTGGTACGTGTGTTGCAAAGACCTCGTCAAGTAAACTGTGTGATGGGTATTTATCCCCCAATCTGCACATCGCTTTCCTGCGCTTGCATATTACCATATATGGCCCAATGGTCTCCAAGTGGGGGGTCTGTGTCCCAGGGGTTGGGCCGAAACTGAGCAGGTTTCATGCGACCAAGTAAGCCCCGCAGTTCTCACGCCAAGGTGACAGGTGGGAGAGTCTGAGGCTATTTTCTCCTTTTCACACCTTTCCTTTTTCTAAAGGCAATGGTATGCAGGAAGTGTGCGGCCAGTTTCTCCCAAGGAGTACTGCAGCCCACTATAGCAAGAGCAGCCTGGCCAAACTTTTTTACTGGGGGGGCAGTTTTTTCTCTAACATCTGGCTTATTAGCATGCACACGTTCCCGGCCGCAGGAGCAGAAACTCACCTATCCCGCCACGCAGCATGTCCTGTTCCCAGCCACCGGAGCAGACCCGGCCATGCAGCAGGTCCTGTTCCTGGCTGCCGAAGAAGACACCCCTCTCCCCATGTGGCAGGTCCCAGCCGGCTGCACCATCTCAGCCGGCCCCACCTTCCGGACCAAACACCTGCCACGCAGCTCTCCAGAAGAGGTGGGCATGGAAGAATTATTTGTGCACACCTATACAGGTGCACACCTTTGCGGGAACTATGCACATGAGCATACTTGTGTGCGAGAAATGCAGAAGACTCTTCCACTGCCAACTAATTAGAATTTTTACTTGTAAATGCATCTCCAGTGTACAAGTGAAACAGTGATTTTAGGTTGCCGTGAAAGGCAGAAGCATCAACAAGGCTGTTAACACTTTCACACCCTCTGTAATATAATTAAGTTTACCTAGCCACTAGGTCAAAGGAAGATTTCTTCTGTCAAATCTAATTAGCTCCTCTCTTAAGGGTGAATTTACTGCAGTGACAGAAAAAACTCTTCCATCTCTGAAGTAAATGTCCATGCCACGAGTGGGGAACCTCAGGGCTGGGGGTTGGATACAGCCCCAGAAGCTCAGGGCCCTCCCCTCCTTCCTAGCATTGGAGAGCCAGCGCTGGTGCTCTAGTCCCTCCACTGCCCCACTACGGGGCTGGAGCACACAAAATCTACTAGGCTGTGCCCCCTAGAATTTGGGTGTGAGGGGAATGTGGGGAGTGTCTTTCAGTGAGGGTTTGGGTTTTTTTCTTGCTTCTCACTTGTGTGAACCCCCTGACTGATCTTTCTGTGTGTCAGTGGCCCCAACCCTAGTCTATGCTATAGCGATAGCAATTTCTAATGTAGACATCTCCAAACACCTGCCTCAATGACAAAGGACTTGCTGCGCAACTATTTACTAAAATGGTGTCCCAGATGGTGTCCCACAGCCTGCAGGGCAGGGACAGTAATAGACATACAAACAAAAATTAGTGAAAGGGTCCCATTTTTTTGTTATGAATGATGGTAGTTGTGACTAAAGTTTAAACAAAATCAAAAAGTTGTCAAGCTGGACTTCTACCAGTAACTTAAGCTCAGAAATAGCAGACAAGGAAGGGTAAATTCCAGGGTGGTGATTTAGACTAGGGATGTTAGTGTATAGTCAATTAAACAATTTACCGATTAATCCAAACAATTTATCGACTACAGGCATTCCCCCTCACTTGCTGTCTCTGTACCAGAGGTGGCAAGGAGTGGGGGGGAGCCATCTTTTAAGACAGCTTCCCATGAGCACTGGATCCCATGGAGCTGCTGCACCTGCCCACACTGCTGCCTGTGACAGAGAGGTAGCAGCTGAGATGGTGAGAGGGCAAGCAGAGCTGGTACATGTGGAAAGCTGGCTTTTAAGCCCTGCGTGTATCAGCTCCTGTGGAGCTGCCCGCCCCGTCTTCCCTTATTAGAGGCAGAGCATATGTGAGCAAGTGACAGGCAGGAGCCGATATGCTCAGAGCTCTCTGCACATGCCTGCTCCACAGAGCTGCCTGCCCCCGCTTGCTGCCTCCCACAGAGGGTGAGGGGCAGGCAGGAGCCGGTGCTTGGGGGGAGCCGGCTTAAAAGCCAGAGCCCCATGAACACTGGCTTCACAGAGCCATCTGCTCTTCCACCCCCCTCCCCCAGGGACTATTGAATACAGGCCACATAGTGAGCCCTAATATTCAGGGGGCAAGTCCCTTCTGCTAACCAGGACTCCTGACCACAAGTTTACAACCAATGAGCTAAGGTAACTTTACAACTCTTGGCTCCCTTCGTGGGCCCCTCTCATGAGAAGCATTTGCAGTAATAAAATTCCTAAGCAAAGTTTCAAGGCTTTTCTAACCACAAGAAGCATTGTTAGACTGTGAAGGACAAAGGCCAACTTTAAAAAAAAACAGTCCTGGTTAAATAAGTGGGCAGGAACTGTTAAAGACACGTCTGGCACTAGCCAGGGAAGGGAATAGTTGGCCAGAGAATTTGGCTGTTCACTGCGCTCCTGCAGAAACTATGGCAGCAAGAAAGAGGCCCTCCTCTGTGGCTCAGTACCCTGGAGTTTGCAAGACTTGGAAAGGGCCCCAAGAAGGGGCTGAAGTCATCTTCCCCACTTGCTTGTCTTCAGCTACGATTAGATTAATTGGAGACAAACAATCTTAATTGTCTGTGTGGCACCTTGCACAATGCTAGGGCCCCAGTCTGGCTGGGAGCTCTGTATTAGAGATCACTACAATTTACAAACTGTACGGCTGTCTCTACACTGGGCCACTTATTCCGGAAAATTAGCCGCTTTTCCAGAATAAGCTGCGAGCTGTCTACACTGGCCCTTGAATTTCCGGAAAAGCAACGATGCTCTACTGTACAAAATCAGCCGCTATTCCGGAAAAACTATTCTGCTCCCGCTCGGGCATAAGTCCTTATTCCGGAATACTGTTCCGGAAAAGGGCCAGTGTAGACAGCCCAGTAGTTTTTTCCGGAAAAAAGCCCCGATCGCGAAAATGCTGATTGGGGCTCTTTTCCAGAAAAGCGCGTCTACATTGGCCACAGACGCTTTTCCGGAAAAAGGGCTTTTCCGGAAAAACAGCCTGTCAATGTAGACGCTCCTTTTCCGGAAAAACTGAAAACGGAATAGTATTCCGTTTTAAGCATTTCCGGAAATTCATGCCAGTGTAGACACAGCCCATAAGAGTTAACAGCCTGTAGAGGACCCTGACAAGTGATGCACCAACAGTGTGATGGCTAGCTCTTTATCAAGATGAGACCATAAAACAGGAGAAGGCAGCTCTAGTGCCATTAAAGCCACCAACAGAAACAATGTAGCCAGCTAGGATCATAAATCAAACTTGTGCAGGCATTGGTAAATAGCTGTATTACTGATGGACAGCCTGACCTTAACTGCATGTTAGTAAAGGCTTGCATACACACAGTGTCGCGTGACTTTAAACCAGGGGTGGGCAACCTTTTTGGCCTAAGGGCCACATCAGGATATGGAAATTGTACGGAGGGGCATGAACACTCCCAAAATTGGGGTTGGGGGTCAAGGGAAGTGTGGGCTTTGGCTGGGGATGTAGGCTCTGGGGTGAGACAAGGGATAAGGGTGTGGGGAGCAAGGAGAGGGCTCTGGGCAGGGATCAAAGGGTTTGGAAGAGAGGCTGGAACTGAAGGGTTTGAAGGGCAGGAGGGGAATCAGAGCAGGGGCAGAGGGCTGGGATACAGGAGGAACACAAGGGTGCAGGCTCTAGGCAGCACTTACCTAATAGCACCCAGAAGCAGAAGCACATCCTCCCCAGCTCCTAGGCAGAGGCACTGGCAGGCGACTGTGTGCGCTACCCACATCCACAGGCACTGCCCCCACAGTTCCCATAGGCAGCAGTTCCCAGGAAATGGGACTGGGGGGGGGGGGAGCAGCACTTGGGGCAGGGTCAACATGCAGAACACCTGGGATGCCCCTATGGATAGGCGCCAAAGTGGGGACATGCCAACTGCTTCCAAGTGTTGTGCAGACCAGAGTAAGCCCTGGTGCCCGTGCTATAGTAGGAGCTTAAGGGTTGAATTAAAATGGCCGATGGGCCAGATGCAGCCTACAGGCCATAGTTTGCCCACTCTGCTTTAACTATATGGCTGTGTCTACACTGGGCCACTTATTCTGGAAAAGCAGCCACTTTTCCGGAATAACTTGCCATCTGTCTACACTGGCCGCTTGCTTTTCTGGAAAAGCAATGACAATCTACTGTAAAATTGTCAGTGTTTTTCCAGAAAAACTATGCTGCTCCCATTCGGGCAAAAGTCCTTTTCCGGAAAAACTGTTCCGGAAAAGGGCCAGTGTAGACAGCACAGTAGTCTTGTCTGCAAAAAAGCCCCGATTGCGAAAATGACGATTGGGGCTTTTTTCCAGAAAAGTGCGTCTACATTGGCCACGGACGCTTTTCCGGAAAAAGTGCTTTTCCGGAAAAGCATCCTGCCAATGTAGATGCACTTTTTCCGGAAATACTTATAACGGAAAACTGTTCCATTTTAAGCATTTCCGGAAAAGGGTGCCAGTGTAGACGTAGCCTATAAGTATAATTAAAGTGGTAGAACCCTACTTAGTGGAGACCAGTGTTCTCTATAAGCTGCGTACTTGTGTGGCTGTTCAGGAGAGATTGAAATGCTGCCCAGCTGAGCAGCAAAGCGTCCACAGCTACCTGTTTTATTGCTGCTGGTGGTGTACATCCACACATGCTTCAGTGCACATAAAAATATTCCACACACAAATAGAAAAATCTGCCCATGGATGGAAAAAATTAGAGGGAATATTGGCGGGGACACAATTATATCAGTAATAAAGGTGTTTATACCAGTATAATTTATTCACATACAGGAAAGGGGAATAAACTATACTGTAATAAGGCAATGTATAACTGTATCTACATGATGGGTTGTTCCAGTAGTACTACTGCATTAAAAAAAATCACACTAAAATAGTTAGAAAAGTTGTAATTTTTTTAATTTAAATCACATTTTTGATTTTCTAAAAATTACAATGAAATCTCATCCCAAACATGCTATGCCTGCACTTAAAGGCTAATCAAAATAAATGTATTAATGATTACCTCTTGCGTCTAGAAAGTTCTGGGCTTTCAATTCCTGTTTCTTAGCAGAGGAAAAAGTAACATATGCAAAGAAAGATACAAACTGAACAGAGTTGTTTTTTGTTCTGTGCTTATGTGGTGATGGACCTGGGCTGAGCAGAGAAGAGAGTTAGTTAAGATGTTGTCTTAAAGACAGACAATATATAGGAAAGGATGGTGGCACCACAGAAAAGAACAGTGGAGTGGCCTGGAAAAAAAAAGGGAAGACATTATTCAGCACACATACAGCTTCCTATATGCCCCTAAATTTTTGCCACAGAAAAACTGTCATGGCTTCTGGGCATAAGAGACCCTCTACCTAGGATTATTTTGAAGAAATTGGCTCCCTGCAGAAGGGCTGAAGATAGGACCACGGCCGCATGGCAGCTGCCTGGCTGCTCTTGGGGCAGGGCCATGTGGTGGGTGGCTGCCACTTGTGTCAGGGCTGGAGCACTACTATGGCCCCGGCCCCAGCAGCTGCCACACAGCTCGCCCTGATTGCAGCTTCAGCCCTGGGGAAGGGCTGAAGGTGGGGCCAGGGCCACAGGATGGCTGCTCAGCTGCTCGCAGGGTGGGACCTCATGGCAGGTAGTTACCCCATGTGTCTGGGCTGGAGTCAGTATCCCAGCTGCGAAGCCACCACGCAGCCCTGGTCCCCCGTTCTCCCACCAACCCCACCACCAGCAGAAGCTTACTTTCACGTCAAAGGGAGGTGAGTGTTGCTGCTTAGCTCTGCTGAGGTGGGTGGGATTAAAATTCTGTGTGCGCGCACCATAGAGGGAACTTAGATGGTCACTCATGTTCCTCGCAACAGCAGCCCTCCCGTTGCATGTTATGGAAAATTGTCCTTTTCATGGGGCTTCCAATTGTCTTGGCACCACCAAACCCTGACCTTTCTCCAAGTTAGGATAAGAAGAAGCTGCATACCAAATTTGGTGGCCCTGTCTCTTACCATTTAGGAGGAATAGTGATAGAAATTTTTTTAATTGTATCCTTTGGTATATATGGTTGTGACTATTTTCTTCCACTATTTGATCTGAGGGAGTGGGTCTGGCCCACGAAAGCTCATCATCTAATAAACCATCTTGTTAGTCTTTAAAGTGCTACATTGTCCTGCATTTTGCTTCAGCATTTAGGAGGAGTTCTTGAACAAATGGACTTGCAGACAGACATAAGAATGGCCATACTGGGTCAGATCAACGGTCCATCTAGCCCAGTATCCTGTCTGACGACAGTGGCCAAGACCACATGCCCCAGAGGGAGGGAACACAACAGGTAATCCTCACGTGATCTCTCCCCTATCACCCATTTCCAGACAAACAAAGGCCAGGGACACCATTTCTACCCATCCTGGCTAATAGTCATTGATGGACCTAACCTGCATGAATCTATCTAGCTCTTTTTTGAACCCTGTTAAAGTCCTAGCCTTCATCACATCCTCTGGCAAGGAGTTCCACAGGTTGTGTGTGCACTGAGTGAAGAAAAACTTCCTTTTGTTTGATTTAAACCCGCTGCCCATTAATTTCATTTGGTGACCTCTAATTCTTATATTGTGGGAATAAGCAAATAACTTTTCCTTATTCACTTTTTCCACACCCGTCATGAATTTATAAACCTCTATCATACCCCCCCCCCCCCCTTGGTCTCCTCTTTTCTAAGCTGAAAAGTCCAAGTCTTTTTAATTTCTCTTCCTAAAGGGACCTGTTCCAAACCCCTAATCATTTTTTGGCCCTTTTCTGAACCTTTTCCAATGCCAATATATGTTTTTTGAGATGAGGCAACCACATCTGTATGCAGTATTCAAGATGTGGGTGTACCATGGTTTTATATAGAGGCAATAAGATATTTTCTGTCTTATTCTCTATAGACACACAGGTGTACTCTAATATAAATATTAGATCTAGATAAGATAATACATCCCCCATTATTTGGGACATCATAGCCACTGATCACAATGGTGATGATGTAAGTCTATTCCCTATTTTTAGAAAACTCAGCTTTTCCAAGGGAACCCCATTCTATACTTGTTTTCTCAAAAAACAGAAGTGCCAGTAGCACAGTCCTAGCTTTTTTGGCAACTTGATTTAAATCCTTTTTTTTTTTTTTTTTTTTTTGGTGACTTAAATCAGCTCAGCCTGATCCTAACGCTTTGTTCTCCCAAAGAAGCAAGGCCTAAGAAACCTCATCTGAGCTGAAGAACAATACCCTTTGTCTAACCAGTCAAGGCAACTGATAAAGGAGGCAGAAGCTGAAATATCAGTGTGACTGGGGCCTCATCCAAATAGGACAAAAACCAACTTTCACATTAAAGAAGACATGCAGTTACTGCCCAAGGCCAAATGCAACAGCCTTAGATAAACTATCCTCTACCTCAGTCAGTCTTTTCTTTTACTTTCTGCCTTACTTGCCCTTGCTTTTGCAGAACATCTGCACAAGGCATCTCTGCTGATGCCTCACTTGTAGCTTTTACAGCACCAGGTTCCCATATGTTTTGGAATAGCTAAGCATCATTTACACAAGATCCAGTGCCTCTCCAGTTCACAACCCAAGACTTCAGCCTTTCAAAAATGTGCCTTCCAATACAGCAGGCCCGTGGGGTATCAAGCCTATTGCAGACTGCACTGTCACTGCTTGGCAGGATTCCTCCATCTTGCTTTTGGCTTCACAAACAGACCCTTCCACCACTGCCCAGCCCCTGTCAAGTCTGTAGTTAAATTCCAATCTGTCAGGATTTGTATGGTTGGGTTGTGGCTTTAAAATCTGCAGGGGGACGGGCCCGCTGACAGGGAAGGGGGCAATTGTCCCAGGACTGAGTGATTCTGCTTTAGAACTGGTCTTCACTAGAAAATTATCAGAAAAATCTGAAACTTCGTAGGGGGAGCCGAGTTAGCCTGTAACAGGAAAAACTTAAAAAAACAACCAATATTGTAGTAGCACCTTTAAAGACTAACAAAACATCAAGACTACGTCTACATTGGCATGATCTTGTGCAAAAACTCTTCCAGAATAGAGCATCTACACTGGCATGTGCTTTTGCGCAAGAGCATCCATGCCAGTGTAGACTCTCTTGCACAAGAAAGCTCTGATGGCCCTAGGGCTTTCTTGTGCAAGAAATTCATGTTGCCTGTCTACACTGGCCTCTTGCGCAAGAACAGTTGCGCAAGAGGGCTTATTCCTGAGCGGGAGCATCAGAGTTCTTTCGCAAGAAGCACTGATTTCACATATTAGAACGTCAGTGTTCTTGCACAAGAACTCGTGGCCAGTGTAGACAGGCAGCAAGTTTTTGTGCAAAAGCGGCTGCTTTTGCGCAAGATCACACCACTGTAGACACAGCCATAGATGGTATCATGAGTTTTTGTGGGTGCAACCCACTTCTTCAGATGACTGGAGTATTAGAAATCCAGATCCAAGACTAAATAAAGGAAAAGGGGGGGGGGGGGACTACTTGATGGTTCTTGTAACTACTTGAACCATTTACTCACTATCTGTCTCTCTTTCCCCCACCCCCCACTTTTCCCTTATTTATTCTTGCATCTGGACTTCTAATACTCCAGTCATCTGAAGAAGTGAGTTGTGCCCACAAAACCTCATACAAGTTTTGTTAGTCTTTAAGGTGCTACTAGAAAAATCTGAATGACAGTTAAGCTGACCTAGCCCCTGGTGTAGGCAGTGTTAGGCTGACAAGACAATTGTCATGTAGACCCCGTTATTGCTTTTAGAAAAGGTGAAGAACCGACACTAGTGGGAGAACCCCTCCTGCCGGTGAAGGCAGAATCTTCTTCACTGGAGTGCTACGCTGAGACTGCTGCTTCATTTTAAATGTAGAGAAACCCTTTGAGGGAAGCCTGCACCTTAGCTAACAGGAGGCATCCTGTTGATATCCAGGGGGACTGATTTCTGCTTTCTAATCCTCTGGGGCACTCTGAACACCCCAAACTTTGCTGAGTGCAAGATCCAAAAAATACTAGCACTTGAGAGAGGACTTTAGACCTAGATAGGTAGGAGCCAGCTGGAAGAAAAAGGTTGGCTTTTTTCAATGAAGTGTTTAAAGTTAGAGGTTATTTTCAGTTTAGAGTTTCCAAAATCTTGGCCCCCCCCCCCCAAAAAGATTTCATTTAGGCAACATAAATTGTAAGTGTATACAAGCATACCCCAAAATCCAAACGCTACTTAGGTAAGAAACTGGGATGCCGCATGCAGTTGTCTGAACCCAAGAGTTGTCAAGAGGTTGGGGGAAGGGGAGAGCCTCAGATATATTTCCTGTAAATACTTGCTGCTCATTTCCTTTTGTCTTTTGCTTGTGGCTCCCATTCCTTGCCATTGACTCATTTGTTCTAGCCGAATCAGTGACAGAGCAGTGATCTGCCACTCAACATTACCTTAAGATAATGTTGTTAGTACCCATTCTGTGAAGAAGAGGGGAAGATAAGAAACTGAATTTCACACGTATAGCTGTAGAAGGTGGATTTCAGGAGGTGCAGCATATTCTTAATGCCATTTACAGACTTCTCATTTTGATCATGACTTTACATGGCTGCATTATAATGGAGAAACATTAAAACAAAGTTTTGAACTGAAAAAGGAAAAAAAACACATTTCATTCCAAAAAAAATGTCAAAATAGGACATTTCAACATTGTTGAAATCTCTTTCCCCCACCTTCACCCTCTTCCCCACCAAAACAAGATTTTGGTAAGATGCAACTTTACAAAAGTGTTGAGATTTAGCCAGAACTGCATTTTGATGGAAAACTGTTCCACCCAAGTTTTTGTGACCTGCTCTAATCATTATAATGTATATAAAAAAACCCCAAGAAGTCAAAATGATTTGTTTAAACGTTTGTCCCAAAGTATCAAAATACACATTCCTGCTAAATTTGGCCATTCCTCTGATTTGGCCAAAACTGCCCTGTTGAACAGAAAACTTTAGAAAAACGAGCTGTAATTGCCCTATTCTATGGCTTGTACCATCCAGGAGATCTGACAAGACTAGACTGAGGCTTATAATGGTCCCTTCTGACTTTAATGTCTATGAATAAAAGATATGTAATTTTATTTCAATAAGGTATTACGTGATATCTACCTGCTACTCAATGTGTTTAATAAAAGCCTAAGGAAGAACACATCAGACATGCATATAATCCTTCGTTTAGACAAGGTAGGTAATATCTTTTATCTGATTAACTTCTGTTGATGAGAGAGGCTTTCTGAGCCACACAGATCTCTTCTTCAGGCTTGGGAAAAGGAAGTCCCACATCACAGCAAAATGCAGTGTGGGACATACTGTTTTCCATAAGTTGTTAGCACATATTGTAAGAGACCTTCAAGGAATAGTAGCCCATTAACACTTCTGCAGACACAGGACAAAAACAGGAGTTGGTGGGCTACAGACTGTTATAAAAGTCATAAGCTTAGATTGCCGTCATAGCATGTTTCAAACAGAATATATTTTTTCCAAGCTCCTTTTTTGTAAGCATTACTAATATTGTGAGTTTCCAAGACAATTACCCCTTAATCAGAGCCACAGTGACTTTGAAGGCAGATTACCCAGTATGTACATAGAAGGCTCTTGCATGCTACAGAACTTGGCTCTTCACCAGTTTCTGGAAGACCGCTGTAGAGTGGGGAGATGTGGCCAGTATGTTGGCAGACTCAACCCTAACTCCTACATACCGATCACAGGCTATTCCTGCTAGAGGCTGCTTTGCTCACGGGAGGGAGTTTCTTTTATTTTTAACCTCGGGTCCTTTCCAAAGTTCCCCATAGGAAAAGCTTGCACAGGCTGTGTGCAGTAGTGTGTATATTTGTAAATTTCATCCCTCGGGATGAAAGTTTGCTCAACTGTTTCCAATTTGAGGGAATGTTTTATTTGTGGATTACTAGGGAGCATTGCCCCCTGCTCACTATGCTTTCCAACCCCCATTTCTGGGGGGAGGCAGGCCCAGATCTCTCCCTGGCCACTGAAGAGGGGATGGCTGGGGCTGTGCCAGCCCCGGCCTTTCATGCTCCCTCCACCCCGGCCGCCAAGGAGGGGAGGGCCAGCAGTCACACCAGCCCCAGCCTCTCAGCTCCCCTCCCACAGCCTCTTGCCCCCACATACCCTCTGGTTGCAGCCTCGATCTCTGGGCTCCCCTTCAGCTGTCGGAGGCGGACCAAGGGAGCCAGGGGGCAGCAGGGGTGGCGGCAGCAGCTCCTCCCTGCATTTCGGAGCCCCAGAATCTCTGGGACCCAGGAGGGAACTGCTGCCTCCACCTGGCCCGTGCTTGGGCTGCTGCCTGCCTGGTGCTTCACCTCGAGCACCCTGCCCCTGCAAGTTTACAGCACCTGCGCCAGCTTCCTGCAGGTGAGGGGGGAGGGCAGGAAACCTTGAGGCTCCGCATCAGATTCAGCTTGTGAGGAAGCGTGCACGCTGGTGGGGAGAGGGGAAAATGGGGAGGGGAAGAGCTGGGGGTCCAGAGCTCCATGACCCACAGCCCACCCCCCTTCTTCCAGCCTTACCCCCACCTCCATCATTCCTACACCCACCATCCTCCCTAACCCCTCTCCCTCCTGCCCATCCTCTTCCTTCCATCCCTACACCCACCCAGCCTTCCTAACCCTTCCCCTCTCCGCCCACATTATCCCCACCTAGTTCCTCCACCTTCACCCTTCCCAAACCCCTCCCCCTGCATTTCCTCCACCTCCATTCCTATATCCCTCTTCCCCCACCAACCCCTTACTGCATTGCCCATCCCCATACACCCTATCCCCCTTCCTCCCTACCTACACACACCTTGCCCCCTCCCACGAACAGGCAACCAAACCAGCAAAGAAATGGGCACCGGCGGGTTGGCAGTTGCTCCAAACGCTACTGGGCCTCCCCTTTGTGACACCTCAGGGTGCGTGCGTGGAATTAGCCTCCTAACTCCAGCCACGCAGAATCCATTTGGGGATGGGGCAGTGAGTGGGAGAGGGAGTTAACCTCCGGCCCATGTGGCGTGGAGGCAGCCTGGGGGAGGGGGAAGGGCACAAGGCTGGGATGCAGCGGAGAGGGGTTAATTCCCAGCCCATGTGGCATGGACCCAGTAGGAGGTCATGGGGGCCATTACCTCCCACTGTGTCTGGCAGTGAACTTTCCATTCAGGTGTTGCGAGCAAGTCTGGCAAGCCTTGTGCATTGTGGAACTGGGCGAGGAGTCTCATTCACAGGAGGAGGCAGAGGGCCAACCCATCCCTCCTTCACCGACTTGCGACTCACAGTTGAGGGCACGCAAGGCAAGGGGGATAGACACAGGTATCACTGCTGGCTTCCAGCTCTTCCAGGCTGCGGTGCGTCTCTGCCCAGGGCCCAACCCTGCAGTGCTGCCCTGCCTCACTGAGAAGGACGCAGAGGCCTCGCCTCCCTCTGTTCTCAAGTGGCTCCGGGCTGTGACCCGAGGGGCCCAGGACCGAGCAGGCAGAGGTAGGGTTGCCAGGTGTCCCGTTTTGAACCAGACAGTCCAGTATTTGAGCTTTCTGTTTGGGAAACAAATTGAAAAAATAGAAATGAGAAAATAGAAATGTCCAGTATTTTCTAAAGATGTAATGTAGAGTGTGATGTAATGTCAAGTGTGTCCGGTAATTTTGTTGAAACCACCTGGCAACCCTAGCAGAGGGAAGCTGCAAAGTGGATGCCACATGCAGAGTCAGGCTGCCCAGCTTCCTGGCCACCTGCCCCAGCCCAGCCCCACCACTGCCCACTCTAAAGCAGCCCAAGATGCCACAGGATGGACAGCGCCCCTCCACCCCCACAGCCCTGCTTGCCAGGGCAGATTGGAGCACGGGGGAGACCGCATGGCTTACACTCCCACAAAGCATGGGGAAGGAGGGAGGGCCATGTAACTGAGGATGGAGGGAGAGGCTGCGGGACACAGAGTGATGCATGAGGTCATTCTGTCATCCCCCAGGAAAAACTTTTTAAAAGTATAGTAAGACATTGCCAGATGAGACCACTGGAATCATCTAATTTGGCCTCTTGTATAACACAAGCCATAGAATTTGCTGTCCCCTCCCCAAAATCCTAGAGCAGATCTTTTAGAAAAACCATCCAATCTTGATTTTAAAATGGAGACTTCACCCACTCTGACCCTTTGCAAATAGTCACTCATTACATTCACTATTAAAATTTACATCAGATTTCCACATTGAATGTGTCAAGCTTCACCTTCAAACTATTAAGATTGTTACACATCATTGTCTCCTAATTTGAAAAACCCATTATTAAACAAATAGTTATTCCCCACCTAAGTCCTAGGGAGTAAAATTCCATTTGGTTGGTTAATCAGTTAAACATCGTTTAACCAGTAAACAGATTAAAGGGGGTGCAGGTGGCCTGGAATGCTCCCTACCGCAGGCAGGGGCTGCACTAGCCCAGCCCTGTTTACTGAAGGCCCAAACAAGTCCCAGGGCCGCTCTGGAACCGGAACAGCCTCTATCTGCGGTAAGCCCCGCCTCCCGTGGCACTGCAGGAGCCTCCCACCTTGTTAACAGTTAAACAGAACCAGTGAACCTTAGTTAAGGATGATGCTTACCAGCTGATCTTTCACCTCCCTAATACATACTTCTAAAACTGTAATCAAGTCACTGCAATGAAAATATTATTGTCCCTGAAAGCAAAACCAACATAAAATTAAAGCTCAGCTTTACACATCCGGATCTGCAAAATCTCAGTGAACGCAAAAAGCTACATACAAGTGATGTAACGTACCACTACAATCTTTCCTTACATACGTTGTCATCTAAAAAAACCCCAAATGGCATTTGACTATTTTCCCAAGTTTTTGTAAGATTACTGCGGTAACTGAGCTGCTCTTTTTAAGCGCAGAGTGAACACTACATGCTCCCTGGACTTTCACTGCATCAGTTACTAGAGCCCACACAACTGATAGTGAGCTGGATTCAACAAGTTTTTTACTAACCCCTGATATCCTATCCCTGTGTACTAATCACAGAGGGTCCAATTTGGCCTGCACTGCAGAATTCATTGTTGGTAATTCATAAGAACTCAGCTTGATCCAACCCAATGGTGGGCAACCTACGACCCGCATGCAGCACATTGAGATTCTATCCGTGACCAGTGCACCACTCATGCACTGGGGCCCCACACTTTCTACTCCTCCCAAAGCAGTTTCAGAGGACTAGGAATTCACTGATTCATGCTCCAACCTCATTCCTCTCCATCCCTTTCAGAGCTTGCACTCTATGCATCAGCTGTTCAAACTCTGGGAAGGAGGAGCAGGGACGGACCACAAATCAGCAGATTCATGGTCCTCTGAAAGTGCTGGGAGGTAGGAGTAGGAGTAAGTTCAGAGCTCCAGGGTCCTAGCACATGAGAGGCATTAGGGAAGGGGGGGCAGAGGGGGAGAGAAGAGATAGGGTGCACAGACCATAGGTGAAACCCTTGTGGGCTGCATGTTGCCTGTCACTGGATTTCAATCATACAGCCTGCCGAGACGATGGAAGGCCACTCATGTGGCCCACTCACTAATCTCGGCTGCCCATGGCTAATCTACTCCCCCCTGAAATCAGTGTAAGCTATCCATTAACTTCAGTGAGGGACCAGGCTCTTCAAGTCCAGGATATGTGTGTGACTGTGGCAGTTAAGACATTTTTACCTGTAATTAGTGCATTTATTTTGGGTGAGAACATGGACACCAATGTTTAATCTCACAGTGTCATTTAATTTAGTCATTTCTCAAAGTCCAACTGCACTTTTTAAGCATAGGGGAGTTTTAGAAATCTGTTTACTAAACTAAACAGCATGTGTAAAGGCAGCTATTTCTTTTGTGCTACAAACACAAGATTAAATGTCTGGGCCTCCTGTGAAAAATTCCATACGTTTTTTATCCTGATATTAAAATGTTCTGTATCAACAAGACAACTTACATAATTGACATTTCTAAGGTACTCCCAACATCTCCAAATCACAGGTAAGATGTTTCTTTGAAGATGTTATTTTTAAACTAGTAAGTTCATTCAAGGATATATTCCCCACCAATGGGCTCTATTCTCCCACTGGATGACAGCTGTCTTGCACCACTGGTGAATTCAGAGCAATAATAGGCTTCATACACAGATGGGAGCCTCAGCTCTCAATTGTACTGTTTTCTTGGGCTGTGTCTAGACTACATCCCTCTTCCGACAGAGTGATGTAAATGGGGCACTTCGCCGTGCCACTGAAGCAGGGATTTAAATATCCTGCACTTTATTTGCATAATTGTATCATGGCACTCTTTTGAACAAGCACCATGTCAAAAGTAAAACTGCAGTCTAGATGCGGTTCTTTTGAAAATGGCAGGCTTTTTCAAAAGATCCTGTACGTGAGTACTGGATCTTTCAAAAAAAGCCTGCCATTTTCAAAAGAACCGCATCTAGATTGCGTTTTTACTTTCGAAATGGTGCTTGTTCAAAAGAATGCCATGATACAATTATGCAAATGAAGCATGGGATATTAAAATCCCTGCTTCATTTTCACTTTCAAAGTGCCTCATTTATATCCCTCTGTCGGCAGAGGGATGTAGTCTAAACTTAGCCTTGGTGACAGTATATCTGAACTTGTGTCCTGCAAACTAAGTTGAAAGCTGCTGTACATTTGTGTAGATGGGGTAAACTATGTTTAATAAGTTGTAAGAAAATGGTGTTTGCTTTTGATAGTCAGAGACAACTCTTCCCAGCACATTGTCTTATGAAGTTGCCATGCCTAACAACCAGTGTTCTATAGAAATGTGGCTTAGAGAGATGGGGTCTGGGTGTGAAGAGGTAAGTAAACTTGCATATTATCTATAGTTCCCAAAAGGCAAGCAGAGAGAAATATTTATTTTGCATCTTCATTACTTCAGTGAAGAAAATATTAGCAAGGTAAATACATGTATTACACTCATACTGGAAACTCCAAGAAATTAAGGCTAAATTGAAAATGTATTGCATTTGTCCTAAACTAAATAGAAGTCCCTAGCTTGTTTCAGATTTTTTTTAATACTGAATTAAAACTAATTTGTGGATAATTAAAATTAAAAACTGTGTGTAAAAGTATATCATCCAAGCTGCATTACCTACAGTTTATGGTTCTGGCAGTGGGCTATTAAGCAGCCAGTTAATAATTACAGCTTAGTGGCAAGACCTCTATGACCAAAGAGACGTGTCATTCAGGCTGTGTCTAACCTGGGCCACTTATTCCGGAAAAGCAGCCGCTCTTCCGGAATAAGCTGCGAGCTGTCTACACTGGCCCCTTGAATTTCCGGAAAAGCAGTGACGATTTACTGTAAGAAATCAGCTGCTTTTCCGGAAAAACTATGCTGCTCCCGCTCGGGCAAAAGTCCTTTTTCTGGAAAACTGTTCTGGAAAAGGGCCAGTGTAGAGAGCACAGTAGTCTTTTCCGGAAAAAAGCCCCGATCGCGTAAATGACGATTGGGGCTTTTTTCCGGAAAAGCACGTCTACATTGGCCACAGACACTTTTCCGGAAAAAGGGCTTTTTCGGAAAAGCAGCCTGCAGTGTAGACGCTCTTTTTCCGGAAATACTTATAACGGAAAACTATTCCGTTTTAAGCATTTCCGGAAATTCATGCCAGTGTAGACGTAGCCTCACTGTATTCAATCATTTATATCAGTTACCAAAATATATAAAAAATAGTTTACAGCAGTTGCATATAAAGTTAATTCCCCTGATGTCTTATGTTTCTGCAGAGCTGGGTAGTAAATATGAACATATGGATATTAAATTCACACAATGTAGCAATCATGTTAATGACAAACAAAAGGGTGATATTTACTGCTTTGTCAAATTCCACATTTCCAAATGCATACAAGAAATTAGATAAAAGTATTTTTTATTCCCGTGACCAAAATTAAAGATATTTTTAATCACAATTCTGCTTTATCAAAGTGCGGAAGGACAGTAATATTTCAAGGATTTATTCAGGCATATCTTTACATACAAAAAGGGAGACTGAGGAAAAGCCAGAGTAATCTATACACAATGCAGTCTGTGTACATTCTGAAGCGGTACTCTCTCAGTAACTATACAATTTTCAAACTAATCCTGTATCCAATAATTTAGAACATTTTATACCATCAGAAGTTCTAGATTTAATTATTAGAGTCATTAACAGTGAGCACATATATTTATACCCTTCAGTTGCCAAACAATTTGGGTAGCTGAGAGAACGTGACCTATAGTGGGTTTTGGGGACAACAGACTATCAACGGAGGACCTCTGAAATAGAGTATTTTAGCACAGGAGAACTGATGCTGCAGTATATTTAAGATTAAAATCCTGGGTGAAATCCTGGCCCAGCTGAAGTTAATAGTAAAACTGCCACTGATTTCTACAAGACCAGGACTTCATCCCTTGTTTGAGGTACAACACTTAGGGCATGTTTTCTTGCTCTTCAGCTTCTTAGATACTGAACTCACAAAAAAATTGAAGGACAAATGTAACAAAAGCAAAACACTTTAAAAAAAACACTGAGGGGTGTTGGAGGGATCTGAGCAGTGATCTGAGTAAAAGACACTGACGTGAACACGAGTGAGTTTATATTAAAAAACTGAGCAAGTTACATTTATCTAAAAGGGACATTATTGCTGCTAAGTTTCTGCTACTAGCTGAAAGAATGACATGGCAACCCTGCCATGAACTACAGAAGGTTTTAAAGCTGGCCACAAACTTTTTTATCCTAAATGTACTACAGCTTTAATAGATGTATTGAAACAATTTTACAGTTTCAATGGAAAACTAGTGTCTCAATTTAGAAAGCCACTCCAGAAGTTAATAAAGACTTCAGCCTAAATTGAAAAATTATTTCCTATTATCACATGGAAAAACAGTTCTCACTACAAGCCTCATCTTCAATAGATTAAAGAAAAAACAGCTAAACCCTTCTGTACCATATCTGAAATTGTTTCAATACACTGAGGCCCCCCATCCTGCAGCTGCATGTGAATGAGCTGACCACTTCCCACTTCCCCAGCTCTCACAATACAGTGCTTCGTCATCAGCAATGACCCACCACATTTAAAATAACATTTCAGGAGTATTCAAAACAGTAAGCGATGGTACTCTGAGAAATGCTCAACTCACTTCTGAAGAGGATACACACTGGCTTTTCAAGTACCACTCCCAAGATGCTACTTCACACGTTTAAATTTAAAGAAAGTTTCTTTCTACAATGTCATCTGTGCAAATGTGTAAGTAATAGTGCACATAAAAAAAGCTTTGTAGTGAAAGGAACTGAAGACATACAGCATTCTCTAAATAGAAAAGCTATCTGTACAGTAAATGCTAATTTAAAGAATGCCAAGATTATTTAAAATCTAAGCACATAATACTGACAGAAAATGTTAAATTGGACAATATACATATAAATTACATTTGCAAATACTTGTAGAAATTTTAAACATTTAATACCCTTAATTTCACAAATCAGCTAGGTCACTGTAAAACAAAGATTCTAATTAATTAAAAGCGTGTTCCGTCCCATCCCCCAAACACACCAGAAAAATACCAAGGATGAAACAAAAAGGAAAAAACCCTGCAGTGAGAGACAAAGCACTGAAAAGAGTTAAAGCATTTCAGCTTATAGAGGTAGTGCTAGCCACATCCAGCTAGAAATACATTATAGTTCAACTACGATGAAGTAACGTAGTAAAATGTAGAAAGATTATAAAATTTATAAAAATAAATAGTTTTGAATGCTTTAGAAAATGCAAGATACTTCACCAAGTGTCTTGAGGCTGTTTTTCCAACCAAAGGGAAGTGAAATTTGTTTTATTTTTAAAATATATATACACATTTTTCTAGTAATGCGGATGGATTTGCACAATCCAAATATGCAACTCCAATGTATACCAACTTGTCATGTATTTAAATATTAAAAATAAAATTTAGGCTTCATAAGTGATTCCCATATGAAATTCACTTTGTATGTAAAAGCTTCTGACAAATTAAAAATTGCACATAAACATTTATTCACGTGTGATGAGGGGTGGAGGGGAAGGATACGTGCATACATTTTTAGGTCCACACACACACACACACACACACACACACACACCCACCCCATGCACCCCTGGAAGGAAAAAGATGATTGCACGATTTGATAAATAAATAATTTAATTTTAAAAACTGCCGCTTTTTTGATTTATAACAGAGACATTGTAAGAATTACTCATGGGCAATTGTGTTTTCTTTAAAAAGAAATTCCTCGCAGCTCTCTCAGTGGCTATATTCCCAAACCAATATTAAGTGGCAGTACAGTCTCTTTGGTTAAAAATAAATATCAAGATCCAACAAGAATTTCCATGATATGGTCCAACTCACTCAGATCTGGTCTACATATCTGAATATTGGTTGTTGAGGAAGAATTGCAAGATGGGAAGGTTTTCAATGTTTCTTCTGTAGCAGTAGGTGGTGTTCTAGATGCCATTAGTGGGGCAGAGCAGAAGTCTGAATCATACATCGAAGTGTCAATATCTTCAAAGATGTCATCTATAGCCAAATCTTTTAAGTAACTAGTTGAATTTGAAATTTCAAAGGAACCAAATACACATTCAGCTCCTTTCAAATCTTGTCGCACTTCTGGTTTTAGACATGCATTTTCAGGCAGCTTTGGCTCATCTCCAGCAGGAGCCAAACAAGAAGGTGGGCTTATATCTTCCATGAAGTCCAAATCCTTCAGAATAGATGAAATGGCAGATGACATGTCATCATCTGAAACCATCAGCAGGCTATTTTCAATTGGGCCTTCTCCAGACCACGAGCTGCAACAGTTAGACTCTGGCTGGTTACTACCTGAAGGCAAATGTAAAGAAATTCCAGGTGAATCAATTCCTGGGTAGCTGAGAGAATGGGAGGCAATGCCATTGCACACGTTAATTGGCTGCTGACTACTCTCTTGTCTCATCTCTTCCTGAATCTGCCTTACTGTGTTAGCTATGAGCACAGATCGGTGTAAGTTTGGTTCCACCAGCATTTTGTAAGTTTGTAACTTGGTGAGGCACATATTCAGCACTAACTGCCTCTTAAGTGGATACGGCAGATTTCGACTGGAATCAAAAGCACTCGAGAGATCAGCCATGTTCTCCTCATAGTCACTCAGCTTGCGTTTTAGACCTTTCCCCAACATGAACCTGCAAAAGAAAATTTCTAGTTAATCCTTCTATACTTGTTTATTAAACATCACTGGCTCACACCACACTTTTTCAAAAGTTATATTTCTAACACTGGACAAATGGGCATAACAGACAGTTTGTCTAAATTAATCAATGCTCTGGGGAACTGATCACACAGAAAATTAGTTGGAAAAAGTACCTCTCAATAGCTATTAAGAAGTTTTTATTTCTAAGGATGCTTACAATTTTGGATTAGAGCAAAATGCTTCAGCTATTAAATACAATTCATATCTCATGATTAAATCAAATAGAACTACAAAAAATTGCATCAACAGGATCATACGGAAGCTTTTTATAACTGGAGAATTTTTTAACTGAAATTTTTGCAGGCTTACTAGGCTAAGTATTTTGGAATAAAGCTCACAACACTTCCAGGATAGAAAGACAGAAATATAGCAGACCACAATCAAGATAGGAAAAAGGGCCACAGCTATCCTACCAAGTAAACAGAAGTTTCTGAGTATAAGTGCCTTAACTGTACGGGGAGATTTTGGCAAATCCAGTAATGTGCCTGAACCACTATTGCTTACTGCTTGAACTTTAGCAACCAAGCTAACATGTCCAAAATAGGCCTAGACAGCATGACCAAATCAGGGAGGGGGAAGAAGGGAAGTTTGGGTGCCACCGAGAGGGCAGCTTGACCCCGCGTACTTCCTGAGGCCCAAATCTCTAGTGAAATTGCTGAGCTATACATTAAGAAAAACAGGAAGTTTGTCTAAATGCCCTAAGACATCTATCAGGGCACCCGAGTATGAAGTCACTGAAAAAGAAAAAAACCGCATCTGGTGAAAGTGATGATCAGAAGAAAACCTCTTGCCTAACCTTTAAAAAAGTGCTTGCCTAACAAGTTTGAGTGACATGTTATTGTAATACTAATGGATAAATAGGGAAGGAAAGTTTGAGTTAGGGGGACAATTTTGGGAACACTTGGAGGATCGCTTCGAGGACTCCTTGAGGACTCTTCACATCTGGACACATCTTCGTCCGCACTGGCAGACGGAAGACTGACCATCAGAAGCCTGCTCTGTGTCACTCGAGAGCCACACTCAATTTCAGTAATTATCGAGGGTGCGGGTGTTTTACTAACTTGTTGCGGATGAAAGTGCTTGAGACTAAGTAAAGTTTAGCTTTAAGTGAAAGCACTCGTGTTGTCCTGTTTGTATCATCCATCCATCAGTCGGACAACCACGTGTCCCCTGAATTATTTCCTGACACCAGAGAGTAAAAATTACCA
Organism: Pelodiscus sinensis; assembly: GCF_049634645.1. Lineage (NCBI taxonomy): Eukaryota > Metazoa > Chordata > Testudines > Trionychidae > Pelodiscus > Pelodiscus sinensis. The sequence continues at coordinate 17,489,495 of NC_134714.1, read as the reverse complement.
AGAGAATTGGGTTGAAAGAACCCCGGGTAACAGCCACATGAAATATTTCAGAACATTACATTATTCACTTGTTGGTGGATATTTAGTTACAATTGCAAAACAGGTTTTACCTTGCAGGATGACATTTCTATTCTTGTTTTCTATTCCCCTCCCAATTTGGGCACAAAGCTACGTGAGCTGAGTTCATCATAGCTCCTCCCCATACCATGAAACTTAACTGCACTGAGTCAGTCTCTGGGCCAAAGAAGAACTTTCTATAAGCTCATTTCTCTCACCAACAAAAGCTGGCCTAATAGAAGCTATTACCTCACCCACCTGGTCTCTAAAATCCTTAAACTGGCGTGGCTACAGCACCACTTCAGTCAGTGTTTACATGTAGATGAGCTTCACATGTATGTACACTGAAGTGCATCCCATTTCATGCATGCCGAGGGGGGGCTTAGAATTGAAGTTCCTTCATAAATGCAAACTTCTCAATGGATGTTATTAGCACTTATGCTGCCTTACGACATTACATCAAGGATTTCAAGCCATTTATGAGCTTATGACACTAAATATTCAGACAGTTTAAAAGCATAGGCAGTAAAGGGCCATGGAATTTGGCTGCAGGATAATCCTTTTACATGACTGATCAAGATTCCGGTCAATCATTGTACCAAACAAATAGCAAGGGATTTTGATTTATGGATAATTAACTTTTCTGGGGACTCTCAACTACTCCCCAACAACAAAGGAAAAAGAGAGTTTCACTTAGTGAGCTAAGTGTGGAGAAGAATGCATCAGGGCACTTCATTCCCAAGTGGAAGTAGTGGAGGTAAAAGCCTGTTGAATGACATTTAAGGGGAAAGAACAAGTCTGCTACTTTTCAATGACACTACTGGAAGGAGTATGTGGAATTGCAGCCACCAGAGATGAAGATTACAGGTTCCTGTAGGCTCTTACTATTGGATGATGCCACAAGTCAAGGCCTTGAAAACAGCGCTTTTCATCTAAGACAGGGCTATACTCAACTTTGGAAGCACTGGGAGCCACAATGATACTCACAGCATGTGCCAAAGGCTGCAACCTAAGCGTGGTTGCATATACACGCAAATATATATGCAAACAGTTTATTTTAAACTGACGGGCATGAATACAAAGATTAAGCCCCATGGTGCAGCAGCAGGGTGGGAGAGGGCTGGAGCACCCACGCAGGCTCCCCAATGCGGGGGGGGGGGGGGGCTCGGCTCATGAGCCTCGGGGCCACATCCAGCTCCCAGGGGTGAGGTTCTCCAACCCTGCTTTAAATCATGATTTGAGGACTTTAGTAATTCAGCCAGAGGTTCTAGGTCTATCCCAGGAGTGGGTGGGTGAGGTTCTGTGGTCTGCAATGTGCAGGAGGTCAGACTAGATTAGGGCTAGTCAACTTTGGAAGCCCCGGGGGCCACAGTGATATTCATAACACATGCCGAGGGCCGCAACTTAAGTGTGGTTGCATATACATGCAAATATATGTGCAAATATATGCAAATAGCTACTTTCACACTGATGGGTATGAATATAAAGATTGAGGCAAGACTACACAACACACAGGCCCCATTTAAGTCAGTTCTGCTGATATTAATAAAATGCAATATTTATCCGATTTCCACCCATGACAGCACTTTTAATGAAAAAAGACAGTCCAGGAATTTAACTACTAAAACACATATCAACAGAAGACCATTATATTGAGTACTTTTTTGTTTTAGCTCCCATCCGAAGGCCACGTGTTGAGCCCCGCGTAAACACAAACCACACCGCGGTCCAGACAGGCTGCATGCGGCCCTCATGTTGAGTAGCCCTGATGTAAGACTTCCCTGCACCAGCATGCAACTTTTCCCAGTACCCTCTCCAAACAGCCCACCTAACACAATACCCAGAATTGCCAACATTATATAAACTCCCATAGGGTTGCCAGGTGTCTGGTACTGACCCGGAGAGTGCAGTATTTTTGCCTCCTGTCCGGTAAAAGGTTCAGAAAATACCAGACACCTAAAATGTCCGGTATTTTCTGATTTTTTTCCCCCAGCGAGGAGGCGAAACTCCTGGGTGCTTACTTGGTTCTGCAGGAGAGCAGGATGGTCCAGAGCAGGAAGATAAGATGGGGGATGGCCCATGGCAGCCTGTTAGGGCCAAAAAGCCTCAAAGGCTCTTCTTAAAGGGGCCATGCATTTTTTTTTTTTTAAAAAAAAGCTTAACTCTTGGGATTTTTTGTTTGTTTTTTGCTGCGTAATAACTTTGGTCTCCCCCCCACCTTTTTTTCGGCTGGAGGGGAGGGGGGGGTGTTTGGTATTTTTTGGTTAAGCCATCTGGCAACCCTAAATGCCCATAAATTTCTAGACCTGTTTTTACTCATCAAAATTGATTTTTCCCAGTTTTATAGATTCCAACGTCAACAGGGACCATTGTGATAGTCTATTCTGATCTCCTGAGTAACACAAAGCTTACCTGAAGCGATACCTAGAGCTTGGTTTAAAAATTGCTCATGATACCAAATCCATCATGATCCTTAATAAATTGTTCCATTGTCACTATTAAATTATTCTTACTACTTTTTACTTACAGGGGAAGTAAACTTTGCATGCTGGAATATTTCAGTCCCATAACTCTAAGCATACCAGAAATTTTGTATTGCATGTGTAAAGAGAAACTTTTCAGTATTTCAGAGGCAGGGAGGGGGGGACCAGGGTGAAGCACAGTAGTCCATGATAACTGTCAAGTCTCAGCAATTCATCAGTAACATGTTCATTATAACTTCTAAAAACCTTACCCCAGAAAAGTCCTCCCTCCACCCTTTAATCTCAAAAAAGTGAAGAAACGTTACTCCATATTCTCTCTCCAACCCTGTCCCTGCCTCAATTTCACCTACAACCCAAGACCCTCCAATTTTCTGTGCATCTAAAATGGATTTTCAGAAAGCTAGAGGGATGTGTAAAGCTTTATAATGAAAGTCTCCACATAAAACTAGAAAGCTTATAAACATTTTGTTATAAAAAGGTACACAACTGCTCACATTTACACTGAGCAAATGGGGTCAAACTATGGCAGAGAACACCACAGAAATGTCTACAAATAAAACAGAGATGAGGTAGGTGAAGTAATATTCTTTATTGGAACAGTTTATCTTGGTGAGAGATAGAAGATTTCCAGCTACACAGAACTATTCTCCAGATCTGAGGAAAGTATTTGACTGTCACAAAAGTTATGAATTTAAGTTCCCAGGCTCATATTTTTAAAGTCTAGTATAAGGTTCATGAGGATGAGGTCAGATAGTTGCTCTATACTTGACCTGCTTTGTGAGATGGTATTTGTGTCTTAGGGTATTGTCTAAACTACAGAAGTTTTGTTGACAGAAGTTTTGTCGACAGATACGGTTGACAAAGAGCGTCTAGACTACATCCAGTTCAGTCAACAAAGCAAGCCGCTTTGTCGACATAACAGTGTGGACTCAAAGGACAGTATAGATGCAATAATGCCTTTTATCGACAGAACTCTGTCGATAAAAGGCGTTATTCCTTGTAGAATGAGGTTTACATACGTCGACAAAACTGCTGAGTTTTGTCGACATAACTCAAAGGCAGTGTGGACGCAGGTATAGTTTTGTCGACAAAAGTCCACCTTTGTCGACAAAACCCTGTAGTCTAGACACACCCTGAATGTCTAGTTTCACCACACAGTTGTTATTGCATTTAATGAGGTATACTACATATTGAGATAGACATGTGCAGGATCCAAGGATCTTGGAAAGCGCATATGGGGGGGGGGAATTGTTGCTCACTGTACAAGTGAAAATATGTTTGCAGGGTCTGTTGTTCTAGCAGGGTCTGATGTCACTTTGAATTGATGTGTCTGGTCTGTGGGAAGCCTGCTTCTCGGCCTGGAGAGGTCGGGGGGTTGTGAGAAAACTAGAAGAGGTGTTCAGGAAAGATTTCTTTCAGGTCAGGGTCTCAACTGAGTATGGGTGGTGGTAATTTGATACTATAGAAGTACTCCAGTGTGGAATAGTAGCTGAAAATTTGGGGTTTGTGGTTAGAGGGTTTTATTTCTGTACTGAAACGTTCTCCTGGAGTATTTGAATGGCCTGTTCAATGTGAGCTACTTCTCTGGGGCAGTGTCCTTGTTTGCTGAAGTTGGATTTGAGTATGTTAATGTGTATCCCAGATTTTCTCTTCAGAACATATTCTGTGGTATCTGATTGCCTGGCTGTCAATTAATTGTAAAATCGAAAACCAAACTTATATGTCTACATCAATATGGATTGGGGTGGGAAGGGCTCTGGAATATTAACAGCACATGTTTAAGGAAGCTCCTTTGAGGCAGGGTATTAGTTATGTTTATACTTTTTATAGTCACTGATGGTGCCTCAGCCTAAGCCAGGAATAGTCAACAGGAAAACTGTGGGCCAAATACAGACCCCAGTTGCTTTTGAACTTACCCTGAAATCTTTTTATTTATTAGTTATAATTGTGGGTGTGGGTTTTTTTTTGGGGGGGGGGGGGTTGGTTATATTCTCTACAGCCTGGACCTTGACCAAGACATATGAATAGTGGCCACAAAAACAAAGTTGTTTTGACTATCCCTGCCAAAGGAAAAAAAATGCCAAAAGCAGGGGACAGTTAGAGTCTTAAACACTTTACCTAAATGGCTTTGACAAAATAACAAGTTTTGTGGATAGGGAGAAGCAATAGTTGTGGTATCTCTTGACTTCAATATGGTTTTTGATATTGACTTGCATGGCCATCTCAAACAAATTAGGGAAATACAGCCTAGATGGAGCTTCTATATAAGGTGGCTGCAAAACTAGTTCCAGAGGGTAGTTATCAGTAGTTCCCACCAAGCTGAAAAGTCATATTGAGTGAAGTCCCTCAGGGATCAGCCCTGGGTCTGGTTCCATTTAATATCTGCATCAGTGATTTAGATAATGGCATATAGAGTACACTTATAAAGTTTGCAGATGATATCAAGTTGGGAAGGATTCCAAGTGCTTTGAAGGACAGGATTAAAATCCAAAATGATCTGGGCAAACTGGAGAAATGATCTGAAGTAAAGAGGATGACATTCAATAAGGACAAATGCAAAACACTCCACACGGGAAAGATCAATTGCACACATACAAAATGGGGAATGGCTGCCTAGGAAGGACTACTACAAAGATGGATCTGAGATTATAGTGGATCACAAGCTAAACATGAGTCAACATGTGTAATACTATTACAAAACAAAGCCAACATCATTCTGGAATGTATTAGCTGGAGTCTTGTAAGCAAGAAGTAATTCTTCCACCCCATTTCATGCTGATAAGGCCTCAATGGTGAGTCTAGTTCTGGATGCCACAGTTTAGGGAAGATGTAACACAAATTGGAGAAGGTCCATAAAAGAGTAACAAAACCAACTAAAGATCTGAAAAACAACATGACATAAGGAAAAAGATTTGAAAGACTGGGGTTTGTTTAGTCTGGAAGAGATAGAGAGGGGGGATGTAACAGTTTTTAAATACTTTGTTACAAGAAATAGGGAGAAAAATTCTTCCCCTTACCTTCTGAGGGTAGGACAAGAAACAATGAGCTTAAATTGTAGCAAGGGAGGTTTAGGTTGGACAGTAGGAGAAATTTTCTGTCCAGGTGGTTAAGCACTGGAACAAAGTGAAACACTGTATGGCTTCCCAAGCGTTAATCTGCCTGGACTACAGCTGAAGAGAGCTGTCTCCTCTAAGGTAACAAAAAGAATGCAAGACACATGGTAGGGATGTAAGCAACTACTCTATTTTCCAATAAACGTAAGCTTATTGGATAGTCGACTAGTCTCCTCCCCTCCGTCCTGCTGTCTCTATCAGCCGACATCAGAGGCAGCTAGGGGGGAGCAGAAGCTGATGCTGGGGGAGCCAGCTTAAAAGCCAGTCCCCCCCCCCACCATCTTTGTGGAAGGCAGGGAAGTAGCTAGGACCGGGCACTAGCAGATTCCTCACTCGCACCCAGTGCCAGGATGCTGCATCTCTCTTTGAAAAAGCAGAAGGGAAGCTGTCTTGGCTTGCACCAGGTCCTCTCTGCTGAGCACCAACACATTTAAAAGGAAGCTAACCCTGCTGCGGCTCCCCTGCTTATCGACTAATCAATGGAAATTCCATCAACTAGTTGATTAGTTGGTTTAACTAAATTTAACATTCCTAACATGGAGCAGCACTCGACTGAGGGGAAAGAAAGGAAGGAGAAAGGGAGGGAGGTGGGAAAGGAATGAAAGCAAGAGACTCATATGAAAATACACAGAGACTAAGAGGATGTTCCTGTAGTAGGAAATCAAATTTGCCATTTGAATAAAATTTTAAGATAAGTGCAGGACTAGTATTGTTTAAGATAAGTGCAGTTTAACTATTGTTTAACTAAACTTTCCCTTATAAAGATGTTGCATTCAGTTGGTTTTCACTTTGCAAAACTTCGACCATCTAGGCTGAAGTTTTCCACAAAAGAGGTTCAAGTGTTTCAAAAAACAAGGCTAGAGACTAAACTGAGTAAATCACTTAAATCAAACTGTTAAAGAGTAGCCATTAATTGTCTCTCTCTGATGTGAAATACCGAAAAAGAAAAATCAGAAAATCTATAACGTAAAATTTGGCACACATTAAAAATACTATTTGCAATTTGGGACTCACTCTTTGTTTTTTAAAAAAAACTATTTTAAGAATAATATCACTAGCCCACCTCATGGGAGTGTTATGAAAATAATTTAATTAATGTTTGCAAAGCAGCCACTTCCTATGCTGATGAGTGTCACAGAAAAGCCATGAGACTATAGCTAATTGTGCAATCAGTGCAGGGTTTAGATAGCGTGCAGCAAATATGGCCTCAAACTGCACGCTGAATGAGGATAAAAAAATACTGAATAGCTTACCCAGTCAGGGAGCACCATCCATCCTGCTCACTAAATGAAAAAAACAAGCATGTGATCACTCAAAGATTATCTTCATACATATGGACAGATTAAGGTTGTAAAGGCAATTGTAATTTAGTATTTCCTAACTTATATTTAGGCTTCATTGTCAACCAGGATCCTTTATAACTCTAACCAATTTGACTAATACTCATAAATGCTAACCACTACATTCTCTCTCAAAGAGGTGCATGGTGGTTTAGTGAATACAAACCATCAGTTTAATAGGACATACTAAGCTAAATTCCAGTTTACCACACTGAAATTTTCAGAGAGATGAGCATTAAAAATACTTCATTACATGAAACAGTTGTATATAGCTTGTTTTGATTTTTCTTCACTTCACATAATGTACCTAGCACACAAAAAATCCCAACACTCACATGCATTAACACCTTCCATTACCTTACCCCATTTAGTTAAAGTAAGTTCCAACTCCTCAATACTAGCTGTTCAAGAAATGTTTAATACAGTTAGAGCAACTGTAGCTTTCTAAACATTACCTTTAAAATTGTTCTGCTAGCGCATGCAGACACAAGCACATTGTTTCTTAGCCAAATCTATAACGGGAGTGAGACTTTTAGAATACCTGGTCTTATTTACAGCAGTCTTCACTATGCCTGTTTAACGTGGCTGGTTGCCTAACTGCAAAAATGCTGCAAGTCTGTTTTTATAAGCTAGATACTTTTAGAAGTATAAAAATTTTAGAGGCTAAAAAACCAAAGCAGCCACAAAGTTACAGCAATGCTAACATTTCCATTAGTAATCATGATATTATTGTCATTTTACACTTCATTTCTGTGTCAAATACACTCAAATGTTGATCTAAAAAGTCATGGAGCTTTGTTACCATGTTAGTAGAACTTTTACATTTTAGTATAAAATAATTTGTCACAAGAGTATACCTTTAACAAGTTGCTACAATCTTCTGTGAGTAACTTACCTTTTAATAGCACTGTAATTTTTTCCAGGTACTCTATTTTTGTGTCAGTACTCCTCCATTACACAGCATGGAACTATGACCAAGTTGTTTAATTTTATCATCTGTTCCCCACTGTAATTTCTGGTGCAAAACAGCAACCTCTATTAATTCCATGCATTATTGAGAGGACTGACTACTGCACAGCACTCACTCAAACAGCTGACAGAACTATACAATCTGCTCAACAGAGAAGCACAAACTGGACATGCTAGAATTGGGAGGAGCTTCTGGAAACTGCTATGAAGTATATCCTTTTCGCTTTGGCCTAATTCCTGAAAGCTACTCAACATTCAAAAATAGGGCCCCAACAGAATGCTCATATACATACACTATTTCAAAACTCAACTGTAAATATACAAAGGTGACTACAGGCTAAAGCTAATGTCAGCATCAACCTGAAATTGTACTTACCTAGTTAGAAATGAAAGGATAACAAGTTACATATTATACCTTCCTTACACTTGGATGAAAACTTGAACAGGTTTTAGAAAATGATTAAGGGTCTCCATTAGAGAGCTTTGTCATGACACACAGAACAATTAAAGATAGGGAATTACACACTTAAAATATTTTGGGTACTGTCCTTCTCATCTACGTAACCAACCTAGCATATAATGTGAACCAGCATCCGGATACAGGACATTTATGATGGGAAGTTTACATAAAATTGTTGAACGCCTAACTACTTCTAGCACATTAATAAAAACAAGTCAAATACAGTTTACTGTTTTCAGTAAGAGGGCCAAACACTTGCATCCAGTTCAGTAATCAGTGAGGAGCTTGCGTCCACAGTTCTAGTCGTGAACAGATGCTGGCTGAGCAGCATGCTCCCTGTTTAAGATCCAAGCTAGCGCTACAGGAATTTTGCCCCTCTGGGTTGGAAGGAAACAACAATGTGCCACAATGAAACGTGAACTGAAGTATGAAACAGGGATGCATGCCACTTAACCATCATGACAGCATGCCAAGCAGGCAGCGATGCAAAACAAACACTCCAGACTCCCCAAAAATATTAACCTTGAGAAACGTGTGGCTTATACAAGTGCTACCATTTTAGAGGAAGAGATGAGCTTCATCTGTCACGGAGTAATGTTGCAGCACAGCTGCTGCTGACATGTGGTGAGGAAGCTAGGAACAGTCACAGGGAAGAAAGCAGTGAATGGCTGAGTTAAAATCTCCCGTTATTTCTGGTTGAGCAAATCCACTTGTTTTCGCGCTCTGCCTTTCATAAAACATCCTACATTACTAAACTTCGGAACTGCAGTTTCAACAGGAGAAAGCAATCACAAGAGTGAATTTCTAAAAGTTATGACTGTATACAGTGTACACACTTTTCCTTCTCATGCAGGATACCTAGCACTGGAGGCAACTGGCACTGACTTGCTATAATCAGATCTATAGGATGGTTTGGGGCAACCACCCCAGGTCCTGCACTTCGGGGGGGCCATGGGAGTTGGGGAGACTAGTGCTGACAGCAGGTATGGTGAATGACCTGCATTCACCAGTGGTGGCAGGAAACGGAGCTATCTAGCCCCTGACTGCTTTGCTCCCAGTCATCTTGTCTGAGGGAAAAGGTGGAACCGCCCCACCCTTCACACTCACTGGTGGTGATGGGAAACAGAGCAACACAGCTGAAAGCCAGCAGAGCGGAGCACACTGGGACTAGGGCACTCAGTTTCCCCACTGTTGCTGGACAGTGCAGGGGCGGGCCCAAAACATTTCCAGCACCAGGTCCCATACATCGCTTGGGGTAGGAGGACAGAGAAAGGGTGGGAATGGGGGCTGGAAGGAGCTTGAGGCAGAGGGGGAGTTTGTCCTGGGCCCTGCACCCACGTAGGGACAACCCTGGCTATTACAGTACAAGTTTATGGACATGATCTCCAAGAAAGCATTTGCCTTGTATTACACAGAAGGTCAGACTGAATGATCACAATGGTATCTACTGACTTTAGAATCTGTGACTTAGCCTTGTTGGATATTGTGGGGCTTTTCTTTATGCAAAGGTGAGAAGTCACTTTTACAATCAGCTTTACTGTCAGGTACTTATGCCTGTTAAAGGGCGAGTACATGCTACAAAATTAACAGTAGGTCAATCTATAGCCACCACAGTAATTAAATCAGTCCTTAGTATCCATACTGCACTCCTGTAGGTGGTGCATATGATCACCAGAAGCACTTACACTGACTTTAGTGGGGTCTTGTGGGGCACTGACAACCAGAGCCTCTTTTCCTCAAATTGACAGCCAAAGTTGAGAGGGCTCCAGCTGCCAAAGGTGATGTAAGCACAGTGTCTGTGTGGACACTTAACTCCACCTCTGTGAGAGGGATATTGTTTAGGTTGATGTAGTGCAGGGCTACTCAACTTTGGAAGCCCTGGGGGCCGCAATAATACTCACATCACATGCCGAGGGTTGTAACTTAAGTGTGGTTGCATATAAATGCAAATATTTATGCAAATAGATTCTTTCACACTGACAGGCATAAATACAAAGATTAAGGCAAAACTACACAACACACAGGCCCCATTTAAGTCAGCTCTGCTGATACTAATACAATGCAATATTTATCCGATTTCCACCCATATGACAGCACTTTTAATGAGCAATGACAGTCCAGGAATTTAACTACTAAAACATGTATCAACAGAAGACTATTATATTGACTACTTTTTTGTTTTGGCTCCCACCTATGGGCCACGTGTCGAGCACTGCTTAAACCCAAACCTCACAGTGGGCCGCAAACAAACGGGTTACGAGCCGCGTACAGCCCACGGGCCACTTGTTGAGTAGCTCTGGTGTAGTGAGTGGTTACAGCCTCAGGAGGAACTCTGCAGTGTAGATGTTTATTCATCATGATGTAAAATGCGGTTTTTTTTTACCTAACTCTTTAATGTAGATTAGGCCCAAATTAGGTATACTGACTTGTGGGAATAGCCCACACTGGAAGACTTCCTCTTCCTCCCCACACCAAAGGTGGATGTGAAAAGCAGCACACCACCTCCCCCTGGTCCCCAAGCAGGATGTGAGGCTTGAAAAGCAGCACAATGGGGTGTGCAGGAGAAAAAAAGCAAGCTGCTGCCAGTAAGTTAGTGGGTGAGACATGTGGTGGCAGAGCGGGGGAGGGAAGAATAGGATGAGAACTACAGGAAGAAAAACGCTGAGTAGGTTGAAGACTAAGAGAAAGAGGGAACAAAGAGAGGAGAATATAAGAACAAAAAAAATACAAGGCCAAAGAACCCAATAAGAAGTGATCACATAGACCCTGGGACTGGCTGGAACACACCAGATCAACCTGAGTGTACGTCTACCATCACAATGGAATGGATAATGCTAGTACAAGCAGTCCCCGGGTTACGTACAAGATAGGGACTGTAGGTTTGTTCTTAAGTTGAATCTGTATGCAAGTCGGAACTGGTACATATTGTAGGGGAAACTCTAGACAAACATTTCTCCAGAGCTCAATTTTATTCTCCCACACCTCACTTCCCTCAGTCCTTTATTCTCAAGCTGAGGTGTCTGCTGAGAAAAGCTGCTCTCTGTCTCCCTTGTCTGCTGGGGAGGGGGGTGCTAGCTTTGCGTCTCCCTGGTCTGCTGGGGGGAAGCAGCTAGTGCGGGGTTGCCTCACCCCGTTTGTAAGTAGAGATCCAATGTAAGTCGGATCCATGTAACCCGGGGACTGCCTGTAGTTATAATTCAGAACCATCAAGCTGTGCACACATCTAGTATATGTAATAGGGATTAAAAACCCCATTTAATTAACCCATTAAGCGTTATGTTTAACCAGTTAAGTAACTGAATAGGTTGGGCAGGGGAACCACTCCCTGCCACCCCACAGCAGGGAAAGGGGCTGCTCCTCAGGTACCAGTTACTCATTAACATCCCTTATATGCAACTGTGTAAACTTGTCAGCATCATCTTCTCTCCTCCTTCCTCACATTATTTGCCATTTACCTATCAATCTGGCTCCCATTGCTGTAGTAGCTGAGCATCACAACCTTTAATATGTTAACTAATGTACATCCAGTTTTTGATTGTCAACATCTGAGGGTAAGGGAGCATGTATTCCTACATTTTTGCTCAGCATCTAGCACAGTAAGGTCCTGACAAATGGAGTTCAAATATTCCTGCAACAGCTCCTCTCTCTCCTTTCCTCAGAAGAGAGATAAGAGCAGCAAGGAGGTAAATTAGTGTTGTTAATGGAGTAGAGATCAAGGGCAAAATAGAAACCACCAGGTTGAACATTAGGAATGGATTTACATTGATGACCCAAAATAGCTTACATAACATACCAAGGTATGATTGGATAATCACAACTGCTAGCCAAGATCCCTGAAATGCATTTTATTCTAGCCAAGCTGTATGAGAGATTAAATAGGAAGTATGCATGCCTGATATACTCTAAAGAGGAATGCCACGTACTGCCATTTGAATCTGTGTTATTTCCAAAAATCTAGGCTACTGTGTAGTGATGTTATTTATTGGACCTATAATCCTACAGGAAATAGCTCCTCAAAAGGGGAACAGATAATGTTAAGTAATTATAGAGCAGGACATTTTTGGTCACCAAATACTGAAAGATACTTCACAAAACTTAATAGTAATAGAGCTACTTATCTGAAAACAGTGACATTATATATTACTGTTAAGATTTTCATAGAACTATAAATGAGGACAATCACCTGCCAAACAATGTTTTTAAATATAGACAAGAATCTAAAGAGCTCTAAATTAAACTAAGAAACAGCAGCTTTGGTTAAACTACACAACTAGGAGTTTGGAATCCTCAGTTTTATTTCATAACTTTTCTGTATCAGAAGACAGGATACTTCAGACATTTAGAGGACTGTTACAAAGCTAAATTAATGTCTGTAAAGTGCTAACAACCTTGGATAGAAGGTGCTACTGACGTGAAAAGTTCACCTTGATCTAAAAATAAGAGGTGAAGAGAAGAAAAGTTTAGTAATTAAACCGGGAAACTTTCTACACTAAAAAGAGCCCTCTTCACAAGTCATTTGTAAAGCAATGGTCATCAATTTCCATGTACAGAAAATAAAGAGCTGTTTATCTGCTGCTACTTGTTAGCTTCAGTATTTCATTCTGGGAAAGCAGGATTCTGTCAGGATTTGTGTTTTCCACCTGCTAAAATATGATGTGATGTTTATTGCTATAAGACTGTGGTGTCCAAACAGTTCTGAAGCAATAGCCACAAACTAGCCACTCTACTGGTCAAATAGCCACATGCGGCTAGTGGCGAGCATTTTGGCTAGTGGCTAGCCAGTTCCCCCCAGCACCATCCCCACAGGAGGTAGAGGCACAGTGGGAAATGGCAGGAGCAGGGACTGAAGCAATCTCCACTTGTGTCACTTCTGCTGCGATTCTGCTTTTGAAATGTACAAGAGCCCCAGAGAAGCTCTTGTACATTTCTTAAGGCTCAGGAGTTGCAGGGAGCACAGGGCCAGCAGGGGAGTCCTTCCCTTCACTTATCCCTTGCTCCTGGAGCTTCCTTTTGAAATGTACAAGAGCCCCATAGGCGCTCTTGTACATTTCAAAGGCTGAGGTGCCACAGGGAGTGCGGGAGCCCAAAGCGGAGGCTCCCTTATAGACTAATCAAATAGTTGATGGAAACCCCACCGACAATTCAATTAGTTAATCTAAATTTAACATCCCTATCTATCACTAGAGTCAATTGCAGGAAACGTAATTAGGTTACAGGTCTCCAAAAGTAAAGAAAAAGCAACATAAGATTATCTTAAAGTTTATCCCCAACTTGGGTCATTTGTGCATCTGATTCCACTTTTAGAAATGAACCCTATATAGTAAATGTACATACTTACCAAGTATTGCTGCAGCTACAGTTCAGCTAAGATTTTGGGTGAAGTGTTTCAGCTGGAGGAAGGGAATGATTATCATTTAAGCTTGAGGCATAACAGAATAAATAGTTCAGCTGAACCAAACAATCAAAAAGTTACTGAATCTATAAACTCCTGTAGCAAAAGTTTGACTAATTAAGATGGAACTTTAAAAAAAAAAAAAGCACTACTGTGGTTTCAACAAAGCAAGACACAGCTGAATTGACAAACTCTTAATCAGATTCAATGTAGAGCCTCCAACTAGCTTTTCCTGACAGAAAACAGTTGGAGAACAAAAATTCCTTCCTTAAGTCATCCATCTACTGGAGATAGAAAACTATTGCATGTGATCACACATGTAACACCCTAGACAGAAACTACATACAGGCAGCAGTGGATTGAAATGAAAATCCATTGCCAACAGAACTTAGAGTATTCACAGTGAAGAAATGCTGGGATGTAGAGTTGTGAGAGAATCAGAGAAGTTTCCACCACCAAAATAAATAAACGCAACTGATAAGAGAAAAACTTGTACAATTTGTATCGACTACACGATCAGTCAATTAAGGCTGCTTTGCAGAGCCGCAACGGGGGTAGCTCATGGAGCCATCTCAAACCAGGACTGAGCAGTCCCATCTAGTGCCAGCTCCGGGACCCCCCTGCGCTGAGGAGGCTCTTACTACCGTATATACTCGAGTATAAGTCGACCCGAATATAAGCCGAGGCACCTAATTTTACCCCAAAAAACTGGGAAAAAGTATTGACTCGAGTATAAGCCTAGGGTAGGAAATGAGGCAGCTACTGGTAAATGTAAAAAATGAAGATAGATACCAATAAAATTACATGAATATTTATTTCAAAGAAAAACAATAACCTAGCTCTGTAAGGGGAAAAGGGGGTCAACAAAAACAATATGGTTCTGCAGACACAGCCACAGCTCAGCCCCCGCAGCCCCCACGTTCCAGCCCCCTCGCCTGCCAACGAGCCCCCTCTAAACGAGCCAGCGGGGGGGGGGGGGGGGGGAGGCTGTGCGAGACCCGGGCCAGGCGTCGATGGGCCAATGAGCCAGCGGGGGGGGAGGCTCTGCGCGGGGGTGGGGGCGGATCCAGGCTCCCTGCCCGCCCGCCCGCGGTTCGGGACCCACCGGAGCCTCCCGGGCAGTGGCGCTGGCCCTGGGCGCAGCAGAGCTCCCGCCACCTGGCATGGGGCCTCCCTGTAGCCGGGAGACTGGGGCCGCCGCTGCCGCCGGGGGGTTTGCAATTGTTCCCGGCGCCCTGGGCGTACCTGCCCGCCCAGCCCTGCCCGCTGCCTGACAGCGCCCCGCCGGGGGGCCATGCCCCGCCCCGCGGCCCCAGCAGCCCGCCCGGGAGCGCTCGGGGGCCCGGCTCCGCTCCGTTCCGCGGCCGGGAGCGCCTCCGCGGCTGGACTCTTAACGGGAAGTCGGAAGGGTCTGAGCGGGGAAGCGGTAGGTGAAGGGGCGGCCGGGGAGCGAGGGGACAGGGGGGCTGAGAGGGTCAAGAGGGCAGGGGCCGGAAGGGCCAGGAGGGCAGGGGCTGGGGGGCCGGAGCTCCGGGCTCACGCATCTAGACCCGGCCGGCGGCAGAGACGCGCTGAGCCCGCCCGCGAGCAGGAGGCTGACTCGAGTATAAGCCGAGGGGGGCATTTTTCAGCACAAAAACTGTGCTGAAAAACTCGGCTTATACTCGAGTATATACGGTATATTTAAAGTGCACAGGCTGGAACTGCTCTGTCCCAGCTTGCACCAAGTACAGCAGCCTCTGCTCGCGGCAGCCACAGCTGACTACCGCAAACAGAGCCCCTGTTCACAGTGGCCAGGGTTGCTCCATGGGCAGGGACTGCTACTGGAGCAGCCTCCCCTGTTCCCCCTACTCCCTGCTGCCTCTGACAGAGGCAGCGGGGGGAGTGGGAAGAGGCAGCACCACGGAGACAGTGCTGCGGGGAATCAGTTTTTAAACTGGCTCCTGTTATTTCCCCCCCACTTGCCCTGGCTTGCTGCCTCTCATACAGAGGCAGCAGCTGGGTGGGGTGGGGTGGGGTGGAGTGGAGTGAGTAAATAGTCGACTACTCACTAACATCCCTACGCTATGCAGCTAAATATAGAAGCAGTGTAGATGATTCCAGTCAGGCTAGAGCATGGATTCTTGAATCAAGCAAGAGGGGTGGGTTTCTGAGCTCAAGTAGGGACATCTACATTGCCATTTTTACTGCTGTAGCACAGTGGTTCTCAATCAGGGATATGCGTACACAGAGTTCTTTCAGAAGGTTTATCAACTCCCCTAGGTATCTGCCTAGTTTTTCAACGGGCTACATAAAAAGCACAAGGGAAGTCAGTACAAACTAAAATTTTACACAATGATTTGCTTACACTGCTCTATATACTAGGGATGTAACAGTATAACTGTTTAGATAGTTAAGCATGAGCTTATCGGATACTGCATCTCTTATACGTTGGCTCCCACTCTAAGATTTATACTTCATGCCCCAGTGTATACCGCAGAACCTGCAGTGCAACTGGTTCCCCAAGAGTGGGACTGACATCCCACTCCCAGTGTGCACTAGCTGCCAGTTCCGCTCTTGGGGACCTGGTTGCGTTGTGGGCTATGCAGTATAAGCTTTATAACGGAGAGCCCATAGTGTGTAACCACTAAGATTTTCATCAGTTACACGGTTACCTAATTAACTGCTATTTAACATCCCTACTACTATAAACTAGACACTGAAATGTAAATGCAATATTTATATTCCAATTGATTTTATATGGTAAAAATGAGAAAGTAAACAATGTTATCAGTAACTGTGCTGAGATACAAAACCAGACACAAGAATACAGGCAGTCCCCGGGTTACGTACAAGATAGGGACTGAAGGTTTGTTCTTAAGTTGAATTTGTACGTAAGTCGAAACTGGCGTCCAGATTCAGCCGCTGCTGAAACTGACCAGCAGCTGACTACAGGAAGCCTGAGGCAGTTTCTCTGCCCCGGGCTTACTGGAATCAGTCGCTGATCAGTTTCAACAGCAGCTGAATCTGGACACCTGGGACAGAGCAGCTGGGGCGCTGCGGGGATCAACCCGGCAGCACCCCAGCTGCTCTGCCCCAGGCGTCCAGATTCAGCCGCTGCTGAAACTGACCAGCAGCGGCTGAATCAGGACGCCTGGGGCAAAGCAGCTAGGGTGCTGCCCTACCACAGGTGTCCGCAAGAAAAGCCTGGTCTGCTGGGGGGGGGGGGGGGGAGGCGCACTAGCTGTGCCCCCCCCAGCAGACTAGGGAGACGTGGGCGGCGGGACCGAGTCACGCCGCGGTCCCGGCGCCCGGGTCCTCCGTGGCTTTGCTCCGCAGACCAGGGAGACGCGGAGCAAAGCCGCGGAGGACCCGGGCGGCGGGACCGCGGTGCGTCTGGGCGATACCGCCACCCGCGTCCTCCGTAAGTCGAACCCGCGTAACCTGGGGACTGCCTGTACAGTAGACAGACAGTAGTTTAAGTGAGAAAGACAAATCAGACTCCTGAAAGGGATAGAGTAGTCTGGAAATGTTGAGAGCCACTACTCTAACATGGAATTGGTGTCTGCAGTCCTGAGAGATTTACTTTTAATAATTTTTTTCCTTGCAGATAGACTCACTCCATAAGGCCCCCAATTCCTGCAGCTGAAGGGACTGCCAATGAGCATGCAACACAGAGTTCACTGCAGGATCGGGGCCTTAGTTATTAAAACCCAGAAAAATTGAGTGTTATGCAAACAATTTATTATAAGACTACAATGCTTAAGTGAACAGAAGCTCACATAAAACATGCTACTCAAAGCAAATCATCTGAAGATTTTACCCTATGCACTAAGCATAAAGAAACCCACTGTCATTTTGGACTACTGATTTTACCAAAATTATTCAGAAGATGGATATTAAGAATCTACCTATGAGAACTGAAACCTAAATAGACACTGTACAAGTTAAACTTCTATTTTACAGAAAAAAAGTTACCTTTACAAGTTAGATAGGAGTTCCAGGTAGGAAGATTCCAGATTTTGTATAAAGTGCATTCATCCGAAATGGTGTTGAATTATACAGCTGTGATAATGGCCGAAGTCATCCACTTCAACAGAATGATGCAACTTTAGGATAGAATTAGAAAAAAAGTGTTCTATTATTATTTTTGTAAAAGCAAAGCCTGAATATGCTAAGAGTAATCATTAGAATGAAATTTAGCACAACTGTGTTAAACTGATATTTTAAATATTCAGTGCTAAGACAACATCTACAAAACCTGAACTCATAAGAGTCAAAATTAAGTTTATCCCATGCCTTGGGCTTATAGTTAAAAAATCTGATTTATATTTTGTCAAAATATCATGTGAAATGGTAAATATCTTTAATAATTAAGCAGGATACATAAAGAAAGTTGACCACAAAGTATCAGTTTCACAAATATTAATTTTGTATCATCTCATAAAACATGCTGTGGCTAAAAACTGCTCTCTTCCAGAGGTTTTCTAACATGACCATAAAGACAACAGGCTGACCAAATTATAAGTAGGGATGCAAAATCCCCATTAATCAGTGAATGGGTTAAACCTTAGGTTTAACCCATTCACTGATTAAATGGTATCCCACTCCTGCCTCCCTTAATTTTACTGGGTTGCCACTGCTGAACCAGTGCAGGCTTGGGCTGGCAGCAAGAGCTGGCAGTCCAGCATGCAGTGGAGGGGAGAGGGACAGCTCCTGCTCCCAGCCTTCTCACACGGGGGCTGGCTCCTGCGTAAGGATGGTAACTAACAAGTAATTTACTAGTCCAGTAGTGGATGGAATTTCTAGTTGATAGGCACTTCCGCATTCCTCCTTTGAAATGTACAAGAGCCCCTGTACAAGAGCCCCAGCAGGAGTTCTTGTACATTTCAAAGGATGAATGCAGAACTGCATGCAGCCCGGGGCCAGTGGGACTTCCCACTGACTCTGGGCTCCAGGAGGGCACTTGTGCATTTCAAAACAGAAGCACATGTGTGGAGCCCTTAGTCAGTGGGACTTTCCGCTGGCCCCGGGCTGCACGTGGAGTGCCAGCTTTGAAATGCACAAAAGTCCCCAGCGGGGGCTCTTGTGCATTTCAAAGTGGAAGTGCCCTCATGGAGTCTGGGGTCAGCGGGGAACTCAGAGTCCCCTGTTGACCCTGAGCTCCGTGCTGTGCTGCTGGTTTGAAATGCCATGCAGAGCCCGGGGTCAGTCGGGGACTCCCCAGCTGACCCTAGGCTTTGCACGGCATTTTCCAGAACCACATGGCATTTTCGCAGAACCTGGGGATCAGAGGGGATTCCCCAGCTGACCCCAGGCTCTGCGAGCTTTGCAACACTGCGCTGGAGCCTGGGGAGTCCCCAGCTGACTACGGGTCCTTGGAAATGCCGCAGGGAGCCTAGGATCAACTAGAGAGTCCCCAGCTCACCCCAGGCTGCACGCAGTGCTGCCACTTTGAAATGCCACAGCAGCGTATATGAAGTATATGAAGCCACCATTAGGGAATATGATGAATTGATGGGATCCATAAATTTGCTGGTAACACACATCATAGCATGTTAATTGTACCCAAAGAGTGTATGGGTTGTCAGTACACAACAGAAACTACAACTTGGATTTTAACAAGGTGATTGAAGTTTAAGCAACGCAAAAAAGACTAAGTTGATGTTAGTGGACTAGGCGAAGGTTGGAGGGTATAGTAAAAAGGGACGACTGTTCAGCCTCCACTGAGGTTCACAAACTGGGGTGCTCTCAAAATCTCATTTATTCTTGAGAGCAGCTCCTCAGCTGGCATAGCTCCACTGACTTCCAGGGAGCTCTCATAAACTGTGCCCCCTGGAATCCCATGTGCTGTTAGAAACAGAGTGCTTTTTCAGTCTGTCTGGACTTTTTTCTTAAAACCTGAAACTAGCCACAGCAGCCTATTTAGAAAATTCAGCACCAGAGTAAAATATTCACACTTTATCTAGATGGAAACATATTTCTTTTGAAGCAAGAATTAGCTTTTCAGTTCAAAATCTGCATTTCAACTGTCACACTCAAATATTCACAGGTAACTAAAATATTGGTTTGTGAATAATACACTTAACATAGCAATTAGTTCCAATATTCTATAAACAAAGAAGGCAATGCTTCATTGGAATTTGGCTGCAGAGAGCACTATAAAATGAATGGGTGTGTTTGCTTTTTCACCTCAAAATTTCACCACACAGGACTAGCTGGTAAAAAAAAGGAGCAATAATCTAGCAGTAGAGTACTCACTGTTTGAGACCAACCAAGTTGACCCAACAAAAAACCATTATTCAGATACAACTCCTTATTGCTTACAGAAAATGATTTCTTGAAGGTCTGGACCATTCTTGACAAGAAATTAAAAATAGGTTGCTTAAAAACAACTACTTGTTAACACTGAGATGTTTAACATACTAAAAAGGCATGACTATTTTTGATTTGTCTTTAAAAATAACCTAATATGCTAGATAGACCTGAAAGTTGATTAGTGATAGAAAGGTAGCAGCGTTAGTCTGGTGTAGCTGAAACAAAAAACAGGACTATGTAGCACTTTAAAGACTAACAAGATGGTTTATTAGGTAATGAGCTTTCGTGGGCCAGACCCACTTCCTCAGATCAAATAGTGGAAGAAAATTGTCATATGGTTGTGACAATTTTCTTCCACTATTTGATCTGAGGAAGTGGGTCTGGCCCACAAAAGCTCATTACCTAATAAACCATCTTGTTAGTCTTTAAAGTGCAATATAGTCCTGTTTTTTGTTTCTGAAAGTTAATGTAGTTTTTAAAATCTATTTGTGAAGAACATAGGAAGTATAATCTTTAAAAAGGAGTTTTAATGAGATTTCACATTTTAATGGTCAGCCCAGCACTCAGGAATAAATCTGGGGAAAAAAAATCAGTGTGCAAATACATGTAAGAAAGGATAATATCTAATATATAAAGGAGAATGTTTGTATTCTAATCAATTGGACACTATAAGAGCTACCACAACCAAACTTTCCATGGGATAACCTTTCCTCCAGGAGAAGGTTTTAAAGGTACTTTTGGACCCAATCTCAACCTGTAAAAATCAAAAATAACCTTTCGTGCTGTGCAACAGGAACAGCCTCACACACCCTAGGTCACGTGCCAGCCACCTGGCTAATTAGAAAAAAAAGAGGATCTTTTCCTTAATTACAACTCATTTTCATGTTCCAAGCCACAAGTTTACCATTCTCATTGCCATTCTAATTTCACATTGCTATACAATGAGTGACAGGATAAAATAGGAAAGACTATCAAACGCAGGTAACCTACATATTAGAAAGCTTTCAGTTTTAGAACAGACTAGGCATACAATTGCATATTCTGTGAATAATTACTAGTTTTACATATTAGTAACATACACAGGTTGAATCTCTCTAGTCCAACACCCTCAGGAACTGACCAGTGCCGAACCAGACAATTTGCCAAATCACCAGAGGTCAATACAGTCTAGGACCATTACCCCTTCCACCAGGACCTTTCATTGCTTACCAGGCTCTTAAACCACCCTTAGGGGTAAATTAGAGCTAAACAACAGCACCAAAAAAAACTGAGAGCCAGGACTGATGGCTATAAGCAAACTTTATGGGACTGCAGGAAATTTGGCCACATCCATAAAAGGGGACACCCAGCTAACTAAAATCATGCTAGACCATGGATGTTGCCGGACTACAGACGTTCAACCTGTATTACTCTTTCTTCAGTCCCCCACCAACTCTATATCCATCCTTTCAGGACCAATTTGTTTGTGGTCCATTTAACTTAAATACCTTGTACTATCTATTTTTAAATTATTTTGAACTCAAATTCAATTTAATGCCTATAGAAGTGAGAGATTTAACATACTTGGCTGAACCAGATAAGAGAAAACCACCACGTGGCGCTTCTCAGACATTTCTGTGAAGGCACCTCAAATTCTAAATTGCTGAAACTCACCTCAACAAATTCCAGCCCTATCTTGAACAGAAACTATTAATCATGTGTGTTAGTGCAGCAAATATGCAATATGCATGTAAGAGAAAAGTATGAGCTACGCTGGAAAGTCAAGCAAACTTGGGAGCTTATATAACAGACATGAGAAGACATGCGAGAAAGATACAAAGCAGTTATGTGTTGGGTTCAATTAGATTTTTTAAAAGACAATATGATTTCAATCTAAATAATTGCAAATGATAAAACACACACAGATAGCGACCTAGATAGATTCATTTTCTTGCCGCCATCCCTACAGCTACTATTGCAAATGCACCATTTATAATAAAGCCCAGGGGAGCCTGCCACCATCTGGCCTTCATGAAAAGAGACTAGCCTAGTTGGGTACTTCCTGAAAACGGCTGCCTGTGCCGTCCCCAGCAGCAACGAGCAGCAGTAATATCAGAGATAACCTTGGGCTTCCTGAACTATGAAAAGTTACACTCCTCCTGCCCAGTTTTCCAGAGATCCCAGTTCGGCTAATTATAACTGATCTGATCCATCCCAGCCGCTACTGAATTTTGCCAACTAGGTGCCCCCTCCCCTTCCACCAGGACCTATCGCAACCAGCCTGGTCCCTCCAGCAGCTAGCTAGCCAGGTTCCTCCCTCTACCAAGTCCGGCAAGCAGCTAGCCAACCATCCAACCCCCCCCCCCCCAGGTCCGTCCCCACCCAGGTCCCCGCCCCGCAGACAGGTCTTTCCCGCACCCCAGATTCCTGTCTTCTTCCACCCCCCCCCCCCGCCAGCAGGTCCCCCCAGCCCCCAGGTCCCATCCACCCCCCCGCCAGCAGGTCCCCCCAGGTCCCAGATCCCATCCCCCCCCCGCCAGCAGGTCCCCCCAGGTCCCATCCCCCCCCGCCAGGAGGTCCCCCCAGCCCCCAGATCCCATCCTCCCCCCCCAGCCCCCAGGTCCCCCCAGGTCCCCCCCCCAGCCCCACGGTCCCGTCTCCTCCCTACTCCAAGCAGCCACCGAGGTCCTTCCCAGCCAGGACTCGCCCCCCCCCCCCCGCTGTCCCAAGTCAGGTCCTGCCCCAGACCCTCCCCCCCAGCCAGGTCCCTCTTCCCCTCCACCGGGCACCTTCCCCCCTCCAGCCCCGGCCGGTGTCTCACCTGGCAGAGGAGCCACCCGCCGCCGCAGGCTGCGCCGCGCTGCTCTGCCCTCGCCGCCTGCCGGGCTCCCTCCGCGCGGCTGGGACTCGGACTC
This sequence comes from Pelodiscus sinensis, assembly GCF_049634645.1. Taxonomy (NCBI): domain Eukaryota; kingdom Metazoa; phylum Chordata; order Testudines; family Trionychidae; genus Pelodiscus; species Pelodiscus sinensis. The sequence continues at coordinate 17,466,490 of NC_134714.1, read as the reverse complement.
CTTCCAGGGGGAGGGGGAGGAGGCGCGCGCCACCCCCGCCGGGCCCCGGCCACCTCAGCTCAGCTCCTCCCCTCCGCACGCAGCCCCACGGGGAAGGGGGGGGGCAGCTGCGAGCGCGGCGCCCGCCGGCAGCTGCCCCTGCTCCCATTGGCCAGCGGCTTTTCAAGCCAGCCCAGCAACCATTTTCTTATTGGCTGGCTCGTTCGGAAGGGTGGACTCCGATAAGCCAGCAGCACCGACCAATCCAAAAGGCTCCGGCGCTTTTGTGGGCGGGGCGACTGGTTCCTCTGGCCCAATTGGAATGGGCGTGGCCGCAGTTCCGCCAGGGCGCCACCCCTCCCCGCTGTGGGACGGGTCTCTTCTCCGCCCTGCTAGTGGGAGGTAGCTCCTCCCACCCAGGCGGCAGCTCCTAGGCACCGTGGTTCCAGTGCATGGCTCAGCCCCGCTGCCCCAAGCTTAGGGCGCTGGGCGGAGCAATGGATGGTACCAGGACTTCTGCCCTGCAGCTGCTGCTCTGTGCCAGCCCCAGCTGCAGTACATCTGGTTTAAGGCGCCCTGCAAGTGAGCCCATTCGTTGGCGGTGCTCCGCACGTTTTTCCTTGTGACTCAACCCATGAATTGGACAGTCGATGTGTTGGGTGAGCTTCAATGGGTCACCCCCTCCTTCCCCCGTCTTGGAGCACTGCAACAAACAGGGAAACGGAAGGACCCACCCACCTTTCTTATTAAAACAACACAGGGGCAGCCCTTTAACTGCATCCTTGGGCCCCCCGCTGGTAAAGGAAATGCAAAGGCCCTCCTTTCATCAATTCCCTTTTACACTATCAAGCATCTTTTAACACTTGGACCACATTAATACAGCAGTGTACAATTTACTTTAATGCAGGTTCCTTTCGTTTAATGGTGCTGCACATCCATCACAATAAAAAATTTTGCTCTAAAAAGAGCTGCACAAAGAATACTCTCTTGTTAAAGCCAAATTGAGCATTAAACATCATAACCCGAGAAAATAATGCTACCACAAAGCTGAGTTAGATCATGACAAATATAGGACTTGCAAGAGGCCACTTAGCACTTTATTCCTATGGCTAACAGGCAGAAGTACAAAGACTGCAATGATATTTTTTATTGACTACTGCCCAAAGTTCCTCAACTGCTGTATCAAAATCTGCTTACTGGAATTAGAACCACCACATTTGCCAATTTCTGACCTTAGAATACAGCCTTGAATTCATACTTACTCCTTAACAATCCCATTTCTTCCTATATCAGAAAAGAGCAGAATGAAGGGAATTAAGTGGTGTCAGTAAACAGCCATTAGCAGTATTCCTTTTTCTGTTAGTGGAGTGGAGTAAGACATCTACATTCTTCTGCAATGAAGCTAGAGTTGGGCAAATATTGCAAAAGTCATCCACATTCATTTGATTTTTGTAATGGATTTTCTTTGGACTTGCTTTCCATGAGCATCTGCATAATCAAAGTATATTAGCATAAATGTTTGTGCAAAGCAAACAAATACTTGCATGTGCAGTTTTGAAAAAAAAAAAAGATTTAGAGTCCTTAAATAATACTATGACTTTACCTTATGAATCACAGCTAAGTAACACTTCTCACATTAAAGACAGAAGCTCAGGGAACCACTTCAGGTCCAAATACAAGGCTAAAGAAATCTTTTCAAAAATTAAACTTTTTAAATAAACAAGTTTGTAAGCAAATTAGGATTTCTCAAACGATCCATGATCTGAAAAAGTGGACAGTTTGCAGGACCCTCTGTTCCAGCAGATTGTTACCCCTGCTGAATATCTAGATAGGCAGCAGTGAGGTGGGATGCCAGAGCTGGGCCCTGAAAGTTGGCCAGAGAGGCACAGGAAACCAGGCAGAATCCCTGCATAGAGGCAGAAGAACTGTTCCTCCAGGTTCCTTTCAGCAGTTTCCCCTCCCCTCAACATGTGCCACTGGTTCCCCAGCCACAGCTGTGCTTTGACCTCACGGCTGGGGGTCACAGAACACAGAAGGGGAGCAAATGCTGCTGCAAGCCACATTAATAAATCTTTTTTGACACACTACTTGGGCAGTATTGGAGAGGGACATGCCACTTAGAATGGCTGTTCAGTGACTCCCCCTTCCCCCACAGTCCATCTGCTGCATTGAGTTTATGCAAAGAGACCAGTGGCAGCTTTGGAGGAAGTAGCTGCATTTCCCATCCACACTGCTTCCCCCTTGCTTTACCACATATGTGGACACAAATGGAAAAAACTAGCTCTAAGATGAATAGATGGCAGCTCAAACACAACAGATGTCACCTATCACCCCACACTTGAATCCTTACAGGGTACCAAACTCAATTGGGACTCCATCCTACTTGAACCCCTTCCTCTGGCCTTCAAAAACAACCCCTCTCTCAACTTCATCATCAGAAGCAGGCTCCCCATAGATCAGGGCGCACCAACACAAAGCGGCACCAGATGCCAGAACAGATGCAAAACCTACAGACATATCTCCACTGCTATAATGGCCAACACTGGTCAGAACCCTCCTTTCAAAAACCCTGGGTCCTACAAATGCCTATTACATGTGGTATACATACCTGATCTAGTGCACCAAATGTCTCCACAACAACTGTGGGGTAAACCAAATAATCACTATGCTGCTGAATGAGAAAAGAGAAAAAAACCACCAAAGGTTCTCTCTAGATTATATCCCTCTTTCGAAAAAGGGATGTAAATTAGACATATCAAAATTGCAAATGAAGCTGGGATTTGAATTTTCCGTGCTTCATTTGCATAATCACATCATGGCGTTTTCGAAAAATGCTATTTTGAAAGTGAAACCACAGTTTAGACGCAGTTCTTTCGAAAAGAAAAGCCTTTTTCAAAAGATCCTGTACTCAAAAATGAGGTTTACAGGATTTTGAAAAAGGCTTTTCTTTTTTCGTGCATTCTTTCTCCGACTGTACCTTCTACAGTAGCCATGGACAGGCACTTTTCACCTGGCCCCCAAGCTGTTGCACTGAGAAAGCTGCAGTTGTCCTTTCTCCCCAGGGCACTCTGCCTACTGAACCCTTTATCCCCACCCCAGAGCAATGATTTAAATGAAGAAAACCAAAATCTTCTACTCACTAAATGAAGAAACAGTTCTTGAGTTAAAAACAAACAAAGGCTATGTCTACACTGCAGGCTTCTTGCGCAAGAACTGTTTTGAGCAAGAGTTTTTGTGCAAAAGGTCTTCCACAAGAGCACGTCCACACCGCCATGTGTTTTTGCGCAAGAGCATCCACGGCAGTGTGAATGCTCTCTTGTGCAAGAAAGCTCTGATGGCCATTTTAGCCATAAGGGTTTCTTGCGCAAGAAAATCATGTTGCCTGTCTACACTGCCTTCTTATGAAAGAGCTCTTGCGCAAAAGGGCTTATTCCTCGTGGGGAGAGGAATAACTCTTCTGGAAGAAGCCCTGTTTTCCAATGCTGTACTGTAAATTTACTTGCGCAAGAACGCATGTGCAGTGTAGACACCTGGCAAGTTTTTGCGCAAGAACAGCTATTCTTGCACAAGAAGCTGCCAGTGTAGATGTAGCCTTAGTGTAAATAGCATTTCATCTGGCAAGAAACTACATATCTATAGTGAAATCCTCATTCTGTGATTATGGTCTTGTTTGTATGTATAATCTCTGTTTTTTAAATTGTTACTGAAAGAGTTAAGATTGCACGGGTAAGTGTAACTGTATATTTGCTGGTTTTCAGAAATTTTATCATTTCAGCATTCTGCAAGAGGATGACCTACCACCAAGCAGCTAGGGATGTAAAATCCCATTTAATTGGTTAACCAGTTAAACAATATGTTGTTGACAATATGTTTAACTGGTTAACCAATTAAAGAGAGGGATGGGGAGTTGCTTCATCCAGGGCACTGGAGTAGCCCCTCCTTGCAGGATGCTCCAGCCCCCACCAGTTAACTTTAACCGGTAAGCCTCAGCCATTAAGGGTGAGGCATGCCAGTTACCATTTAACAATTAAACATTCACATCCCTACAAGCAACCTTCATGTTGAGTTAATGTACCTTTTTGCCATTGAATAACTTGCCAAATGTCACTATAAAAGTTAGAGGCCCAAAATAAGCCAGTCTTCTAGATAGTCTCTTAGTGTAGACACTGTAGGTCGTATTACTCATAACCCTTAAATGGGGAGGGGATCACTTCAAATAAGTCACTACCTAGTGTCTGCCATCAAACCGATAACTTCCTCAGAGAGAACAGTGATGGCAGGTAGGTAGGATAAGTTGTCTAATGTAACTGACTGGTTGCTAGGGTCAATGCTTTTTTACCTAAGGATGTGTCTCTTCTACAGCTGTGGTAAATGAGTTCAGATGTTTCCACAAAGGTTGAGGCAAATCTATATATGCTCTGAGTCTGACAAAAATCTATGAAAAGCTATTAACAGAATACTGCCTAATGGGTACATTAACACCAAGCAAGGCTCTGGTGGGTATAATTTATAAAACAATGACTGCTAAAACTATCACTCTAGAAAAGGCTAGTGTGGAAAGCAGATTTCACAGTTAGTTACATAACTATTTGCCACAGGTCAGAAATAATGACAAAAAGCTTTGAAGATTATAGGGCATATGAAAGAAGTTAGGTCCAAACCTTAACCGCCTTAAATATGAGTCATGAACTGCCTTTATGTATAACACTCACTGTCTGAGCTCAAAATTAAAGTTGATTTTTCTTGACAAAGTGCCCTTACAGTTCTCTCTCAATGAAGAGAAGTCCCATCCTGAGAGAGTCACTCAGAACCCACAGCATGAAGTGCTCAATAATTAAATGTGGTCTGTTTGACTGCACACAGGCCTGGCCATAGGGCAAGGTGAGCAAGGCAAAATGCCTTGAGCCCTGTGCTTTCAGGACCCTGCACTGCTGAGTATTCACCACCAATCGGCCGGGCCCAGGGCTCCGCGTCCTGCCTTGGGCCCTGCAAACCCTTTGGCTGGGCCTGACTGCACCCAGTGCAATTTGAACAAAATACCATCTGAATTGCACTTCTGCCCTTGCAATAAAAATGTGGGATCTTGACCAAATGTGATGAGAGCCTCAATTTAACATCTCTCCTAAAAGACAGTACCTCCAGCGGCCTATTGACCGTTGCATTAAGATAGCACTGATTCAAAAATAAGAAGGAAGAGATTCCTTCTACTGGATCAATGCCACTTCCTGTAACATCTAGGTATTCCTTGGAGGTCTCCCATACTACTGTACTACCAATTAGGCCTACAACCATTCAAGGTGGTATAAATACAGTATCTGGTGCAATATTATATAGAACTTAGATCTATAGTTCATGACTATAAAAATTTCTTCTCCTTTCAGACATAAGGCAATAGAGAAAAAGGAATGCAAATTATGTTGTAATGGATAAACAAAAGTAGCTTTTTTCTGTTATGTAGCTATTTTTTAAATCCAGTTGATATAGAAAACAGCCAATATTTTGCACTTCTATAGTTTCTTTCATCTTAGAAACTCAAAGAACAATCTAAGAAATTTAATTTGCCCTCAACACCTGTGGGAGGCAAGAATCCTCATTTCATATATGATAAAATGAAAAACAAACCCCCACAACCGGGGCTCGTCTACATTGGCCCCTTTTCCGGAAGGGGCATGTTAATTTCAGAGATCGCAATAGGGAAATCCGCGGGGGATTTAAATATCCCCCGCGGCATTTAAATAAAAATGTCCGCCGCTTTTTTCCAGCTTTTAGAAAAGCCGGAAAAGAGCATCTACACTGGCCCCGATCCTCCGGAAAAAGCACCCTTTTCCGGAGGATCTTATTCCTACTTTGAGTCTGTGTGTCTCTCCTCTTGAGATGTCTTAGCAGGTTTTATGTCCCTCTAGGGTCTCATTTTAAATTTTTTATATATATTTATATTGTGTTCTAAACAATTTTGTAAGCTGCCTTGAATATTTTAAATAGAGAGGCAGGGTAAAAATATTTTAAATAAATAAATAAACTCTGAGAGAGGGAGATTGAGTGGCATGTCCAGAGTCCCAAAGATAGTCACTGGCAAATCAAAGAACAGAAGCCAGGTCTCTTGCCATACAATTGTCTACCTCAAGTACACAAGAATTTATCACTTTCATGACTAAGTAGCACTTTAAAGACTAACAAGATGGTTTATTAGGTGATGAGCTTTCGTGGACCAGACCCACTTCCTCAGATCTGGCCCACGAAAGCTCATCACCTACTAAACCATCTTGTTAGTCTGTAAAGTGCTAAATAGTCCTGTTTTTTGTTACAGCTAGACTAGACTAACACAGCTACATCTCTATTACTATCTTACTTTCATGACTTAGATTATTTCTCATAATCCCATTTGTGTGTTTCAAGGACAATACATTTTGTATACGAATTTTAAATACTATTTTTATAGGAACATATTTCTTACTAAATCTCAGACTATTAACCATCTATATTTTCTCACTAACGTCTTTTGCATATGGCAACAGAGGTACTCTTTTAGATGCCAACAGCTTTGATATACTGAGCTGCTCAGTTTCATACCAGCATCAAAGTAACTAGACCCATGTGAATTCATGCCTCCATCCTCTTTTTAAAAAAGCAATAAAGGTATTTTTGTCTTCACATCTTAAGGTCACCTCACACCAGTCCTTGTGCCAATAGCCTAAATATTAACCCAGTTTGAAGACTATTTTGCACAATCTGCCATCCCTTTAAAAAAAAAGGGGGGGGGGGAAGATGGGGGAGCTGCAGCCAAGATTTAGTAAACTGAAATTCTTCCAAAACTTGATCTGTGATCAATGCACATAAAATTAATTTAGATTTAAAATATCTAATTTATTCAAAAGTGACAGTTTATTACTTAAATGGATGCACACTGGCACCACCTGCACAGTCAAAAGGGAGTTTCAAAAGATAGCCAACAGAAGAGATAGTTTCTTCCAAGTTACATTTTGCAAACTCTCCTATCCTTGTTTGTGCATTTGATTAATTTCAAATGCCATCTTGAGAGAGAAGAATAATGGACATTTTTCCTACTATAAAGATGGATCTCTGGCTTTTTTTCCAGTTGGCAGGTTAGCTTTTCTTGACCTCTTTGCTAAACCATTTGCCCCTCTGTGCTTCTTGCTCCTCTCATCATCTGAAGAAAGGAGTTGTGCCCGCCAAAGCTCATGGTACTATTTAGATTGTCTGTTAGTCTCTAAGGTGCTATAGGACCACTCATTGTTTTTTAAGTTACAGACTAACAACAGGCTACTCCTCAGACATTCTAGATATTTGTGGCTTTGCTGCTCCTTCATTTTAATGCAAGAAGCAACTGAGGTAATTTGCCTGAAGGAGGAGGTCCGGTTACAAGTAAAAGTTCTATACAAAGAGACTACCATATGTCTGAATGACAGGTGAGGGAAGTGAGTCCACTGTGGCAGACACATTGAATAAAACTCTAACCACCCATTGGAAATAACATGCCAAATTCTTCCCCTCCTCAACAGCCACAGCAGGCCCTGCCATATGGAGTGAGAGCAGCTGGAAAGTGGGCGCTTACTCAGGAAATGTGTATTCTTTACATTTGTAGGGGCTAGGCTGGTGTAGAAAGAAGACCCAAAGCAGTTCATGGGCAGGAGCGGAGTAGTGGATTCCTGACTCCATGGTCCCACTGCTGTTCCACAGTATAGACACAGTTCCTATTGAATTTGAAGACTACCATGTGAAATACTAACTTGCTGAAGGATGAAAAACCACAGCTCAGTTATACTGTCACTGCATCTAAGGTATCTAGAAAGATGCTTTTCAGCCCAAACCAGCAACACACTATTCTTTCCTTGCCTCCCAATTTCCTTTTTCTTGATATAAGTTGCTGTTTGTCTCAGATGTCTGGATTCTTATGCTTTTGCTGAATGTCTGAAACTACTTGAGTTCCAAATATTCTGGATTCCTAAAGAGAGGATTACCCGGTTAGAAAAGAAAAACCCAATCTAGTGTTAGCTATTGCTTTACCGTTTTTATGTCCTCCATGAAACAGAGTGGTAAGCCCAGCCTCAGCATTTGGATCAGCTGTCAAGTGTTTGGGCACCATGGCTGTCACATTACAATTTCTAGAGAAAAAGATAGTCATATGATGCATTGAAAAGAAACCAAAGCTTTGTCTACACTACCAAGTTGTGTCGCCAAAAACAGCCTTAAGTCGACAAAATAGTGAGAGCATTCATACCGCAATGAGACTTTTGTCAGGAAAAACACCCAGTTGTGGTCAGTGTCACACACACACACACACACACACACACACCACCGCCCCCCACCACACAACCAACCTTCCACACCAATAAGAGACTTTTTTCTTTTCCCTTCCCTTTATTGTTGACAAAGAGCGAGTGTAGACACTGCTGTTTGTTTTGTTGACAGAACTGTCTTCTGCCAGTATCCCACAGTGCTCTGCTCAGAGTATCCCTGATGGCTCTACTCAGTGTTTTGATCTCTGCTGCCCTGTAGGCATGCACCCTTCCTCTCCTGTCCCCACAGCTTTGAAAGAGGAAGGGGAAATCTCTGACAGCTGAGTGAGTTGCTCCAATTGGGTAACAGACAAACAGCAAATCATTGGAATGCTCCTGTTCTGCCCTGCATTAGGAACCGAGTCACAGGCAGGCTGCTGCTGCTGCAGGGGGAGGGCCAGAGAGACTTGCTGTGTTGCTCTGACATTCCTCAGCAAGGAGAGCTCAGACAGCTACTCACAGTACTGCTCCCAGCAGCTGAGAATGCTGTGGTAGAACTCACAGGGAATTCCAAGAAGCACAAGGATCAGCTCAGACTTCACACAATACCGCACTATGGGATGCTTACTCACATTGCTTTGCTCCATCTGTCCACCGTGTAATAGCAATGTGGCTATGAAATGTTCACAATGGGAGGCAGAAAACCCAGTTTTACCAGTTCTCTTTTGGCCACTTTTGGGGATGAAAGTGCTGTCAACATGCAAACCTTCCCCGTGTAGACATAGCCCAAGTCTGTTAGAGGCACCAGTGAATCGTACAAAAACAAATGATCTGAAGAGCTAGATTAAAATCTTCACAGCAGAATGCCAGAAATGTTGATAGTCAACTCTGTTCTATTCCTATGCAAACTAGCCCCTATCCAGTCAAACATGCTTAGTATTCAGGCACTCCTGATGACAGTGCTATTGTAACCATTTCAATAATAGGATATTAAGGAGATGGTGGGAAGAGAGAATTTTACTGGACCAATTTTTGTTGGTGAGAGACTTTTGGGCTTGTGCTGAGCTCTTCAGGTTTGGGAAAATATTCAGTGTGTCACAGCCAAATACAAGATTGAACAGTTTAGCAAAAATAATTAGCACATATTCTAGGAGACCATTCTATTTTTAAAATCCTTGTGGGTCTCTCTTTTGGGTTATTCGGCATGTTTGCACACCCCCACGTGGCCCGTCCAACCAAGCATGTCAAGTCCAGTGAGCAGTCCTGAACATATTTAATCTTTAAAAGGTTCCCATGAAATGAGGGTAGGAGACAGTTGGGATAAGAAATAGGAGTAAAAATGAAAGTCAGCACGAGGGACAGAACCTCATGGAATAGTTGGCAATGTATTTTGTTTTCCAATATTAGCAAAAATATTTAGCACAATGTCCAACAGCTAGCCTAGCAATTTGTGGGATTTTGTCTAGTGGTTTGCCTAAGGCAAAAAGTACTTTTTCATTGGATTTTGGTCATTTCCCGTTCTAGGACAGAAACAGCCACAAAGTTCTCTCAAAAACATAGTCTTTATATTCAAATCAGACAGTCACATCTACCATGAATGCTGTTCCTTCTTTAACAAAGTTGAGGTCTGGTTTTCGCAGTCCTTGTTTAGTGGTGAGTAAAAATTGGGGCCCTTGGTAAATCTCTCATTTGAGTTCTCGAGCCTCTCTCTTCAGAATGTCACAGAGTCTGTTATGACGTTGTATGTGGGCTCCTTGAACTGCAGACACTGACCCAGGATACAAGGGTGAGGCAGTGTCTATACTTCATTGTTTTGTTGTTTTTTCCACATCCCAAATATTCTCTGGTGGGGTATACATTTGATCACATCTTGAGAGCAGTCAGAAACAGACATTCAGAGAACCCATAGTAGAACCGGAGCCATTGATTATGGATTGAGTTGTTCTGAAAGCATTCAGTTGGTATTGAAGGTTTTTCCACTGGGAGAATTCGTAGTTTTCCAGTTGCATAGTGTTGCATAACATGTTTTTGGTGCTGGTTTTTCCCATTCAGTCAAGAGTTCCAGAACATGCTGGGGTAACTTGTAATCAATGAAGATTAGGTCTGTTATTCTGGGGATCTCATCAATTTCTCCCCCAGCAGCCACCCAAAGATTTTCAAACTCTTTTTCTATATTGTTAGCTAATGTAATGTGTTTTATTGCTTTTATCTTCACAGTGTGCAGTTGTGCAACCACCTTGTTTGGACTGATGGACTGAGGCTGATAAGCCTTGCTACTCCCAAGTCACCATTTCTGGATCTGGCATAGATGAAGCTGTTGAGTGTTGTTTGGTAAATGGAGCCATTGTTTGACAGCACTTCTGATGTGATCATCAAGGGAAGAAAGGACACTTTCTGCAATCTGCAAGTAGATGATCCTAGGCACTGTGAAAGTGTTAAACAGTACAAGTTTGTGAAGCTTTGAGAGGAGGCTTGCTGATTCTTTTTAGCCAAGTGTCTAGCTTTTCATACAGTGCCGATTTTGAGAACCGGATACATGGGTCTGCCTTAAGATTCAGCTATTTCTCTGCCTCACCTGAAATGATCATATTCAAACCTTCTTGATTGATTTCCCAAGCCTCACAATTTTTGACAGTGTAAGAGTCATGGGTTGGGTATAGATAAAAATCCATGGCATTTTTTAGCTTGTACTATAAGCCCCAAAAGCTGGCAAAAGGCTTTCACTACATCAATGCTGGCCTTTGTGCCTTATGTATCACTCAGCATTACTAAGTCAACCCCAAAAGCTAGAGTTATCTGCTTTGATCCAGAAGTGAATCCCAGGACAGCTTTCTCTAATGTTGAGATTAGAGAAGCAAGTGCTAAACTTAATAGCAGTGGAAACATAGGGTCTCCTTGTTTGACACCAACTTTTATATTGATGCCTGGAGTGAGTTCTTGCCCAACCTCCATACGTATCTAGATATTACTACAGCCTGTCTCCGACTTACGAAACGGTTACAGACCAAGCAATTGGTCATAACTGTTTGTTCGTAAGTCGGACCCCATTGAGTTACACGCAACCTCGTTGTTCGTAAGCGCGGATCACGTTCGTAACTCAGGGTCCGCCATTTACGACACTTTTGGTCGTAACTGCGAACAGTTGTAAGTTGACCGTTCGCAACTCGGGGACCAGCTGTACAGGTTTTGTCGGAAGAGGCAATGCAAATGAAGCGCTGATTAGCTCACGTTTCATTTGTGTTGCCTCTTCCAACAAAACACATAGCGTAAACATAGCCTAGGAGTCCCTTTTGAGTTCAATAATATTATGGTCCAGGCCCCTTTCTTGTAATAACCACGTAATGTGGTCATTGGATACTGAATCGAATGCTTTCAAGATATCAATAAATACAACTCCCAGTGGTCTTTTTTTCCTGTTTGGCTTGTTTCACTATGGTTTGGAGTACCTTCAGGTTTTCAGAACACGTTGGTGCTGCTATAAATCCTCTTTAGTGTGTATTTAAGGAACACACTTTGGCCAATCTGCTGGTAATTATTCTTGAGAAAAGCCTCAGCACAATTGATCCAGTTTCCCAGATCTTTTAGGGCTTCTGTGTCCATTGTTTTAGGGATCAGCATTGGTTGACATGCTTTGATACCATCAGGAATTATGCCTGTAATCAGCAGGTGTAAAGTTCCACTAGTTTAAGGCCATCTGGGTCTACCAAGCACAGGTGTCTTAGACTGATCTCATCAGGACCAGGCACAGAGTTCTTATTCATTCCTTGGATATTCTTGATTACCTGTGTCTTACTTGATTTACAGTGGTAAATGTGTTATTGGCATTGGTGAAAGATTTGAATTGTCCGGGGCCTTCAAAAAGTGTTTCTATTTCCCATTTGTCTTTATATGCTTGATGGACTTCAGCCGGAGGGACTTGGCACTGCAGGCACTCTGCCATCAAGGATTATGGAGGCGAGTTTGCATCTCAGTATTAAAAAGATGCAGGTATCTTTTCTAAGTGCCTGTATGCGCTGCCCCTTTCTTCATCCAAGATTTTCCTTTTCTGTTTTTGGTAACCTATGCTCTTATATTCCTTCTATTTTGTGGTTCAGGGTCTCTAGTTAGAAAGGAAGTCAAAATGCCAATTGCTGAATCTTCAACAATTGATCTCATATTGGGGTTTCCTGCAACCCAAGCTCTCATGATTCACAAGTCAAATTCTGCTTTTCCCAAAGATTCCAAGGTATCGACTCTGCCCAGTAGACTCTGACACCTTTCACATATAGGTATTCTTAAGGCCAATAATGATGGGTATTGTATCAGTCTCTCTCTTCAGGTACTCACATATGGTGTCAGATCTTTCCTTATGGCTTTTTCCTTGAAGACTCAGATGTCTTCTGTTATTACTTACCTGTTCAGCAGTTTGTTTTCATTTGTTCAGCAATTAATTTGTTCATATTCTTTTCACCTGAATTTCCTCCCCCCCCCCCCCCCCCCCCAAGATCCCTGAGTAGACCTTCTTCCTCTGTTATCCAGCAGCTTTTATGCTTACCACATTGTGAGTTGGGCTTCAGCTGGCTGTGAGGCATTCTGCATTATGAACCTCTGGATGCAGAATTCTTTTATGTTGAGTGAGGCCAATTTTTGTTTCAAATCTCATTGGGCATGTGTTACAAAACCAGTGACTTGTTGGTTCTTGTGATACTTCCCCTTTGCATTTGGGAATGTGGCATAAGATGCTATGCACTTTTGGCTCTGTTAGCTGACAACGGGAGCATTGGAATTCCACGTATTTTCCACCATGATATCGCTGAGGGTGGAGGCTTAAAGCACTCAGCTTACCAACATGTTCATCACAGAAGGAACATGCTGGATTATCATTTGGAAGTTTGATTATCCTGAACAAGAGAAAAAGTGATGTTCACTGGTACCTTCCATTTCAGGTTTGGTGCAGTGGTAGATTCAGCTAGTGAATCTGAGTCCTCATCTTTTTCATCTAACTTGAATCGTGAGTTATCAAATTCATCACCTTCTATGTACCCATTATGTGTTGGTTCTTGATGCATTGAGGGATTCAACACATCTACAAAGTTTTTATTGGTTATAATTCTAGTGAAGATTGGCAGGAATACAGCAGTCTTGCTCTGCAGAGCTCCCAGGCTAATGCCACCTTCACTCCAGTTCACTATCTGTGAGGTGTGTAGGGATACCAGCCTGTCTGTAGGTAACACTTCTTGGTGCATTTGGGAAGGTTCCTGGGTCTATGAAAATAGCAGTGCTGATAGGTGGGTTTCTTACATGTACAGAGTTCCATTGCTGAAGCCAATTACAGCATCCAGGAATTTCATGCTTGTAGGGGCAAGGTTTCTGAGAATTTAATGGAGAGGTGAATGGTGATTAAGTTGTAGTAAAAAAAATCTGAGGGAGTTTATCATCTGTACAAAGGATGAAAATACTGTCCATGTATCTAACACACATCGCTTGCAAATGCTCTACAAGACCAATTATCTTGGAACTAGCCTCAAAAAATGACTAACTGGACTAGAGAACAAACAATTAACAGATTTACATTAACAAAAAAGATGAAAAATTATGGAGACATGGACAAACTAGACTAGTCTAAGATAGACAGAATACCAGTAACAAAAACAACCTTGTGTTTACACTGACTTGAATGGAAATTTCTGGGGAAATCTAGAAATGGCCCTTCCAGGTGCAATGGTAACAGTTCACCAAATCTCTTCATAAACATATATTATTTTCAAGTTTCTGCTAAGTACTCAGAACCAGCTCTTTAAAGCTATTTAGGCATTACTGTGCTCAGCATTGCAATGCCCATCTTATTTTGGAGTTTAAGTCTCATTTTCAAAAAAGAGTTAGGGATTTAGGAGCCTAAATCCAAAGTGCAGCAATGCTTAAATACCCTAAGCCAAGGCCCAAACTTTTAAAGGTAACAGACATGCAATATTACATGTTAAAACCCAACATTTTAAAGTAAATTTTAATGAAGTCAAAATGAAATAAGATACATGTATCTTTTAAAAGATCATCTCTATAAATGCATAGATTAGCCAAAACATGTAACACTTGTCTTAGCAAGAAAGACTCTGTACATTAAACTATGTGCAATTGCATAATAGAAAATATTCAGTTAACAGAACATGCTTGTCAAGATGCTTAGTACAGCTATGCTATATTTAATATAATCTGTGCACTTACATATTTGACAAGTCCTATACATAAAACTGTTCTATTTGTACAGAATGCTTTTGCATCTTCCCTGCATCTGTAACTTAAGTTGTAAGAATAACAAGCATTCTTGAAAAAGCTAGCCCTTTAAGCAAAGACATCAGCAACTTCCACCTGAAGACAGAAAAATAAAAATCAATCAAGGATGTTTAAATATCAAAGCAATCTAAGGGGCGATGTACAAAGTTAAAAAGAGGTAGGTAGTAGGTACCCTGCTCTGCTGAAGCCCCTCTGTTTGCCTTTTGAATGTATGGGGAGATGCCTCATTTGTTTTCATTCCTAAAACTAATCCACTTACCCTTTGAATTCCTCCAGAAAGCAGACATCGTATGCAAGTATCCATCTGGACATCATTAGATTTAGGAAGGAGTCATCACTAACCATGTTGTGGTACATACCAATTGCAACTTAAAACCTAGATTTTATTTTCAATGATTTCACCATAGTAAAAAAAGAGAAAGGTTACAGCATTTGTATCCAGTTTAATAAGGATTACCTGTTGTGTCATCTAATTTGTAATGATGCAAATATTTTCTAATCTACAAATTTTTAAATATTCAAGCTCTCTAAAGTAACTTTTCAATCCAGCTAAATTGTACCAATTTAATTTGCAAGTTTCCATGTGGTCCTTCATCTAGCTAGTTTTTTGATACAAAGTCACTGTCAGTTTGGAATTATGAAGCAATGTTTTACTACTAAGCAAATAAAGATAATCTCATATTCAAATTTAATTAAAAAAGTTTCAAGTTTACTGAAAGCTCACATACAAATGGGATGATATGACACAAATTTGAGTTAAAATATGCATCCATCTACTGTGGTGGCAAATCTTAGCCATACAATGTTGGTTTTTCAACCAGCTATTTCAAAAGCACTTAAATTATTAAAATTCTAAATTGAACACAGGCATCAGCTAGACATACTAGAAACAGGAGTATTTATATTTGAAAGTAAGTTTCATGGAAGTGAGGAATTGGAATATACTCAATCTCTAACTAGAGATTTGAGAATCACACGACAAACAGGTTAGATCATCTGTGGGAAGACAAAAAGGTATGCTAAATGCCAAGATGTTTGTTTCCCCCCATCCCACGGTACTCAGTCTCTTGATACACCAAGAAAAACTTAACTATCTGCAATCGCTTCTCCCCACACAGCCAATACCAAAAGGTTCCAGGAATGAAGTCTCTTTTCTCTCTCCCTTTCCTATCATGTAGGATTCTCTTTCTAGCACCAGTGTACCAAGGTAAAATTTGCTCATTTTATAGTAAAATTGTATACCATATTTGATCCACCCCATCCCCAAAAGTGTTTAGGGACAAGATTAATTACACACACTCTAAAACGAATGTGTAAGTCCTTAAAGAAAGCAAATACTAACCCACACTATATTTGTTGATCAAAAATAAATTGACAAAAGACAGTGGGACATACTAATTTAGACAAGACAGTGGAGGACGCTATCGGAGATGTGAAGGCCTCTAGTAACACTTTTTGTAGTAATTAGCACAAGACAGTTCTCATATCAACAGTTATTTGAAGGTAGATCCCAGTGATAAAACAATTCACTTGATGACATTTACATATAAATACACATAAATAAAAACCTATATAATTTATGTCTGAAATTAACAAAAATGTGATTTGAACTGAATTAATGTAATTGCATTTAGCTGTATGTGCAGCTTCATCAGAGCTTTTCCCTCTAATGATACTCAAGTGGTGTACAGTTATGCTTTTTACAATTCTTAGTTTAGTAAAGTACTACTCTATAAAAACAGAATCATAAAAACAGCACTTACATTTTAATGTAATGTATAAAACTGTATATTTACATTTACACACATTTTACTGAACTACATAAGGTAGTTCATGGTATAAAACAAATCCCTTCTTGAAAGTCTTTCAAAAATACATCAACTGCAAATATTTATGATTAAAAGTTACTAAATTAGCAGCTGACAGGACATTTGTAGTAAAAATATATTTTAGGAAAATAGTTGGAAAAATCTAAACACTGATAAACACTTTAAAACTATATTTAAACAGAAAATATTAGCAAAAACAGACAAAATCTAGTAGGATAATGAGAACTATTGCATATTGCTCTTCAAGAGCCCTGTGAAAACTACTGGCAGAACAGAGGAAGTGAACAGGGAAGAAATTAAATGATGGTAGGAATTAATTGTTGGTCCAGAATCCGGAGGTAAAGGAGAACCCAGGCTCTCTCTGTTGCCTCTTACTGGGGAGGGAGAAAGAAAGAAAGAAAAAGGGGGGGGGGGGAAGAAAAAAAAAAAAGCACGCGCAATCCTCTCACCAAACATACATCCCCTTCAAAGGCTAGAAAAGTTAGGCAAAAAAGCCCAATTCTGAAAGCCTTGGGCTCTAACTTAAAACCATTTAGAGCATGTATTTACAGTTCAATAGACAAACCAGAATGACACTACAAATTGCATGCTAACTTCAAAAGTTAACATTTTGCAATATGAAGTGCTTTATACATATAAATTTTATATAAAACACACGTGCAGTTGTGATAGTTTATTCTATCTGAAAAATTGTTTCCACAAGTTCTGTTTCCTTAAGGATCTGTCTTCTGTATACTTAACAGTTTCAAGATTCAACAAGGATCTCCACAATATGCTCAAGCTCATTAAGATCAGATTTACAGTTAGAATTAGAATTTGTGGATGTCTGAGAAGGAAATGTTTCAAGTACATCACAGTGTCCCATTTTTGTGTTGCTCATCATTCCTGTTAACACTGTATCAAGGTCATAATAAGAATTGTCAACTTCTGAAAAGAGATCTTCAACCGTATTAGGATTTTTATTCTCTAATGTCTCAAATATTTGATCTAATGACTTTTGAAAGTTTCCTCTATTTTCTTGTGGATTCTCCATTTCCCACATATTATTTGGCAGGTTTCTTGGAGCTTGTGCTGAAGTAACTGTTGGCATAATTTCTGAATGATCTTGTGAATGAGGCTCCTCATAGTCTTTAGTGAACGTACTATAGACTGGAACAAGCTTTCCTTCAGCTTGTTCCTTGGATGAACGGCAAAGGATATCTGTTGAAACCAGACGATCTAGAGAAGTCTGTCCTGCACTTTGTGTATTTATCATCTGCCAAGTCCCATCCTGGGTCATTTCCTCTTGAATTTGCCGTACCGTATTGGCTATAAGTACCGAACGACAAAGATTAGGCTCAACAAGCATGTGGCATAGTTGAAGTTTCACCAAAGACATATCTAAAAGTGACTGCCGCTGAAGGTTATATGAAGGGATAGCTTTAAAACCAGCCAGAGTTCCCTCAATATCTTCTTCGCCATCAAAACATTTTCTCTTCAATCCTCGCACAAACATTGTGTCCTGTGAAGGAAAAAAAAAAGTTCTGTAGCACAATCCAGTGCCCTAATAAGTTAGACACTGCAGAAATAAAACTACAGTAAAAACTTTAGAATATTTCATTAAACACAAGAATGATCATACTAGGCTTGCTTTAGCAGTATGGATAGTAAAACACAATGGACAATTTTACAGCAACATACCTATACAGGAAAGTCTTTCAAACTATGACTAGTAAGTCAATAATTGCTTTATGTTCAGAAAGGTGAGCATTAGCTAGCTACTGGTCTGGTAAGTAGGGATGTTAGATAGCAATTAACTAAATATTCATGTAACCACACAAAATACTATTGGTTACATGACTATTCAATAGTCCCTGGGGGCGGGAATGACAGCCAGTGCACTCCTGGCTCTACTCTTGGGAAGCCCCCTGCCACCCTGTGCTGTTGCCTTGTGTTGGCTGGCAGCAGCCTCTGCCCACAGTGAGAGTGGGCCTGCCAGGGACAAAGGCTGTTCCATGGTAGCTTCCCCTGCCAGATGATGCGTGTGGTCAATAAAATTAACTAATCAGCCTATGCTTATTGGTTAAATGTGTACTTGACTACGTGTTGACATCCTACTGGTAAGCATACAATTCTACATCTACAGTAGAAGTTTTCTCGGCAAAATATGCTAATGAGGGACTCATTATCAGGAGTCACTATCTCGTTTGCATATTTTCTGCCTGTTTTTGTGCAAAACCAAGCAGTGTGGACGTTTTCTTTGCGCAAAACCCCCCTTTCCTGCAAAATCGGTATACCCTAACAAATATTGGCAGAAAATATGCAAATGAGATCATGACTCATGCAAATGAGTCCCTCATTAGCATATGTTTTGCTGAGAAAACTCAGTGTAAATGTAGCCCAAGTGTTTTCTGAATTTAACTAATATTGACTGTATCTTAGGGCTCTATATGCCACAAAGTAATCTGTTGGATGTTTATTGAAATTCAAGGCCAATTTAATTTTTTTCTTAGATGCCCCCTAATTCCTTTATAGTTTCCTTTCTTAAATTCTCCTCAGACAGAAGTCTTAGTATGCCTAGACTTAAAAAAAAAAAAAAATTAAACAGATTCATGGAAAATAGGCCCATCAAGATCACTGGGAAGCAACTCCAGGCTCTGGGTGTCCCTAAACCTAACAGAAACTAGGAATTGATGATGGGGACTGATCACTCAAAATTAACCTGTTCTTTCCATAGCCTCTGAAACATCTGGCACTATCCAACAAGATACTGAGCTATATGAGCCATTGGTCTTACCGAGTATAGTTTAAGTCTGACACTTTTCTTTCTTTTTTTTTTTTTTTTTGAAGGGAGGGGCTAACTAAAACCTAAATAATTCAAAATGAAAAATTCTAAATGAATCTTCCCTCACTCCATAACATTTTCAGTTTTATTCTCTGCTTCCCTTAATACACCTTTATCTCTCATTTTATATTTTGCACAATAAATGTTGGATTAGTCAGATGTTTTTATATTAGTTCACCTTCATTCCCCCCCCGGAGTAAGTAGCGCAAAATCCAACACACGACAAGGTAAATTGTTCCTTCCAACATGTTAGACTATATTTGTCTACACTGACTTGAACCTGCCATTCTGTCCCCTAGTTTTATTAAGGGCTTCTAAATTCCCTTATACTTTTTCAGTGAACTTTGTATTGTGTCACCTAAGAGTTCATCCCTCTTTAAGATTCCATAAGGAATCAAGATACAGTAAAACGCAGATGGTCCGGCACCATCAGGAACCCGGAAGTGCTCCGGGCAGCCAGACCATTGGAGCTGCTCTGCCCGCGGCTTCCCGGAATCAGCCGCTGATTAGTATCAGCAGCAGCTGACTTGGGGATACCTGGGGCAGAGAAGCTGGGGTGCTGCCGGGTTGGTCCAGTAGCACCGAGGAGTGGCGCTGCGGGACCAACCCGGCAGCACCCCAGCTGCTCTGCTTCAGGCGTCCCCAAGAGTACCTGGGGTGCTGCCGGGTTGGTCTCGCAGCGCGAGGGGCGGCGCTACCGGACCAACCCCGCAGCACTCCAGCTGTTCTGCTGCAGGTGTCCCCGATTCAGCCGTTGCTGAAACGGACCAGCAGCAGCTGAATCAGGGACGCCTGGGGCAAAGCCGGACTCTCGGAAGGGGGGGGCTATGAGGGGTCTGGGGTGGCATCCCCCTACCCCACCCCAGACTCCTCATTGCCCTCCCTTCCGATAGTCCAGCAATCTGATAATCCGGCACCCCCTGGGTCCTAAAGGTGCCAGATTATCAGAAGTTTACTGTACTTGCCCTGGTAATTGTGATTCTCAAACCAATGTCCATATGGACCTACACTCTTGAAGTATCCCTGTTAATGGGATTCTGGACAATTCTAGAAAGCAGCGTCCATCAGAGCTAGTCACCCCAAGCTTATGTGATTAATATCACCTTGATTCAGCATTTCCTGGTTTATGATGTTGTTTTTTACTTTAACTGTAATGTCCTCATAAAGGAATATGGAAACTTTTTGCCCCGTTTGAGACTGCACAACACAACTGGTTTAAAAGTTTTACTTAAGAAGTTACATACCAGTAACTGCGTTTGATGTAATCCTTCCTCTTCTCCCATGCTACAGAACAAGATTCCATACAGCACGTGTTATAGCTCCACCTACCAGGCAGCAGAACAGTCAGTCAGTCAATTACAGGAGGTACCCAGCAGAACTCCATCTGTTTTCTATTTCAGGTACTTAGGCGCCGTTACTTTTCTGATCACCTCACAAACTTTAATGCATTATCCTTATAACATATCTGCGAGTCGAGGTAGTACTATTATCTCCATTGTACAGAGTTTGAGCAAACAGGCTAAGTAACTCACCTAAAGTCACACAAAGTCGGTGACAAGGCGGGGATTTAAACCTCGGGTCTCCTAAATCCTAAACTAATACATTACTTGCCGCACCGTTCTTCCTTTTTTAGCCACCGAAACAGTAGACTAAGTATTTAACAGTCATTTGGGATATTGAAATATACATAAAGAGGGGAGAAAAGAATCTCTTCAACAGAAGGAAAAACATGCAGTATAGTCCCATTTACCTGAAACAGTATTAACCAAACCTTCATATTATTCAAATCCTTTCATTCATCCCCCTGTATCTAATGTAGGGGGAGAAGGAAGAGATTTAGATAATGCGGAGCTTGGGTTAACAGAGACCCCCAGTAAGGGCTGCAAAAGCTATGAGAAAGCTACCCCGCCACTGAATGGTGGTGCTGCAACAGCAGCAGAGGGAGCTCTTTTCAGGCCTGCTGTTATGGGACTGAGCAAGTGGGTGTGAGAAGGATTGGGACAGCAGAGCTTCAGGACTCCCTACTGTAAACAGGGCAAATGTCACCTGATCCCTACAGGCACAAGGAAGGTAGCACTCTAAGCAGGGCAGGGCAGAGCAAAGTCCTGCTCTGGGATTTCTGCTCTGCCCTGCGCCTGCAAAGATTGTGTCACTGGCTATTGCAACACAGGAAACCCTTTACAGCCTTGCCATCAGTGGAGCGAGCTGGTAAGAGCAGAAATCCTCAGCCAGGAGTGCAAGAAGCTGGCTCCTCCCCTATTAGCTGAGTTCCCAATTATCAGAATCAAAGCTATGTGCCTTATGTAATTTGGCTAATCAGGGTATAGGGTATTGATTTTGTCACTTCTTCCATCCTACATGAAAATTACATAAAGCAAATGTAAGTGGGGAGCTGTAAAACTGAGGTGTTTCCCCCACAGCAGCAGAAAGAACTCAGATTAAAATGTGCTTTTCAAGGCGATAGATTTGCTGGCAATAAATGTAGGAGAAATGTGTTGCTCATAAAAATAGACTTGAAAAACAAATTTGGGTCTAAATGAAGTTTGATAGACCTCTTAACATATTTACTATGAATGTCTCCTGAAATAGAGTTACCGGATCAGGCAGAAAATAGCTAGTTCATTTGAAATTCCAAAAGCTTCAAAGCTAAATATGAAAATAACTCAAATTTTTGTCTAAAAACTTCTGTCAAAAAAAGACTTCAGTGACCCCCAGTTCAATTAAATAAGGGGAGAGGCATTTTCCCAATAATGCTATTGTTAACCAATCGTACCCTTAAGGAGAATATGTTCAAGAATGCACCTAGACTATATGATAGACTGTCTTGATTTTAAGAGAATTCAGGCTAGTAAAGATCAAGCAACGTTAAAAAGTTGCAGATATGAGAATACGTAACTATGATATGTTTTCTGCTTTACATATTTGACCATTTTGGAAAATAAAACCCTACTTCACAAAACAGTTACTATTACTTGCCAAAACAGAATGAAACGGGAATGCTTGCTGAAGAGAACATGAACCTTCAATAAAAGGACCGAGAGGAGGATTCATCAGATCCAGAAACTACTACAGGGTGGTGCCTCCTGCTCGCTGCACTAGCCAACCTCCTTCTCCCAGGGTAGAGAGCCCTGGCTCTTCCCCTGGCCACTGGGAAGGCCACGCTGAGGTGTGGCAGCCCTGGCTCTCCCTGCTCCAGCCGCTGGGGGGTAGAGTGGGCTCCAGACCTAGGCTGGTCTGGCTCCCTCCTTCCGGCAGCCAGGGGATTGGGCTGGGCTGAGGCTGGCCTAGCTCTCTCCTTCTGGCTACCGGAGAAGCTTGGGGGCGGGTGGGTGGGGACTGGACTACACAGAGACTGCAGCTGGCCCACCTCTCTTCCTATGGCCAGCAGGGGGGTGGGTGGGTCAGGTGGGAGCCAGCCAGCCTCTGGCAGGGAGGGAGAAGGAAGGCTGCGCAAGAGCTGAGCCCAACTCTTCCCAGCCCCCGACCATCACAGATGAGTGGGAGGGTGGCTGCCAGAGGGATATCCAGCCCTGGTTCAGAGGCTAGGGCACCTCCTGCAGGATGATCCTTAGTCCAGTCCTCTCCACTGCATTGGGCTCTGCCCCCCCCCCTTCTCGCCGCCGGCCCCTCTCCCTCTGACAGAGATTTTAACTCCAGGAAGCCTGCCATGTGACGGCTGCCAGAGGCACTTCCAGCCTTGGCCCTAGTTCAGGGGTCAGGGTGCCTCCTAGGTAAGTTCAGGGGCCAAGTGCCCACCAGTCTTGTGCCCTCCCCCCCCCACCCTCAGTAGGTCTCTCTAACAGCCCTCCTGCCCTCTGCCATGGGCCTCACTGCCCCCTGCTGCAGATGGAGCTTTTTTAATCCCCCTACAGCAGGCCTCTCTGCTGGCCCCCTGGAATTTTCCTCCCCCCCACCAGAAGCAGCAGTGCTACCGCTCCTATTAAGGATTGGGAGCCAACGGTTGCAGACCCCTGCTGGGTTAGCAGCAGGGAGGAGGGACGAACGGAAGTGGTGGGGCAGCTGAGGGGGGAAGGGGCTGTGGGACACAGGATGACATGATGATGTCACTGTCGTCCTACAGGAAAACTTTTTAAAATAATATACAGTAGACTTCCGATAATTCGGCACCTTTGGGACCCAGGGGGAGCCAGATTATCAGATATGCCAGAGTATCAGGGGGTACTCTGGCAGGGGGCTGTGATGGGTCTGCCAGGACCCGCACTGCGACCGTGTGTGTGTGTGTGTGTGTGTGTGTGTGTGTGTGTGTGTGTGGGTGGAGGGGGGAGTGAAGGGTCAGCGGGGAACGGCGCAGCGAGGGGCGAACCCTCCATCGTTTTGCAAAGAGGCGGGGGAAGCCCCGCGCAGCCGCGGGCGACAGGCCAGCTGGGGCTGCAAGCAGCAGCGGAGGAGAGGGGGCGAGGTGAGGGGCGGCGCTGCGGGACCAACCTGGCAGCACCCCAGCTGCTCTGCTCCACCGCTTTCCCAAGTCTGCCACCGCTTGCAGGCAGGCAGCAAATGGTGGCAGCAGACTTGGGGAAGGGGCGGAGCAGAGCAGCTGGAGTGCTGTCGGGTTGGCCCTGCAGCGCTGCCTCTCACCTTGCCCCCTCTCCTCCCCTGCCGCTTCTCCAGCTGGCCTGTAGCAGGCGGCTGTGCATGGCTTCCCCCACCTCCCTGCAAAACGGTGGAGGGTTTGCCCCTCGCTGCTGCCGTCCCCCTCCCCGGCCGGACGCAGTGCAGGTCCAACAGACCCGTCACAGGGGTATAGTCCCCTTCTCCTCTCCTCCCCTTCTCTTTCTCGGCTCGTGAGCGCACGTGGGGCTCACAGGAGCACCAATTGTCCGGCTGGCTGGAGCACTTCTGGGTTCCAGTTGGTGCCGGACTATCAGGAGTGCCAGACCACTGTTTACCAGACAATTGGAGTTTTACGGTACATAGGAAAGGACAAAGTGATACTGCAGAGATGGACGGTTTCAGCCTAGTCAAACTGCAACTTCAGTAATACATACTAAAGATGAAAGCGACTACTCGAGTAGTCGACTACCTGATAAATTTAGATTTATCAGGTAGTTGAGTCACTACTACTCACGTTCCCCCACCTTTGCTGCCTCTGTATCAGAGGGAGGGGAGGGAAGGAAGTAGGACCCAGTGCTGGGGGGAACCCCAGCTGTCCCAGGGCCACCCCAGTTCATGTCATCCTGCTGTGGCTCTGCGGCAGGCTCTTACTACATTGAAGATGCAGAACTGCAGTGGTCCTGGAGCTGGCACAAGTTGGGACTGCTTGGTCCCGGCTCATACTGCCCCCCGGGAGCAATTTACATTTAAACTACAGAGCCACAGAGGCAGTAGCGAGCACTCCCCTCCCCCCCAATTGACCAATCCAGTAGTCAGGGGAATAACTTAATTAACTGCCACTTAACATCTCTAATACTCACAGGGAAAAATAGTTAGCCAATGCAAAGCAATGATAAACTTGACCTGTTGCATGTAATTTTAGGTCATTCCCAGGAACAATTATTTTTGCTCCTGAGAACCAATAGGTTCTCTTTGTATCCTCTTATTAAGCAGAGTCCTATTTTTCATAGTTATAGGGTAGCAAAGCCTACTATAGATTTGCCCACTGACATAAAATTAGGGTTTGGGGGCACAAATTGCAATTAAAAAAACCTGAGTTTTTAACCTCTTGCTTTTAAAAAAAAAAAAAAAAATTAAAAAGATCTTGCTGTTTTTCCTGCATCTGCACACAAACCATAGCTACGAACAGGCATTCATAGCAAAAGAGTGTTAACTCTGAAGTGTATGGACATATCTACACTACAAACTTAAATCAACCTACAACCCCCAGAGTGACCACACTAGCCTCCTGTCAGTGGTAAGTGTCCTCACCAAGAGCACTCCCACTGACTAAAGAGACTCCACAGAGCTCCCCTACTGGGTACCCAGCTGCCCCTGGACTTCTTGCCTCCCCAATTCCCAGCTGGTGATGTGGGTGGGGTGAGGAGAGAGCTACCTGGGACTTCATCTCTGGCAGAGAAATCCGAACCTAGAGTCCAGTTGGCTGCTTTGCTCCTGGTGAGGAGTCAAGCGTCCTGTAGGAAGCCAGGAGCAGTCTGTGCAGCCAGGCTTGCTGCACAGACCAAGCAGCTAGAACTCTGGGGGGAGAGGGCAGGGCAGGGCAGGGCAGAGAAGCAAGAAACCCAGCAGGAGCTTAGGTGGCAGCCCAGTTTGGAATGAAGACCTAGGGGTGAGAGTGACAAGACTACATGTCACCCTCCCTACACTGACATAAGCTTTGCAACTCTCATGGAGGTCAAAGCGGTGGTGTACATTTGTATTGGTGGGACCAAGGCTGCACTTAAATAGTTAGATTGACATAAACTGCCTTATGTTGCCCTGTGTAGTGTAGATCGGGGTTCATAATTGTAAATCTTGTTTCTCTGCTGATCACCAAAATAGAGCAATTCAAGAAGTGTACTTGGTCCACTGCTGTTGGACAGTGACAAACGAGGAGAGGTCAAGTTGCTGTCTGTTTAGAAGCTAGAAAGTTGAAGTCCCCTGCCCCCAACAATTTCAAGTAAACATTAACCTCATCTAAAATGGGGAAGCACAATTTCATCCTTTCGTGAGCACTCTACATGAGTGCCAAAGCCCAAACTGTTCCGTTTTCCTGTGTGCCAAAAGCCCCTTGATTTGGTAGTTAATCTCCTTTAGCTACTACAATTCAGAGGCGCCAATACAAAAAATTGCAGCACATGGGCATCTGAAAGCTGGAAGAACAGATTGAATTCAATAGAAAAATAAGTAGTTTGACGAGCACATTTAATTTACAATTACTTGAATGGGGCACAGATCTTCAAATTTGCTGTAGAAGCCTTGCCACGGAATTTTAGGTACCTATTTTGCAAAACTATAAATGGCAGCGCACACCAGACAACATTTCTGAAATACAATAGCAGAGCAGAGCCTGGGTTTGGGGGGGGGGGGGGGGGGAAGCAGCCCTTACCACCAGGGTGGCAACAGCGCCAGGGGGTCACCCCCATCAATACAGGGCGGGGGCAGGAGAGTACAGGGCAGTGAGGAAGGGGACAAGATACAGAGACGATGCAGTGGACAGAGGAAAGGTGCCAGCGTGGTGATGGAGCAGGAAACGCGCAGAGGTGCGTAGGTGGGGGGGGGGTCAGCCCCCCCGATTACAACTATCCCCCACAGGGGCAGGGCAGCGACCCCTCCCCTCCGAGGCAGGACTAGGGCTGGCAGGAGTCTCTCCCAGGAGCACACACGGTACGTGGCGGCGGTGGCAGACGACGGGGAGGGGGAGCGTACGGGAGGAGTTGCGGCCGGCGGGGTTCAGGCGCTGGGGGGCGGCGGGCGCGTGGGGGGTTGCGGGCCAGGGGGCACTGGGGGAGGGCCGCACGCCGGGAGGGGCAGCGAGCGCTGGGCGGGAAGCGGGGAGGGGGCGCGAAAGGGAACAGCGAGCTCAGGCTGCAGGAGGCGCCCCCCGAGAGGCGGCCTAGCCCGCTCCCAGGAGACCCTGGGCGGCGGCGGCAGCTGCTGCTCGTCGCCCCTCTCTGCTCTGGGACCCCGGGGAGGGGGATCCGCCGCCATTTTGAATCCGCTCCCCACCGCGGGCTCTTCCCCGCCCAGCCGCTTCCAGACCGGTGCCCCTGTTTCGCTGCCGCGGACTAAGAGACGATCCCCGGGGGAAGGGGGGGGCAGCTAATCCCGGGACCGCGGAGCGCTTCGGCCCGACCCCACTCACCTCCTCGGCGCCTCCCGACCCGCGCCCGGCTCCCGCCTCACCGACTGCTCCGCGCCTGAGAGAAGGGGCGGGACCAAGCACCCCCGCCAGCCCCGCCTCCTCCCCGCCCGCCATCTTATTGTCAAAGCCCACAAAGAAACGGTCGTTTGCCCCCTCCCTACCCGGCCTGCCATTGGGCGATGCTTCCACCATGTAGCCACGCCCACAGCGAAATCTTGGTCGTCATTGGCAGTCTCCTGACCGTAAAGCACCACCCACACGGCATCCACCCTTCCATTGGATGACGGGTTACCATGGTGCTCAGCCCCACCCCACCCCCCTCCAACGTACGACTGGTTGAGGGGTTACCATAGAGCCCATACCCGCCCCTTAGCTGTCATTGGCTGAGGAAAAGAGCGAGGTGGAGTTTAACGTTCAAATAGCTGCCAATGGGCTAGGCGGGCCCCCTGCCTCTGCCTATTGACGTGACCAGGATCCTGGCCACACTGGCTCCAAAGCCAGCACGAGTGGGGCCTGCCCGAGAGCAGCCCGGGCTCTCTCCTCCCTGCTGCCCCGTGGTGGCAAAGGAGCCCCTCCCCCCTTACCCAGGACCCTGCCCTACTGCTGCATGGGCTCCTCCTGCACATCATGGCTGGGCACCATGTGCCCTCAGCTCCCAGCTTGAAATCTAGTGCATGGCACATGCTTGGCTTTTCCCTTAACAGCAACACCTCTGCTGCCTGCAGGCAGAACCCCAAGGGACCATCCCCACAGCCTTAGGGGGGTCAGACTATGGCTCAGCCTGCTCAGTTTCCTGTTCTGGCAGTAGCTGTTGCTAAATGCTTCAGAGGGAATGAATAGACCAGGGCAATTATTGAGTGATCCTTCTACACTGCAGGCGTCTTGCCCCAGAACTCTTTTGCAAAAGTCTGCCGCAAGAGCACATCCGCAGTGATGTGCTTTTGCACCAAGAGCGTTTTGTGGATGTTCTCTTACCCAAGAAAGCTCTGATGGCCATTTTAGCCATAGGGGTTTCTTGCACAAGAAAACCCTATTGCTCATCTGTACTGCCTTCTTGCGCAAGAGGGCTTATTCTTTGTGGGGAGAAGAGTAACTCTTGCACAAGAAGCCCTCTGTTCTGATGCTTTACTGTAAATTTACTTGCGCAAGAATGTGCGTGCAGTGTAGACGCTCCGCTAGTTTTCGCACAAGAACGGCTGTTCTTGTGAAAGAAGCCTGCAGTGTAGATGTAGCCCTCCAGTTTTAGCTTCTAGCATAGGGTTGCCAGGTGTCTGGTTGTCAGCTGGAATGCCTAGTCAAAAATAGGGATATGATAGTATAAGGCAGATGTGGGGAACCTCAGGCCCCGATGCAGCCCCCACTGCTCAGTTCCCTTCCCCCTAGTATTGGGAAACCTGTGCTGGCTCTTCAGTCCCCCTGCCGTCCCATTGCAGGGCTGGAAGCACACAAAATCTACTAGGCTGGGCCTCCCTAGGCTCTGGTGTGCAATGGAAAGGTGGGGAATGTCTCTCTCCTCATTTGGGGCTGTGTCAGTGAGGGGTTTTTGTTTATTTTGCTTTTGTCGTGTGTGGCCCCCTGACCAAAAAAAGTTCCCCTCCCCTGTGAACAGTTAACTAATGATCTTGGTTTTATCAGTTAACCTGTACTGTTACACACAGCCCCTTCCCCAGAAGCGTGGAGGGTGGGGAGCCAGATTTTAAGCAAGCTTCCTGTGAGCACAGGCTTCTGGGAAGCTACCTCTCTCTCTTTCTTCCCCCCCCTCCCCCCCCCCCCCCCCCCCCCCGCCGCCTCTGATTGAGAGGTTGCAGCACAGGTGGGAGTCAATACACGTAGGAAGGCTGATTTTAAGCTGGCTCCTTGTAGATTACCAGCAACCAAAGAGCCACTCCTTTCCATTCTCCCCCCATGCTGCTGCCTCTGATACAAGGATGTGATCACGTAAACATGCAACTGATACCTTGGGCCCACTGACTAGATTGTTAAAAGTATGATTGGTGGTGCAGTGGGTCAAAGGCAAGCTCTCTGCCTGCCTTGGCTCTGTGCAGCTCCAGGAAGGAGCCCCCTCCTCTGAGCAATGCGAGCCAGGGATTACTGGGAAGCCTGCATTTACCATGGTAGTGGGAGGTGGAGCAACCCTGCAGCCTACTTTGCTCTACCCCAGTGCCCTCTCCCAGCCCACTACACTTAGCTTCACTGTGGCAGTAGGAAGTGCCCTGGGGCCGAGGCATTCTGTTCCTGCTGCCAAGTGCAGCAGTCTGGGATAGGGCAGCAGGGTGGAATGGAGCAGGTTGCTAGGTTGCTTCTGCTCCCACTGCTGCCGTGAGTGGGAAGGGGGTGACCCCTTCTGCTGCCGCATGGCAGGCCCCCAGGTAATACCCTGGGCCCTGTCCATCGGATGGTTGAGGTAGCCGTTGAGGGCCCCCCCCCCAAAAAAAAAACTTTGGGGTCTGGGGCAGACACCCTGAACCATCCTATGTATGGGACGGCTTTGAGGCTTGATGTTGTCCCCTACAAACACTTTGTTCCTAATGCTTAGCTGCTGTATTTCCCCAGCTCTCTACCTGCTGGTTGGCTCTCAACTGAGCAGAAAGGAAGGGCATGTCGGGTCTAGTTCCTGGCTACTTCTGAAAGGGGGTGAACTGCAGCAGCTGCTTTGCTGCTTCTGGCTCTGAGCTCTTAGAAAGAGGATGTGTGAAGGAAGGGTGGGGAGGAAAATGTAGGACAGAAAATTAAGATCCTAAAAGAGAGCTGGAGGAGCACAGACTGTAGGAAGAGCAAGAAATAAGATAGAACTTGGAGATTAGGTGCAGGGAATGTTCAAAACAAGGTTGTACTCTGTGCATGCCATTATCAATTAGGCAGAAGTCTGAAACAATGTAGGCTACAGATGTTAATGTCTTTTTTATACTTGGCTCTAACCTGCACTGTTCTGACCACAGCATGGTGTAGAATTCCCAGTCAAAATGCTAAAAGAAAAGAAATTGATATCAGAGGAAAAATTGTCATATTCAGACAGACACACCAATTCCTTCTGGCCTACTTGCAAATAATGTGGGCCCTTATCCGTCAGTAAGGCCTGAAAGGACTATCCTTGTGCTAGCATAGAGTTCTGTTACTGGGTTCAGTAGGTGTGTTTCTTTGCAGGATCTAAACAATAAAAGTAAAGTGTAAAGTGATAACAAAGAGCATAAACATATACATATACATATACATATAAAGACAATATACATTTTTCTCCCTTAAAATTATCTTCTTTTAAGTTAGAAATATTAGATCAACATCTTCAAACTTTCAAAAAGCTCTCCAGCAAAATAAGAGACATTGTTAGTTTCTCATATAACAAGAGACTGAACAAGGAAGGTGTTTTACTGTTTAAAACTCTGAGGCCAGGTCTATTCTAGGATCTGGAAGGTTGGCTTACACAATTCAAGCTACATAAACAAGCTTGGTGCTGTCTCCACAGCAGGTCAACAGGAGCAAATGCTCCCATTAGCTTCCTTTACTTCTCTTGAATCAATGAGTACCCGCACCTACCAGGGGTGACCTTAGCATTTGATTTAGCTGTTCCTTACTAGACCTGCTAAATCAAAGACCAGAAGATGTATCTCCAGTATGGCAAAGGGTATATCTAGACTACATGCCTCTGACGACAGAGGCATGTAGATTAGGCTACCCGGCATAGAAAAATGTAGCGGCGATTTAAATAATCACCGCTTCGTTTAAATTAAAATGGCTGCCGCGCTGTGCCCATCAGCTGTTTGGCGGCACAGCAAGGTAGACTGGACGCTCCACGGTCAACATCAAAGGCATTCGTCAACCGCCCCGGTAAACCTCATCCCACAAGGCATAACGGGGCGGTCAACAAATGCCTTTGATGTCAACTGCGGAGCATCCAGACTACCGCGCTGTGCCGCCAAACAGCTGATCAGCATATCATGGCAGCCATTTTAATTTAAATGAAGCAGCGATTATTTAAGTAGCTGCTTCATTTTCCTATGCCAAGTAGCCTAATCTACATGCCTCTGTCACCAGAGGCATGTAGTCTAGACACACCCAAACTGATATAAGACCAGAGAGAAAAACTCTGAAAGATTCAACCTTCTAGCTCTTCAGATAAGGTCTGAGGAAACTCCCATGGCAGTCCTCTAGCCAAGGACTGACAAGACTTGATATTTTTAGGGGAAAAATATAAAGGAAACTCAAGGATTGTTTTATATGTAAGAAACAAAACTTAGGAAATGACAACAATATATTATCTGGCTAAACCTATACAAAAGAATGTACCCCAAAAAATTACTAGAGAACAAACCACCACAGAGATAAAAATAAAGCTATAAAGAGAACAAGGCTTTATCACCTTTACCCTTTCAACCCATCCACCACATTGAACCAAACTCTAAAGACAGTATTGGAAAGAGCAGAAAAAGCTAGACTGCTAGTTTCCTATGAAGAACTTTCACCTTAGCAGGCTCCCACAGCACGGTGAAACGTTCATAACTAAGAATTTGTCTACATTGTCAAGGTGAGTGCTGTAACTTTCTTGTTCAGGGTTGTGAAACAACCTCCCCCAGTGCAGCAAGTTACAGCTCTGTAAAGTGCCAGTGTAAACAGGCTCCCAAAACTGT
The DNA here is from genome assembly GCF_049634645.1 of Pelodiscus sinensis. Taxonomy (NCBI): domain Eukaryota; kingdom Metazoa; phylum Chordata; order Testudines; family Trionychidae; genus Pelodiscus; species Pelodiscus sinensis. The sequence continues at coordinate 17,434,970 of NC_134714.1, read as the reverse complement.
TAACTCCCCGGCTACGTCTACACTGGCACGATTTTCCAAAAATGCTTTTAATGGAAAAGTTTTCTGTTAAAAGCATTTTCGGAAAAGCACGTCTAGATTGGCAGGATGCTTTTCCGCAAAAGCACTTTTTGCGGAAAAGTGTCCGTGGCCAATCTAGACACGGTTTTCCGCAAAAAAGCCCCAATCGCCATTTTCGCCATCGGGGCTTTTTTGCGGAAAACAGTACTGTGATGTTTACACTGGCCCTCTTGTGCAAATGATTTGCGCAAGAGGGCTTTTGCCCGAACGGGAGCAGCACAGTATTTCCGCAAGAACACTGACGATCTTACATGAGATCGTCAGTGTTCTTGCGGAAATTCAAATGGCCAGTGTAGACAGCTTGCCAGTCTAGACACAGCCCCTTTGTGCAGGGGTGCTGGAACAATTTTTATGGTGGGGGTGAATCAAACTGTAATCTTTCTATATAGTGGTAATCTTGTCAAGCCAAGGGGTGCTGCAGCATCCCCCAGTACTTCTGATTCTGGCACCCATGCCCTCGTGGAGGTGGTTTACCTAGAGCCTTGGGAAACCTCTCTCTCAGCGCTTCTTCTGTGACCACACTGCCGTATTAAAGTGCTATCCCAGCTGCAATTTAATCTAGGTGTTGAAAAAGCCCAAGACAGCTCTTAACAAAAGCAGAATCTATAATAGAAGCCAGAAGCAAAGACTAAGGGGAGACAACACACCCTGAAAAAAAAACAAAAAAAAAAAAAAACAGAAAAGTCTGCAACAACTTGATGCAGGAAACCGAGCTTGAGATGCTTTCTGCTCCAGCATAGGAGAGAGAATGCTTAAAAATCGCATGCATCTTCAATGAACTGACATGACTTTCAGTTACATTGCCAGCAAATCAGAAATGGTTAGTAGCGTGAGAGGAACATTTTGTAACCCTGTCCTGGGACGCCATGTTCCCCACTGCAGCTATTTTATCAGGCAACACAAAGCTGGAGAGTGGGGGAGGGTAAGTGAGTCCCTTGAAGGACAAATCTGGCACTGAATTGCCCTCTTATCCTGCCTAGACAGCTGGGGGGCTGTCTTAACTGGGCCCCCTCAGTGCAAGGTTGGGCAGGTTCAGTGGGCCAGATTGCTGCAGACAGTCTGCTCGCCACCTTCCTACCCGACTACCTGAGCCTGTGCTGGGCTGAGCATTAGGGGCTAGCTGTGCTGGGGACTGGATCAGCTGCCTCTAGTGAGGTCACTCAACCACTCCCATGTGGGTGGGACTTTCACACAACAACAAGCGAGGAAAAAACAGTTTGAAAATAGGAAACTGTTTGTAAAACCACCAAAAGGAGTAGGAAACGCAGCATCAGGACTGGGGCCTTAAGTAAGACTTTTTTTTCAAATGGATTAGGTTTTGACGTTGTTTGTAAAGCAACTTATGCAGTGGGGTCCTGGTCCATGATCGGAATTCCTTGGTGCTACTGCAATACAAATATGAATAAAACAGCAATTAACATCCCTTCAGTATGGCTCATGCTTACACATGTGAGCAACTAATGAAAATACTCCTGTGAGTTAAGTAACACACTCTCAGCTTCAGGATGAGACCCTTAGACAGCCATAAGCATGGGAAGCAAGGGTGTGAGAATTAAGGATGTTAAAATGCGGTTAATTGACTAGTCAGCTAGTTGATGGAATTTCCATTGCCTAGTCGACAGGCACTTCCACATTCCTCCTTTGAAAAGTACAAAAGCATCTGCTGGGGCTCTTGTACATTTCAAAGGAGGAATGAGGAACTCCATTTACAGTCCGGGGACAGTGGGACATCCTACTGACTCTGACTGCACATGGCACCTTCTTTGAAATGCACAAGAGTCCCCAAGGAGGGCTCTTGGGTATTTCAAAGCCATGGAGCTTGGGGAATCAGCTGGGGAGTCCCCTGCTGTCCAAGTTTGAGGAAATGCCATGGGGAACCCAAGGTCAGCTAGGAATCACCAGCTGACCCCGGGCTCCACGGCAGCTGCCCCTTTAAAATGCACAGAGGCATTTCCCCAGAATCCCCAGCTGACCCCAGGTTTCAAGGAAGTGCCGAGTGGAATCCGGGGTCAACTGGGGCATCCCCAGCTGGTTCCGGGGAAATGCCACAGGGAGCCCGGGATCAGCTGGGGACTGCCCAGGTGCGCCTGGGCTCTACAGCTGTCCCTTTGAATCGCGCAGAGGTGGCATTTTAAAGGGGCAACCCACCACACAGCTGATCCATGGATCAGCTGTGAAGCGTCCGACTTGGGGTTTCAAGACGCAGCAAGGCGGGGAGGAGGGAGAGAAAGATATCAACTAGTCAAAAGACTATCTGATAAGTAAATGCTTATCGGATAGTCAACTAGTCTTTAATATCCTTAGTGGGAGTGCTCCCGTGGCTCCACTCCTGGCCCTCTGCATGGGGTCCTGGCTGCTGACCCTGTCCGCAGGGCTCTGCTCCCAGCCTGGCTGCCAGCCTTGTCTCGGTCACCAACTTTGGTCCAAGCACTGGCCCTCTCATCCCAGTCTGTGTCCCTTCCTCCTCCCCTCCACCCTGGAGACATAGCTCTGCTCTCAATCCCAGCTCAGGGGAATGGGGTGCACAGATGGCATGGGGGGGGGAATGCAAGGTAAAAAGCTTTATAGTTTCATTATCTGGCTTTCATCATCCCCATTATAAGAGGTGTTCTTATACTACTTTACACAGCAGTCATTTGGAAGAGAGCAAATTCAAAGGCTACGTCTAGACTGGCATGATTTTCCGCAAATGCTTTTAACGGAAAAGTTTTTCCATTAAAAGCATTTGCAGAAAAGAGCATCTAGATTTTGCGGAAAAGCATCCGTGCCAATCTAGATGCGGTTTTGCGCAAGAAAGCCCCAATCGCCATTTTCACCATAGGGGCTTTTTTGCGCAAAACAGTTTTTAGCTGTCTGCACTGGCCCTCTTGCGCAAAAGCATTTGCGCAAGAGGGCTTTTCCCCCCCGAGCGGGAGCAGCATAGTATTTCTGCAAGAACACTGACAATCTTACATTAGATCGTTAGTGTTCTTGCTCAAATTCAAGCGGCCAGTGTAGACAGCTGGCAAGTTTTTCCGCAAAAGCAACTGCTAGACACAGCCAAAGTGTTTCCTTTGGGCACTGTCTCCTCTTAGGTGTTTAATCATCTCTTAGCAAATTTTCTCAACCGGTGGGGTATGACCCCGGGAAGGAATGTCGAAAAAGTCAAATAAGGGGGTTGAAATTACAATGTAAAGCAAAACAAACACAAAAATCCTCTCTCCCTACACACCCTTACCTTTCAAGGTGAAACTTAAAAAACAACCGTAGCAGATTCACTCACTTTTTCCACACAGCTTCTTCCCTCAGGGTGGCTTTTGGGGGAAGTAGCTGGCTGTTCCACCACCAACCCGCCCACTTTGGGTATGGTGTTGGTCTTTGGGGCACTGCCCTCTGACAGTGACCACTCCCTTCTTAGTTCACACCCCCTTCTGGGGGGGGGGGGGGGGTAGAGGACTCATTGCTGTTCTTTAGTCCAGGGTCCTCCCTACTCCCTAGAACCCCCAGTTCTTCTGCCCCGGGAACACCCAGTTCCCTCCACACTGTCCCAGCCTCAGTTGCCCACTGCCAGTCCCTTAATAGCCCCTCCAGGCAGACCGCAGTAGTTCCAGGCCCTCCTCCCTGGCCGCAGGCGCGCCTCTGCCTACCCGGTTACCTCCTGTGACACTGCGTCCTGGTCTTATGGCCTGGGGCTTCCCTGGCTCAAGCTCCCCCTGTCTACCTTCGCAGCCCATATATGGGCTTTTAGGGCTGCCTCCATGCTAGCCCCGACCCTTCCTGACTACCTCTTTGCAGCGCTGGGCCTCAGGCCGGGTAGCCTGGGTTCATCCTGCCATAGCCTCCCCAGTCCTGCCCTCTTCCAGGGAACCACTTGCTTCCCCAGCAGTCAAGTCTCCACTGCTCTCCCCCCAGAGCAGCAGGCAGGTACATCTCTCTCTCCTTCTCCTAGGAGCTGTTCTTATTGCCTCCAGCTGGGCCCTCCTCATTTGCTGCAGCTGGGCTTCCCCTGATGCTCAGCCCCTTAAAGGGCCAGGGCAGGGCAACATCCTGCCACACAACAAATGCTCTAGCAGTGCCTTAAAGACTAACAAAACATGCAGACGGTTTTGTGGGCACAACTCACTTCAGGTGAAGTATTCTCTCTCAAACTTTGGAACATTCTCCCCCCCCCCCGCCCCCCAAAAAAAAGAAATAATAGAACTTAGCTTTATCACAAATAGCTTTTCAGTCTTGCAATTCTGTAAGACAGTGTTTCTCAAAGTGGTCTATGGACTCACTCTGAGAAAACTGCTATCAGGCCTCTCTGGTTTCTTTACATTTTGGCTGTGTCTAGACTGGCCAGTTTTTCTGGAAAATCAGCCGCTTTTCCAGAAAAACTTGCCAGCTGTCTACACTGGCCGCTTGAATTTCTGCAAAAGCACCGACGATCTCATGTAAGATTGTCAGTATTCTTGCGGAAATACTATGCTGCTCCCGTTCGGGCAAAAGTCCTTTTGCGCAAAAGTTTTGTGCAAAAGGGCCAGTGTAGACAGCTGAGATTTATTTTCCGCAAAAAAGCCCCGATCGCGAAAATGGAGATCAGGGCTTTTTTGCAGAAAAGCGCATCTAGATTGGCCCCGGACGCTTTTCTGCAAAGAGTGCTTTTGCGGAAAAGTGTCCGTGCCAATCTAGACGCTCTTTTCCGAAAATGTTTTTAACGGAAAACTTTTCCGTTAAAAGCATTTCCGGAAAATCATGCCAGTCTAGACGTAGCCACTGGCTCTTCAGCCATGGACTCTTGGGGCTCCCATTGGCTGCAGTTTGCCCTTGGCTGCAAATATAGCTTCCCCAATTATCACCTCTAATATCATTAGCTTGCAGACATTAACCTCCCCTCCCATCCCCCTTCTTTTCTGAAATTTGATTTGTCCTTTTTATGTGTGTTCACTTTTTTTTTTATTGTATCCCTTTGGATACATATATGGTCATGCCTATTTTCTTCCACAATTTGATCTGAGGAAGTGGGTCTGGCCCAGGAAAGCTCATCACCTAATAAACCATCTTGTTAGTCTTTAAAGTGCTACATAGTCCTGTTTTTTGTTTCAGTGAAAATTGTTGACTTTAAATAAGATGCCAACCTGAAATATTAGCCTGAGCTGAAAAATATTAGCCCAGCACAATGTGTCCCTGATCTTGACTGGAACGTCTGATTGCTGCTGCAATACTAATAATAACGAATAGAAAAAAAATGTGTAAGCGTCCATTCCCACTGTGACACCTACGGCAATTTCCTGCAATGCCTTTGGGAGATTTTACTGTATGAAGTTGATGTACAATTGTAGGCCAGGGTGCAGTTGCATGGGGGACGGTGGCAGCAAGTCTTCCAGGAGCTAAGACCAGAGTGTGTGTGTGTGTATGGGGGGGGGGGGGGTGATTAGGCGAAATCACTCAGGCTGTAACACCTCAGAAGAGGTATCATTACCTGGAAAGGCTCGCGTATACTGGTTCAAACTGGATTCTCTGGAGACTAGCAAAAAAGGACAGTTTAAACTGACTCCTGCAGTTAGGACTTTCTGTTCAAAGGGAACCCCCATGCTTCCTGGAAAGATTTGGAGAGTCCTGGCCTACTGAGGCCCCATAAGACTGAGGGGTTAGCGCTGGGAGGTTTGTAGCATGGATTTGGGAACTTTTATTGTTGTTCTGTGTTTTCTTTTGAACGATTTCACCTTAAGAATAAATGTGCTTGCTTAGAAGGAGCTGAGCGGTAACTTTTAACTGTGGGCAACTGCACTGTTTATATCTTCCAAAGAGGGAGAGAGCAAAAGCGCAGACTCTAGCCTGTTAGGGTAATCTGGGTTGCTGAGAATAATACAATGCAGGCAGGAATCTCTGCAACTTGGAAAAGTTCTAAGAATCTCTGTCTGTGAGGTAACAGGCTTAAGAACTTGGAGCCTACAGTGTATGCCCTGGAGGGAGCAATACAGGTGCACAGTTGTCCAGAACTGTGACACTTACCACACCAGAAAAAGCAAAAAATGTCTGCTGACATGAAACAGTTAAATAGATAATATTGACACTTTATTTACTGTCACTAGCTTGCAGATTTAGGCCCCAGAACTGCAAACATTTACTCACACCTTCACTCATGTCACTACAGTTACAAGCATACTTACATACTTACACATTGAGCTTTACTCACACCACTACAGTCTCAGACACTTCACCAAAGAATCAATGCACACAAAACAGATATCAGACAGTTTCACAAAGAAAAAACAGTTTCTTGACATTTCAGCCAGAAAAGGTATTGTCTCAAGGACTTGACTACCTGTATCCTGCTTCAAAGACATTTTAACAAAAGACTTCAAAGACAAACTTCTGAACTGTCATTCATGCTTAAATTTGACACTTTATAACTGTGCCTCAACAAAGACGCTAATTATCTTACCCATTACAAAGATAGCTTCTCCAATTATTACCTCTAATATCATTAGCTTGCAGACATTAACCTCCCCCCCAACCCCCCTCTGTTCTGAAATTTGATTTGTCCTTTTTATATGTGTTCACTTTTTTTGTATTGTATCCCTTTGGTATATATGGTCATGCCAATTTTCCACAATTTGATCTGAAGAAGTGGGTCTGGCCCACGAAAGCTCATCACCTAATAAACCGTCTTGTTAGTCTTTAAAGTGCTGCATAATCCTGTCCTTCGTTTCAGCTAGACCAGACTAACACGGCTACATCTCTATTACTACACTACAGTTACAGGCATACTTAAATCAATGTGACTATTCTTGTGAGCAAAGTTATGCACCTTCTGAAGTGTTTGCAAACACAGGGTCTTAGATCAGTCAGAATTACTACCCCACTGAGATAAATGGGAGCAATTTACTCCCCTATTAGGGCTACTGTTTCAATTTGGGACAGGGAAGCCCTAATCTTGCAAACACTTATGCACATACTTCACTTTAAGCACATGAGTAGTGTCACTGGATGTTTTCTCACTCCTCTTGTTGGACGGATCAGTGGATCTATTCACACTCTTAAAATTAAGCACTGGCGTGGTTAAAGGATTGATGCTAGCACGTTAGCAGGCCACATTTGGTAGGTTTTGTTTGCATCCATAAGGCCTAGAAACCAACTTAAAAACCCAAGAATGCTTACATTTTGAAGAAACAAATGGTTTTAGACAATACCACTGTATGATTGATCAAACTGCCTCTGCCTACAACTATATTAGGGAACTCTTGTGCAGCAGTACTTAGCCTTACCTGTGAAGTGGGGGAGAGGAGAAGGGGAAGGGAAGGAGTTACTGGGAAACAGCCACTCCAGATCAGATTAGTAGCTCATATAGTCCTGAATCCTTAACTTGTCAGTTACACGTGGCTGCGTCTACACTGGCAGCTTCTTGCGCAAGAACAGCTGTTCTTGCGCAAAAACTTGCCTGCTGTCTACACTGCATGAGCGTTCTTGCGCAAGTAAATTTACAGTATAGCATTGTAAAACAGGGCTTCTTCCAAAAGAATTATTCCTCTCCCCACGAGGAATAAGCCCTCTTGTGCAAGAGTTCTTTCACAAGAGGGCAGTGTAGACAGGCAACATGAATTTCTTCTGCAAGAAGCCCCTGTGGTTACAATGGCCATCAGAGTTTTCTTGCGCAAGAGAGCATCCACACTGCCATGGATGCTCTTGTGCAAAAGCACATCTCTTGCGCAAAAGGACATGGCAGTGTAGACGCTCTCTTGTGAAAGAGTTTTTGCACAAGAACTCTTCTGCAAAAGAGTTCTCGCACAAGAAGCCGCCAGTGTAGACGTAGCCACAGAGTTTGACTAAAAGTTTCGGAGGGGTAGCCATGTTAGTCTGTAACTGAAAAAAAAACCTTAAAAAACAATGAATTAGTCTGTAAGGTGCTGCAGGACAACAAAAAATGTAGATGGTATCATGAGCTTTTGTGCTTCATGTGAAGAAGTGGGTTGTGCCCGTGAAAGCTCATGATACCATCTACATTTTTTATTAGTTTGACTAAAGCATTTAGGATTTGGTTTATATTTAGGAAAGCTGATCATGCCTCATTTGTTTAACTCAGTGCAGCAGCAGATACGATGAATTGCCTTAAAAATAGCCAATAGTCTTTGTCAATATTGTAAAACAATTCAGAAGAGCTCTGTTGGCTCTCTCCTTCCTAGGGCAGGCTCAGGCTAATCCAGAACTAGAAAAAAACCTAGCAAGAACAGTTACATATGACTATTCTCTGCTGTTCCTTCAGTAGTTCAGCTGTAGGGTGTCTAGATGTCCTGATTTTATAGGGACAGTTCCAATATCTGGATTTTTTTCATATATAGGCACGTATTTTTCACACATCCATTCTTAGTTTTCACACTTTCTATCTGGTCAACCTATTCAGCTGGGCATAGGATGGCTCTAAGCTTTGGAAGGCTGCTTGCTTCACCTATTAAAGGAGGCAGAAAGAGGTGGAACTGGAATAAAGGTGCAGCTGCGTTCCAGCCAATGATGAAAACAGAAAAGAGCCATTGTTGGATGAAAGTGGGTCATATGTTGCTAACAATTCAACCAGGGGCTCCAGCAGAAATGTTCTGTCTTACCTATATAAGCTACCTCCCCTGGGCAAAATATTTTTATTTCTTTCTTCCCCATCCTAAATACATTAGCTTCATACTCTCCCTCCTTCTAATCCCATTAGTACGTCTAACCCCATTTTTTTTGGTCTAGTGTATAAGCGCTACCCTCTTCCTTGAAGTTGTTCCACTTTGGCACCAATCTTTCTGATATGTTGTTTATTGAAAGTAGGGCATACAGATCTTGATCTCTGTCTGGATATCGTCAGGTTGCCTTCCAAGAAAGGCTTGCCCTACCAAGAAGATATCAACAAGTCTATTTCCAATTAGAGTGTTTATGTAGCAGCACTACCATGCGAGTTTTGAGAAATTTAGATAGAGTGGCACATCACATGCTGGCTATGTGTGTCACATCCCCCTCTAGCAGCTAGAAGCTCTTATTGTTGTCAGGTAACAGAGTTTCTCCTTTAACTCCTGTGGGAGAAGCTTGTGCTTTTTGTTCAGAAGGTCTGGTCTCTGCTAACAACCCTGATGAAATCATTACATACACTCGAAAGCTATGTGATGAAACTAGTCCACAAGGTATGGTGTGTAGTGTGAAGACCAGTGCATTACTGCTCACCAATAAAACCATATAAAAATGCTGCAGATTCTTTAGGGCTTTTTTTAACATCTCAAAACGCTCTTCTAGATAATCTTTGCAGTTTGGTTTATTATACTTGTTCTGTTGTTGCAAAGCATCATGTTAGAAAGAACTTCTAGCAACGTACCTGCTCACTTCATAATAGGTATTTTCTTTAAACATGGATTTTTAAATACTTGACACTTTCATGCCATACATCCCTGTATAGCTTAAAAAATAGGTATTCCACCATATCACAGCATAAATACCATAGCTATGACAGTTGCTATAGCAACTAAGAATCTACTATTAAATATCACCAACTCTCTCATAAGACACGTGGTGCCTATCAGTGCATAAGGTATTCCTGGCTTTGCAGTAACATAGGTATCATATTGTCTTCAAAGGAGTTTGTCACCTTACAAATAGAAAGTCAGTGTGATTATATTATGTGTCTTTCTGTCAGCCAACTATCCTGTGGGAATGGCAAATCCCATAGGAACAAAATAGACTGAAACAAATACGATTTGAAGAGGAGAGGTTAACAATGTAATGCTCTTCTCTTATTGTGGGACACTGGCTTTTAGACCATTGGTTTGTTGTGCACATTGCTGTTTTCCAACTTCTGGTTGCGCAATGTTTAGTAAGACAGTCATTCCACAGCTCTGTTCTGCTTTCAAAAATCAGTACCTCCAATGGTGTCTGACCTAAAGAAGAATTTTATGTGAAAGGTGCAATACAACTGAGTGATGTGGTGGCCCAATTAATGAAGCATCACCAATTTCAGGAGTTAAAAGCAGAAGTCGGGCCTCCAAAATCATGAGTATGGCTAAAAATTGTGATTCTCCCAAATAACATGTCAGGAGTTTTCCTTTTGGTGTCTGAGCCAGTAGAGTGCACCTGGCTCATGTTTCCAAGATTTCTGTGCAATCCCAACAGGCCTGATGAGAGACTAGGCCATGTCCTGGACAGGGGTGCCATTTCAGATTTTGGTGAGGGGAGAAACCTGTGTATGCCATGTTGGGGGTAGGGAGAAAAGAATGAGAACATGGGGCAGAAGGACTGAGAACAGAGGCTTCAGCAGTGTTACAATGCTGTTCTTCCTGTCAAGTAATAGGTGTAACGACATTGCGCAAGAGGGTTTTTCTTGCACAAGAAGGGGCAGTGTAGAAGCTCCTTCTTGCGCAAGAGCCTCTTCTGAAAAAAAGTGGTGTCTCATTAGGTATGCAAATGAGGCTCGGCAATATTCCACGCTTAGCCTCATTTGCATATTACTCACGCAAGAAGCTGCGAGTGTAGACAATAGCCTTAATGTATAGTCTTTATTTGTTACTATGTGGAGAGAGACAGACCCCATCAAGACTCCTGGACTCTATTTCAGCTCTGTATAAGAACATAGGAATGGCCATACCAGGTCAGAACAATGGTTCTCCTAGCCCTGTATCTTATCGTTCAGCAGTGGACAATGTCAGGTGCTTCAGAAGGAATAAACCGAAAAGGCAATCATTATGATACATCCCCTGTCACCTATTCCCAGCTTCTGCCAAATAGAGGCTAGAGACACCATCCCTATCTATTCTGACTAGTAGCCATTGATGGACCTATGCTCCTGAACTTATTTTGTTCTTATTGTGTCATGGGTTGGGCCTTTCTACCATCTCCTGGCAAAGAGAGCCGCAAGCTGACTGTGAAAAAATAATTTATTTTGTTTGTTTTAAATTTGCTGCCTATACATTTAATTGGGTCAGCTTCTTGTATTATGTTAGTGAAAGAATGAAAAACCTTTCCTTATTCTATTTTTCTACACCATTCATGATTTTCTAGACCTCTAACATATCTCCCCCACTCCTTAGTCATTTCTTTTCCAAGATGAAAATTCTTAGTCTTATTAATCTCTCCTCATATGGAAGAAGCTGTTCCTTACCCCTAATAATTTCTGTTGCCCTTTCTGTAACTTTTCCAAATCCAATATGTCTTTTTAAGACGGGGTGACCAGATCTGCATACAGTATTCAAATGTGGGCATACAATATGGAGACAATATGGTATTTTATCTTATCTATTCCTTTCCTAATGATTCCCAATATTCAGATAGCTTTTTAGTTTTTACACTGCCAGTGCACACTGAACAGATATTTTTCCATGTGCATTACTTTGCACTTATCAACACTGAATTCCATCTGCTCTTGGGTTGCCCAATCACCCAGTTTTGTGAGATTCCTTTGTAACCCTTTGCAGTTAGATTTGAATTAGTCACTGTTCACCCCTTTTTCAGGAACATTTGTAAGCTGAACAGTAGTGATCCAAATGCAAATCCCAGGAGCTAGGGCTGGCTCGAGCCATTCCTGCGCTCCAGGCAGCAGGCGCACGACGCATGTGTGGCTCTGCCCCAGGCGCACGGCTCATGAGCGACCCCATTCCCCCCTAGTGCGCTGCGCACCTTACAGCTGCTATCGGGCACGCGGCGCCTGATGGCAGCTCGAAGGGGCACTGCATGGCCCCAGGCACGCGGCGCCTGATGGCAGCTCAAAGGGGCGCCGTGTGGCCCCCGGGCACGTGGCACCCCTTACAGCTGCCATCAGGCGCCTCCCCATAGGTTGGTGCCCTGGGCAGCTACCCAGCTAGCCCCCCCTCCCCGTTAATCTGGCCCTGCCAGTAGCACAACACTCATTCCTACTCTTCCCCACCCTATCTTTTAAGTGGAGTACCCTACAGTGTTTTCATGATGATCTAATAATCCTTCAATTACTTGAATGCCTGGCCTTTTGTTACTGATAATCACTCTGCCTCCTTTTTTTTTTTTTTTTTAAAAGCAAACTCTCTCCCTCAAAGGCAAAGCTGCAAGCAGCTCAAACTCTTGTTGCATTTAAGAACTGCCTCTGGAGCTTTAAGCAGTCCTCAAGTATGAAATACAGGTACCCAACCTGGGGAGGGTGCTACTGCACCCCATGCCTCCATAAATGGTTGTCTTGGTCCTGGGGGAGTCACTTTCGAGCCCCAAAAGTAGCAGGTCCTCAGGTGAAGGAGAATGGCTAGGGGCTCTGGCAGCTATTTAAAGGACCTGGGGCTCCAGTTATTGCTGCTGAGGTAGCGGTGGCAGCAGCCACGAACCCTGGGCCCTTTTTAAATCATTAAGTCCTGGGGCAGCTGCCACTGTACCCCTTTCCTCCTCCTGTCAGCAGCCCTGACCACATGGGCTAGAAATGTACTTTAAACACTCTGGAAGATGAGATTCTCATGCAATCCCTTAACTTCAGCAGCTCAGGGTTTAAGAAAAACACCAACTATTACAAGACTTGCAATACTATAGCAGGAGTTGGTAACTCTGTTGATGCCAGTGTACCTGGATTCTTCCTTTGGAAGTTCTGTTGTTTAGCATTGAGATACCAAAGTGATTAGCTCTAGTTCCACACAAATGCCTTAGATCAGGTCTATTCAGCATTGGAAGCCTCCGGGGCCACAATGATACCCACAGCACATGTCGAGGACTGCAACTTAAGTGTGGTTGCACCTATATGCAAATATATGAAATATTTATGCAAATAGCTTCTTTCATACTGACAGGCATGAATACAAAGATTAAGGCAAAACTACACAACACACAGGCCCCATTTAAGTCAGTTCTGCTGATATTAATAAAATACAGTATTTACCCAATTTCCACCCACATGACAGCACTTTTGATGAGCAATGACAGTCCAGCAATGTAACTACTAAAACACATATCAACAGAAGACCATTTTATTGACTACTTTTTGGTTTTGGCTTTACAATTTTAACTAATCAAACAAAAACTGCCAATACAATATTTACTGAAATATAAGTACAATCAATGTGAAGTTAAAGGCCCTGAGGGGAAAAGTGACATGGCTAGAAAAGGAACTCGGGAATCCTGCTTCCAGAATCCCTTCCTTTCCCCTGCTCACCCCCTCAAGCACCAGCTCCCACAATACTCACAGAGCAGACTGGAACCCCCAAATCTAACCAACGCACCCACTGCCCACCTACAGAAAAGGAAAGAAGTCAGAAGTTCTAATGCCGAGTTCCCTTCCCTCTCCCAGAACCAGGCACCCTCCAGTCCTCCCATTCCAATCCAATGCCCCGAGCCAGGTACCCCCCAGACCCTTGCTCTAACCCAATGCACCCACCCCTCCCCCAGAACCAGACATCCTCCACCCCTCCCACTCCAACCCAATGCTCCTCTCCTCCCCCAGAGCCAGGCCCCCCCAGCCTCCCTGCTCTAACTCAATACCCTTTCCCTCCTGCAGAGCCCGGGACAAAAATCTGGCAGGATGGAGGGTAACACCCTGGGTCTCACTGGAGCCACGTGATTTTCCCTCCAGTTGCTGGAGCCCGTGCACAGAGCAGCCATGAATGGTCTGGGTGCGCGGCTCTGAACGTTTCATTGAAGGCACGTGCCGCTGCCCCCCTCCCCAATTCCCTTTGCAGGGCAAAAAATGCCAGACATTTTTTGCCTTTTAAAAAACCTGTCCGGATGGTGATTTAACATGTGAAAACAAGAACATGTCCAGGAAAAAACAGACATATGGTAACCCTACCCAAGCCCCAGCGCAGCTGCACAGGTCTTTCTCACCTCAGCCTCGCTCTCCCGCTGCCTAGCTCTGCCATGTGCCTCGCTGCCCGGCTCCCCCGCTGCTTCTTGCCATCCCCAGCAGCTGCCGTGCACCCATCGATGTGGCCTGGCTCGGGGAGGCACTGCTGCTGTGGCAGACATGGCGGGCGTACTCTGCTGCTGCCTTTTGCCATCGCTCCCTGGCGGCTGGAGCTCCCAAGCATGTGCCGAGGCGGCCTGTTTCAGTGTCGCGCCACGTGGCTCCATTCGTGGGCAGGCACTGTGGCTGTGGCAGATCCAGCAGGCGGCTTGTCTCAAAGCCGCGTGGCTCGCCTCATGGCTCGGCACTGCCGCTGGAGCCCCACCAATGAGGCAAGCAGGGGGCCCAGGAAGCAGCTCAAGGCACCACAGGCTGCATGCACAGGGGCTGTGTGTTGAGTAGCGCTGCCTTAGATCATGGAGGTTTGCATCCTAGAGAGAGTCAGAAAGAGAGCCAGGCAGGGTGCACCTACGCTCCCTTTCTTTACCATTGCATAAAAGAGAAGTCTCAGCATTCTTTCTTGGAGTACAATGGACTCATCCTCTGGAACAGACCGAGAATCACTGCCTTGGACTGATAAAGAGCATAACCCCACTCTACAGTGGCTCAGCAGATATAGTCATAGCTACATTAACCTTTTCAGTCCCAGTCAGTTGGCAGCACTGAAATTGTCTCCTTTGATGAACCCTTTGAAATAAACCTTTAGAGGTTTATTTCTTGGAAACATTATAAATCCTGTTTTTCATTTTTTCAATTTGTTGATTTATATTTCCCCATAGATCATGCCTATGACTTAAAATTTTTGTCACAGCAGAGATCGGATTTGTTTTTCATATTTTTTCACTCTCATTTTTTTAAACCAAAGCATCGTGTTGCTTGTGATTTTGTGAGAGTAGACAAAGAAAAACGAAGAAAGATACTAATTTTCTTTCCCTTCCCAACATGTCCTAGAAGTGAGATGAAATAGATTAGAGTTTGGTGCCCTCGTGTGGCCAGGCGCACTGTTATTGAAACATGACATTCCATGGATTAACATGCAACATGAATTAGGGATATAAAATCCTATATAATCTGTTAACCAGGATTCCATGGTCAGGGGGCTGCTCCAGCCCTGCGGTCCCCTCGGTTAACCAGTTACCGATAAGGATCATCCGGTAAGGGTGATGCTTACTGGTTAACCAGTCACATCTCTAGAATTAATCAGATCTCTTTTTTCGTTTCTTTTCTCTTATCTGCAAATGGAATAAAGCTGTCAGCTAGACAATTGCAAAACATTGTAAGGTGAGGTCTTTTCTAGCTTTGAATATCAAAACAGTTAGAATTCCTTGTACCAGGTTAATAGCATGTGAAGTTTATAATATTAGAGATCAGTGCTTTACTTACACTGGCTAAAGAGACCATAGGTGCATAGAACTGAGGTTGGGAGAATAGTAGAGAGAAATGGGCAACTCCCTAATGACATATTTCCACATCACCCCAGAGATCTTATGGCTTATCCCTTTTAAGGCATGCCTCGGTATGGGGAGTATGGATGGAGGCAGTGATGTCACTCTATGCAGCATCTACTGTATCCATAATCTGTTTGCCAGAGACCATAATATTATGTCATCATAATTTAAGTATCAGAGGGGTAGCCGTGTTAGTCTGAATCTGCAAAAGAGGCGAGGAGTCCTGTGGCATCTTAGGGTATGTCTACACTACCCCGCTAGTTCGAACTAGCGGGGTAATGTAGGCATACCGCACTTGCAAATGAAGCCCGGGATTTGAATTTCCCGGGCTTCATTTGCATAAGCGGGGAGCCGCCATTTTTAAATCCCCGCTGGTTCGAACCCCGTGCAGTGTGGCTACACGGGGCTCGAACTAGGTAGTTCGGACTAGGATGCCTATTCCGAACTACTGGTACACCTCGTTCCATGGGCTTCATTTGCAAGTGCGGTATGCCTACATTACCCTCCTAGTTCGAACTAGGAGGGTAGTGTGACATACCCTTATAGACTAACTGAAGTGTAGGAACATAAGCTTTAGTGGGCAAAGACCCACTTCGTCAGATGCATGTAGTGGAAATTTCTAGAGGCCTCTAAAGGTCTTTGCCCACTAAAGCTTATGCTCCTACACTTCAGTTAGTCTACAAGGTGCCACAGGACTCCTCGCCGCTTTTATCATAATTTAAAAGTAGCAAAAATGAAAGTAATATGAATAATGCGTTTCTTATATAAAATGTTATCTCTGTATTAGTGAACTGGATGCCTGCTGCCGGGCATAGACAAGTTGCAGTTATCTGTTATAACTACTGATCATTTTATACCATTGTCAGTTACAACAGAGATGTGGACCTGAATCACATGGGCTATGTCTAGACTACATCCCTTTTTCATAAAAGGGATGTAAATTAGACATATTGCAATTGCTAATGAAGCGGGGATTTAAATCTCTTCCGCTTCATTAGCATAAAATGGCTGCCGCTTTTTTTCTGCATGGAGCTTTGTCGGAAAAAAGCGCCAGTCTAGACGCTGATCTTGCAGAAAATAAAGCCTTTTCCGAAAGATCCCTTATCCCTTATTTCAAGAAGGATAAGGGCTCTTTCAGAAAAGGCTTTATTTTCTGCAAGATCAGCGTCTAGACTGGCGCTTTTCTCCGGCAAAGCTCCCTGTGGAAAAAAAGCGGCAGCCATTTTTATGCTAATGAAGTGGGGGACATTTAAATCCCCGCTTCATTAGCAATTGCGATACGTCTAATTTACATCCCTTTTACGAAAAAGGGATGTAGTCTAGATGTAGGCATGGTACATCTACACTGCAGCACTTAACTTGGCATAAACTATGCAAACTGAGCTACATCAATTGTGTAGCTTATCTCGAAATAGAGAGCATTTACACAGTACTTATTTTGAAATAGAGCATTCTTCCTCCGATTTCCCTTACTCCTTGTACAATGAGGGTTACAGGAGTGGAAGTAAGAAGTTCTCCAGCTTGACAGTATTTTGACACTATATGAAATAAGTGCCTGCTGTGTAGATGCAGACTAAGTTATTTCAGATTAGCGCTAGTTATTTCATGATAGTGTTGCATTGTAGACATACCCACAGTGTTTGAACTCAGACAGGAATTTTCACAAAATCTGGAGGTCCAAGGGACGTGGGATCATTATAGGACAACAATGATCTTTCTTTCTTTCTTTCTTTCTTTCTTTCTTTCTTTCTTTCTTTCTTTCTTTCTTTCTTTCTTTCTTTCTTTCTTTCTTTCTTTCTTTCTTTCAACAAAAAATATATTCTTTCATTTTCTTGGCAGGGCTTTCCAGCTCTGATAGACCAAGGTAGCCATCCAGGCTAAGATTATTAAGGACTAGTTGACTTATTGGCTAGTCAAGTCAACTAGTCAATTTTCCCCTCTTTTCCCAAAGAGAGGGGGAAGAGGCAATACTTCAAAGTGGGGCGGCATTTCAAAGGGGCGGTGCTGCACAGCTGATCCCAGGCTCAGCTGTGCGGTGCTGCCCCTTTGAAACCCTGCCTCAGTGTTTCAAATCAAAGCCCAAGGAACTGACCCAGGCTCCATGTGGCTCTGCTCCATGTGGAGCCCAGGGTGGGGAGTCCCCAGCTGACCCCAGGTTCTGGGGAAATGCTACATGGAACCCGCGGTCAGCTGGGGAGTCCCCAGCTGATTCCAGGTTCAATGGAAATGCTGTGTGGAGCCCAGGATTAGCTGGGGAGTCCTCAGCTGACCCAGGGCTCCATGTGGCATTTCAAAGCGGCAGTGTATCAAGGAGCTGCGCGGGGCTTACCCTGCCTTCGGAGGTTCTCTGCTCACCGTGCCATTCCCTGGCGACCCCCTCTGGCCGGATGTCTCGCTCCCTCTCCTTTGCCTCCCGCTTGCAGCTGGCAGCTGGGTTTCCCCAGCTGGTCGGTCACCGGCAGCTGCGCAGGGCTTACCCTGACTCCAGAGGTTCATTGCTTGCCGCGCCATTCCCTGGCAACCCCTTCGGGCCGGACGCAAGGCATCCAGCCGGAGGGGGTCATCAGGGAGCTGCGCGGTGAGCGGAGAACCTCCACCGGTTTGTAAGGAGGCAGGTGCAGCTGCCGGTGACCGGTGAGCTGGGAAAACCCAGCTGCCAGCTGCAAGTGGGGGACAGAGGAGAGGGAGCGAGGCATCCAGCCAGAGGGTGTCGCCAGGAAATAGCGTGGTGAGCGGAGAACTTCTGGAGGCAGAGTAAGCCCCATGCAGCTGCCGGTGACCAGCCAGCTGTGGAAACCCAGCTGCAAGCAGGGGGCGGAGGAGAGGGAGTGAAGCATCCGGCCATAGAGGGTCGCCAGGGAACAGCACGCCGAGTGAAGAACCTCTGCCGCTTTGCAGGGAAAGCCTCGCGCAGCTGCCGGCCACCAGCCGACCCTAGGGAAAATCGTGTTATTGCGGGGCGGGTTGTGTTGTTTGAAAAATGTTCCCCCCAAAAAAATGGTGCTATCGTGAAAACATGTTAAGCGGGCACGTGTTAAGCGAGGAATTACTGTATATAGCAGAAGCGGTGAGGAGTCCTGTGGCACCTTATAGACTAACTGAAATATATAGCAGAGGGGCATTGCTGGCACATGATGGCGTAAATTACATTGGTAGATATGCAGGTGAATGAACCTGTGATGGTGTGGCTGATCTGGTTAGGTCCTGTGATGGTGTCGCTGGTGTAGATATGTGGGCAGAGTTGTCGTCGAGGTTTGTTGCATGGATTGGTTCCTGAGTTACAGTTACTGTGGTGCAGTGTATAGTTGCTGGTGAGAAATTGCTTCAGGTTGGTGGGTTGCCTGTGGGCGAGGACTGGCCTGCCTCCCAAGGCCTGTGAAAGTGAGGGATCATTGTCCAGGATGGATTTGTAGATCACTGATGATGTGTTGGAGAGGTTTTAGATGAGGACTGTAAGGGTACGTCTAAACTACATGCCTCCGTTGACGGAGGCATGTAGATTAGACAGATCGGCAGAGGGAAATGAAGCCGCGATTTAAATAATCGCGGCTACATTGAAATTTAAATGGCTGCCCCGCTCTGCCGATCAGCTGTTTGTCGGCAGAGCGGGTCAGTCTAGACGTTCCCCTGTCGACAGAAAATCCTTTTGTCGACCGCCCTGGTAAACCTCATCCCACGAGGCATAACGGGGCGGTCGACAAAAGAGTTTTCTGTTGACAGGGGAACGTCTAGACTGACCCGCTCTGCCGGCAAACAGCTGATCGGCAGAGCGGGGAAGCCATTTAAATTTAAATGAAGCCGCGATTATTTAAATCGCGGCTTCATTTCCCTCTGCCGATCTGTCTAATCTACATGCCTCCGTTGACGGAGGCATGTAGTTTAGACGTACCCTAGGTGATGGCCAGTGGTGTTCTGTTGGTTTCTTTGTTGGACTTGTCTTGTAGTAGGAGGCTTCTGGATACATCTCTGGCTCTGTTAATTTGTTTCCTCACTTCCTCACTGTTCCCTCATGTGAGAGGGACATTTCTGGTCAGATGAGATAGTTCTTTAAAAAGAGAAACATTGACTTAATAAGTCTGTTAGCTGTTTGGAAGACCCCCTGGCTTAGTCATAAGGGGAAGTACATTTACAAAGCCTCCTTGCTGTATGTGAAGTTCCCAGAAGTACTGGGGATTCCTTTTGCTGTCTCAAAGCCTTTTCTTCTATTGCCTCACAGTTTTGTAAATTTTGCTTTCTAATTGACCTACAAGATTTTCACTCACCTCTCCACAGGCCTGGCAGAGACTTCTTCTTTCCTGTTCCAGGAAGGGTGCTGTGGCTTTCACTTCACCTTTTATTCTGGGCTATTCTCCACCCCCACATATCTGTATCATGACTTCCATAAAAAATGTAAGAAGATCAAAGAGCCTTTTAAGCTGAGTAATCTGAGCACTACTGTTCCTTCTTGTAGATGTGTACAATAGTCAGATTAGTGGTAGCTGGAGTTCACTGTAAGCGGAGCACTTAGGCAGTCACCCAGGAGAGATTCAGCCAGTACCCAGCTGATTGGCAGAGTGCCCACAGCTGCCCAGAATGGGCAGCATGTGTTTCTATTAGTGGTGAATATCTGCACATGCCTTCAGGCACATAACAAAATTTATTCTGCACGTGGGTGGAAAAAATGAGAGGGAACATTGGTGATAGCTTATTTGTATATACTGTGTAGGTGATGTTCTTTGAAGATATCTCGTTAAGTCTGTGCAAACATGTCTCCTAAACTAGAGTAAGTAAATTCTTACCTCATGATGGGCTATGGACAGGTGCCAAAACTCTTATTATACCAAGGAGAGACTTGAGTTGAATGCAAGGATTAAAGAAACAGAAAGGATTTTATTCATAGCTAGTGGCTATTTTAATAGCTCATGGGCCACCTATCAGTATGGCATCTTGGATGCTTTCTTACAAATGTTCAAATTGTGCATTAAATAAAGCTACCTGCAGTGGGCAGTATTAGCCTAAATTGCTGCTCCCACCGGAAGTACAGTAATCCCTCCGTTAACACGTGCCCGCGTAACACGTTTTTGCAATAGCACGATTCTTTTGGGGGGAACATTTTTCGAACAACACGATCCATCCCCGCAATAACACGATTTTCCCTAGAGCCAGCTGGCGGCCGGCAGCTGCGCGAGGCTTTCCCTGCAAAGCGGCAGAGGTTCTCCGCTTGCCGTGCTGTTCCCCAGCAACCCCCTCTGGCCGGATGCTTCGCTCCCTCTCCTCCGCCCCCCGCTTGCAGCTGGCGGCTGGGTTTCCCCACCTCGACGGTCACCGGCAGCTGCGTGGGGCTTCGTCTGCCTCCTTACAAAGCGGCAGAGATTCTCCGCTCACCGCACAGTTCCCCAGTGACCCCCTCTGGCCGAATGCTTTTAAGGAGGCAGAGAAAGCCCTGGACAGCTGCCCCTGACCCGAAAGCTGGGGAAACCCAGAAGAGAGCGAGCGAGGGATCCAGCCAGAGGGGGTCACCAGGGAATGGCGCGGCAAGCGGTGAACCTCCAGAGGCAGGGTAAGCCAGCTGGGGAAACCCAGCCACTGGCTGCAAGACCCCTCCCCTGTCCTTCCCTTACATTCCCTTCCCTTCTCCAGAGCCAAACACCTCCCCTCCCTGCTATAACCCAGTCTCCTTTCTCCTCTAACCTTATGTCCCGTTCCCAGCTGCTAAGAAATGCAGGCTGGAGCTGCGAGCGCATGTGCACTTGAAACGCAACCCCCACCTTTTCCATTATTTTCAATAGGAAAATTGACCCCGCATAACATGTTTTCACTTAGCATGATCATTTTCTGAAACATATCTACTGTATTCAATGAGGAATTACTGTATTTGTATAATGTTAAGCACAATGCATAAGTGATTGCAAGGTTAGGGTCGTCACCAGTATGCACATGACTATCCTATGCCTTGCATGCTGCACATACCCTTTGCTTCCCCTCCTCAAGAAAATATTAAGATAAGACCTTGTGATTTCATGGACTCGACATTTTTTGATTACAGGCCTAGTCTATGTCCTCTGGTATATCAAGGCAAAAGAGATGCATTTTTTCCACTCCTAAAACGGCAGCTGCCTCTGACCGCCACTTTGCAGCTTTTGGGTTTCACATGATGTTCCGTGACATTTTTTTACCACATTTCATATCTTAGACCTTCATCACTCAGCAAACTTTTAGTCTTACTGCAAAACCGTGTAGTTTGTTTTTTAATTCATATTTGTGAAAAGATCTGGAAGGACGAAAAATCTGAATATAACCCCCAGGCGTTATCAGTGATCTGAATGAAATGGATGAGGCATTAATAACTAGTTTAAATTCCTAGAAATAGGGTTTTGTTCTGGCTGATGACGAAAGCAGCTGCTTTGGTTAACGTGTCAAATAGTATTTCAGCAAAGTGTTTCTTTTTGCAGCTCATGTCAGTTTCTTGTTAAAGCTGTGTGTTATTGGGCTAGATCAGCTGGCTCTTGCAGTGGCTGATTATTCCACAGGTAGGGTTGCCAGATAGTGTCAACAAAAATACCAGACACACTTGACATTACATCACAATCTATGTTACATCTTATTTAAAAAATACCGGACATTTATATTTTCTCAATTTGTTTTCCAAAAGGAAAGCTCAAATACTGGACTGTTTGGTTCAAAACCAGACACCTAGCAACCCTCTCCACAGGGCCCAGGCCTAAAGACCCTGGGCCAATCTGGGGGCCCATACAGGAGAGCTGGAATGCTGGTCCAGCCACCATGCTCTCCCTCTTTCTCTGAGGCTACACTGTAGGCTTCTTGCGCAAGAACCTTTTCGCGGAAGAGATCTTCCGCAAAAAGTTCTTGCACAAGAGAGAGTCCACACTACAAGGCTACATCTACACTGGTATGATTTTCCGAAAATGCTTTTAACGGAAAAGCTTTCCGTTAAAAGCATTTTTGGAAAAGCGCGTCTAGATTGGCAGGATGCTTTTCCGCAAAAGCACTTTTTGCGGAAAAGCATCTGTGGCCAATCTAGATGCGCTTTTCCGCAAAAAAGCCCCGATCGCCATTTTCACGATCGGGGCTTTTTTGCTGAAAACAAATCTCTGCTGTCCACACTGGCCCTTTTGCGCAAAAGTCTTTCGGAAAAAGACTTTTGCCCGAACGGGAGCAGCATAGTATTTCCAGAAAAGCACTGACAATCTTACATGAGATCGTCAGTGCTTTTCCGGAAATTCAAGCGGCCAGTGTAGACAGCTGGCAAGTTTTTCCGCAAAATCAAATGATTTTGCGGAAAAACTTGCCAGTCTAGACACAGCCCAAAAGTGCATTGGAAAAGCAATGTGCTTTTGCACAAGAGAGCATCCACACTGCATGGATGTTCTTGCGCAAGAAAGCTCTGATTGCCATTAACAGAATGGCCACCTTGCGCAAGAAATCCCTGTTTGCTGTCCACACACACCTTTTTGCACACAAGCTCTTGAGCCTAACCCTAACCCTAGCCCTAACCCTAACCCACCAAGTTCGAACTAGGGTGGTAGTGTAGACATACCCTTAGACATACCCTTAGAAGGGCAATTGCTTCTCACTGAGACGCAGCCCCTCTTTGAGCTGTCTCTGCTGCTTTGCTCCCCACTCTAGACTGTGTCGAAAAGGCACAATCTAGCCTTGTTCCAAAGGAAGGCAAAGTGGGTAAGAAGAAGAGCTAAGAAATTGCTGCATGAAAGAATGACTTGGGTTCCCTGAGAAAAGAACACAGGCCAGCAGGGATCATTGGAGGTGTGAGCTTGAAAGGCGGATGTTGAAAACTTGGCCCCAAGCTAGTTTTCACAGACTTATTATTTAACTGAAGGTCTTTTACCCGGCATAAATGTTCATACTGACTCAAGGTAGCCACATGAACGAGAATAGCAACCACAGACTGTAAAATATCCTATCTTGCCATCTAGGAGTTTGAGCTCACGCGCAACAATGATGTTTCCTGCCTGCTAAACGACTGCAGATACCAGCTATGTAAACACTTTGTGTAATAATACCTTTTAAGGCAGAATTTAAAAGCATCGTTCATACTGTAGTTCATCTGTTGGAAGGATTTCTTAGTTTTTCAAGCATCTCAGTAGGAAAAATATCAACACTCTGAAGCCCAAGATTTGGAAGTTTTAGAAAGACTCTTGCTTTTCATGACCCAGAGAGTTCCCACTGAAACTAGCTAAAAAAATTACACTGATTATTTTGAAAGTATCTGAGTCATTCTACAACTCCCAATCAGGCAAAATTGCTGTGAATTTTTTGAGCAGCTGTAATTACCAGTAAGAAATGATTCATTTTCATAACTAGTCACCAAAACAAGACCCTCTTTCGGTCATGTTATGAATGCCTGGGAAAAAAATGCAGAAAAAGCAATGGCTTCTTTTCCAAATCAAATCTGAGTTTTTAACTCAATCACAAATAAACTCTCCCCCTCTTTAGTGGCAAATGTAGGTGTGCAGGGAATGGAGGGCTGGATCTCTGAAGACCTGTCACGGAGAAATTCTTCAGGAACAGAGCCCAACCTGAACTATAGCCTCGCTAACTTGTCTCCAAACTGGGGCTTAGGTTAGCAGTCTGCAGGTTCGCATAGGGTCACGCCCAAGTAGCTGGGCTGAACATTAGGGGGATGGAATGAGACTGGAATCTTTCCCCCTTAGATGAAGTGGCAGCTGAAGGCTTTACTACAATACCTCTGTAGCAGGAAAGGCTGGCAAAATGCACATCACCATAAATTGCCAATGCTCCCCTCTCCTGAGTGTTGCCATCCAGGGGACTTGCATGGAACAGAGCTCTGTGCCGAGCTCCCCTTTTGGTCTAAGTCATGGAGACCATAAGACATAGTGATCTCGTGATAATAGCAAGATCACATCCTTGAATTTGCATTACAAAACTCAGTATTTCATCAGACTTGGCATTTGAAGTCATTTGGCAGTAACATGTGTTGGTGCTGAAGCATGGAAGGCCTGTTGCGATGCCCACTGATGTCAAAAGGCTGTTGCAGAGAGATCACAAGATTATTTTAGGAGGGTCACAGTAGTGCCACCCTTACTTCTATTCTGCTGCCTTCAGAGCTGGGTAACTGGAGAGCAGTGGTTGTAATGTTGGCTGGATGCCCAGCTCTGAGGGCAGTGCCGTGCCAGCAGCAGTGCAGAAGTTAGGGTGGTAATCCCATACCCACGTCACCCTTACTTCTGTACTGTTTTTTTCAGAGCTGGGTGGCCAGAGAGTGACAGCTGCTGACTAGAGGCCCAGTTGTGCAGGGAGCAGGGCAGAAATAAGAGAGGCAACACCATACCATGCCATCCTTAATTCTGTGCTGCTGGTGGTACCCCTCCAGCCATTGCTCTCCAGCTACTCAGCTCTGAAGGCAATGCTGCTGCCAGCAGCTACGCAGAAATATGGTAGCAATACTGCAGCCCCCATACAATAACCTTGTGACCCTTGCACCGCTCCTTTTTGGATCAGGACCTCTAAAATTACAAAGCCATGACATTTCAGATTTAAATATCTAAAATATTGAAATGTACTAGTTTTAAAACCCCACGACCATGAAATTGACCAAAATGGACTGTGAATTTGGTAGGGCCCTATTTATGATAGTAACTTAGTTCCGGTGTTAATAACTGGAAGCCAGCTTTTAATTTCAGTTCAATGCAGCTTACATCAGAAATAAAACATGAGGCTGACATTTCCCAAACCAGCAGCTGATGCGGACACCCAATTCCCATTGATTTTAATTAGATTTGGGAGTCCAGATCCTATCACTGCATAAAAAACCTAGACCTTAACGTCTTAGGGGGCAGGGACTAGATGTACTTCACCATGTACATGCTTGTACAGAGCCTTTCCAGCACAATACTGTCCCATCTGAGGCGTGTTCCTAAGTACAAAAGAGACATGAATAGCAACAGTTTAGCAAAACACATCATGTGTTTTTTCTGGCTCAGGAAAATATTCCTTTCCACCAACATCCATATCTTTTTGTTAGCAACCGAAGGCTTGATTTTCAGAAGTCTTCATCTAAAATGTTGGGTATTCAGCACTTTCCAAAAAAATCAAGCTATAAATCAGCAAAAGTTTTAAGACAGAGGCAGGCAACCTGTGGCCCAAGGGCTGCATGTGACCCCTTGGGGTTCTGCATGTGGCCCATTTTCCATGAGCAGGGTTACCAGATTTTGCAAGGTTTCTTCCACATAGTTTTGTTCCTACTGATATTACGAAAGTGACACACACCTAACTCAAGCACATGTGAAGTGAAGTGTGTTCTGGTTGCATTTGGCAGTCCCTGTGACAGTCCTACGCTCCCTCTGCATCCACTCAAAGTGCTGCTACGCATCCATCAGCAGACCCTGCAAATTCTAGGTATGTAAAAAATGTGGAAAAGAACAGAGAATTATACATTTAAATAGCAATAAAAGTTGCAATAAATGTTACAGTAGGTGTACAGTCATCTGATTCTGGTTTAGCTCAAGAAAGTAACAATTAAATAAAATAAATGCTGGAGCAATAGTACAAATAAATGACAATGACACAATTGTATTTTATAACCACATGGAAAGTTTAATTTAAATAAATACAAGATGAGATTTCATGTACATCTCTGGCCTCTTCCCCTAGGGCCTGTTGGCGTCTGAAAGGTATGAGATCTTATTACAGAGCATGTGCTGCAATCTGACCATTATTTTTGTTTGTTTTATAAATGAATGGAGATATACCTATCTCCTAGAATTGGAAAGGACCTTGAGTCCAGTCCCCTGCCTTCACAACAGGACCAAGTACCATCCCTAAGGGTGCGTCTACACTACAACGTTAATTCGAACTAACTTAGTTCGAATTAGTTAATTTGAACTAAGCTAATTCGAACTAACGGATCCAGACTAAAAAACTAGTTCGAATTAGCATTCTGCTAATTCGAACTAGCATGTCCACATTAAGTGGACCCTGAACCGGGGTTAAGGATGGCCGGAAGCAGTGCCGGCAGGGCATCAGATGAGGACTTAGAGCGTGGAGATGCTGTCTCAGGCTAGCCGAGGACTGTGCTTAAAGGGTCCCGACCCCCACCCTGGACAGACAGTTCTCAGGGGTGCCCCGCTTGCAAAGCAGTCCTGGCTTGGATTGCCTGGACTACCCACACTGGGCACATCACACCACTCAGCCATCAGCCCGGCTGCACTTGCCGCAGGCTGCCATCTGGGGAGAGGGGGCAATTGGTCCTCCCCATCGGGGGCTCATGCCCCATTCCTCCCTCACCTCCTTCCACTTACCCTTCCCTAGCCCCCCTTCCTGATGTACAAAATAAAGAAAATGAGTGGTCAAAAATAGA
This sequence comes from Pelodiscus sinensis, assembly GCF_049634645.1. NCBI lineage: Eukaryota > Metazoa > Chordata > Testudines > Trionychidae > Pelodiscus > Pelodiscus sinensis. Next base: position 17,408,338 of record NC_134714.1, on the reverse strand, counting down.
ATCTCTCTTTATTGAACAAAACTGGGGGAGACTGGGAAAAGGAGGTGGGAGAGGGGAAGAGAGAGGCTGGGAGAGGGGAGGGCAACTAAAATGATCAGGGGTTGGGAACAGGTCCCATATGAAGAGAGGCTAAAGAGACTGGGACTTTTCAGCTTAGAAAAGAGGAGACGGAGGGGGGACAGGATAGAAGTCTCTAAAGGCAGGAGTGGGGTGGAGAGGGTGCATACAGAAAAGTTCTTCATTAGTTCCCATAATAGAAGGACTAGAGGACACCAAAGGAAAGGAATGGGTAGCAGGCTTCAAACTAGTAACAGAAAGTTGTTCTTCACAAAGCAAAGAGTCAACCTCTGGAACTCCTTGCTGCAGGAGGATGTGAAGGCTAGAACTACAAGAGAGTATAAAGGGAAGTGAGATCAAGTCATGGAGGTTGGGTCCATGGAGTGGTATTAGCCAGGGGGTAGGAGTGGTGTCCCTGCCCAAGGTTTGTGGAAGGCTGGAGAGGGATGGCACGAGACAAATGGCTTGGTCACTGTCTTCGGTCCATCCCCTCCAGGGTCCCTAGGGTTGGCCGCTGTCGGCAGACAGGCTACTGGGCTAGATGGACCTTTGGTCTGACCCAGGACGGCCATTGTAAGCTCAGGGCTCAGGGTCGGGGGTCTCAGTGGACCCCCTTGATTCTCTTGCACACCTGCTCCTGGGTGGCCAGGCTGGCAGCTCTCCTGCCCTAGCCTGCCACTTTCCTGTGCCTAGTGCGGAGATCGTGGACGAGGTCCACGATGTCTGCACTAGCCCAGGCGGGTGCCTGCCTCTTGCGGTCCCGGGCAAGCTCCCGGGAGCCGCCAGCCTGGTCCCGGGAAGAGGGGGAGGGCTGGGGGGCATCGGGTGGGTGGCTCGATCCATGCCAGGTGCCGGGTCTGCTGGCTGGGTGCTGGCAGGCTTGCACCTGGCACGGGCACCATAGCCAGCCCGTGCCCCTTTAGGGGGTCCGGGGCCGGGAGGGGGGCAGACGAGTTTCCCTGGTGTTGGCCAGAGTGGCCACCAGGGAAACCTGGGGAGGGCTAGCCTCCCACTAGTTCGAATTAAGGGGCTACACACCCCTTAATTCAAACTAGCTAGTTCGAACTAGGCTTAATCCTCATAAAATGAGGTTTTCCTAGTTCGAACTAAGCGCTCCGCTAGTTTGATTTAAATTCGAACTAGCGGAGCGCTAGTGTAGTGCCTATTAAAGTTAATTTGAACTAATGTCTGTTAGTTTGAATTAACTTTGTAGTGTAGACATACCCTAACAGATTTGCCCCAGATCCCTAAATGGCCTCCTTGAGGACTAAACTCACAACCCTGGGTTGAGTAGGTCAATACACAAACCACTGAGCTATCCCTCCCCCCCATTTTCAGTTCCTTCTCATGAGAAATGCTGGGTTGAAAACAACGGCCACTCCATTAGGGATATCAATGTGCAGTTGACCATACAATTAACCAATAAGCCTAGCCCGGAGGAGGGGAGGAGCAGGACCTCGTGCTGGAGGGAGCCATCTTAAAAGCTGATTCCCCCCAGCACCATCTCGCAGTGCCACCTGCCCCCTCTTCATGCTGGCAGCCAGGGGCGGATATAGGGCAGGGCGAGCGGGGCGGCCGCCCTGGGTCCCGCGCTTCAAGAAGCCCTGCACATGCGCCATGTCAAAGGGGGCATGGGGCAGGGGAGGCTACTAGGAAGCAGCCTCTGTCTGCGATAGGCCTGAGCTCCCCACAGACAGAGGCTGCTGCTGGACACCAGCCTTTGTCTGCGGCAGGCCTAGGCTCACCACAGTCAGAGGCTGCTCTGTGGGAGGCAGAGCAGCCTCTGTCCGCGAGGAGCTCAGACTCCCCGTGGACAGGGGTTGCTGCCAGGGACCAACCTCTGTCCATGGCCAACCCAGGTTGCCATGAACAGAGGCTGCTTTGTGGCAGCCTCTCCTGTCCCCTTCCCTCCTTTCGCAGCAGCCTGTGTTCATGGGAAGCTCGCCTCCCTTCCCAACTGAACAGGGGCTGCTACCACCCCATGAGGCTACCTTTGTATGAGAGGCAGCCGCACGAGGTGGCAGGCAGCCGATCTGTTATGGGAGCTGTTTTTTAAACTGGCTCCCCTTGTGGACCAGCTTCCTCCTGGCACCCCATGCTGCTGCCTCTGAGCAGCGTGGAGTGGCAGGGGACTCCCTGTCAGTGGGGCGGAGTGCACTAGCTACCAGCCCCACCCCTGGGAATATCAAATAGTCGTGTAACCGATAAGAATTCATGTGGTTACACGACTATTCAATTACCTGATATCTAACATCCCTACACTACATATCTCATTTATTCACAGGCACAGTATAGCCAGCAGTAATGAAAGTGCATCAACATTTCCTCACCAATACACCACCACCAGGCTCAGGACGGAGAACTCTTAACATGTGTCAGAAGGCAGATCAGTCTTCCTGTCTCAATACTTTATTTGCTAGGATCTGGACCAAACACTAATATTGAAGGATCAGCTCACAACTTAGACACTGCAGATCTATTTGCAAGGGACTGAGGCCAAGCCAAACCCTGAGAAAAGTTCAAGTTCATACAAACTGTGGAGGTATCATCAAAAACAGTCACCATCTCTGTAGGCCAGTGGGACTCAGGGAGGGGCTCCTCTCCCTTGGGGTCAGTAGGTAGCCACTCCATTCCACTATACTCCGCTCAGTTCTCATGGGGAATCAGGTGTGGCTGCCAATCCATGAGAGTAGTCCAGAGACCCACACGCAGTCTGTAACAAAAGTCTTTAAGCACCGGCCCTCGTTCAGGGCAGGGTGACAATAGCCCCCAAGACCGTCCTCAGGCCGGATCCTAGTTCAGGGCAGAGTGACAGGCAGCCAAACGGTCAGTTCAATGCCCAGTCCCTGGTTCAGAGTGGAGTGGCAGGAAAACAGTTTTAGGGCCCAAGTCCTGGTTCAGGGCAGGGCAACAGGAAAACAATCAATTCAAGTCCTGTTCACAGCTTCTCCAACCAGGTCCCCTTGCTCAGGCAGGGGTCCGGCTGATGCAACAGCAGAGGGGGGAGACTGCCACCCAAAAGCAGGGTTTCAAGGGGGAAACAGGCCCATCCACTCTACTCCCAGCCCAAGGCCCTAGTTGCAGCCAAGTGGTCTGCTGCTGAGTCAGCGGGGATCCGTTCTGCAACATGCTGACCTGGTTCTAGCAAAACGAAGGTCGGCCTCCCTGTGCTCTTTCCGTTTCTCCCCTCGGGCTGTACCTGGGTCCAGTGCAAGTTCTCTGGGCACTGTTGTTCAGGAACCTCTGGCTGGGTAAAACAGACTCTCCAGGAAGTCATCTAGTAGTGGGCCCAATAGCCCAGGCCAGTCCTGGGCTTCCCCTGGGTCTAGCTCCTTGCTTGGGTGCGCAGGGGAGGCTTCTGACTTCTCTGGTTATGGGGGCTTGCCTGGCCTCTCTGGCAGGCCTTTTGTATCCCTCACCCCGTCTCCTGGCTTCTGGTGAGGTAGGTTGCTAGGGCTCCTCACCCTCGGGGTCAGTGGGCGGCCACTACGCCCCATTACAATCCCATTTACTAGAAAACATAAATGTACTAGATGCTAAGTGCATTGCAAGATTAAGTACAGTACAAGATTTGAACAAACAAAGCATCAGCAATGAAATATGCTGAATTCCAGACCAGCAAAGTCTTGATGCAAAGTCTTTATTTTTATGCTCTAAGCTGGTCACTTACAGTAATACTTAACACTTAATTCTTCTTGATTGCGGCCTTTCCCGATGATATCTGGTAAATTATATCTAATGTCTAACATTTATTAGACATTATTTTCAGGGCTTTAATTTGGGTCTGTTTCCAGTGTTTAACCTCAACTACTTCTGCACGCATGCAAGCCCTGAAATACTCCTCCATGATAACTACAGAGTCCCCTTAGAAGCTAACATTGGCACTGAAAGCGTATGAGAAAAGGATTGAGCCCTGAGAATAAGTCTATCAAGTTTTAGTTTGACTTGAAGGAAGCCAGTACATACTGCTGGCTGGTTTAGAATGAAAATACTGGTGGACAGTGGTTGAAATAAGTTAAAGAGGCAGACAGACGACCTTTCTTCTAATGGGTGTTAGATCTCCTCCTTCATAACCTTCAGGAACTTAGCATTGGGGACATGCATTGTGACAAAGCTTCATTAAGACGTCGTGCCAATATGCCCATGTGATGGTGCCCTAAACAGGGGATCTCCATCTCCTTTTGTGAACATGATAACCACTGCCAGCAGATCCCGCACTAAAGCATTGTTGATGGCAGAAACCTCTATAGTTTCTCTAAAAGGGTGGAGATTACTGTGACCTTTTAAATTTCTGATGTCTGTACTGGTTCCTGTGATTCTTTGGAATTTTTCAACTTGGTACTGTCACTCCTGCTACTGAGACTAGACTGAACCCTTAATGACAGACTCCTTGAGAAATCTCTACTATTCTTACTAGCCAATACATAGATGATTGGATCAGCAATGCTGTTAGCAGTGGAGAAACACAGAAATATAGCAGAAGTTGAATATATGCCACGTTCAAATGAACATGTGTCATTCTGATACAAAAAAAAGTAAATGGCTCTTATTAGAAGCACCAGATGATAGGGAGCAAAGCAGATCAGAAAAATGGCGATGGCCGCAGCAGCTAAGTGCTTTGCTTTGGTTTTTTGGGGCTCGTTCAAGCTGCAGCTTATTTTGATGATTTGGAAAATTTTGTAGTTTGTGAAAATGAGGATTATGCAAGGAATAGCAAATCCAATTAGGAACCTGGCAAAGCCGAAAGAAGCAAACGTCAAGTTGAGTGGTAGAGTCTCAAAGCAGGTTGTACAGTTTTCATTATCGGGTAAAACAAATACTGGGATGTGGACCACTAAAACTACAGAAAAGAGAATAAACGTGATGAGCCCTGCAATTTTCTGACCCCTCACCCCCTTGGATTCCAAAGAATACACCACTCCTACATAGCGATCGACAGAAATGCAGCACAAGAGCAGAATACTGATATATACGTTGCAGAAAAAGATATATCCTGTTATCTTGCAAGCCAGTGGTCCCATCTCCCATATGTGTCCATTTTGTACATAGATAATCCAGAGGGGCAGGGTACACAAGTACATCACCTCGCTCAGTGATAAGCCAAAAAGGTAGACAGCGAGAATGTTTTCCTTTAGGATTAGTACAATGGTTAGACACATCGTTATAATATTAGTTGGCAAGCCTATGATAATAACAATATAGTAGATCACAGCCAACAGCGTCTGGCTCTCCTTGTAGGGCATTTTTTGGCAGCATTCCGAATCATTCCCGAGTCCCGGCATTATGGTGATGCCGTGTGGTGCAGAAACACCGGAGGAGCTTTCCCCTGTTTGTGTTGCCTGTGAATAAAAAGACACGATGGAAAGTTAGCAGCTATAAAAGATCTTTAAAAATAAGACAGCAAAGGTAATGGTGAAGTTAAGCTAGCCCACAGTGAATTTGTGGGTGCTGCCCTGTTGCAAGTGGTTTTAAACCAGAGCTACTCCAATAGTGTAACTAAGAGGGGGATCAGGCATATTGAGATGTGACTTCTTTCTGTCTGCATTTCAGGGGTGCCTAGTAGGGATGTAAGTGACTAATCGAGTAGTCGCTTGACTAGTTGCTTCTCCCACCCCTTGCTGTCTCTATCAGAGGTAGCAAGAGGGGGAAGCAGAAGTCGGTGCAGTGGGGAGCAAGCCAGCGCTGCTCAGCACCATCTCCGCAGGGGGCAGGGAAGCCAAAGGTGCAGCGGAGGACCGGGCATGAGATGGGAAACTGGAATCCTGTGTCTCGATTAACTGATTAAATGCAATTTAATATCCTTTGTGCTTAGAAGCCCCAGTCATAGACCAGGGACCCCAGAGTGCTAGGTGCTGTACAAACACCTAAGAAATGGATGGGCCCAGTCCCAAAGAGCTTTCAGGCTAAGCGAGTTTACACACCCTTCCTGCAGGGCCCACCCGATACCTACTCTTTCATGACTCTGACCTAGTCAAGGGATCTGTGACATACATGAGACTCTGCCTTTTCCTAATTGCCTGTTTTTGTGATCAGGTTTCTTTCCCCAGTTCCACAGCTGTACCACAGGCAGTATGAGTAGTGCCAAATGCCTAACAGCCCTTCCTCCCCAACTTCTCCTACACACCCGACTTCTGATTTCCAACCTTAATGGAATGGTAGGGTAGCAACCTGATTAAGCTTTTCTGTAGCTGCCTGCTGTCCCAGTGCTTTGGCAGGGAGATAGGATATGCAGACCATTATTTCCCCTAAGGAGGAGTCAGGAAAGGTTTTGGTTTGGGGATCTATTGCTAATACAGGGTCATTTTCCCAGTTATGTATAACACAAGATTCATTTTCATACAGTTTCCCACTTAGCCATGACTACTTTTAAAAATTCCCAGAAGCAGGCTGTTCACTGGAGGTAGAGTCTTACTCTGCACATGACGAGGAGATGCACTACCACTTGGGAGACTCTGCCTCAGAGCTCATGGGTGAGCATGGATACCGCACCCACTACTAAACCTGTGATGGGATGCAGCCAGATCCCTCCAGCATGCCAGGCCTGCTCCAGAAGCTGATATGTAAGCAGCCCAGATCACAGAATCCTAGGGCTGGAAGAGACCTCAGGAGGTCATCTAGCCCAACCCCCTGCCCAAAGCAGGACCAATCCCAACTAAATTATCCCAGCCAGGGCTTTGTCAAGCCGCGACTTAAAAACTTCTAGGGATGGAGATTCTACCACCTCCCTAGGTAACCCATTCCAGTGCTTCATCACCCTTCTAGTGAAATAGTTTTTCCTAAGTCTCTGATCACTAGCTCTCTGATGTGCCATGTCCAGAGAGGCAGTAGACCCCAAGTGCAGAAATTGATAATCTGCTTGGCCTTCTTGTGGCCTAATGGGCAGGGAGTGTTCCTTCTGCCCAGTCCTTGTCCTCCCCAAGATGTGCATCTGGGTAAATACCAAGCTGACTTTGATCCCAGCTAATTAAGTCTCATAACATCCTCTGATAAGTATCAGAGATGGGAAAAACGGGCACAAGCCAGTGAAGTGTTCCAGGTTGCACTGGAAGCCCATGGCAGAGATCTTCTACATGCCAGCCTTGCTCCTGTTCACTGGGAGCCAGATTGTGGTTCCCTCACTCGGAGGCTATGTCTATACTGCACCCATTTTGTGCAAGAAATATGCAAATGAGGCTAAGCGTGGAATATCACTGTGTCTCATTTGCATAATTACTGAGCGCCCACTTTTTGCACAAGAGAATTTTGCGCAAGAGCCGTTTTTCCGGAAAAAAATGTGGATGAACGTCTCTTGCACAAGAGGGTTTTTTTGCGCAAAAGCCTCTTGTGCAAAAAGTGGGTGCTAATTAATTATTCAAATGAGGCTAAGCGATATTCATTTGCGTATTTCTTGCCTATTTGTTGCACAAAACAGGTGCAGTATAGACATAGCCCTGGTGAGGAGCACCATCCTCTGCAAGAAAGGTTGACTTCAGCACAGCCTAGCACTACTCACTGGCATCATAAGCTGGCCCTAAACCACCCTGCCTCTTTGATAGAACAATGCCACTGATCAGTCCCAAAGCCACCTCCATGAGGAAAGCAGAAACAGACACATGCATAGACTTAGCACATCAAATGCTCCCCACCACACTGAAAAGCAAAGGAACAAAACTCCAGGTCCTAGTGTGGACTGCAGAAGCAGACTACTGAATGTAGCCATCATGTAGGGCCAGCCTGTGGTTCCCTTGCTCACTGGAGTCAACGGGGATACTCACGGAGTAAGGTGCAACTCACCAGGAGAGGATCAGAATTTGGCCCTTTCCATATACTGTTGTCCCTCTCATGTACTGTGGCTGCTCCCACTTAGGGTTTGCTTCAACTCCTCCTGCAAATCCAACCCCTATTCTCACCTGATCGCCTGGAGAAGCCAATTGTTTCCATGAAGTGAGGTAGCGCTTCAGGCAAGTAAGGAAGCCAGTCAGGCTCTTCAGAAAGAGGGCAGCACCTGGCTGATACTTCTTAGGGTACGTCTACACTGCAAGGCTATTTTGGGATACAGGAGGTATCCCGAAATAGCAACCCTGCATCTTCACAAGCCGCCCATTATTTCAAAATATTGTTCGAAATAATGGACGTGCTATTTCACTGGTTTTCTGGTAAACCTCATTGCACGAGAAATAAAGGATGGCTTGAAACAGTGCGGGTATGTCTACACTACCCCGCTAGTTCGAACTAGCGGGGTAATGTATGCATACCGCACTTGCTAATGAAGCCCGGGATTTGAATTTCCCGGGCTTCATTAGCATAAGCGGGGAGCCGCCATTTTTAAATCCCCGCTGCTTTGAACCCCGTGCAGCGCGGCTACACGGGGCTCGAACTAGGTAGTTCGGACTAGGTTCCTATTCCGAACTACCGTTACTCCTCGTGAAACGAGGTGTACCGGTAGTTCGGAATAGACACCCTAGTCCGAACTACCTAGTTCGAGCCCCGTGTAGCCGCGCTGCACGGGGTTCAAAGCAGCGGGGATTTAAAAATGGCGGCTCCCCGCTTATGCTAATGAAGCCCGGGAAATTCAAATCCCGGGCTTCATTAGCAAGTGCGGTATGCATACATTACCCTCCTAGTTCGAACTAGGAGGGTAGTGTAGACATACCCTGCTTTATTTTGAGATTTGGCGTCGTGTAGACATGCCAAATTTCAAAATAAGCTATTTTGAAATAAAATTGAAATAAAATATGCAATTTGCATAGCAAAAATTGCATATCTTATTTTGAGTTTAGAATGCTGTGTAGATGCAGCTTCTGAAACAACAGGAAATCAGAACACAAATAGCCCTGCAGGTTACAGGCACAACAGCAGAGAGAACAAATAAAGGTCGGAAGCAGAGGCCAAAGAAAAGAAAAAAGCAAAGCGCTCTGAACAGAGGCCTTTAATGACAAGAACCAGAGAGTGCAGGGCATCAGCATAAACTAGCCTGGCCTAGATGGAGTAAGGGAAAGGCAAATGTATAGTGTTCCATTTGGCCACCTAGATTCAGCCCAGTGTAAAGAGATATGGAGAGATGCTAAAGTGCAGTCAGCATACTTACTGCTCTGCTCTTTTAAGGGTTTCTGCTAACGGCTTTGCAGCTGGCAAATTCTGCTGCTCAGTTCATGGGTGCTTGAGAGGACCAGGACCTCGCCTGCTCCTTGCCATGCTGTTGCCCTTTTGGGGTTTCAGGCACACCTACGATTTAGACACAGAGCCACCCCTACACTCCCCTCATGGGTATACATTTTTCAATTAAGACACCCCTGTACAGCACTGACAAAGAGCTTCAACAGGATCTCTACAGGGTGGGTGGAAATTGCTGAGAGATTTGAAAAAAGTGAAAATAATAATAATAAAAAATGATAACCCCTCCAAACCCAGTAAAATCCTCATTTTTGAATTATTTTGTTTTCTTTTTAAAGCAGCTCTATCCTGACCTTTCTGTGTGGTGCACAAGAGGTCAGGGCAGGCTCCTTTTACTCTTGGATCTCCTCTGATTTTACACCAGTAGAAGAACTAAATGCGATCTGGCCCATGGGTTTTCCCCTCCATGTTTTTAATTCATACAAACAAAAGCGAAGGCTGCTGTTGCATGTGACGTTGTAGTGGGGAAGTTAGAAAACCGTTGATCACAATCAGGCAAGAGTGAAGGGCTATGGTTTTTCTTGGTAAGAGTTCTAATTCACGTGCAGTCACATCCCAAGACTTAGGTTCAAACCTAGCCAAAACTCTCAAAGCAAAACACAACCAAAGCTACCACATGTCACTTGATTTTGTTTGATTAATGTTATAGTTTCAAGGCAATATCACAGAACAACCAGGCCTGCTCGGAATTGCAGTACTTTCACTCAAAATATTCATGAAGCTTAATCCCTCTTCCAAAGTCCCTGGGATGAGCTTGAAATTATACTTCTAGCAGGAAAATTTGCAATAGTCTGACATCCACTCCTGGCATGGGGCTAGATTCTGTGCTATGTCTTCCAAGAGCTGCAGCACTGAAATCATATCCCAGGGTTGCAAAGGTGACTGAAGGACCCCCCCAGCATAAGTTACAGCAGCCTAGCGCAGACTGCTTATTGACTACTCCACAGGCTAGAATATCAAACACTACAAGCATGCCCCCACCAACTATCCCAGCCTGTCTCCTACAGGGGGGCCTGAGGAGGGAAGCAGCACACAGCTACACTATTCATGTCGGGGGGCGGGGGGAAATTCTACACTGGCTCCTTTGTGGTCTCTACATGCCACTGGAGTGACCTATAAGGGGGCAGAATCCATCCCATTTTTGCAACATTTTAATACCGCAAATTTTTAAAAAACAAGATAAAGCAAATGGAGTGTTTTTAAAAGGGGCATGGACAAGTTCCAGAGCAAACTGCAAGCTTGGCCAGCACCTGGGGGTCTCCAGGGATGAGGATCTTTGGGGCAGGATCTGTGGGTAGTGCAGCCTGTCTCCTTGCTGTGCCAAAAACTTCTTGTGTGATCATGGGCAAGTCATTTAGTCTCTCTGTGCCACTGTAAAAGGGGGAGAAACAGACAGCCCTATTGTATGGGATGTGAGAATAAACATATTGAAAGCGCTCAGATACAATTGTACCAGGAGCTGCAGAAGCACACTAGCCTGATTAGGCCCTTAGACCGCAAGCTACTTGGGGCGACAAAGCTCTGTGTGCATCTGCAGCACCATATAAATAGTAACAGAGATTCCACAGGAAGGTTACTGTTTTTGCTCAAAAACTCTGTAGTATAGACATAGCCTCAGTGAGCATTCTGCATATGCAACAAGTGCAAAATAGTCAGTGGAGACCCACACTGTAGTGGAGACAAGACAAGGAGAGCGTAAGCCACAGTTTGACTTCCTATCAACATCGTGATGCCTACATAAGAGTCCCAGGTGAGCAATGATGCTAAGGTTTTATAGGAAGGAGTTCCAAGGTCAGCAGGAAAGTGCTCTGTTGGCAGAGGTGAATGTAAGCTGGTGTGACCCGGTACGCTGTCCTAGCAAGAAAGTGGCCGGCAAAGTCTGGTATGCCGTAGCACCTATTTATAGCCGGTATGGCGTATCGGAAAGACACCATCCCGCCCCCAGCCCCTCCATGGAACTGCCTTTCTGAGGGGCAGGGATGGGGTTGGGGCTTCTGCTGGAAGGGGCAGAGTGGGGAAAGCAGCAGAACTGCCGGCAGTTCCTCTGGCTGCCCTACCACCTCCAGGCTCCTCCAGGTAATGTGTGGGGAGAAAAGGGGAAGAGCGGGGGCGGGGAGGTGTCCTGTGCTAGGGGAGGGGTGGAGTCACCTCATGTGGGGGTTACATGAGACGACTCACCATAGCTGGTGGTGCCCCCTTATACTGAAAAAAGTTAATTTTACTTTTACCCCTGGTCAGAGCTATTCCTAGGTGTTGTGGGGCCTGGGACAACCCTCTCACTGCAGGCCCCAGCCCTGCCCCACCTCTGCTCTGCCCCTGCCCGACTCTACCCCTTTTCTCAAGCTCTCCCCTTGCTGTGCCCCTACCCTGTCTCTTCCCACCCTGATCATCCCATCTTTTGAGTGACACGACCCGGAGGGATTTTCAGAAGCGGCAGCAGCAGAGGTCTGCTGTCCCCTCCGCCCAAAATCACTACAGCAGTGGGAAAGGGAGCTACCCAGCATCTACTTCTGCCCCCCTGCCCTCTCTCAGCTGCTTGAGCTCCACATCACCCCAGTGACGGGAAACGGAGCACCCCGGCTCCAGCGCCAGCCCTGTCCACTCCCCCGAGGCCTGCATCAGTTGGGGGAGCAAGCTGGGGCTGGGATGCTCCACTTCCTGCCACTGCAGCAAAGCAGAGCACAGCCAGCTGGGAGAGGGTGATGGAGCAGAATGGGCAGCTGGGTAGCTCTGGCTCCCACCACTATGGGGTGTGACGGGTCCGACCCTTGTTGCCATCAGCACCAGCCCCCACCTCCAGCTAATCCCCCAGACCACCCTGGGCCCCACAGATATGGTTGGGTCTCATCCATAGGATGGTTGAGGTGGTCACCACAGGGCCTGGGGCAGCTGCCTTGAGCCATCCTATGGACGGGACACTGCCCCTCACTTGTTTGCATGAAATCCATCAGCTTCTCCTCTCTTTCATTTGGCAGGGATGCGTGACCCTGAGAAGCACTGAAAGTCTGGCTAAGCATCTAAAATCACTGGTGAGGCAACCATTGTTCTTCCACAGAAGTTCCCCTTCAGCTAGAGATGAGCCACTACCGCAGTGGCCTGGCTGCTTTACTAAGCTTCTGCTGTCCCAGTGACACTTAGCTGCACTCTGGGGCTTTTCTCTTCCCTTGGCCTTGCTGCACACAACGCAAACCACAACCAGCAGCAAGTATGAGTTTCTTCCCTTCTCATAAGTGTGCTGAGACGTAGATGATCAGTCCCATTCTATGGGCTTGAAGCAGTGTGTGTGCATGCTCTGGGACCTTATGGGAGTCCCGAAGACTGTGCAAAGCATTCTGGATTTAATTCATAAATCAGATTGAGTAATCTACATTCACAGCTCTGTGAGGGTGTAGCGTGAGGGGTTGAGGGCAATACCACAGATATGATACCCCAAGTATGTCGCCATGTTCCTAAACTATAACTTTTGAGACTCTTATTTTGAAGTGTTGCTTTTAATAAAAACAGAGAAGAGGTTCCTGGTTTGATTTTGAGAAGTTTCGACCAACCACAGCTCTGATTTGACTTAAGCTTTTGCACGTTCATAGGTGAATTTGTTATCAGTAGCAAACAGCTTATTTACTGCCAGAAGCATTTTACAACTCTTACCTGATTAAGAAAGAGAGCTAAAACCCAGAGGGAAATGGTTCACTAAGATGATCTCTTTTGTTTGTATCTATCATTCAGTAGATTTTCAAACCTCTCTCAAGTAAAACCACTCTTTTGATCTCCAGAGGAAAAACGAGAGTGGGTTATAAAAATAGCACAAAAAGTATAAAGGAAGTTACAGGCACTGCATAAGACCTGCAAAGGTTAGAAAGGCGCACTGCAGTGGAAAAAGGCCCTGAGCTGAAAGCCTTTGAATGAGCTGAGAGAGCAAAGAGAAAAGAGATACTTGAAGGTGATTCCCAGCTCTCCTTAAGCTAGCACACTGAAAATAGTAGTGTAACCAGAGTTGCACGGAACCCACGAGCAGCAGCAGGGGTTAGCCCCTGACTGGATCCTGTGTGTACATTCTTGGGGCCAATAGCCTGTGCCACGGTTTGCCATGCTACCATGGCTACCCTATGACTTTTAGCATCCTAACTTGATGAGAGCTAGTGCAAGTGTGTTTGCATGAGCTGAGAATCACAGCCCCAGCTTCAAGTGTAGACAGCCTGACACCAGGACCGTGAGCAGATGCAAATCCATAACAGTTAAGGGGAGAGACAAAGTGGGTGACCTAGTATCTTTTATTGGACCTACTTCTGTTTAAGGATATCTTACAGTTAAAAAGTTTGCTTCATTTTTCTTCATGTTGTGGAGTGTACATTTTAGATGGCAAAATTCATTATCTTCCATCTGTTGTATGTAGTGTGGTCATAGCTGTGTTGGTCCCAGGATACTAGAGAGACAAGGCGGGAGTGGTGATACCTTTCATTGGACAACTTCTGGTAACCAAAGTGGCAACTTTAGGGTACGTCTAAACTACATGGCTCTGTCGACAGAGCCATGTAGATTAGTTTTCTAGAAATAGGAAAATGAAGCGGCAATTTAAATAATCTCTGCTTCATTTACATCAAAATGGCTGCCGCGCTGTGCTGATCAGCTGTTTGGCGGCGGCACAGTGTGGTAGTCTGGACGCTCCGCAGTCGACAAGAGAAGCCCTTGTTGACCGCCCCGTAATGCCCCGTTATGCTTACCTTGTTGACCGCGGAGCATCCAGACTATCGTGCTGTGCCGCCAAACAGCTGATCAGCACAGTGCAGCAGCCATTTTGATGTAAATGAAGCAGAGATTATTTAAATCGCCACTTCATTTTCCTATCTCTAGAAAATTAATCTACATGGCTCCGTCGATGGAGCCATGTAGTCTAGACATACCCTTAGGGGAAGGCTGACTGGGACAACTAGTTAGTCTATGTAGTTGGCTTGGCTTCCCGGAGGGGTTCCTCCTCCTCCGCGTCAGTGGGCGGCCACTCCGCTCCCTGCACTGTCCCTTTAAGCCAAGCTGCAGGTCCATGCCTGGCCTTCCTTCAGGCGGGCAACACACCACAGAGTCTGCTTATCTATATATGTACATAGACCTGGCCCTGGTGCTGGTGCTGGGAGGGCGGCAACTCCACAAAGTCCCAGTTAGGGATAGTTCAAGCCCTGGTTCAGGGTGTGGTAACAGACAAACACAGAGTTACCGTATTTTCCGGCATATAAGACGACTTCTGATGTTAAAAAACATCCCCCCAAAATCGGGGGTCGTCTTATACGCCGGGTATGGCTTTGCAAAGCCGCAGAGGGGCTCCGGCGGCGGGGCAGCCCAGGCGCGCCAGGGCTGTCCCGCTTCCGGGGCGTCCTCAGAGGCTTTGTTCCCGGTGTCCCTGGTCTGCTGGAGATGGTCCCCAGCAGACCAGAGGCACCGGGAGCAAAGCCAAAGCGGCGGCGGCAGCGGGGTGCCGCGCTTCTGAGGCTTTGCTCTGGCAAAGCCTCAGAGGCGCGGGACCCCGCCGCTGCTGCGGCTTTGGCTTTGCTCCCGGTGCCTCTGGTCTGCTGGGGACCGTCTCCAGCAGACCAGGGACACTGGGAGCAAAGGAGGCGGAGAGGCACTGGGGTATAAGACGAAACCCTATCTTTTAACTAAAAAATTAGGGAGTCGTCTTATACGCCCAGTCGCCTTATACGCCGGAAAATATGGTAGTTTACACCCACATCAGGCCCTCGGTTCAGGGCGTGAAAGCAACAACCACAGTGTAGTTCAAAGGAAGGCCAGGCCCTGGTTTAGGGTGTGGCCACAAACAAACCCAGGCTAGGGGGCCTTGTTCAGGAGGAGAGCAGGCCAGTTGCCTGCAGTAGGGGCAAGGAGGGGGAGACTGCCACCCGGTAGGTGGGTGGCAGGGGGGGCACAGGGCCCTAGGAGCAGAAGTGCAGGTTGCTATGGGCTCAGCGGGGGCTCCAGCCTTGGGGCCACTAACCACTGGACCACTTCCCATCTCCCCCTTAGCCGGTATCTGGCTTTCTGGCTGGGTGCTCATGGAGTCCATGGCAGGTTCGTCCCACTGGGGTCCCGGCAGTCCGACCCAGTCCTCTGCGGCTCGCAGGTCTGTGGAGCTCAGTTGGGCTCTTGGTGCAGGCGGTGTCAGGCGTCTAGGCCAGGCTGTATCAGAGTCCTGGGCCGAGCCTCTGGTCTTGGCGGCAGCAGCAGCTGCTTCTCCTGGTTCCTGGGCAGGGGTTGGGGCCTGGGATCAGGCTGGTCCTCTGCAAGGTTGGCAAATGTAGGCGGGCCGGGCCAGGCCTCAGCCTCCCATGCAGGGAGCAGGTAGTCGGCCTCTGGCCCCAGGAAGGTAGGAGGCCCTGGCCAGGCCTCAGTCCCAGGCTCCCAGGCTGGGAGCCCTGAGTACGCCTCTGGTCTTTCTGCAGGCTCAGCCCTGACTGAGGCTGCTGGCTGGCCTTTTATAGCTCTGGCACCAGCCGTCGACCCTGAGGGTGGAGGGGGCAGGCAGAAGAGCAGCATTGGGGAAGAAAGGAAACAAGGAGACACGGCCTCCGCTGCCTCCTGGTCGCCGCCTCGCCCCACGTTGAAACATACATGTGGGCATTGGCGAGGGTGGTGGTGAGGGTTCTGGCTGTGGTGGCGGCCTCCAAAATGTATGGCAAGGTAGTCATAGAATCATAGAATACTAGGACTGGAAAGGACCTTGAGAGGTCATCGAGTCCAGTCCCCTGCCCCCATAGAAGGACCAAATACTGTCTGGACCATCCCTGATAGAAATCTATCTAACCTACTCTTAAATATCTCCACAGATGGGGATTCCACAGCCTCCCTGGGCAATTTATTCCAGTGTTTAACTACCCTGATAGTTAGGAACTTTTTCCTAATGTCCAAACTAAACCTCCCTTGGTGCAGTTTAAGCCCATTGCTTCTTGTTCTATCCCCAGAGGCCAAGAAGAAGAAGTTTTCTCCCTCCTCTCTATGACACCCTTTTAGATACCTGAAAAAAGCTATCATGTCCCCCCTCAGTCTTCTGTTTTCTAAACTAAACAAATCCAATTCTTTCAGCCTTCCTTCATAGCTCATGTTCTCTAGACTTTTAATCATTCTTGTTGCTCTTCTCTGGACCCTCTCCAATTTCTCCACATCTTTCTTGAAATGCGGTGCCCAGAACTGGACACAATACTCCAACTGAGGCCTAATCAGCGCAGAGTAGAGTGGAAGAATTACTTGCTCACAACACACCTGTTAATACATCCCAGAATCATGTTTGCTTTTTTTGCAACAGCATCACACTGCTGACTCATATTTAGCTTGTGGTCCACTATAACCCCTAGATCCCTTTCTGCCGTACTCCTTCCTAGACAGTCGCTTCCCATTCTGCATGTGTGAAACTGATTGTTCCTTCCTAAGTGGAGCACTTTACATTTGTCTTTATTAAACTTCATCCTATTTACCTCAGACCATTTCTCCAATTTGTCCAGATCATTTTGAATTATGACCCTGTCCTCCAGAACAGTCACAACCCCTCCCAGCTTGGTATCATCTGCAAACTTAATAAGCGTACTTTCTATGCTACTATCTAAATCGTTGATGAAGATATTGAATAGAGCCGGTCCCAAAACAGACCCCTGCGGAACCCCACTTGTTATGCCTTTCCAGCAGGATTGTGTACCACGAATAATTCTTCTCTGAGTAGTATTCTTCCTTGTGTCGGAGGCCGCCGCCCAGGAGGCAGTAGAGAGGGGCCTGACAGTGGGGGTGTGTGCATGTACCCCTCAAACCACTGGAGGACTGGGCATACAGGTGGTCCTGAATGGCCAGGTCCCAGGCTCAGGGGCGCCCCCTCTCCTGCAAGTGAGGCGGGGCGGCCATCTTCCCTTCCCTTCGGGGGCCCAGCGGAGAACACCCTTCTGGCTGATGCTGGGGTAGTAGCTTCTGCTTCTCCACCTGAGCCTGGTGTCGGCCCGGGTCCCCTTCCCGCTTCTGCCCCCCCTCTGGTCTCCATTCGGTGGTATGTACCCGGGGAACTGTCCCCCTGACTTAGCCCAAAGTTCCGGTCCCCCTCCCTATCACAATTCACCCCTCACCCCGTTCATGCCCTTGGACCTGATTCTGCCCTCTATGGACCAGCTAGAGCTGCCTCTCACTCTGGCCGAGTTCTCAGAAGCCCTCCGTCTCGTGCCCAACAATAAAACTGCGGGCATGGACGGGCTGACCGTGGAATTCTACCGCATGTTCTGGGATGTCCTTGGCCCAGACCTCGTCACCATCTGGCCCAAGTCCTTGGAGAGTGGGGTCCTCCCTCTGTCATGCAGGTGAGCTGTGCTTGCCTTATTGCCGAAGAAGCGGGACCTCCGCAACCTTCGGAACTGGCATCCCGTCTTGCTCCTCAGCGCGGACTACAAGGTCATAGCAAAAGCCATCTCGCTGCAACTGCGGTCTGTGCTAGCAGACGTGATCTACCCTGACCAGACCTACATCTTCCTGGGCTGCAGCATCTTTGATAATTTGAACCTGGTCCGGGATTTCTTGGAGCTTGGATGTAGGGACAGTCTGTCGTTCGCTCTCCTGTCCCTGGACCAGGAGAAGGTGTTCAACAGGGTGGACCACGGGTATCTCCTGGGCACTCTGCAAGCCTTCAGCTTCGGGCCCCATTTTGTGGGTTTTCTCCGGGTGCTGTATGCCCTCGTGGAGTGTTTGGTCAGGCTCAGCTGGACCCTGACCGAGCTGGGCCAGCTGTATGCTCTGGCAATTGAGCCCTTCCTTTGTCTCCTCCATAGGAGGTTGACGGGGTTGGTGCTCCGAGAGCCAGAGCTGTGGCTAGTTCTGTCAGCGTACGCTGATGGCATGTGCTCTTCGTGCAACAGAACCCAGGAGACCTGGCACGAGTGGAGGCCTGCCAAGCCATCTACTTTGCGGCCTCCTCCGCCCGGGTCAACTGGGTCAAGAGCTCTGGCCTGATGGTCAGGGACGGGTGGCAGGCAAGCTCCCTCCCACCCGCGCTTCAGGCCGTGAGGTGGAGCGCGGGTCCACTGCTCTATCTGGGTGTTTAATAATCCGCCACACGTCCCTCTCCTCTGGAGAACTGGCAAGATTTGGAGGCCAGGGTGGGTAAGCGGCTGTGGAGAGGGACAGGACTTCTCCAGTGTCTCTCCCTCCACAGGAGAGCGCTGGTGCTAAATCAGCTGGTCCTGTCCATGATCTGGCTCCTGCTCAACACCCTGAGGCCGGCCCCGGAGGTCCTGGCCAAGCTCCAGAGGATAGCTCGGGAGTTCTTTTAGCCAGGACTGCACTGGGTCTCTGCAGGGGTTCTGTCTCTTCCCCTGGAGGAGAGGCTCAGGTCTGCACCTTCCGCCTCCAGGCTCTGCAGATACTCCTCTTTAGTGTAGGTAGTCTGGCATGGAGCACTTTGGCATGCGTCTTCCTCCGCTGGCTCCGGGGGCTCCAATATGGCTGGCAACTCTTTTTTATTTATCTGGGGGGGAGAGGTCTTCTGCGAGACCTTTCAGAGCTGCCAGAATTCTACCAGGAACTCCTCTAGACCTGAAAGCTATTCTCAACCAGGTCCATTGTGGCCACCGAGGGAGTAGACCTCCTCGCAGAGCCCCTGCTCCACAATCCAGCTTTGTGCATGCAGGTGGCAGAGTCTCCCTCAGTGTGCCGGAGGCTGATCCTGGCAGAAGCCATCAAGATCGGAGACCTCCTGGACTACAACACCGGGGACTGGGTGGATCCCCAAGCACTCACTCAGCGCATGGGGCTCTCCACCCCCCAAACCCTCCTGTGCCTACGCCAGGAGGTGAAGGCGGCCTTGCCACAGTCTGCTCTCAATTTCCTGCAGAGAGCCCTGCGAGAAGGTACACCCCGCCCCTCCCTACCTGCAAAGCCTCTGTCCATTCTTATCGGGCTCCTGTTCCGCGGGCCCCCCTGGCCACCCCATCCCTGGACCCTAAGCCAGCTGCAAGATTTGCAGCTGATCTGCTTCCAAACTGCTTCAAGAAAACATCTGTACACGCTCATGCTCCACACTCTGCATTTCCCCACACTCATGTCCCGCCCTGATGCCAAATGGTGGGACTATTTAAGACCTGTGGATGGTGGGGAACCCTGATGGGCCAGCGTATATTCCACCCTAATTCTTACTGAGGTTCTGGCTGTACTTTTCCCCCATACCTTTTTATTTATGCACACCCCATCTGTGTCCCCACAAAGTTGCGAGACCTCCTCATCAACCTCCTCCTGGCCCTGGCGAAAGCCGCCATTTACACCACCAGGAGGAGGATGCTGGACGAGGGGGTGCTCTGCGGCTGTGGGGGCCTACTTTAGTTCCTCCTTGATTTCATGTATCCGGGTAGAGTTCCTCTGGGCGGTATCCACTGGCTCCATTGACAGCTTTGAAGAGCAGTGGGTGCTGTCCGGGGTTCTCTGCTCGGTGTCCCCATCCGGTTCCCTTGTTTTAAACCCGTGACCCCCACACCTTGATCCCTTTTGTCATTATTTGTCCCCAGAAATCAGTTGGACCCTGGGTCTAGTCATCCCTTCCGTAGGGCTGGGGGAGGGACTTTGAGAAGTGGGCGGGCTGTGCCCACCACCCCTCCCATGGTTTCCAAATAGTGCCCTACTACAGTCCAATAAAGGATCTCACTTCATCCTCCTTGTCATTCTAATATCCTGGGACCAAGACAGCTACCACAGCATTGCACATGGTCAAGATGGATCTATTTTGTTTATTCCTGGCTTCCTACTTAGGAAAGTCTGGCACTGAGAACAGAGACTCTGGGATATTTATATGGGTAATAAAACATCCACTACTACCATGGTTAGGATAAAAATCCAGCCACACATATTTGGAAAGGATTGAAATCCTCAGGCTTCCAGGCAAAAGCCAAATTAGCTAAAGGGAAGAGGAGGAGGTTCTCATGTAAGGTTTCGGGCATCTACTTCAAAAGCAGCTGGCACCTGTGTCAGAGACAGGACATCTAACTAGACAGGTGAGTGGGCTGCTGGAGCACAGTGATCCCTGAATTCCTTTTTTGTCTGGAGTTATGAGTGATGCGAGCAGAGCAGCGCCGCTTCCATTCTGTGCCTTTTCTGAACCCTGATGCCAGCCCAACAGCAGATTTCAGCCCTGCATGGGGGAAGCCCCTCTGACAGGCTGCCTCTCCCACTTACCCCTTCCTGTGCAAGAGCAGCCTGGGCTGTTGCTGAAAGCAGATAGATCTTTCCTTTCCTCTCCCCTCAGGGTCACAAGTACTGCAAGTGAAGATATCCTAGTACAATGGGCCAAACATAGGCTCCGAGGTTTGACATCACCCCACCATTCTTAGCTGCAAGAAAACCGTCAGGCTTTCATGCATGGATGGCTTCTGAAAGTTCTCACTTACCTCTAAGAAGAGCCTTGACAGTAGAGATGATGCTAATAATTTCCTGCAGATAAGGCGTCTGTAACTTTATCGAGCAAGGCCTGCTATCAAAATTCTAGAAGTCCACACCTCGTCCTCAGCTCAAGCTTGGACCATAAAGTCTGCAAAGAAATCAATTGTGGTGTTCTATCAGCTAGACATCTCCCACCTCTGAAACGCCTATCATGGGTCAGCAGATCAAGCATTGGGAGTCTCTTCCTGCAAAGTATTTGTAACAGGTGTGGGGGTGCTAGTCAATGAATACTGCTCTGAAATAGGTTTTAGCTACAGGGTTCCTGAGATGGAGTTTAGAGTTTTAGCTAGGGCTGCTCTCTGTCCAGTTTTTCCCAGGATTGTCCCTTTCTGGAAGTAGGTGTCCTGGAAAATCAGTACACCTGCCAGCTGTTTTATGGGCTCAGGGTCATGCCACACATCCCTTTTTTTTGTGTCTCCAAGGTGGCAATCTTAGGGGATGGTAGACTATGACAAACCAGTCTCAGGCAAGAGGAAGACTTCACACGCAGGCCTTCACATAAAAGACACCGAGATAAACGGCAGTTTGTCTGACTCATGCAAGGAAAGTGGGACTTTGAGAAATGGGAGTCTCCCCTGAGGATATGTCTACACTGCAATTGGGAGGTGTGACTGCAGCATGTACAGACCAGCGTTCCCTCTAATGTGCGCGCTTGCACGGCTGTGCACAAAACATTCTAAGCCCGCCCACCTCCTCCATACAGCAACCCTCACCTTCCTGCTGGATTTGGAAGGTGACTGGAGTGGCTGCTCCCACAGTGGGGCCCAGTGGTGGACGGGAATGAGTATGGGGGGGGGGCACGAAAGGGTAGTGCTACTCTGGTGGCTGGGGCTTAGTTGGGGGTCAGCTTTTCTGGCTGCCGCTGGGTTTGGAGCAGTGGACAGGTGTCTGCCACCGGGATTTGGCGCTGTGGACAACTGGGTGTCTGCCACTGGGGTTTGCAGCCACATGATGGGCAGGTGTCTGCTGCCGGGGTTTGGGGCTACAAGCTGGTGTTTGCTGCCAGGGTTTGGGGCTGTGGGCGGGTGTCTGCTGCTGGGGTTTGGGGCTGCGGGTGGGTATCTGATGCTGGGGTTTGGGGCTGCGGGTGGGTGTCTGCCGCTGAGGTTTGGGGTGCAGTGGGAGTAAGGGTAGAAAAGATAGAATCGGATTAAGTGAGAGCAAAATCAGCATTTCTTCAGTCTTGAGTGGAACTGATTCTGATCACACACCGTTGTAAATCAGCAATAGTGAGAAAACAGGCATGCAAATAAACGTTTACACTGCTTTTAAAATAAAAACAGATGAACACAAAATAACATGCTGGGAGCTGTTTTACTACTCATTTTGTACTCGTTTTGGAGCTTACTCTGTAAATTTATTCTGTTTTGATCTGTCCTTGAAGACTAAAATGTAGGGTTTCTACAGCTGTTGGTGATATGCTTAATGTACTTGACATTCTCCCATTCTTGTACTGAAATAAAAGAATCTTTAAAAATGGAAAAAGAGGTTTGCTGTAGTAATCCTAAACAGTGGAATATGGAAAATCTAAACATTTTTCAATATTGCACAAAGCAAAGCCACAATCCATCTCAAATAGACATGTCTGTATTACTCAGCTTTATAAAGAGTGTTGGGGTGAGGGAAAAGGTTGTCTGATTTTGAACTAGAAACAAGAAACTGCTGGTTATGTTTCTAATAATAAGAGCGCAGGTGGAAGGAATGCTGTGCAACTCTTTATTTGTATTCTTCCTTGAAAAATTATTAATCTGAAAATATTACTTGCTTGGTGCTCTCTGTGAAACCACTGACAGTGAAATTTTTACTACCAAATAAAGCTAAAACTGTTTTCAAATGCATTCTTCATCTCCCAGTTCCGGTACAAACATTATTTACCAGCTTACCATAAGCTTCTTGTGCTTTTGCCATAAATTACATGTGTCAAGACCGAATGAATTAACTGTAGATGCACATTGGTAATAGATAGTTCTCCCCAGCTGGTGATTTATCTGGCTAGGAACTGTAATAGTGTCTTTAACTATACATTGAAGACATTTGTCTAAGAATCGAGCATGAATTGGCCCAGTGATGGTTCAGGTACATGTGATTCTGTTATTGTCAGCGTGTGCACACATGGTTCTGAAAAGCTGCAGTTTTCAGGCTGCTGCAGGTCAGTTATCTGTCAGTAGGCTTGGCTATGTCTATACTGGCCACTGCTTATGTCCTTCAGAAGTGTTACCTCTTGTCTCCGAAGACAAAAGTTTTGTGGTGGCATGTAGCGGTGTGATCAGTCTGTGGTGTGCAGGGGCCCTCTCTAGCTGACAATGTGAATGCCGCGTGTTGGGGGTGGAAGTATTTTGTCAGCAAAAGAGTTGATAAACAGCAGCTGCACTGCCCGATTTTAGCAACATGCATGTGTTGCCACTGATCTCAGGAGCTAGTGCCCTGCCAGGCCCATCAAAGTGGGGGGGGGAGGGGGAGGAGGGAAAAGAGGGAAGTTTCCCTGGGACTCAGTGATTCTAAAGAGCCTGGGGCTCTGGCCACTGCTGCCACAGTATGAGCAACACTGCAGTGTGCTTGTTCTTGGCTTCCTATGGCTTCTATGGAACTGTGGACAGCGCAGATTGAGAGCAGCCTTGAGGCTAATCTAACATACTGAAAACTTTGCAGTATTAATTTTCTTTTTATTTGACTTCATATTAAATAAACATTTAAAGTCATGCACCTTGTTAATTATCCTTTCCTTTATTATTCTTTCTTCCATAACATTTTAATTATATCTATATATATCTGAACAAACATACATGACCTCAAGATTGGTGTACAAGTCAAAACTCACTCCACTCATGGATGGAAAATCTCAGCGGGAACACTGGTACAGACATACCTGAGCTAGCTCAAGTGACAATTGCAGCAAATCTGCAGAAGCAGATGTAACTGCATGGACTAACCCAGGAACCAAGATGCATGCTGGCTGTGATATGCCTAAACATTCTGCACTTACACCTTCTGACTGAGGTGTAGGTATACACAGAGAGGGAAGAGCAGACTCTGGAGGAGGTGCTTTCTAGAAAGCAAACTGAAAGCAGGCTGGTTCCTGGAGATCTTGGGCTTGGTAGAAGAATGTCATATGGAGCCCGTTTTGTTCCTGTAACTCCAGAGGGAAGTCCACCTGAGTGGGATGTAGTGGAGTCTCCATCCCTAGAGGTGTTTAAGTCTCGGCTTGACAAAGCCCTGGTTGGGTTGATTTAGTTGGGATTGGTCCTGCCTGGAGCAGGGGGCTGGACTTGATGACCTTCTGAGGTCTCTTCCAGCTTTATGGTTCTATGATTCATAGTGAAGGGTGAGATTAGCTAAACCTGAGCATGCATGAGAACGGTTTCAAAATGATCTTTTCTGATGCTTTGTTCCACTTGCTAAATGAACATGCTCTAAGAAGGACACTTGTCCCTGTGTGTCACTGGTCACACTCCCGGAGGGAAGAGACACAGGTGTTCAGTCTAAACTGCATAGGAAAAAGCAGTTGTCTAAGATGGGTGGCAGGGGTAAGTGTGGGAGAATAGTGGATAAGTAAAGGCATGAAATCTGATACTTAGGAGGAGGGGCACTTTAAAACAAGAGGGGCAGGTAGCCCCCAGACCAAGCGCATTGCTTTTCTCAAGTGCACCATCCCACAAGATGTTCAGTCCCATTGCGTGTGTGCTGAAGTGCTTTGCAGGAGCAGGGATCTGAACTAGGGATATTAAATATCGGTTAATGGAATAGTTGGTTAACCTAATTAATTCTTATCGGTTAGTCGACTATTCTATAGCCCCTGGGCAGAACCTCTCTGGGGAAGGGGAGGGGTCTGAGCTCCTGGACCCAGCACAAGCCAGAACTGATCTGGGCTGCCTGCCCACCTGGCTCCTAATATTCTTTAAATGCAGAACTGCAGCAGGGGTAAGTCCAGGACCCAGTGCAAGCTGGGACTGAGCTGGGCTGTTGACCAGCCTTCTAAAAAATGTACTGGCAAAGGGTCAGGGGGAAATGCGTGTATTCTATAGCATTAACCTATAAACTTTTGCTTATTGGTTATTTGGTTAATCAACCACACTATTACATCCCTAATCTGAGCCATTTCTGAAGCAGATATGTCAGCCTCTGCTATGTAATAAACACGCATGTTACCATGACTTGACATGAATTGTCTGAGTCATAGGACCAGGAGGAGGAGTCCAGTACTGCAAACCTTAAAGGATCAGAAGCCCCAAATCCCATCCTGTCAGCACTGGTGCTAGCAATACTGGGGTTCTCAATCTCTCTCATATTAGGGATCAAATGTTAATACACAAATTGCCTCATGGACCACTTCTCCTCTCATTCATAATCACACAGCCCACTTTTCTCAATGGCCATCCAGTTACATTCTCGAAGCAGCTACAGCACTTGCTTCCCCAGAAAAATAACAGCAGGGAAGCACTTGAAGTGGTGATGTTTTCTATGACCATAGCAGGGAAGATTGTGAAGTTCAAACTGCAGTCACCTCTGTCCATGAATCAGTTCTAATTTAACACCACCCTTGCAAAAGGTTTGGTTAACAGCCTTGCATGCTGTCTTTGAACAGACACCAAGAAACAGAAACCATTCACCTTGCATGGGCTATTTCCCTAATTGCTTTGCTTTGGCAGACAGACTTGCACAGTTCCTACCCATGCTTAGACTGGCTAGACAGACCTCTTCCAGCCGGTGTTCTCACCCTTGCAAACTTACCACATTTCCTATTCATCGAGGCTCCCATGCCCTTTTTGCTTTTCCCCATGAATCTTGTTTTCTATACTATTTCTTGCCCCATCAAACACTATTTCCTAGCAGAGTGACTATGCAGGGTTTTCTACACATGTCGGCCCCGGATATTGCAGAGAAAATGCATCAGGAAACAGCTTTTATTAGATCAACTTCTGTTGGTAAGAGAGATGAGCTTTCGAATTTATCCAGGACTCTTTTCAGGCCTGGTGTCAAAGCTAAATACAAAGTTTGTTTAGCATAAGTAGTTAACGTATAGTCCAAGAGACCATACAAGATTAAATGACCAGTCACAGGGGAAAAGAAAAGGAGTGGGGAGGAGAAGGTGGGAGAATGGGGTGTTTTTAGTGAGTCATACACTGTTATAATAAACCATAAAGCCTGAGTCTCTATTCAGTCTATGACTTTTAGTGTCTAGCAAAGTTATGAATTTAAGCTTCCTTTGAGGGTGAGGACTGATAGGTCAGATATGAAGAGATCACGTTATGAAAAGCCTGGGATGTACATCTTAACACGTACAAAACCATTTTCACCAAACAAGGTGCCAGGGAGAAGACTGAATCATGGAACAGACCACTCAAATACCCCGAGAGAGAACCTATTTCATTAGAGAAATGAAACCTGCTCTGACCAAAGTCCTCAATTATCACATTCCACCCCACACTGGAACCCATATAAGATATCTTCAAACAACTTTCACCTATACACAATAGGCTACATCTACATTGGCAAGATTTTGCGCAAATACTTTTAACACAAGAGTTTTTGCGTTAAAGTATTTGTGCAAGAGAGCATCTACACTGGCATGTGCTTTTGCGCAAGAGATGTGCTTCTGCGCAAGAAAGAACACTTGCACAAGAGGGCTTTTTCCTGAGCGGGAGCATCATAGTTCTTGCACAAGAAGCACTGGTTTCTTACATTAGAATGTCTGTTCTTGCGCAAGAACTCCCCACCAGTGTAGACTGGTAGCAAGTTTTTGTGTAAAAGCGGCCGCTTTTGCGCAAAATCTTGCCAATGTAGACACAGCCAATGGAGAACTGATCCTGAAAGAAATATTTCCCGAACTTCCTCTTCTGTCCTTCATGCAACACTGCAAGCTATCTTAGCTCAGCATCAAAAACAAGCTCCCCACAGACTAGGACACACCAGCAGCACCAGATCCTACCAGAACAACAGATGCAACCTCTGCAGACATATCTCCACTTCTATTGTGATCAACACACTCCACAACACACACTTCAAGATCCCGTACTTCAGGCAGTGCACTAAATGCTCCAACAACTTTGTGGGTGAAACCAGACAATCACTGCACTCACACAAGAACATGATAACAGACAACGTCATCTCACCTGTGGGCAAACATTTTCCACCAAGCGATTTCTCTGTACCTGACCTCCCATTCTTTATCCCCAAAGCCTGGGAGCTTAACTTCATGATTTTGCTAGACGCTAAAATTCATGGATTGGATTTATGGCTTATTTCAACAATCTATAACCTATGAAGTGCACCCCTGCCTTGCCTGCCCTTCCCCCTATGGCTGGATGAGTTAAACCCGGGGCTTTTCTCAGTTTCTTTCTGAGGACCTCCCACCATGCTATAAAAATTCCATGGCTCACATGCCATAACTACTGTTCTTCTGCATATCCAGTAGCTTAAAAATCAGAGTCAGCATTAGGGGATGGTATGCAGGGCGATTGCCCAAGGCCCCACACTACAGGGAACCCCGCAAAGCTAAGTTGCTCGGCTTTTGGCTTCAGCTGTGCAGGACTCAGGCTTCTGCTACAGTGACTCTAACTATGGCTCTTCTGCCTGGTTTACTTTGGCTGACCCCTTGAAACCTATTCACAGCCTCCTGCAGGGCCTTGGATCCCTGGCTGAGAACTGCTGGGTTAAAAGGCCACTTCACTATAGATGGTCCTTCGAAATATGTGTTAGCTACTAATACAAAACACTCTGTTCCACTTTGCATTTTGCTGTGACACTCTGAGCACGTGTCTCAGACCTGAAGGAGAACTCCGTGAATCTGGAACGCTTGTTTCTCTCACTAACAGAAGTGGACCCAGTAAAATATATTACCTGATCCACCTTGCAGCTGAGTGACTGGCATTTTCACTGTTTCATGTTGCCCTGCCCTTTGCATCACCTGTTACAAAGACAGGTCTGACCTTAAATGTAGTTTTTCCTAATTTGGTATTATTTAAGCCAGCAACCCCCTGGACCTACTAAGCAAACACACCCATCTCTGGATAATCTTATCTAGGGTTGCCAGATGGTTTCAACAAAAATACTGGACACACTTGACATTATATCACGATCTACATTACACCCTATTTAGAAAATACCGGACATTTCTATTTTCTCAATTTGTTTCCTGAACAGAAAGCTCAAATACTGGACTGTCCGGTTCAAAACTGGACACCTGGTAACCCTAATCTTGTCCTCCCTCTTGTTCCTTGTCTGGTCAGTCATTTGTCACCTTTAATCTAAATCCGGGATTGCAAGCTTGCTGGGGCCAGGATAGACTGTTATATATGTCTGTATAGTGCCGAATACAACCAGGCCCTGATTCTTGAGTGGAGCCCTTAGGCTCTACAGTAAAGCTAGCAATTTAAAATCCCAATCTCCAGCAATTTCCAACGTTCCTCTCCCTTGCTAATACTAAGATCATGATCTTCTTCTTCTTCTTCATCATCATCATCATAATTAGGCAACTACACTCTTGTTAGTCTCCCACCCTTTGGTAAGATCATGGCTGTACATGGATGAAATATCCTAATATTTGGACAATTGTGCTTAATTTTGTGAGTTTATATTTTGTCCATTAGGTTTTCTGAAATCTAGGTCTGTGGGGGTGGGTCATTTATACAACACGCTGGGACAAAGCCCTCAGCACGTATCATGTCAACATTAAAAAAAACCCACTGTAATATTTCACCCCTAAGTTTGTGCTGGCAATATAGTCAACATACTTCTGCTCCAAATCACTGAGTTTAGAAACAAACTTGAGTCAGCAGGGCTGGAAAGGTTAAACTCGTGATAGTCTATGGGCCAGATTTCTTGGGTCAGCAGACTGACACAAAGGAGTCATAAAGCAGGCACATCTGTCTTGGTAAGGACTTTCCCAAATAGGGGGAGATCCCCAACTACCACTTCCATCATCTCAGAGAGCATGTCTAAACTACATCCCTCTTTCGAAAGAGGGATGTAAATTAGACATATTGAAATTGCAAATGAAGCCGAGAGTTGAATTTCCTGTGCTTCTGTTGCATAATGGCGGCTGCAAGTTCTTTCGAAAACGGGTATTTCGAAAGTGAAACCACCGTCTACACACGGTTCTTTAGAAAAAAACCCTTTTTCGAAAAATCTTGTATTCCTCAAAAAATGAGGTTTACAGGATCTTTGAAAAAGGGTTTTTTTTCCTGAAAGAACCACGTCTAGATCGCAGTTTCACTTTTGAAATACCCGTTTTCGAAAGAACATGCAGCTGCCATTATGCAATTAAAGCACGAGAAATTCAAATCCTGGCTTAATTTGCAATTTTGATATGTCTAATTTACATCCCTCTTTCGAAAGAGGGATATAGTCTAGACATAGCCTCAGAGGACACAACTTAATGGGCAGGGCTAGGAAAAAAGAACCCAGCTGGAGTCCAGTAATCCCCCCCTGTATGGCCCCTAGGGACCACAAGATGTTGGCATAGTTTAGAGCAGTCTGAGAATTCTATAAATCACACTAGAGGCTGGGTCAGTGGAAAATGTTCTCCAGATTTGTGGAGATACAACCAGGTTTTTTATGACCATAGGTGGTGGGAATTGAAGGCCAGGGTAGTCTATACCTTTCCTAACCCAGGTTTTGGTCCCACTCATGCTTCACAGGGATGGCCTGCCCTCACTCTGCTTCTCTTCTGAAGACAGCAAGGGATCAGCTATAGCTGGCGGTCTGGAGCTCAGGTCTATGACCAGGGCCTAGTGTTGCTGGAGGGGTCTGGAGCCAGTACCCGGGCTGGCCCTGAGGTTAGGCCAGCTGGTGCAGGCTGGCTGGGATCATGGGAATAAGACGGGGTATCCAGTGGGAGGACAGCGGTGCCTTGATTGGAAGGGGATGGGTCAGGAGGCTAGCCTCTCCAAAGGGGGGAGTTCACCCCACACCTATCTTTGGGTACGTCTAGACTACATGGCTCCGCCGACGGAGCCATGTAGATTAGTTTACTCGACAAAGGGAAATGAAGCGGCAATTTAAATAATCGCCGCTTCATTTAAATAAAAATGGCCGCCGCGCTGTGCCGATCAGCTGTTTGTCAGCACAGGGTGGCAGTCTAGACAGGGATCTGCCGATCCCAGAACCCTTTGTTGGCAGATCCTTTATTTAAATCGCCACTTCATTTCCCTTTGTCTTCCTGCCTCATCTACGTGGCTCCGTCGCGGAGCCATGTAGTCTAGACGTACCCTTTATGACTCACCCTGAGCACAGTAGCAAATGTAGGTTTAAATCTACAGGGGAGGGTTAACTAACTACCTCCCATAGTGGCTGCAGTAACAGACTATCCACACAGCTGAGAAAGGAAACACCGGGGAGCGGGATTATAAAAGAAAGAACAGCCATGCCTGAAGAGGAAGACAGCGTGAGTAGTGAAATTCAGAGCCGCACCATGCTGTTTGATCTGTTGAGGGGAAAACGTTGTTGCACTCTATTGCATTTTGATGGGCAAAGAGGAAGCCCTTGCCACCACAGTCACTATTTTTAAATATTAAAAAAAAAAAGAAAAAAAAGGAGAGTGGCATAGACTGACTAATTCTGCACAGCTATTGTTAGTTTCCAATTCACACTTTCATCATGAGACTAGTAATATTTGGGTTTATTCTTTAAATTCCAGTTGCTAAACTAAACACTTGCAGAAGAAACTCAGCTTGGATTTAAAAGGAAAGCTATCTATGTTCAGAATCCACCTAGTTGCATGGAAAAGTTTTAAAATAAGACCTGTGTACTAAATACTTAAGAAACCCTTCATGATTCTTAAGCCAATCTCCTGATTTTCTGGGGCTGCCTTCTGATTTTTGAATGTGTGTGGTTGGTCACAGTGGGATAAGAATGGGAGGAGAGGACAAAATCAGGGTGTCAAGTCTCTAGATAACTGTGGGCTGCCAGAGAATGTCACTTTAGTAATAAATTACTACTCTAGCCCAGTGTTTCTTAACCAGTGGTACAAGTACCCTCAGGGGTACTCAAGAGAAGCCTGGGGGGTATGTCAATTTGGAGAAAACTGAATTTTTGTTTTAAGTTTTTAGCACTTTTATTATTTTTGTACTTTTTACACCTCAAAATTTCATCGCCCACCCGGCTACGATTAAGTTGTTTAAACAAGTGTGTTGCAATGGTAGAAAATTTTTGTGTGTGTCTGAAAACTGTAGGTACTTTTTAAAAAAAGAGGTACTTTATGAGAAACACTGCTCTAGCTGCTTGTAAAGAGAAATGCACTGCAATCTGTTCTCAGAACTATTCCTGCACTCTCACGACAGCGACAGAACCTATCTTCTTGCATTCAGTCATGATTTTATGATTTCATCAGTTTCAAAATCTTGGCACTAGAGTTTAAAGCAAATCCTACAGCCAGTCAAGAGCCAAGCAGTATTTTTTATTCCATGCACTATTAATTATCATCAGCTACCACTCACTAGAATTACCAATGCTTTTGTTCTCGCACGGGTGTGTTTTTTTTTCCAATGAAGAAATATGTTTCCGACTGTAAAGGGATTATTATCCTTAAGAGAGATTGCAAGCACCCCCAACAGATGCAATATGCTCTAATAACATAGTGCTGACCATTGTTTGTGGTCTTAGTACTTGTCCAACTAGATTTTACAGACAAGTTCTACTTTGCAGACTTTTCTCAAAAGAGCCTGTAGAGTACTGCATTAGCACATGTGGGCAGACGCATGGCTGACCACATTTAAATATAAAGTGATAAAAACAAAACACAAATCACTTAAATAGAATTAATCACTTGCCTTGCTTTCTCAGATCAATCTTATTTCTGTCCTTCTTTCTGGAGGAACACCACGGTACTGTGAAGCTGTCTGCACCGGCTCTGGTGAGAAGATCGTTTAGAAGAATCAGGAAGTTACCATCAAGAGCAAATTATGCAATCAGAGCTTCTAAGGAGTTACAAAAACGCAAACTTTAACAGGAAACAAGTTACTAACATAGATAGGGTCAAGCACCTTGCGTTCATGCCACTTTTCACCCACATTTTGGAAGTGTTAGTGCTTCTGATGGTGAAAGAGAACAGCTTGATAAGGTTGGTGGGTTCTGCTACCAAGGTGCTTTCTTTTCTTCTGGAGTGGTAAGCTGAGTGAGAAGTCCTGGAACAACCTGAGCACTGGGGTGCACACTTGTGTCAGTCCCATGCCTTGCACAGCCACCTTACCAGCATTATAACTAACAAACTCTGCCAGGTGTGCGAATGACGTGGTGTGACACAAATGAGTCCAACAGGAAAAACCATACTCAGCAAGGTTTCAGATCATAAGGGGACTTTGAAAGGTGATCTTTTCCCTCAACCCACAATGTTGATGTTTTGCATCTATTTTTGTAGCATTTCCCAGGACATTTTGAACAAACTAAAGCCTGAAAAGAAAGGCCTTACCCATATGATATGCCCTGGTGTCTCCTGTATGGATGTTCCTGGCCATTCCTCATACTGCTGGGAAATATCACTGGAGCAGAAGGAAATTTCTACCGCAGCTGGCCTCCCCTGTGCCTGAGGTGTGGGACAGCGCTCCCTGAATCCAGCCTTCATTTAGCCTGTTTTACCTGTACTGGCAGGGGGGCAGTGAAGGATGTAGCAGCGGGAGCAACACTCTTTTATGGGACTTGAGATAATGAGGCAAGTCTGGCTTCTAGAGTTGGTTGGGTAGTAGGTGTGAGGCAGAGATTGTCCTGCCTACTCTTTTGGCTGCCACGGGTGGAACATCGCAGCCTAGATGAGAGAAGCAGGCCTCATGAAAGGAAGGATGATTTGGGGGTTAATACACTAGAGTGGGTCTCAGGTGAGCTGCGCCCAATTCTTGGCTCTGCCGAAGACTCACTGTGTGCCCATATCACTTTATCTCTCTGTGCCTCAGCCCCTCAGCTGCAGAATGAGGATAAATCCTCCCGATTTCCTTGGGTATTATAAAGGTCAATGCACGAATGTCTGTAAGACACTCAGGTACCACAATGATGGGGTCACAGGCGCTCCTAGCCAGACAGAAGAGGTTTAGCAGCAGGAGGGAAAGGCAATGAAGGACCAAAAACAGCAGTGATGGAGCTAAGAGCAAACCTTGGTGCTTTTTCTAAAAGATCTGCTCTGGGAGTTATTCTAGGGAAATTTTATGGGCCATGATGGAAGCCAGACTCACCATGGTCCCTTCTGTCTTTCTTGACTCTCTTTCTTGGAGGAACACCAAGGTGCCGTGTAGCTGGCTACACTGGCTGTGGCTAAAGCATCGTGGATAAGAAACCAGCCCTAAGAGCTTACTTTCAAGAGTGCATTATGCAATTAGACACGCTAAGGAGTTTAAAAAAATGCAAACTGAACAGGCAATATGAGTTACAATATAGATAGGCACAAACACTTTGATTCTGCTGCATTGACTCAGGCTAAACAGCACCTTGCTCCTTCTTAGAACCATTGACTATAAAAGGAATTATTGGGCTCTTGGTAATTTGAAGAACAACTTAGTCATTTAAATGCCTAAATATGGATTTAGGAGCCTAATTTGGGTGCCTGTATTTGGAAGATCTCAGGCTTTAGTATTACCACAACAGAGGATACTGATTGAAACAACTGCAGCAGGAAATATCCCAACTGTCTACCTGAAAGTATATCACTTTTCCAAATATGCTTGTAGCAGAGTGACCGAAAACAGCTACAGGCAGCTGAGGAAGTCAGACTCACAGTGGTCCCTTGTGGCCTTACACTCTGTGACAGTCACTTAGCACCTCTGTTCTCTGTTCTTCCTCTGCAAGTTGGGGATACCAACACTGCCCTGCCTCAGAGAGGTGTTCCCCACTATGGCGGGGTGTCTGAGCACTGGGGCTGCCACGTGCCTCCTATTCTCTGCTTGCAATAGTGTACTGGGCTGCCATACTTTGGTCTGGTTTTGGTGATGGGGGTCAGCCCTGGGAGGTGCTGGTGTCCTGTGTACGCTTGTTAAATGTAGTTTAATCAACTAATTGACTAGTTGATGGATTTTCTATAGACTAATAGATTAGTCGATAAGCGAGGGAACTGCAGTGGGGGAAGCTTTCACCCCTGAAGCTAACACCATTGTGACTCTGCCTTTTAAACACATTTAAAGCCTGTTGGCTCTTAATGCATTTAAAAGGCTGGTGTGCAATGAGAAGGGGCTGGCAATCATCTGTCCAGGGTCGCTTCGCTTCTGATTTTTAAATGTATTAAGAGCCAGCAGGCACTTATTATATTTAAAAAGCAGAGGTGCAGCCCCCGGTCCCTACTACTCCCCCTGCCTCCCCTGCCACCGGTGGAAATGGTGCTGGGAGGGGAACCGGCTTTTAAGCTGGTCTCCTCCAGCACTAGCTGCTGCTCCCCCTCTGATAAAGGCAGCAAACAGGGGAAGTGCCTAGTCGAGGGAATAGTTGACTATCCAATAAGCAAAGGCAAAAGCTTATTGGAAAGTCAACTGGTCGCCTACATCGCTAGTCCTGTGATATCCAGAAGATCAGTCCAGAGATCATTTGGGGGCCTGTAATGGGGTATACCTACCCCGCACTGAAAGGCAGAAAGTTGCCCGGGCCTAGCTGGCTGAAAAGGCCCCACTGCCAGAGCCCTGCTGGGCATGCTCCCAGTGGATGCAGGGTATAGAAGCTCAGGGAGCCATTCAGTTGGGGCTGACTGCCAGAGGGGAAGGAACTCGAGCCAGGGCTTCCGAGTCATCCCTCCAGCAGCTGCAGCCGTGCGAGGAGCAGCGCCCGCAGCCGCAGCCGTCCGAGGAGCAGGGTCCGCAGCCGCAGCCGTCCGAGGAGCAGCGCCCGCAGCCGCAGCCGTCCGAGGAGCAGCGCCCGCAGCCGTCCGAGGAGCAGGGCCCGCAGCCACAGCCGTCCGAGGAGCAGGGCCGCAGCCGCAGCCGTCCGAGGAGCAGCGCCCGCAGCCGCAGCCGTCCGAGGAGCAGCGCCCGCAGCCGCAGCCGTCCGAGGAGCAGGGCCGCAGCCACAGCCGTCCGAGGAGCAGGGCCGCAGCCGCAGCCGTCCGAGGAGCAGGGCCCGCAGCCGCAGCCATCTGAGGAGCAGGGCCCGCAGCCGCAGCCGTCCGAGGAGCAGCGCCCGCAGCCGCAGCCGTCCGAGGAGCAGCGCCCACAGCCGCAGCCGTCCGAGGAGCAGGGCCCGCAGCCGCAGCCGTCCGAGGAGCAGCGCCCGCAGCCGCAGCCGTCCGAGGAGCAGGGCCCGCAGCCGCAGCCGTCCGAGGAGCAGCACCTGCAGCCGCAGCCGTCTGAGGAGCAGCGCCCGCAGCCGTCCGAGGAGCAGAGCCCGCAGCCGCAGCCATCTGAGGAGCAGGGCCCGCAGCCGCAGACGTCCGAGGAGCAGTGCCCGCAGCCGCAGCCGTCCGAGGAGCAGCGCCCGCAGCCGTCCGAGGAGCAGCGCCCGCAGCCGTCCGAGGAGCAGCGCCCGCAGCTGCAGGCGTCCGAGGAGCAGGGCCCACAGCCGCAGCCGTCCGAGGAGCAGCACCCGCAGCCGCAGCCGTCCGAGGAGCAGCACCCGCAGCCGCAGCCGTCCGAGGAGCAGCACCCGCAGCCGCAGCCGTCCGAGGAGCAGCACCCGCAGCCGCAGCCGTGCGAGGAGCAGGGCCCGCAGCCGCAGCCGTCCGAGGAGCAGCGCCCGCAGCCGCAGCCGTCCGAGGAGCAGCGCCCGCAGCCGTGCGAGGAGCAGGGTCCGCAGCCGCAGCCGTCCGAGGAGCAGCGCCCGCAGCCGCAGCCGTCCGAGGAGCAGCGCCCGCAGCCGCAGCCGTCCGAGGAGCAGCGCCCGCAGCCGTCCGAGGAGCAGCGCCCGCAGCCGTCCGAGGAGCAGCGCCCGCAGCTGCAGGCGTCCGAGGAGCAGGGCCCACAGCCGCAGCCGTCCGAGGAGCAGCACCCGCAGCCGCAGCCGTCCGAGGAGCAGCACCCGCAGCCGCAGCCGTCCGAGGAGCAGCACCCGCAGCCGCAGCCGTCCGAGGAGCAGCACCCGCAGCCGCAGCCGTGCGAGGAGCAGGGCCCGCAGCCGCAGCCGTCCGAGGAGCAGCGCCCGCAGCCGCAGCCGTCCGAGGAGCAGCGCCCGCAGCCGTCCGAGGAGCAGGGTCTGCAGCCGCAGCCGTCCGAGGAGCAGGGTCCGCAGCCGCAGCCGTCCGAGGAGCAGCGCCCGCAGCCGTGCGAGGAGCAGGGTCCGCAGCCGCAGCCGTCCGAGGAGCAGCGCCCGCAGCCGCAGCCGTCCGAGGAGCAGCGCCCGCAGCCGCAGCCGTCCGAGGAGCAGCGCCCGCAGCCGTCCGAGGAGCAGGGTCCGCAGCCGCAGCCGTCCGAGGAGCAGGGTCCGCAGCCGCAGCCGTCCGAGGAGCAGCGCCCGCAGCCGTGCGAGGAGCAGGGTCCGCAGCCGCAGCCGTCCGAGGAGCAGCGCCCGCAGCCGCAGCCGTCCGAGGAGCAGGGTCCGCAGCCGTCCGAGGAGCAGGGCCCGCAGCCGCTGCCGTCCGAGGAGCAGGGCCCACAGCCCCAACGACAGCCCCACTAAAGGAAACCGCCTACAAGAGCTCAATGGACCGATCAACCCACAGAGAGCAGTGGGAAGTAGCCCAGGGCGGAGGATTAGCCTCTGGGGAACTCTGTGTGTATCGGCAGAGGTTCCCATCGAGCAGGCAGTAGCACTTGCCTCTGCCTACAGGGGCCTGGGCTGGAACCCAGTGGAGCGGGAGGGCCCAGGTGCCCCTCCCTCTCCCACGCCCCTAGCCTTGGGAGGGCTTATCAGGGGGCTAGGTCTCAAAGCTGTAAATAACCTAATCGAGGGACCTGTGCTTTTGACTGGGCCATAGGGCCGTAAATACCCTAATAAAGGGACCTGTACTTTTGACTAGGCCATAGCGCTGTAAATACTCTAGGAAAGGGACCTGTACTTTTGCTGGGCATAAGGCCATAAGTACCCTGATAGAGGGACATGAACTTGACTAGGCCTTAGAGCCGTATATGCCCTGTGAGAAGGGCACTGGTTAAACTGAAAAGGGGGGAGTTTCCACAGACATTGGGGGACTTCTCATACCATTGAGGGGGCATACCCCTCAACAACTTGGGGGAGAATGTAGGCAGTTGTGCCCATATCTCGTCCCTGCAGGTAGGGATGTGAAGGAGGACAATTAGTGATAGTGAAAAGTCTAAAAGGGGGTATCCCTGAGACAGACCCAACCATGGATCTGGGGAAGCTCCTAGATGGCCTGGTGGAGAACTAACGGCAACAGGCGGCCCAAGCCCGGGAGCAGCTACGGAGTTTTTTCGAAAAAAAGGCAGTCTAGATGTGGAGCTGTCGAAAATAAAGCCTTTTAAATTAATACAGGATCTGTTGAAAAAGAGTTTATTTTCAACAGATCCGCATCTAGACTGCCGTTTTTTTTTTTAATCAGTTTTTAAAAAAGCGACGGCCATGTTTATGCTAATGTAACACGGGATATTTAAATCCCTGCTTCATTAGCAATTTCGATGTGCCTAATCTACATCTCTCTGTTGACAGAGGGATGCAGTCTAGACGTAGCCACAGAGACAAAGCCAGAGGTTGCTATTAGAGGTTAGTGGGGATAAAACCCTTACCAGGAGTCCATGTGGTATTAGCTCAGTACCTTTCTGGTGCAGAAATTCTGTGGAAGTTTTGGTATTTACCTATTCTGGTCAGCTGGAAATGCCACAATAACAGCTTTTCTTGTGGGGCTGTATTTTGGTGTTTCTACTTCCAGTTGTGGCTAAAACCAAGAAGTTCAGAGAAATGCAAAAATACGCAAAATGGTTTTGGGGCGAGTTTTTTTTTATTCAGTTTTTATTTTAGTCTTAAGAAGAGACTCAGGCTTGGAATGCATTTTATGAGGAGTTGGTTCTTATTTTAGTGTGTTATTTTAAATGGTCCAGTACATGGTAACAGTCTTGCCCAATGTTAATCTTTTGGTGCATTGAGAGTCTTTTACACTTATATCTGCAGAAGGACATCAGAATTGCCTCAATTCCTAGGGTTTTTTCCCCCATCTGGCAGATACACACTTAAGTACCCCACTGTCTGCCTCTACCCTCGATGACCTGATCAGATCAATGGTACATCTTTGCAGGTTGCAGTCAGTCATTCTGAAAACAGTCTGTGGTTCATGCAAATTTTTCTTAGAAAATCGATGATTTTGAAAAGAATGTCCCTGAAGAGTTATTAAGAAATAAATAATGTATAAATAATATCTTCCCAGAAAAGAAATGCTAAAGGACAGAACTTAAGCCAAATTCTGCTCCAGATTTACCATGGTGCAAAGAAGAAAGGACTTTGGCTCCTTTGTTGGTGTATCTTGAATATGACTCACAAAAATACAGTCCCTGCACAAACATGTCTGAGAACTTGAGAATGAGAAAACCAAGAGACCTGTCGCCTCACCAAAAGTTTTACTGCTCTTAAGAGATGAGTCTGACTCATTCAAAAATTAAATTCAGGCTGATTGCCCAAATTCCTTTTCATCATTTGGGAGGACATCTAACAAAAGTTTTGTAGCAGACCAGTCTGCAGCAGGCAACAAGAGCTAACTTATGTCATGGAGACACTGGAAGCTGTTTGGGGTGGGGAATTTCTTCTGTGTTTGCACAGCTCCTAGCACAAGGAAACTGGTACTGTCGGGTATGCAGTGCCATTACGATATTTATTGGTGGTACACTGTACTGGAAAGAAACATTTTCAGAATCACAGGGCTCTCCTGGGAACCACAGCAGCGAAAGGAGCAGACTGTGGGTCCACTCCACACCAGCAGCTCCTCCAGTGCAGCTGTACCGCCCCTTGCCTACGATTGCATCTCCTGTCTGGGGTCTGTACAGTCCTGCTGGAGAACAGGGCTGGAGCTGGGATTGTAGTGGTACAGCCATGCCAGAAGAGCTGCCAGGATGAGGAGGCGCCACATTTAGCTCCTTTTGTCACTGCAGTTCCCGAGAGAGCCCTGAGGTTCAGAAGTTGGTATCTGTTGAAATTGGTATCCAGTGCATCCAGAGGACAGAGCCCCCCAGGTGACATGAGATGGGAAGGGACCAGGAAGAGTGCTGGGGGTCTGGACGGGGGAGTGAGGCGGGAGGAGTCACATGGGGAGATCATGTGCCCTCCTTTTAGCTAGTACCCCTCTTTGTGTCCTTCCTATGAGTCATCTATACGTACTGGTAAAAATTAAAATTGATTTGCATCACAGCGTGTGTCTGTGCGCTGCTTTGAACTTGCAAAGGACTTTCCCAGGCAGAAACAGGTTTGGTTCCTTTTTTTAAATAAATAAATAAATAAATAAAACCCCCAAAATCGACCTCCCCCTCTGTCCCTGTCCCTTACAAGGCAAAAGTAGAACCCAAGGACAAAAAGTTACAGTTTCAAGAGCTTGCCTGTCTGCAGGGAAGGACAGGAAATGTGGTGTGTGACAGAGACTTTAATTTTTGTCACAAGACAGTATCTAAACGGTGAAGACAATAAGTATTGCTGGAAGGATTGTGAGCCAAACCCCTAACTGGTCCAGCACCCTTGGGACCTGATCAGTCCTGAATGAGGCATTTGCAGAACCAGGGGAGGTCCCCTGTCATTGGCTTCCCTACCCCGTCTCTCCCTACTGCAAGCTGCTTTTGGCCTGCACCTGACCCTGCTGCTCCCAGGCTCAGGCTCTGGCCTTGCTGTTGCTGGGCTCTGGCACCAGCCCTCCTGGTGCCAGCCCGGCTGGGGCTCCCTGAACCGGGAGTTCCCCACAACACTGTTGGAACTGGTGCATCTGCAGGGGCCAAGGCCGGAGATCGTCACTACACCACTGGCTGCCTCCAGTGCCAGACCTCTCAGCTGCTGGGGCTGGAGCTCCCTGCTGTACCACCAAACCCTGCCCATTGTCACACAGCCCTCCCTTCCCCCTGCCATGTTCCCGGCCTTGCTGCCAGACCTCCCTACCCCTGGGCTCTGTGGTGCAACAACATTTGTGGTCCAGCCAGAGCAGCGAGCCCGTTTACGGAGGTACACCCTGTAGACAGTTTATCCGGCATTTCTTGGGAGGGCTTCAACTTGTACAGACGCACATTCTACCCTGTCTGTAAGCAGACTGATGTCTGCTGCTTTATTTCTTTACATTATAAGCCCGGGTTGAACCCACCATGTTTTCCCTGGAAGACTCTGCAGCGCTGGAGAACAAATCATACTAAAATATCACAAACACCAGCCAAAGGAAACTTGAGCAGTTGAGGGGGAAGAGACTTTTCACCCACCCAAAACTCTTTGTTTTTGTTATGTGTCAGTTTAGTTCCAGCCACCTATAAGCCACTGAAAGAAAAGATGTATCACTTAAGGATTCAGAATGCCCCTCCGCCACTTCTAATCAAAGGCCCCTTCTAATCAAATCTCAAGTAGGGTTGCCAGATGGTTTCAACAAAAATACCAGACACACGTGACATTACATCACAATCTACTTTACATCTTATTTAGAAAATACCAGACATTTATATTTTCTCATTTAGATTTTTCTCAATTTGTTTCCCATTCAGAAAGCTCAAGTACTGGACTGTCCAGTTCAAAACCGGACACCTGGCAATCCTAAATCTCACAGGGAGACACCATTTTCTAAAGAGGGCACAGGAGAACAAACAGGTTAAATGCTCTATGTGAAGTCTATGGAATTGGACCCAGAGCACCTGTATCCTAGCCTGCTACTTGCAGTGCAGCTGCATCATTTTGAAATTGTAGCCCTGCTCTGTCTTCTCTATTGTAACATGGCTACGTAGAACAGGTAAAAAGGACCACTCGTTTTTATGTTGCATCCATTCCACAGAACATGGTCAGGCAGCCTTCTGCTACGACTGCATAGCTATGACTCTCAAGAGCTGATGGGCAATAAGCCAGCCAAGAGAGCCGTATTAGGTCCAGGCCTGGGAGAAACACTGGTACATATTGTTTTTGTTAAAAAAACAGCAGAATTTCTATTATTATCAGGTGAAGTGTAAGTTTGTATTTTAAGAATGCGTGTAGCTCTCAAAATCTTGTGCCATGTTTGGGGGATCTGCAGTAACTGATTGAACAGTAGCTTCAGGGGGTAGCTGAGTTAGTCCGTACAGAAAAAACAACAAATGTTCTGGTAGCACTTTATAGACTAACAAAACATGTAGATGGTGTGCACCTTACTCGAGCTCTGGGCGCTTTTTGCTATCAGTGCACTTGGGAGAATACTTTTGGTTGAAAAGCAGGAAATGTTTTGCAGAATCCAAATAAAGTGGAAAATAATAGTTTGTAAATGGTTTGATCCACTTATTCATATGCACAGGACCATCCATTCAACAACAGTCTCAGGAAAAGGAAACAGGAAGCAAGAGGAGTGGGAGGAAATTAACAATTCAGAGCAGCAAAACAGAGGTTTGGATTTAAATACTGGGATGCTTTCTCCAAAGCAATGTATGTCATTTGACTTTGCAATGCAAATGACTTTGATCTTTTAGGTATTTGCAGCAAGGATGGGTTTGCGGAGCTTCTCTCATGTGCTCTGTAATTTTAGTCACTCAGAGTCCAGATAAATCCTCATTATTACCTCATCTTGAAAAGCCAAGTATTAGTGGCTCTCCATAGCAGTAATTGAAAAAGCAGACAAGGATCACATAGGCTGGAGACCTACTAGCCATCTCACCCCTAGAGACATCTTCTTTAGCTCTAAGCACGGGGAGTAGATCGGCAGGGCACTGTGGACAAGTGATTTTCAGTATACCATGATATTTTAAACAGGAAACAAGCCCTACCTAGCCTTAGAAGTCTGGCACTTTCATGAGTGTTACATTCATTACCGCAAAAGAAAAAAAAAAGAACTGAAGAACAAGTGTAATTTCCTGTGTAAGTGCAAATCACACTACTAAGTATTATATTATAAATGCAGCATCTTCTCCCTTGATTTATGATCTTTTTAATGGACTTCAGAAAAAAATCTGACTAGGGTATGTCTACACTACAGACCTTAGGCTATGTCCACACTGGAAGGTTTGGCAGCAAAAATGCCATCGACATGCACAAGTCAGCAAAAGTGAAAACCAGTCATACTGTTTTTTCTGCTTCCCATTGTTGACATTTCATGGACACATTGCTAACTCCCCTGTCAACAGATAGAGCAAAGCAATGTGGGTAAGCATCCCTCAGTGCAGTGTTGTGGGAAGCCGGAGCTGATCCTTGCACTTCTTGGGAGTCTCTCAGAGTTCTCCCACAGCATTCTCGGCTGCTGGGAACAGCATCATGAGTAGCTCTGTGAGCTCTCCATGCTGAGGAATGTTAAAGCAGCACTGCAATCTCTCTAGCCCTCTCCTTGCAGTAGCAGTCTGCCTGCTGCTGTGTTATTAGCAGGGCATAATGGGAACATTCCACTGATTTGCTCTTTTTGTTTGTTCCCCAAATGCAGCAGCTCACTCGGCTATCAGATACTTACCAGAGTTTTGAAAGGGGAGTGCGTGCATGCCTGTAGAGCAGCAGAGATCGCAAAACACTGAGCACAGCCATCAGGGCAGGCATTGTGGGATACTGGCAGAAGCCAGTTCTCTCCACAAAACAATTAGCAGAGTCCACACTGGCTCTCTGTTGACAATAAAGGGAAGGGAAAAGGCATAATTCTCTCATACGGCTGGAAATATTTTGTGGCCAAAGCTGGGTTGTTTTCCTGACAAAAGTTGAATTGCAGTGTAAATGCTGTCACTCTTTTGTTGCCAAAAGGCAGTTTTAGAACATAAGAACATAAGAATTTCCCCTTCAGCTGTTGTAGTGAAGCTGTAGCCTCTTTCTGTCAGGATCTTCATGAGGAAGCTTGTCAGATCTTGGCCATCCAAATCCAGTCACAAGATGGCATAGGGCAGAGCATAACCCTCATAGATGGGCACAGTATGGGTAACATCATCACCAGAGCCCATAACAATACCAGTGGTACGACCAGAGGCATACAGGGACAACACTGCCTGGAT
Organism: Pelodiscus sinensis; assembly: GCF_049634645.1. NCBI lineage: Eukaryota > Metazoa > Chordata > Testudines > Trionychidae > Pelodiscus > Pelodiscus sinensis. The sequence continues at coordinate 17,365,748 of NC_134714.1, read as the reverse complement.
ACTAACATACATGGCTGAGGTGCTGAAGGTCTCACACATGATCTGATTCATCTTCTCTGTTGACCTTGGGATTCAGGGGAGCTTCTGTCAGCAGAACAGGGTATTCCTGAGGTGTCGCACAAAGCCCATTGTAGAAAGTGTGATGCCAGATGTTTCTCTATGTCATTGCAGTTGGTGGCAATGCCATGTTCAATAGGGTATGTCAGAGTCAGGATACCTTTCTTCCTCTGGGCCTTATCACCTCCAAAATTGTCCTTCTGCCCCATCCCAACCGTGACATCCTGGTGCCTCGGGCCTCCAACAATGGAGGGGACTCACAGTTTGAGGTGTGTCATCTCCTGCAAAGCCAGTTTTGTGTGTGTGTGTGCGCACTTTTTGGTGACAAAATATGCCAGTGTAGACCAGGCTTTAGAGTAGCACAGCTGTACCACTGCAGATGTGCCACTGTAAGGCCTCCTTTTGAAGCTGCTCAATGCTGGCAGGAGAGAGCTCTCTGACTAAATCACCCCAAATGAGCGGCAGTTGCTATATGGGTGGGAGAGCATCTCCTCCCAACATAGTGTTTACCACACTGGCACTTTTGTTGGTGACACTTACGTTGGTCAGGGGACTGATTTTTTCCACACCGTGGGCTGACAAAAGTTTTGCCGACAGGGGTGCTAGTGCAGATGTAACTGCCACCAGGCAGATGTGAATCTGGGACCTCTAAAGCTTAGTATAAGAGACTCTTATGAGCTAAAAGCCAGCTGGCTCCCACCGCCCGTGCTATAGAGGTCTCTTGATCTCAGCTGTTGCTGTGGTCTAGGTGCCACCACATTGGTCAGTGAACCACACTAGCTAGGTGTGTGAGTTACATACTTCCCCTAAGTGAGGAAGCGTATCCCAGTCCCAAGCTTCAGAGACCCACTTGAGATCCTGGACGAGCCCCCACTTGTAACCACCACCAGGTGGATTTGAACCTCTGAAGTTTAGTATCAGAGCCTCTACTCTCTGAGCTAAAAGCCAGCTAGCTCTCAGCCCATGCGGTAGAGGTCTCTTGATCTCAGCTGGTGGTGTGGTCTAGGTGCCACCGCATTGGGCAGTGAACCACACTAGCTAGGCGTGTGGGTTACCCAGACATAACCTCAGTCTAGCTCAGATAGAGCAGTGGTGTCCAATCTTTTTAAACACAAGATCGCTTTTTGAATTTAAGTGCAATGTAAGGTCTACCTCAAACCCAAATACCTTTGCCCTGCCTCTTTCCATGCCCTTTCTGAGGCCCTGCTCCTGCTCACTCCATCCTCCCTTCCTTTCACCAAGCAGCGGCAGAGGGTTGGGGCATAGGCTCTAGTCTTGGGCTAAGGGATTTGGAGTGTGAGAGGGGCTCTGAGCTGAGCCTGGGGCATGGAGTTGAGGTGTAAGAGGGGGTTCAGGGTGAAGGCTTTGGGAGGGAGTTTGGGTTCAGGGGGCTCAGGCAACAGGTGGAGGAGGGGGTTCATGACTGGGGCAGGGGTTCAGAGCTGGTTCCAGCTGGACACTGCTTCCCTCAGGTGGCTCCTGGGTGGTGGTGTAGTGGGGCTAAGGCAAGCTCACCTCTGCCCTGGCCCTGCACCACTCAAAAGCAGCCAGAGAATCCCTCCATTCCAAGCCCTGTTGTGGAGATAGAATACAGGGTGGAAGAGGGGGCACCCTGACATCAACACCCCCTCCTCTCCCTTCTCTGCTCTGTACCGCAAGCAGGAGTCTCCTGCGGGGGGGGGGGGGGGGGGGAGGAGAGGGACGCTCCCAGGCAAAGGGCAGGAGATGTGCAGCAGTGCGGGGAGGGGCTGCTGTAGTGCTGGCACTTGACAGCCCAGCCTCTTTGCCAAACCAGTCAGGATCACCTGTCAGAGGTTCCAAGATCTACCACTAGAACCAGATCTACCAGTTGGTGACCACTGAAATAGAGCAGTGGAGAGGAGAGTGCTGGAAACTCTGCTCTTTGTTGTTACCACTTACTTAACATCAACCGCTATTTAACATCTCAGAGAAAGAATGTCTTTGTTAAAGATTTTAACATCCTTGAGCTTCCAGTTAAAGTGAGAAAGTTAACAGCATGCATTCCCTTGAGACCATTCACTATCCCTTCCCCAGACTAATCTTCTAATATTCTTGGTACTTCTAAAGAAAAAACAAGCAAAGATAAATATGTTAAAACAATCTCCCAGTTTTGTAAGGCCTTCCTTATCCATCAAAAAGGATGAGGACACAAGTTGGATTTTTTTCAAAAGTATCCTTTGCAGCCCTCTTTACAAATGCTGTCATTTGAGCCCATGAATAATTTTCTCATGGTATGATTAGCAACGCTGGCCTTGTCAGAAATCTGGAATTATTAATTACCTCCACATATTCACCACAGTTCTTTTAAACAATGCTGTCATGCACGTTACATTTTCAGTTTCCAACAGTGCTATTGTGACCTGCTAGAGATATATTTCTGAAGACACTGGAAAGAACTTTTTTAACCAAAAAGATTCTTTTTTCTTGTATTAAAAATAGCTGTTTCATTCCACGTTCTACTGACACAAACAATTCTATTAGTTCTGAGAATAAACCCATGATAGGTTATAAAGTGTTGCTTTACATGGTGCAATTTAAAACACAAAGGTGGAGACTAGACCAGGAGATAGACAGGGGAGTGCATCTCTATTGATTCTCTTGGACCACTCAATGGCTTTCAATACCATCAACCACAGTATCTTTCTGGAGTTTTTAGCAGAGCTGGGTATCAGACGCATTGTTTTGTGGTGGTTTCAGTCTTACCTGTTGGGATGCTTTTAGAAGGTAGAGCTGGGGGCTGCTGCTCGACCCTGTGGCGATTGTGGTACAGGGTCCCGCAAGGTTCCGTCTTGTCCCCTATGCTGTTCAACATATACATGAAACCACTGGAGAGGTAGATTTAAATATTCCGCGCTTGATTTGCATCTTCCCGGCTGGGTGCCATTTTTATTTATTTATTCATTTATTGAATAACTGCCCGCTTCTACACGTGGCAGTGAAATGGGCATTTGAAATAAAGCCCTATTTTGAACTACCTGTTATTCCTCCTGCAATGAGGTTTAACAGATAGTTCGAAATAGGGCTTTATTTCGAACACCCGTTTCACTGCCACTTATAGACACGGGCAGTTATTCCAGGCTTGTAAATTTCAAAAAATGGCACCCGGCCAGGAAGATGCAAATCAAGCATGGGATATTTAAATCCCGGGCTTGATTTGCAATTCCAAATGCCTACATTTGCAGCCCTATTCTGAAATAGGCTGCAAGTGTAGACATACCTTAAGTGTCATATTCCAGGTTTCGCAGCTATACAGCATTACTGGGAGGATACTGGTATTAAAGCACATGTCAGGATATTTTTAAAAACACTATTTTTGTCTGAGAAAAGTGTCTGGAACCTCAGCCATGGAAACTTCAGCTAATCCTTCTGCGCTGAGTTCTTAGACAGAGTGTGCCACCTAGATGGATTCCCTGAAAACATCCCTAGTAAAAAGAGAAGACAGAAAACCAGACCAGGTGCCAGCTCATGCCAAGGCCACAGGCATCAGCTAAGGATGGACAGACTCACAGCCGGAAGTCAGACTAGTTCACCCATGCGTTAGCACAGATCTAAGTCATTGTTAAATGTCTATGAATGTATTTGGCTTTTAAACTCCATGAAAACTAATGGGAAGCTGCATGCATTGTTTCCATTTATCTGTATCTTAGAACTGTGCTTCTCATCCAGGTGTACATGTGTTCCCGCGGGTACTCAGAGGTCTTCCAGGGGTACACAATTAATCTAGAATGGTGTTTCTTAGCCTGAGGTTGCAACTCCTGGTGGGGACACAGGACAGGTGTAGAGAGTTTGCAAGCACAGGGCTGGCAAACGACTAAAGAACAATAAGAGCCCTGGAAATGATACGATCATAGGAGAGATGATCAAATATGGCAGAGAAAGTATGATTCAGGAAATACACCGACTATGTAATATGGCATAGAAAGAAGGAAAGGCACCTAAGGAATGGACAAGATCTGTGCTAGTGACAATACACAGGAAAGGAAGCGTGTTGGAGTGCAAGAACTACAGAACAATTGCCTTAACGAGTCATCTAGGCAAGGTGCTGATGATGATACTGATGGAGAGATTGAGATCACAGATAGAAGAACATCTAGCAGATGAGCAAGCGGGATTCAGGAAAGATAAAAGTACCTTATAGCGGATATTGGCACTAAGATTTATAGCGGAGAAAGCTCGGCGAAAGAACAAGAACATCTACAATTGCTTCATCGATTTTCAGAAGGCATTTGACAGTATAGATCAGAAAGTGACTTGGGCGGTTCTGGAGTCGTACGGAGTGGATAGCAGACTGATATGGTTGTTGAAGGATATCAACGATAATGTGGAGGCAGCGGTAAGAATGTGCAGAGAGTTGAGAAGTTTGCTTAGAACGAGTAGATGTATGAGACAAGGAGATCCGATATCACTGAGTATCTTCATTATGCACATAGAGAGAGCGATGGACAAGTTCAAGGAAGAGGGAGAAGTGATATCGGTGCACGGAATGAGAACTAACCACTTGAGGTTCGCGGATGATATAGTTATAATCGAGGAAGATGAAGAGAAGCTAGTGAGAATAGTGCAGGTGCTAAATGAGGAAGGGAAGCGGTATAGACTAATTATGAATATCGATAAAACAAAGACAATGGTATTTAGAGATAAGGAAATAGAAAGGAAGATCAGTGTAGATGGGATCAAACTAGAGAACGTAGAGAAGTTCACGTATTTGGGGAGCAACATGATGTATGATCTAGACTGTAAAAAGGAAATAGCGACTAGTATAGTGAAAGCAAGAGTGAGTTTGAAGGCAATGGATAAGATCTGGAAAAGTAAAGCAATTAGCTTAGGAACGAAGATGAGCATCTTGAAAACGTGTGTATTTAGCAGTATGTCGTGTTGTACGAATGAGAGACATGGGGTGATAACGAAAGATTTGAAGAGAAGGATATTGGCGTTCGAGGAGAGTTGTTATAGAAAGATCCTGAGAATAGGATGGATGCAGAAGGTCACCAAATGAGGAATTATATAGGAAGATACAGTCAAAAGAGAACCTACTGCAGAAGATTATACAATGAAAGTTACAGCTATTCGGGCATATCTGCAGAACGAACGACGAGCGAAAAGTTAAGACCCTGGTATTTGGTATAATGGATGGTCCAAACAGGAGAGGCAGACCCCACAGAGAATGCGTAGATGATATAGTAGATTGGTGCGGAGCTAGTCTACAGAAACTAAGCCACTCCGCACTGGACAGAGAAAGATGGAAGGAAATAGTGAGGGAGGCGTGGAGCCCATGGTTATTGATGATGATGATGATCAGTCAGGGCAAATGTCTGGGGTTTCATGCCATGCGGGGAGGGCGGGGTCCTATGAAGCTAAGCTACATTCTTCAGCCCTGCTGCCTGTGGCTCTAGCTTCAGAAAAGGTTCACAGGTGAAAAACAGGCTCAGGTCTCACACTGAAATACAAGTACAATATTTATGTTCCATTTGTTTAAGAATTATATGGCGAAGCTGAGGAAGCCAGCCATTTTTCTGCAGTACCGTGTTGTGACACTTCCGTATTTTTATATCTGGGTTTGTAAGCAAGTCGTTTTTAAGTGAGGTGAAATTTGGGGTATGTATGCAAGACAAATAAGATTCCTGAAAGGGTAGAGAAGACTGCTGGGAAGGGACAATGGGGGTGGGGGTACCAGCCATGTGACTGCTCCCTGCACCACCCCAGGCCTGGGGGAGAGTTGGGACAATTCCCCTATCCATCCTAGGCCCTGCCTTTTCTTGCCCCAGGCCTCACCCTGCCTCTTCCCTGCCCCTGCTCTATCCCTTCCTTGCATCTTCCCTGCCTTTGCTTCCCTCTGCCCTGCCTCTTCACCCAAGGCCCTTCCCCTGAGTGACGTGGCCCAGTGCCTTGCAGGGGTCTGGCACCAGCATCAGGGGTCGTGCCCCCCCGCACTCACCGGCAGTGGCAAGCATTCCTCCAACTCCTGGCTGTGTCACTCCGCTTCCCACCCGTGAGTGTGGGGGTGGCTCTACTCACGCTGCCCTGAGTGACGCGGCCAGGAGTGGAGGAGCAGAGTGAGCTAGAGCTGTGTTGCTTTGCTTTCCCCTGCGGCTGCTGGTGAGTATGGGAGGGCCCAACCTCTGCTGTGTCACTCCCCCCACTAGTCACCTGGGTAGGTCAGAGGCTCTGGCCCCTTGCCTGTCCCATCTATGGCTTGTGCCCCCCATGTGTCGCCCTGAGAAAGGGGTACAGTACTTTGGAAAGGTTGAGCACCACTGCCTTAGAATGCCATCACAAATATTTACATTGTAGATATATACCCCTGTAACTAAATAAGCCACCTGTGTGCGAAAGAAGCCGAATGTCATGCAAATGAAGAACTTTAACAGGAAAGTTCTAACTCTCACACCTGTGAAGGCAGGTGGTGGCTGTTTGTGATGATCAGTGATCAAATAATCTGAATGCACTCCTCTCTGTGTTACCAAAGAAAGAGATCATTGTGGGTAGCAGAACTGTCAGCTTTTCTGTGAAATAGGTATGAGCGGAGTAAAAAGTTCATCACTTCTGCACTGTTTGCATTCTCACAGGACAGAATAACCAAACAAGAGGACAGAGAGCTGAAGTTACTCTGGGTCGCCTTAAATGACTTTTGGGAAACTGGAAAATTACTACATCTCTGCTGCCTTTTAAAATTATAGACTTTGATTCACATGTACATTTGGTTTTACCTGCTTTAATCTCTCAATAACTCTTATTCCTTTTTCTTGACTCATAACCCTTTAGTTAATTTACTACAGAATTGGCTACCAGTGCGGTCTTGGTGTGAGATACAGAATGCAAATCAACGTAATTGAGTGCTTGATCTCTTGGGACTGGGTATCACCTGGAATATTTGTGATTTTTGGTATAAGTGACATAATTACATAGTCCAGCTTGTCTGGCTGGCAAGATAGACTGGAGTGACTAAGGAGACTGCTTGTTATTCTATTTTCTGTCAGAATAAATACATTCCTATCTTGCAGCTGCCATAGATTATTTTCCCATATCCTGAATGAGTCCAAAAAGTTTAGTAACCTTTTTTACTATGGGTAAACTTAGTACAGTATCTCTCCACCCAAGTAATGTCGGTCACCCACCAAATCCTTTACATAGCAAAGTGAATTACTAATGTGAATGACATGTAGAGTCACTTAATGAAAATTCAGTTCACTTTACATTGGGGTTTATTTGAAAGTTTATTCCTGGCATAGTGAAGGGGGATTTCCAGATGAGAGAGAACAAGTCAGAAAGCATTCAGAAAACAGGGTTTCTTGAAGAAAAAAAGATAGCTCTCACTCAGAGTTGTTTTTTCGAATGGGTGGGAGGGGGGAGGCGAGACCGGAATATGATGATAAAAGGAAGTGATAGTGAGTTGGGTTTAAAGATAAAGGGGAAAGCCCAACTTGTTAAAGAGATATACCATCAGCCTATCCAATGCTGCTATCACAATGACAAGTTAAAAGGAAACCCCGCGTTTCCAGCATACAGCTGGAATGAATAGAATAACTCAGTGTAGTTTAATCTGTTCCTCTGGAGCTAGTCTGCCAATTTGCACCAGGTAAGAACTGGGCACAGTGCAATTCCTTGTAGGGAGTTGGGATATTTACAAGTCATATATCAAAAGAAAAGATGGTTGAGCTATTCAGATGACATAACCACCTTCCTGCATTCAACCAATCCAATAACTTTTGACCAAAATGCAAATCAAGCTTTATCTGTGGTTCAAAGAACTGTAATTAATTCTCACCGCTAGTCCCATTCATTTATAGTACTGCTAGCAGTAGGCCTGAACACAAACCTCTAATTCTAAATCATTCAAACTGTGGTAAAGTTCTGATCCAGATCAGAAGGTAGATGGTCTTGCAGTTAAAGCACTAAACCAGAGAGAAGAGCCAGGATCAATTTCCAGGTCTGCTGTTAACTTCCTTTGTAATCTTGGGTAATTCTAAGGGCATGTGTACATTGCCCCACAAGTCAGACTACAGGGTGTGGGAATTCCAATGTACATTAACATGTCATGCTGTTACTCCCTCATGTAGATACTGTGGGCATGAACTCTGGCCTTGGATTGACATAAAGAAGGCCTAAAAATCAATCCTTGTGGAACATCACTAGGAATAAACCATTTAATAATGATTCTAACTGACAGCTGCTTTTCAAAATCCCTTAGGGTACGTCTACACTTGCTCTGTAGTTTGAGCTAGGGATGCAAATATAGCCGACTGAAATTGCTAATGAAGCGGGGATTTAAATATCCCACGCTTCATTAGCATAATCTCACCCGCACACTATTCCGCTCAACAGCTGATTCGAACCAGGAAGTGTGCCCCAGGACATGTTAGTTTGAATCAAACCCCTTGGTTTGAACTAACATTACTCCTCAACTAGAACTAGGAAGCAAGTGTAGATGTACCCTTAGTTAGCCAGTTCTTAATCCAAGTAATGTGTGATTTGTTGATATTTCATAGTGCTAATTTTTTAATCTGAACGTTGCATGGCACCAAGTTAAATGTCTTACAAGCCTACTATAGCTACATAGCTGCATTTATCAACCAAGTCTGTAATATCAAAGGATAAAACCAGATTTGTTTGGCAAGACCTACTTTCAATAAAACCATGCTGAATAACATTAGTTATATTGCTGTATTTTAATTCTTTATCAGTGGAATCTCATAAGATCTTTCCCATTATTTTTCCTATGACTGATGTCAGATCAGGCATCTTATAGTCACAAGAGTCATCCAATTTGTCCTTGTTAATATTGGCACAACATTAACACTTTTCCAGTCTTCTAGAATTTCCTTGGTTATAAGATTTATGAGAAAATAACCTTAGCAGATCTGAGGTCTCCTCATCCAGCTCTTTTAGGACTCCTGGGCCGTGTCCAGACTCAGGGGTTTTTTCGGGAAAAGTAGCCTTTTCCCGAAAAAACTTCCCCTGCGTCCAGACTCAAGCCGCGTTCTTTCGAAATTATTTCGAAAGAACGCGGCTTTTCTTTCGATGGCGGTAAACCTCGTTTCACGAGGAAGAACGCCTTCTTTCGAAAGTTCCTCTTTCGAAAGAAGGCGTTCTTCAATGTAAAAAGGCCGTCTTCGAAAGAGAGCATCCAGACTCGCTGGGTGCTCTCTTTCGAAAAAGCGGATTTCTCTTTCGAAAGATCCACCTGCAGTCTAGACGCGATCTTTCGAAAGAGGCTCTTTCGAAAGATGCTTTCGAAAGAGCCTCTTTCGAAAGAAGCCTGCAGTCTAGACATAGCCCTGGGGTGCAAGTTACCCAGTACTGCTGATTTAAAAATGTTTATCCTTAGTAGATACTGTTTAATGTCCTCCTTAGTTACTAACAGACTGAAAAGTACTTCACCACTCTCATGGGATATATCATCTTGCTACTTTCCACATGACAAACAGAAATATTTATTCCACACTTCTGACTTTTCTGTATGGTTATTAACAGTGTTATTGTCTCTGATCTAGTTATAGGCTTATGCCATTGCTAGGATTTCTTTTGTTCCTACTTAAATTTCTTTTTGTAAGCAATGCATTTTCTCCGGATGCCTTTAGCTTCCCGTATCAAATTTTGATGTCATACTTTATTTATGGTCACTGCAGTCTGCCCTTTCCCCCATTTGTTGTTATTGCTCTTTTAATTCTAATTTCAACATTCATTTCACTACTGCAGTAGGATGTGCTTTTAATCAAAGTTATCCTCTTTTTGGATTGAGGAATTGTGGCTTGTTGGTCATTTTATAAATTCATCCTCATTTTATTTCACATTTTTATCTCTATATTTTTTCTCTCAGTCAATTTTGTTCATCATTTTCCTCAGCTTTGGGAAGTTAGTCCTTTGAAGAACCCAGTGTATATATCAGGGATGGGCAACCACAAATAATGGATGAGCTGCATGAGTGGCCCTTCTTCACGTTAGTGTGCTGCATCCTAGTGGGGTTCCACCCACGGCCCCCCATCTGTTCCTCCTCCCCCCGTACCTCTCATGCACCAAAGCTCTGAACTTACCTGCTCCTCCCACTTTCTCCCAGCACTTTCAGAGCATGCAAATCACCTGATTCACACTCTGAACCCAGTTCTCCCCCTCCGTCCCAGATCTGGAATACTGCTAACAGCTGATTCAGCATTCCAGCTCTGGGAGGGAGGGGAAGGAGTGGGGACAGAACATAAATCAAACAATTTGCAATTCCTTCAAAAGTGCTGGGAGGGAGAGGAGCAGGAAGTGCAGGGCTTCAGTGTTCCTGCATGCAAGAGGCATGTAAGGGGCAGCCATAGGGTCCACAGTCCGCAGGTTGCCCATCACCAGTATATATTTTCGGTGGAGACTGTCATCTCTTTGTCCATATTGAATGTAATCAGTTCAAGATCACTTGGACCTAAACGACCACCACCTTCCAGTCCAGCAATGAATTCATCTTCCTCCATCATTATGAAGTTTGAAACACATTTATCTTATGTTGGGCACAATACTTTTTGTAACAGAAAATAGAAAATCATCTGTACTTTTCAGAAACTAATGGTGTTTTACCACTGGCTGCATGTGACCTTTGGCATATGTTCCCCAGACTGAAGTTCCCCATAATGCCATGCTTTTTCATTCCACACATTACAGACCAGTGCTTAAGCTATAATTTGTCCCGTTCTCTGGTTTGGTTCACTGGTCTAAAACAGACCTCAATGGCCCCTCCTCCTGGACTTTGTTACTCAGCATGAATGCTAGATCCTGTGCATGAGTTATCTAATGCAGTAATGATGTCATGTAGATAGAGTGCCATACTCCCCATCTCTTTTAACCACACTATCCTTCCTGAATTGTTTATAAACCAGCGATTTAAACTTTCTAATCATGCAACTTATGTTCACAGCAATACCAACAATATCACATTTTTTCACTTGCTACCCAGCTACATCTAGCATTGGTAGATGAGTAAATGAACCATTTCTTCTCTTCACTTTCTTTGTCACATTGGTTCAATTTTCTCACATCAGATTAAATGTGTACTATATTTGCCTTTTTAGTACCCACCTCCTTGTGTTCTTCATTTCATATCTTCCTGCTTTCTCCATTTAATCTCCAACCAACAAATTGGCCCCTCTTCCGGTGAGATTCAGGCTGTCTCTTTCACACAGTCACTTCCACTTGCAAAGGACCAGTCACTTACTCAAGTCAAATTGCACCTTAGATCTCAAACGAAAGACAATGCTTATAGCCAACCCTATACAAAATATTTACAATCATTATTACATAGAAAAATGAAATAAGTTATTCACAATGTTAAAGCAGGTAAGTATATATATACACAAAAGAGTTACAGTATAAAGTTTCAAGAAGCAATAGAGGACACTATAATAAGTTCTATATGTCATTAAGGACTAAAGCTAAATTCTGGGAGTCTCTTGCTTATGCTTAGAAACCTTGCCTCTCCCCCAGAGTCCAAACACAGGATATAGGGCATTTTATTCATTCATTCACCTATCTTTTTTTTTTTTTTTTTTTTTTGGTTGGGCTGCAAAGTGCTAAATAACTTTTTAGTTTAGTAGCAATTGAACATATAACAGTTAATGCCAGTGAAAATGAGGTAGGATCTGAAGCTAAATATGGTTAGAATAAGTTAAAACTTACTTAAGCATGTTAGATGTCTTCAAGTCACAAAGGTTTGATGAAGTACAGTACATCCTAGAAAACTCAAGGAGTATCTGAGCCATTAGTGATTTTTTCTGAAAAGTCATGGAAGACAGGAGAGATTCCAGAGAATGGAAATACAGATGAGTCAGCTTCACTTCAGTACCTAGAAAGATAATGCAGCAAATAATTAAACAATCAACTTGAAAAACCTAGAAGATAATAAGAAAAGTAAAAGTCAGCATGGATTCGTTCAGAGCAAATCATGTCAAACCAACCTAACCAACCTTTTTGACAAGGTAACAAGCCTTGTGGGTGGGTGTGTGGGGAGAGGGAAGTGGTAGGTGTGGTATATTTTGAATTTAATAAGGTTTTTTATCCTTTTTTGAATGACCTTTTCATAAACAAATTCGGTGAATGCAATCTAGAAGCTTCAATAAGGTGGGTGCATGACTGGCTGTAAAACCAGTCCCAGAGAGTAGTTAGTAGTAGTTCACAGCAAGCTGGCTGATCCTATTAAGTGGGATCCCCCAGGGATCAGTCCTAGACCTGGTTCTGTTTGGTATCTTCATCTATGATTTAGATCAGTGTTTCTCAATCAGTGGTACTGAAGGGTGTGACAGGGCGTTCGCCCTGCACTGACCCTTTAAGGGCAAACCCCAACCTGGAGCAGAGTCTGGGAGTTTAGCCCCAGCTGAGGCTGCATTAGTTGATTAGGGCCCAGCTGGGAGCTATATAAGAGGATGGGCTGCTGCTCCCAGGGAGAGCAGTGAGAGCCTGGCTGCTGGGGGAGCGGGAGCTCTGGCCAAGCAAACCCCCAGACTGCAAGGCCTGAAGAATGGCCCGCTGAAGAAACCACCACCCCCAGAAGGGGGGGCTCAGAGACTTACGTGGGCACTGCCGGAGGGCAGTGTCCTGAAGAGAACGCTGTGGCCTGGAGGAAAGAGGGGAAACACCACCTGAGGGAAGGTACCCTGCTAGCAGAAGGAGCTAATTCCTAGGACAGACGGCAGGGGGTGCTATGGTGGTGAGTGAACCCCCTCACAAAGGGGTATGTCACCACAACTGAAATTTGGAGAAAACTGAATGTTTGTTTTAAGGTTTACAGCGCTTTATGATTTTTATACTTTTTGCACCCAAAAATTTCATTGCCCACCTGGCTACGATTAAGTTGTTTAAACAAATGTGTTGCAATGGTAGAAAAAAACCTGTGTGTCTGAAAACTATAGGTACTGGGGGTACTTACCCTTTTTTTTTAAAAAGGGTTCTTTATGAAAGGTTGAGACACTGATTTAGATAATGGAATATAGAGTACACTTACAAAGTTTGTGGGTGATACTAAGCTGGGAGTGGTTGCACATCCTTTGAAGGACAGGATTAAAATTCAAAATGATCTGAACAAACTGGAGAAATGGTCTAAAGTTAATAGGATGAAATTAAAGAAGGACAAATGCAAAATACTCCCCTTAGGAAGGAACAAGTAGTTGCACACATATAAAACGGGAAGTGATTGCCTAGGAAGGAGTACTGTGGAAAGGATTCTAATAGTCATAGTGGACCATAAGCTAAATGTAAGTCAATAGTGTAACACTGTTGAAAATAGCAAAGACCATCCTGGGAAGTATTAACAGGAGCGTTTTAAGCAAGGAATGTGACATAACTCTACTTCATGGTGGTAAGGCCTGAGCTGGAATATTGTGTCCAGTTCTGTGTACCATATTTCAAGAAAGATGTGGACAAATGAAAGAAAGTACAGAGAAGAGCAACAAAAATGATTAAATGTCTAGAAAACATGACCTGTGAGGGATGACTGAAAGAACTGGGCGTGTTTAGAAAAGGGAAGACTGAGAAGGGACATGATAGCAGTTTTCAAGTATCTAAAAAGGTGTTACAAGGAGGAGGGAGAAAAATTGTTCTCCTTGGCCTTTGATGGTAGGACAAGAAGCAATGGGCTTACATTTCAGCAAGGGAGATTTAGATTGGACGTTAGGAAAAACTTCCTATTTTCCAGAATAGTTAAACACTGGAATAAACTGCCTACGGAGGATGTGGAATCTCCATCACTAGAGAGATTTATGAGCAGGTTGGATAGATATCTAGTAGGAATAATCTAGATGGTGTTTGGTCCTGCCATGAGGGCGGGGGACTGGACTTAATGACCTCTTGAGGTACCTTCCAGTTCTAGTATTCTATGATTCTATGAAAAATGGGTTTCTTTAGTCTGGAGACATGCAGAGACATGATAATAGTTTCCAAACATATAAAAGTTTGTTACAAGAAGAAGGGTAAAAATTATTCTTTACCTCTGAGGATAGGACATGAAGGAATGGGCTTAAATAGCAGGAAGAAAAGCTTACGTTGGACATTAGGAAAATGTCACCAAGTATTATCGTAGTCAGGGCTCGATAAACTATACAATCAACTCGCCTGTGGTGAGTAGATTTCAGCCACGCGCCCCATTCATTTGCGGTGAGTGCATGCGCAATGCAGCTCTTGTGCATGCACAGTACGGGGCTGGAGAGCGGTTTTCGCTGCCGTTTGTCAAGCCCTGATCATAGTTAAGCACTGGAACAAATTGCCAAGATAAGTTGTGGAATCTCCTTTGCTGGAGATTTTTAAAATCAGATTAGACAAACACCTCTCAGGGGTGGTCTGAGTGCAAGGGACTTGTCTAGATGATAGTCTGAGGTCCCTTCCAGTCCTTTTATGATTAATACAGGCATTCAATAAACCCTGATCATTATGCATTTTTTTTAAATTCTAATACCTCTTTTACCAATACTAACACATGACACATTCCAGCTATATCTTTGCCTGTATTCATACGAGGCATGAAGATTTTGGCATATGTTGACACCTGCGTTAGCTGGCATCGCAATCAGAAATACTATTTAATACGTGCACTTCTAGAATCTGAATGGGGCCGGAAGTGAAAGTACCAAAATGCAACAAAAGAAACTTGTTTTCTTTCACATTATAACTCACCTAATCATAATGAGGAAGGACCAGACGCCTCATTGGAAGTTCTATTCTCATAACCTTTCAAGCCTAATTTTGCAAACCTACCCAGTTATTGCATGGGAACCAAGCCATTTGCGGTTTACACATCTGTTATTTTTATCAAAATGAAACCTGAAATTGACAAAATGAAACCCTGCAATGTCTAAGCTTACGTCTAGAGTGCAAGCTTCTTTCTTTGTATTTCGGAAAAAACACTGCAGTGTAGATCAGGGTTGCTAACTCCCAGAAATTTCATTTATGGACAAAATGGGAAAATTTACGGACAGACATAATTTTTATACTATATTAAGACAACATAAATGGCCAAAAGTGAAAAGTAATTGTCATTCATACATCACAAGAACAATATGCTATTTAACTCACTTTCATTTAGTTAGTCATGGTCCTGGAAGTTTTCAATTTTTTGATCATACATGCAAACACTGACGCTGTTAACCATAGCTGAAGGAATTGTCCCCGATCCATTTCTGACAGTTATTAATCCTTCAAGCATAGGATTGGATTAATCCTATGCTTGAAGGATTAATAACTGTCAGAAATGGATCTGGGACAATTCCTTAATCCTTCAAGCATTTATTTCTTACATTTGTTTTGATGAGATTAACATCTGAAAACAAATGTTCCACTTCTGCAGTTCCATGTGGAAGTGCTAACATTGTTTTTGCAAATCTTGTCAGACATGGAAATCAAGGTTGCTTGTCATGCCTAGTAATTTTATTAATTCGATGCCAATATTCATCATAGGCGTCTCGAGTTATGGTCATAATATTGCTCAAATCTGCAACTTGGTAATCAATAAACTCATTTTCTAAGCGATCAAAATCTGTTGCAAGTTCAATTTGTGAAAAAACACTGAGTCAATTCCAAAAGTCTGAAGCTTCTGCTGCTGTTCTGTTTCTAGGCTTGTACACCACAATAAGCTTCAAAATTCTGTTATCGATGGGCATTTTCAGTGAAAAAGAGCTTACAGCATTTGTATAGAATGTAATAGCATCAGCCATGAACTTATTCACTGCTTGTAAATGATCCACATTTGTCAATTATTGTCTGTTTCAAATCCTATGAAAATGGATTCTGCTGATCTAAAATATTCCCTATTCAAATGATCGAAGTCAATTAGTGATATCTCTTCAAGTGAGAGAAGCACTTTGGATCTCATAATGTCCCATTAGAGTTTTTAGCAGCTGGGAAGCCTCTGAATGAATGTTAGGTAGAATGTGAGAATTTGCCTGAAATTTGTTACATTGTGTAAATAATGGCAATGTTGCCTGCAGAAATAGGAAATAACATTTGATGACTGGATCTTGCAGTTGGCTGCTAATTTGGTTCACTGTAACCAAATGGTCACTATCATCACTTGACTGAAAATAGTTTGTAAGTGCATCATATTAATTTAATATGCGATTGATACATTCCAACAGACTCAGCCACCTTGTCAAACATAATTGTAATATTAGCAGATAATTTGCCTCCAAAAACTCCTGAAATTCTTTGTAAACTTGCATTTGTTTGCAGCTGTGTGTAAAATGGTTATGAATATCTCTGCAAAGCTGTTCAATTACCTTTGGCATTGCCTTGCACGCATCAGCTGCACATAAAGCAGCAACATGACAAGTGCAATGAATATGAAAAATGAGGCTGTTCAGACCTAAAACTTGAAAGCACTCAATTTCTAGTGCCCACCATAACATTGGCTCCGCCAGTCCTCAGTGCCATTACATTAGCAATTGATATTTCATCTTCAACAAGACATGCCTTAATGGCATCAAAAATAGTTTCTGCTGTTTGCCTGCTTCATATCAACTAAATGGTAAAATGTGTATTGAACTTTATCAATATCAGTATCAAAAATATATAACGTCTAGAGCCATTTTCTTACTGGTAGATATATCCGTTTACTCATCGACCAACAGTGTAAAATGGCAAGATTTCAGCTTAGTACACAATTCCTCTTTGGTCTTTTTAAAACATTTTTAATCATCATGGATGTTTTAATTCTTCTGCAAGCAAAATCTTTTGCAATTTTGGAATCAGGAAACCAATCAGCAACATTATCCGAGATTTTGTCCATCAAACTCTCAGTGGTAGGTTTGGTCTGGCTAAGAAGGTTGCTACTTTTAGTTCACATTCTACAACCATTTTCTGGTGATTAGCCATTGTTGGATTTACTTTAGCAATGAAACTCATAATTCCAGGGCTAGATCTCCTTGCAAACATTATGCTTTGGCGCTTACCACTTGCAGCATGGCTACAAACATCTCGCACTCCACTAGAAGCTATACTGAACACCTTTTTACACCAAATGCATTTGGTGCTGTGCTTGCTTTCACTGTCTATGCACTCACCTTCTGCTAGCCATTTGGATTAAAACATGCATGCTCTATCTTTTGATTTCTTAGTAATGGCTCTTCATCAGGCGATAATTCACCGGAGTCATCGGACTCATTATTCTCTTTGGCACAATCCATTCTTCTCACAGATTTTCACATTATAAACTTTAATGGTAAACAATATTAAATTATATGAATTGCCAATGTGCTGATGCTAACGATGGGATAATGCAGATGATAACATCACGTGATTCACGTTCCGTCACCTCAACCATTGAGCTAAATAAACAACTACAATGTCCAATTTCCACTGCTCTGCAGTAAAATTGCTGAAGCAGCACAGAAGAAATTTAACTGCTATAGAATAATTGCTGTTTTTTCAAAATTTCATTGCACTTCTATAAAATTTACGGACACCTAAATTTTTTTTATGGACATATGGACACGTCCAATTTCAGCTAATTTTTTACAGACTATCTGTAAATTTACTGATGGTTGGTAACCCTGGTGTAGATGCACCCTGAGTAAGGCACATTTTCTTTCCCAAATTGGTGTCCCTGGCCTCAGTTTGTCAGAGGCTGGAGAGAGATGGCAGGAGACAAATCGCTTGATCATTGTCTTCGGTCCACCCTCTCTGGGGCATCTGGTGCTGGCCACTGTTGGCAGACAGGATACTGGGCTAGATGGTCCTTTGGTCTGACCCAGTATGGCTGTTCTTATGTTCTTAAATAGTTAACCTTGAATTTTGGGACATGCAGGACAAACTCAGTAAGGGTATGTCTACACTACCCCGCTAGTTCGAACTAGCGGGGTAATGTATGCATACCGAACTTGCTAATGAATCCGGGATTTGAATTTCCCGGGCTTCATTAGCATAAAGCCGGCTCAGCCATTTTTAAAAGCCGGCTAGTGCGAACCCCGTGCCGCGTGTAGCCGCGCGGCACGGGGTTCGCACTAGCCGGCTTTTAAAAATGGCGGAGCCGGCTTTATGCTAATGAAGCCCGGGAAATTCAAATCCCGGATTCATTAGCAAGTTCGGTATGCATACATTACCCCGCTAGTTCGAACTAGCGGGGTAGTGTAGACATACCCTAAGAAACATAGGAAAACTTCTCAGAGAAGTAAGATCAACCAATGGTGCAGGGAGGAAGACTGAAGGGTGCTTTAAACAAGGATTTAAAGATGGGGAGGGAAAAAGGGAGCATGTGAGTTCATGTGCTTGAGAAACGGAGACTCTTATTCCCAAATAGTCTTTTCCTAGGCCCACATCAGGGGCTATAATAGAGATTTTGCCAGACCTACAGAGGTTGGAACCCTGTTATGCAGAGAACTGCTCTTGCTGTCTTTTAAAATCCTTTTACACTGTCAGAGCTGTGTGAAGGGGCCTCTGGTCAATTGAGAATTGGACCCAAGAGGCAATAAAATATTCCAGGCACAGAGAAAGCCACACGAGGTGTATAGTCCAGAAGAAAAAACTGGGAGACACCTAGGGAGTGAGGAAGGAAGAAGAGAGGATAGCAGAGAGATGTTGAGCCTGAATGTGAAGACAAGGAGATCAAAAATATGGCAGTACGAGACAGACTGTCAGTAAAGGCATTTGAAGGATAGGGTGAGGAAGGGTCAGTTATGGTTTACAAAAGACCATATTTGAGGTGAGAGTGCATGTGATATCTTGGAGGATAGATGTGCATCTGGACTGGGAAGCAATAGTCAAGCCAGTCAGGTAGACTGTAACCCTTCTGCCAGGTGGAGACATAGAATCATAGAATACTAGAATTGGAAGGACCTCAACAGGTCATCAAGTCCAGTCCCCTGCCCTCATGTCAGGACCAAGCATCATCTACATCATCCCTGCCATATGTCTATCCAACCTGCTCTTAAATATCTCCAGTGATGGAGATTCCACAACCTCCCTAGGCAATTTATTCTAGTGTCTAACCACGCTGACAGGCAGGAAGTTTTCCCCTAATGTCCAACTTAAACTTCCCTTGCTGCAATTTAAGCCCATTGCTTCTTGTCCTATCATCAGACGTCAAGGAGAACAATTTTTCTCCCTCCTCTTTGTAACACCCTTTTAGATACTTGAAAACTGCTATCATGTTCCCTCTTAATCTTCTCTTTTCCAAACTATATGAGCCCAATTCTTTCAGTCTTCCCTCCTAGCTCGTGTTTTTTAATAATTTGTTGCTCTTTTCTGGACCTTCTCCAATTTCTCCACATCTTTCTTGAAATGTGGTACCTAGAACTGAACATAATACTCCAGTGCAGAGTACAGTGGAAGAATGACTTCATGTGTCTTGCTCACAATACTTCTGTTAATGCATCCCAGAATCATGTTTGCTTTTTTTGGAACAGTGTCACATGTTGACTCATATTTAGCTTGTGGTCTACTATGATCCCTAGATCTGTTTCTGCAATACTCCTTCCTAGATAGTTGCTTCCCATTCTGTGTGAAACGGATTTTTCCTTCCTAAGTGGAGTACTTTGTGTTTGTCTTTATTAAGCTTCATCCTGTTTACTTCAGATCATTTATCTAGTTTGTCCAGATCATCTTGAATTATGACTGTATCCTCCAAAGCAGTGTTTCTCAACCTTTTTTAAATAAAGTATCCCCTTGAAAAAAATCTAAGTAACCCCAGTATCTTTAGTTTTCAGACGCACACTTTTTTTTCTACCAGTGCTACACATTTGTTTAAACAACTTAATCATAGCTGGGAGGGTGATGAAAATTTTGGGTGTAAAAAGTACAAAAATAATAACATGCTGTAAAACTTAACAAATTCAGTTTTCTCCAAATTTCAGCTGTGTTGACGTACCCCCCCCCACTTCTCCTGAATACCCCTAAGGGTACTCATACCACGGGTTGAGAAACACTGCTCCAAAGCACTTGTACCCCTATCCAGCTTGGTGTCATCTGCAAACTTAAGTGTACTCTGTATGCCAATATCTAACTCATTGATATAGATAGTGAACAGAACTGATCCCAAAACAGACCCCTGCAGAAGCCCACTTGTTATGCCCTTCCAGCATGATTGTGAACAGTTAATAACTACTCTCTGCGAATGGTTATCCACCCAGTTATGCACCCACCTTACAGTAGTTCCATCTAGGTTGGTTGATAAGGTCATACGAGACCATATCAAATGCTTTACTAATATCCAGGTCAGTGTTTCTTAAACTGTGTTCCACAGCACACCGGTGCGCCATGAGGCAGTTGGAGGTGTGCTGTGGAGAACAACAGAGTTCAAAATGGCTGCCCTTTAAGGAGCAGGCAACCTTTTTTTAATCAAAAAATCTTTGGTGTTCCTTATAAAAAAAAATTAATTGCTTGGTGTTCCTTGGTCTTAAAAAGTTTAAGAAACACCGATCTAGGTATACCATGTCCACCGCTTCTCCCTTATGCACAAAGCTTGTTATCCTATCAAAGGACACTTTGAGTGGTGATATGATTTGTTCTTTATTACTTGCTCTATTATCTTCCCTGGCACAAAAGTTCCCTGACCGGTCTGTAGGGCTATGTCTAGACTGCAGGCTTCTTTCGAAAGAGGCTCTTTCGAAAGCATCTTTCGAAAGAGCCTCTTTCAAAAGATCGCGTCTAGACTGCAGGCGGATCTTTCGAAAGAGAAATCCGCTTTTTCGAAAGAGAGCACCCAGCGAGTCTGGATGCTCTCTTTCGAAGACAGCCTCTTTACATTGAAGAACGCCTTCTTTCGAAAGAGGAACTTTCGAAAGAAGGCGTTCTTCCTCGTAAATTGAGGTTTACCACCATCGAAAGAAAAGCCGCGTTCTTTCGAAATAATTTCGAAAACGCGGCTTGAGTCTGGACGCAGGGGAAGTTTTTTCGGGAAAAGGCTACTTTTCCCGAAAAAACCCCTGAGTCTGGACACTGCCTAGTTTCCTGGGTTGTTCTTATTTCCCTTTTTATGGATGGGCACTATATTTGCCCCTTTTTCACTCTTCAGGAATCTCTTACGACTTCCATGACTTTTCAAGGATGATAGCTAACACCTCCGATACCTCCTCTATCAGCACCTCTAGTATTCTAGGATGCATTTCATGAGGCCCTGGTGACTTGAAGACATCTAACTTTTCTAAGTAATTTTTAACTTGGTTTTTTTAACTTCTAAACCTACCCCATTTCCACTAGCATTCACTATGGCAGGCATCCTGTCACCATCAAACTTCTTGGTGAAAACTGAAACAAAGAAGTTAAGCCCCTCTGCCATTTCCTAGTTCCTTGTTATTGTTTCTTCCTGTTCACTGAGCAATGGGCCTACCCTGTTCTTGGTCTTCCTCTTGCTTCTAAAATATTTGTAGAATGTTTTCTTGTCACTCTTTATGTCTACCTAGATTGAACTTGTTTTGTGCTTTTGCCTTTCTAATCTTACCCCTGCATACCAGTGGTGATTGTTTATATTCCTCCTTTGCAATATGATCTAGTTTCCACTTTTTATATGACTCTTTTGAGTAGGCAGCAGCCAGTGCTGGGTTCTATATTTAGGGTAGGGGTTCCTTTTCAACAATACAACACAAAACTGGCTCACACCCCCATCAGTAACTGGGAAAATTACACACCACCCTGGCCACCTCTGAGAGGCAACACTTCCCCACTAGCAAGCACAGAGCCTGAGTGTAGCAAAGAAACTTTTAATGAAAGAAGTCCCCTGACATTAATTAGGGAAAACGCCACAAGCAGGTTTCATAAACATAAACCTGCAAGCAGTACACCCACCCCACAGTGCGACCAGCAGAGCCTTCTGTCTCATGTTCTTGGGTTCTCCAACCAAAAGTGGATTTACTGTGCCCTCCTTGCTCCCTCACCATATCCCACTCTCAGTGGCTGGTCTTGGTGAGGACCCAGGGTTCAGAGGTGCATCTGTGCAAGTTCACCTCCCACTGGGGAAGACTATGCCTTGCTTGCTCCACAATATGGGCACTTGCTGGGGCTGGCCACCCTTCCTCTCTGGTGGCCATCTTGCTAGCCATTCCTGCTCTGCTTCCTGCCTCACCAGCCATGGTCAACATCTGCCACATGCTTCTCTGCTGTGACCTCTGTAGGTCTTTTCCAGATGGGCTCCTGGGACTCTCCAACAGGCTGCTTTGCTAAGAGGCAGGTCATCAGGCAGGTGAAAGGGGCTGTGTGTGTGTGCTGGGGCTGCCCAAGTGCCCTGCCCTGATTAATGAACTCCTCAAACCCTGCTGCCCTGGGTCCCCACATACACTCAGCTCCCTGTCCTGACCCTCCACCCCCTGCCCTGATTCCTGCAGCCCCTGCTCTGAGCCCCTATACCCTCAGCTCCCTTCCCTGCTCCCCAACCCCTGCCCTGATTCTTGTACCCCTACATCTCCCTGCCCTAAGCCTCCCATCTTCAACCCCCTGCTCTTATTCTTGAACCCCACAAGCCTCCCTGCCCTGACCCCCCCAACCCACAGCCCCTGCACCCCCCCACACATCCCCTCTGCCCATCCCTGCCCCCAAGCCCTTCCCTTATTCCTGATCTGTCCCAGACCTCCCTGACCTGAGTCCTCCACTCCCTCAGCCCTCTGCCCTGATTCCTGCACTATCCACATTCCTCTGCCCTGAGCCTCCCCCCACTGCACCCCACACTTAAATTTCTTACAGGTACTGTCACATCACACCCACCCCAACTTCATACCCTGAGTGCTCCTCCCAGAGGGGTGTGATACAATAGTACTTACAAGAAACTTAAAGTTACTTTCACTCCTGCCCAAATCAACAGATTCACAGGCAAAACCTTCCATGAAAATTATTCTGGTCGTTAAAAATAGCCATGCCCAATATAAAAGAAATTACAAGTAAAAATGTAATGTGTTTGAAAGTACAAACATGAAACAGTGCTTTCTTTGGCCTAACACCCAATATTATTGAAGCACTGCGCATACCAAGATCTGTTTTTCTCGCGTCACACGCACATTGCTGTGTGTTGCTCCCGAGTATAAAGTGAGCTCTCAACCATGAATGTGCTGAGGAAAAACTTGTGTGGAGCCCTGTGATGGGGTGGATGTGCCCCATACTGAAGGGGGGGAAGGAGGGGCCTAAGACTCTGCGGGCGGAGGAAGTCCTGCCCTTCTTCCATTGAGCAACGCCCTGAGAAGGAGACGATATTAGTGAGGGTGGGAAGTAACCCAGGGCCGAGGACTGTCCCTCTTGGGAGCTCAGTGCATTGAAGCGGGAAGCCCCACTGAGCTGGCAGCGAAAGTGTCCACTGCCAACAGGGCCCTAGGTTGGGACGTGGTGGAGCAGGAGGGCCTGGGTCCCCCTACCGCCCCACCTTACAGCGCTCATCTCCTAACAGCTGGGAAAGACTCACCAGGGGCTTAGGCCTCCAGGCCAGAGAGCCTTCCCAAAAGAGACAACTGTGTTTGGGAGTAGGCCTGCAGGGCTGTGTTTATGCTAAAAAGGGGAAGTTTATTTGTGAGAAGGGATGTCGACCCTGCCTTTGGGCCCCCCCATGACCATTGTGGGGGCCTGGCCCCGACAAGCACAAAAATGCAAATCTAAAAATAGTAAAATAGAGGGTCAGAGAAAAATGAAAGTGACTGACTGGTTAACACGTTCCTCTCAAACAAAATATTGCTTGCGGTGGTGACAGCACCTACAACACTGCAGCAATTATTAGCAAGGTTGGTTAGTAGTATGGTGGATTCAGCTCATGACGAGGCCCAGAGAGAGAGAGAGAGAATCCCAGTTGTGGATTCAGCCGCCACCAGTGAAGTGAGGGAAGCCGAGGGTGCTAATGTTAGCATCAAGGATCTGATTTCTAGCCAGGAAACTAAGGAGCTAGCAGAAGGACTAAGTAATGAGTCTGACATCAATGTGAGTAGAGTTAAAAATATGACAGTGACAGAATGACCACCTCTGCTGTGCAGTATTAGTGACACTTTTTGCCTCTTGATGATGGGGGGAGGGACTGTAAAATGTCCCACTAGACCATTTCCTATGATAGAAAAGGGCAATCAACATTTTTTTGCAAAGTGTCCTGTTTCAGACAGCTAGGGAATAGGGAACAAGACTCAAGTTAAACGTGACTGGCTTGTGTATTCACAGAAAACTAATAAAGTATTTTGCTTTTTGGGTATGCTGCATGGGCTGTGTGTGAACATGTGGCAGCCATTTAGTTAAGGGATATAATAACTGGCAACTTCAACTGTACTTCAATAACACAACGGAGAAAAACACAAATAGTATTTTCAGAGGGTAGCCAAGTTAG
The DNA here is from genome assembly GCF_049634645.1 of Pelodiscus sinensis. Lineage (NCBI taxonomy): Eukaryota > Metazoa > Chordata > Testudines > Trionychidae > Pelodiscus > Pelodiscus sinensis. The sequence continues at coordinate 17,341,441 of NC_134714.1, read as the reverse complement.
TGTGTACAGGATAAACTTAAACAGCAAATGGTCTGATAGCACTTTCTAGACTAACAAAACATGTAGATGGTATCTGAGCTTTCGTGGGCACAGCCCACTTCTTCAGATGACCAGAGTTTTGAGTTTAGGATTTGCAGACCCAAAATTAATAGAGGAGAAGGAAGGGGGAGGGGGGGGGGGGAAGGAAAAAAGTGTGTTTCCCACCCTCTTCCTTTTTTTCCTTCCCCCCCCTCTTCCTTCTCCCCTATTTATTTTGGGTCTGCACATCCTAAACTCAAAACTCTGGTCATCTGAAGAAGTGGGCTGTGCCCGTGAAAACTCAGATACCATCTACATGTTTTGTTAGTCTATAAAGTGCTACCAGACCTTTTGTTAAACTTAAAAAACAACAAATGGTCTGATAGCACTTTCTAGACTAACATCAGACCATTTGTTGTTTTTTAAGTTAAACAAAACGTCTGGTAGCACTTTATAGACTAACAAAACATGTAGATGGTATCATGAGCTTTCGTGGGCACAGCCCACTTCTTCAGATGACCCGAGTGTTTGTATGTCCAGAACCAAAAGCTGAGAACAGTCACATACAGGTATATCTCACCAGGAAAGAAACTGAGATGTCTACGACTGGGAAAATGTATGGATAGCCAACTGCAAAATGCTATTGAAGTGGAGAAAGGGGGAGAGCAATACTAACCAGAGTGTTGGATTGCATTTTGTTCCTGGCATATTGTTGTTTAGCATTGAGAAGTAAAAATGCAGAATTGGGGAATTCAAGGAATGGAAATTGTATTGGACTATTGGAACTCTTAAGGCAGTATAATAATGTGACAGCAGAACATCTCCAAAAATTAAGGTGATGAATGGTATGCCATCATATTTGAGTTGGTGTTGTACACAAAATAAATTTCTGATGTCCATCAGATTTTGTTGGTTTACAAAATTTGTGAACTGGTCAAAGCAGCTAACTACTATGCAGCAGAACTAGACTGCACTCACAACATTTTAAAGCAGGAGCAGGCATCAATAAGAATGTTACTGTAAGCGGTCTTACTTAGTCCTGGACTCGATTGGTGCTCAGGCCTATCCTTAATAGTTCGGCAGCCTCTCTAAGACCAGGGCGCGGGGAGGGGGCCCAAACCCTAGTTAGAGAGTTATTAGGTCCACCTGACCAACATCTGCTTTCCCTGGGCCACTTCCAAACTCCCCCTCCACCATTACCTGACTCCTTGTCAGTGGCAGGTCCACAGGCTCTGGGTGCTCTATATGTGGGGACAAGATCCAGACAATCTCTTCGGAGCTGGGACTGGGCAGACCAGGCCAGTTGTCCACTTCAGCCAGGTCTTCAGGGCTTAAGTGGGAGAGTTTGGCAAAGGCCTCTGCTCCCTCCAGCAGCAGCCCCTCTACTGAGCGTCTAGGCTGAGCTTTTATACTTCCTGCCCCACCCTTAGGCCTCTGACTTAAAGGAGCAGGCTCTGTCTCAGCCCACTCAGGATCAGAGAGGGGTTCTTCCTTCTCTGGGTCAGTGAGCGGCCATCCCTGTTCACTACAGTTACAAATAAATATTGATGACAACAAAGAGGAAAGCAGTGAACTCGTTTCTTGGATTCATGAGTGCTAGTGATGCAATGGGGAAAGGGCTAGCAGAAACACTGATAAACACTCTAGATGAGCTAGGGATTGATTTGGCAAACTGTCATGGCCAAAGTTATCACAATGGCTCAAACATGCGAGGAATTCACCGTGACATCCAGGCAATAATGCCTGATAAAAATCCCAAAGCCTTATTTTTACCATGTGCCAGCCATAGTTTGAACTTCTTGTTCTGTGATGCTGTTTCCTCAGAGTGTGCATGAATTTCTTTGGTACTGTACAAAGCCAGCACACAATCTTTTCCTCCTCAGTCAGAGGGTGGGAGATTTTAAAAGAATTTGTTAACATTACGTTAAAGCCATTGAACGAGAGAAGGTGGGAAGCTCAATTAGATTCATAAACGCTCTGTGATATCTGCTTGGTGATGTTAAGGCTTTAGAAAAGTTAGAGCTCACAACAAAAGACAGCAGAATTTGCTCTGAGGTTAATGCACTCCCAAACGAAATATAGTGTATGGATTTTTTTTTAACTTCTCCGTTGATCTGGCATGATCTGTTGACAGAAATCACAGTTTAGTGTTGTAGTACAGTCAGAGGACATCATGCTAGACACTGCTGTTCCGCTGATTGGCAACTTGAATGCCGCCTTATCAAACTATCGAAGATGGAATTGAGAAAGCTGTATCTTCTGCTCATACACTTGTGACGGAACTTGGCACTTCCACTGCTTTTCCTGAAACACACAACAGTAAATGTAAAGCATTTCACAATGAACTGGACCCTGAAAACACTGACCACATGCAAACCTCTGTCCCACAACTTAACCTGACCTCTGAACTGAAACTTTAAGCACAGTATGTTCTGTGTCATGGTTGCCGCAGTAAACAGCAGTCTTGAGGACAGATTTCAGAACCTGAGACAGATCTCAGAAAAATATTGTTTTCTTATAGAAATGGATAGTATGTCAAAGGAGGATTTGGAGGAGTTTGAGACACAGTATGCTGCCTCATAATTGGATGTTTCAGATGATATGATTCAAGAAATCTATCCAGCCAAGTGTCTTCTGAAAGACTGTAGATCTGCTCTAGAGAAACTGAATCTCATACTGAAATGCAACCTTCAGTCAGTTTTTCCAAATGTGGCTGTCACTGTAAGAGTGTATTTAACCTTGCCAGTTATGATGGCGTCTGCTGAAAGATCATTCCGAAAGATGAAACTGATAAATTACCTGCAGTCTACAATGGACTAAGAGTGTTTAACAAACCATGTGGTTAGTTCAAATGAGCACAAGCTTGCATGATCTACCCCCTTTGAGGAAATCTTGGACACATGAGCTGGCATAAAAGCAAGATGCATGAGACTAACTGCATGGATTCTAATGCTGCTGTTTACAGTATAATGTGTGTGTCAACAAATCTCCATGTTGAATAATTAGTGGATTATTGTATGTGATATTAAGCAATGCAGGTGATTGCTCTCAAATTTAGATTATGGAATATTTTATTATATTCATACCTTGGAAAGTTCTGATTTTTTACTTGCATAATGTCACTGTTTTTGTTTGTTAAATGAAATGGTAGGTGCAATTAAAACTATGCAAACTATTTTAATTTCTCTTTAATATACTGAGAAGATGGGGTAAAATAATTGTTAGCTAAGCAGCAATACTTGAGTTGAGCCATGAGAGGAGAGAAGGGCCCAAAGACATATTTTGCATGCCCCCCTCCCCCCGAACAGCTAGTTGCATCCCTGGCTAAAATGATTTGTAACTCAGCACCAGCCAAAGTTGATCTCTTGGAGCTGCACAGATCCTGCCTGCTAGACACCTAGGCAGAGTAGGTGTAAATGTAAAGATGTAGTTATGTAAATACAGTTTACTCCTGAAATTTTGCCACTCTCCAACTAGCTGTCAGAGAAGAGTCCATTCAGATCTTGCAACATCAGACTCATCCTCACAGATTGACAGTTGAAATCAGGAATACAGATAAATCTGCCAAGGAAGAGACTGAGGATGCAACCTTAAGGGTTGCCAACATGTGGAATTGATGGCACTGCTACAAGATGTGCCAAAGGGACAGTTGTAAGAAGAGAAACGGGAGACTAGAGAGTTGCAAAGGCCAACTTAGCAGAAAGAGCTAAGGAGAAAAGGCTCAAGTGGTTTGGAAGTAGCAGATGCATTAAGAAGAAAAATAGAGAAATACTGTGGACAAATAAGGTAATTCCTGAATGTACTGAGTCAGGGCAGCTTTGGTGGTGCAGCAAGGGCAGAGTCAGAGGCTAAGGAGAAGGGGCTTATGCAGCTTGAGTAGGGCCTTCCAAACTCATAGTCCATTTTGGTCAATTTCACAGTCAAATGATTTTTAAAATAGCAATTGTCATGATTTAACCATGTACAGCTGAAATTCCACAGTACTGTAATTGTAGGAGTCCTGACCCAAAAAGGAGTTTTGTGTGTGTGTGTGTGTGGGGGGGGGGGGGGTCGCAGTACTGCTACCATTACCTGTGCACAGCTGCTGCTGGTGGCACTTCCTTCAGAGCTGCACAACTAGAGAGCAGTAGCCACTGACCAGGAGCCCACCTTTAAAGGTAGAACAGCTGCCAGCAGCGGTGCAGAAGTAAAGATGGCATGGGATGGTATCGCCACCCCTTCCTCTGTGCTTCTGTCTTCAGAGCTTGGCCCTCAGTCAGCAGCCACTGCTCTCCAGCTGCCCAGCTCTAAGGGCAGCTCACAAGTAAGGGTGGCAATACTACAACCCCCTAAAATAACCTCGTGACCCCCCAGCAACTCCCTTTTGGGTCAGGACCTCCAATTTGGGACATGCTGGTTACCACCATGAAATCTGTATAGTATAAGATAAGAGCATATAAAAGACCAGCTTTCATAGGGAGAGACCAGATTTCATGGGCTGTATTATGTTGTTTATGGCCATGAATTTGGTAAGGCCCTTAGCATGAGCAGTCAGCAATCTGAAGAGACAGGAGACCGTGGGGAGGAGGGCAAGAGGAGAGTTATTAGATAGGCCAGTGGCCCCAGTCAAAATCCTGATCAAGGTTAATGGTTCTATTTCATATCTGCTGCTTCAGTGGGAAAAATCTGCAAAGGTATTAAGTGGGATAGACATTCTGAGTATTTTACCATTGCAAATTTAGGAAGAAATGATATGTCTACACTACAGCATTAATTGGAACTAACTTAGTTCGAATTAGCTTAGTTCGAATTAACTAATTCAAACTAACGCATCCAGACTAAAAAACTAGTTCGAATTAGCGTTTTGCTAATTCGAACTAGCATGTCCACACAGAGTGGACCCTGAACCGGGGTTAAGGATGGCTGGAAGCAGTGCTGGCAGGGCATCAGATGAAGACTTAGAGCATGGAGCTGCTGTCTCAGGCTAGCCAAGGGCTGTGCTTAAAGGGACCTGAACCCCACCCCGGACAGACAGTTCTCAGGGGTGCCCCACTTGCAAAGCAGTCCTGGCTTGGATTGCCCAGAGTACCCACAGTGGGCACATCACAGCTCTCGGCCATCAGCCCAGCTGCACTTGCCACAGGCTGTCATCTGGGGAGAGGGGGCAATTGGGGGGGCTGCAGGAGAGCTTCCACCCTCAGAAGCCCGTAGAGCCAGCCCAGTCCTCCCCATTGGGGGCTCGTACCCCATTCCTCCCTCACCTCCTTCCACTTACCCTTCCCTAGCCCCCCTTCCTGATGTACAAAATAAAGGACAATTGTGTTCAAAAATAGAATTTCTCTTTATTGAACAAAACTGGGGGAGACTGGGAAAAGGAGGTGGGAGAGGGGAAGAGAGAGGGTGGGAGAGGGGAGGGAAACTACAATGATGAGGGGTTTGGAAGAGGTCCCATATGAAGAGAGGCTAAAGAGACTGGGACTTTTCAGCTTAGAAAAGAGGAGATGGAGGGGGGATATAAAAGCAAGAGTGGGGTGGAGAGGGTGCATACAGAAAAGTTCTTCATTAGTTCCCATAATAGAAGGACTAGAGGACACCAAAGGAAAGGAATGGGTAGCAGGGTTCAAACTAGTAACAAAGTTGTTCTTCACAAAGCAAATAGTCAACCTGTGGAAGTCCTTGCTGCAGGAGGCTGTGAAGGCTAGAACTAGAACAGAGTTTATAGAGAAGTAAGATCAATTCATGGAGGTTGGGTCCATGGAGTGCTATTACCCAGGGGGTAGGAGTGGTGTCCCTGCCCAAAGTTTGTGGAAGGCTGGAGAGGGATGGCACAAGACAAATGGCTTGGTCACTGTCTTTGGTCCATCCCCTCCAGGATCCCTAGGGTTGGCCGCTGTCGGCAGACAGGCTACTGGGCTAGATGGACCTTTGGTCTGACCCAGTACGGCTTTTCTAAGCTCAGGGCTCGGGTCTCAGTGGACCACCTTGATTTTCATGCACACCTGCTCCTGGGTGGCCAGGCTGGCAGCTCTGGTGCCCTAGACGGCCGCTTTCCTGTGCCTAGTGCGGAGGTCGTGGACGAGGTCCACGATGTCTGCACTGGACCAGGCGGGTGCCCACCTCTTGTGGTCCTGGGCAAGCTCCCGGGAGCCGCCAGCCTGGTCCCGGGAAGAGGGGGAGGGCTGGGGGGCATCGGGTGGCTGGCTCGAGCCGTGCCAGGTGCAGGGTCTGCTGGCTGGGTGCTGGCAGGCTTGCACCTGGCACGGGCACCGTAGCCAGCCCGTGCCCCTTTAAGGGGTCCAGGGCCGGGAGGGGGGCAATAGAGTTTCCCTGGTGTTGGCCAGAGTGGCCACCAGGGAAAGCTGGGGAGGGCTAGCCTCCCACTAGTTCGAATTAAGGAGCTACACAGCCCTTAATTTGAACGAGTAAGTTCGAACTAGGCTTAATCCTCGTACAATGAGGTTTACCTAGTTCAAACTAGCGGAGCGCTAGTGTAGCGCCTATCAAAGTTAATTCGAACTAATGGACGTTAGTTCGAATTAACTTTGTAGTGTAGACATACCCAAATGGATTATTTTGGTGAAAAGATTAGAACGAGCCCTTAACTATTCACTAAAAGGGACAGTTAAGTAGTAATTTCTAATTCTGTAGAAATTAGAAATCTCTCCCCTAACCCAGCATCATAATAGGTGTCAGAATAGTGAAACTCAGACTGCGGCTTGTAAGCTGCAAGTGGCTCTTGAATGTGTCTCCTGTGATTCTTTGCGGCATACGATATTAAGTTGTGTGATTTTTTTTTAAACCAAAGTTATTAACCAGTCAGGATGTTTCTACTATTTTAGTTGATAATATTGAGAATGGATGGCAGAGGATGGATCACGTGACAATTACCTGTTTTTATTTGTTCCCTCTGAAGCACCTGGCATTGGCCACTGTCGGAAGACAGGGTATTGGACTAGATGGATCTTTGGTCTGACCCAATACGGCTGTTCCTATAAAATAATACTTGGCCAGTCATCTGAAAAAGTGGGCTGTGCCCACGAAAGTTCATGATACCATCTATATGTTTTGTTAGTCTTTAAAGTGCTTGTTGTTTTTAAGTTTTGTAATATTTGGTCAGTCATTTTGCCATGAGAATAATATTTTATATATACACTAAATATTTCCTCTGTCATACTATTTAAACAGGAATATATAGTACTATAGGAAATGAAACAATTTACACTACTGTGGCTCATTTTAGGAAATGCTGATCACTAATTTGGCTCCTAAACAACTAAGATCTCATAGACTTTAAGGTCAGAAGGGACCATTATGATCATCTAGTCTGACCCCCTGCACAAGATCTAAGCACTATTGTGTTAGAAGTATGTTAAACTTATAAGAAATCATGTATCTTTCGTAGCAGGACATCTAGTGCTTATTCAGGGTATTGCAACCTTGGTAATTATTCCCCATGACAGTGGAGCAAAATTTTCTAGACCAAACATTTTTTCCCTTGGGGGGGGGGGGGGGAAAGAAAAGGAAATTCAGCAAAACCAAAGCATTTAACAAATTAATGTTTATTTTGACAATTTGTTCAGATTAATCTCTCCACCCCAAAAATTCAGAAAATTTCAAAATTATATCAAATAATTTTGATGTCATTTTAAAATTTCCTTCAGTTGTATTAATCATAAAAAAAAGTTTAAATGATTAAATGAAAGCAAAAATACTGAGAGGAAAATATTTTCAAAAAAATTCACAATAGCCAGTGAACCAAAAAGAAAAAAAATTCACACAACTATCATCATTAATAAATATTTCCTTTAGACTCAGCTGAGCCTTTCCAAAAACCCTGATGAAAATCAACTCGTTTCATGATTCAAAAGGAAGATTTTTTACATCCATACCATAGGGAGCTAATGCAAACTATAGTCAAAGTGAAAATGTCCTCTTTTAGTTCCTGTTTGATTGGCTTGAGTGCTTCATTGGGAAACAGAAATGGCTTTTACCAAAACCACGAGCTTTTACCGCTCCCCTGCCCTTTCTCTTTTGTTCAGACTCTGGAGTTTCTGAATACAGGTTGGACTTCCCTCATATGAAACTCTCAGCATGAGGCCCCCGGACAAGCAGGCAAAGGAAGTGTTCAGCCACAGTGGGGTCCCATGGGCGACAGAGGAGCCGGGAGCAGCCGGGCCCTCCCTGGTGTCCACACACACACCTGCGGCTCGCAGCGCTGCTCGTGGGAGCAAGTGGTGCCTCACACATGCAGGCATTCCCGTGTGCTATGTGTGGCACTCCTCGGGGTGTCTGGGGTCATGCCTGCACCCTTGTGGCTAGCCTTGCTAACCTGTGGCAAATGCTGGCAGCCAGCCCTGCCCACCCAGGACTGGACATGTGTGGCCTTCTCTGATCCTGGCAGCAGCATCCCAGTCGTGCTCAGAGGCTGCCTGCTGAGTCTGCCACTAATGCCACACATGGTTCCATGTGCACGGACTGCAGCATGATGTCCAGCCCGAGTGATGCTCGCCCCCCCCACCCCCATTTGCACCCACCTCCCCCGCCCTGTGAGTGTGACAAACTGAGAGCACTCACCTGAAAATCCCTCCCTGGCATCATACGAGGCCTGGGAGATGTCCTGGCTGACAGGCACTGGCTCCAGGGACAGGGTGATGGTGTCCATCTCCTCCTGCTGGCCCTGGTCCTCCTTATCCTCCGCTGTGACCTGTGGCTGGGTGACGATGGGGCTCTCAAGGCTGAAGTCCACCATGATGGGTGAGGAACACATTTCTCTCCCCGCCCAGGATCTGGTGGAGCTCCTGGTAATAGGGGCAGGTGTGGAGTCCTGCCCTGAGCACGAGCTGTGCTCTCTGGCCCTGACAGATCTCCTTTACCTTACTCCAGACCTGTTCCAAAGTCCAGGGTGGGTGTCCATGCTCTGCCAGGGACTCAGCCATGTGCTCAAAGGCCTCAGCGTTGTGGTGCTTGGAGTGGAGATCCTGCAATGTCTCCTTCTCGCCTCACAACTCGAGGAGGGACAGGATCTCCACTCCAGACCAGGAGGGTGGCTGCCTCTTAGTCCCCCTGGGTGGGTCCTGGAACCCCTGGGGCTGCTCCCTGCAAGGTCTAGGGGCATTGCAAGGGGCTTGTGGCTCTGCCATGGGTGGCAAGGCCTGTGGCAGGGAGAGCTGCGTGGTCAGGGTGCCACAAGGCTTGTCCAGGGTGCCTGCAGCTTTCAGAGCTAGCAGAAGACAGGAACTATAAAGTTGTGATTAGTATGGATGGAGTGTCCACCAGGGCACCTGTGTTATTTCCTCTTTTGAAAAAAAAACCCTTCTTCCTGTCTACACACACCTTTTTCCTAAAGAGCTCTTTCGGAAAACGGCTTCTTCCTCATAGAGTACCAATGCCAGAAAAACTCCTCTGTTCTTTGGATTTACTTTTGAAAGAATGTGATTACAGTGTGGACAGAACTTGGGTTTTGTCAGAAAAATGACCTTTTTTCCAACAAAACTCGATAGTGTACACATACCCTCAGATGCAAAACCAAAACCCTATTGAAAGAAACCACTACATTATCTGCACAATTCTCCCCTTTGGAGAGAGAGGGAGAAAGAGACCAAACCACTTGAAAACAGAGATTAGTCAAATTGCTTAGAGAATGACTATCTGGTGTTTGGATTCTATAGTTTTGAGGGTTTTATAAGAAACATAATAGAAAAAGCAACTGTGTTTGTTGATGAAACACTTCCGATTTTTGGCCTGCAGTAATTCATGAATTTGTCCCAAAGTTGAGTCTGCCATGAAAGTTATATTTGATAAGGGAACCTTGCTACATTTTGCCATTTACTAGATGAGAAAATTGTCTCCCAAATAGCAGTTTTTCTCTGTGAAAGTTCACCTGCCAACCTGTGTTCCCTCTAAGTTCTTTCATCCATGAATGGAGTGAGTTTTGTCTTGTGCACCTATATAGATAGATTTTCAAATGTTATGGGAAAAGAATACTAAAACAAGGGATATTTAACAAGATGCATGACTTTAAGAGTTTATTCAATATGAAGCCAAATAAAAATAAAATTAATACTGCAAAATTTTACATAGCCAACTTCCTCTGTTTATAGCTCTGTCCCAGACCTTCCTCTGGCTGGATTAGATGATCTCAGACTCCCTTCCAGTCTTGTGATTACTGTCGGAATTCATTTAATCCATACATAGTGCCATGTGACAGAAAGGAAATGTAACATACCCCAAACTCTTACATCAGGTTTTGTATTTCCACACAACCATGATGGGCATGGGGCATGCGAAAGAGGAAGCCAAAGAGGGCAAAATAAATATTTTAAATCTATCTATGGGATAGGTATGGAGGAAAAGAATATGGAGTGCAAAATCAATAACTGATAAAATAAATCATCACTTCTTTCTTTAGTGAAAGAAGTAATATGTTTTATTCTTAATGTTTGTAGTTGCGAGTCTTTAATTTAAAATAAATAAGAAGACTGAATGCCCTAAAAATTAAACTTCTGTAGCAAATTGAAACAAGGAATTACTGGGGATCATGTGTGTTTAGTTATTCTTCCTAGCTTGCCCCCGAATAAAGCCGCACAGGCAGCGGGATGCCGCCTGTGCAGCTTTGCTCCTGTCTCCCTGGTCTGCTGGGGGGGTCCAGCAAAGCCGCTGGACCCCCCCAGCAGACCAGGGACACCTGAGCAAAGCCGCCGCCTGGGCGGCTTTGCTTGTTTGCCCGGGAGCAAAGCCGCCCAGGCAGCGGGACCCCCACCGCCTGGGCGGCTTTGCTCCTGTCCCCCTGGTCTGCTGGGGGGGGGGGAGGGGTTCAGCGGCTTTGCTGGACCCCCCCCCAGCAGACCAGGGAGACCGGGAGAAGCTTTTCTCGCCCCAGAGGACACGGGCGGCAACCTGCCGCCCGTGAGCTCCGGGGCGAGAAAAGCCCCGTTCATAAGTGTGGATCCGACGTAAGTCAGATCCGTGTAAGTCGGGGACTGCCTGTAGTTCAAGTTCTTCATAGTAAACTTTCAAGACAGGAGGCCTGATGCATTTTAAGGGGACTATAACAACATTTACATTTTCACAGTTCCCGTGATGGAGGCTGCCAGGGTGGGTCCTTTTTCGGCATTACAGTACATCAATGATTTGTTATTCAGGCCTGGCTGCCAGAGCAGCTGGCCCTGGCCCCGGCCATCGGAGCAGCCAGAATAGCCAGCTGCTGAGTGACCTTGGCCTCGTCCGCCGAAGCTGGCCTTGGCCCTATCCTGCAGCTGTGGCAGGCCCTGCCTCCCTTTGCCGGAGCAGGCATGGCCACCCTCCACATGGCAAGTCCTAGTCCCCCCGCCAGAGCAAGCCGTGGTCCCGTGCTGGAGCAAGCCCTGGCTACCAGCCATGTAGCATGTCCCAGCCCTCCTGCCAGAGCAGGCTCTGGCTCCCCCACTGGAGCAGGCCCCACCTCCTACCCCGCTGCCATGCCATGCCACACGGCCACTGTAGGCCCTGACCGCCAGAGCAGGCCCCAGCCCCGGCCCTCTCGCTGGAGTAGGACCCGGCCACCCACCATGCTGCCTCAGCCGGCCCTCCCAGCAGTCCCCTCACATCACCTCAGCTGGCGCCACTCGCCAGAGCAGCCACCTACCGCGCCGCTCCCCTTCCATCAGGAAGGTGAATGCTGCTGCATGGCTCTGCAAAGGAGGTGGGCGGGTGGAGAATTGTTTGTGTGTAGCTGCGTAGGTGTGCATCTTTCAGGGAGCTATGCTGCCAAAAGTCCATGGTTCCATGTTTCCACGAGCCTTGTGACACGATAAGCAGGAAACAAACTCAATTTGCTCCTAGCTAAAGACAAAATGCGCCAAAATATGAACACATCTCTCCCCCTTCCCCCCAGGAATGGAATGCAGTGCTACATCATTTGAAAAGCCAGATGCCTCCCCAGGCAATTATAGCACTTAGATCAGGCTTGGGCAAAAAACCCTCCATGTGGCAGATCCAGCCTGCCAAGCCACCAAGGAGATTATAGCTTTGGCTATGTCTACACTGGGAAGGTTTGGCGACAAAAGTGTTGTTAACATGCAAAAGTTACCAAAAGTGAAAACTGGTCAAACCAGTTTTCTGCCTCCCATTGTTGACATGTTATGGCCACATTGCTAGCACCCTGCCAATGGATAAAAGCATTTGTCTCGAAATAACGTCTTAACAGTGTCTTTTATTTCGAAATAGTGCCATAACATGAATATGCAAATGAAGCATGGGATATTTAAATCCCCGTTTCATTTCCAATTTTGAATCTCTTCATTTGCATTCCTCTCTCACAAGAGGGTGCAAGTGTAGACATACCCTAAGGGATCTCCAAGTTGCTGTTTTGTTACAGACCAACTCCACAAGCCAAATACACAGAGAAGGATTGGAAATTACAATTAATTCACAAGTTTCATTCTTATGCTCAGGGCTCGACAGTCTTTGGAATCCACTCGCCCATGGAGAGTAGATTACAACCCAGAAGAGCCGTGTCCCGGCGATCTGCACATGCACAGAACGATCTGCACATGTGCAGAACGCAAGACAGCGCAGCTGGCGAGTGGGACTCGCCGAAGCTGGGCAAGCCCTGCTTATGCTAATAGTTTAAAATCAAGATACTGGATGGTTGGGACATTATCAACCTACCAATGAAGGTGCCAATGGTTCTTTATGTCTGTGTAGAATCTGGTTTTAGGTCCCTTCCTCTCTAATTGCTAACTAATGGTTCTTATCTGCCTCTTTTAACTTTCTAGTTTTTAGGTGCTAATAGACTATCTGTTGTTTTCCAGTTTTTCCTGTTACATACATACTTGGCTTTCTCTTTGATACTTATCTAACCTCTGCCTCTTTTTGCCTCCCCCCCCCCCCCCCCCCCCATCCCATGTTTTCCGTTTCTCCTCCCTCTCTTCTTCCCTCATTTATTTTGGTTCTGGACATTCAACATTTTAAATCTTCTAGGCCCTTCCTTTTATTTGGAGGAGATAGACTGGATCACCTAACAGCCCCAGATTATCTTGTTTCAGTGTGAGTGGTTTGGGATGTGTCAGAACATGATTGTATGTTTCCCCGTTTATGGATGCCCCTGCTGCTTAGCCAAAAGCCTTATCTTAAGAACAAAGTCTGAGATGATCATATACAGATAGACTGTGATTTTGCTTTTATACCTGTGTTATAAGGAAAACAGGAAGAATACACCTAAATGCTTAAAGTATAGGCCTTTGCAGGCAGGCCTGAATAGTTATATCCCAACAGAGCCCCAGGGGGCAGAGGGGTGTTGTGCAACCTCACAATAGGAAGTGTTTCTCATTTCCCCACTGTGGCCTGATGGGCTGGTCACAGTCTGGACATTCCTGATCTATCTCCCTGGCTCTCATGCTCTTCAGTTCATTAGGATTAGCACATGCCCAGCTGGGTTGGTCTCCAGATCGTTGTGCAATTTCATAGAATCATAGAACACTAGAACTGGAAGGGATCTTGAGAGGTCATCGAGTCCAGTCCCCTGCCCTCACGGCAGGACCAGGTACTTTCTAAATCATCCTTTATAGATGTCTAGGCAACCTGTGCTTAAATATCTCCAGTGATGGAGATTCCATCTAGGCAATTTATTCCAGTGTTTAACCACCCTGACAGGCAGGAAGTTTTTTTCCTAATGTCCAACTTAAACATCCCTTGCTGCAATTTAAGCCCATTGCTTCTTGCCTTTTCATCAGAGACCAAGGAGAACAATTTTTCTCCCTCCTTGTGACATTTTAGATGCTTGAAAACTGCTATCCTGTACCATCTTAGTCTTCTCTTTCCCAAACTAAACAAGCCCAATTCCTTCAGTCTTTCCTCAAAGCTCATGTTTATTAGATCTTAAATCATTCTTGTTGGTCTTCTCTGGATCTTCTCCAATTTCTCCTAATCTTTCCTGAAATGTGGTGCCCAGAACGGGACACAATGGGTATGTCTAGACTGCAAGGCTATTTCAGGATACTTCTGAGAATGGTTATCCAGCCAACTATGCACCAACCTTATAGTAGCCCTTATAGTAGTCCCATCTAGGTTGTGTTTCCCTAATTTATTGATATGGTGGTCACACAAGACCTTGTAAAATGGCGTACTAAAATCTAGGCATGCCCTGTCCATCTCTTCTCCCTTATCCACAAATCTTGATATTAAAGAAAGCTATCAGATTGGCTTGACGTGATTTGTTCTTTACAAATCCATGCTGGCTGTTACCTAGTACCTTGTTATCTTCCAGATGTTTGTAGATGAATTCCTTAATTACTTACTCCATTATCTTCCCTGGCACAGAAATTAAATTGACTGCTCTGTAATTTCCTTGGTTGTTCTTATTTCCCTGTTTATAGAAGGGCACTATATTTGCCCTTTTCCAGTTTTTTGAAATCTCTTCTGACTTCCGTGATTTTTCAGAGATGATGGTTAACGGTTCAGATACCTCCTCTATCAGCACCTTGAGTATTCCAGGATGCATTTCATCAGGCCCTGGTGACTTGAAGACATCTAACTTTCCTAAGTAATTTTTAACTGGTTCCTTTTTTTCTTTTAACTTTTAAACCTACCCCAATTCCACTAGCATTCACTATGGTAGGCATCCCATCACCATCAATCTTCTGGATGAAAATCGAATCAAAGGTTATTCATTGTCTGTAATAACACAGCAGCTGCTTCACAAGGGCAGCCAACACTAGAGAAACAGGTTAATTTATGGAATCAGTCCCACCAATGGAGGGTGGAGGTAGACGGGGGGGAACTGCCCTGGGGCCAAGTGATACAAAAGAGTCCAGAGCTCCTGGCCACCACTGCCCCAGGCCCTTTAAAATGCTGCTAGAGCCCTATGTGGCATACTCTTGGTCATACTGAGGTTTGCCTGGGGGAAGCACCACACTCTCCAGGTGGTGCTGAGGGCTTCTGAACCCCAGCCCTGCCTGTTCTGCCTGGGGCCCCACCCTTTCTGGGGGCATGAAGCAGGCCTCCCCTAGCCTTGTCTAGGGGCCCGATGAGACTGTCAGCCCTGCTTCATGGAAAATATTAATCATTAGAAGGTCCTTACCTTATCAAAATAATTCTCCTAGAAAAATGCTTGTTGTAGGCTCCTGCCCATTTTTTACAGCCTCATGGATCAATCTCTTCTCTGTGGTATTTTCCTTTTTTGTTCCTTTATACATCCTATCAGAGGATCTCTGTATGGCATAATTTTTTATTGTTTTTGTGTGCTGTCACAAGGGAAAACATCTTCAGCTCTTACACTGCTATTAGCAAAATCGATGGGCACTAATGCATTCCTGATCAATTCCTGTGTACACTGCTAGCCTGGCTGCCTGCCCCCATATAGGCCCTCTCTGTGACTGGCTGGGAGAAAATGGCTCCCTCGTGTTGTCAACAAAAGGCTCCCTGACAGGTCTGTGCTGCTGTCTCTCTCTCAGGTTTAGGAGGGTGTTCTCCTCATTATGAGAAATTTGCTTTCATTGTTATGCTCACGGGGGAGGGAACATGAAAACTAAAAAGCTTAACTTTGCCTAGGAAGCCCATGGAGAAGAGCCCATGTGCTGCGGTAGAAGCATCACAGCAGAGGTAGTCACTGCTGAATCAGAATTAGCTTGTAATTTGTACTTGGTTATTTATTAAAGAGACCCTGCAGCAGAAGTGAACAGACTTCTTCCTCTCCCTCTCTCTCTCTCAGCTGTTCTCATTTACATTTTGTGTGTGTTATGTGAGGCTGACTTCCTTGATAAATATCTTCAAATGAATGTTGCCCATGCAGAGCTCTTCTTGTTCTAACTTGATGGAAGCATCCCACACCTTTCCACACAGAGGAACCGTAGGGGATACAGAAAGACAATGGCAATTTATGGATCTGAAAGGGATAGGGGTGAGGGAGAGAACAAAAAAAAAGCCATTGAATCTTATGCTGTCGGAAATTGGATTTTTTCTGGGTCACTTGTCCTCCAAACTATACAGAAGTTACTCCCGGGGATAGCGAGTTAGCCCAGAGTTTCCAGAAGAGGCCGATTCAGGCATGCCTGGCCAGCAGAGGCTGAACAGCCTTCCCACATTGCTGGTAAAAGCTGTTTAGAGGTTCTCGTATTAAAAAGCAACATGCCCAAGACTGAGAGTGTCTGCATTACCAGAGGGCCCTCCTCCTAGTGAAGCCAATCAGTGCTTCTGGAGTTTTTAAGGCAGGACACTTCTGTATTCTTAGGTTTGGCCAAGTTCCCCTTGTTCACCCTCATGGACAGATTAAAAATCTAAAAAACATGACCTCTGAAGGAAGACTGAAAGAATTGGGTTTGTTTAGTTTGGAAAAGAGGAAAAGAGAAGATGGAGAGGGGACATGATAGCAGCTTTTAAGTACTTAAAAGGGTGTTACAAGGAGGAGGAAGAAAAACTATTCTCCTTAACCTCTGATGACAGGGCAAGAGACAATGGGCTTAAAGTGTAGCAAAGGAGATTTAGATTGGACATTAGGAAAAAATTTCCTGTCAGGGTGGTTAAGCCCTGAAATAAATTGCTTAGGGAGACTGTAGAATCCTTATCCCTGGAGATACTTAAGAGCAGGTTAGACAGACATCTATCAGGGAAGATCTAGATGGTGCTTAGTCTTGCTGTGAGGGCAGGGAACTGGACTTGATGACCTCCGGAGATCCCTTTCAGTTCTAATATGCTATTATTGAGTCCTTCTGTCATGTTTCTATGACCCAGCTGAGGAATCCACTACCACTTCCATCCAAGAAGGTATGTCTTTTTAGAGACCGCTGGATTGTTTAATTGCTCCTGCTACAGCTATAAATCATTCCAAAATTGCCAAAGAAAAAGAGCAATCCCTAGCATTCCATATGGCAATCTATTATTTACAGTGCTCCTTATGCATAACATTTTCAGAACAGTGACATTTGGGATGATGGGTTCTTTTTGCAGCATCACAGACATTTCATGCTCACTTGGATAAGGAACTAAGCAAGTCAGGCTAGTTTACTATCACCCTGGCCTTAATGCAAATGTGTCTAAGCCTGGACTCTTCCTAGTGTAACCAGGGCCGGACTAACCTATGGGGGCGCCCGGCTCCCAGTGGGCTGCAGCAGCCACCCAGAGTGGGAGCCGTGTTAACCCCTGCAGCACCGGCCAGCAGCGCCCTTCCCCCCACAGCCGCAGAGCCCTGCACGGCCAGGCGCAGCCCGCCCCGGGTGGCCCTGGACTGTGCGCCATCAGCAGTGGCTGGGCTGACTGAGCAGCGCATGCACTATGCATCTGCCTACGTGCCCCGGGGGCGGGCCCGCGCATGCGTCATGTGCCCGGAGGCGGGGCCGCACGTCCCGGGGGCGGCGCCGCACGCCTGGGGTGCCAAAATGGCTCGGGCCGGCCCTAAGTGTAATGCCAACAGGCAGAATTAAACCTGGGACCTCTGGAGCTTAATGCATGAGCCTCTATCACATAACAGCAGGCTCTCAACTGCGGCTGTAGAGTTGACTTCATGCTCCCTTGTCAGTGGTCTCAGCCTCTGGGCTACACTAGAATAACTAGCTCATAGAGATTAGCCAGTGTGATTATCAGTGAATTTAGACTGAGCTTTCCAGAGGAGCCTAAGGGACTTGAGCATCTAACTGCCTTAGGCACTTTTGAAAATTGCAGCGCAAAATGCCAGGAGCTGAGCTCCTGAATTTACTCATGCCTCTGACAGAAACTCTCCCATAGTGCTCAGTACCCACACACAGGCTACAGGCTCACTTACACTACCTCAGCGTAGTCCCAGGATTAAGCTTAGACTCAAAATGAGAGCTCATTTCTCTCCAGGGCCATTTACTTCCCAGCCTACAAATACCAATATTTGCTGACCACTAGAACATGGATGGAGTCAACCAACCAGCTGTGAGCGGGTACCAGCTTTTTGGTGCCTTTAACCTGAACTGATGAGATCTAGATGAGAAAGGAGTGAATGGGAGGGAAGGAGAGAGACAGAGACAGTTGGCAGAAAGGGTTAAGCTATAGAAAAGAGGCAAGGAGAGGAAGAAGGAAAGAAAAAAGCCAATAGACTCATAGGCTATGTCTGGACTGCAGGCTTCTTTCAGAAGAACCCTTTTTTTGGTAGAGATCTTCCAAAAAAACTTCTTCTGAAAGAGTGTGTCCACACACAAAAGTGTATAGAAAAAGATCTGCTTTTTTGAAAGAGAGCGTACATACTGAATAGATGCTATCTCGCATGTAAGCTGTGATTGCTATGGACGGAGTGGCCACCCGGGCACCTGTGGTTTTTCCTCTTCTCTTGAAATAATTCCCCGTCCACACACGCCTTTTCCCGAAAGTGATCTTTTGGAAAAAGGCTTCTTCCTTGTAGAAAGAGGATTCCCAATGCTGGAAACCCCCCTTTGTTCTTTCAATTCACTTTCAGAAGAAAGCAATTGCAGTGTGAACTTAACTCAGGTTTTGTTGAAAAAACAGCTGTTTTTCTGATAAAACTCTCACTAGACACACCCATAGTGAGACAGCCACTCAGCTGAGCTACCACCTATGCCAATTTACACCAGCTGAGGATCTGGCCCATACATTTTTTTCACATGGGTACAGAAAATGTGTTGGACACGTGATTTAGTTTCATGAAGACATTGTTCCAGCTTCTCCAGTGCCCTTCTTTGCCCCCATGCCCACGATGGGCCTTTCTGCAGTGGCTCTATACAGGGGTGGGCAACCTTTTTTCAGGTCGGGGGCCACTGACCCACAGACAAAGCAGTTGGGGGCCGCACACAAGTGCAAAGCAAAGTGAGAAGCCCCTGACTGAGAGAGAAAGACCCTCCCCGCATTCCCCTCTCACACCGGAGGGACCCAGGCTAGTAGATTTTGCATGCTCTAGCTCTGTGAGTAGGTGGCAGGGGGGATGGAGTACCAGCATGGGCTCCCCAATGTGGGGGGGATCCCTGAGCCGTGGGGGCCGGATCCAGGTAAGCTGGGGGCCGCATCTGACCCACAGGCCTGAGGTTCTCCACCCCTGCTATACAGTTACGGGCCCACTGGATCTTTATACTTTAATCCATTCCTACCACTCCAGGGATGTGTATAGCCACACACTGATCTTATGGAGGTGAAACAAAGGCCTCATACCATGTTTCACCAGCGGGTGGCAGGCAAATCCTGTGCTTTTTCTTTTAGCCTGCAGCGTTTCTCTGCTCTGCAAACACTGCCAGTCAGGGCCCCTTTGCTATGCTTAATGCTGTTGCCTCTATCTGTTGTATGACCTTGGTTTTATACCATTAAAAGTTAAAATTTAATGTGCTACAGATGTCATAAATCTCTCCCTGTGGTAACCATTCTAAGTACAGGAGATGCTCTCATTAAGTCATGTCCATGGTATTGTGCTCATAAATCGGTCTTTGAAATGTACCCTCCCACCTCTTGTAGCTTCATAGTCTCGTGTTTGTTAAAATTAAGAGAAAGAAGAGACAAAACCAAATCCACTGATTCCTGATTCAGTTCTCATTTACATCAGCATCACCCTATTGATTTAAAGCAGCCCTTTTTTGGCTTTACACTCTGCTGTGACTACAGCTTTACTGTTTCTACAGCATCTAGCACAAAGGCGCCCTGATCCATGACAGCTTCACCCCCCCCCAGGTGCTACTGTAATGTAAACACTCTATTATTACTCACACACCCATTTAAATGACACCAGAATCAGGCCCTTCTTGTTGTTAGGTGGATTATTATAGTGTGGATATGAATGAGATTCTGTCTTTAACGTTTAACTGGTTAATTAATTAAATAGGATTTTACATCAATAGTCCTGATATTTACTTTGCTAGCTGTAGTCTTGAGAGCCATTAAAAAAGCCAACTCAGGTTTCTTTTATTTCATGAAGGAAAGGGAAAAGGGAGTGTAGAAAATCTCACAGTGGTTATTGATTAACTTTTTGTACCCATCCAAAGCTTATTTAATATGCAGTGCGTCTGACAGTTTGACCGTGGGCTGAAGTCAGTGGAGTTGCATTGTTAAAACAGCATATTAAGGAGAAGAATGAGGCTCTCAAATAGGCACTAGGTCAGCAATGTACTTAAACACATGCCTAACTTTAAGCACATGTGCCTTCTCATTGACTTCAATTCAGTCTCTTTTGGCCTAATGTTTAAAAAATAGAACTCTGACTTGGAAAGCTCTGTGGACTTTAGGCCAAAGGCATCTGACCTTCTTGCATCTCAATTAACCCATCCAGAAAATGAGAGTGAAAAAACAACAGCACCTCATTAAAAAAAGACGCAGACACCATGACTGGTTTGAGCATCCCTTAGTCAATAAATTACCAAATAAAATGACTCTCCAAGAACTGTTATGTCTATCAGGAAAGGACACCTACTTCAGAAACTGTCCAGACATATATCTACATACAGGCGACCCGTGGTAATAGTCAGAAATGAGCTCTTCTCATTCCATCAAGAAATAATCTAAGTGCACAAATGTTTTCCATACTGTGCTCAGATTTGCCTGATAATCAAAAGGTAGGAATTGTGGACAGTGCACACACTAGCACTGAGAGGCTCAGGTACACAGCAAAAGATTTGGATCCACATCAAGACTTTCCATCTAGCAGTCCATCCTGCTTGCTCTCCCTTCCTCAAACAGAACTGGCCCTGGCCCATTTTCTCTTCCTTCTCCACCCAGGCTATGTCTAGACGTCAGGCTTCTTTCAGAAGAAGCTTTTCCAGAAGAGATCTTCTGAAAAAATCTTCTGAAAAGATCTTCCGAAAGAGAACGTCCACACTGCCAAAGACAGATAGCGTCCACACTGAATGTGGACGCATGTAAGCTGTGGGCGGAGTGAACACCATGGCAACTGTGCTTTTTCCTCTACTTCTATCGAAAGAACTCCCTCTTCCCCATCCACACATGCCTTTTTTCCAAAAGAGCCCTTTTGGAAAAGGTGTTCAGGCTTGTAGAAAGAGGGTTACCAATGTCAGAAAAACCACTCTGTTCTTTCAATTTTTTTCTGAAAGAACACGATTGCAGTGTGGACGTAATTGAAGTTTTTTCGGAAAAAGAAAAAACTCTGTAGTGTAGACATACCCCTAGAGGGATTGGCTTGATAATCCAGCTCTCCTAGGCTTGCAAATGCTGCTCCTTTCAATGTCACTTTCTCTGGTACACAAGAGCTGCAGGAAGCCTTCCTGCTGTACCTGGAAAATACAAGGAATAAGCAGAGAGAATTTAGGCTCTTTACAATTAAAACACAGCCACTAGCAGAAATTTTGATTTTTAATCCAAACTGACTTAATCCAGGGATGGCAGAACCAATTCCAGAAAAAAAGTCAGAAGTGGCTTTGTGCAACTGATTCTCCAAACAAAATCCGAACCCAAGGTTTGGTGGTTTCATTCCAGTGAAAAAATCCTACAGTACGTAGTAGACAAAGACAAGTTTTGTGACCCCCCCCCATAGATTATTTCCTATAAAATTTCAAATGATTTGTTCTTCTGTCTTTATTAAATACTATTGGTGACATCCTGGCCCCACTAAAGTCAATGGAAAACCTTCCATTGACTTCAATGGGGCTAGGATTTCAGGTTTTTTGAACAATTTCTCTAGCACCCTACTATTTCATTATTAAGAGCTATAAGGTATTTCCAGAATGGGAAATAAGAGCTCACACATCTCTTCTCATCTTAGAGTCATAGAACCATAGTAGGGTTAACAGGGTCTGCAAGGGTCTTGTAGCCTAACCTCCACCATGATACAGCATTTGCTGTGTCTAACCCATCGCAGATAGATGGCTACCTGGCCTCTTTTGAAAACCTCCAGTGAAAGAGATGTTTCCCATCTCCTTCCCTTTTCAGAGCCAGTTATGAGGAGGATACATGACAGTTTAAAATTGGATTGAAATCACTTTACATAGAGCACTGCACAATTGTGAGGAGGTAGTGACTTTGGGTCACTTCTCTCAATATCAGTCTTGACTACGATTCGAACAATTGTGCTTGAGGAGTAGATGAAACTGTTCTTATTGAATACAAATCACCCCTTGCTCAGAACCGGTCCAAAACCTTGTCAAGGTTAAATTAAATGTAGAAGACACATTCCTATTCCAAGCCGTGAGAGATTGCCCTTCTCCTAAGCTATGAAGGCTCTCTCATCCAGCCTATTCCCTTACTCCTCCATAGCTTCCTCTACCTTTGGGAATTCCAGGGATAAATTATTAACCTACTCATGGGTCATATGAATGGCTGTTTTATGGTTTCAACATTGTAAACTGCATTAACAAGTGTTTCTCTCTGCAGTATGGCC
Source organism: Pelodiscus sinensis (assembly GCF_049634645.1). Lineage (NCBI taxonomy): Eukaryota > Metazoa > Chordata > Testudines > Trionychidae > Pelodiscus > Pelodiscus sinensis. Next base: position 17,319,180 of record NC_134714.1, on the reverse strand, counting down.
ACTCAACACAGCACAGGGAGCACACTTAATGAGATGTAACATAAACCTACCAGGCAGCTCTGTATGCTCAATAGAAAAGAATGCCAACCTTGTGGTATTTCTTCACCAATTTTTAGTTTTAAATTAGAAGCCCTGTCCCACAACCTAAACCACAAATATCACATTTCTCTGTCATGCCCCTTATGGAACAGTCCTAAATAATTTAATAGGGATGAAATAGGTAAGAGGTCAGAGACCTAATCCTCAACAAATGCAGCACCAGAAAGACTGTCTCAGGCAGGGGCTGTGCAATTTGTTCTGGTACCATCAGGCTGGTGCAGGTCATTTCCCGGTGCACTGGTCTTTCAAGAAAGTCTTGTGGTGAACAGGTGGTTTTAAGGTCTGAGAAGCAGGTCTAGGCTTTAAACCTGCAAAGCTGCTATGTGGAGCCCTAGAGGTGGGTACATTTCAGTGGTGGGGGAAGTGAATAGCCTTGTTACAAAAGATCCATTGGGAACACTCTTAATTTGTGGGGCTATTGTTGAAAGTTGATTGTATTGAGGCAGAGGTATCCCAGCAGTTATAGGATATAAATATTACATGCCACACCACTCAGTGACAGGAGCTATTTACTTGCACTTGCTCAAGAAGAGCTAGAATATTTTGTAGGCGGTCAGCTAATCAGGGAAATTTCCACCACCAGCAACCATTGGAACCCTGATCTTGTTCAGTGGAATTTCCAGAATCCATCAGGAGAGGACTTCAAAGTGTCTTTCAAACACACTGCAGACACAATAGGGCTCTGAGGTCCAGATATCTATGGAGCCACCCAGATTAGAAATGTCCTGGCACCAGAATCCTTTGAGCCAATTTAACAGCTTTATGGCTAGATTCTTATTCTGTTACTTGTGTTGAATAGTACTTTACTCCCACAGGGTATGTCTACACTACCCCGCTAGTTCGAACTAGCGGGGTAATGTATGCATACCGAACGTGCAAATGAAGCCCGGGATTTGAATTTCCCGGGCTTTATTTGCATAAGCCGGCCGGCGCCATTTTTAAATGCCGGCTTGTTCGAACCCCGTGCCGCGCGGCTACACGCGGCACAGACTAGATAGTTCGAACTAGCTAGCCATTCCGAACTATCTGTACGCCTCGTGGCACGGGCTAGATAGTTCGAACTAGCTAGCCCGTGCCGCGTGTAGCCGCGCGGCACGGGGTTCGAACAAGCCGGCATTTAAAAATGGCGCCGGCCGGCTTATGCAAATAAAGCCCGGGAAATTCAAATCCCGGGCTTCATTTGCATGTTCGGTATGCATACATTACCCCGCTAGTTCGAACTAGCGGGGTAGTGTAGACATACCCTGAGATAGCCTACTGAAGTCAACGGGACATCTTGGGGAGCAAGATGGCTCTTGGCATGAGCAGTGGTATCAGAATCTGATCCTTAATTTGGAAATATTGTAAACAAGTCAGCTCTGAGATAGTACACGTAAAGACAATGGAGTTGTACCAGTTTACACCAGCTGAGGATCTAATCCTTCCTATCCATACCTTGTGTGGCTGTTCAGTGTGATGTGCTTCTGCAGCTGCATTAGTGTTAAATGTCTATTGCAAAGAAAAATAACCCAAACAACTGGTCAATGTATCAATGGAAGAAAAATCAACCTTGAAAGGTCAAGAATATAACCTCTCCCCTCCTTATTTATCAAGTTCAGAGCCTTTGAACCAGCTATTTGCATATGTTAAAATCTAATTTCAGTTTTTCATCATATAGAGTTAGGGTTTTTTAATGAAATATGTGCCCTCCAGGCACTATTGAAGTCTAATTAAAAATCATTCAAAAGCCACTTTTTCCGTGTTTGTGCCTGAAGCAACATTTCCATCTCATATCAAAAGCATAACGCATTGCTGCTTAATTAAATTTTGCCTCTCAAAGCTACAAGTTCTCAGAGGATCTGCTGGAGTTTCAGAACCTCATCTATATTGCGTTGGCTTGTTCATCCTTTGTTTGCAACAGTCATGACAATGTGAGGAGTCCTGTAACTTTTTGTTTCTATCAATGGAAAGACATTCATGGCCAGGATTCTTAACCCAGTAACCCATTTGGTCATGATGGCTGAAACCAATAAATTTTGAGGATGAAGGAACTTTGCGACTCACAACACTGTGGATTTCCTCCCTGAAGTGAATGATCCATCTTTAAGTATTATAATCCTAATCAATTGCCTATTATCAACTTATAAATTTTATAAAGCTGAAAGTTGAAGTTTGGAAAGAATACAGATGATAGACTGTATCCCTCCTGCCTATCCCCAGAATATCTTGATTTTGGGTTGACAGATTTCCAACACTTCCATGCATGGGAGCTGATGGTGATGGGTTGGTTTTCAAGATAAAAGTCTAATATTCCCAGTCTCTCCCCTCATGTAATTAATTTCCTTTTCTGGCATGCGTGCAGGCGGGCAGGCGAGCGGGCGGGCGTGTCAGGGATCATGAAATGGAGGTGTGACTAGGTGTGACGTAGTGGGGGGTACCTTGCTGGTTTCTATGCTGGGCAGTGGGCTGTGGGTGACCTCCACTGGCTGCTGTCTGTAGCACGGCCCAGCAGGGCAGGAGATGAGTCATTATGCAAAGGGGGCTCCAAACCTGTCTGACCAGCTACCCCTCAGGGAGAGAAACAAAGGAAGGTGGAAAGCCGGCACTGGCTGCGGGGGCAGGGCTGGAAGAGAGTTAGTTTCTGTCTGGGAGCATGGAGGAGACAGCCCCTAGGGAAAGGGGCTGGAATTTAGGGGCCCAGTCTCCCCCATCTCAAGGGGGGCTGAGGCATCCTAGGCCTGCCCTGGAACCAGATTACATCTGTGCTGTATCCTGGAGAAGCAATAAACACCCTCTATTCTACTGGCTGGTGGAGTCTGTCCGTGACATTACGGGGGTGCAGGAAACGGGAAAACCCCAATGCCATCACACTAGGACAATAAAACTAAGAGAAAAGTATTGGAAAAGGCAAGAGAGTTGACTCAGCTCCAAGGCAGATTTTTTTTAATGCTTTGGGATGTTTTTATTTTTAAAACTTTCTGGGATGCACAGAGGGCAAGAGGGAACAACATGGCTCGAACATCAACACATACCATTGAGTAGCTTCTTTTACTTGTCTTACAGGAAGTCTCTAGCTAAAGGAGCCTAAGCCAAGCAACCAAAGGACACTTTGAGCAGCCTGGCTTGAACTTTCAATAGGGGGGCCTGGTTTTTATAAGCAGACCTTAAATTGCCAAAGATAATGTTCAAACCATGGCCTGGTTTTGACCCATGCAACCTTGCTGCAGCCCATGGAGTTACATGAGTACCTCAGGGGACCACGAGAGAAAAAAGCCTGCACTGATAAAAGTCTTGAAATCAGGTTTGCCCATATCAGCTTTTCAATAATTCTCTTGTGGAGAAAAGAGGCAGAGTGTGCATGAACCAATGACAAAAGAAAAGAAAGCATTTTTTAAACACAATTGGACCCTATAGGAACTGCTGTCATTTCCTGGAAGTTAATTTCAGAGGTGTTGTGTACCAGGGTTCAGATTACAATTCGACAAGTGGGTGGGTGTCTAAGGAAGGCTAAGTTGGTCATTTCCATGCGGAGGAGGCTGGAAGTAGGTGCAAGTTACTCCACTGAAATTGTCCCATGATCATTAAAACTTGGTATATCTATGTCACACAGCTGCTGCACTGGCTGGCCCACACCTGGCTACCTGAGCAGTTGGCTGTGCTACCAGAGCCAGGCCAGCCAGAGCTCAAAGGGGCGGGTCACATTTCTGGCTGCGGTCCACAGGCCGAAGAGTTGATATCCCAGCCAAGGGAGCATTGCAGTTGCATGTGTACGCCAAAGTGCTTTGAAACCCTGTTTCTTTGCTAAAAACTCCTTATCCATCCCCTAGCTCCTCCACTGGGGAGTGGCTTCTTTGAGCCTCAACACAGCTCCAAAGTAGCCCCCACATCAGTGTAACTGCCTCCCACCCCAGGGATTCTCCAGTGGCACAGAGCTGGTGCTTCACTCCTCACTCTTTAGCCCTAATCACTACCACATCGAAGTGCTTCACAAGTCCTAGTGGATTTTTTTTCTCTTGCAACACATTCTTTAGTAACAAAGGTTTTTTTTCTTAGTTTATCAAAGAGGAGCTGAGCCACAAGATGGATAATATATTAGAAGTGGGTCTTTGTCCACGAAAGCTTATGCTCCAATACATCTCTTAGTCTATAAGGGTATGTCTACCTTAGCTCGTTAATTCGAGCTAGGTAGACAAATGAGGCAACCGGAGTTGCAAATGAAGCCCAGGATTTAAATATCCAGGGCTTTATTTGCATGTTCCCATCTGGTCGCCATTTTGAAATTTCACTAGCCCGAACTCACTGCTGCGTGTAGCCGCGCGGCAGTGAGTTCAGCATAGTGAAATTTCAAAATGGTGACCAGACGGGAACATGCAAATAAAGCCCGGGATATTTAAATCCCAGGCTTCATTTGCAATTCCGGTCGCCTCATTTGCCTACCTAGCTCGAATTAATGAGCTAGTGTAGACATACCCCAAGGTGCCACAGGACTCCTTGTCGCTTTTGCAGATCCAGACTAACATGACTACCCCCTGATACTTGACAAGATGGATTATGTGACTTACCTACTGTTGCACAGGTGGTCTGTGGCTGAGTCAGGAAATGAACCCAGGTCTACCCTATCCTACTCTGCTTTTTCTACTGCTGCTGGTGTGGTTGGGGCAGAAGAATGGTCCAGGAGGGCAGTGTTAGACAGTGTAGCTCAAGATGCATCTCCAGTGGAGCCAGAGCTGTACTTTCTGGGTTGGGTAGATATACACACACTTGCTTTGAGCAAGCTAAAAATCAGTGTAGCTATGGCAGCACAGGTGGTGGAATGGACTAGAGGCCCAAGGCGGTAGCTAAGGTCATTGTACTCTGGGTGGCGAGGCTGTCTCACTGCTGTTGCACTGCTGTTTTTAGTGCACTAACGCTATCTAAGCTTGCATATCTGTTTATTCCCAAGCTAGACACTAGCCCTATAGCTCCACTGCAGACATACCCTTCCAAGAGCTCCAAAGGTGCTCTAATGTGTACCTGGGGACCATACCATCCATCGGACAACTCAGAGTAAGACCTATAGCCAACTTGGCTGGGCAAAGACTAAGCCAGGATAAATCTCCAAGTACTTGGAGAATAAAGCAAAAAGGGGCTCTTTAGGGTGTGATGAGATGACAGTTAGGAAGGGACATTTAGGCTTCCTATTATGTAAAACTGCCCAGCAGAGAGATTTACTCACCTGCTGAACAGCCTCTCAAGGGAAACCCCACCGTTAGGTCAAAGTGCTAGAAAATGTACGAAGGAAAAAATCTTGCCATGGCAGGAGGATGCATTGGTTACAGATAATAAGTCTTGTCCTGTTCTAAGTGAGGATTCTATGTTTTTGCTTTAGGTTGTTTTTTGACACAGATAAAAGTTTATATTAAGACAGAGCAACTTCGGACAATTTCACACGGGATTCCTACAACTGAATCTATGCAGAGCCCGATCAGAGGGAGTCAACCCACATTGATCCAGTTGTGGAATCAGGGCTTCAGTTCTCTTGCCTTCTCCTTTTGACCTGCTTATGTCTCCCTTTCATTCTTTCCAACTCTGAGTCTGTCTGGCATGGAACAGAACATGACCCCTTCCGTACGTGCCTGGTGCAGCCTCACCTTAATCTACATTCAATAGCATGCATGCTGGTCTTTGGGACTGTCAAGAATAAGTTTCCAAGGAATTATTTTGTCATTTCATGTGAAATAAACGAACTCTGATAAGGATCTGCATTCTGCTTCCATAAAAACCTATGGCTGCCATATCTTGCGTCTAAATATTTTCTCACACAAACACACAAGTAACTCATTCTTCTCCATAAAAGCCGGAAAAGGCTGCCGCGATCAGCTGTTCCAGTGAATGTCTGGGAGGGAGGCCTTTGCTCTTTCATTATCAGCAGTCACCACGAAGTGCTGGCCAGGGAGGGCTCAGCGTAACAGCAGGAAAAGGGTTTCATATCTGGAAATAATCTCACAGGAGTCACTCCTAAGGCTGGAATTCTTGGCAGAAACCTTTCATCAAGGCTTCTTGAAAGAGTGAGGCAATGTGTTCCCTTCCTTTTGCTAACCTCTGCAATGTTACCCACATTTCTAAAACTACCATGCTCCAGTCAAAAGGAGTTCCAGAAAGTAAACGTCTGTCATTTAATATTAGAGAACTGATATAAATCATCCAATCTATTGCACACTAGACATCTCAGGCTATTTCTGGAGGTACCTACATGGCTTGTGTTGCTACAGTACCTAGAGCCCCCCATGCACGAGTTACACTTCTCCTCAACCCCCCCCCCCCAGCAGGGCTCTATTATTCATATTTTATGGATGGGGAACTGAGGCACAACAATACTAAGGGCCATGCTTTCAAGGGCAGTGTGAATTGGGGTGCTGAGCTTTAAAAACTCCTGCCCCCCAACAATTTGTACAAGATAGGACTAGAACCCACATCTCCAGAATTACAAGGCCCTTTAGCATTCACCTATACAGAGATAGTGCTAGTAAATGGACCCCTTTTTATTTTTCTGTTGCAAACTGTGGGCTGTACAGGTGTGTACGTACCACCAACAGGTGGAACTGACCCTGGAATCTCTGGAGCTTAGTGCATGAGCCTCTACCACTTGAGGTAAAAGTCAGCTGGTTTTCAGCTAAAGCGTAGAACAAAGTCATTCGTTCTGTAAGTGGTCTAAGTGCCACTACACGGGACAGTGAACCACACCCAGTAGGTGCAGGGGTTACAGGTTCTACTGTCCACAATTTAAATCTTCTAGGGGGGCTTCTTTTTCTGTTAGTGCATTTTAGCTCTTGAATAGAGATGGGCCCATACTGCAATCCAGAGGTGAAAGGAATTTAAATTTCTTACAGATACTGTCCTATTGCAATCCAGGTCCCTGCCAGCTCTTTAAATGGCTCCCTGCAGCTCAGCATGTTCCTGCTAGAGCTGTGCACCAGGACGCACCCCCTTATTTCACCTCTGCCGCAATCTCTGGTCCAAACAGTGTAGCTTCAGGAACTTGACATCTGAATCCAGCTCTGTGTTGTGCAGTCGCACTTCATCTCAGTTTCTGGAGCTCCATTGAGCTCAATTACAAAGATACAAATAGCCTGTCACACTGCTAACGACATTATTCTAGAAAAACTGCATTTGTTAGGGGAAGTAGTAGCCATCTCGATTCCAGATATGCACAAAATACAGAAGAAAATTGTTACATGGAACTACACAAAACTTCAGGAGGGTGGGTGGGGAAAAGACATTGTAGCTGCAAAAGAGGGCCTTCTAAAAAAAGCTAGAAAATCCCTAGATCGCCACAAGATAAGTTAGCATTGTTCTTTGTAGTGTTCGTAACATGACAAAAATGGAAAGTCTTCTTGCCTTGAAATTCTCTGGTTGCTGTTTTGTTTGTTCCTTATTAAGCAGTTAATAAACAAAACTGTTTGGGTTAATTTTATCGTGTGTATTGCAAGTTGCTAAGTAACATGGCTCCACTCTGCCTGAAGTCTGCATTGTGAGACAACTGAGGAAGGCAATAAAGTGCTATAAAATAAATGGAATGGATCACATTATGCTGTACCAAGCCACAGCTCAATGTTCAATGTGTTTTTTTGTTTTGTTTTTTTTAGTGGTGGAGGAAAAAAAGTTAGGTGCAGGGGCAGCCACTCCTGTTACTGTTTTAAAAGGTGCCATTTTGTGATTTATGGTAAAAAGTGGCCCATAGTCTCGGCTTTTCTGAGGTCACCGATAGTGGAAGCTAGTAAAAAAAAAAGGACAGCTCTAAGTGGAACAAAGGGTGATGCAATTTCTGCCCAGGGACAGTAGTCAGTACTTCTTTAGGAAGTCCTGGATTATTTGGAAAGGCACAGATGAAGCCTGGATGCCATTCAATACGGAGATTAAAAACTCTTCTCCCACTGGGGATTGTCTGCAGGTTGGGGAAGAGAGCCAATGAATGGCACCGGTGTCACACTGTAAGCAAGAGAAAGAGAATTCACTATTAGAAATAGGTTGAGACCAGTGTTCTCTCTAATTTTTTCCATCCATGTGTGGAATAAATGTTATATGCACTGAGGCATGTGTGCACATGCACCACTAGTAGAAACACATCCTGACTGCTGTGGGCATTGAGGGCGCTCTGCTAATTAGTTGGGCAGCATTTGAATGTCTCCTGGGCAGCCACCCAAGTGCTCAGCTTTTACAAGGAACACAGGTTGAACCTATTTAGCTATACCTAGGAGCTCTTTGAGTCAGAGGCGTAGCGAGGGTGTTATGCCCCAGGAGCAAAGGAAAAATTTGCACCCCCTGCCGCTGCTGCATGATGGGACCCAAAGCTGGCACCCAGCTGAGCCCGAACCTGGGAGGAGTGGCAGAGCTTATACCACATCTTCCCCAGCCCCCTCCAGTTTGGGGTCGGGCTCCTGCACACACTAACCTGCCAGTGGAGATGGAGGAGGGTCAGGCTGGGGGAAGAGAGGTGGGGAGGAGGCTTCAGCTGCCGGCAGCAGACAGAGGAGGAGCAGGTGAGCTGAGGGATTATGAGGAGCAGAAGGGGACTAAATTGGTGCCACTGGGCAACTTCCCTTGCCCCTCTCTTGCTATGCCACTGCCTTGAGTCATGGAAGAGAAAGGAAGGCTGGAGGAGTCAGATGTCTGAGCTGCAGGGATCTGAACTGGAACAGAAAAAGGGTGACAGGAGGGGGGGAAAGCAAGAACGGTCAGAAGAGAGGTGTTTGTAGTCAGCGTGGGAACTGAGCCAAGCTGGGACAAGGGCAGGTGAAGAAAGGATGGTCATTGAGTAGTGAAAATGCTTTACCATCAAAGAGGGAGAAGCTGTCTGGCTTATGAGAGCTTGGACCCAAACAAGAGAGTGTGGCACAGCATTAAAACAGACAGAAAGCCCAACTCATTAAAATATCACTTCTATATGAACGTAAACTGAGGGTTATTTTGGCATGCTGGCAGGAAGGCAGATACTGGAGTTTAAGACCAATTTCATTCCAAGAACAAGCGGTGGGGAGCAAGGAGCTCGTTTTGACATGTGTGAGTGTGAGAGACAGAGTGAGATTATGGTGAGAGTCACAAGATGGTGCTGTTACAGGTTATAAACTTATATTTGACATACAAGCTGGATTCAGTCTTTGAAGAAAGGTTGGGGTGTTGTTAGTATGGTTTCGTAGCTTCTCTTTGGAAGGAGGGGTTTCACACAGGAGAGTTTTGCTCCTTGTTTTAATCTCTTTAACTAAAGTAAATGTGTGGGACAGTTACTGCCTAAGGGGATTGCCTGCACATTGTTGATGATAGTCTCTGTTCAAGGACTGGCATGGACAGTGCAAATAAACAAGTCACATGAAGAAAACACCCAAGTTCTATGTCACCAATTTCTCCTGACCTGCCAGGCTTCAAATTCTGCTCCTGCCCAACAGAAAGAAAATCATTTTTTTTAAGTGAGTGCAAAATGCACTTTCAAAATGCAAAAATTCCCTTTAACTTCAGTGGCTTTAAATCAGGGCAGCATGGGAAGAAACAAAATCGAAATGCATATCAATGTCAGAGAAAGTGGCCTTTTTGCAACTTCACTTGTAATTTTTTGTGGTTTCCAAAATTACTTTAATTTCACAAACTTTTTCTCCTATAACTTCAATTTTGTTCCCCTTTAAGATGATTTTAGTTATTAACAAGCCACTCCAACAGCCAATGGTGGAATAATTCATAGGCAAGGTAGGCTCATGTCTAAGGTCTCAACTTTTATGTGATTACATCAGTATTTTGGCTTTCATCCAAAATAAAACCCTTGTGCTTACAAAGAAAAGTCCAAAAACCTGAGCTGAGTGTAACTGATGCAGTGAAACCTGCTTAAATCTGCAGAGAGCCAGAAACAAGAGTTCAGAGGAACTGTGCTGTGCCTCTCAATGGGGTATTGACTCCAAGATTCACTGCTCTGTGGAGCCCACCACACCTCTTCAAGAGAGGCTCAAGGGGGGAGTAGGAGGGGAAGAGTGCAGTGTGCTTGGAGCACCATTCATTACATATTGATGGGATAAGTGTGGAGATGCCTACTCTTCACCACCCCACTGCTGCCCTTCCCTCTCCAGAGGGAAGAGTGGAACTCTTGCTGCTCCTTATGGGAAAGGACTTTGTTTTCCACATCCCATACGACGGACTCTGACTAAGAAGGGAGAAGCCCCACCACTGGAATTCAGCAGTAGGCTTGCCAATATTGTATTTAAAAATAAAGGGGCTGTTTTCTTAGCACCCTGCCCTCCACCCCTTCTCCAGATATTATCATGATTATTAATAATAAGCTGTACTCACCTGTGTTCAACACAGGTATTTCTCGCTGCTTTGTGCAACACTCAGCAACTCCCAATCTTGTTGTATAAAGATTCAAAAAGAAGGGCCAACCCTTGAAATAAGGGATGGTTGTCAACCCTATTTAGTGGGAGCTTGCTACATCCCAGAGGTGAAGCCATCAGAATGCCCTTTGTTGTAATGAGCTTAGGACATTGAGTCGTCTTAACCAAGCCATGGTGACTTCTTCTCAAGATGAAGAGAAACCTGTGTTGTGCATTAGGAATACCAGAAGAGCGTGCACAGACACAGAGCCCTTTGCCTGCTGTTCGGAGCAGAGTCATTTCTTCAGGGGAAGTTCTCCCTCTCTCCCTCTGCTACGTTTCCCTACTGTGCCCCAGCTCTGCTCTCCCCTCCCCAACACCACTAACTCCCCATCCTGACTCATAAGACAAAGATTTGGAGTTTAAGTACCAGCCAACTCCTTTTGATAAGTCCACCTTCCAAAAGCAGGTGAATAATCTGTTGATATTTTCACAGCCTTTTGTCCAAGGTATCTTGACTCTTGTTTGTGTCATAGTCTGTGGATTTCACCTGTGTGCACAAGGCCTATGTACCACTTAATGCCCACTCAAAGTAGGGCTTTAATGGGCCCTAAGTAACATCTGGGCCTCATGCCAGCCTTTTGTACAGGGGCAAATTTAATTAATTCAGAGGAAAGTTAATTTTGGAGCAATGGAGGAAACTGAATGGTGGAAAACTATAGTCTATTCAGGAAGGTTTAGGTTGATATGGCAACAAAAATTTCTAAAAAGGATGAAAAGCAAATAATATTCTGTAACTATATAAATAGCTGAGTCATGTTGTTATGGAAACCCAGTAAACTGGGTTAAGTTGGACTACTTTCTCTCTTGGCAAGGCTTTCTGAAACAACTCGTGGGTATCATAACCTCATTACAACGAGATACAGAAAAAGGTGCAGCTAAGACATTAAATTGAATTATATACGGATATTGTCATTCTACAGAAACCACGGTAAAGATAAGAACTTCTGTCAGTATGAACCGAGTGTGAGACCCTCACCTACCACCCCCAGTATACCAAATGAAAAAGCTAGAGCAGCTGAAAGCCTATTATCTAGGTGGGGGTGGATTGCCCAGTGCAGGCACTGCAGAAGACAGACATAGATCTGCCTCCTTGAGGGTAATACCAAGGCAGGATGGTCACACTGCAGAAATTCTGTGCAGAGTCTGGCTATAGAGAGTCCAGGCTTATGTAAGTTAAAGTGGAAAGGGGGAACTTCAGCCCACAGAAGAGCCCAGGATGGGGAAGGCACTAAAGGTGGCTTGATGAGGCACATCACAAAAACTCACCTGGAGGCCGCCACTTTACCTCAAACTTTGCTTGATGCAAGTTACATTGGCATAAGGCTGCCATGGCTAGTGCATTGCTCTTCTGCATGCACACCTGGGTCTTCAGGTTGATGCTTTGCATGCTTACCAGGAGTGCTTGTGGCAATGTACAGTGCAGTGCACTGTGGGTAGGCAATACTGAAAGGCCTATAGTGATCCTGGGGAACTCTGCCTGCCCTTTACTTCCCTGACTCATGAAGCTGTACAATAGCTACCTTGACAGCACAAAAGAAAGATTCAGCTACAAGATCAGTAGGTGCAAGAGAGTGAATGTGGTTTTGGTAGACAAAGGGGCATTGTTTACTCCCCAGATTGGAGGTCAACCAGAAAAATATCCCAATGTTTATATCTGCCTGCTGTATTCTGCATAATATCTGTGAGGCAAACAGGAAAATCGGTGCCAGGCTGTGGAGCTGAGTTAAGCAGCCTGAAATAAGGGCTCTGAAAAGAGTACAACACAGAGGTACACATCCAAGAGAAGCTTTGAAAAGAGCACTGACAGTCACCCACAGTAACATGGTGTAGTGGTCAGTACTTTGTCTGGCCTTCAAGTTTTGGGGTCTGTGAAGAATTTTGTGGCACTTGGTGTTACATGTATAAATACAATCTTGTGTGCTAAAGCATCTATTAATTTTGCAGTGCTTGCTGTAACCTTTATAACCACATTGTGTTTGTTACTGATCCTATGAATTCTGTTGTCCTATACAACAGCAAGAAGTTGCGCTAAACATTCCGCTGCCTTTGTTGTGAAGTCATAAAAAAAGTTTTTTTTTTACTCTATACCAAAGCCGGTGCATAAAAACAAAGTACAGTGTAAAACAACTTCTGAAAGATACTCTGCTATGAATTAACAGAACTGCACAAGGGGCAAGAACATCCATGTCTATTTCAGTATATGTAGACTGTGTTTGTCCTTTCTGTCCCCTGGCATGAAGTAGTAAGAATGTGGCCCCTCACTGCTACGTGGAACGGTGGGGGAGGCTGTAGAGCAGGGGTTCTTAACCAGTGAGGTGTTCCTCCTCAGGGGAGGTGTGAGGTGCCTCCCAGAAAATTTATCCCAATTGCCTTCTCACTGGATAAAATTCTAAAGTTTAGATTTCTTCATAATTAATATTATGAATTACAATTATAAACATTAATTTCTTATTAACTTATAGAGTTCGGCACACTACAATAGCAGTGAGAATCAATCAGGCCTATGTGACGACACACTACAATAATAGTACGCAAGCATTGCCGACTTTCATCTTCAAATATTACATAAATTTGTTAGGAAAAGGTTCAAAGTAAAAAGCTCATATTATTCATTTAGGCATTGTAACGGGGTTCACTCACCCCACAGCGGCACCAGCCGTCAGACTTGGGAATTAGCTCGGACGGCTGCATCCAGCATCTAGCTGATTCACCGGGTCCCAGGGTTCAGGCAGTCCTTGGGGTTCGAGCCGGGCCTTCAGCTCAGGCTGTTCTTCCGAATCACCAGACACCAGTAGAGCCTTGGGTTCCTCTAGATCAGAGGGTAGCCCTGCTGGCCGGCTTGGCCAGGCCTCGGCGGCCCAGGCAGGGAAGCCTTCGCTGGCCTGAGGGAAGGCGGCTGTGGGAGGCCTGGGCCAGGTCTCAGCCTCGTCAGCCAGGAGCTCTGGGCAGGCCTCTGTTTCCCGCAGACGCTGGGCCCCGACTGAGCTCCCTGGCAGAGTTCTTATAGTCCTAGCCACTCCCCTTAGCTTCCTGTCAGGTGAGGGGGTGGGGCTAGGGTGTGCACAAAATGGCTCCCAGGGGGATGTGAACATGAAGTTTGCTTTCAGGGGAGGAATGAAGGTAAAAAGGTTAAGAACCCCTGCTGTAGAGAAATGCTAAAATGGAGCTCTCCATGGACTGCCAAGGGAAGCAAACTCTTTATGGTTGAGCCTGTCGGTGCACAAAGAATTTCAGCATCTGTATTTGCTGCTGGAGAAGCCTCATTACATTAAGTGTGGTTGCATATACATGCAATATATGGAAATAGCTTCTTTCACACTGACAGGCATGAATACAAAGATTAAGGCAAAACTACACAACACACAGGCCCCATTTAAGTCTGTTCTGCTGCTATTAATGAAATCCAATATTTACCCAATTTCCACCCATATGACAGCACTTTTAATGAGAAATGACAGTCCAGGAATTTAACTACTGAAGCGCATATCAATAGAAGACCATTATATTAACTACTTTTTTGGTTTGGCTCCCACGTGTTGAGCCCTGTGTAAACCCAAACCGTACTGTGGGCTGCAAACAAACGGCCTGCAGGCTACTTGTGGCCTGTAGTCTGCATGTGGCCCACGGGCCGCATATTGAGTAGCCCTGTCCTATGGTAATATCTGTGCTATCATCCGAGCCACTATTGTTATGTTGCAGGGAGTCCTAGCTTGCCTATTTGTGTTATCCAATAAAGATCTTGTTGTTTTATCTAACCTGCCTGTGTCTCAACTACACTAAACACCAATGATAGATGTGGAGGGGGTAGGATACTACAGACAGCCCATCTTCTGGCCAGTAAAATCATAGATCTGTTTCGGGCTAACACCTACATATGGAAGGTTCAAAGCAGTGAGTATTTGTTGGGCGCAACGTGACATTATGTGGCTTTGCACAGAGACTTTAGGCCTTATCAAGCCTATAAAATGCTGAGAGTCAGCATATGCCCCAACACAAAGGTGTTCTGTGATATGGGCGGATTGCCTACTTATTTAGAAAGCAAACACCCTACTAGATGAGTAGTAGATAGAGTTGCAGTTGCAGACTAGCTCTGAATCCAGCAAATGGTTTTCACAGTGCAGTCCAACGGAAGGAGCTACTGTCAAGACTAAAAGTGCAGTTCACTTAGTTTTGAAACTGATATGCCAAATATGAATAAGAGAGGCCCATCATTATATCCTTTCATGGGAACACAAAGGCTGCTGGGAGAATATCAAAGCAAAGTGGAGAATTACACTTTGGGCACCAATCTTTTGTCCTAACGATTTTCTAAGAGGAGATATATCTAGAACATCCAAGTCATAGCTATAGGATACTTCTGTTCTTTGCTTTAGAGAGAATGCTTTGACATCCAATGTTCAGCCACAGCCCACTTGAGAGACACACAAAAGCATCATTTGAATTAGCCTCCTCCTCCTGAGTCGCACACTGTATTGTATTGTCAGATGGGTGATTTTTAGATCAGAGGGATTGTTCTCAATTCCAGTTCACATCCTTAGGAATTTTCTCTCTTTAATTTCCTGTAATGAAATGCAACTTGATCTTTTTGGAAGAATACCAGGCAGGTAAATTAGCGAATCACACTGCTATTGCTGCCCTGTTATTGTTGCTACATCTGCCCATGAAAATAATTCCAGCGATATAATTGTTCATGGTATGCACAGCTTTCTTATCTTTAGTTCCACTGATATAGCTCCCTGACACCCTATCACTCTCAACACAATCAAGATTAGAGTCTGATGGAATGAGGTTGTTGAAAGCTTTTCCTTTCATATTTCCAAAGACGTGATAGCAAAGGGAATTTTAAAAGGGTACAGCGGGTATTCAATTCCTATAAAAAGCCTCTGTCACATATTTGATTCACCTTTCTATGGCTTAGCAGTCAGCATGCAGTGTTATTCCACAAGGGGTTACTGGAATGTGCTTTGTTCCCATGTATAAATAGATAGCTTTTAAACACGAGCATTCAAAAGTATGCAGAAGTGGACAGGATGTTAAGATTAAGAGCTCCTTTTCCTCTGGGGCTGTGCAAGAAACACACACGAAGAAAGTAAAAATCATCAGAGTTTGGCTTTTTGCCTGTTTTGCAAGTGGTATGTATGTGTGAGTGAGAGAGAAAAAGAGAGAGAGAATAGGGAGACATTTTTTGCCTTCATATCTTCTGCCATTAAAAATTGCCATTTGCCGTATGAAAAGATAAAATGTTGCATGATGTTGTAGGGTTGTTGTTCAAGGGGTAAACTCTGCTCCCTTGCAAAACATTTCTGAAAGCTTAATCAGCTACTCTGCGATCATGTCAGGACAGAGCTTCCCTGGACACGGAGAGCTGGTTCTGTACAAAAGTGACAATGCTGGGGTGGAAAATCAATCACGTTTTTGGTGTTTGTTTAGGGAATACAATGGAAAATGAACATGTAATTTCTCACTTCTGCCTTTCAGGTGGAAGAGAGAGAGATGAGGGTAAAAGAAGGGTGCTTTTGTGGTGGTATTGAGTATGTCAGTTCCCTTCAGCTTTGTGACTTTTTAGACTGTAAACTCCTCAGGGGAGGTGCTGACTCCCCATTGTGATTGTACAGTGCCTAACACAAGGAAAGCCTGTTGAGCTATATACATAATCAAAGGGAGATATGATAGAGACTCCATGAAGTTTGCTAGGGACTTCCCTACTGCTACTAATTTTACATGGAAGGCATTCAGATACTGCAGGGATAGATGGCAATATAAACCTTAAGACAAACAAAACAATAAAATAAGAAATACATAATAGTATTTGTATTTTTACGTATTATGTATATACGTAAATATATAGGGGGAGGGGCCAGCAACCATGATGAGAAAGCAGGAGAAATAGCTTTTACTTGCATGAAATCCAGGGTCCATGGGAACCTGCTGTTCCACCCCTATGGATCTCAGAGCATGTGCACAAAACACATGTCCTCCACGCTGGTTGGGCTTTCTCTTCTTTAGACCAGTGGTTCCCAACCTTTTGGGGCTGCCGGGCGCCTGGGGGCAGGGCCGCACACGTGCCGCACGCCCAGAGCAGGGCCAGCCCCGATCTCTCGGCGGGTGCCATGGTACCCGTGGTCACCGCGTTGGGGACCACTGCTCTAGACAATGTATCTTAGGGTATGTCTACACTTGCACCCTAGTTTGAACTAGGGATTCAAATGTAGGCATTCAAAATAGTCTCAAATATCTCATTCTTTGAGGAGTAACGTTAGTTTGAACCAAGGGGTTTGGTTCGAACTAATGCGTCCCGGCGTGCACTTTCACTTTCGAAACAGCTGTTGATTGAAGTAACGCGCCAGCAAGATCATGCTAATGAAGCGCGGGATATTTAAATCCCAGCTTCATTGACTATTTCGAATGCCTACATTTGCATCCCTTGTTTGAACTAGGGTGCAAGTGTAGACATACCCTTACTGAAAAGTCATGCTGACTTTGGGTCCATTCCTATCTTCCTAACTTTCTGGGTGGTTAAACACTGGAATAAATGGCCTAGGGAGGGTGTGGAATTTCAAACACTGGAGATATTTAAGAGCTGGTTGGATAGACATCTATCAGGGATGATCTAGATGGTGCTTGATCCTGCCTTGAGGGCAGGAAACTGGACTTGATGACCTCTCGAGGTCCTGTCTAGATCAAATATTCTATGATTCCATCCCTCTGTGGTGCTTGTATGCTGTCTACGTATGTGATAAGGAAGGGAGAAGATAGTCAAAGGAGCAGAGTTGATGTTACAGATCCATAACATGCATTCAATTAGCTTTTTAACCAGCATTTCTGCTAATTTTGGAATGGGACCAAGAGAGAAAGGGACTGAACAAAAGAATTGGTAAAAGAGATGGCTGAACTGGTTTGGATAAACTACAGACTGACCTCAGTCATGACTCTAAACTCAATCTTAACCTGAGACAACCAATTCTGATATATGAATAAGTCTGATTATGTTTCTTTCTACAACTTTTCACGTACCCATGCCTTGTTTTTCTGGGCTGGGCTCCATCTAAGACCAGAAGCACAGGGGACAAAACACTGAGAAAAGTTGATCTCCTGGGAATTTCTGGCCTGATATTAGAGCAGAAAGTAGCAGAAATGAGCAGGGAGATCATAGACTTTTGAGCACTAACACCCCAGGATCTAAAAATACAAAGGCTAACTACTGCATACAGTGCTTAATACTAGATCTATTCATGGTAAGAAATACTATAACAAGTAGCAATTGTGGAGACTAAGAAGATCCATTTACAATTGGTTGTCCCTAACTTTCTTCTATTTTGAAAGATTCTACCAATCAGAGCCGTTCCCTGTTTTTATCACAAGGAATAAATCATTAAAATCCTTAACACATATCAAAATGGAAGTGCATTCAAAGTTCTGGCTATTGGGTGCTGACTCAACTTCATGTTGAGATTTTGCAACATCTGAGCGATACCACGATAGACCAATTAAACAATTTTTCAAATGTCATTTAGCTAAAGAAGCCTCACACAGAGCACCTTTAAAATGTACTCCTGAATCTCAATGCACCATACAGTGGTTCATCTTCAGTACTTTCCAATTTCTTCATAAAGATTGGACTGTGGGGTGATTGGAAGATCTTTTTGTTTTAAAGCCAAGTTCTAGAAAGAGACCTTTCCCTGTGTCTTCATGCCCTATATTTCCTTGTTTCACTGTGGTTTGAGTCTGCTCAGGCATATTAACCATAACTAAATAACTAAAGGAAAGTGGATGGACAAATTCACAGAACTATGCATGTAAAACCATTTCAGACATTTTCAGTAATGGAACCTACTGGAGACAATTGTAATGTTTTTATCACTCTTTCTGTGTTTTTATGACCCACTTTGCCAGGTATTGAAACAATCAACATTAAATAAGCAGCATGGTCATTCAATAAATATTCTTACAAGTGAAGTGAGAGAAGTGTAACCACATGTTTTGCTTTATGGAGCACTCTAGTTTTCCACCTTTATTTGTCTCTTCTGATCCAAGTGTTCCATCCATCTCTTAACTTCATGTTTTTTCTGGGACTACTATTTCTTCAGGATGTTCCTCCAGTTTCCTGCTGCTTTTATGCCCACTCACGATGTGCTTTACCTTAGGATTTCATTTCTGCACCGAACCCTTTAGGAACAGTCTCAGCCCAGCAGCATGTCATTACATAACACTGATTGTGAGTTCTCTCAGAAATTGGGGGAACCCTTTTCTGGAAATCATGAGCCTGACTCTTATTCTGCACTATGAGGCACAAAAGGCCATTACAAGTTGCTGACAAATGTGGTACCTTTTAGACATTTTGCCATTTTTTTCATTGCTAGAAATGTTTTGCATAATTTGCAGATGGGTTAGAGTCAACGATTACCTAAAGCAACGCATGAGGGTAAGGAGTCTTGCAAATAAGGAAACTGCAGACTAGTTGAAACTGGCCTCCTTTTTTCACTTTGCTCAACAATATTTAAATAAACACCCACACAAAACTATATTCACTTTGAGCAAAATGGAGGGAGGGAACTATTCTTCTACGAGGACACTACTGATTCCAGATGGCTCTCCATTTAAACATGTGTGTGTGTTTTTTAAGTCTTCATGTCTACAAAGTGCAAGTCATCCCTATGCTGATGTAATGTTTGGCGGGGAGGGGGGAATTGCCCCCTCCCTGATCCTGGTATTGCTGGGGATTGACTGCCACCAATTAGGGAAGCTGTAACTTTCAAGCTGGTTGCTACAGGCCCATGGACCTTGCAGTAGCAGGGTATGCTTGGCCATATCCCTTCTCTTGCTTCAGCATGTCCCCCATCTGTTCCCTGTGCTAATGCTGTTTGTGGCGCATACACAGAGAAAGAGTAGCAGAGCCAGTTCTCTCTCTGTCTC
The DNA here is from genome assembly GCF_049634645.1 of Pelodiscus sinensis. NCBI lineage: Eukaryota > Metazoa > Chordata > Testudines > Trionychidae > Pelodiscus > Pelodiscus sinensis. The sequence goes on along the minus strand of NC_134714.1, from coordinate 17,299,795 downwards.
TCTGTCTCTCTGTCTCTGCCTGTGTGTGTGTGTGTGCGTATGAGTGTGTATGTGTGAGGTCTTTGTGCCAGGTTGAGATAGGGAAGAGTGCAGAAGAAATTAACTAAAAATAAAGCATAGGGATCAGGGATAGATACAACCAATCACCATCTCAAAACAATATGGCAAAGTAACAGGACACCAGTTTGATAAATTAAGAATCTGGTAACACTATCAGCTTCATTGAAATTAATTGTCTATCATGCAATTAACAATAAGGAAGCAATGAGACAAAACCTTATTTAATTTCTTCCAGTCATCAGCCTCTAATATGCAACATGATGCGTCCAATGGGTTCTCATCACATAAATTAAATGAGATTTTCAAGCCACTTCTCAAGTCATCATCAAGGGATGGAGAAACTCACAACTCATTAATACAAGGAAGGAGCTGACTTTCAGAACGGAGAAGAGAATTCATTCCTACTCCTGTTTAAAGAGCACACCTCACACCTTGTCCGTAGAGGAGGAATAAGTTTAAGAGAAGGGTAAGTAGCCAGTTTCTCTAGAGTAACAATTTCCTTGTTCTTGGGCATTTCAAATGAAAGCTACTCTTTCCTCTGCCAAAAGATGCCCTGCTTTACATGCCTTGCTTTCATCATTAAGTGGGCAAGTCCAGCAACAGTAATCTGAACCAGGAAACACATTTGTATATAAATGTGTTTCTGTAGATGATCTTGCCACACTTGCAGGTGTCCAATAATTGCAAGTTGTAGGTTTGGATGCTCCTCTTTTAGGTACCATTTCCACAGACTGGACTGAGTACAAAACCCATTGAGAGTTCTGGGAGTCTTTCCATTGACTGCAAGATCCACTATCTAAGATAAATTTAGGTTCTTCATTCCAGTGGAATTGTTCTCAATGTAGGACTGAGCCCTTCACTGATCCTCAGACTGTGGGTTCCTGGCATAATTTACAGCAGCCTCCATGAAGGACCCAGAACCGTGGTTCTGCCCTATTTCATATCTAGCCATGCCCACATCCCTCACAAGATGTACTAGCGTCACTACAACACGTTTGCTAGAAGCATGGAGCCAGCAGCAGAGCCCACAGCATGTGGGGGAGCTGCCTGGACCCTGGGCACTGGGCTGAGAACCTGGGGGTGCTGCATTACCCTCCACACCTCTAGTTCCCGCACCTCTGGTTCCTATCAGTGTAACAATATGGTTTTTTCTGTAGCCATGTTGGAAGGCCTATTCTAAACCTGAACCAAAGCCTTCTTCTGCAGCCAGACTGAAGAGCAGCAGCCATTAGCTGTAAGGTCTGGTGTTACATACTCACATTCCATCTAAATTGTATTAAAAAAAGCTGTGAGGAAGGAACTTTGTCCTGATAGCTCCCCCACTGTCACCAAATAAAGAAACAGATCTCCAGATGGGTAAAGAAAACTTAAGTAACACCATTCTGTCTGGCAAGAAACTTCTTATCAATAGAGAATGTTGTGGAATCCTCATTCTATGATCATTGTCATTACACTTCCCTATTGATTGATTGTGTGATCTCTGTCTGGCTTGTAACTGTTTCTGTCTGCTGTATAATTAATTTTGCTAGATGTAAATCAATTAAGGTGGCGGGGTATGATTGGTTAGGTAATGTTGCTATGATTGGTTAGTAAAATTATACTAAAATAATTGGTTACGGTATAGCTAAGTAGGACTCAGGTTTCATTATATAAACTGGGGTCCAAGAGGGAGACCATGAGGAAGAAGATCGGAAGTAACAGAAGCAGAAGGAAGGAAGAAAAGGCTGGAAGAATACCAGCAACACCAAGAGAAGGGGGAAGACCTGGAAAAGAAGAACTCTCCTGCGAGAGACAGCCTAAGACCAGAGAGACACATATTGCCTGGCCAACAGGGGAAGTCTGCCTGTACCCGGATTGGTGAGCATGACACTGTGTGCTTAGCATGTGTATTCTACTTGTTTGGGAATTGTCAATAAATAGAGGATAAGGATATTACTGTTTGAGGCTCTTTCAGTGGCTAAAGATTCTGCAAAACCTGCAGAAAGATGCACCCTGAGCCCTAAGAATTGGGTAAGGGTGGGTGTGTAAATTAACAGGGTTGCACCTTGAGCCCTAGGAACTGGGTAAAGGTGTGTTTCCCTACAGTGTGGAAGGGATAGAGAAATGTGTGTGGGTAACATCAGGGGGTTCCCTTCCTCAGGTTTGCATGCATGAAACTCTAGCAGAGGCCAAACCGAATATGCCCTTCCATTGAGATGTTACCAGAAGAGGGTGACGTCAACCTGACTGGAAGTGATCCTAATGCAAACTTGCTCCAGGGAAGTTTGCCCTCAACAAAAGTCTGCCCCTTCCCCAAAAGGTAAAGCCTTTCTCTACCCCAACTTGTGAACTGATCTCTTTTTCACCATGGGGGGAAGTCTGTCCTGATGTGTTCGATTCAGAGTGGGAGGAGACAGACTTACTTTGTTGTCCCCTGCCTCAAAAAAACCAACCAAACAAAAAAAGACAAAAAAAAAAAAAAAAAAAGAGAAAGTTCTGGAAATGGGAGGGTGCCCAGTTTCACCTGATTCCAGAGCCAGCATTTTGATATTGAAGTTCTGTACAAACAAAACAGAACATAACTTGACATCCCATTAGGAAACTTGCTAATTGGCCAAAGAGCAATCCAAGTGAAAAATAGTGTCTGCATTTCAGATGAGAGATCCAATCTCTGCAGCCAATTAATGCGCAGGTACAGAGTGTCTTAGTTTATTAGCCAAAGATCCAGGTTTTATAGCAGCGGGTGTTAGCCAGAGCAAGTCTGGACTTGCAGTTTGACCTTCCTGAGGTGTTTAATTGTGTGCCTGAGAGCGAGGCGTAAACAAGTCACTGAAGGCTGATAGATCACAGGTCTATTGAAGTGCTCAGTTCTGCATGAGATTTGCAGCTTTTGAATTATATGACAGTTGGCAGCAATAGATGAACACCTGAATACAGAGCAGCCTCAGTTACCTAAATTCCCTACTATCCAAAACAGAGGTGTGTTCACCCCTGCTTACTATGCATCATACATAGAAACGATGAATACAAAATGATGGAGTCTAACTTTGCTGTTACTATTCAAGAAAGAGTTCTTGGAGGCATCATGGATAGTTCTCTGAAAACATCTACTTGATCTAGTAGAAACAATAAATAATAATAATAAAAAAGCTAACAATGTTAGGAACCTTTAGGAAAAGAATAGACAACAAGAAAATATCAAAATTCTACCAAACAAGTCCATAGTATGCCCACACCTTGACTACTGGTTCTGATTGCCCCATCTTGAAAAAGATATAAGAACTGGAAAACATACAGAGAATGGTAACAAAAAATGGAAGTATGGGCCAGCTTCCATGTAAGGAGAAACTAACAAGACGAAGACTATTCAGCTTAGAAAAGAGGCAGTTAACGTGGGATATGACAGAGGTCTATAAAATAATGTATAGTGTGGAGAAAGTGTAGAGGGAAGCACTATTCACCCTTTCACACAACACAAGAAATAGGGGCTCACCCGCAATGAAATGAATAGGCAGCAGATTTAAAACAAACATAAGAAAGTACTTCTTCACACAATGCACAAAGAGCCCATGGAGCTTGTTGCCATGGGATGTTGTGAAGGCCACAATTATAACTGGATTTTAAAAGAAGTTAGACAAATTCCATCAATAGCTTATAGCTAAGATGGTCAGAGACACAAGTCCCCGTTTTCAGTGTCCCTCAATCTTTGACTGCCAGAAGCTGGGAGTGGACAACTGGGGATGGGTCATTTGATAATTACCCTGATCTGCTCATTCCCTCCAACGCATCTGGTATTGGTCACTGTCTGAAGACAAGCTACTGAGGCAGAAGGACTATTGGTCTGACCCAATATGGCTGTTTCATGTTTATGTCACCACTGACTATATCTTCCAATCTTGCTTGTATGCTGGTATACAAGTGTCTGGTTCTGTATTCCCTAATGCCCAAATCTCTCAGTTATGAGTGAGGGCAGGTAGAAAACTGGGGTTCATGAAGAGCTGTAGATCTTTAGCCTCGAACTGGAAATATTGGAAATGGTCCCTTTAGGCACAGTTGTGTCCTGTGCTATGTGCGACCCTCATACTCACCTGTAATATAGGTACCCCATGAAGGGAGAACAGCTTTCATGAGGCATGGGCATAGAATTATAGGACTGGAAGGGCCCTCGAGAAGTCATCTAATCCAACCCCTTGCATAAGGCCATGCAGGTGAGCAAGGAGTAGGCAAGGAATTGAAGGAGCCTTCGTTTTGGCCCCTCTGGCTATATGCTTGCCAGAACAGTGAGAAGGTGTCAGGGAGGGGGAAAATAACCTACACTAATTATAGAACTTGTCTCCAGGGAAAGTGAAGACCATATTGTGCTTCTGAAGCAGTACAGCTATGTCTTAGGGTAAAAACATAAACCTCACAATCTAGCCCATCCAGTTCCATCAGAAATACTTTGTCCTCCTGTCATTTAACCTCACCATGTGTCCAGAGATTAGGCCTGTGATGTGGGGGGGAAAGGAAGCAATTGCCCTGAGCCTGACAATACAAAAGGGCCTAGAGCTCCCACCCACTGCTCCTGTAGCAGCTGGAGCCCCGGCGTTTAAATTGTGACTGGAGCACCTCACCGCGGCAGACCTAAGGGCTGCCTCACCCCAGCCCCACCCCCTCTTCCCAAAGCCCTGCCCCTTCCGGAGACCCGGAGCTTGCTCAGGAGCTGGGCTGCCATCTACTGGACCACAACTTCCTTGTCACAAATTAGCATGTTTATCATGGCTGTCCAATCATTTTCCTTCTTGACCTGCTCATTATACTGGAAGTTTCAATTGCCAGCTGTTCTTACCAGATTCTGACTCACCAGACCCATCTGAGCAGCTTTTTGTCACTAGTCCAGAGAGCCAAAGTTATATTCCCGGCTAGTGACAGATTAGTAAAATTTCACCGCCCTCCCCTTGCTTATAAACAGTTCATGTGTAAGTATTTCCCCCAGAAGAATAAAATCCACTCCGAAGGAGGTGAGTTACAATAAGGCCTAGGTAACATCTAAGTCCCAGTTAAGCCCGGTCCTCACTCTATAGATGAATAAGGAGTTTCATTCTCTAGGGCTGTCAATGCAATACCTTACACCAACACCTTATTCACCTTGGCTCATTTCAGGGCAACAAACCATTACAAGAGATGAGTAGTTATTAAATTTATTACCTTTTTCCTCAATGAACTGCCGTTACCTCTTTGTATGCCACATAACTTGACAAAAGGAATGCAGGGCATTGTGAACAAACATGTTTGCTTTAGTCAGGAGCAGAAGCCTAGGATAAACTTTTTAGCAATTAGATTATGCAAGCTGGGAGACGGGCAATTCTTCAGTTAAGCAGCCTGTGAAAATCTCACTGCTCACAGCAGCTTTGAAGGAAATGGATGTACACCCTGATTATCTGACTTGATTAGTTTTGTGTATCAGCAGAGGGCAGCAGCTCAACATTGATGCTTCCTCTACTGCAGGAATTGGCAACTCCTCTTGGTCTGAGAGCAGTTTTTCCTACTGGCCTCTGTAGTCATAGGAAGTCACAGGCAGGCTCTAGGTGACATTAATGTCACATCAATCACATGTTCTCAAAAGAAAGCCAAACAGCCCTTTATGGCAGGCTGGCAGCGTTTGGCTAGAAGCCATGCCCAGTTAGCAAGTAACCATACTACTGGGGAATTATAAGTGCATTTTGCTAACTCACTGCAACAGGTTGGTTATTACCTTACCTTGATATAAGTGAGGTGGAAGCAGCCATTTTAGAAGGAGGACAGAAGGTGTGGGCTGAGAAGTTATCAGAGAGGAACTCTGGGAGCAACCAAATTTTGGGAGAAGACTCAAGGCTCAAAAGTGTTTCATTTGGAGTTTCTTTTGAATGAAATTAACAAAGTGCCAGCACAAAATGGAACTTTGACAGACTTAAGTGGTCCATAGATTCTGTATTGGCCTTTCACAAGGGTGAGTTCTACTTTTTGGAAATAAAAGCAGCCCCAAGGACAGTGTTAAGTTTTAATCCACTGTAACGTGTGTCAACTTCTTCTGGTGCATGTGAAGAAGCAACCTGAGGAACCACCTGCTCACACCCATGGAAACCAAACAAATAATCCTGAAGAAAAAGACTTAAAGAATCCTTCCCAAAAAGTTGGAAAATGTCCTTGACCGTGCAAAATATGCAGAACAAACAATGTGATCCCTTTTCTCCCAACACCAGCTGTCTCTTTGAAAATACCATACAAAGACCTCCGGAAACCCACCATCTACCCCTTCTGAAAACATATACAGTCAAGGGGAAGAGCACTAAAACCAAAGCAGATCAAGCTACATGGCAGTGAAATATTTGGAACCACATTTACATGATCAAATCCAGGTATAAGTGGTATTATATATTGCTCACCTTCCTTAAAATTAAAAAAAAAGCATCCAACAAGCTGCAGAAACATGTTGAGAGCAATGTGGGTGACCTCTTTATCAGATCTATTTTGGCAAGCTTACTTTTGCCATTAGTTGTGTGAAAACTATACCAGATAGCTGATCCCAGGAGCTAGAGGTAGGGCAGAGCATGGGTAGGTATTTTGTTTTGTTTTTAAATAAAGTGTGTTGCTAGGTCAAAAGGCTGCCCTTTTATTCAGGAGAGAGTCAGGCAGATGTACACACATCACATGTGTTTAGCTCTACCCTGTTGGCCAAAACGGGGCCTCTTTGATCTCAGATGAGTCTGTTCCATGTGCGAATTTTATCGTTTTTGCTTCCCTACTTGTTCCAAAGGACCAGCAATAGCACCCCGACCCGGTACTGAGCTTTGTTCATTTGCCTATTCACATCATACTGTTGGAGCTCACCTCTGATCAGCCCATGCTGCCAGGCTCCACAACCCACTTCTTATATGCTCAAACAGGCACCGTTGTGCTTTCTCCTATGCTGCTCCCCATGCGAGGGAGACCATCCCCATAAACACCAGCCTTCAGATTCCTGCTTAAACCTCTTCTTTGCTGTGATGCCTGCAAAAAGCTCGACAAAGCTGAGGTTGCTGGTGAGTTAAGCCTGCTGCATATCATGCTGACCAATACAGTCTCATTGTTTCCTTGTACACCTCTGTCTATCTGCATCCATCTGGTGTCCCTTGCTTTAGACTTACACTGTAAGCTCTTTGGGGCAGGGAATAGCTTTTTTATTCTACCTCTGTGTGGCACCTAACACATTGGGATCCTAGGCAAATCGTAAATAGTATTAACAATGTCCAGTAACATTCGGTGAGGCACTGGCCTTTGTTTCTTGTGATCCTATGTGAACAAACATGGGAAGAGGAAGACGATCATACTACAGCATTTCCGGCCTTGTTCCCTTGGGGAAAGGACCTTGGACAGCTTTATCCAAACATCAAAATAATGCACAGCAGTCCTAGGATTTCTGCACCGGTTTCCCTCTCCATGCCTGTTCATGCTGTTTGCATCCAGATTTTCCATCTTCAGTCACTTGCGACACACGTAGAAATATAACATTATTTTTAACTTCAAAAGGAGTCAGCCAAGAGAGAGTTTCATACAGAGGCCAAAGCAGCACTGAGGTCAGGTCTTTTCTAAATTAATACATACCCAGACCGCTTCTGCCAGGGAACATCCATCTCTCGCCTTACGGTACCAGATGCAGTTTATAAATTGCCATCAGAATTTATTAAATCAAAGGTTCTGCAGCTGCAAATACCCTTGGTGTTTAGCGATCTGATTATTTGCAGGACCAGGCCTAAAAATCTGTGTCACACACATCCTGGAAAAAGTACATCATATGCATAATATCATACTCACTGAAGCTGCTTATATGTGTAATTGATTGCACTTAGCTCTCATGGGTCCTGTTCTACCACCTGTTGAAGTGAATGGAGAGACTTTGGATTTAGGGTTGTTAATCCTCCCAGATTGTCCTGGAGTCTCCAGGAATTCATCCGACCAAAGTTGGTAACCCTACTGGGATTCTCCACTCTAATCCATAGACCTCAAAGCACTTTAAAAAGCAAAGGATATCATTTGCCCCAGTTACAGAAAGAAAACAGAGGCAAAGGGGCTGCCCTGAGGTCATGCACCCAAGTCAGCAGCAAAACAGGAAACAGAACCCAGGTTTCCCATGTTCCTTCCCATTGGACTATGACATCATTTCCTCGTGTTAGTGTTTGACGGTTTGGGCCCAAAAGAGTACAAAATGTTCCAGATCAGGGATAGTGTCTCTACATTACTATGTAGCATTGTTGCTCTAGAAATAAATACAACGTCCGAGTCCCTCTGATTAAGCACCTCACAGTTTTCTCTGCTCTGTGGAAACTCTAACTGGACTTATTTCCTTCCTATCATTTATGCTCTTATTTGTAGGCATTTCCATGGTGCTCACTATGACAACATTTTATTGCATCTAATTGTTGCATATTCCTGTCAGATCCATTCCGTACCCCTGATCCCCATCCTCATCCCCCACTACAGAATTACTGAGGAAAGAATTATTGTTCTGTGCAGCCACAAAAGACACAGAAGACGCATCATTTGAGCAGACATTAATTTGACCCTAGATCTTCAGTTTCCTGAATTTGGACTCTACATTTCTCTTTGTTACTCCTTTCAAATACTATGCCTGTTGACAGCAGCCTGTTTTGCGATCGCTCCCAGTATTTCACTGCTGTCTGCATGGCTCCACTGTGTGATAGCAGTAATGATGACGGTGAACCTGGTATAGACAGACAGAACACGGATGTTTTCACCACTATGATGTAGCCCTCCTGAGAGGGGATATAAGTGGCAATGGCAGAAATGCCAAAGAACTCCAATCCCTTGTGCATACTACTGCTCCCACTAATGGAGCTAATTTAGGAACAGTGAAAGATGGATAGATTTCCTCCAAAATATCTAGTGTAGACAAGTTGTATGAAGAGAGTCAGCATCTAGGGATGAAGAATTGCAAACCTGCATTCTAAGCACAAAATTGTGGTGCAGAGAGAAATCCATCTCTGGATGACCTAGAAATGTTTAGCTTTTAGTAGGTCTGTTGATTAATTATTGTTAACTTATGCAATTAACTAAAAAACTAATCACAATGAAAAATTAATTGGGATTAATTGCACTACTAAACAATAGAATACCAATTGACATTTATTAAATAATTGTGAATTGTTTTCAATACTGATTTCAATTAACACAGACTACAAAGCATACAGTGCTCACTTTATATTATTTTGTTATAAATATACGCACTGTAAAAATAATAAAAGGAATAGTATTTTTCAATTCACCTCATACAAGTATTAAATTACAATCTCTTTACCGTTAAAGTGGGTTACATAACTGTACTCAAAAACAAAAGAGTGTAAAACTTTAGTGCCAACAAGTCTACTTATTCCTACTTCTTGTTCTGCCAAATACTAAGACAAACAAGTTTGCACTGATGGGAGGTACTTCTGCCTGCTTCTTCTTTACAGTGTCATCAGAAAACGAGAATACGTGTTCATGTGGGACTTTTGTAGCCTGCATTGCAATGTATTTACTGCCAGATATTCTAAAAATTCATATATTTCTTTGAGCTTCAGCCATCATTCCAGTGGACATGATTCCATGGCAATTACACTCTTTATGCATTAATTACATTTGTGACTAAACTCCTAAAGGGAGAATTGTGTCTCTCCTGTTCTCTTTTACCCACATTCTGCCACAGATTTCATGAGACAGCAATCTCAGATGACCCAACACATGTTCATGTTAAGAACGCTTTCACAACAGATTTGACAAAACACAAAGAAGGTACCAATGTGAGATTTCTGAAAATAGCTGCAGCATTCGACCACGATTTAAGAATCTGAAGAGTCATCCAAAATCTAAGAGGGACAAGGTATGGAGCATACTGTCAGACGTATTAAGAGCAATGCAGAAACTACAAAATCCAAACAATCAAAAAAGAAATTAACCTTTGCCGTGGCATCTCATTAAGATGATGAAAATGAACGTGCATTAATTGGCACTGCTTTGGATCATTATCAAGCTGAACCCATCACAAGCATAGATGCTTGTCCTCTGGAATGATAGTTGAAGCATTAAAGAACATATGAACCTTTAGTGCATCTGGCACATAAAGATCTTGCACTGTCAACTACAACAGTGCCACATGAACGCCTGTTCTCACTTCTACATGGACATTGTAAACAAGGAGCAGGTAGCATTACCTCATGCAAACTGTAACCAAACTTGTCTGTCTGAGTGATTGGCTGAACAAGAAGTAGGACTGAGTGGACTTGTAAGCTCTAAAGTTTTACATTGTTTTATTTTTGAATGCAGGTTTTTTTTGTACATAATTCTACATTTGTAAGTTCAACTTTCATAAGAAATTGCACTACAGGACTTGTATGAGATAAACTAAAAATACATTTTTGTTCTTTACAGTGCAAATATTTGTAATAAAAATATAAAGTGAGCACTGTATACTTTTTATTCTGTGTTGCAAGCAAAATCAATATATGTGAAAATGTAGAAAACAAAAAAATATTAAAAATACATGTTATTCTATTATTGTTTAACAGTGCAATTAATCACAATTAATTTTTCTAATTGCTTGGCAGCCCTAGCTTTTAGACATTGTTCCTCAACCAAGAGGTTGGAGATAAGAACATTTGTTTCCTTACATTTGTGATGATGCAATCCTTGATATTATCATGTGGCTAGCTAAGCCAAGTGCCAGGACACCATCTCCTACAGTAACTTGCTCAAGAACATTCTGGGAGCAGGCAACAAACATAATTGTCCCAGCTACAGGGATTTCTTGTTCATTGAGCTGGGGCCACAATGGCATATACAAGTTTAAATCTATGGGTTGGTGTGTTTTCAACTACTGGTTCCTGGCTCTTAATAATCCTAACGCAGTACCAGTTGCTGGTACTGTAGGTGGCAGCAGAATGAAATTAACAGCATTAGCAAACACAGTACAAAATGTTTGGGCAGAAATGTCAGTGTTTACAGGGGAATTGGAGAGGATGTGTTTTCTGACACATCTATCACTCACTTTCCTCCCCGCCGCCCGGTATTTGTTATGAACAAAATCAAGTGCCCAGGATTAAAGGAACCAACCATTAGAAGTCACTTGTTAAAGAAACAGAAGACATGACAAAGAATCAGAAGACATGACCCATCTCGTCATATAGCAGCAGTTCTCAATGGTATAAAAAGTGGCTACAGATCAAGATAAGAATGCCACTGCAATAGATTATACTTTGTTTGCCAGCTCTTTTGGGCAGTGATTCTCTTTTGTTGTGTACGTGGACAGCACATGATGCAATGGGGGGCTGGCCCCTCACTGGAGCCACTATACATTACAATAGTAGAAATAACAAATAGCTTTGATATACCGAGCTGTTACGTTGTCATTAGCCAAAATTATTCGCTAAGGGTTGACAACCTGTTCTATAAGATTTGGAGTTTTGATTTCAGGTATGAGGCAATTCATATTGATACATGAAGAGAAGAGCAACAAAAATGATTAAAGGTCTAGAAAACATGACCTGTGAGGGACGACTGAAAGAATTGAGTGTGTTTAGTTTAGAAGACTGAGAGGGGACATGATAGCAGTTTTCAAGTATCTAAAAGAGTGTTACATGAAGGAGGGAAAAAAATTGTTCTCCTTGGCCTCTGATGATAGGGCAAGAAGCAGTGGGCTTAAATTGCAGCAAGAGAGGTTTAGGTTGGACATTAGGAAAAACTTCCTAACTGTCAGGGTAGTTAAACACTGGAATAAATTACCCAGGGAGGTTGTGGAATCTCCATCTCTGGAGATATTTAAGAATAGGTTACATAAATGTCTATCAGGAATGGTCTAGACAGTAAGGTCCTGCCATGAGGGCAGGGGACTGGACTTGATGACCTCTCAAAATCCCTTCCTGTTCTAGGATTCTATGATACCCGAGGTCTTCCCACAAATGTATGGTGAATTCATTGAATTGCATGACTGTATGTAGGTCTGCCCAGCTCCCAGACCCATTCAATACACCAGGGCTGGGCCAGCATTCTAAAAATAGTTGTGTGAGCAGCACTTGCAAGCTGTGGCTTGGAAGCCCACCCCCTTTCCTAGGCTTCAGGGTCTGAGCTTCATTCCCCAACTGTGACTTTGCAGTGCAGTCCACACTGCTATTTTTAGAGCCTGAGCCATGCTAGACAAAATACGTCAACCCAGGCTATCAAGCGTGCTTCTACATGGACATAACCCTGCCAGGGCTGGAGAGTCCATGTAAAAGCATCAAAATGCCTACAGTGAAAATGCATTTTTTTTCCTTCTGTTTTCCTCCCATAAGGAGGGTTTGAGATGGAACACAGAGGGACTTTCATCTGCTGAACTCACAGAACTGCTATTTATGAGCATTGACTTCCTATTTGGAATGTTGATCTTGACCCTTATGTCCCCAGCTAGCATTTTGCATAAACAAAAGAGCATTGCAGAGAAGTCAAAGCCGGATGTACCTACAGCAAATAAATCTCTTCCTTGCTGACAGACACAAAACGAACTGACCTCTTGCACGTCATGTCTGGTCGTCTGACCAAAACCGCCAGTCACAGCTTTACCTCTAGACACCAGCTTGAGGCACAGGATACGAAGGACATAAAAATGACATCACTGACACTAAAACAGTGAAGGTCAGGATTTCCTCTGCCACCTTCATTACTTGTATCACATTGGTAGGAAAGTTATAATTACAGATGGGCACATACCTGAAGATAAGTTAGTAACTATTGGCTGGAATTTAAATTAGGAAGTCAAGAAAACTATAATAATTTTGCTTTGACTGTGCGCAAGCCCCTTTTGGGGTGTTCACTTTCTGCAAATATTGTCCTTAGGAGTGAGTTCACCAACAGACGGTGGAATCTCCATCCCTAGAGGTTTTTAAATCTCAGCTTGACAAAGCCCTGGCTGGGTTGATTTAGTTGGGATTGGTCCTGCCTTGGGCAGGGGGCTGGACTTGATGATCTCCTGAGGTCTCTATGATTCTCTCTATGATTCTATGAACAGGAAAGTTTGTAGACACAGCGAACTTTAAGTAGATATTTGCGAACATTTGCAGAAAGTCAACGCCACCAAACTCATGAATGAGAGCATCTGGAGCTGAAACATAATTCCAGTTGTTCTACTCATCCAGTCAGAAGACAGGAACAATTCTACATGACCTACACATTCAGTCAAAAGCAGCTAACGCTTCTCAAGTTTCAAAGGCTAAATACCAGAAATAATCTGCTCACAAAGAAGCACCACACCAGAAATTATACTACACAGCAAACCACAGGAAATAAAAATCAGTGAGAACTGTATATGGTTCATGAACAGTTTATAAGCAGGAATAGTGGCCTTGTTCATGGGGTAGATGATGAGTTATGAATTATTTACTCAGCTTGATCTATAAACATATAGCAAAACACCATGAACAGCTCCATCCTAGCATGATTTTTGTCATTAGACGTACTGTCCTATATCATTATATCGATACCAGTGAATTTCAGTGGAGCTGCAGATATTTATGATAGCAGAGGCTCTGGCTCAGTAATATTTTTATTTGACAAAAGCACCCAGAGACTTTCAAATCCTAACATCACAATATGGGACACAAAGGGTGTCTCTATATACCACCCTTACCTCTAAATAAGCTACACAATTTGTAAAATAGGGCGCTATTCCAAAATGTCACTTAACCCTCATGCAATGAGGTTTACAGGGACATCAGAATAGTGAGCCTGTTATATTTCGCTATACAGGCAGTCCCTGAGTTACGCGGATCCGACTTACAAACAGGGTTTTTCTTGCCCCGGAGGATGGGAGCGGCGGGATGCCCAGATGCGCCGCGGTCCTGCCGCCCGCGTCCTCCAGGGCGAGAAAAGCTGCTCCGCGTCTCCCTGGTCTGCAGGTGCAGGAGATGGAGCCCCCCTTTGCTCCCTCCAGCAGACCAGGGAGACGGGGAGCAAAGCCTCGGAGGACGCCGGCAGCGGGACAGACACGGTGCGTCTGGGCTGTCCCGCTGCCCGCGTGCTCCGCGGCTTTGCTCCGCATCTTCCTGGTCTGCTGGTCTGCTCCAGCAGACCAGGGAGATGCGGAGAAAAGCTGCGGAGGACCCGGGCGGCGGGACCGCGGTGCGTCTCGGTCCGCCGCCCGCGTCTCCCTGGTCTGCTGGGGGGGGGGGGGGGGGCGCAGCTAGTGCGTGCCCCCTTCCCCCCCCCCCAGCAGACCAGGCTTTTCTCCAGGCGCCTGTGGTAGAGCAGCTGGGGTGCTGCTGGGTTGGTCCAGTAGCGCCGAGGAGCGGCGCTACTGGAGCAACCCAGCAGCACCCCAGCTGCCATGCCCCAGACGTCCCCAAGTCAGCCGCTGCTGAAACTGACCAGCGCTGACTACAGGAAGCCCGAGGCAGAGTTGCTCTGCCCCGGGCTTCCTGGAATCAGCCGCTGATCAGTTTCAGCAGCAGCTGACTTGGGGATGCTTGGGGTTCTTAAGTTGAATCTGTATGTAAGTCGGAACTGGCATCTAGATTCAGCCTGTTGAAACTGATCAGCGGCTGATTCCAGGAAGCCCAGGGCAGAGCAACTCTGCCTCGGGCTTCCTGTAGTCAGCCGCTGGTCAGTTTCAGCAGCGGCTGAATCTGGACGCCAGTTCCGACTTACATACAGATTCAACTTAAGAACAAACCTACAGTCCCTATCTTGTACGTAACCCGGGGACTGCCTGTAACAGGTTTGCTCTTAAGACGCGGAATAGCTATTTCGGGATACAGGAAGTATGTCTACACAGCAGTGTTATTTCGATATAATGTCAAAATAATGTCCAGCTGGAGGACTTCTTCCTTGGACTCCTGTAACCCTCATTTTATGAGTAATAAGGGAAGTCCAAGGAAGAGTATTCTTCCTTCGACTTCCTGCTGTGTAGACAGCGCCAAAAGCTGAAATAAACTATTTCGACATAAGCTACACAATTGACGTAGCTCAAGTTATGTAGCTTATTTTGGCTTTAGCCCTGCTGTGTAGACATGCCCAAACAGTGGGAAGAGTTCTCATACAGTGCTACGGAATCACTGTGTGTGAGTTGTTGGGAAGCTGCAACACCTCGAAACACATTCCTTTTGCAAACAGTTATTTTGGATGTAGGTCAGTTTAGGTGGTGGGACCCAGTGACAATAGGGCCTCTAGCTTCTTTGGTTCCATTTTACTAATGTCAATGTCATTCTACATTGGTACCTTTGGAATACCCAAGTCATGGCTGTAACAAGAAAACAGCTGTGGCGAAAGCTGTTTAAACTTGCAGCTGTTCAAATGCAGCAAGCATAAAGGTAAGTAGTACAGGGAGCAGTAAAGTATGTTACTTGCAACCAATATTCACTCATTTTTTTCCATTCATATGCAGAATAAATTTTGTTATGTACACCAACGCATGTGTGGATGTGCACCGCAGGCTGCCGGTTCTGGGTGTTCTGCTAATCAGCTGGGCAGTATTTAAATCTTTTCTGGATGGGCACCCAAATGCTTATCTTACAGGGAACACTGCTTACAACCCCTATTTTCCTATGGATCCCATAGCCAGCCCCTGCATACCATAGAGTGCATGATAATAGCCTATCCCCATACAAGGTTCTAGGGAGCTTTGCTGATTCAAAAGGCACCCTACAGAGCCTCAACCACAGTCTGAAGTTGCCCCCCTCATTGGTGGTACTGCTGCTTGGCTTCTCTCTGGCTGAATCTCCACAGGGGCACAGCCACCCCCATGAGTGCAGGGAGCAGGGAACTAAGTGATACTTATTTTTAAAGCTGAAGTTGCATTAGAGTCTCTAACACGGTTGACAAGGGGTGGAAATAAAACGGTTAGATTTGTGATGCCAATCCCATTTACACTCTCCGAGCCCAGCTGCTACACTTCAGTTGCCCCACTGATGAAATCATTGAGATGAGAGAGGATGTAGGCTGGGGTTGAATTTGGCCCTGGGATTGATGCTCTGAAATGGGCAGCTCCACATTTTTAGCTCCAGGCTGCAAGAGCAATGGCAGACTGGAAAGAAACCTGGGCTAAGATTGCCAAAAGTGATTCCTGCTGCCTACTGGAGACCCCTGAAAGGGGCCTGATTTTCAGAGAGTGGGTGTTCAGTGCTTTCGGATGAATTAGGCTCCTTCAGAACGTCTCAGATTAGGCACTTGATTGTTAAGGTGTCCCCAGTCACTGGCTACTTGCACAAATCTGAACGGTGGGGGTTTTTTTTTTTTTTTTTTGGAAGAAATGAAATTTCTCTTGTTAAAAGCTATTTATTATTCAGATAAGGAACTTCCAAGCCCATTCCTTGGAATCTGAGTGCATTTGTGAATTTGGCCCATGCAATTTGATTCCTGGGTCTGTCAACTCTAGACTTGGGTATTCCATATGAAATAACACTGTGAAAGGCAGAGCAAGCAGCATGGTAGCCCTGAATGGGATAACTATCCAGAGAACAACTGTAGGAAAAGGTCACCATGCCGAGTTTAACTGGTGCTATCAGTGCACCTACATGAAAGCTTTGAAAGCAAGGCAGTCCCCTCTTAAGTGCACAAAGAGATTTTAATGAAGAGCAGAAATGGGTACCACACAGTCTCTGATTGCAATACTAATGGAATATATTGTGAAATGCTTGTAAGGATACTTGTTTTCATCATACTCACTCAAATGCTAATTGGTCTCAATCTTTTTATCCTCTAGCCTCCACTTGTACTTGTCCAGATGAGGAAAATGTACAGGAATGACAAATACCTCCACCCTAATTCCAGTTCAGTTAGGTCACGTACCATGGCATTTTTATGGATCTGAAAAAAATTCCTTTTGCCATAGAATAAGTTTGCCAAGCAACATAGATGCTTTCCAAATGAAAAGCCAGGAAATTCATTCCCTGCTCAGCTCAGTCAGTTTGAGGTTCATATGGAATTTCTCTGACAATCATTTGCACTGGGTAATGGTTGGGAATGTTTCAGACTGTCTACTGGAAAGCTGTTTGTTGTTGAAGGGCAGTTGTTTATTTGGAGTAGGGGTTGTTTTGTTAAAGAAAAATAAAGGGAGCATGATACATCCCCACAGAACACACAGAAAGGCCTCCAATTCATTCACTAGGCATTTCTTGTGTGGATCCATTGTGACGGAGAAGCATTTGCACAACATCCCTGGGTGGTAGGAAGGTGCTATTATTCCATTTTTACAGACAGAACCACTTCCAGCACTGGAGCGACACAAATTTACACTAGAAATAGAGAGACTATATTTTGACAGTGAAGGTAACCGACTGTAGCCAACACACCTTCTGGGTGTGGTGCACTGTCCCATTTATTGGCACCAAGTCCACTTACAGAGGGAATAAGGAGTTTGCTCTACAGTCTTTGCTACCAGGCAGCTGGCTTTTAGCTCCTGTGGTAGAAGCTCATGCACTACGCTCCAGAGGTTCGATTCTTCCCACAGACGACTGAGGTCTGTTGGTGTTACACAACCATTGGAACAATTTCCCAAGGGCTATGGTGGATTCGCCATCCCTGGCAATTTTCAAAATCAAGAATGAATGTTTTTCTAAGAGGTTATACTCCACTTCAAACTGGAATTATTTCAGGGAAGGTCTGTGGCCAATGTTATGCAGGAGGCCAGACTACATGATCATAATTGCCCCTTCTCACCTTATTGATTTAAAAAACCTTTGTCTGAGGCCACACAGGAAGCCTGGCAGGGCAGGGAGTGAACCCACACATAGTGTCTGGGTCTCACACCAGTGCCTTAGCATGCTTCTCCTCACACACTTGCGTGAAGACAGAGAATCGGACCACAGATGCCTCAATCTAGGTCCTAGAATGGATTTGCAGATATTGTAGCCTGCATTTCCCATTACAGAAAGGCAGACTGGAGAGACCAGACAGTGTTAGAAGCGCCTATGGGTAAAATCTCTGGGGAAGCAGGTGGGAGAGCTACAGGGGGAGGAGACTAGATTGAGGAGCATCCATGCAGGTGAGGAATTCATTGAAAATATGCATGTTGACACCTCCAAGTTTGAGCCAGCGGTCTAGCTGGAGAGAGGACTGCATAGCACCACAAAGGGAGGAGGAAATGGCTCCTTCACAGGGAGGAACCTGGCTGCTGATTATTTCTGGCAAGAGGCAGTGCTGCAGTCATTCTCTCCATCGATTGGACATACAGATTAAAACAAAACAGAACAAAATGGTTGCCCGAGCATCATAAAGGGATGAGGTTCTCTCACCCAAAAGGTGGAGGAGGAGAAGCTCCATTCTCTGAAGGGTGGTGCTGGTCAGCAACTCTCTTCTAAGGGGGATGGAGGCATGGAAGGTCCATGAAAGTAAGGCTGGGAGAGGCAAGACCCTAACCCCACACACAGCCCAGCCCCTTCTGCTGAGGCCCTGCCCCCCACAGGAGCCAAACCAGCTCTCTGCGCCACCACCACTACCACAGGGAGGAGACGAGAGCGGGTGGGCAGGCTCTCCAGCCTCCCCGGCCTTGCAGCATGGAGAGGGTGGGCAGCACGCAACTCCAGCGTCCTGGGCCTGGAGCATGGTGAGAGCAGATCAGAAGTGACTACAGGACTCTGGGACTGATGATGAAGGAATTGGGAGTGCAGTAGTCTTCTTATAAATCCAGTCAAGGGTCAGGGCCCAGGCAGAGACAGATATATGCCGGAGGTGAATGCATTGTTGCATAGGTGATTTCACCAGGAGGGCTTCAGCTTGATTTATAGGTGGGAGGCAACTTGGGTGAAAATGATCATGAAATGATAGTTCAGGATACTAAGGGACGGTTGGATGGAAAGCAACACAAGAAAGGCAATGGTTTCCCTAAGGCAGAAGTTACAAAGATGGCAGAAGTCAGCAAGCTCAGCGTATTGGTAGGTAAGATCCCATGGGAAGTTGGTCTAAGGAGAAAAAAGAGAGTTCAAAAGAGATGGTAAGGGCTCAAGAGAAACTTATCCCACGTGCAGGAAAGATAGGAAGCATGGTATGAGACTACCCTGGCTTTAATGGGATGATCTGAAACTTAAAAAAGGGTCATGCAAAAAATGGAAACGAAGTGACATTACAAAGGAAGAATATTAAAAAGCCCATAATGGCACTAACATACAGGGACAAAATTAGAAAAGCGAAGGAGCAAAATGAGATTAAGCACACTGGGGGCATAAAGGGTAACAAGAAAACAATTTACAAATACACTAGAAGCAAGAGAAGGGCCAAGGGCAGGATAGGCCCATTGCTCAGTGAGAAGAGAACGACAACAGAAGATATGACAGTGGCTAAAGTGTTAAATAGCATTTTTGTTCCAATTGTCACCAAAAAGGTAGCAATGACTGGAAAACTAACAGTGAACATCCATAGGGTTTGAGACTAAAGTAGGGAAACAATATAGAAGTTGACAGGAACTGAGAAATAAACCCTAATAGACTTACAGAACAGGCTTCAGAGATCTCTGAATCGTTAGCAATTGTCTTTGAGAACTTGTGGAGGACAGGAGAGATCCTAGAGGACTAGAAAAGGGCAAGTAGAATACCAATAAGGACAACCCAGGGAATTATAGACAAGTCAGCTTAACTTTGATACCTGGAAAAATAATGGAGCAAATAATCAAACTCAGCTTGTTAGCACCTAGAAAATAAGGTGATTAGTAAAAAGGCCAACACGGATTTGTGAAGAATAAATTATGTAAAACTAATCCAGTAGCCTTCGTTGACAAGGTAAAAAGTTTTGTAGACGGGAGAACCATAGGTGTGACATAGCTCACCTTAAGTAAGGCTTTTGTTACTCTCTCTTGTGACCTACTCATAGACTAGAATAATTTACTATGAGGCGGGTGCACAACAGTTTGGAAAAAGCATACTCAGACAATACCTATTAATGGTTCAGTCAAGCTTCAAGGACATGCTGAGTGGAGTCCCATGGGGATTTGTCCTGGGCCTGATTCTAGTCAGTATCTTAATAAATGATTTGGAAAAATAGCAAAGAGAGTACACATATGAAGAGTGTGGACGGTGACAAAACAGGAAGCATTCTGAAGGACAGGATTAGAATTCAAAATGACGTTGACAAACTGGAGAAGTGGTCTGAAGTATACAGAATGAAATTCAGTGAGGACAAATGCATAGTAGTATACTTAGGAAGGAATAATCAATTGCAGAAATATAGATGGGAAATGATGGTCTAAAAAGGAGAACAGCAGAAAGAGACATGAGTTCCATAGTGGATCACAAACTAAATGAGAAAAAAAAAAGCAAACATTATTCTGGGATGTATTAGGAAGACTGACGTAAGCCAGAGTCCAAAAGTAATTAATCTACTCTAGTCAGCACAGATAAGACCTCAACAGGAGTACTGTATTCAGTTCTGAGTATCATATTTCAGGAGATATGTGGACAAAACCAGGAGAAAGCCCAGAGGAGAGCAACAAAAAGTATTAAAGTTCTGGAAAACATGACCTATGAGGAAGGAATGAAAAACTAGGTTTCTTTAGTCTGCAGAAGAGAAGCCTAAAGGGAGACATGATAGCAGTCTTCAAGTACACAAATAATTGTTCTATAGAGGAGAATGATAAATTGTTCTTATACACTGAGCATAGGACAAGAAGTAATGGCTTACATTGCAGCAAGGGAGATATAGAATAATAGAATATAGAATACTAGGAGTGGAAAGGACCTCGAGAGGTCATTGAGTCCAGTCCCCTGCCCCCATGGCAGGACCAAATACTGTCTGGACCATCCCTGATAGACAGTTATCTAACCTACTCTTAAATATCTCCACAGATGGGGATTCCACAACCTCCCTGGGCAATTTATTCCAGTGTTTAACTACCCTGACAGTTAGGAACTTTTTCCTAATGTCCAACCTAAACCTCCCTTGCTGCAGTTTAAGCCCATTGCTTCTTGTTCTATCCTCAGAGGCCAAGATGAACAAGTTTTCTCCCTCCTCCTTATGACACTTTTAGATACCTGAAAACAGCTATCATGTCCCCCCTCAATATTCTCTTTTCTAAACTAAACAAACCCAATTCTTTTAGCCTTCCTTCATAGGTCATGTTCTCTAGACCTTTAATCATTCTTGTTGCTCTTCTCTGGACCCTCTCCAATTTCTCCACATCTTTCTTGAAATGCGGTGCCCAGAACTGGACACAATACTCCAACTGAGGCCTAACCAGCGCAAAGTAGAGCAGAAGAATTACTTCTCGTGTCTTGCTCACAACACACCTGTTAATGCATCCCACAATCATGTTTGCTTTTTTTGCAACAGTGTCACACTGTTGACTCATATTCAGCTTGTGGTCCACCATAACCCCTAGATCCCTTTCTGCCGTACTCCTTCCTAGACAGTCGCTTCCCATTCTGTATGTGTGAAACTGATTGTTCCTTCCTAAGTGGAGCACTTTGCATTTGTCTTTATTAAACTTCATCCTGTTTAACTCAGACCATTTCTCCAATTTGTCCAGATCATTTTTAATTATGACCCTATCCTCCAGAGCAGTCGCAACCCCTCCCAGCTTGGTATCATCTGCAAACTTAAGGTTTAAAAACATCTTAAATGTGAGAGGAATTATTCATGGGAAGAAGTTACCTAAGGAGGTTGTGGACTGTTGATCATGGGGCGTTTTAAAGAACAGGTTAGACAAACACCACTCAAGGATGAGCTAGATAACATTGAGTCCTGCCTCAGTGCAGAAGATTGGACTAGATGACCCACTGAGGTCCTTTCTAGTCATACATCTATGACAAGATGCGGTATGATGTATTTGTAGTTTTCCATCCCATTTCAGCCTCGGAATGTTACTGTCTTTTCCAAGGCAAACAACCTCACAGCACAGACATTATCTACATTTCTTTATCAGCAGGCTTCCCGTTTAAGAAAACTCTGTAGAAAAATGAGATTTTCCCCCGCCCCCTCAAAAAAAATCGCATTTCACAGTTCTATTTAAATAAAACTCTTCATTCTGCAGTGGGCAGGCATGTAGAAAAACACTAAAATATATTTTTAATATTTTATTGGAACAATTTGTGATGGGGTACGGTCACAGAAGACCCCTTGGGGATGCCTCCTGGAGGGCTGACAAGGCCACTGCCACTCTCCTTCCTGCTCTCTGGAGCTTCTTACCACTCATTCCTGCTGGGCCAGCTCCCTGGTCAACCACAGCCAAGGCACCAAGCTGAGATCACTGCCCCCCCAAGAAGCAGTACAGACACTGAACCTCTTCAGGTCCAAGGAGAATGCAGTTTAAGGCCCAGTTTCCTGGGATCAGAACCCCAAAGGAATTATTTAGGTAAGCCCCCTTTAATAATACACATTGATTGCTTCCCCAGGTAATAATTATTTACACTGGGCTTGATAGTAAGTAAAAGTGATTTTATTAAGTACAAGCAGTAGGATTTAAGAGGTAATAAGTGAGAAGAGGCAGAGCAAAGTAGGTTACAAACAAAAAACCCTCAGAAAACGCTTAGCTACTTCTAAATCTAAATCTTGTTCTAAATCTTCAGAACAAACTTATTACAAACTTACTACAAATTCATCCTAAAACTGTTTCTCCCCCAGCTCAGCTTTCCAAACCAGGGAAGTCTCCTTTTCCCTGGCATCTCTGGTTCCATCCCTTGGGTGTGCCAGCCAAAGACTCCTACTTTCCTATTGTTTTTAAAAGATTCCTTTTTTGCATAGGAAGTCACCTGGCCAGTTGGGGCGGACATGTGACTTCCCCAGACTAACTACTGCTAAGACAATGTAGCACTTTAAAGACTAACAAGATGGTTTATTAGATGATGAGCTTTCGTGGGCCAGACCCACTTCCTCAGATCTTTTTTTTTTTTTTTGATCTGAGGAAGTGGGTCTGGTCCACGAAAGCTCATCATCTAATAAACCATCTTGTTAGTCTTTAAAGTGCTACATTGTCCTGTATTTTGCTTCAGCTACCCCAGACTAACACGGCTACATTTCTATCACTATTCTACTGCTAAGACTTAAGGGCAGAGATTTTTTAACAGTTGGTCATCAAGACATTGAGGGTAACACCTGGGCTGGTTTTCATTCACACATTTAAAAACTATAAAGCACTCCACACTCCATTGGTCTAATTTCACCCACAAGAATGATACATACACCACAATCAGATAAGAATATCCAGCGGATTATGACATGAAGATTGATGGGCTACATGAAACAATTTGTCCATAACACTTCTGAGTTATGTGCATTCATATCCATAAGTCCATTTCATATAGGATGGGGGGGCAGGGAAGTGTTCATCACACAATTAAACTATAGGAAACAGATTTTCTACTGAACCTGTGAAAGATTCAAATTACTCCAGAAACATTGAAGATGAACAAAACTAGTAAACACCTGACAGAATGGTCAGTTCTCCGCATCATCGAGAGCTTACTGTGAATGGGATTTTCTTTTGTTGTCTGTAGTTGACTATGTCCTACTCTCCGGATTCTCTGGGATAGATTCTGTTCATCGGGGCACAGGAGAATATGGTGGTACCTGTGTCAATGAGCCATTCTCAAATTCAAAGGATAAAGCTTGAAAATACTGTGGCTCCCGGGAGAGAAAATGAAAAATAGCAAAAGATGTCTAGGAGCAATTAATGGGCCCCAACAAACATTGTAAGGAAGAACTGCAGTTCAGACTTTGAATAATGTTGTGGTTTGAATCAAAGAATGTCCATGGTCCTACTAGCTGGAAACCTCAAATGCTCAGTTCACACAATTCTTTTCATTTATTTATTTTTACAAGCAATTAGAAAGCATTCAAAAGACTGGTGGAGGCAGTGTCAAGAGAAAGGAAGTGTGGATTGAAACCCCAAACACTTCCAATGAGTTAAGTCCAAATTTGAAGCATGATTTAAACTCAGATATGTATTGCCTAATTCAAATGGTTGTAGTTACATTAACCCCTTTGCAACTGGTGGCTAGAATTTCCCCAATATCAGCTCTAAGTAGATGCCAGTTGTAAGGCAAACATTCAAAAGGATTTTTCATATTTTTCTCTGACCTATGCCAAGAAACTCCTCTCTTATGAAGAGTTGATCCAGCTGAATTTAGAAAAACACCAGAGTCCTTGGAAGTTGCATTTTAGCACTTGCCAGATAGTACAGTGGTGAGCATATTTTTTAAGCAGGACATGTCTTGTTAGCTGGAAAAAGCTTAAAGTCCAACCCTTCAGGGCATTTGGCTGCAGAAACCTTTCACTAAGGAAGCATAGAGTCTTCCTGTAATCATGTTACAAAAAGAGGTAACTATGGATTTTTCTTCTTTTCTTAAATCCTAGCCTGGTAGCACTTAGGTTGGGATAAATGATTACTTATTTACACTGTGTCTCTCTCCTTTAACTATTAGATAGGGATGTAACATAGGATGCAGCACAACTGAAGGGATAGGAAGATGCAGGTGGGTGGACATTAACACCCAGCAGTGCCCCAAATATTCAGGTGTCCTACATAACTGCGTATCTGCCAATGGGTAAGGATGATCCTGAGGACATGCTTCAGTGCTTTGCTGAAACAGGGTCAGTGTGCAACAAGCTCAATGAACCCAATTCCACAGACTGCATGGCTTGATTCAATAGGAACAGGCCCTAGAGCAGGCATGAGGAATCTTTTTTGGGTCAAGGGCTGCTGGCCCACAGAAAAATCAGCCAGGGGCCCCACACACAAGTGAGAAGGAAAAAAAACCCAAACAAACCTTTACTGATGTGGCCCCCAAGTGAGAAGATGTAAGACACGCCACACATTCCCCTTGCACTCTAGAGCCTAGGGGAGTCCAGTCTAGTAGATTGTGTGTGCTCTAGCCTTTTTGTGGTGTGGCGACGGGGCTGAAGCACTAGCACAGGCTCCCCCTGAGCCTCAGAAGGCCGGATCCAGGCAAGCCAGGGGCTGCATCTGGCCCCCAGGCATTAGGTTCCCCTCTTCTTCCCTAAATGAATATGAATTCCAAATGGCTTGCCCTTCTGCCTTCTCATGGCCATCTTGTTTAGCTTATAAGCACTTTGAGCTGGAATTGCCTAGTGTGCCAAGGATGTGCATGTGAATAACAAAAATAAACACGTTCTCCCACTCTGGTAGCATCGGAGCGTGTTGTAATGTAGAGAGTTTGGGGTATGAGACATTTCCTCACAGCCCACAAGTCTCTCAGTCTATGTAATTGACTAATCTTCTCCCTCCCTCCCTAACCTATTATTATTAAATTTGTATTGCCTGGAGGCTCCTAGTCAGATAAAGATGGAACTGTGCTGGGTGCTGTACGAACACACCAAGTCTGTGAGACCCTCAAAGGAGGGACCTCTCTCACACACACAGTTCTGGGAAATTCCCCCCCCCCCCCTCCAATAGAACAATCTAAATTGCTTGAATGCAAAACTCTGAATGAAGCTGTTGCTTTGAACATGTACAGACAGAGTGATTACTATAGCAACAGAAGCTATGTGTGAAAAGCCCTGGCAACAGTTCCTCCCCCTCCCATTCAGGTTTCTTTTCGGGGGTTTTTTTTTTAATAGGTGCCCATATCAATTCACTACATGAGGCAAACACCTAGGGAGATGCTTTGAAAGCAGCAAGCTGGATTAGCACGGCAGGATACCAATTATCACCCTGGCAAACCAGCTTTGTGGGCACCTCACACTGGGAAAAATACACTCTCCAGTATCTGAGGAAAGTCTAATAAGGCAAATAGAAAGTGAATTGTGAGAGTGTTTGCTTCTTTCATTTACAGCCTTAAAAGAATATCCCAAATTCATCCTGAGAAAATCTATACAGCACTATTTACTTGTCGGATAGTTAAGTCAACATAGGCACAACAAAACCAATTAAGTCCATTTAACTTCGGGTTGCTAATAGCTAGAACAACACAAAATCATTTAGGTTAAGCAACCTCATAACGAGCAGCTCATTAGAATTAATTACAGTTAATTTACTTACAAAGCTGGAACAGCTTTTGAAAAAACAACAGACACCTCCTGAAAATCGGTCCGATTACTGTGAGTGAAACGCGAAGAGGAACAATTTTAACATTCTTGTAAACATAAAAGGGCATATCCCAACTAGTGGTATGGCCTGCTATTGGCTTCACTGGAACTATGCCAGTTTCAACCAGTGAGGGTCTGTCTCAAAGTTCTTTTCATGGACTTGACTTGTAACAAACGACAACAGTAAAGGAAAAACATTCTGAAGAGTGAGAGTAAGCTTTTTGGGGTTTAGGATTACAGGTATAATCAGTTGTAAGCCAAATTTGAATTTGCCTTATATCACTTTCCTTCAAGGATCCAGATGTCTGCTGGTTTATTCATGAAAACATTTATCAACTGGAGAAGTTTCACCAACTGCAATGACAAATATTTGTTTGAAAATCTGTTCTAGAAATTAGAGATGGTGAAAAAATGTAAGGGTCCTCCCCACCTCCCTCTGAAAAATTGAATTTTGTCAGAGTGTCTAAATTTGGAAAGTTTAGATCAGACCGGTCATTAAGAGTTTTATGCGTTATCCGTAGAAGCAGAAATACCCTATGGCCAATGGCACACCATGAATAGTGAATGGCAGACAGGGGTGACAACAGCCTCCTCAGGCCCTTGGGCAAGGTGGGTAGGGGAAACCTGGTTCCGCATTCTGGAAAGGGCAGAGCCTTTGGTGCAAGGGGCAGGGCTGGAAGCAGAAAGCCCACCATACTGCTTGGAGCACAGTTCCCCCCCACACACACCCCAGAGCCATTTGGAGTGTGTGCATGGCATGGTACTCTGGGTGGAGATTTAAAAAGCCCAGAACTAAAGCCACTGCCACAGCCAGAGCAGCAGTGTTAGTGTCTGGGACCCCCAGATCCCCTTGAATCGCTGGGCCCTGGGACAACTGCCCCTTTGCACCCCTTTGTCAGTGGGCCTGCTGGCAGATAATAGGCTTTGTCCATTCTCGCACTTTTGTTTGTGAGGGATGTGAAAAAAATACCCCCTAGATTGACAGAAGTTTCACCTGGAAAAGCGCAAGTGTGGACAGCTCTATGTTGGTGGGGGAATATCTCCAGCAGCTGCTTGTTGGGGGTGGTTTAATTAGGCCCACAGGACACCTCTTGTCCATCCGCTTAGAGCGGATACAGGGAGACCTTACAGTGGCACAGCTGCAGGGATATAGTAAATGCTACGATAAAGTCTGTACTGTAGATATAGCCTAAGTCAGGGTATGTCTACACTACAGTGCTAATTAAAACTAAATTAGTTTGAATTAGTTAATTCGAACTAAGCTAATTCGAACTAATGCGTCTAGAACTAAAAACTAGTTCGAATTAGCATTTTGCATCAGGTCAGTAGTTGCGTTGTGTGGCTGCTGTCTGAGGCTATCTGATGCTCGTGCTTAAAGGGACCCCCCTGGACAGCCGGTTCTCAGCTTTTCCACTTGCTTGCCAGCCTCGCTGAGGGACAGCAAAGCGTTGGTCTCTGTGCCCGTATGTGTCGGTGCTTCCCTTCGGGGACGCCGCCGCAGGTGGCAACATGGAGCCACAGCTCGCCCTGCACCTTCTGGTGCACTTTCTGGATTTGCTGCTGCAAGCCTGCCAGCAATGGCTGGAGGCTGCCTGGCACCACCTGGTGCACGTCAGCCCCCTGCCTCTCCGCCTGGCTGCCCTGGGGGCCGTGGAGGAGCCGCGGCGGCGCCCGGACGCTGGCGTGCCCCGCTGCATCTGGCGTCTGGACACCAGCAGCGACTGGTGAGACCGCATCGTCCTGGAGTGCTGGGAAGACCGACAGTGGACCCAGAATTTCAGGATGAGGAGGGACACCTTCCTGGAGCTCTGCGAGTGGCTCGCCCCTGCCCTGCGCAGAAGGGACACTCGCATGAGGCCCGCCATCCCCCTCCAGAAGCGTGTGGCCATCGCCCTCTGGAAACTCTCCACGCCGGACAGCTACTGATCCGTCGGGAACCAGTTCGGCTCAGGGAGATCCACCATCGGAGCAGTGCTCATGCAGGTACGGTACTCATCGGCCACTGGATTGGGGGATGAAGGGGGCTTCAAGGAGGGGATGGGCCGCCCCAGGGAAAAAGGGGGGGGGAGGGAGGAGGCGAAAGTGCCCCGCACCGGTCTCTCCCGGCCATACTACACGCCGCCCAGGGGGGTTGCTTCCGGGAGTGGGGCACAGGACACTGCCAGGGCACGAATGCTCCCAGCCACCCAGGCGCCCCACTGATTCGTGCTTTGCTGTGTCTCTCCACAGGTGGTCAGGGCCATCAACCGGGTGCTGCTCCGCAGGGTCGTCCGCCTCGCCGACCCGGACACTGTCATCCGGGGCTTCGGCGCCCTGGGCTTCCCCAACTGCGGGGGGGCCATCGACGGGATGCACATCCCCATCCATGCCCCGGAACACCAGGCCTCCCGGTACGTCAACCGCAAGGGGTACTTCGTGATCCTGCAGGCCGTGTGTGACCACCGGGGACAGTTCACGTACATTAATGTGGGCTGGTCCAGCAAGGCACACGGAGCCTGGGTGTACCGCAACTCCTCCGTGTGCCAGCGGCTGCACGACGGGACCTCCTTCCCCGACCGCCACATCAGGGTCGGGGACGTGGACATGGCCGTCTGCCTGGTGGGGGATGCCGCCTACTCCCTACAGTCGTGGCTGATGAAGCCCTACACGGGGCACCTCAATCCCTCCCACTAGGCCTTCAATGCCAGGCTCACCAGGGCCCGCATCGTGGTGGAGGGGGCCTTCGGGCGACTGAAAGCCCGCTTTCGATGCCTCCTCACCCGTCTGGACCTCGCTGAGCACAATATACCTCCTGTAGTGGCAGCATGTTCTGTGCTGCACAATTTGTGTGAGAGAAAGGGGGAGGCTTTCCTGCCAGCTTGGATGGCTGAGACTGACCGCATGGCTGGCCACTACGCTCAGCCCCGCACCGCCGCTGTCCGGGAAGCCCACTGGGGGGCCGTCCGGATCCAGGAAGCCCTGCGGGAGAGCTTCCTGGTGGAGGAGGAGAAGGACTGAACTCTCCCTGCATGCCCCACTGGGGCCTTCTTCCACCCTCCCCCCCTTCCCCTTTCCCCTTCCTAACCACCCTTCCTAATGTCAAATAAAGACACCTGTTTTGGCAAACAACATCTTTTTATTTAACATAAGTGGGGTGGGGGGACGGAGGAGTGAGGGTGGGAGAGGGGAGGGGGAAACCTGGGAGGAGGGAGCTGGAAGGGGAGGGAAGGGAGGAAGGGAATGGAAAGCTCAGGGGTGGGGGTCAGTATGCCTCTCCCGTCTTGCAGCACTGCAGGTGCGGGGGCCTCGGGGGGGGAATGGGTGTGGAGGTTGGGGCAGGAGGGACGGTGGCTGCGGAGGAAGCAGGAGGAGCAGGGGGAGCAGGAGCAGGAGGAAGCGGGAACCGGTTGAGGAGGCTCTGGAGGTGGCCTCTGAGGGCAGGCCCTGCTCCTCCAGCGCCTCCAAGCTCCACTGGTGCAGCCTAAGGTACTCCTGGACCCAGTGGTCCTGGGTGCGGAGCTGGTGATCCAGGAAGCGGAGGTGCCGCCGCTGGTAGTCCTCCTGGTTCCTGGCTCTCCTGCTGGCCCGGGCGTGGGCGGCTGCTGCAGGCGGGGTGGTGCGCCCTGCAGGCCCAGGTGCTGCAGCTGTGGTGAAACAAGAGCAGCGGTCAATTCTCCCTGGGGCCCAGGTGGGTGAAACCCAGCCCCCCTCTGCAAGGCCAGGGCCCCTGCATGACACCCAGCTGCTGCTCCTTGGTGGGCAAGGCCCAGGCGCACGGTCCCTGGGCTCCCTCTCCCCCCAACCCCCCGTACACATAAGGGGAGCATGATGGTACTCACAGGTGGAGGCCTCCCCGGCCTCGGACGACACAGGCGAGCAGCTCAGTGGGGTGCCTTGGGGGTCCTGGATCCTGAGCAGGCTGCCGCCAGGCTCCTGGCTCTCGGTGTCCTCCTCCTTCTCTCCCGTGTCAGGGAGTGGTCCCTCTGCCCCGGGGTCAATCACCACCCGGGGGGCAGGGATGGCATGAGCCCCGAGGATGCGATCCAGAGCCAGAAAGTGGGGGCAGGCCTCCGGGTCGGCCCCTGGCAGGCAGGCCCGGGAGTAGGACTGCCGCAGGTCCTTAATCTTGCAGCGGACCTGCTTCCTGCTGTGGTGGTGGCCTCTGGCGGCCAGGCTGGCAGCCATGCAGCCGTAGACGGCCGCGTTCCTGTGGCTAGTGTGGAGATCATGGACATTGGAGGCTTCCCCCGAAACCTGGATGAGGTCCACGATCTCCGCACTAGACCACGCGGGTGCCCTCCTCTTGCGTCCCCGGGCAGGCTCCTGGGAGCCACCAGGCTGGTCCTGGGGAGCAGTGGAGGGCTGGGGGGCATCGGGTGGCTGCATCATGGGGTGTCAGGTGCAGGGTCAGTTGGCTGGGTGCTGGCAGCCTTGCAACTGGCACAAACACTGTAGCCAGCCCGTGGCCCTTTAAGGGCTCCGGGGCCGGGAGGGGGGCAGTAGAGTTTGCCTGGTGTTGGCCAGAGTGGCCAGCAGGGCAAGCTGGGAAGGGCTAGCCTCCCACTAGTTCGAACTAAAGGGCTACACAGCCCTTAGTTTGAACTAGTAAGTTCGAACTAGGCGTTAGTCCTCGTGAAATGAGGTTTACCTAGTTAGAACTAAGCACTCCGCTAGTTCGAATTAA
Organism: Pelodiscus sinensis; assembly: GCF_049634645.1. Taxonomy (NCBI): domain Eukaryota; kingdom Metazoa; phylum Chordata; order Testudines; family Trionychidae; genus Pelodiscus; species Pelodiscus sinensis. The sequence continues at coordinate 17,269,104 of NC_134714.1, read as the reverse complement.
GTTGGAACTAGCGGAGCGCTAGTGTAGCGCCTATCAAAGTTAATTCGAACTAACGTCTGTTAGTTCGAATTAACTTTGTAGTGTAGACATACCCTCAGGGATTCTCAAACTACACTGTATCACAACCCCCTTCTCACAAAAAAAATTACTACATGACCCCGGGGGAGGGGAGAGGGGGGAGGGACGGATCCATGTTTATGCTAATAAATCACGGAATATTTAAATCCCTGCTTCATTAGCAATTTCAACGTGCCTAATCTACATCTCTGTCGACAGAGAGGTGTAGTCTAGACACAGCTTGTCTCCTGCCGCCCATGCGGTGAGTGGCAATAAGGATTCACCTCCCCTCGACTCACTCTGGCCACCTTGCCACTCTCTCCTGGCCTGCTGCTGCACTAGGCCCCCGGAATCCCTTGGGTCCCTCCCCTCCATAGGATGGTTGAAGCAGCCACAATGGGGTTCCCAAAAGCACAGGGCCTGGGACAGCTGTCCCAATTCATCCTATAGGCAAGGCGGCTCTAGCCATGCCCAAGCCCCACTACTCTGGGCAGGGGAATCAAAACTGAAGCTCAAGGGCTTCAGCTCCAGGTAGTGGGACTATAACCTTAGCCCTGCTGCCAGGGTGTCAGCCCCCGCCCCCAGCAAGTTGAACATCAGGCATGGTGACCCCATTAAAATGGGGTCACGACCCACTTTGGGGTCCTAAGCCACTGTGTGAGAACTACTGACCTAAGTGAACAGTTACCAATATGCAGAAGTGTAATCTCACAATTTGAAGATTTACACAAACACATTTGCAGAAGTCTGAATCAGCCCACAAACAAACGGAAAAAAAATTATTGGATTGTGTATTTACAGATAATAACTACATTATCTCCAACACCTAGGTAAAAGTCACAACTTTCAGAAGCTGTAAACCGCTCTGTAAGTATTAAACCAGATTGTACTCTACCAGCCTTGGAGAAACTCCCTCCCAGATTCCAATGTGACTTTGTAAAGGACATTCACTTTAAAGCTGCCCCAGAGAAGCAGTACAGGTGTGGGTGAGTAGAATTTACAGCCATAATCTCAGGGTAACAGAAAGGACGATACAACCTGATACATAGATGTCAGAGTTTTCAGGCAAATGACAAGGTATTAAAAAGATATTAACAGTTTTCAAAGTAAATTTAAGTTTCATTCTCAAATGGTATAAAGCCACATTGCTTCCTTGAAATTAACAGAGCTATGCTAACTTATGCTATTTTTACTGCTATTTCTATTCCTAATAGTTTTTTATTGCAGTAGATCCTAAGATCCCCAACAGAGAGCAAAACCTTATTGTAGTGGGTGGCGCACATGCACCTAAAAAGAAAGAGCCATTGCCCTGGACTGATTACAGTGTAACAGCCCAAACAAAGAGTCGTAGAGAGGAAATTTTTGTTTTCTCTATTTACAGATGGGGAACTGGAGCAGAGAGAGGTTGATTAACATGTTCATGGTCACACAGCCTTTGGAGAGCCAGGAATTGAGACAGATCTCCCGTGTCCCAGTCTGGTGCCTTCATCATGAGACCATTCTCCCAAGGAACTTTATAGTCATCGACTTAAAAGTGGCTGAGAGTGACTCTCAACCAGAAAAGCACTAAGAACACAGGACGAAAACATGCATGTTTACAAATGTACTGTTTTCTGGAAGGAAATATAGATATGTTTGGTAAATCTATAGGAGTGTTTGTCACACCATCACCTTTACAAATGCACTTTGCAGCTTCTGCGCCTCATGGCACTTTTATGCAAGATCCCTAGGATAATGTGGTGAAGTGTTTTATAAAGGTTAAAAATGTTAAGAAAACTCATCAGATGCAAAAATATAACAGCAGGCTGCCAAAGGTATTCCACAACACACAGGCAGGCAAACAATAAAAAGTGAGATGCCAATATTCATATCAAATTGCCTAAGCTGTGAAAATAGCTTAAAGGAGTGAATGCTAATGAAAAGGAGTAATTTTTTTTAAAACTAATGAATGCTGCTTTTCTCTATGCTTCACTGTGTGCCACAGTCTGGGCAAATGCTAAACCCTACTATCTCATTCATTACCCGTAGGATCTAATTAATCCTTATGCTGCTTCCTGAGAAAGTCATGTTTCCAGTTAGCCCCAGCTCTCAAATTCCCTCTCCCAATCTCTTTCTGGCTCACTTTTACCTTTCCCGTTTACCTTTGTCATAGCTAGAGAACTTTCACAGACATCCTCAAACAAATAAGCACATCTTCAGACCTCTCTCATGCCAGCTGTTTTCTTTTTAGAACCAAAGAAACCTTTTCTAAAATATTCATAATGACAATCCATTTAGAATAATTGCCTAATTATTAGAGTACAATTATAATAAATAATTCAATCCAAAGCCGTTTGGAGAAAGGGCTGTCTTTTTGTACTCTGTTTGCATGGCACCTAGCACAACTAGATCTCCTAAGCACCACTGCATTACAAATAAAGTAAAAATAACTGGAACTAATTATTCATCTAATTAACAAGTTTATATTGGAGAACATATGTGCAGAGCTACTTTATTTTTTAATATAATTAAATCAATTTCATAGAATCATAGAAGATTAGGTTGGTCATTTAGTCCACCAATCCCTCTTTCCCTCCGCTCCAAGCAGGATCAATCCCAACTGCATCACCCCAGCCAAGACTTAGGCAAGCCTGACTTTAAAAACCTCTAATGATGGAGATTCCACCACCTCCTTAGACAACCCAATCCAGTACTTCACCATCCTCTTAGTGAAATCATTTTTGTTACATCCAACCTCGACCTCTCCCATTGCAATTTGAGACCATTGTGTCTTGTTCTGTTATCTGCCACCATGGAGACTCACCTAGCTCTATCCTCTTTGGAACCCCCGTGATGTGACTGGATTGTGATATGAAAATACTAATCATTGTTGCAACCAGTTATAAGTTTCCCACAAATCTTGTACAAGTGAGATGTCTATAAAGTTAATAAGTAATGGCTATGTACTTGTTTTTCAAATTTTTACTTCTGAGAGACATCAACAGGAGGCTTGGCCAGTCTAGAGTGAAAGGACTATTAGTCAAGTGAATAGAAGTACTTAACTGACAATGGGCCTTTGGTGGTGCCAATCCACATCTGATGAACTTTTCTGTGAATGTGCAGGCCAGTACAGGAGCAATGCCATCCACCTGTAAACAACCGAGTCATGCATGGACAGGTGACTTGCCCATGTGACAAACTCCATCCTGTAGCTGTACATTTACACAGGAGAACAATGGGAGTCAGCCTGACCTCAGGCCTTGGAAAAAATCAAGGAGCATGTCCTCAAGGAATCCATTTTGAAACACTTGAAGGAGAGGAGAGTGATCAGGAACAGTCAAAATGGAAGAATTTCCAGGGCACTTGATACCATCTGCCAACTAGACATTGAGCCATGGATCACTTACTCATTGAACCAGACAATCTAGCCAGCTTTCTATTGACCTTATGGTCCATTCATCCAAGCCATAGTTCTTTAATGTGCTGGCAACAATGTGCTGGCACCGTATTGAAAGCTTTGCTGAAGTCAAGATATATGACATCCACCACTTTTCCCATATTCTCAGAGCCAGTTATCTCATCATAAAAGGGAATTAGGTTGGTTAGGCATGACTTGTCTTTGGTGAATCCATGTTGACTGTTCCTGATCACCTTCCTCTCCTCCAAGTATTTCAAAATGAATTCCTTGAGGACTTGCTCCTTGATTTTTCCAGGGATTGAGGTGAGGTTGACTGGTCTGAAGCTCCCTGGATTCTCCTTCTTCCCCTTTTTAAAGATGGGTCCTACAGTTGTCTTTTTCCAATCCTCTGGGACCTCTCCCAATCACCAAAAGTTTTCACAGATAATGGCCAATAGGTCTGCAATCACATCTGCCAACTCCCTCGGCACCCTCAGACGCATTAGATCCAGTCCCATGGACTTATGCATGTTAAGATTTTCTAAATAGTCCGTAACCTGTTCTTTCACTACTGAGGGCTGGTCACCTCCTCCCCAAATTGTGCTGCCCAGTGCAAGAGTGTGGGAGCTGACCTTATCTGTGATGACTGAGGGAAAACAAACAAAAAGCACTGAATACTTCAGCTTTTTTGCACATCATCTCTTACTAGGTTGCCTTCCCCATTCAGTAAGGGTCCCACACTTTCCCTGACCTTCTTCAAGTTGCTAACATACCTGTAGAAACCCTTCTTATTATCCTTCACATCCTTTGCTAGCTGCAACTCCAGTTATGCATTGGACTTCCTGATTATTAGGTTTGACGGGGGCAGGTGACCAAAGCCCACAGGCAAGTGGAGAAAATGGAGACCTGGGAGATGGGTCGGAAATGGGAGGGAATATGGGCTATAATAACAGAGAAAAAAGAGGGACGAGGCAGAACTGGGAGGTAAGATCAAATCAGTATCTTAGATGCCTATATACAAATGCAAGAAGTATGGGTAATTAGCAGGAAGAACTTGAAGTACTAATAAATAAACACAACTATGACATTGGTGGTATCACAGAGACTTGGTGGGATAATACACATAATTAGCATATTGGTATAGAAGGGTACAGCTTACTCAGGAAGGATGGGCAGGGAAAAAAGGGAGGAGGTGTTGTCTTATATATTAAAAATGTACACACTTGGACTGAGGTGGAGATGGAGGTAGGTGACAGATGTGTTGAGAGTCTCTGGGTTAGGCTAAAAGGGGTAAAAAACAAGGGTGATGTCATGCTAGGGGTCTACTACAGGCCACCTACCCAAGTGGAAGAGGTGAATGAGACTTTTTTTAAACAACTAACACAACCATCCAAAGTGCAGGATTTGGTGGTGATGGGGGACTTCAACTATCCAGACATATGTTGGGAAACTAACACAGTGGGACAAAGACTATCCAATAAGTTCTTGGACTGCATTGAAGACAACTTTTTATTTCAGATGGTTGAAAAAGCTACTGGGGGGAAGCTGTTCTAGTTCTGATTTTAAAAAATAGGGAGGAATTGGTTGAGAATTTGAAAGTGGAAGGCAACTTGGGTGAAAGTGATCATGAAATTATAGAGTTCATGATTCTAAGAAATGACAGAAAGGAGAACAGAAAAATAGAGACAATGGATTTCAGAAAGGCAGATTTTGGTAAGCTCAGAGAGCTGGTAGGTAAGGTCTCATGGGAAGCGAGACTAAGGAGAAAAACAACTGAAGAGAGTTGGAAATTTTTCAAAGGGACATTATTAAGGGCCCAAAAGCAAGCTATTCCACTGATTAGGAAAGATAGAAGATATGGCAAAAGACCTCCTTGGCTTAACCAGGAGATCTTGCATGATCTAAAAATAAAAAAGGAGTCATATAAAAAGTGGGAACTAAGACAAATTACAAAGGATGAATATAAGCAAACAATACAGGAATGCAGGGGCAAGATTAGAAAGGTAAAGGCCCAAAATGAGCTCAAACTAGCTACAGTCATAAAGGGAAACAAGAAGACATTCTATAAATATATTAGAAGCAAGAGGAAGACCAAAGACAGGAAGTGGCACAGGCTGGGCTGCTGCTTCCTGCAGCTCCCCTTGGCTGCAGACGGTGAACTGGAGCCAATGGGAACCACAAGGCTCCATGGCTGCAGAGCCGGCAAGTAAACAAACCGCAGCAGCCCATTAACAGCTCTCTCAGAGTGGGTCTGGGGAGCACTTTGAGAAACACTGCTCTATGAACACTAATAGAAACAAAGCCACCTAAAACAATCAAATCTAAATGGACATGTCATCAGTATCATTGAGAATGACTCCTTTGTTTACAAAGGACTGAGATCTTCCCTTTCATTTCCTCCTTACTAGAAAAAAACCCACCACCCTTGCTTTCCTTACTTAGTTGGGGAGAGGATTATGCTGAAGAGTTAACAACTGGAGATGTTTAGGGCTCAGTCCTACAAGATGCTGAACACAAGGGTCCTGACCCAGAAAAAAAACACTTGCATGTGATGTTGGCAATCCTTATGGCCTTTAAAATTGTGAATAATATCCTGGAATTGGTCTGAATGGAAGGACCTGAGTGATTTCAGGACATTTTAATGTATTCCATAGGTTCTTGGAGAATTTGGGTGTCAATGATATCAACTGCCTTAGAGGAGGAGAGTGCATGCACTTCCCTTATTCATGGAGAGGAGAAGGTTGGTCGTCCACCAGAGCAACACGTGTTGTCTCTGGGCTTTGTCCTGGAGTGGGACAGAGGGATGCAGGGAACCAGAACCCGAGGTGATGTTTCGGAGGCTGGAGCATTGCTTACTTCACAATTAACTCACTCAAGAGAGGTGAAAGCAGATGGTAGTTTGACCTTTCCTGCAGAAACCATTGCTCAGCCAACTCCACCCAAGACAATGGAGTGTGATTATCATTGCTGTTGTGGCAAGAAACAAAGAAGAATGTGATTTTGTGCTGCCAGCCTCAGGCAGATTCAGAAGTTAAAATTAAAGAGACTAATCAAATGCATTATAGACAGTGGAATTACCTACTTTATACCATAGTGATCTGATTTCCTCAAGAGAAACAGACAATGAAAGTCAGGAAAGGAGATGATAAATCTGAAATTAGACAAAGTGGATAACAGCTCAGCTGAATGTGGCACTTTTAGATATTTTGACTGCAATTTGGAAAATAACCCACCTAAGCCTACACATTAAATGTTCTACATTTATTGCACTAGGAATTAAAGTGGATTTTTATAGGAATTTGTTTACAAACATATGATCAAATATACTCTCCCACATTCATGTTATATCTGTAGTGAGTATTAGCTAGCATCAGTTATAATGGTCTCTGGCAAACTTAAATGTCTTTCCCCATGCAGGGAGTGGGAGAGTTGGTTCACCCATCTGTGAATCTTTCCATTCCCCATCCTGAGAAGAGAGACAGATGCATTGCCAAGGCTTGATACACAAGTACCACAGTCTGCAGCAAATCTTGCTTAGTAGTAAGAGGGAGTAGTGAGGCAGCTGCCCACTCTGGCTGGAAGGGGTTAAAGCAGGCTGAAGGTAGCCTGCGTAGAGCTCTGGCCAATCACAAAAAGGCTTAGAGGGAGCCAATGTGAGAGTGGCTTGCTGGAGCAACCCTGGTTATAAGGAGCTGCTCAGCAGAAGGGAGGGCATTTGGGTCCTGACCAGGGATGACGCAGGATTGGTTCCCAAGAGGAAGCACCTTAGAAGGAGCAGTGCTGGGCAGGCTCAGGGGAGTGAGAGAGGCTCGAGACTGATACTTGCTAGGCCTTGGTATAAGGAACAGGAGGGTGCAAGGGTCACAGGAGAAATGGCTCAGGGACCAGGAGGCAGTTAAGGGAGAGAGAAGGAGGGGAAGACAAGACGGACAGACAGAGCAGTGAGTTCCCCTTTCACCACATCTTGCCACTAGGGAGAGTGGCCTATACAGACTGTGCCTTGCCCCTGAGGCAAGGGGCTAGACTTTGGGGCTACCTTTGACCACAGTGGCAGGTGAGACTGCAGATTGCTGATAACCCCCTGAAGGGGTGAGAAACTGAGGAGTGGGCTCTGCTGGAGAGCAGTGTCCTGGAGAGGACACCATGGTCCTGGGAGCAACATGAGTCCAAAGCACAGTGTGGAGAGAGCACAGAGTAACAATGGGTGAGAAACTGGCAAAAAGTTCCCTACTGAGAACTGATCTAATTCTCAGTGAGGCCAGCGGGAGGTGCCACACCAGTGAGTCAACCCCACTACACAGGGGAACAAATTGGGACTGATCTCAGATTGCAACTGATATTGTCAATTTTTTGTATTTCAGCAGTACTAAGAGACGCCTGCTGAGATTGGGGCCCTGTTGTGCTAGACATGCATCTAATAAGGCCAGGTCTACACTAAGGGAGAAGGTTAACCTAAGATACACATCTCCGGCTATGTCGAATTTCCTTAGGTCGAATTTCCATGGCATCCCCACTGCAGGAGGTCAGTAGGAGAAACTCTCCTGTGAACCTCCCTTACTCCTCATGACCTGGTGGAGTACCACAGTCAATGGGGGTGCAATTAGCAATCAGTTTTGCAGGTCACTACTAGACCTGCTAAATCAAACCCCTGAAGATCAATCTCTGCAATGCTGAACTCCCAGTAAGGGGAGACAAGCCCCGAGAAAGTGTTTGCCTCACAGAGCTTCTAGGCAGACAACAAGCGGAGAAACTGTCTCTATATAATGGCTTGGGAAGTGATGCAGAAGGATTATAAAATTTGACCAAAGTCACACAGGCGATCTGTGGTAAAATCAGGAGTTGAACTCAGCTCTCCAGAGTCCCAAATCCTTAACAACTAGGCCATCCATCCTCTGATTTTGCAAACTAAACTTGAGTGTAACATGGAAATTAGAAATTTTAACATTTTGATTTTTTTCAAAATTAAATGGTTAGTTTGGGACCCAGATAATTTCTCATAAACCAAAAAGAATCCAAATAAAATTTACAAGCATTTCAGAAAACAGATCAGCAATTACATAAATGCCAGTTTGTATACTAAGTTCATTATCCCTGTACAGTATCTTTTGAATCACTCCTAGAAAGTGATTTTCATCATATCTGCATTCCTGTTACCACAGCATTTCCCTTTAGCAACATTTGTAATGCTGTCCTTGGTGTTAATTGGTTGCCAATGTCTACAGAGTGTGATGCACTGCTTTGGCTTCAACCTGGCCAATAGACACTTCTGAAGTTGGGCCGTTAAGCAGAGGTGAGTGGGTCCCAAATATTTTGATAGGCTCAGCCCACTACAACAGCAAAATAGGAAGCTTAGCAACCCACAGATATCTGTGCCTCCAGCTATAATCTTGATCTCTGTCCAACCAGCAGCCCACAAGAGTGAAATGCTAGATATAACATTTCTCCTCTTTTCTCCACCCCAACCAAAGCTTCCATGACTACTTCTATAAGCACTCATCACTGAAGCATTATTAGAATGCACTCATGCATCGCAAACACATGGATGTTTTACATGGCTTATGTTAAAATTCAAAACACACAGGCCACATCTACACTACATGCTTCTTGCTCAAGAGCACATCCACACCTCAAAGCACATCACAAAAGTGATGTGTTTTTGTGCAAGACAGCATCCACACTGCATGGACACTCTTGCCCAAGTGTCTATTAGCCAGGTTGAAGCCAAAGCAGTGCATCACACTCTCTAGACCTGCGCTTTTTCCCATAGGGGTTTCTTGTGCAAGCCCTGCCCTGGCATCCTTGGGACACAGGACAGATAAGGAGGACCCAGAATGTAGGAAAGGTGGGGGCTCAGTGGATAATGTACCTGCTTTGGGAGCCAGAGATCAAGGGTTTAAGCACCAACATGACACCCTTGCAACATAGGATGGATAAGGGGGGCCCTGAAGGTAGAGAGATCTGAAGCGTCCACACTTGCCTTTTTGCGCAATAGCTGTAGCGCAAAAAGGAGTTATGCCTCGTAAAAGGAGGTTTACCTACACCAGCAAAAACCCTCTCTTCTGCCATTTAACTGTTGATTTACTTGCACAAAAGTGCATTTGAGGTGAGGACATTCCACAGGTTTTTGCACAAAAACAGCTGGTTTTGCGCAAAAATCTTGTAGTGAAGCCAGAGAGATGAAGAAAACCTTGCCAGTAAGAGGAATGTTCAGAGACTCCAGTTAGCAAGATCGCTTGGACAAAGAGATACACAGAATGTAATTTTCTGAACATGATCAGGCTCAGGATGGTGTTGGGTATGAATTCGTGAGCAGAAGGCACACTCCGGGAACATCCTGCCTCTGGCTCCTGAACGTCCTCCATGCTGGGGACAATTTGTTCACATGTTCCTGTTGAAGACAAGTCAGAAATGGGGAGGCAGGCTGGTGAGTGGGCCATAGCCATTTGGGGCTCAGTAGATAGTAATCAGGCATTGCATTCTGCCCCAAAGTTGGCAGTCAGTGAGCCTAGATGGCTGTTACTAGTCCAGTTCATGGAGAAGACAGAATCAATTGAAACTTCCAGCTCAGGGCTGGATCTAAACGATGTAATCTCACCCCATGCAGCTGCAATCTCATCTTCTTTCTAAAGCTGGCGCCTGTCTCTCACCATCTTACCAGCGATTGCTTTCTTGACATTCAAACTCAATTGATCTTACTTCCATTTTCCTCTCCACTGGCCACAAGAACCATACTGAAAAATGGTGTAAACAGTCCAAACACAGGTTCAGCCAGCTGAACATGAGAACAGCTATAATGGGCCAGACTAATGGTCCATTCAGCCCAATATCCTGTCTTTGGTAGTAGCCAGGGCCGGATGCTTCAGAGGGACAGAACACAGCAGAGCAATCATCAAGTGATCCATCCTGTCATCCACTCCCAGCATCTGGCAGTCTGAGGTGTGGGGACTCTCAAAGCAAGGAGTTGCATCCCTGATCTTGGCTAGTAGCCATTGATAGACCTATCCTATAGGAGCTTCTCATTCTTTTTTGATTCCAGCTTTTCTTTTCTTTTTTAAACCTTCACTACATCCCTTCTAACTAGTGCCACAGGCTGACTGTGTTGTGTGAAGCATTTACTAATGTTTGTTTTAAACCTACCGCCTATTCATTAACCATATCTGGTTGGTTCCCTGACCACATGGTTATAAACTGGCTCAGCAACAGGTTTTAAACACAGTTCTTTTGGACTGTGAAGGCAGCTAAAATCTTCTCAGCCATTTCAAGCATAGCCCCAGTCAAGTTGATGGATTTGTATCCTCTTACCCAGTGACTAGACTCGGCCCCTATGTGCAGGCCTCTCATTGATAACTAATGGGACCAGATTTTCTCTTGCTAACCAACATTCCTTTATGGGCAGGCCATCTAAACATCACCAACCTATCCCTGGTCTGCTCCAGTTTTCCAGCAATACATGTTTATTCCCCCTATTCTTTTCTTACTGAATGGGTCATGCCCTCCATGATCCTGTTTATCCTAGTTAATCTAGAGTGCTAACTGCTATTTTCTACCCTCCTTACTGTGCGCTGTTCAAAATTATATTAAAATGCCTACACAGACTCTTTTGATGTAGGTGTTTTTGCATGAATACTCATTTTTAATTTTTCATCACTCCGGTCCCCTCTCTGCATTACTGCTATCCACAGCCTCAAGCTTCCCATTTTGCATTCATGTGTAAGCCCATGAGGTCTACTCTGCAGTTATCTTCGTTCCATTTCATGTTATTCCCCTCTGCCCATCATTGGCTCATTTATACAGATTCCCTTAGACTGCTGCCTCTTCTTAGTTATCCCGACCCCAAATGGGCAATAGCTTTGGATTTGATTAATGCATTTTCTACCCTTCTCCTACACTGCTGCTAATGAATATGTGTCTGACCCAGCATGGGGTCTGCAAGGAGGGGGTGAACATGGCAGTATGTACAGTCACACTTTGTTTTCTATTGTAAGGTCAGATTTTAATTTATTTCATTAGTGTCCTGTTGTGCCCATCCTGCATCATACTTGTTCCTCTTTGGGCCCAATTGAGCTCCTGTTAGCTGCTAGGCCATCAATGGAAAGAGTCACATTGACTTCAATAGAGGAGGATGAAACTCCATGAGAAAATCATGTTATAGAAAACTGAATTCAATGCTTTTTCAAAATCAAGTTATTTAAAATCCACTGCATGACTCCTGGGTTTAGCTAGAGCGAGAATCTATTACTTAGATGCAACTTTAAAAAAATGCAATCTGACTTCTACATAGTATAACACGTCCCCAGTATAGTGCATAGAATGCTCATTAATAGACTCTGATTATTAGATGCAGAATTTCACCTGGAACTGATGGTAAGCTAATTGGTCTGCAATTTCCCTTTGGAAAAATCAGTACATTTTCCCTGTACCAGTCACAAGGGGCCTCCCCTGTTCTCCAGGAGCAATTGAAAATAATGGTTCTAAGAGTTTTGTGGCTAATTCCTTTAATACCCTTGGGTATATACCATCTGGCCCTGTGCGCTGACTTAAATGCATTCACCTCCTGATATTTCTTTGTTGGGTCTTTAATGACTTTGCTACTTTCTCTCCTCTGACTGTTCAGCTGCTTCCCTTATATTTGATTGTTCATTAAACAAATTCCTTTTAAGGGAAACAGGAGTGAAGTAGGCATGGAGTTCTTCAGTACATTCTACATCTCTCTGCTCAGTAAATTATTCCACTTGATATGGCCCTGACAGAAAGAATATAGTTTTAAATTCCCTTTCAAATCATAGAGTTACGGAACGTATGAAGTCAGAAATAGAGTAGCAAATGTACAGGAGATAACTGGTCTTTTCTAAGTGTCCCAAGCAATAGGTTCCTCTTCCTCCTTCTGCTTGCACAATTATTGTTCTACTTCTAATGTAGCACACTGGCAGGGAATTTTCCCTCTCTCAATCTCATCCCATTCAATAGCTCTCTAAATGTAGGATCTTTGACCCTGTTCACCCTTCAGATACTTGTAGGTTTCTGCTCCCCACCCCCCACTTTGTCACTCCTTACGCAAGCTCTGTTTAAATAGCTCATAGCCTGACCCAGCACCCTAATCATGTCTGCTGTTCTTCAATTGCTGCAACTCATCAATTATTATATGGCAACCTAGTGCCGAGAAGTTAATAAAATAGTCCAGCTGTAGTTGACCCAATCTTCTTAAGGTGATGCCTCTGTTTTTATGCAGTGGATAGTTGCACTGGCTTTTTCCCCAACCAAACTATATTGTAAAGTCATTTGCCCTCACTCTTTTTAAGCATTCTGCCATCCAGTGTACTTTCAATTTTTCTTCAGCTATACAGCTTGCATTTTCCCAGTTATGTTATTTTCTGGCCATATTACTAATCTCTCTAGGTACCATTGGGTTATTTCTCTGTGCTCAGTAGCTTCTACAACTCCTCCCAATTTAAGATAATTAACGAGCTATTTACTGCTCTGACTCTGCATACTCTGCACTATTTACAATTCATAGCCTGACTTTGCTTTCCTTTTACTTTTTCTTCCTTTTCACCGCACGTGTCTCCAAGCGTCCTTTCCTTTCTTATATCATGATACACTCCCTCTGCTAAAAACAAAACATCAAGCAGATTATGTCCTTCAAGTAGTTGTAGCCAATGATGTATTTACCAATAGGTCAAATAGCTATGCCCAGAGTGATGCTAAAAAAGGGTAAAACCCATTGGTAGAAATAGCAAGAAAAAGATATTTAGTGCAGTTTTCACAATGGGTGCATCTAGACTAGCTGTCTATACTGGCTGCCTGAATTTGCGCAAGAGCGTAGTTCGAATGAACTGCCTGCGGCTACACGGGACAGTTTAAAGATAATCTGAATGAATTTCTTAGTTAGGATTAACTGTTACACCTCATTCCACGAGGAGTAATGGTTAATCCGAACTAAGGACTTAGTCTGGATTAACTTTAAACTGCCGCATGTAGCCGCGGGCAGCTTGTTCGAACTAAGGGGGATTTAAAAATGGCAGCCGGACGGGAACATGCAAATAAAACCCGGGATATTTAAATCCCGGGCTTCATTTGCAACTACGGTTGCCCGATTTGCCTATCTAGCTCGAATTAACGAGCTAGTGTAGACGTACCCTTAGAGACTAAGGATTCACAGAAATTCATTGCCAAAACCCCAGTAGGTGGGAGACACTGTACCATCTTGACTTTTACCATTTCTTCCATTACAGTTGGCTTCTTGGCCATCCTGCTATCAGTCTTTCAGCCCATAATTATTCACAGCTTCCTTCTCCCAGCCCTGGCTTATACTAGGACCTTATTCTGAAATAAGGTCAAATTTTATAACTAGTGTGCCCACACTACCAAGCCCGTTATTTTGAAATAAAGAGCCACGGAATTCAAACTCTGTACTCCTGCTTTTCACGGAAAGTAATGCTAATTCTGAAATAGCAATTTTGAAACAACAGAGAGGATGCTCCAGAGTCACTAATTCAAACTTATTGGCCTCTGGGAGGCCTACCACAACTTCCTAGAGTGTTTCCTGGTGCTCTAAGTCCGAGGTAGCACATCCACATTAATAGAACCTGTCTCGGACTAATTTCGAGGCTTCCCAGTAGCGAGGAGACACTAGTGCAAATTTGTTAAATCGGGAGTTCTTAAATTGAATTTAGTAATTTCAAAATAGTTTCCCAGTGTAGACATGGCCCCAGAGAGAGAAGCCCCAGGTTGCATTAGTGTTGCTCTGAGAACAACAGGGCTCCACGGAAATGACATAAAAGAACATATTGCACTGAATGGCTCTCCCCTCCAGCAAGCCACACTCCTTGAAAATACAGGAGCCCAAATTCATTGTTCAGAGGACGGCATGCTGCTCTCCTCTGACTAAACTGCAGCTCCGCTCCTCCTATTCACCTTGGCCACAGTGGCTACGTCTATACTGCAGCTTGCTTCCGCAAAAGCTTATGCAAATGAAGCACGGAGTAGAATATCGCTGCACTTCATTTGCATAATTAATGAGGAGCTGTTTTTGCGCAAGAGCTGTTCTTCCTCATTTTTTCAGGAAGAACGGCTCTTGCGTAAGAGGGTTTTTTGTGTGCAAAAAGAAGCCGTCTACACGGCTCCCTTTTGCACAAAAGCCTCTTGTGCAAAAACGGCTGCTAATTAATAATGCAAATGAAGTGCAGCGATATTCCACTCCTTTTAAAAATGTTCTTACTTTTTGTTTTTTGAATCATGGACCCACACTGCAACATCAAAGGGCTGTGTAGAGCACTTACAAATAAAAATAGCTCCAGAGCCAATATATTTAAGATCCTTGAATGGTATCTCTGAAATAATTCATCCTAAGCCCTGGAGAGGGGGCAGAGTGTTGTTTGTTAAAAGAATGTGTATTGTGCTGATAGCGGGTAGTGCTGACATGCTAAAGAGCGATGAGTGAAATTACAAAATGAAAGCAAGGATCAGGTGTGAGAAAAGGGGTATGAAGGGAGGCGTCACGTTGTACAGGGAAGAGGAGTGAAATAGTTTCATGATAAGAGTAGTTATATGAGGGCATTCCCAGCTTTTATTCTGTCTTCAGTATCTAAAGTTGAGTAATGAGAAACTCCTACATCTTCCATTCTCTGAAGTTTGCTTTATAAAATATCTTTATTGTTAGTGTAACATAGGGAACAGGAGGTATGAATAGCAGAACATTTGGAAGTGAGCCCAAGTGTGTTTAGGATGGGCCTGAAAAAGGTGCTATCGTCTGTCCATCTAAAGCAGCGGTTCCCAACTTTTCTCAGATGGGGAGCCATTTTGACAATTCAGGAAGATTGGGTGACCCAAGGCAATTCAAAAACGGGGGGGAAGGAGGGGAGACACTTGGTGACCCTTTTGAAACGTAATGGCGACCGATATTTGGGTCCCGACCCTTAGGTTGGGAAACCCTGATCTAAAGTTATGTCAAGCAAGGTTTGCCCACCTTGGTGGCAGTGCAAAAATGAAAATATGGAGTCGGAGGTCATGTGACCCAAGTAAAAGGGGCTGAAAGTCATTCATTTTGGTATTCAGAAATTATAGACATTACAATATGTGCCCTCTACATATGAATGGCTATACTAGGACAGACCAATGGTTCATCTAGCCTAGTATCTTGTCTTTTGATAATGGCCAATGTCAGATACTTCAACGGGAATGATTAGATGAGGTTAATTACCATCAAGTGATCCATCCTATATCACCCATTCCTAGCTTCTGGCAAACAGAGGCTAGGGACACTTCCGAGCACAGTTTTCAATTCCTTTCCATCCTGGCTAATAGCCATTGATGGACCTATCCTTCAAGAACCCATTAGACTCTTGGCATTCACAAAATCCTCGGGCAAAGAGTTCCACAGGTTGACTGTGCATTGTGTGAAGACATATTTCTTTTTATTTAAACACGCTGTCTATTAATTTAATTTTGTAACCCCTAGTTCTTGTGTTACGAGAGGGAATAAACACTTCCTTATTCATTTTCTCCATAAGAGCAGGGGCGGCCCGTGAGCCTAGGCAGACTAGGCCGTCGCCTACGGCACCGCTGGCCCGGGGCACCTGATGATGATGTCATGGGGCGCCCGGGTGCCCAATGATTACGTCACAGCCATTGACGGCCGTGCAGGCGGGGGCGCCGATCGCGCCTTCCGCCTGGGGCGCCAGCTGCTGCAGCTGGCCTCAGGCCGTTCCTGCATAACAGTCACAATTTTGTAGAGCTCTATCATATCCCCCCCTTAGTTGTCTCTTTTCTAAGGTGAAAAGTCCCAGTTTTATTAATCTCTCATATGAATTTTGTTATGTATTAAAAAAAAACCTTAAAAAACAATGAATGGTGCTGTAGCACCTTAGGGACTAACAAAAATACAGATAAAATCATGAGCTTTTGTGGGTGCCACCTACTCCAGTTATTTTTAGAGACGGGACAACCACATCTTTACACAGTATTCAAGATGTGGGCATACTGTCTTATTATCGATCCCTTTCCTAACAATTCCAAACATTCTGTTAGCTTTTTTTGAAAACTTCCGCTGAACATTAAGAGGATATTTTCAGAGAACTACCCACAACTACTCCAACATAGCTGTTATCACACAAGAAAGATAATTTAGACCACGTCATTTTATATGTATAGTTGGGATTACGTTTTCCAATATACAGTATTGTGCCCCATCTCTACAAACTTCTGGATTTGATTTCACCTGCCCGACACGGTAGGTGATGCTAGAAGATGGAGACAGAAATTAACAAGATAAATGGTACAGTGCTTTTGTGATTCCTTAGTTCAGTTATGACAATTTTTTCTTTTGATTTCCAGTGTTCCTAGACAGGGACAGCTCATGAGAAAGTTTTTCAATTACAGTAATATACTTAGTGTTGTGGGGAGAGGGATTTTCAAAAAGCACTCAGCATTGGCCAGAACTCTACCCCCTACTTCTAAAAAGCCCAGCATTAATGGTCATAACAATTAGAAAGCTGTTTTCAGTTTTCATAGCCAATGATTGTCACTAGTTGTTTTTGGATATTATCGGTAGGTGGTATGTGGTGCCCCAAACGGCAGCCAACAGAAGAAGTGTTGAGAATCAGGTCATGAAGTCTTGGGGAACCACAAAAGATTCTCTTATAGGGTGGTTCTCTGAAAGAAAAGAATAGACCTTTGTTTCCTTCATATGCCCATGTACACACAACCAATCATTCTCCAAATGCCTGCGTGAAGAAAAACCCTTTCTCACTGATGTTCCTCCATAGCAATCAACGAGGGATTCTTGAATTGAATAGCAACTCAACTCAAGTCAATGCTCATTAACACCTCTTTGCATTGTTTAAAACAGGTCTACTTTTGAGCTAGAATGTGAAGTGAGAAAAAAGGGAGAGAAAAGTGGCTGAACATAAAAGAGACCTCAGCAGAATAGTTGCTAACTAACACTCAGAAGTACTGCAATTGTCAGACTGACATCTCCCTCACTGGCCCTTAGGGCTGTTACACTAACTCCATAGCATGCTGCATTTATTTAATAGGATAAACAAGAGAAAAAAATATTGGAGTTGGATGCCAAGGCAGCCTTTAAACACCACTGACTTGCAACTCGCAAGCTAGGACTCGTTTTGCAAGTTCAATCTCTGTTCAGATAGGATCAGGGAATGTCTCTGGACTGTATTGCTTCCTTCAGAGTCCTGCCAAATATGTTCTGCCCACAGTGCAGTCCAGACCCGTCTGATATTTCTTCTAGTTTTACTAAAGTATGCTTGGCCCTGCTTCCACAATGCCTGGGGCTATGTATATAATAAAAATGTTGCACACAGGCTGTGGGTGGGTGCGCACAGCAGTTGGGAGTCCAGGCATGCGAAAAAGAAAAAAAAGTCCTAATTACAGTTTATAAATCAAGAAACAAAAATCACACAGATTCTCTGATTGTTCTTCCTATCTCTGCTTCTGCTACCCACCCAAATCATAGCCCCATTGCCTGCCAGAGCAGACTATAGGTTTCGCCCCCCCCCCCATTGTTTCATCTTCTTATCCAACACACTGAGTGTTGCACAAGGAAATTAAGCACAGACTTTGAGGTTTCAGGCTATAGAAAGTGATTTCAGCGCAGCCAAATCAACTGCAACATCTTCCATGTTTTACCTTTGAACAAAAATGAGGTCAAAGAGGCTCACAATTTCTAAAAGAAACCAATAATTTGGGGACCACCATGTTTTTGGTGCCCACATTGGGACTCCTAGGGATAGAATTAATAATGATCATCAGTAGTGGATCCTATTGGTTTTAAACAAACTAAAAAACAGCATTGATGCTAACAATTGGCCTTAAACTTGCCTTCAAGAGCTGGACAAAAACTGGCTTTAGGACAAGCTTGATGACTAAGTGATGCTGGGTGGTTTTTTTCCCAAATACCGTACTATAGCTCCAAATAAGGAAAACTCCACAGAGGAGCCTCTTGACATAGAATTCATTACTAGTCACACAAGTTACACAGATGCATAAAAGGAGACTACAATAAACTATCAGAACAGATTGATTCTTGCAAATGTCATCTGTATTGCAGAAGGTAGATGGCTATCTCCCTCCTGCATTGACGCACTAGCATGTTCCCAACGTTCCATAATCACTCTGTGGAAGCTTCCCTTGCTCTCCCATGGATTTTTCCCCTCTGGGTTCCTAAAATAATATATCATTGATGCATTCTGGTAACAAGACAGTATGAGGAGTTATTGCTGGGGGGATTGTGGGGGCAGAAGGAACAGGATTTTTAGAGTGAAATAAAATTCAGACTTTTGACAGTGGTGACTTCAGAGACTGAATGATTTGACCTGGAAAGACAAGATGGCTTAGTGTCCTATGGACATAAAAAGTACATCTGCTTCTATCTGGAATCCACATAACATTTTACTCCATCTTGGACAGGATATTTATCATTAAGATCCTACTGTGTAAAGCTTCTATTTTATTTTAAGTGTACTTGCATCTTTCCCCCCATCCAGAATATAAACCTACCATTCAGGTGCTGCGCTGCCCCACCATCAGCTGCTCCTTGGGGCAAGCTGGAGTAGCAGGGGCTGCACTGCCTGGCTGGTGACTACTGCCCTGGGTCAAGCAAGGGCAGCAGGGGCCATGCTCCTGGCTAGTGGCTCTCCAGGGCTGTCAGGGTGGCAGGGACCTCTCCCCTGGGCCGGCTGGAGTGGCGTGAGGGGCAGTGCTGCCCAGACAGTGACTACTCCTCGGCTTGCTTCCTTGCTACCCCCTCTGGTCATTCTGGAGTATAACTTTCCCTGTTATATCAGTTCTCCCTTTCCGTTTGATGAGAAACAATCACATTCCATGCACACCCCACTGTCCTGGCACAACCAAACCCTGACCTTGCTTTAAGTTACGATAAGAGGATGCCGTCTACCAAGTTTGGTGACCCTAGGTCTTACTGTTTAGGAGGAGTTAGTGGAATGAACAAACAGACCCATGGACAGACAGACGCACAAACTCTCTCAGATATATAGAAGATACTGAATTGTTGTGCAAAATGATGTTTAAGAGTTCCATGTGCTGGTGATCAGCATTCCGGAGCTATAGAATCAGCTCAGATGACAGTGATACAAGATAAAATGATCTATCTGTAGAGCCCATTTTCCTACTGAGTTTTTCCTTTTGCCAGCTCTTCACTGCAATAGTAAACTTTGTCTCATTTAATCAATCACATTTTTAGAAAAACCTCATCTGTGCTCCCAGGAGAGTGATGCATTGCACTGGAAAGTTCTTCAAAGGGATTTCTTCCTGTGCCTTGCAAAGAACACTTCCCTCTCCAAGCAGCCCAAAGCTCAGGGTACAGCAAGTGCCATACTTTTGATACTCAAGGTGTGATGATTTAAAATCTAGGACCACCCACCAGCCTCAAGAGAACTGGAAGAGAAAAGCGCTGCTTGGACCAAGTTAGGGTCACCTTCCCCCTTTACATAGAGAAAAATACTAGAGAGAGTCAGTGTGCAAAATAGGGGTAGGAAAGGTGCTAGGAAATTGACTCAAGAGGAGTACAGGTTTGTAGATTGTAATGATACGCTCACTGGAGCTATGGAGAATGTTTTAGAGGCTTCTCTTCTGACTTGTGCCATGGTGAGTATGGACACTGGTAGAAGTTCTGAGATGATCAAAGATGTTAAGAGTGTGTAGGGACTTAGGACCAGGGCCAGACCAAGCCATTCTGGCGCCCTGGGCAGACAATTTAATTGCGCCCCAGGTTGGGGGAGGGTGCATGCTCGGCCCCACCCTCGTCCAGCACATGGGGGAGGGTGCACGGAGCTGGCGGCGGCAGGATGCACGTGCCTGGTCCAGCCCAGCCTGGCTACCACTGCTGGTGCGCAGCCTGGGGCGGGCCGAGCCTGGCCATGCAGGGCCCCATGGTGGGAAGGGTGCTGCTGGCTAGCACTGCGGGGGTTAACGCAGCCCATGCCTTGGGCGGCCGCTGCAGGGTGGCTGCTAGGAGCTGCTGCAGCCCGCGATCCAGGAGCTGGGCGCGTGGCGCCTGATGGCAGCTATAAAGGGCGCTGTGCGCCCCCTACAGCTGCCATTAGGCGCTCCCCATAGGTTGGCACCTCAGGCAGCTGCCTGGCTAGCCCATGCCTTAATCCAGCCCTGCTTGGGACCCATTTGAAAGTCAGTGGGACTTGTGCTTATGCATTTCATAACATTTCAACTCAAATGTACATCCACTGAGGTTTGCTTTGTTTTCACACAACCCCCTTTAAAGTCCTGACTCCCTTCCTTATTATCTCCCCAGCACCTGTCCCTGACATTCCACTAACACCGCGTCAGCATCTTCCTAGGTCCTCATGATTCCTCGCCTCCCCCTCCCTGCCTACATCCCACAGACTTCACACTTCTCACTGTCACACAACAGGCTTTAGCAGCCCAAAAGCCTCCCAAGTTTCTTCATAACTGCCATGATTTGGGGGGCCTGGGTAGAACTTAAGGATTTTGACTGATAGTTATTAAGTTATGAACATTGCTGTACCGTGGAAGGCCAGCCAGCCTATCTGTTGAATCCACCATTGCTAGCAAAACTGGGGCAAGGCAACAGTGGGTCACTGGAACTCAGTGTCAGTCTATTCACGGTGAAACACCTTGGGAGCATGGGTACTTGAGATGGGAGAAGATACTTCCTCCTCTTGTCTGAAGAGAAAGGGGAAGGGAGGAGAACAGAGAACTATGCGGGAGGCTAAAAGAGAACACACGGAAGATAGTGAGGAGACAAACAGGACATTATGGAAGGAGAGGGAAAAGGGAGGGATTGGCTAAGATCAGAGTAGGCAAGCTAGGGGAGAAGGCTCCATGTTTCAGAACACAAGCCCTACACTGTAGCAGGAGGAGGCTGGATAGCATCAAAAGGCTTCTTACTCCAGTGGCGTGACTGCTCCAGAGTCAAGGAAACTAAGGTAAGGAAGTGTGTGTAGGGTACTATTATTATTGCATAGACCTTCGTAGGTTTTGGGCAGAGCAAGAATATGTTTTGTGCTACTGCTTATGTGCCTTTTGAAGAGGTAACCCAGAAAGCTCACATCTGAGGGTGGAGTTCTGGGAGAGGGGGTGTTTAAAGTTATGGCCCATCATTGGTTCCATGAATTGGGCAGTTTGGTCTAAAACTTTCATGAGTGGGTGCCAGACCAAAGGTCTGCACCCTGAAAGCGTGCCTGGACATCCCAAGCCAGGGGTAGTAACTGCACTCCCTTCAGATTCTGGAAGCTAAAATACATGGCATTTGGTGTCTGGGCTCCCTCACCACAATCTGGTGAGCAGCCAACAGAAGACTGCTAAGTCTTGTGATATCACATGGAGGGAGCAGTGTGGGGTCAGACAGGCAGGTCAATAAACAGAACAGCTTCTCACACTCCAACGATGATGCCAGAAAGCAAGTACCAGCCTCAGGATAGACTTAAAAATCAGGGCACAAAACTCAAGAAGATTATCACTTCTGAACTTAGATTTCATCAACCAACTTCACCACGTGCAAACTCCTCAGACACTTTCTCAGCCTTCACAGAGCCACAGACAGTCTTGGATCTCTGAAAGAGGCTCCCTTATACCAAGAACCACAGCAATATCCACATTACTCTGAAGCCAAAAGGACCAGTCACTAACTCAGGTCAATAGTACTTTAGGTCTCATACCAAAGAAAAGACTTGTAGCCAATCCTATAGTGAATGATATGAAGATCTATTTAATAGGAAAAGGAAAGGTTACAGTCTTAGGTTTCAAAAGGTGATAAAGGTTTCTATAATGTGCTAGCTCTGTTTGACCTTTTCGGCTAAGCATCTGAGGGGGGGGGGGGGGGGCTCTTGCTTATGCCTAGAAACATCTTGTCCACTCAGAATCCAAGCAGTATAGAGATCCTTAGTTCCCTTAGTTTGGGGGGTTTCATCTGCCTCTTGCCACATGTGCTGAGCTGCAAACTCAGCTGATGAGAGGAGTCCACTTGCACAATTCATCTTTTTGGCACTGAGAGAACAGTAAGAGCCTCTAGTCCTCTTACTGACAATTCCTCAATTCAGAAGTTGGAAGTTTCCAGTTGTAAAATCCACCCGTCACCTGTCTGATATGGACATGGCATAACAATTTCTGTAGAAGAGCCACTTTTAACACAAAATTAACACCTATCCCCTGAATGGTGATTCAGTCACCAAGACTCCCAGTGCCACCATTCAAATATTATATTGCAATATGGAGCAAAGATACTACCAGTGAGATTAAAGCAGGCAGCAACTCACAAGCACTGCAACAGAGTCAAACACTTTCTTAGAATTCAAGCACTTATCTGATCAATTTTAATCCTCAAGTGAACCAGACAGATTCCAACTATGTACCTTCTGGGGACCGAGGCATGAACTGGCACCTGTTCTGCCAGTGACACACAGCTCTTACATATCCCTCTGGTTGGAGAGAACAGCCCAGAGATGTGAGAGAAAGCAGAAAGGTGGGGGAAGTAGATGACGTTTCAAGGTCAGGAACGTTACCACCTCCTCCCTGTCTCCCCTCCACTTCCAGTTCTAAAGCTTCTAATGCTATCTCATTGCTTTCTGTCTCCTTCCTCCTCTCCCAAGGTCAAAATAAAGGGCTCCAAACAGCCATTACTTGTCAGATTTAAGCAAGGTCCTCGTACCTAGGGTTTCCCTGAATCAAAATCACAGAGCACTACCTTGGCATGATCATCCTTAGCAAATAGATCAGTCGAATTTAGCAGGGGAGAGACTCAAGACCTCATTCTTCTAGTAGTGTGTTGGGTTGGGATGCAGCAATTGACTCCAGCTGAGTACAGACACATTCTCCTCATGGCTGGCTCTTCATTCCCATAAGAAGCGCTGACAGCTGTGGTAGCGTCTCTCTCCAAGCAGAGAGTGTTAACCTTCACCCAACCAACCAGGGCATGTGCCACTGTCACCCTGTCGTGCCACCTTACAGGCAGGAAACTAGATTTGTGATCCAGTGCTCAGTGCTGGTGAGCAAGCTACACTCTGAAAACCCCTCCACTGGGGTGAGCAATAATTTTCGCAGAGGGGCCACTTAATGAATTTTGGTAGGCTAGCTCCACCCCAGAAGGGGCCGGGCCTAGGGTGGAAGGGGTGGGACTGGGGACTAGCCTCCCCCCAGAGTTGTCTGGGGATGGAGGCTTTGAATTAAACACACAGCAAAGGACTCCCAGCTCCCAGTCCCGCTGACCACTGAAGGGGAAGGAGCTCCTGCCAGAGCTGAGGAGTAACCAAACCTGCAGGATCAGCCAGAGCGGCCACACCAGCCGGACCCTCAGTCACCACCGGAGCCGCTGTCTGAGCCGGAGCGGCGGCAGCCACAGCCACCGCCAGGGCCGCTGCAGCCACCCTCCCAGCCACCATGCCTGTCAGGAGCAACCGCCACAGCTGCGGCGCCTACTGCTACAGCACCAGCCACCGCCGTCACCGGGGTAAGCGCAGCCACTGGTGCATTTGCCAGCCCAGGTGGGAATGGGGCCAGCCAGCAGGTGGGGGCAGGAAGCAGCCCAGGGCAGGAGGTAACCTGGAGAACTTGGCATGCTTCGGGGACAACTCCCTGCTGAGCCAGTGGGGGGAGTCACCCACCACTATTAGGGCCCTGGGCTGGGGCCCAGTGGAGAAGGAGGGCCTGGGTCCCTCTACCCCCTACCTTCAGACAGGAGGGGGCAGTACAGACTAGGCCGCTGGGCCAGACTGATCCCCCCAGACGGGGGGCAGCACAGGCTAGGTCGCTAGGTCATAGCCCCCTTCCCTCTCAAGGGGCGCAGGGCGCGTGACCCCGTGACGGGCCCCTTCCAGGGTGGTGTTGCAACTGGGAGCCATGAGCCATTTAAATAGGATCTCGCTGCCTGAGCCTTCGCCTAGAAATTCGGTGGCACGGGCAGCAGGATATAAATAGAAAGCAGCCAGATGCAGACCACGGGCCGGATCAAAGTGTTAGGCGGGCTGGATCTGGCCTCTGGGCCACATCTTGCTCAGGCCTGCCCTAGATGGCAGTAAATCTGTAACAGAAGCTGTATGGCCGGATGTCTCTGAAAGTGGGCCCAGAATAGTGCTCAGAGGTGAAGGAGTTGGTCTGTATTTTTCACACTGCATTCATACGGTCAGTTATGATTTCTTAAGCAAAACGAGAATGAGCTGGCTATCGGTAACGGCTGTTAGTCAAGTTCTGCACGTTGCTCTGTCAAATTTCCAGACAACGTCACTAAATTTGACCCAGCTCCTTATAGTTCCTTTCATTCTGCAGGGCCCCCAAACCTTTTACGAACTGCGTGTGTAAAGTACATGGGTCACTGGCCCAGCTGTGAAATACAGCTGCTTCCGAGATGAAGCACAGGATGAAGCACAGCAATTGAGCCAGCACTATTATACAACCATGCTTTAGGAAGGGAAATTTAAAAAAGCAAAACAACAACAAAATTGAAGCTACAGAAGAACATTAAGTTCAGCACAATTTGGCTAGTTCATCCGTGCTCATACTCCTATTGATAAAAGTGCCATGGTATTTGTAGTGACCACAGGGAATTAGTTTTAGCATCTCCTTTGATAGGGGGCACTGTGCAGCTGGAATCAAATACCATGCTGCAGAGGGTTTTTTTCCCTGTATCTTCTGGGTTTTCTTTGGTTCTGTCTCCTTCAAGTGCCAACTAGTTCCAACTCTGCTTAGCTCAGAAGATTTGATAAAATATAGCTTGCAGCAAAGTGGCTACTGTCAAAGGCCTTGTTTATCCCAAGAATCAGGACTTAAATTCAGCCAGAGCTAGCCAGAATGGAGCTCTGATGACTATTTCCAAACCCCATGGTGTTTGTATGGCATGTTGGGTAGGGCACAGGGGCTCTGGGAAATACTCTGAGAATTTAAGCCTTACCAAGAATATTAGTACCTATTTATCAGTTGTAGGGTAGGCCAGGTACAGTTATAGGATAGGCTTAGGACACTGTGAAGGAAGAGCCTGGTTTGTGTTAGCACTTACACCGTAGGTGGCAATCATGTGGCTGGTCTATTGGTGGAAAAAAGAGTTCTGTTTTTTCTAGTACCCTTCCCAGAGCGTGCAGTCGCTTAAGCCTTTCCCTTGCAGGCACAGATGCCAAACAGCCCACCTTCAAGCAAGCTCCAACAGGAGCTGCTAACAGAGGAATTCCACCCTCCATTACACAAACAATCTGTGAGGCTGAGTCAAAGCACCTGGGAAAATGAATAAGTGGGAAGTGAATGAACAGGATTCCAGTCATTGACAGAAGGATCAATAAGACATTTTTAACTTTCAGAACAGGGCCTGGCTCTGACCATTTTTGATATCCCGGGGCACTTTTTGCAAGTGCCAATGTGTGCAGATTCCAGTGGAATGTTTTCCCTTTTGCTCACCTGAAGAAAACAAATCAAACAAAAAAAAAAAAAAGAACCGCCTCATGTGGATAAACTATTCTTCACGCAACTCCTAATATTGTTGTGCTTAGTTAAACTACTTCTGCCTTCCACACCAGAAGTGGCTGCATTTCAGTTGAGGACTGGGGAATGTGTATAAAACAAAATGTAAATACAGATGGCAAATCAGTTTGAAGAGAATGCTGGGGTATTTGGATTTTTTTTAAAGAGTGATCTGATAAATGTCAGTCATAGCTGGCTTACGTAAAAAGGACAAACACGGAGAAAATGAAAAGTTTAATCTTTTATAGACAAAGTCAGACAGAGCTTCCAGGCTATCAATAATGGAATGAATCAGACTCTACAGGTGTTTCCTTAATATCGCTGCTGCTACGGTCAAACCGAGTTCTTGAAAAAAAAAGCAAAGCCCTTGTGGAGTGTGTTTTTGTGCACGTGGAGGGCGTGCCATGGAGCCACAGTGTCTGGGACAGCAGCGGTCACAGGAAGCTGTTGCTACTACTCTTTAGAGAGGAAGTCGGCATTTCAAGGTTGGAGGCAGAGTTAGCGCTGATTTTTTCCTGCGTAGGAGGGGGGAGGGGAGAAGGGAGAGCGGCCTAAGAAAAGCGCGAGGAAGGAAAAGGCTTAGAAAACATGCTACTGATGTAATCACAGCAGAGATAGCCAAGAAATGACTTCGTAAAAGAGAAAAAACCTGGGCTTGCTTGCAGAGGATTCATGTTCTGGGAAAAAAGGGTAGAGAGAATATAAGAAAATGTTCAAAGACACTTAAATAGAAGTTGTCACCCAGGAGTGGAGAAGCACTTCTGGGAAAGGAATCAGACTGGAGGAGTGCACCAAGGGAGACAGCGAGGACTAGGAAAACCAAGAACCACTAGGTCATTCCTGTTTTTTAAAATATAGAAACATGAATGATGATAACATTACAGCCTGAGCAGAAACAGCCATGTGAGAGTTGAGAACCAGCTCTGGAGCAGCCAGAATGGGTACAAATATCACTCCCATCCTCTGCTATATAGCAATTGGGATGAAAGTAGAGTCCCCGGCTACATCTACACTGGCACCTTTTTCTGGAAATGCTTAAAACGGAACAGTTTTCCGTTATAAGTATTTCCGGAAAAAGAGCGTCTACATTGGCAGGATGCTTTTCCGGAAAAGCCCTTTTTCCGGAAAAGCGTCCGTGGCCAATGTAGACGCGCTTTTCCGGAAAAAAGCCCCGATCGTCATTTTCGCGATCGGGGCTTTTTTGTGGAAAAGACTACTGGGCTGTCTACACTGGCCCTTTTCCGGAACAGTTTTCTGGAAAAAGGACTTTTGCCCAAGAGGAAGCAGCATGGTTTTTCCGGAAAAGCAGCTTTCTTACAGTAGATCGTCAGTGCTTTTCCGGAAATTCAAGGGGCCAGTGTAGACAGCTCGCAGCTTATTCCGGAAAAGCAGCTGCTTTTCCGGAATAAGTGGCCCAGTGTAGACACAGGCCCCATGTATAGGAGCAGTTTTAATACCCCAACCTGGTAGTTTCATTACTGTAACAATATGCATTAGCAAATGTAACCCACATGCTTTACACTGCAGCAGCTATTTCACCCCCAAAAAAGGGTGGCTACAGCCTCAGAAGGCTCCCAAGAGAGCAGTGTGCATGCAGGTAGGAGGGGGTTGAGCGTGGGTGGGCATGGCCACCATATTTCTATAGGAAGGCATTGCCTTCCCTTGTCCTGCCTTCATTACCCCACCGCCTATGTTCAGGGTGTCGAGATGCTAAACTCTATTGCGAGGTTGAGTATGAGGCAGGGATATTTGATCTGAGGAAGTGGGTCTGGCCCACGAAAGCTCATCATCTAATAAACCATCTTGTTAGTCTTTAAAGTGCTACATTGTCCTGCATTTTGCAGGGATATGGTCATGCTCATTTTAAGGCATTAATGGGAATCATCAGCCAGTCCTTTCAGCTATGGAAAGCTGCAGAGGGGCCTTAAGCTGTGGGTCTGCAAAACAAAGGGACTGAGTCTGCGGGGGATCCCTTTGGATGACATAATTTCCCATCAGAAATCACTGAGTTCCTGTGCATCGATCCCTAGAACATTCCCTGAAGATTTTGCATTGATTGGATGCAGCATTTTAAAAGAAGTGTCTGGTGCCAAGGAAAAATGCCATCAAGATGAGCAGAAGAGCACACAAGCTCAGCCAGTTTAGCCAGCTGCCCCACTTTACTCAGAGGTACCAGAAATTTCACCCCCAAATGAGACTGCTAGAAATTCACCAGTTATTTCAGGTAAAAAATTTTTCATGCCTTGAGGGGGGAATCCCCGGCCTCTCTATTCCTGCAGCTTTCCCAGGAGTTTTAACAATACACATTTTTGATACAGAGTCTCTTGCTGGTATGTGCCGAGATACTCTGGTGAAAGACAGTGAAGAATGGAAAAATAAAAACATAGAGCAGGCTGCTCCCTAAAACAGAGGTACAAGCCAACACAACTTACTCTGGGCTATCTGTCTAGATCATACACTTCCCTTCAGAAGGCCTAGCTTGGAAGCAAGATCGGGGAAACCCCAGAGAATGTAAAGTGACAACTTGCAATTAACAGTCTTCAATATGCTACAAAGAGCAAATGGAATTCTTTCCTGCTTCAGCAACAAAACTGTGGATTGCGTGCTGGTTGCAGAATTGTGATACTGGCAGAGGTGTGGAAATAACAGCTGGATTTTCAGACCTCAGGCTAGGCTTGTCATCCCAGCTAGTTCTAGGGACAGGCAAGCAGAGCAGTAGCTCTGGGCTTCAATGTCTAAGGGGCATTAGACCATTCTGCAGCTGCTTAGCTATTTTTTAGTACCCTGCTGTGGTTGGCCAGCAAGGTTCCCTTTAATCATTTCAATCCATATGTTTTCTATGTGCACCATGGCACGTGTGAATGTGCACCACCAGGAGAAACACAAACCTAGCTGAGGGCGCCCTGCTAATTGGCACGGAAGCTTTGGGATCTCTCCTGAGTGCTGCACAAGTGCCTAGCTTACAGGGAACACTGCTGGCCAGTCTATTTTTGCTCTTCTGCATGGATTGAGCAACTAGGGGAGGAGAGGGGAAGGTGTTGTACCACCACTCGGATGAAATGATACTGAAAAGCTTTTTTCCAGCTTGTCCAGGGCAAAGCGACTAAGACCACTCCTGCATGCTGCCTTTCCATTTGTAAACCAGACACTTTTAAAGATACAGTAACATTTTCATTAACAACTAATGCAGACTTAATTGTCTACAGCATATAACCATAGAGTGGATTGTTAGAGTTAAACAGAGTAAGGTATTTCAATACCAATTTCCACTAAACCCAAATTAAAACCTTTAATCTTTTCACATTAAACTAGATTGGAATATAAACTAAGTTATCCCATTCTCAGTTTAGTGCAGATGCAACTGCCCATTTGTTAAACAGGATAGCCTACCCAGAACACGACCAATCTTACTTAGCAGGTCGAATTAAAGGCTAACTTACATGAAATTTACAAACTGCCTGAATTCACTAGAGGCAAAGGCCCAGTAAAGACACCTTAAGTTAGCTAGTTTGAGTTCACACCTCTTTTTGTCACCCCTATTGAAGAAAAGGGTCTAGCTCCAATAACAGTAACAAGTTGAAATATGTCAATACCTGCTCATGTTTGAAACTGGACTCAGATTTCCCACACAGGAAGTGTTATGTAAATGCAAAATATCACCAGTAAGCATAACAGCTTTGACTCAGTAGGTTAAGAAAAATAATGAGATGAAGGAAGCGAAGAAGGGGGTGGTGAAAAGGGATAGTACTAGTTTGCCAAATTCAGTTCCAGTCCCTTACTGGACTCTTACTGTACCTTTTGTAAGCTGGTTACGGAGAACAGAGATTTGAGAAAATAAGCTTTTAGTTTGACTTGCCTCTCTTTAGTGAAGCATCAACAAACTGAAATATAAGAGCATTAAGCATTTCCTGGCCACAAAAATACTTCAGACAAGAGCAGCAGAAATAAAGACAAACCATGTTTTCTCCTTCATCAACTCAAATTCAAAGAATTAAACTGTAAATGAGCTTTGTGACACACTGAGCTCAAAGTAATTGCTCCAGAAACTTGTTTAGAGGGCATGGCTAAGAATCACATGATGATTGATGACTCATTTTCAGTATGTGATTTAATACAACAAGGTTTCATAAGAGATACATAACTTGCATTAATAGATCCCTATCTTACACTGTATCATATATACATGTCAATGGAGGATATCTGCATTTATGGATACAAAGTTTTGAATAACAACCCAGTGATACCTCACATCACTGTAGTTTTCTTTCAAGCTATAAACCATATTTATCATTAGGATTAGAGCTTTTGGAATAAGTTGATGATTCAAATATAGCTGCAGAACAGTCTGCCAGCCACTGTAAAACAAACAAGGCATGCACTCAATACCTACAGATTGGGGAACAATACCCGGGAAAGCAGTGACTCTGAAAAGAATGTAGCGTTCACAGTAGACAAGCAACTGAACACAAACACCTAGTGTGGTGTTGTAGCAATTCGGGCAAATGAAATCCTTGGATCTATAAATTTAAACATTGAGTAGAAGTAGGGAGGGGATTTACCTCTGTGTAAGGCATTGTGAGAATACCAGAATGCTACATACTTAT
Organism: Pelodiscus sinensis; assembly: GCF_049634645.1. Lineage (NCBI taxonomy): Eukaryota > Metazoa > Chordata > Testudines > Trionychidae > Pelodiscus > Pelodiscus sinensis. The sequence continues at coordinate 17,238,612 of NC_134714.1, read as the reverse complement.
GACTGCAGGAAATTTGCCCAGCTTATGGAATTACTATAGATCTGAATATCATGTAAACAATACTGGAATTTCTAGGGAAATATGTACTATACCCATGCAAATAACTAATTTTTTGGTTCACTGGCAGGTCTCAAGAGTTGAAAAATTCATTTCATGTTGAACAAAAGGTTGTGTGTTTTAAATCTCTTCAATTTTTTAAAAAAGAAATTTAAAAGAAGTCATGTTGAACCAAAACTTATTGTTCTGAAAATGTCAGAAAAAAATCTAAACATTTTTGTTTTAAGTATTTTTTGGTGAAGACATTTCAGTAAATTTGTCAAATGTTTCAGTTGATCTGAATCTACATTTTCTACCAAAAAAAATTTTGGTAAAAAAATTTCACTCAGTTGCAAGCCATACTATTTAATTCCAATATGCCATTTCTTTCACACTTGGAGAGACAAAATGCAAAGGTGAATGCTGTCACTGGCAGATTTTCTTGCCATCATTGTCAGACTTTCTAAACCAGAAGTTTTTCCTCTTTCCCAGCCCAGCGTGTCCTTGGTCAATAAAGTTTTCATGCTGAATATTTAACAGCTAAGAATACGCTTTTCCATAGCAACAGTGATGCCACAAACACAGGATTATGTGACTTCACTTCACAATCAAGCTGAATATTAACAAGGACACTGATAACTAAGGCTATGTCTACACAACAGTGTTATTTCGGAATAACTGGCGTTCTTCTGAAATAACAATATGCCAGTCTTTATTTCAAAATAACGTTGAGCTGGAGAACTTCGTACTCCAACTTCTGTAACCCTAATTTCATGAGGAGTAAGGAAAGTCAAAGGAAGAGTGTTCTTCCTTCGACTTCCTGCTGTGTAGACAGCGCCAAAAGCTGCAATTAGCTATATCGACTTAAGCTACTCAATTGACGTAGCTTAAGCTGTGTAGCTATTCCAATTTTAGCCCTGCTGTGTAGATGTACCCTAACAGTGGCATTTACAAAGGTACATAAGTGCTTAACTCCCACTAAAATAAAGGATAGCTGGGAGCCATTGTGAAGCCTGCACAAGCTTTTTACAATTGTATGACCCCTCCCAGCAGAGGATTTCAGTTCAATGATCTCCATTTTTTCAGCTGGAGTAATGGAAGCACAAGAAAATTTAAAGGCCAAGCCCACTGCCACACAACAAGACAGATACATAACCTGGGCATGGTATTGGTGCAATTGGGAATGCAGAATCCTTCCCATTTCCATGCTGTAAATGCTAATAGAGCTGTTCCTTCTACAGTAGTTTAGTGCTTCAACACCACTGGCAGCTGCTGCGTTCCTCCATCAACTGCAGGCCTATTAGGTAGCACATCCATCAGCCCATCTCCATTTTCCCCACATGTATGCAGAGAGCACCCATTGAATGGTGCTTTGTGGTGCTCTCAGGGTGCATACTCTCTGCCCACCATGGAATGGCACAAATTCTATCTAAATACAGGCAGTCCCCGGGTTACGTACAAGATAGGGACTGTAGGTTTGTTCTTAAGTTGAATCTGTATGTAAGTCGGAACTGGCATCCAAATTCAGCCGCTGCTGAAACTGACCAGCGGCTGACTACAGGAAGCCCGAGGCAGAGTTGCTCTGCCCCGGGCTTCCTGGAATCAGCTGCTGATCAGTTTCAACAAGCTGAATCTGGACGCCAGTTCTTACATACAGATTCAACTTAAGAACCCCAGGCGTCCCCAAGTCAGCTGCTGCTGAAATTGATCAGCGGCTGATTCCAGGAAGCCCGGGGCAGAGCAACTCTGCCTCGGGCTTCCTGTAGTCAGCGCTGGTCAGTTTCAGCAGCGGCTGACTTGGGGACGCCTGGGGCAGAGCAGCTGGGGTGCTGCTGGGTTGCTCCAGTAGCGCCGCTCCTCGGCGCTACTGGACCAACCCAGCAGCACCCCAGCTGCTCTGCCCCAGGCGTCCTGATTCAGCCGCTGCTGAAACTGACCAACAGCGGCTGAATCAGGACGCCTGGGGCAGAGAAGCTGGGGTGCTGCCGGGTTGGTCCAGTAGCGCCCAGAGCGGCGCTACGGGACCAACCAGCAGCGCCCCAGCTGCTGTACCACAGGCGTCTGGAGCAAAGCTGCGGAGCACGGGGGCAGCGGGACAGCCCAGACGTGCCGCGGCTGTCCTGCTGCCGGCGTCCTCAGAGGCTTTGCTCCCTGTCTCCCTGGTCTGCTGGTCTCCATCAGACCAGGGAGACGCGGAGCAAACCCCGTTTGTAACTGCGGATCCGACTTACGTAACTGCGGATCCAACTTGGGGACTGCCTGTATTCATACGCCAGCTACTAAGAACATAGGGTATGTCTACACTTGCCCCCTACTTCGAAGTAGGGAGGCAAATGAAGCATGCCGAAGTTGCAAATGAAGCCCGGAATTTAAATATCCCGCGCTTGATTTGCATGTTTCCGGCCGGTCACCATTTTAGGAATTCACTAGCCCGGAGTAACTGCCCACGCCTATACACGGCAGTGTAACGGGAGTCCAATTTAAAGCCCTAACTCGAATTAGCTGGTATTCCTCCTGCAATGAGGTTTACCAGCTAATTCGAATTAGGGGCTTTAAATCGGACTCCCGTTTCATTGCCGTGTGTAGACGTGGGCAGTTACTCCGGGCTAGTGAATTTCTAAAATGGCGACCGGCCGGGAACATGCAAATCAAGCGCAGGATATTTAAATCCCGGGCTTGATTTGCAACTTCGGTATGCTTCATTTGCCTCCCTACTTCGAAGTAGGGGGCAAGTGTAGACATACCCATAGAGATAAGGACCTTAGGGAGAGGAGCAGGATTTGGTCCCAAATGACTCATCTACACGGACACCACATGCCAGTAACAGAACTCCACTCTCTTGACTTCAGCCCTGTGCTAATTAAGACACAAACCTACTAGATTGACTAGGCCAGAGGAACACAGTGTGTGACTGGTCAAACATATTGCTGTCTGCGTAAGTGTAATTGGAACTACAGGACACTTTTTCTGAGCCATGGGCTGTTCGAGTCAGCATGGGAGCCCCAGGGTCTCTGAAGTCACATGACACAGTATGGAATCCAGACAACATCAACTACCCATAGGTTTTAAACAATTTACTACATTTTTTCCCTTAAGAAACTTGTGAAGTCTAAATTCTGGAAGCAATTTATTGGAGAGCGATAAAACCATGAAATCCCAATCCCTCCCTCCAGATAATTGGATGTAAAAGCTAGTTTCTTTTCAGGCACTTAACCTCTTCTATGTAATTAGAACTGGATTCGTCCATAGTTATTGGATGAGTTTTAGATGATGTTAAAAGATACCAGGAGATCTTATTATGTGTCTGTTAGAATGCATGTCAAAACTACTTCCAGAGGGTTGTTCAGGTTAAAAAGGAGGATCTGAAAGACTGCTTGGTAACTGACGCCCCGGCACAAATCTATTGCATTTCATCAGTTTTGTGTCTTAGTAATAATATACCAAGATAGAATTAAAAACTTCACAGCCAAAGACCCGGATTCATTGAATCACTTAAGTATGTTCTTAAAGTTAAGCATGTTTCTAAATACCATTAAAATCAATTGGATTTTAACACATAGGTTAGTGCTTTGCTGAATACAAATGGCCATCAGTACATGGTTACAATTAGGCATGCCATGAGTTTTTGCTGATTTGAACCCTCACAAAGGGGCGATGAAAAGGTGGCCGAGGCTGACTCTGCCCCATCCCATAGCCAGCCACAGGTAAGGTGGACTCACCAAAGGGAAAGACTTTCTATACCCCAGGCCACTCAGAAGGAGTGGTATCTGTTTAAAGCAAAGTCATCTTGGAACAACCCAGGATGGCTCTACATCTCATATGCAACATGGGTCAGTGGCTCAAAACTCCACAGTACCATTCAAAGCCCACTGAAGTGAGATGGACTCTCTTGACTGATGTCTAGTTATGTGTGTGGCCAAGTTTTCTGTGGGCCCATAAAGTTTGTTTACAGCTGCCAGTCATGACTTTCAGTGTTGTATTCTGTTATTTAGTTCTAAGGGTATGTCTACACTACAGAGTTAGTTCGAACTAACTTAGTTCGAATTAGTTAATTCGAACGAAGCTAATTCGAACTAACGCGTCTAGAACTAAAAACTAGTTCGAATTAGCATTTTGCTAATTCGAACTAGCAAGTCCACATTGAGTGGACCCTGAACAGGGCTTAAGGATGGCCGGAAGCAGTGCCGGCAGGGCATCAGAGGAGGACTTAGAGCGTAGAAATGCTGTCTCAGGCTAGCCGAGGGCTGCGCTTAAAGGGACCCGACCCCCACCCCGGACAGACAGTTCTCAGGGGTGCCCCACTTGAAAACCAGTCCTGGCTTGGATTGCCCGGAGTGCCCACACTGGGCACATCACAGCACTCGGCCATCAGCCCGGCTGCACTTGCCGCAGGCTGCCATCTGGGGAGAGGGGACAATTGGGGGGCTGCAGGAGAGCTTCCACCCCCAGAAGCCCGCAGAGCCAGCCCAGTCCTCCCCATCGGGGGCTCGTACCCCATTCCTCCCTCACCTCCTTCCACTTACCCTTCCCTCGCCCCCCTTCCTGATGTACAAAATAAAGATAACATTTCTTCCAACATTGACTCTGTCTTTATTGAACAAAACTGGGGGAGACTGGGAAAAGGAGGTGGGAGAGGGGAAGAGAAAGGCTGGAAGAGGGGAGGGCAACTAACATGATCAGGGGTTGGGAACAGGTCCCAGATGAAGAGAGGCTACAGAGACTGGGACTGTTCAGCTTAGAAAAGAGGAGATGGAGCGGGGACAGGATAGAGCAGGGGTTAGGTGGAGAGGGTGCATACAGAAAAGTTCTTCATGAGTTCCCATAAAGAAGGACTAGAGGACACCAAAGGAAAGGAATGGGTAGCAAGCTTCAAACTAGTAAGAGAAAGTTGTTCTTCACAAAGCAAAGAGTCAACCTGTGGAACTCCTTGCTGCAGGAGGCTGTGAAGGCTACAACTAGAACAGAGTTTAAAGGGAAGTGAGATCAAGTCATGGAGGTTGGGTCCATGGAGTAGTCTTAGCCAGGGGGTAGGAGTGGTGTCCCTGCCCAAAGTTTGTGGAAGGCTGGAGAGGGATGGCACGAGACAAATGGCTTGGTCACTGTCTTCGGTCCATCCCCTCCAGGGTCCCTAGGGTTGGCCGCTGTCGGAAGACAGGCTACTGGGCTAGATGGACCTTTGGTCTGACCCAGGACGGCCATTGTAAGCTCAGGGCTCAGGGTCGGGGGTCTCAGTGGACCCCCTTGATTTTCATGCACACCTGCTCCTGGGTGGCCAGGCTGGCAGCTCTCCTGCCCTAGTCGGCCACTTTCCTGTGCCTAGTGCGGAGATCGTGGACGAGGTCCACGATGTCTGCACTAGCCCAGGAAGGTGCCCGCCTCTTGCGGTCCCGGGCAAGCTCCCGGGAGCCGCCAGCCTGGTCCCGGGAAGAGGGGGTGGGCTGGGGGACATCGGGTGGGTGGCTCTGTGCCGTGCCAGGTGCAGGGTCTGCTGGCTGGGTGCTGGCAGGCTTGCACCTGGCACGGGCACCGTAGCCAGCCCGTGGCCCTTAAAGGGGTCCGGGGCCGGGAGGGGGGCATAGAGTTTCCCTGGTGTTGGCCAGAGTGGCCACCAGGGAAACCTGGGGAGGACTAGCCTCCCACTAGTTCGAATTAAGGGGCTACACAGCCCTTAATTCGAAGTAGTAAGTTCGAACTAGGCTTAATCCTCGTAAAATGAGATTTACCTAGTTCGAACTAAGCGCTCCGCTAGTTCGATTTAAATTCGAACTAGCGGAGCACTAGTGTAGCGCCTATGAATGTTAGTTCGAACTAACGTCGGTTAGTTCGAACTAACATTGTAGTGTAGACATACCCTAATTTACCCCTAAATGTCTTCTAAGAGCCCAGTAACTGGTAGAAATGTTGATAATATTGCCAGACAATATTTATCTCCCACGGTTTGGCAAATTCTCTTGGTCAGGTCCCAAGGGTGCTGGACTAGAGAGATTCAACCTGTACTTTAGAGTGGCACTCAGGAGGAGCAATGTAATTAAACTTGGAAATCTATCACACATAATAGGCGTGTCAGAGAAAAGCATCCTATGTGAATATAACAGGCATAGTGGGTCACACCAAAGATCCATCTAGCCAAGTATCTGTTTTCTCACTGGGGCCAGTGCCACATGCTTCAGAGGGACTGAATAGAACTGACAATCCAATGATCCCTCTCTTGTCGCCCATTCCCAACTTCTGGCAAACAAAGGCTAGGGACACCACCCCTGCCATCCTGGCTAATAGCCACTTCATGAACTCCATGAACTTATCATTCTTTTTGGAACCCTTTTATAGTTTTGGCCTTCACAACATTCTCTGGCAAAGAGTTTCACAGACTGACTATGTGTTGTGCAAAGAAATACTTCCTTAAACCTGCTGTCTATTATCGTTATTTGGTGACCCCTAGTTCTTTTATTATGAGGAGTAAATAACATTTCCTTATTTACTTTCTCCACACCAGTCATGATTTTATAGACCTCTATCATCTCTCTCCTTAGTCATTTCTTTTCCAAGCTGAGAAATCCCCGTCTTATTAATCTCTCCTCCTATGGAAGCTGTTAGATACCCCTAATCATTTTTGTTGACCTTTTCTGTACCTTTTTTGAGATGGGGTGACCAGATCTGCACCCTATATTCAATACGTGGGAGTACCATGGATACAAGCAATATATTTTCCTGTCTTATGTATCCCATTTCTTAATGATTCCCAACATTCTGATTAGTTTTTTTGACTGCCTCTGCCCATTGAGTGGATATTTCAGAGAACTCTCCATGATGGCTCCAAGATCTCTCTGCTGGGTGGTAACAGCTAATTTAGATTCCATTATTTCACATGTACAGTTGGACTTATATTTTCCAATGTGCATTATTTCCCCCCATCTTGACACACTTCTGGGTTTAATTTTACCTGCTTGCCAGTTTAAGCGGTACTAGAAAATGGTGACAAAAAGTAACAAGAAAAATGCAACAATGAATTTGTGACATGTTAATGCAGTTATCACTGTTCCTCCCTTTTGATTTCCAGTGGCACTAGACCAGGGCAGCTTGCGTTGAAGTTGTAGTTGGGATTAAATTTTCCATTGTGCATTACATTGTATTGATCAAGCATATCCCATGTTTGGAATGCTTCTCAAGGCACAAATTGCTTGTCCTTACCCAGAGCTAATCTGCACCATCTCTGTCTGGATATATATATATATTTTTTGCATTTACTCAATTATGACCATTTAGAAAGAAGCAGAAACAACAATTCTCTGACAAAAGTGCTGATTGGAGGTGGAGTGGTCTTGCTGAGCAGCAGAACTTTGTGGGGACTGGAAGCAATGCTATATCCAGTTGCTGCCTTTGCTCAGGGAATGCTGCCCATGTGTAACAAAACAGTACAGCATAATAAAACAACCGAGCGGGAATGTTATAAGCAGGCTCATAAATTAAGTAAACGTCCACTATGAAAGAAAATCTGTGTTCCTTACGGCACACATTTATTGCACAACCCCTCTGGAGGACAGCTGCAATCTGTGTTCAGCTACTGACATCGCAGCCTCTGAGAGTTTACCCAGGCAGAGAGATTTTAGCTACAAATCCACAGAGAGATAAAATGAGGTTGGAGAACTGTTTGCACTTAAGCTGTCATTGTGTCAAACTAAAATTACTTGGGATTCCAATCCAAGTTACTTTTACTGTGGCTTACTAGAAGGAGGACACACCTGTTATTCTTGTAAGCTAGACCGTGCAGTACATGATGATAGAGATGAAATAACAAGCCTCATATTTATGCATGTGGCTGGGACAGTATGGGCAAACAGTCCTGCTTTCAATACAGCTCACATATCATCTGAATATGGTTACTAAGCTTCTCCAAGCCTAGTGTGAATTCAGCTCTGGAGACATTTTGTGTAACTAGTTCCTTGCAGGAGGAACTGCCAACTTCACAACATGCAGCGGTGGAGCCAGAATGAAGAGACTGGAAGTAGCCAGTAGTTAGTTGTTAGCAATTAATAAGAATTTAAAAATGTAAAAGTTTTAGAGCTAAACTCAACAAAAAAATGTTATATTCTAACAAATCAAAACCTGCAGGACATGGTGGCTTTAAAGCCATTTGGCATTGGGAAGTTACAGTCAAGATTTGGAAGGAAGTATGCTAATGGTATCAATATGGGCTATATTGGCCCCAACAGGCTGCAAGGTCTAACTGGAGTAATTCCCACAGGACAGGGTGTGGAGAGATAAACCTTCATTGCTACCCTAAATAGCACCAGGGACCAAAGTAGTAACCCCGCACCCTCAACACTTCACCTTCAATCCTGGGTCAAAGGAAGTGTGAGACATGTCTCCTCCATCCTCGAGGGCACCTTGGCTCTAGCCCAGGGAGGAATCAGGCCCTGAGTCACTCTATTGGCAACTAACCAGCTAGTGTTGTCCCTAACAGAAATGCAGGATGGGACAGACCAAGTTCTGCCCCTGAATTATGCACCATGCATGACTCAGACTGGGGAAACGTGGGCTGCCATTTAGTAGCTGGGTAAAGAAGATCTTTGCAATGAAGAAACACCTGGATGTGTTTGGTCCTTTTAGCTTCATGGGGTAAACATACATGGATGAGATCGAGATGATTTTACTTTTAACATCCCTTATTCTACTGATGTATGTGCACCATTAGTTCAGTTATATTCCTAGGATGTTCAAGTGACCTCTGATTGTACCATCCCTGTATCCACTTCTAAAGAATATAACCATTTCTATGACTGGCTAATTGAAGAAGTACTTTCTTTGGGGGATTTCTAGTCTGGTTACCATGCATCAAGTTTCAAGCCCTTGGAACATGCCAATGTAGAGAGCAGATTTAGATTCCATGTATTATTTCTCGCTTAAGGGCATGTTAAGGTCAATTGAGAGGCTTTTCTTAACAGGATCTCTCTGAAGTAAAACCTAAGGGCTTGTCTTCACTTACTCCGAGGTCGACACTCTGGAGATGGATCTCCTGGGGTTTGATTTAGCAGGTCTAGGAATAGCCCACTAAATCAACCACTGATTGCACCCCTCCTCCCATCAACCCTGCTACTCCACCAGGTCACGAGGAGTAAGGGAAGCAGGGAGCAGAAACTCCACAGTGGGGATGCTGCAGAAATTCGGCCTGAAGTACATAGACTCCAGCTACACTATTCTTGTAGTTGAAATTACATATCCTAGGCCAACTTTTTCCGGTAATGTCGATCTGGCCTAATAAAAAGCTCAAACACTGAGTAAGACTTAACAATGCTATTGATCAGAAAGGAGGTGTTGTCAAGGAAATGGAAGCCAGAAGAGTATGTTTGCTACAAAGTAAACACCACTATAGTAACATGAATGGACACAGAGCAGCAAATCTAAGCTGTGTGTGGAGCAAAGACACTTAGAGAGAAAGGAGAACCTGCATCATGCACAGGAAGAGAGAAAAGAGCTAGAAACCTCAGCAACAAACTGAAAGGAAAGGGAGACAGAGCCATTCAATGCTGATAAAACAAAAGCATGAATCTTGATGGATAGAGGCAGCACCGTTGAGGGTTTGAATGTCCCCAAACAGATTTTATTTGCAGTCTTAGCTTTATTTCAAGCCTCTTGTCATGAGAGGTCTCAATGATCTTTTTAGCAAGAAGAGAAGGGAGGCAATAATGCATTTTGGGCACATTTATTATACTCTAGCCACCTAAATTCCCCCTGAAATCATTCTCACTAACTCTGTCTTTGAGTAGAGTAGCTCCCGATCTTTGTACCTCGAGGGCCAACATAACAATGAAATCAAGAAGCCATATAACATCTTGCCTTTCCTATATGGGGATGGTCCCCTCACAGACAGTCACCCTTGGTCTGGTAAGGTGATTTGTCCATTCCATGACAAACAAGGTTCTAAACAAATTCAAAGTTTTTCAGCCCTCTTTGGGTGCTACAGTCTCTCACACGACCTTTTCTGATCACTCTCTCCTTAATACAGGGAATTGAAAAAGGCTTTTCCTCATGCTCTCTGGAAACTTCAGCCTGAGATCCCTAGCTGAGGGCAGCGCTTTCATGCCATTACTATGTTGTTCCATGGTTTTTCCTTCACTGATTTCATTCTTCCCAGGGGACTTTTTGACCCCGTTATTTCCTAGGCCTTTCTCCCCAGCTCCCCTACTAAAGCACCCCTACTAAATATAGTGTCCCTAGAAAAGATTTTTTTTTATATTGTCTGTGAGTCTTTGCCAGCATGCCTTGCAATAATCTATAGTCACATGACTGTAGACCCCAGGATGCTAGTCCTTAAAAAGCTATAACGTGGAGCAGGGATGTGCTGGTTTAGACCTACTCTTGAAGTGATTGCACCCGCATGGCAGACCCCCATCAGTGCTTCAGGATAGATTCACTGCCTTGTTCTGTTTCCTTAGCACCACTCAGGGAGCACAAAGGAAATGGAAGCCACCCAGTGCTCCCTTGATAAAAATTCCCCTGATGTCAGTCAGGAAAGTCCCCACAGGTGTAGAGATAATGCTGATTCACAGACCTCCCTCCCTCCAATCCTTGGCGTGAGGGAGTGGCTGGAGTATGCTGCACTGTCACTACCTGCAGCTGAAATATGATCCCTTCATTATCAGGTGGCATAGTTTTATCAAACATGGGCAGGGGCAGAGAATCAGGGATTTGTAACTGGTGGCCGCCCTCACATTCTCCTGTTTCCTTTTTCTTAGTGTGTATGAGAGAGGGGAGACATCCTGTTCCAGGTGCTGCCCCAGGCTGAGGAGGAATCACTCAGGGCATGTCTACAAAGCAATTAAACACCCATAGTCAGCCTGAGAGAGTTGACACGGGTTTGGGCTACAGAGCAGTACAATTCTGTGTAGACGTTTGAGCTTGGCCTGGAGCTCAGGCTTGTTGCTTGTGGAACCTTAATTCAGCTCTCATGTGCATTTACACTATGAGACAGCCTTTAATTACATGACCACAGACTACTTTTCCCACATGTGCTCATTTAATGATCAGCTATGCAATAATTTATTTTCTCTTCACTGGTCAGTATGTGGCCCTAGGCCTTAGTTGTGGATAAGGGAGAAGCGGTGGATGTGGTATACCTAGACTTAGGTAAGGCATTTGATACGGTCTCGCATGATATTCTTATCAATAAATTAGGCAAATACAACTTAGATGGGGCTACTATAAGGTGGGTGCATAACTGGCTGGCTAACCAGACTCAGAGAGTAGTTATTAATGGTTCACAATCCTGCTGGAAAGGTAAAACAAGTGGGGTTCCTCAGGAGTCTGTTTTGGGACTGGCTCTGTTCAATATCTTCATCAACGATTTAGATATTGGCATAAAAAGTACGCTTATTAAGTTTGCAGATGATACAAAGCTGGGAGGTGTTGCGACTGCTCTGGAGGATAGGGTCATTATTCAAAATGATCTGGACAAATTGGAAAAATGGTCTGAGGTAAACAGGATGAAGTTTAATAAAGACAAATGCAAAGTGCTCCACTTAGGAAGGAACAATCAGTTTCACACATACAGAATGGGAAGCGACTATCTAGGAAGGAGTACGGCAGAAAGGGATCAAGGGGTTTTATAAAGGACCACAAGCTGAATTTGAGTCAGCAGTGTGATGCTGTTGAAAAAAAAAAAAAAAAGCAAACATGATTCCGGGATGCATTAACACGTTTGTCATTCTTCCACTCTACTCTGTGCTGGTTAGGCCTCAGTTGGAGTAGTGTGTCCAGTTCTGGGCACCACAATTCAAGAAAGATGTGGAGAAATTGGAGAGGGTCCAGAGAAGAGCAACAAGAATGATTAAAGGTCTAGAGAACGTGACCTATGAAGGAAGGCTGAAAGAATTGGGTTTGTTTAGTTTAGAAAAGAGAATATTGAGGGGGGACATGATAGCTGTTTTCAGGTATCTAAAAGTGTCATAAGGAGGAGGGAGAAAACTTGTTCATCTTGGCCTCTGAGGATAGAACAAGAAGCAATGGGCTTAAACTGCAGCAAGGGAGGTTTACGTTGGACATTAGGAAAAAGTTCCTAACTGTCAGGGTAGTTAAACACTGGAATAAATTGCCCAGGGAGGTTGTGGAATCCCCATCTGTGGAGATATTTAAGAGTAGGTTAGATAAATGTCTATCAGGGATGGTCTAGATAGTACTGGGTCCTGCCATGCGGGCAGGGGACTGGACTCGATGACCTCTCGAGATCCCTTCCAATCCACAGAATCATAGAATACTAGATTAGTTACTACACAATATAATCTCTAAACTGAAGACTGAATAATTAACATAGCACAGTCCATAAATAAGGAGTGTATTACTATAGTATCGGAGGGCATTTGGGGGTGGTATTTTACAGATGGGTGATGAGGCACAGAGAGATTAAGGTCAAAGGTATACATTAAAATGTTAAGTACCCAGTTTTGAGATGTCTGGGACCAGCTTTTCTAGAATATTTAGCATTGAACAGCACTTTACACATTAAAGCACTCCCCTGCCCCTGACTTCAGTAGCAGATGTGAGGACTCAGCACTTTTTCAAATCCAACCACATGATCTCAGTTTTGGAACTCACAACAGAAGGCATGCACAATCTGTGACCTCCTGGTTTAAATGACATGACTAGGCTCACATGGCAACTCAGTGGCAGAGAGAAACTCCAGGTCTCCAGCAGTCAACTGCTTTAACCAGGAAACCCTCCTCTCTCTCTGTGCAATCCCATGCCTCATTCAGTTCAGACCTTCCTACTTCTGCAACAAACAGAGCAGGGGTCATACAGAAAACAGTTTCCTTTTACTACACTACACTGATCAATCTCCAGATCAGGTCACTCACGTGCACTGAAGGAGGTTCTGCTGAAAACACTGCAGTTGATGGCATACATGTAAACACAAGGGGGAATGGGAGAATGTGACCTCAGGTTATACAAAAAACCTTAATACGGGCATTTACTAATTTTTGAGTGCTTGACTTCGTAGCTTTAATAACATTCTTGTCATGAGGATTTTTTAGTACCTGCAGTTTCTTAGTTGTTTTTTTTTTAAATGGCAACTGAAAAACAGACATTCCATTTCATCATATTGACACCCACATAGATTGTCAGGAACGCTGGCACTTTTAGATCTGCCACCCAGACCTCTTCCACTTGAGCTAACAGAGTAACTCATAGCAGCAGTAGGTTGTCATCCTCTAGGAGGAAAGCGGGATGGGACACTTTGCCAGTGGATTTCCTGGATAGCTGCTGATAGCAGAGGAATGGAAAAACTTGGGAATCTTGGGTCCATTCTAGGCAGTGGAGGGGAGTGTGCTTGTGTAGCACACAAGCATTAACCCTTCTTCCCTGTCCCCTGCAGCCTGCTCTAGATTCACTCACAGTCCTCCTGCACACTCAGTCTGAGTTTCCTTGCCCAGCCATTCTCAGTTCCCCCACTCCAGGCCCTCACTCCCAATCTGTTAGACCCACTTGTTCCAACCTACTCTCTCAAGGTCTGGCTCTTGTCTCCCTCTACAGTCAAATCAGGCAGCTTCCTCCTCGATGCTGTTTGGGCCCAGAACATAGAAGGGGATTCCTGCTCTCAGTCCCAGTGCCTGCCCCAGGAATTTAGCAGATGGCAAATTTTATCTACTCACCATGTACAGTGATTTTTTTTTTTTGCAAGCATTTATTGCTTGGCTAAATGTAGAGTGGATTTTCAGAGGGACAGCACAAGGCACATCCTCGTCACAAAGGCCATTCCCTTTGCCAAATTTCAAGAATCTGAACCAAAACACAGGGTTTTTCAAAGAAGAAGTGGCCAGAATTTAACATGGCCATGCCATCAGATATTCCCTAGCCCAATTCTCAAAAAAAGGCAGGTGGGGGAGGCAAACATTCCAGAACAATTCAGCTTGACGCAGACACCCAGCATGAACACCCAGTCCGAACAGTTTGGCAAAGTTATAACTCACTGAGAGCAGTGTCTTATAATGGGACATGTCAGGCAACCCATAGGCAGACCTAACAACACTGCCTGGAACACACAGCCAAGTCCTGCTCACCATTCTCCCTTAAGAAGTTCCACTGATGTCAGTAAGACTAGTCATGAGCAATGCAAGCAGGATTTGACATATTTGGAAATGTGGCAATTTGTGTGTGTGCTACTCTACAGAAAAGTTCCTTGAGGACAAAAGCTAGAGCTTTGAGAGGCAGTATGCCATTCTGTCGTTGCCCTTTCCCCAATACTTAGTGGGTCCCATTTTTCCAAGCCAGTGTGAGAACCCTGATGTCCATGTTATTACTACTGTTTTTGTGCTTGTTGATTCTTAATACTGGAAGTCCCTGTGTTTCCCCTCCTGTTGATCTTCACATCCGATGAGAATTCCCACAGGAATTCTCCAGAACAATGGAATTAATTGCGCTCTCTCTCTCTCAACTCGATACCCCCATCATTATCTGTTGAATTGTTATCTAGAAGTTTCCAAAAAGGCAACACAACACTGTGAAAAGTTTTCAGGATCTGTACAGCCTTACCGCAGCAAGATGCACATGTCTTTTCTTTCACCGGATCACATAATTTGCAAGTTAGTGGTGTGTGAAAAAATCTCTGCCATCCTAGTTATTCTCTCTCTCTCTCCCCCCCCCCCCCCCCCCCCGCCGAATCTGAGTTGGGCATTTTGAAACGGAATTTGTGGTGGCTTGAGGATGGTGTTGGAATTTCAAGCAAACGATTTAAGTGCAAGTGATAGAGACAGGGAGATTTCTGGTCCTGCTTGCAGGCTAGGGGCTTCTGTCAAGATATGTGTGCAGAGTCTGGAAAAACCAGCCTCAAACAAGGTAGGGTGAGAGGTGTCTTTCTGCCTTGGGGAACAAGCTACTATGCTTCTCTTGCTGTTTTTTGGTTACTGGGTATTATTGTTCTGAATTAAAAAAATAAAAATAGTGTGGTGATGTAGCTTTCCAGCAGAAGTATTTGATGTTTTTACCTAATTTATCTTGGTGTTCACCATAATAGAATTCAAAACAAAACAAAACAAAGACCACTTAATTCTGTAGACCTCAAACAAATGCAAGTTAGGATTTTCCCTGCATTAGCCACAATAAACATGTCTGTTCAAGAAGAAAGCCCTCGTTGAGATGTATGTATTGATGATGCAGGAAATCATGTTTGTACCTGTGAAGAAGTTGTTCAAGAACAGTACATCCTTGTGAAACTATCCTTCCTCCCCACCCCCCATGCACACAACTGCCAAGGTCTCTGAGAGCTCAGGTTGTCTAGTATACAAGTAGAATCAAAGGACTGGAAAGGCCTTTGAGAGGTCATCTAACCCAGTCCTCTGCACTAAGTATTACTGTATCTAGACCATTCCTGACAGGTGTTTGTCTAACTTAACTTTAAAAATCCTCAATGATGGAGATTCCACTATCACCCTGACAGGAAGTTTTTCTAACCCTTACAGAAATTTAAGTAATGGTTACCTATATTGTAGCTACTGGAACTCAAAGTGCCCCAGTAGCTTTGGATAATACTTTGGATTTTGTGCATTTTGCTTGCAGCTTTTGATTCTTCCTCCATTCTGCGTGTTCATATATCAAGGGGATTGTATATAGCTATTGTTTGGATCAAAAATCTGTACTTTGGTGGGTGCGAGGGGGTTGTATTAGACACCACTTTTTGCAATGTCTCGAATTTTCTTCATCCGAACGTATTACAGTGTAGCAACACTGCACCTGGGTCATGACATGCCAAGCCTGGAAAAATTCCAGTAGGCATAGGTTAACATAATATAAGTTGACACTTGATGGGGATCTTAAATAAAAGTATTTTAACTTTTAACAGAAGCAAGATCCAAGATAGGTTTATGCTAGCCTTTGCATTCAAGTAAGAAAGTCCTATTTTAATACCTATTGATTATTTGCAGGCACATTCTTGAATTCCACCTCCAAATTCCTGACTATGTCACCACATACCTAAATTGGGAAACAATGGGCAGGAGGGGAGATGGAATGGTAACCAATGGACAACAAAGTGCAGTAATGGCTCCCTTGTAAAATATCTGCATGAAAATCAGGTTACATGTCAGTAACATTTTTAGTGAATCAGATCCAAACCATGCATTATTTGTTATATTAAACTTCAGTAGCATCGAGGAAAATTACGTCTATATCCAGTTTTGAAAGATCAGAATGCAACAATCAGTTAACTGCCTTTTGGAGGAAACTAAATACAAATGATGTTGCTTAATGCCGCAGAAATCTAAATTTTACTTTTTCTCTTTTATATGGAAACAGTGCAGATTCATTTCTCATTGTTTTATCCTGGTCTAAGGCTTTGAGATCCTTTTTGGAGGGGAATGGGAGTGCATTGACAGGAAAAGTAACTTATAGTTTTTGCATTCTGTATGTACTATTGGATCATAACTCCGGAAAAGGGTTCTTAGGTAAAAGATACATCCAAAGTCAAAATGATCACACTGTGGAAATGTCAGGTTTGAAAGATAAAATTAAAAAGTCCAATTGGTGAGATAAGAACACTTCATGCCCAATGATGACAAGTCTAACCACACAGCAAGGACATAGGAACATAAGAACGGCCATACTGGGCAAGAACAAAAGTTCATCTAGCTCAGTATCCTGTCCTCCAACAGTGGCCAATACCAGGTGCCCCATAGGAAAGGAACAGAATAGGTAATCATTAAGGCTATGTCTATGCAGCAGCGTTATTTCAGAATAACTGACATTCTAAAATAACAAAGCGTGTGTTTACTCTGCAAGCCATTATTTTGACATAATGTTGGTCTGGAGCACTTCTTTACTCTGACTCATAGTAACCTTCATTTTACAAGGAGTAAGAGAAGTCGAAGGAAGAGTGTTCTTCCTTCGACTTCCTGCTGTGTAGATTGTGCCAAAAGCTGAATTAAGCTATTTCAACTTAAGCTACGCAATTGATGTAGCTCAAGTTGCGTAGCGTTATTTGACTTTACCCCTGCTGTTTAGACCTATCCCTAGTGATCCATCTCCTGTCATCGATACTCAGCCTCTGACAAACAGAGTCTAGAGATACCAACCCTGCCTCTCCTGGCTCATAAGTATTGATAGACCTAGCCTTCATGAGTTTATCTATTTCTTTTTTAAATCACATTCAAGTCCTGATCTTCACAATATCTTCTGGCAGGGAGTTCCATAAGTTGACTGTGCTCTGCATGAAGAAAAACTTCCTTATGTTTGTTTTAAACCTGCTACCTATTAATTTCATTTGGTGACCCCTAGTTATGTTATGGAAACAGGTAAACAACTTTTCCTTATTCACTTTTTCCATACCTCTCATGATTTTATAGACCTCTTTCATATCCCCTTAGTCTCCTCTTTTCTAAGCTGAAAAGTCCCAGTCTTTTTCATATCTCTTCATATGGCACCCGATCCAAACTCCTAATAATTTTTGTTGCCCAAACTTAGATTTCATCAAGCAACTTCACCAAGTGCAAACTCCTTAGGCATTCTCTCAGCCTTCACAGACAGCCCTGAGTGGGCCAGGTGAGCATATCTCTGAAAGAGATTCCTTTATATCAAGACTTACAGCAATATTCACAATCATCCTAAATCAAAAGGACCAGTAACTAATCCAGGTCAATTGTGCTTTAGGTTTCATACCAAAGAAAACACATGTAGCCAATCCTATGGAGAATGACATGAAGATCTATTAAATAGATTATTTAATTTAAATTAAATTATTTACAAGGTTAAAGCAGGCAGACTGACACACAAACAAGATACAGTCTTAGGTTTCAAAAGGCGATATACGTTGATACAGGGTTCTATAATGTGCTAGCTCTGGTCAACCTTTTGGGCTAAGCATCTAGGGATCTCTTGCTTATGCCTAGAAACATCTTGTCCACTCAGAATCATAAGGCTGGAAAAGACCTCAGGAGTTCATCAAGTCCAGCCCTCTGCCCAAAGCAGGACCAATCCCAACTAAATCAACCCAGCCAGGGCTTTGTCAAGCCGAGAATCCAAGCAGTACAGAGATCCTTAGACAATGCAAGAGAGGTCAAGGAATCAAACACAAGAGAGGATGAGAGTGGTGAGAGTGAAGGACTATTGTGACACCCTCATTAGTTAGAAAAGAACAAATTTTAATAATTCTTTATTTCCGCTCTGTGAAAGAGACTGAAACTACACATAACTATTTTTTAACTGCCCAACCAATTCAGTGTTCATTGAAAAGCTAACAAAATGCAGCTACTCTATGCCTATGTGCATACAAATTATGCAAACAAACATTTCCTTCGTTGAACTCAGTGAATGTTCTAGCCACTCACCCCAGTCAGTGATTTCTGGTAGGCTTCTTATGCTTCCTAGAGCCACCATTTAGTCAGTGGTCCTGTTCGAAATAAAATATAAATATAGTGGATCACGAGCTTCCGTGGGTAACACCCTAAGTGGGTTTTACCCACAAAAACTCATGATAGAATAACTTCTCTTATTTCGAAATAACAAGGCAAGCGCCCACACTACCAAGCCCATTATTTCTCCCCTCCATTATCCTAGTGATTAATGAAAATATTGATTAGTAGCAGACTCAGATTAACTCCTGAAAGACCCTACTAAATATATCTTGCTAGTGAACTGTTGATAACTGCTCTTTAAGTACGGTCCTTCAACCAGTTGTGAAGTAGATGAAATTTCTTTAAAGTGGTTGCACATTTCCTTGCTTTGCTTATGAGAGTGTCACATGGGGCTGTGTCAAAGCCTTACTAAAAATCAAGATATATCACATCTACTAGTTTTCCCCATATCTACTATATCAGTAAACCTCTCAAATTAGAAAACAAAGTTGGTCTGACATGATTTGTTCTTGTCTTCATAATCCTATTATCCGCTGGGTGTTTACAGAGTGATTTTTTAATAATTTGTTCCAGTTTTTTTCCCATGTATTGAAATTAGACTGACTGGTCTCCAGTTCCCTTAGTTGTCTTTGCCCAACTTTTTAAATGCTGGGGGAGCAAACATAGTACCTTTCTCAGTCCTCTGGGTTCTGGGCAAATGGTTCTGAGATTGTTTCAACTACTTCCTTAAGTATCCAAGGATGAATTTCATTAGGTCCTTACCACCCGAATACATCTAACTTATCTAAATATACCTTAAACTATTCTCTTCCTATTTTGGCTTTTATTCTGCTCTTTCATGTTAATATTAACTGTGTTGCGTATCTGGTCACCATTAACCATTTTAATGAAGATAAACAAAATCATCATTAAACTCAGCTGCCTTGATGTTCATTGGTTATCAATTTTCCTTCTCCCCAGAATCATAGAATCCTAGGGCTGGAAGAGACTGGAAGAGACCTCAGGAGGTCATTGAGTCCAGCCCCTTGCCCAAAGCAGGACCAATCCCAACTAAATCAACCCAGCCAGGGCTTTATCAAGCCGAGACTTAAAAACCTCTAGGGATAGAGATTCCACCACCTCCCTAGGTAACCCATTCCAGTGCTTCACCACCCTCCTAGTGAAATTGTTTTCCCTAATATCCAACCTAGACCTACCCCACTGTAACTTGGGACCATTGCTCCTTGTTCTGCCATCCATCATTACTGGGAACAGCCTCTCTCCATCCTTTTTGGAATCTCCCTTCAGGAAGCTGAAGGCTGCTATCAAATCCCCCCTCATTCTTCTCTTCTGCAATGTCATGGGGCGCACGCCCCCCAGTAGCCTCAGTGCCCCCTGACTGTCTTCACATGGCCCATCTCAGGGCGAGCTACAGTCTGTATGGGTTGCTCATCATCGGCTTCACCGCAGTTTATACTGGCACTTTAAACAGGCCGAGTCCACAAACAGGTTCTCGTCATAGCTGGGCACCCCCGGTAGGGGGACCCGGGCCCACCCTACTCCACCGGGTCCCGGCCCAGGGCCCTGTGAGCAACCGGGTATAGGGTCACTCCCTCGGTGGGGCTAGCTAGCCGAAACCCACCGAGGCTCTCGGGCAAAGAGGGGCGCCTCCTGCTCCTGCTCTGGGCCACTTCCTACCTGGCCTTGCCCAGCTGGCTGCGATCTCCAGGCCGGCGTCCCCTCAACAGGTAGTCTCCAGGTGACACCAACTCGCCTCTGCTTTCCTCCAGGCCTCTCCTGGAGTCCCCGGCAACTGCTGAGGGAGAGCTTCCCTCTCCAGTCCCTCTCCTGCAGCTGTCTCCCTCCCAGGAGCTCTTGCTGCCTCTGCAGTCAGCCCTGCCCTCTCTTCCAGCAACTGGGCCTCTCCTTTTATAGCTGGCAGCTGGGCTCATTAGCCTAACCATCTCAGCTGGTCTTCCAGCTTCCCTCAGGCTCGGGGCCTGAGCCTTGGGCTTAAAGGCCCAGTGCAGGGCAGGCGCCCTGTCACATGCAAACTAAATAAGCCCAAATTCCTCAGCCTCTCCTCCTACGTCATGTGCTCCAGCATGTCAGTCGAAGGTCGGGGCAATGCGTGGTGTGTGTGTGTGTGTGTGTGTTATACACCAGAATCTTCAACTGCTAGGACAGGGTCCCTTCACAGCAGGCAGCCTGGAGAAGGCCGATGGGCGCTGCAAAAGTCTGCAGGGAGCACTTATTACACCCGAGTCTTTGGCTGCTAGGACACAACGTCCCTTCACAGTGGGCGGCCTAGGGAAGGCCGACGGGTGCCCCAAAAGTCTGTCCCGGGGAGGCAACAGAACCCAAACGTACCAGCTCTGCCTGAGTCTGCCCCTACGACCGGCTGGAGTTCTTTTGATTGTGTCTGGTTCTGTTACAGCAACAGGAGGAGTCAGTTTATAGCTTAAACAGTTAGGCTGTGTCTAGACTGGCCAGTTTTTCCGGAATCAGCCACTTTTCCGGAAAAACTTGCCAGCTGTCTACACTGGCCGCTTGAATTTCCGCAAAAGCACTGATGATCTCATGTAAGATTGTCAGTATTCTTGTGGAAATACTATGCTGCTCCCGTTCGGGCAAAAGTCCTTTTGCGCACAACTTTTGCGCAAAAGGGCCAGTGTAGACAGCTCAGCTTTGTTTTCCGCAAAAAAGCCCCAATCGCGAAAATGGCGATCGGGACTTTTTTTGCGGAAAAGTGCGTCTAGATTGGCACGGACACTTTTCCGCAAAAAGTGCTTTTGCGGAAAAGCGTCCGTGCCATTCTAGACTCTCTGTTCTGAAAATGCTTTTAACGGAAAACTTTTCCATTAAAAGCATTTCCGGAAAATCATGCCAGTCTAGACGTAGCCGTAGGTTTATTAAAAGGCTTATAAAGCATGTGGTTACAATGGCTATTGTTCTACTTCTTAACTGCTAGCAAATACAGATCTTAAAATGGTTACAAAGGAAAAAGGAAGATGGAAAAATAATGGTACCAAGTGACAGCTTAATCTTTAAAGAGCTCTATCCTATGCATGCACTAAAACCAAAGGACACATACAGGTACAATTTTTACCCCCTTCTGCGTCTCTCGATTCCAGCGGGTCAGGCCAGGATAGGTCCCTCAATTCCTCTGAAAGACGAATACGAGGTGGGCATCCCCGTGGACCTCGGGAGGCAATCACCTAACCCGACCAGCAGGTAGATGGTAGATTGACGCTCAGCATGAGTGTGCTGCTGGACCCATCTTTATACCCGTGGGGTCATGTATTCTCTTTCTTATCTATGGTGCTGGTTCGTCTTTGTGATGCCAGTTCTTACAAGGGAGTTGTGAACTTAATTTACACTTGTAAGAGAGAGAACTAAATTAGGAATACTGGGCATTCTTTTCTCAGCAGGAGATTCCTCTTCCAGGGACGACTGTGTGATCGTATCAATATAGGTGCCAGCCAAGGGCAGTTCTCGCAGCCTCTAGGTCAGCTTATTGGCTTGATCACCCTCTTGTATCTGTGTTTACATTTATCCAGGGTCAGATGAGCCAGCATAGCCGGGCCTCTGTCAAGGCATCACAGACTATGCTGATTTTATTGCTCTCTGTGTCCTGTGTGCTCCAGGCACCTCAGAGGGGCAAGCAAGATGGATGTGATGGGGGGGGGGGGTCTCCGTCTGGCTACACAGCACCCTAATCACTTTGGTTGCCCTCTTCCAATGTGTCCACATACTTTCTGTAGTGGGGAGCCCAGAAATGGACACAATACTTGAGATGTGGCCTCATCAGTGCCGAATAAAGGGGAATAAAGGGGAATAATCACTTCTCTAGATCTGCTGGCAATGCTCCTCCTAATGCAACCTAATATTCCATTCGCCTTCTTGGCTACAAGGGCACACTATTGACTCATATCCAGCTTCTCATCTACTGTAATCCCCAGGTCCTTTTCTGCCAAACTTCTACTTAGCCAGTCTGTCCCCAGCCTGTAATAATGCTTGGGATTCTTCTATCCAAAGTGCAGGACTTTGCATTTGTCCTCATTGAACCTTATCAGATTTCTTTTGTCCCAATCTTCTAATCTGGCGTGGTCACTCCGGATCCTATCCCTGCCCTCTAATGTATCTACCTGCCCTCCTGAATGGAGAACCTACGTTCTCCTTAGTCCTTCTCTTGCATCTAATGCATTTATAGAACCTTTTCTTACCGCTCTTTATGTTCCTTTGCTCCGTATTTCTTAAGTCCCTACATGGTTGTTCTAGTCTTTTGTACTCCTCAGCAGGTGGTTCTACTATTGGTGAGTGAGCCCCAATGACATGTTCCTTTTCTAATCACATCTTTCTTTCAATAGTTGTGCTGTTCTTTTTCTAATATGCTAAGCCAACATATACTTTAATATAAAAAAAACCCAACTTCCTAAAAATTGTCCTTAGGTTCAGAAAGTTCACCTTCTTCTTTAGGCAATTTAAAAAATTGACATGTAACTTCATGTCCGGAGTGTTCTGCAAACAAGAGGAAAGTGTTTCAAATTCTGTGTCTTCCTAAATTCAACGTTTAGCAGGAAGCCAAGTAGCACAGAATTAAAATTGTGGGCTTGTTTTTATAATGAGGGATTGGAAATTCAATATCCATCACCACATACATACATCTCAAGTCCTAATTAACCCTTTAAAATAGACAGGCAAGTATTGAAATACTAGCTATAAAGTAACTGCAGTGCAGATACCATTAGAATGTTCAAGAATACACTCAGACCAAACACACAGTCTCCATCTTTTAAAAAATGACTGGACATGTGGCCTAATATTTTATAAATTGATTAAAGGCTTGAAGGCCCCACCTGAGACAACTTATAGAGGTTTGATTTTTTTAGTAGGGAGGTACTCAGCACTTTCAGAAGCCTTCAGTCTCTATGTAATACACACACACATGTTCTGGGTGGGGTGCACTCCCCCATCTAGTGGCTCCGAGACCAATTAGAGAGAAAAATGCATCTGCTCTACAGGTAGTTTTTAGATCACGTGATAGAGGCTCATGCACTAAGCTCCAGAGGTCCCAGGTTAGGTTCTGCCCACAGATGACCAGTGTCTTTGGCTTCACATTTGCAAGACAGGAGTTAGGGCCTCCAAAATCATGAATGATAACTACAAATGTTAACCATGGTACAGTACTTGGGTGCAAGGGGGGATGGGAAAGCAGCCTCAGAAGGAATTGCCAAGGGATGGTCTCATCAATAGTCAATGCTGGCGAAAGGTAAAGGAACATGAGATGAGCAGAAAGCAATGAGCTGGAAACATGGGAGACTGTGCCTGCAGGATTTTGTTGAGAAGCAGGAGCACCTTTTCAGCAATCTATGCCTGCACCATCTGGGAGTGCTGCCACCCCTACCGACCACAATTCCAGTAATCACACAGGAAGTCACGGGCATGCAAGTTTAAGCAGTGTACAAAGAATTCTTGCATAGCTGGTGCCAGCCTCCTTCACAGCACACCACTGTCTGCACCCTTCTCTGATGAAATATCTCCTAGTGGTGGAGGAGGGAGTTATTAGGATGGTTAAATCTGACCTCAAAGAGCAGGTGCCCCATCCAAAGACTTGCTTCATGTAGCTGAGTGTATCCACGAATGGGATTAATGGCAATTGTGGTGTTCAGGCTGTATTCCCCGGCTGAGCTCTTTGAGATTTTGCCAAGCTGGTGTTGGAGCTCACAACTTATTGTCGGCTCTAATGGGTCAAATCAAGATGTCAGAACCTCGAATATAATCCCACAGTTTTAGCATGGTCACAGAGGACTATATGCTCTCCAAGGTAGGTGCTTTCTGTACAGTGCCTGGTCAAGGACCAGAACCCATTGTGGTGGACTCTTTTGGGGCTATGGCAATACAGATAAAAAATTACAACCACCACAACCCCAGCATGGAAGTTTCCCAGGTGCTCTCTGGGTCAAGAGATCTGGGTCTGGAATGGCCCTTGCAGTTGGGGAGAATGGGTTGCACAAAGTTGCCAGGTATCCAGTTTTCAACCTGAAAGTGACCGAAAAGCGAACGAGCATATAATCTGGTTACCTGCAGTAATGGGCTTCTGCCCCCGGGGGGTAAGGTGGAAGAGCAGCAGCAGCTGCTGCTGAAGACTGGAGAAGCAGTAGAGCACCCAGGATCAGCTTTGGTACAGAGCACTACTGGCAGCTCATCCCCGGCCCCAGGAGTGTGATGGTGCAGGAAGGAAGAGGGATAGAGAGGTAGGGCCTTGAGAGAAAGAGACAGAGCAAAGGGTAATACCTTGGGGGAAGAGGCAAAGCAAGGGAGGTTCTGGCACTTAGTGACCAATTCTTCACAAATGAGAAAGTTGGCTTCCCTAGTTGCACATGCATGGATTGACCATGCTCTTTTTAAGAATGAAGCTCATCTCTGCCAGAAAGTCAGGGGCCAGGTAATTCCTAGAAGCACTATCTTACCTGTTTATCTTTTCATATTAACGGACCTCC
The DNA here is from genome assembly GCF_049634645.1 of Pelodiscus sinensis. Taxonomy (NCBI): domain Eukaryota; kingdom Metazoa; phylum Chordata; order Testudines; family Trionychidae; genus Pelodiscus; species Pelodiscus sinensis. The sequence continues at coordinate 17,213,759 of NC_134714.1, read as the reverse complement.
TAGCATTTCATTTCCCTGAAGAATATCCTAAAGTGTGTGAATCGCAATATTGATGTTTTTGTAGGATTTTATAACCAGTTTTATTCAATTATCAGCACAGTAGCTTTTAAATGACGACTACTGAGTAATAAATATATCAGCTAGAGATGAGTTTCTATGTAAAACTCAGGAAATATTTTATTTTCAAGGAGAAGTGGAACATCTTCTGTCTGATTAAAGTACAGGACCAGGAAGAAAGTGACATGTATTCTCTTCCTTACTCTCTCCCAGGCTTCCTTCATGACCTAGGGCAAGTAATTTCTCTTTTCTCTCTCTCTGTTTCCCATCTGCAAAATAGGAATAATACTTCACAGCAGAGTTTCAAGGGTTGTTTCCTTAGTGACTGTCCAGGGGTCTGAGATTTTCAAGTAATAAACAGTAGAGATGCACAAGTTATTAGTTTTGATCAGAAAACTCCTAATGTAACATGCCAAATAGTCTACTTTTAATTACAAAATCTGAGAATATTAGCAATTATCAGAATATTGTTTCCTATAGGTTTGGAATATTCACTGTAACCACACTTTAAAGCAAAAGGTAGGGGACTAGTTAATGACCAGACATTTATTTCTGGACTGAACTTTTGGGGACATTTCTATAGCATAGGTCACAGGTTTTACAATCAGCTAAGGCTTCTGCATTATCTTGGTGCAGTTAGATGCAAATAATTCCCTGAAGCCAATTCAATTTTGTAATGTTTTCTTCATCTTTTCCCACTGATAACTATGTACCACTATTTCTCCTGATGGTTGGCAAGTGGTTATATTTATGGCTAAACTCCTCTTCTGAGCCATGTTGCAGATAAAAGGTCTTTGTGGAAGATAGCAAATTATTTCAGCCAACAAATATACCGCCCTCCCCCCCCCCCAGAAAAATGGATTTTTAATATGAACTTTCCATTTAAAATATGTATATGTAAGTTTCATAAACTAAAATGACAAAGTCATTGATTTGATTCAAAACAGGTTAGATTCTAATAAAAATTTAATTTTGTTGGTATTAGGTTTTAGTTTGCTCCAACACTCCCTCCCCCACCCAACATTTTTTGTTGGATAAAACAAACTTTGTTTTGAAAAAACTGAATAGTTCTAAAAGAAGTTCTTATAAAGTGAAATTTTCATACCACATGTGGTAAGTTCCATATGAAAATTTCACTTTGTACATTCCCCAGAAAAATAAAATTTCACATTTTCCACTCTTAGGGTGTCTGACTTGCCTAGACTGTGGTGTCAGTTCTGTCCAGTCGGGAGAGTTGGCAACCCGGTTTACACTGCAGATACCTACTACATAGTCTGAACTCATTCTATCGTGAACACAAATCCCATTGACATCAATGGGCCTTCTTCAAGCACAATGAGAACAGAATATGCAAGACACATACGATACAGATTTGTATGCACATGACTGATAGAAAAATTTTGCCCGACATCCCTGAGCTATATACAGGTAGACCACGTGTTTTCTTATTAAACTTTCATTTACTGTTGCCTAACCATGCATTGATGGACATCAGAAATGTGTTGCAGAGGACAGGGGCTGAATTCCATATTCTGACCAAGGCTAAAAATGAAAATAGATGTGCAGGATGTTTAGCCATACGAAAAAAAAAATACTGGGTGCGTTGGCAACATTTAATCATAATAAGGCAAGATTTGTCTTTACACACCCATGGAGATCTATGCACATAAGTGGGTGTAGTGAGAACAGAACCTGGTCCATTATCTGCAATGGCCAAAAGCTGAAAAGAACTCAGACCAAGTTTCTTTCATATCTCAGTTCTATATATTCACATTTGTGAATTGGTGTGTGCGTGTGTAAGAGGACACTTAAGCAAAGATAAGCCATTAAGTAGTCACAGCTTTGCTTGTGTCAGTGTTATCAGACATTCTTTTTCCACATCACTTCTGGTGACATTTTAATCCTTAGACAACACATTCCTTAGATATATCACATGCATGTTTCCACTTTGTATGGTTAAACCAGTTAAACATATAATTTCATGTGCTTAAATAGATTATCCATGGTGTTTAATATAATTTCATATAAGTCCATCACATATATGCTGAATTTTACACACATGGTATGGAGTCTACCAATTTGAGCACTGAATTTCTTTATTGTCAATACACTATCTCTCTGGCTGTTTAACCAGCAAGTCATAGAAATGTAGAGCAGGAAGCAACCTTGAGAAGTCAAAGTCCAACCATCTGTACTGAAGTGGGCCCAAGTAACCTTAGACCATCCCTGACAGATGTTTGTCCAACTAGTTCATAAAAGTATTCTGTTGCAAAACACAGTATGGAATATTCTTTCCACTGGCTTCTTTCTTAATGAGCAAGGATGAAAGTGAGTTTCCTATAAAAACTTTTTAAAATCTAGATGAATGAGAATTGTGCAAACAGATTCACATCGCATATATTTGGGTTTCATTTCAAATTAAATTTGTGAGGGTCACAGAAGCTTTCCACACATCAGCCATTTTTGTATCTCCCCACATTCTCCCTCAAGAGCATAAACTTGACATTGCCATAGCTCATCTTGTGTCTTCTCTTCCCGACCACTCCATTACCTGCTTTCCGTCACCATTCAGGGTATGTCTACACTGCAGAGGGTTGGGGGTTTTTTCGGAAAAAACAGGCATTTTTCCAAAAAAAAAATTCACTTATGTCCACACTGCAATCGTGTTCTTATGAAAAAAAAAAAAAAAAAAAGAAAGAACAGAGGGGTTTTTACGACATTGGTAAACCTCTTTTTACAAGGAAGAAGCCTTTTCCGAAAGAGCTCTTTCAGAAAAAGGCATGTGTGGCCAGGGAAGAGCGAGTTTTCGAAAGAAGATGAAAGAGGAAAAAGCACAGGTGCCCTGGTTGCCATTCCGTCGGTAGTAATCACAGCTTAAATGCGAGATATAGCGTCCACGCTGAATGGATGCTATCTTTTGAAAAAGCAGATCGTTTTGATGCACTTTTGCTGTGTAGACACTCTCTTTCGGAAGATCTCTTCTGGAAATCTTCTGAAAGAAGCCTGCAGTCTAGGCATAGCCTCACAAAACTACTGTCTTCACTGGCACTTAAGTCTATGACCTGGAGTTCTCTGCCAGATTTCTCTCTAAAATTTGTCCCAAACTTGCCATTTTTTTCTTGGCACCATCGGCCAAGATCTAGCCCATGGTGTTAAAAAACACTCACCCAGGCCCTCATTACATCCTACCTGTAATACTGTAGCCTCCTTTTTTCTAGATTTCCTAACATCTACCTCATTCCCATCAGAAAATCTGCTGCTAAGATCATTGTCCTGGCCTGTTATTTTGACAGTCTCAGCTGCTTTTGAGTCCCTCCTTCTCCACAGCATCAGTGGCATACTTCTTGTTCTTACTGTTAAGGCCCCATCACAAGTTATTCTCTCTCTTCTGATCCATCTGTGTTTTATTGTGTTGCACCATCAACTATGCCATTCTCCATTGACCAGTTGAGGGTGTCTTCCACAAGCAGCATTACTCATTATTCTGTTATCCCTTTGGAATGGAACACTCCATAAAGCCAATATTATGTTCTCCCCAGGATGCCTATCGGAGACTGCTGATCACTATCTAGAGGACTAGAAGGGGCTTCAGACACTTGTTTACCTAAATTCTATCATGGTTTTAATTAAAAACGCCTACCCAACTTGCAAGTGTTTGGTTGCACCCCACCTAGCATATCAGGATGTTTGTTCTTGTCACTACATCCCTCGTCCTTCCTTCCACCCTTGTTTGTTACTGCGTTGCATCTCAGTTGGCTACTAAGCTTTCCAAAACAGAACTTTCCTTTGAGTCTGTGTTTGTATAGCATCTTACACTATTGGGACCATGAAATGCTACTGTAATACAAATAAATGCATAAAAACCAAACACGATACGACTGAAATAAAACAGAGGCAAGAAACTAACAAACAGCCTAATCTTCCAGTAAAGATACCATAGGGTGGAATTGGATGGATGGAATAGCGCTTCAGACTACATACCAAATAAGTCACATGTCACTTTTGCCATACCGATAGTCATGAAATTCCACACTTATGTGAGCCAGTCCTTCAAAAGACAGATCTGGCCCTTCTGGGGAAGGCTGCAGGGGCTACATCTAGGTAAGTGAACAGTTTAAATCACAAGGGTTCTCAGAAGCATTGTAATGTGTTTTAACTGATAGTTTTCTCTATAATGTTGCATGCACATATGGTACACGAGGCAAAATTAGGTAATCTCCTATGCATAAAGTCTGTGTTCCAATCCACATTTTACTCATTTCATAAAATTACTTCTGGTACAATTTAAAATCAGGTAAAACCTCCCTACAGAGTAGACTTTCATAGTCCATTCCTTGAGCGACACAAATGATCTCTACACTAGTTTGGAGGGGTGTGATATTATTTCTATGAAGGACTGAATTTGCTAGTTACTGAATGCCTCCTATGGCATATTAAGTTCCCTCAGGACCCACTGAAGTCAATGAATGTTGATAGCAGTTAGCACCTCTGAGGAATTGTTCAGAGTACCTTTCAGGACCAGGAACTTAACCCTCAGCCTGGGACACCACCCACCCACGCTATTGTAGATGTCCACTTGCAACATTCTTCTGCATGAAGTAATTTTAAATGACAACAACCAATAGGTTAGTAGAGAAAAAAAAAACCCGAAAAACAATAGATCACTAACATAATATGATAGCAACATGATAGGGCTCTCATACAGAGCTATTATAGGACAGGCATGTTGGCCTGTAATGGGTCACTTGCACTGCTGCCAATGAGTGTGAAGGCATGGTGTACATTTCTAAGTTTCTAAATAAGGGACCAGACATTTCACTCCACCGTACTGCAGCTGAGTGCACTGAACCAAGTCGAAAGCTTTCACACTCTCTTTAGCAGAAGAGTGCCTATTTTAGCCACTGAGCGGAGTCCACTTTTGGTTGAAATGTTTTTTCCCTTATTGCCAACTGTGTTTTCAACATTCGCCTAAGCTTTACCTGTAAAATTCACAAGGATAATGACGACAAATTTTCACTGTAACTCCTCTACCATTTACGTGCCACTGGAATGCTTTTTGCAGTACATAAAAATATGCATCAGGTATCTGGAAATATTTAGATGAGCAGAACAGGTGCACATCATATTTTTATTAGGTACCAAAGGAGGGTGGGGTAAAGATTCTTTGTTGAGCTGACTTAGTGATCAGAACTCATATTGATAAACAAATGCTATTGCAATGTCACCTAGAAGTTCAACCAAGATTGGGGTCCTATTGAGCTAGGCAGTGGAGAGGCAGAGGGGCATTTCCTGCCTCCAAAAGCTTACAACCTTATATAAGCAAGACAAAAGGAATGAAGAAAAGAATATCCCTCATTGCACAGATGGGAAACTGAGGCACTGGAAATGACCTGCCCAAAGTCGCACAGGAACATTATGGCAGAACAAGGAATTGGATAGAGATTACCTGGGCCCTAGGACAATAACTTGCTCCGAAGGTTGTACATCCTAATTGGTAACAAAATAAAACAGATGTATAAATATCCACAATTGATCGGTGTTTACTTTACCTTCAGCTTCGACAAGAAGCCAAAGGCATTTGGAATACAGTAAAACAGTTTAAAAGTATATACAGTGTGTGACTCCATGGCAGGCAGGAGAAAGTGGTGAGTGATTGAATTGGTTTTTAAGAGCTACTGTTAGCATTTAGAAACCCAAAGATGTTCCCAAGTATTCATGATTAAATATGGTGGTTTTACAGTGTCTAGGAGACAGGTTTTACACAAGAGATCTTAATTTCAATTGAACCCTAAGAGGAATAGTAAATGTTGTCTAAAAGAGCGGAACTGGCAACATTTCAGATCCAGGATTTAGATGTCAGAGCTTTATCAGATTCCAAATTTGATGTCTTCTTTTCCTGCCAGTAAAGCCAGATGCAGAAGTATCATTGTTTGTTTATTGAAATTATGGACTTACATCAGAGATTTAGATAATGGCAGAGAGAGTACCCTTATCAAGTTTGCAGATGGTACCTCGCTAGGGTTGCAAGTGCTTTGGAGGATAGGACTATAAATCAAAATGACCTGAACAAACTGGAGATATGGTCTGAACTACACAGGATTGCAATTCTCCTTACTGAATTTCAAGTACTCTACTTGGGAAGGAAAAAAAATCAGTTGCACACTTACAAAGTGGTAAGTGAATGCTTAGGAAGGAGCACTGCAGAAAGAGATCTGGGAGTCATTGTGAGAAATGAGGGGGACACTTACAAAATACACACCAACTAACCAACCAACCAAACACACAGCACATTTTGGGATACTAGCAGGAGTGTTGTAAGCAAGACATGAGAAATCATTCTGCTGTAATCCCTGCTGTTTTGTTCTCAATGAGAGTATCGTCCAGTTCTGGGCTCCATGTTTCAGGAAATATGCGAACAAATTGGAGAAAGTCCAGAGAAGAACCAAAAAATGATTCGAGGTCTAGAATACATAACCTGTGATAGAAGATGGAAAAAATAGGTTAATGCTATTAAAGGAGAAACTAAGGATTTCAACTGGTGAACAAATGTCCCAATATGTGTTACCCCATCCTGATTTTTTTTCCACATTTATTCTCTGGTCACCCTAATGCCAATAGGTCCTAGACACTGAACTAACCTCTATGGGTTCCATCCTTGCAACTCGTAAGCCTCGTTTTGTAACCAATGGGTTGGAAGCACATTCATCTCAATCATTTACATGCTACATGGCTCAGTATGTGACCAGGCAACAATGTTTCTGCTATCAGCACCATGGTTTGCACTTAACATACCACCTAAACGTGGCCAGATCAGTGCATTCTAGGAAAATATGGGCGTCTATCACCTCATGCCAGAGTGATCAAGGTCAGAGCAGAATTGTTCCCCCTCTCCTCCACACAAAGCTCAGTATCCGCCAAAAATGGGGCAGTACTGCCACTACCTACTTACTCGTTCAGTTAGGGACTGTAGCGGTGACAGAACCTGTGATGGGCAGAGGCAGTACTGGAATGACTCTGGGCAAAGGACAGTATGCAGGGTTTTGGTTTCCAGTGCATCAACCAACCATCTTCCCTAGCATTAAATTCATTTTAAAAATAAAATATCATCTGAGAAAAGGGAGAAGCCCTTAATGAAGATGGAAGAGGAGGAGCAGCTCATTAGCATATGCAAAGGTTCTTTGGTACATTCTAATGCAGATTGATCAACTAGGGACAAGATTTATGTGCTAGAAACTGCTTCAGGTGTTGTGCTTGATGCCAAACATCTGCACCTGGGCTTCTGAAAATATTGCTAAGGGAATGGTAATATTTGCATATGCTTTCCTAGAGCAAATGACTACACTTTGGCAAGGGAAATGGAGAGTGTAATTTCACCGAGGGAGAAATCTGTGGAGGCACAAATATCCCCAGCCCCAGTTGGCCACTTACTGGCCATTTGCACCTTAGAAAGTCTTCCCACACCCATCACTCCCAGTTCAATGGTCTCTTCCAGTCAAGGTTTATAGTGCAATATCTGTGATCAAGGAGAATTCCACTTAGTTAGGGATTTTGGGCCTGGAATTATTCTGTCCGTTTCTTCCACAAACAGCAATATATCCATATCACATAGGCTTTTTTTTTAGAACACAAAAGAGCTCAGTTTCACTCAATGGCTACATTATTGTCATGCTCTTGCATGGCATCTGTTTCAAACACGATTATTTTAAAATGCACACACCAAAGGGAGTAACAGGGCAGCCATGAATGTTATCAGCCTCTCAACAGACATGGAACTTAATTTCATCACTTATTGTTTAACGTCTGTTGTGCTGAGCTTTTAATGTGGCCTGCATTAAAAATAAATATGCTATGGGGGGGGGGGGGGAGGTTCAGCCCTTCTAGAAGCCATCAACAGTATTCAATATGTTGGCATTTTGCAGTATTTGTCTTGAAATAATGGTCAGTCCACATGCTCTTGCCCAGTCCTAAACGAGAGTAGACTTTTCAGAGTACAGCGGTTTAGTTCCTTTTTCCTGCTGCACACTATTTATTTTAAAATGTGGCTTAGTACAGATACCAGAGCCAGTTAATCCCGTTCAGATGTGGATCCCCTTCCTATTCCAAAAACTGTGACATGGGCACATCTCCAGTTGGCATGTTGTGGGTTATAGAACATTGCAAACAGGGGTGACGGATAGACACAATGCTAATGAAATGAACTAGAAGAGGAGAGCAGAAATAAGTAGGCCATTAGGTGTGGTTACTCCAGCAGCTTCAAGTGCCACCCTCCTCCCCCGCACCATCACTTTTATAAAGGCAAATAAAGGCATCATCCATTCTAAGACAAACTCAGCACTCATGCTCTTCATCGGGAAGGCAAAATTGTTTCCAAATGTAAGAAGGGTTAATGCCTTTATAGAGGAGCAGGGGATATTGGAATGTGCCTTCCCTTTTCCACTTGCTCAGTTCTGCTGATGTGCCTCGGGTAAGGATAGGGTGCAATGTAGCCATTGCCCCTTTGCATGAGCTAGCACCAGAAGCAGTGGTCATAAATCATCATCTTTCTGGCACAGTCTGGATTGCCAAATGGCATGTGCACACTGGGGTCTGAAGCCTACATGGCGACCTTAGAGATTTCTATAATATGGTCTTTTTGACAAGCTGCTCCCATCCTTTTCTGTTGACACAGTCCACCACCACCACCTCTACCTTACCCTCCACACCAACCATTACTGTTCACATGCCTGATCTTTTAGCTGCATGAGATACAAGTACAAATGTTTTCATTCTTTGAAGCAACTACCAGTCCACTACTGTATTTACTACTACGCACTCCAATACTCACTTGTTCTTTAGATACCTCTTATCTGATGCAAAAAGAGATTTTATACTAGGGATGTGAAATATCGAGTAACTGACTAATCCAATAGTCAGTGCATTTTGTATCAACTATTTGATTAGTTGATAGGGTGCCTCCGCCTTAGAAGTGTAACAGTAGCCCAAGGGGAGTTTTGAAAGGCCATGGGGAGCCCGGTGTCAGATCCCCAGCATTTCAAGGCAGCAGCACCCCATGGAGCCTGGGACAACCTCGCTGGCCTGAGGCTGCACATGGCGTTTCAAAGCGGCAATACCACGTGGAGCCCAGGGTCTGACCCCAAGCTCCACCCAGTGCTGCCACTTTGAAATATCCCCTTCTATTTCCCCCTCTTTCTGATAGAGGCAGCAAGGGGAGGGGAAGTGACTGGTTGACTAGCCAGTCAAATATCCAATAAGCATTTCCTTTCAGATAGTCGACTAGTCATTCACATCCCTATTTTATACTCAGTGACTAAAATGAGTATAACACACACACCTGTTGGGTATGGCTCACTGTCCTGTGTAGTGACACTTAGGCGACTTTCAGAGAGAAAGAATGAGTTTGCTCTAGGACTGTAGCTGAGAGCCAGCTGGCTTTTAGCTCAGGCTGTACAGGCTCATGCACTAAGCTCCAGAGGTCCCAGGTTTAGTTCCACCTGCCAGTGTTACATAAGGGTTCATGAGATGGTTGCCCATTCAAGTTTATTCCTGCCAGTTACTCAGCACTGTCCGAGTCTAGAGAAGGCACAGGAGGAAGAGTGGCCATGACGTCGCATCTAGTGGAGATGCCAGAAAGCCCCTCCTCTACCTCCTGTTCACAAGAACGGACTTGAGAGAACTAGTGAGATTCACAGCCACCATATTGCACTGTATCATACTAGTGGATCTCAGTACTCAGAGGCATCAGGGGAAGATTTTCACGTGCACAAATGGCCATTAGGTGCCTACTTCCCACTGGTGCTCAGTGGGAGTCTGAACATCTCCATCTCCAACACACCACCTGAAGGTCTGTCATCACAACCACCACTGGCAGGCACTCCCACAGACACCCTACCTCCATAAATCACTACAGGCCACCCTGGTTCACAGTTGGCTATGAAAGGATAGAACAAACAGCCAAGCAGACTTGGAAGCAACAGCACTGAACCATTGCAAGCTCAAGATTTGGGCCTCAGCTAGCGGCAATCTCACAAGAGGTGTTGCTCTCCACTGAAGCTGTGCAGCCAGCTGTTGCCCAGTTACTGCAGTGTCTCCTTTTAAGGGAATTCTCCAGCACAGAGGATGCTGCATGGGTAAGTTGTTCAAGCCAGAGGCTCTCGTCTTGTTGCTGTGCAGCAAAAAGGAGATGAAACTCATCCTTCATACCCTTAGTCGCTCTCCATCCCCTCTCTACTGACAGATGGCTAGGCCCATGGAGTGAGGCAGTGGTAAATCTACACACAGAGGGTCCCCTCCATGCATAAGTCTGAAAGGCACCACCTGGCCCTTCACCCTAGCTAGGTAAAACCAGCAAAACTAGTCACATTCACCAAGCCACTTTGGAAGATTCAGAGAGGGGAGCCGTGAATTTCACGTGGTCAGTTCAAAGGACTGAATCAGACTTTGGGTCCTTTGGATGAACCATGGGGGTTCCTGAATGATCCTACCCCTTTTGCACTTTTCTACATTAATCTTAAGCGTAACCAGCTGCTGAGCTAGATCAAGGCAGCTCTGCTTTACCTGGTGGCCTTGAGAACAGAGATGGGTTACAGCAGTGCAGCATACTTCTCTGCAGGCAAGAGGCAACACCTGAGCTGGAGATGACAAATTGGTGGTCCTACCTGGTATAGTTGCCAATAGCCCTAGTGATGCAATCGGGATATATGATGTCCCCCTTCAATCTGTGCAAAGCTCATTACATTTACACACATCCATATAAGTGTCTCCTAACTGAAACATATCCCTCCTCTCTTGCCACCTAGGCCCACGGATGGGTTTTTGGTCTATTTAAAGATGAGGCTTATTGCCTACAAAGGAGCACAGTGACTTATTTGGATGTTTATTGGTTAAATGGTGACATTTAAACTAAATACTCCCCTTAGCTGCGGTAAACTGGCACAGTTTGACTTCAGTGGAGCTGCGCCAATATGGACCAGCTGAGAATCTGGTCCATTAATAGCCAATATGAGCATGATTTCTCATTAGTCTTCCTGCCTCCTTGTTATAAGAGAGCAAGGATGTCTTTCCTCTCTCCAGTCACAGTGGTAAGCAACCCCCCTTCAGAGGGCTCACTGACCGATTTAACTCTTTAATGTTCTCCCCTGACAGTGAAACACAACACCTCCACAAGGGGGGGTTAACTGCTGCTGGAGACACTCAGTTCTTGCCTGAAATTCAATCTCCATGCGTGCAGGGAGAGGCTATAAATAGCTGCCACCGTGTTTTGCAAACTACTGTAAGTAGCAAACATCATCCGGTAATGTTGTTTGTAACTAGGACGTGCAGTTAAAGAAAACTAACTCCCCTTTGAACCCATTTTAAAACACAATCGGGAACTTCTTACAATGAGTCTGGAATGCCTCCAGCTACAACAGAGGGTTGGCATGTATAAAAATGGGCTGGTTCCTAGAGAATTTTCTTATTTAAAAAAAAAATCCTGCACTAAGAAATTACCTATTGTCAGATCATGGTTTACCCAGATCTAAATGGAACAGACTGGGCCAAACTCAGCCCCCAACCCCAATCACACACAAAGCTGTTACCCACCCCCCTCTGCCCCGGTAGTAGAGTACACGAGCCATGGGAAATAAATGTAGGACTTTCTATGTCATTTTCTACCCAGAAGTGGGATTCCCATTTTCCAGGAACAGATGATCTATTTTACATCTTCTAAAGTTTTTTTTTAAAAGGTATTTGAGAACCCCTCCCCCCTTTGAGATTGGCTGCAGGATCAGATCCTAGAATGTAGGTTCGATGCACATGAATTAAGTGAAAGAGTAGTGTACCTAGGGAAGCCATCAGACTCGCTGGGATCCTGAGTACCATGAAGGAGGGGGCTGGATCTGCGCACCTGGAAGGGGCCGGGCCTCAGGCAGAAGGGGCAGGGCTATGACAGCCAGGCCTCAGTGCCACTGGGAACCATGCCACCCTCAGCACCACTTGGACCACACTGTCTAAGGCAATGATTTTAAAGGTCCTGAGACTCTGGCTGACACCACTGCCACAGTAGCAGTGGCTGGGAATCCAGGGCCCCTTTGAAGCACTGGTCCCCAGGGCAGGTGCCCCTCTTTGCAACCCCTCCGCCCCCATCCCCATATCAGCAACCTGAGAGTGACTAGCATATACAGCAAGAGACTGATGCAGAACATCTGGGTTCTAGTCTTGTTTCTGCAGTTTCATCAGTGACTCTGTTTTCCCATCTATACAATGGGAATAATGGTACTTACTTTACAGAATGTTTTAAGATCTGGGGAAAAGCACTAAGAGCTGGTATTATTCATGGAGCAGATAAAGGATTGAGTCCATAATGCCTTATGTCAAAGTGTCAAGAACATTTTGTTTCATACGGTTGATTCTCCTTCTCTGGATAGTATTTTATGCAGCCATTGCTCAAAAAAAAAACAAAAAAACAAAAAAACAAATGAACAAAACACGTGACATACAGTCATTATTCTGTATTTAAATTGCCCCCATGCACATTTCCTCATGATTACATCAACTGCTGACATGGAAATGTTGGAACACTCAGCAACAGACCACACAATCTGCTTTTTTTTTAAAACAAAAGAACACACAAGAACAAATGAGACAAAACTTGTATCTGTTTTCTGTCTGCAAGAATGTTACAAATTCCATCATTGTTAGTGAAGGGAGGAAGCACAATGGGGAAAAAAATAGATCACAACTTTTCAAACAACTAAGAGAAAGATGGAAGTCATTTTCCTAGAGAGAACAATTGAAAAGCTAAACAAACAACACAGCATGTGAAACAATTTAAATCATTCACTAAAACATTAAAAATAAATCAAATGATATCCCAGACCCCTCAGACAGGCTATGCTGTCGTCACACTTTAAAAATAAGAGTTTAAACTTTATTTTAACATTTTTCTGCAACAGCTATTTAGAGACATACTGGGCTCAATTCTGATTTGAAATCTGGAGCAACTCCATTATGTTCAGCTGCAAAAAGCTACTACTAATTTTCACAGGCACAGTGATAAGAGGTTTGTCCATCATATACGAATGTGCTCAGTAAATGTGTGTGCGTGCATTTCCCCTGCAATGGTGCATATTGAGTAATAAGTGACATGCTGCAGTTTAAGAACTAAGGAATAAAAAGGAAGGCGCAATAAAATGTTCATAGTTGTGATTGTGTTCATAAGCTTATGTAATCCTGCATATTCAAAACCTATTCAAGCTACTAGATTTATATATTTGTGAAGCTAAAAATCTTTGTTCAAAAGTAGTAAAATAAACACACACAAAAATCTTTGTTCTGTGAAGTGAAGATGCAGCACAGAATGGGAGAGATTCTATTCTCAGTTGTAACACTGGAGTAACATCTCTGAAGTTGGTTCATTTTACTCTGATACAAATGAAAGCACATGCTGGCTTAAAAGCTGCCATGTTCTGCCTCAGTTTGCCCTTCTGCTCACGGCTCTTTACTGTTGGACTGTGATGTTGAGCTTTTAATTAAGACATTGTCCTTTGGAGGTCCAATTTATTTAGTCCCTACCCACGTTGGCTGTGCATGCTGCAGTCCCAGTTGGGTATCTCATCTTGAGTCCTCAGTTCCTTCCCTCCTGCCCCTCCGTCCCCCGCCCCCCCGAGCTGGGGTCAGCTTCTTTCTACCTGAAGGAGCCAGTCTCACTTTTTTGAAACACTCATGCTAGAGCTTCCAAAGTTTCTTTCCTTCCTGATGCTCTCAGCCCTACTTAGAAGATTAAACTTCTATGGTCTCCTCTCAGTACCTCTCTCAGGCTTTTGTCATGCCGGGCAATCTTAGCTCTTCCAGCCTGGAGTGGTACCACTCAAGTTCCTTTCAAGTCCCACACCCAACAGATGTAGTTGGGCAGGGCTGACTGATGCAGGATCTTTAGGCCCTGAAGACACATGCTTCCTTGTTACAAACCCCTATGTAATTTAGCCCATAGTCTGCCAGGAACAACTCACCTCCTCCAAAATCACTATTTTGTAATGTTGATTATATATACACACAGGAACTGCCTGATTTATCTCAGAGATAAATCAGGCATACATCTGGGATGAAATTGTTGCTGCAATTTGCTATTGACCTAAGTGGAGTCAGGATTTCATCCAAGTTGTTGAACTCAACTCTGCTTTCGTGTACACCCATGCAAGCTTCATTAGTCAGTGGGCAATCTCTTGTAAGTGGGTGCAGTGAATGAAACTGCACTCATCTACACCCACCAAGAATCTTATCCAAATGTGAGTTATTCAGGCACATCTGAAGGCATAATTGGCAGAAGTGATGCCATATTTATAAACTACAGTAGTCAAAACATGACCAACAAAACGTGCTTAATTGCATGGACTAGACCAAGCCTTCCTTCCTTTGTTTCAGTTTCTTTTCATTGCTCATTTTATTCCAACTTGTCCCTTCTTTTTACCACTCAGTGAGCTCTAAAGCTAGTTCTTATTGGTCTAGGTTAAATAAGATTTGCATTGAAAATGCTATTTCAGGAATCCAGTATATAGTGCTAATTGTGCTTTCCCCGAAAGTCAAGAGTCCCAGCCTGGGTAACTGGCAGCAGCTCCACTGATTTCAATACTGCTACATCTTGTTTACACAAATCCCAATTTTATGTCCAGTTACCAGAGTTTAGTTTTGACCTCAAACCAGAGTGCAGGGGTCAGGAGAGCTGTGATGAACATAAAAGATGCAGTGGCCATTACTTTCCAGACACCTGTATTCCTAACGGAGGCCTCCACACAGGCAGATTTCATAAAGGACAGGGTTGCAATGTGAACAATAAGTGACCGTGTTGCTTGGAGTCCATTCAAATGAGTTAAATCTGTGCCCTACAGGCCTGATTCAGAATCAGTGATTAGTCATCCCTTACTCGCATGAGTAGTTCCTAGGCATTTAGGGGGACCACTCACATACGCACTATCAGTGAGTAACTGTTGCAGAATCAGCTCTGTGGGACACTGAAGGGAAGATCCTGTCACACCCAGTGCCCAGAAGTGTGCGCACCTCCCCTTTCCCCAAAAACATGCAATGGGAGAAGAATATTCACATGGGAGCCAAGAGTAAATACCAAAGGCATGAATCTTGAAATACTGTCTTAGGGTTTTCAGAGCTTAATTGAAATAAGAACACACAAGGCCAGACAAGTCCATTGGCACACACCAGAACGATATTGACTGGAGTGTTATTTGTTTTGTGTCTTGTAGTTAAGCGACATTAGCATGAAGCCAGAAAGTCAGCATTATGCATGTGCCATCGCTTTTCAATCAGTGATAATAAAACCTATTGCAAGTGACTTTATAAGGCACAGACGTTAAAATGCCTCTACTGTGTAAGCAGCTGAAATAATTCACCCAGAATTGTTTGAAAAAAAATAAAGAATCTTGAAACCTTTCCTCCTGATTCTTCTTCACTAAGCTGTTCAGTCCAGTAATTAAGCTCAGGGCAGTCTTCATTGTGGCCAAGATAACTGACCACTCTGCAGGTAGCGATATTACTCATCCTCCAAGATGTTTATATTTTAAAAACAAACAGGTAGGACATGGTAGTGGAGGGAGGAGCATTACAGGAGAGTGTTTTGTTGGGGTATAAAGGATGCTGGTGAAGAAGCTGAACCATCTTCCCTCTGAAACCCCTTCCAGACTAAAAAAACCTGGGAGAGCTAAGTACAAGAGTGTGAAGGGGGAAACATAGTTTTAATCCCTCTTTCACTTCTGATGCACTGTCCCCCTCCCTCACGTTAGAGGCTATTTATCTACCTCAGCCATTGTGCACTGCACACCACTAATCCACCAACATCTTTACTCTTCAGTTGATTCCATTTCTCCTCAAACAGAAATGCCTCCATCCCTAGCATTTCCTTCCATCTTAACCATACCTCCTCCAAACTCCCTCCCTCCACACTATTCATCCAGCTGGGAACACCACTCATTCGTCCTCCACAGCTCCAATCCACTCTGCCAGCTCTGAAGTCTCCCCCGACCTGCATTCCCAGGCTCATAACACTTCTACACACACACACCCCACCATGCTCAGCAAACCAGTCCAAGTTCTGACCTCTGCCGACTCCTAACAGAACCACCACTACTAGGCTAAGCGCCCTGTTCCCCCCATACTGGTTGGTGGGTTTGAAAAAGTAGGAGCGAAGGCAAGAGGAGCACGTGATTCAAATAGTGCCACAAAAACGTGTATTTTCAGTTCTCTCTCTCCTCCCTTTGCTGCCTGCAGCCAGCTACAGTCCTGTTAGGGTTCCCCTAGTGGTAGCAAATCACACCCCAACTTGTAGCAGTGGCGATACTACTGGTGGGCTTGAGGCCCATCAGCCCCTGGTGACCAGCAAATCTGGTATGGTGATAGGGTTGCTCTACTCGCCCCTGGACACCCCCCAGAACTGCCAGGAGGCAGAGGTGGTGCTATCTTGATCAGGCCAACACCCCTTCTAACCATTACACCCCATCAGTTTCTCCTCTTCAGCTCCTCACTCTCAGGAGCTGCAGCTGTCTCTTCATGACAGCTCGTCATCCTTGTGACTCACCCTTCAGCTAGATCACGATTGCGGTTTCTACTTCTGAGGATATTCAAGTTCCTGCTCTCCAGCAATGTCCCGTCCCACAGTGCCACACCAGCAGTGGTTGACAAGGGAACTCAAGCATCCCTCTACTCTGGATCCCAGCTCAGGGACCCTCTACACAGTAGAGAAAGTCCATGCAATGCACCTTGAGTCACTTCCATATCTCCTAGCCCTCCCTACTCCTCAGGTTGCCAGTTGCTTCACTTCCCTCTTTAGGAAACTTATCTCTGCATTAATTATTTTCCTTCCCCCGTTTCACTGCATTATTCTTTGCTTTCCTTCTTGGCTTTTCCGCCATTCTTATGAGCTCTTTACAGGCCCCTAGCTCTTCCTGTCTCTTACCTCAGATTTGTAGGTCATCACACCAGTCGCAGCCTACGGGTCTTCCTTCCAGTTTGCTCAGTTCTGGATTTCTCTCTGCCTATGTGAACAGTCCCTGTAGGGCCAAAATTTCAAGGTCTCTATTTTTCCCCCATTTTCTGTCCTTTGAAGAAGCCCCACTTGTCCCTCTTAAGTGACCGTCTGTCTAATTAGGTTCTTTCACCCAAAAATGCCTCTATATGCAGCCTAAGTATCTGTTTGGGCCCTGCAGGTATAATTCAGCTGTTGCTGACTAGTGTAGAAAGCACACCCCATCACAGGTGCCTTCACTGAGGTAGGGACCTCCCCCCCATCTTATTTGCTTGTGAAGAGTCTTGCACACACATCACATTAGATAAATAATAAATTCACACAGTAATTATGTGCTTTGTAATGGACATTGGTCCATTATCATTGGTCATTACCATTGATCATTGTACATTTGATTTCTTTGCCATTCCTCTTAAATGATAAGTGGCCACCTTCCTTTTGTCTTTCCAGCTTCTGTCAATTGTCCAATCATATAATTTTTAGTCTAAGTGACATTAAATGCCACAGATGCAGAAGTTTATGATTGTTAATTTAAATTCCTGGCACCTGCTGGTACTTTCAATGCATTAAGATATTCCCAATAGTCTTTGTTCTTAGTAGCATAGTTGAATACCCTGTCCTAGGGTTCTAAAATTTGGAGTCTTAGAGAATGGTTTGAGGACTTATTCCATTTATAGAAAAGATGTTTAGAGGGCAGCTCTGAGAATTTAGCTGACTAAGGATAGTATTTCTAATGTATCCATCAATGTGGTTTCTAGGGAGCAATAATACTTTGCATTTAACCTTCTATCTACAAAACTCAAAGCATTTTGAAAATATGCACAGATTAAGCCTCACAACACCTTCAAGCAGAGAAGTATTAACCTCGTTAAATGTGAGGGGGGAAATGGAGATGTATAGAGTCTGCTTTTCAGAAGTGCTCAGCACCAGTTACTTTACCTGAACTCACTAGGAGCTGCAGGTGCCCAGCATTTCTGAAAACCAATCACTGGCTGAATTAATAATAGAATCCTAGAGTTGCAATGCGCCAGAATTACTACCCCTAATCCTCTACTCTAACCACTAAAGAATATTCTTTACAACTTCAGTCACCACTGTACCATCAGTAAGACAAATATTGAAATAGATCACTTCTCTATATAGGACAAAATACAAGATTGAACAAAATATCACTTCATCTATGGCTTGCTGTACCAACACACACAGCCCACTGAGTAAACATGTTTTTAATTTCAACATGTGCTCCAGTTTCAAAAGAGGGCAGATGCCTATATTAAACATGCCACATTAAAATTGATCTCATTTATTAAACTGGTCTCACAGTGTTTAATTAACTGTTCAACACCTAAAATAAAGAAATTCCCTATTAAAGCTCAGCAAACATTCCCGCAGAAGGATTAAATAGAGATATATAGAGAAGCTGACTTTTGTCAACGACTTTGCCTCCAAACCACTAGTGCACACTGTAATAACATGATAGTTTCTCCATCAAACAGCAGCTGTGTAAATTATCCACATTTGTGCTGCACTTCAAGTTAACTTCTGCTGTTTATTGTGAAGTAGCATTCGAATCAATCAGCATGCCAACAAAAAAGGATCTCAAATCTCATAGAAGTATAATAATATTTCTAACTGAAAGAAGTGAGAAAATAAAATCAGATTTACCAAAAATAACCTATATTCTGTAATTTCATTGGCAATATTCTGTGATAACACACTTTTCAGTTAACTGGTTCTATCAGGAAACAATGTGACATCTTGCTTCCGACACCCAAAACTGTGAGCCATTGCATTACCGCTCTGCCTCAGCACAAGTGAGTTTTGTTGTGGCTAAGATGGGTTGTTTCTGACAAACCAGCTTGTCTGCCTTGGCACCAAACCTCTCAGGACTGTGCCAGGCCAAATCTTACCTTGCAGGTAATCAGCGAATCCCAGTTCTCCAGTGATGGCTCTCAGCAGCGTCCAGTCCTTCTCACTGAAGTAAAGCTCACTCGCTTCAAAAAGACAGCGTACACACCAGCCTGCTAGGCTACCTGAGGATAAACAAGAATGAATTTGTTGATAAAGAGCAAAGATTTAAGTAACGCTAAGAGGGTATGTCTACACTACCCTCCTAGTTCGAACTAGGAGGGTAATGTATGCATACCGCACTTGCTAATGAAGCCCGGGATTTGAATTTCCCGGGCTTCATTAGCATAAGCGGGGAGCCGCCATTTTTAAATCCCCGCTGCTTCGAACCCCGTGTAGCGCGGCTACACGGGGCTCGAACTAGGTAGTTCGGACTAGGGTGCCTATTCCGAACTACCGGTACACCTCGTTTCACGAGGAGTAACGGTAGTTCGGAATAGGACCCTAGTCCGAACTACCTAGTTCGAGCCCCGTGTAGCCGCGCTACACGGGGTTCGAAGCAGCGGGGATTTAAAAATGGCGGCTCCCCGCTTATGCTAATGAAGCCCGGGAAATTCAAATCCCGGGCTTCATTAGCAAGTGCGGTATGCATACATTACCCCGCTAGTTCGAACTAGCGGGGTAGTGTAGACATACCCAGAGAGAATCAATGACACAGGTATGTTACAAATAAAAAACAAAACATTTTAAAGTGTCTAAAATGTAAGGTTAAGAAGTTGCAATCTCAATCTAAGCAATTTCTCACTTACATCAAGGTTTGGTCAGCTCTTGCCTTTTAGGCCAAGAGGATCCAGCTTTCATGGGCTCAAAGGATGCTGTCCCCTTATGTCCCATAATGCCTTTTTTGCTCTCCTTGTATTATTCAACATCCATGGTTTCTGCCTCAAGAGCCAGGAAGGCTTCCCGGAATGTGGATTTTGTCCCCTGGTGTAATTGCTGAATGGTCTTGCCCCCCGCCCTGCTCATTTAGCTTGTTTGCTTTGTTTACCTCATATGTACATTTACTTACATTGATCTCTGCCAGTAACCAAGCCAGTCTGACAGGTAATTTGTCTAGGGCAGGTGTCTCCCAAACATATCTGAAGAACGTATTTCCAGCACACACATAACAACTCACTATGCACAGCCCATACATACATCACACAATGGTTTCCAGGATTGGTGCATCTCCAGTTTATATAGGAGAACTTACATAAATCCTGTGGGGGTTTATGTGATTATAACAATGTGTTGGGGCAATGTGTGTGTCAAGCCAGATGTATTTACTGTATGGGAGGACCTCTGCAAGGTGGCATAGAGGGCTCCTACGTCTCACAGTATGAACTAGAATCAGTATCAGGTACTGGTCTGTGTGATCTTGAGCACATTTCTTCATTCTCTCTCTGGCTCGGCTTCTCCTCTTGCACTTTGTCTAGTTCCCTTGAGATTGCCAGCTCTTTGGGACCGGGACCAACTTGCTTCTTCATATACCTTTATACAGGCTTAAGCACAATGAGGCTACAACCATAGTTGAAGCTGGTAGGTGCCAAGCTAATATAAATGACCGGATTCTAAGTATTGCACACCCTTAAAGAGATCTGAAGAATATAAAAAGTGTTTAAGATCTAAAAAAAATTAAATGTGAAATATTGACCTGTAATTCAATTTATGAGTCTTAGTAAATCAAGGGTGAAACTTTCCTAAAGGGCTAAGTAATTCAGGTATCTACAGCCCAGATTCTCAATGACAGCTAAGCACCTAATGCCATCGAACTCAATGGGAATTAGGCATCTAAATACCTTTTGAGGATGTGGACCTCAGTCCAGGTACCCAAATCCCATTGATTGTAGGCTTCGGGTCAGTTTTGAAAATGGGACTTTGCTGCCTCAGTCATTTGGGAGCTTTGGAAATATTTATCCCTGAGCAAATAATTAGCATCAAATAATTTATTCATCTTTTCGCTGGTTTATGATCCAAGATTTGCTGAATCATTTCAGATAACTCTTCAGCAGAATCGCTATCAAGCTGTGGCTGGCTCACCATTTGACTTTCAAAGTTCAATTTCTGGACCCCTATTTGGATGCTGGGTATCTGTTCCCTGACTGGAGCTGGACTTCAGGAGTGAATGATTTCCCTCTTAACTTTCCCTTCAAATGACTGTGGAAGTGGCTGGCTCTGAAATGCCCTGGAAGTGGATGAACCCCTGAAGTGGCATCAGCTTGTGTCTTGTTAAGGGAAACGAAGGGGGCTGGTTGTCATGGCACATAAGGGAGAAGGCTGCTGTCACTGGACCTGTATTTTCAAATATCCATTTCCCTGGCCTACCTGTGCAGCGTGAAGAGAGGATTACCTCAGACGCTACGGCAACAGGTACAATACAAGACAACGGATTAGATAAACAAGAGGCTGGAATTACTCATGTGTTTATGGGTTGTATTTTTCACTTTTCTAAAAGTATGTAGCCTTAATGAGCTAGGCTTTCAAAAGGTTTCACTACTAGCCCGAATACAGGGGCCTCTGAAAGGGGTAGGAATTCTTCATCCCTGGCTGAGTCTGCTAAGGCAGCTGCAGATCTAGTTGTACACCTCTATGAAGAGCACACTCCTCACTCATCGCAATCCCCGCTTTAATACCATCAGAAGGTGTCTCCCCAGCCCTCAGCTCTGAGTCACACTGGATACAATCAACTCTCGCATGGGTTCCTAGCATATGCATTTCCAGCCCATAGTGGCTGGCCCTGAATCCACTGCAGACAGAGCAGGTCTTGTCCCTTATTGGTGATAAAAACAAAATCCTCAGTATGTTTACACTGGTAGATCAGCAGTTTTAAGTACTGCATGGTGTTATTTTCAGCTGATTTTAATAAACATGATTGGGGACTTGTATGTTTGTCACCTCCCTTGAGAGCCCAGCTTCATGTGCAGCTGCACCGCCAGCATTTAAGACACTCCCATGCTGATGGGCTAGCATCTCCTTTCAGTGTAATTAATCAGAGGCAGTAGCTGTGTTGATGGGAGAAGCCATCCCATTGACACGGTGCTGTCTACCTGGTGGGTTAGGTCAGTATAACTGTGCCACTCAGAGGTATGTGGTTTTTTCCCCCTATAGGTTAAATTTGGCCAGAGAATGTCTATTGTCCAGCTGCGGGTGTGATTCCCAACGTATGAGGACATACCTATGCTTGCTGTACTCCAGTTAATGCACTATAAATAGCAATGAGGGTGCTGTAGGGTAGACATCAGTCCAGTTCATAGTTGCTTGTGTAGCCAGGACTGTAGCCTGACCCATGGCAGCCTCACTTCTATTTTTAGTGAGGGAGCTAGAACAGCGGGAGTTCCCCCCCCCTTTTTTTAAATTTGCAGATCCCTAAAAAAATTTAGGCAGTGGGGACCATTTTGGAAATCTTAGACAAGGAGGGGCCACAGACCACAGGTGGAAATCCAGCTAGTGAGGGCCTGTCCACATGGCGTGGCCATTCATACCTCCAGCTGCGGTATAGACTCAGATACTATATCAGAGGCTACAACCCTAATGTGCCAAAAGTCTCAGCCTACAAAGCAAATGCACAAACATATGAAACAGCACACTCAGAGGGATTTCCAGTTTGAACCAGGATAGAAGTCAGCAATAGCTGCAAATCTGCGATCTGGGTCAAGATTTCAAACCCCCCCTCTCCTAAAATTTGGGAACGTATGATTCAGGCTTAGCTCTAGAATACATTTTAAAACAGAAACCCTGCAAATAGTTACTGGAACAATGATGCCCCAGATCTGCTCACAGACCAACAGATGGGACCCTGACACTTTATGTTCTTCCTATGAAAATTCCCGTTGACAAAACTACAGCTGTGTCATCTGCTCCATCAGGTATCTTTTATTCCCCATGTAGATGACTTGGTGTTAATATTAGGGACTAGGGCATTCCTGTTCCCACTCTTCCTTAAAAGGCGTTTTCCCACCTGGCCTAATTATGATCCTGGACTAAACAGCCTCATATTCAGCCTTGCATAACAACTGCTGCGTAGTGACAGATTTTAAGGGAATTGGTGGTTATCTGATACATTGTTGAGCAGCCATGTTCAAGGCTATATTTGATCCTTGCTCTTTCTTTTCTTTGCCACAAGCCCACCTGCTAACTGCAGCTCTTTCCATCAGGTTGGCCTCTAAAAAAAAGTCTTATTAATCTTGTAGTGAAGGTCAAATTACCCAGGAGTTATTTGACAGAGTGGTATCCATCTCCTAGATGGTAGAAGCAATCTAGGAATGAAAAATCAAACAGGGATGTTTTCTTAAGGTTTAAAGCCTGCAGGCTCAGTTCATCTGCTGAAACTGAGTAACAGATGATAAATATCCCCCGCCCTGCCGCCCCATTTTCTGCAGTTGAATTATACTGTAATTAAAATATTAGTTTCTGCTCTGAAAGGATTACTTCAGCATAATTAAATGATACTGGAATAATTAAAACTGCATATAATTTGCAGCATTAGAGCTACACAAGGCTGAAAGCATGTGTGATTTATAAGTAAATCAATATGGAAGTAAATTATGGCTTATGTCTCAAAGAAAGAATCATTTGTCACCTTTTTCAGCTACATCTAAAAACAGTTCTTATAAATATTCCGTTGCAGATAGATAAATCACCACTTTACTTTCTCTTCTTCCCATCCTGCAATTGTGATCAGGGTCTACACATTCATATCGCCACAGGGATTGTGAATCAGTAGCATACAGATCTTTTTCCAGCCTCAGTTATACCAGAACAAACAAATTGCTCATTAAGAAATTGGAAGAATAAATCCACTCCCATTCATATTTTGTATAAATAAATAAAAATCTGAGATTAGAGACAAGTTACCATCTGAGAGCTACTGTTACAATGCTGTGCAGACCCCACTGATGTCTGTCCATATTTTGGGGATCAGCATGGAACAACTTTTAGAGGAAAGCAAAAAAGATTCTGAACTGAGAACCTAAATATGAATATTTGAAAACTTTGGAGAAGAAAAAAGTCAGGAAAAGGGAAAACAGCTAGTGGAATGTATTTGATCTCTAGGTTGAGACAAATACAGGAAATTAAAGAGACAATAAAGGAGGGTGTTAAGTTCATAGTGAAACAAAGATATAAGATAACCCCAAAACACCCACATGTGGAACTATACTGAAGTGAAGGGCATTGGAATTTTCTTCTCTTACTTGTGGAAAGCTTCACAGTAAGACTTGAGTATCTGAACTGGTTTGGTTGTATTGGTATTATAACAGCCACTCCTGGTTCCTAGATAAAATGTGTTTGTGATACATATGTCAGGTTCTCATGTTGTTATTGCAGTTAACACAGTCTTTGTGATAGCATATCGGTCTTATTATAGAACACATCCGTTTTGTAGTCTACAACAAGCTCACTTAACTATTTAGAAGTTATTCTAAAAATCATCTGTATTTCATGACCTATTCAAAATACATTTTAGACAAGTGACTTTCAATAATGTTACTAGAGCTGATGAATTTGTTTACCCCCAAAACTTTTGGGAACAAGCACTTTCCCCGAAACCTGGAAACAACTAGAAATTTTTCATTATTTCCCAAATTTTCCCATTTTAAAGTTACTGAGCAGCTGAATTATAGCATTTCATTCTCCCTTTTGCTACTTAACTCTGTACTTTAAAGAGGAGAAGGGGGAAAAAAGGGGTAAGCAAAGGGGAAGAAGCACCAAGAATGATATTTCATCTGTTGGTATGATTCACTTGTTCATTTAATAGTAGAAAGGGAGAGTAAAAGATGAAAATGAACTTTCAAAATATCAATTTCAAATTTGATTTTTCTCATTTGAAGTTTTTCAAAACTCATTTTGGAATGCAAACAAATGTAAAATGTTTGACAAAACTATTTTGTTTTCACCAGTCCTCATCATTTTATTAAATAAATGATATCCTTCGGTATGTCTACACTACAAAGTTAATTAACTTTGATAGGCGCTACACATACAAACCGCTAGTTCGAACTTAATTCGAACTAGCGGAGCGCTTAATTCGAACTAGGTAAACCTCATTCTACGAGGACTAACGCCTAGTTTGAATTAAGTAGTTCGAATTAAGGGCTGTGTAGCCACTAAATTCGAACTAGTGGGAGGCTAGCCCTTCCCAGCTTGCCCTGGTGGCCACTCTGGCCAACACCAGGGAAAGTCGTATGCCCCCCTCCCGGCCCCGGACCCCTTAAAGGGGCACGGTCTGGCTACGGTGCCCGTGCCAGGTGCAAGCCTGTCAGCACTCAGCCAGCAGAACCTGCACCTGGCATGGCATGAGCCAGCCACCCGCTGCCACTCAGCCCTCCATCTCTTCCCAGGACCAGGCTGGCGGCTCCCAAGAGCCTGCCCGGGGCCGCAAGAGGCGGGCGTCTGCCTGGTCTAGTGCGGACATCGTGGACCTCATCCACGACCTCCGCACTAGGCACAGGAAAGTGGCCATCTAGGGCAGGATAGCTGCTAGCCTGGCCACCCAGGAGTAGGTTTGCATGAAAATCAAGGTGGTCCAGTGAGACCCCCAACCCTGAGCCCTGAGCTTAGAACACAAAAACATAAAAACGGCCGTACTGGGTCAGACCAAAGGTCCATCTAGCCCAGTAGCCTGTCTGCCAACAGCGGCCCACACTAGGTACCCTGGAGGGGATGGACCGAAGACAATGACCAAGCCATTTGTCTCGTGCCATCCATCTCCAGCCTTCCGCAAACAGAGGCCAGGGACACCATTTCTACCCCCTGGATAATAGCACTCCATGGACCCAACCTCCATGACTTTATCTAACTTCTCTTTAAACTCTGTTCTAGTTCTAGCCTTCACAGCCTCCTGCGGCAAGGAGTTCCACAGGTTGACTATTTGCTTTGTGAAGAAGAACTTTCTGTTATTAGTTTGAAGCCTGCTACCCATTCATTTCATTTGGTGTCCTCTAGTCCTTCTATTATGGGAACTAATGAAGAACTCTTCTTTATGCACCCTCTCCACACCACTCATGATTTTATAGACCTCTCTCATATCCCCCCTCAGTCTCCTCTTTTCTAAGCTGAAAAGTTCCAGTCTCTTTAGCCTCTCTTCATATGGGACCTGTTCCAAACCCCTGATCATTTTAGTTGCCCTTTTCTGAACCTTTTCCAAGGCCAAAACATCTTTTCTGGGGTAAGGAGACCACATCTGTACACAGTACTGAAGATATGGCGTACCATAGTTTGATACTTCCCCTCCTCCTCCTTCCCCTGGCTTCCCCCTTCTAGCTCCCTCCTCCCAGGTTTCCCCTTCCCCTCTCCCACCCTCTCCCTTCCCCTCTCCCACCTCCTTTTCCCAGTCTCCCCAGAGGTTAATCCCCCCCCCCCCCAGTTTTGTTAAATAAAGAGAGTTTCTATTTTTGAACACACGTGCCCTTTATTTTTTACATCAGGAAGGGGGGCTAGGGAGGGGTAAGTGGAAGGAGCTGAGGGAGGAATGGGGTACGAGCCCCCGATGGGGAGGACTGGGGTGGCTCTGCGGGCTCCTCGGGGTGGAAGCTCTCCTGCAGCCCCCCGATTGACCACCTCACCCCCCGGATGGCAGCCTGCGGCCAGTGCAGCCGGGCTGATGTGGGCCAAGTGTGGGCATTCAGGGCACTCCAAGCCAGGACTGCTTTGCTGTCCCTCATCGAGTTAGACAAGCGAGCGGGGAACCCCTGAGAACTGTCTGTCTGGGGTGGGGGTCGGGTCCCTTTAAGCACAGCCCTCGGCTAGCCTGAGACAGCAGCTCCATGCTCTAAGTCCTAATCTGATGCCCTGCCGGCACTTCTTCCGGCCATCCTTAACCCCGGTTCAGGGTCCACTCAATGTGGACATGCTAGTTCGAATTAGCAAAATGCTAATTCTAACTAGTTTTTAGGTCTAGATGCACTAGTTCGAATTAGCTTAGTTCGAATGAACTAATTCGAATTAAGTTAGTTCGAATTAGTGCTGTAGTGTAGACATACCCCTTGATAGTAGCAGACTAATTTTAGAAGCACTTAAAAATACAGGAAAGGGATTTTTTATCTGCTTCTTTCTCATTGTTACTTCTTTTCACTGTCATCTTCTTTCTTTACATATTTTATATACCAGTTTCAATGGCTCAGAATACAAGAACAGAGTCAATCAAACTGAAATTTTCTTTATACAGGAGAACTGGCCAGAAAATAAGAATTGTTTCATGACAAGTGTCAAGGTTCAATCAAACACAGTACAAAAAGATTTCTCAAAATTATGCCTTATCTATTCAACTATTGGCTATTCTGGTCTCTCAAAAACTTATGCGTCCTGGATCTGAGGAAAACTCCCCATGGAAATGTCCATAACATTTTGATCAGCATTTTCAGACATTTTTTGTCAAATGATACTGCACTGTTAGGTAAAATAAGATTATTCTGCTAATAGACTTTTTACGGTTATTCTTACTATTGCTATCTATTGTATTCTATTTCCCTGCTCTTAGTAGACATGGGCCACAATGGCTCTTTACACCTGGTTGTCCCCCTAGATATTTTAACCATCTGTAAACCCAGAGGTCATCTCACTTTCTGGGATTGGTACTAGTCAGGAAACATCCAGAGATGGAATGCATCATTCAAATGGTTTGCACAACCTCCTGATCCAAAGTCCACCACTGAACTTTGGTTTCCTTGGAAGCAAAACAATAGAATGTGAGAAGCATACAATAGGCTTTCTGCTGCAATAGAGTTGTACGTTCAGGAGTTTCACCATGGGAGGGAAGGTCTTGCAACACCCTATCTCTAGATTCTGGATCTCTGTTCACGAAGTGCTGGTGTTCAGAGATCCAGGCTCTGGATCCCAGCAGTCTTTTTAGGACTAGATTACCGTCAGCTCTAATACAGCCATGCCTACAATAAAGCCATAAACATCCCCTGAATAGCCACATCAGATTGGCCCAACTCAGCTGTACGGAGGACAGTGATAACCTCAAGCCTCAGACTTGACCACATCTGAGCAAGAGTGATGGAGAGACAGAACCATGTTAGAGCTGGCTGGGCTTTCAGGAAGGATGCTATATCCTGTGGAAGGCTGTAGCACAGGGGTGGGCAATATTTTTGGATGGGAGTTCACTCCAAGAATTTGTAAGTAGTCAAGGGGTGCACTCTTCCATAATAATAATGGAGGAGGTGTAGGGTCTAGGAGGGTCTATGGGTGCAGGAGAAGATTCTGACCAGAGAGAGGGGTGTAGGAGGAAATGCAAGATCTGGGAGGAGATTGTGACCTGGGGTAGGAGACTAAGGTGCAGGAGGGAGTACAGGGGTTTCAGTTGTCACCAAGGGCAGGAAGGGGTTGTAACCAGGGACAGTGGATTAGGGTGCAGGGCCTGGAGATGGCATGGGTGCAGAGGGTTGTGGGGAGTGCCAGGTGTAGACTCTGGCTGGAAGATGCTTACCTTAGGGGTCTCCCGGCCAACAGCTCAGTGGGACCCTCAGGCAGGCTCCCACTAGACTAAGCTGCCTGCTGATATGCAGATAGATTAGTTGTGTAGGACATTGATCCAGAGCAAGTATGGCCCCTTCCCCATCCCTTCCACCTGAAATCCCCTCTGCACCCTGTCCCCCCAGTGCTCCTGCCTGGGAGCAGGGCTGGAGCATGAGGGTGTCCTCTGCTCCCCGGCAGGAGCCGTGGATGTGTGGAGCAGGAACACTGGGTGAAGGTGAATCAGGTCAGGGCACTTGGATGCTCATTCTTCCAGGGCCCCTAGGTACGGGCCCTGTTGTCCCAGTGACTAATCTGGATATTACATGTGGTAACAGTGGGCTGCCAAATACACCCGTGTCCACATCTTCCTTCCTTTGAAAAGAGTAGAACAGCAGTTGACCCCAGCGGAGAACCGTGCTCCATGTGTGCTATCCATTCAATGGGTTCTTCCATGTACCACAGTGGGGCGTTACTTAATCAAGTGCCAACGCCTAAGACTTTTCTTTGAACAGTGTTTTCCAAACCAAATGTGCAACAGCAAAAGAGAGACTGGAAATAAACGTCTCTTCATTCAGACGGCATACGAAATTTAGTGCAGTGATATTCATGGCAAGGATGACAACACTGTAACACTCCATATTAAAATGTACCTTCTGTCTCATTTTATCCATTTAAGCCCTTTGAGCAACAAGCAGTTGCTGAGACTCCCTACTCCTACTATTAATAGTCAGGACAGACCCTGTCTGCCTACCTAGATT
The DNA here is from genome assembly GCF_049634645.1 of Pelodiscus sinensis. Classification (NCBI taxonomy): domain Eukaryota; kingdom Metazoa; phylum Chordata; order Testudines; family Trionychidae; genus Pelodiscus; species Pelodiscus sinensis. The sequence goes on along the minus strand of NC_134714.1, from coordinate 17,184,593 downwards.
TATTACATTTTAACTAATCTTGATTTAAGCCCTCATATGTATAGGATCCAGTACAGTCACCAAGGTTACACACAGTTTTTCCTAAAGTTAGAGCGTTCTGAACTCAAGTAAAAAACTCACTCTCCAAAGTAATTCGGATTCATACCCTCCTTTATTAATTCTACAGAACGCAGAGCAAGAGCGCCTAGTGGGGACCAAATCTTGCATTCCTACTCATGCAAAAAAACCCAGAAACCCCTCATTGAAGTTAATGGGAAGTTTTCCCTAAGTAAAAAGATACCACTGAGCCGTTTGTTATTACTAAGCACGGTGCATGTATGCAGCACTGCACAGCAGAAAGGGATGCACGTGGGAAGACAGCAAAACTCCTGCCAAAGTCCTGTTCTAGCATAGCAATTTCAATACTGACCTCGATGTTGAGGGAAGTTGCATTTACCTGCAAAATTCCACTCTGGGTAAAATCTGCACTAATGTTTTTCCAACTACAAGTAGGAGCTGTGCTCGTGGGTTTTTGTGAGTAGGGAGCCATCTTCATGTCAGTGTATCCCCCACAGCAGAATCTTCTGTGTGCTTGGAGATCCACCCCCACCCTGGACATGAATCATTCCGACCCTGAACAATTAAACGAAAAGTGCACTAACTTTTTATTGGAGCCCTTTCTGTGCTGGGGACTCTTTTTTCAGACTGGCCTGGGCACAGGACTGTAGGTTGGGAAGCCCCTGGCAGAAGTATAGGCCCACTAGTGGAAACTGTGGAGGCTGATAAATTGGAGAGAGTTCAAAGAAGGTTCAAAGAAGAGCCATGAGAACGATTAAAGGATTAGAAAGTGAAAGGCTCAAGGAGCTCAATTTATTTAGCTTAACAAAGGGAAGGATAAGGAAGGACTTGGGCACAGTCTAATTATCTACATGGGAAATAAATATTTGACAATGGGCTCTTCAGTCTACCAGAGAAAGGTATAACCCAATCCACCAGCTGTAATCAGAAGTTAGACATATTCAGACGGGGAAGAAGGCATAACATTTTTTATGGCGTTTTGGAAAACTTTGACAAAGATCATGGTGGAAACGCCATCGCTGACAATTTTTAAAGCCAGACTGGAGGTTTTTCCTACAGGATCTTCTCTAGGCATTGTTTTGGGTCTGTTCTGTGGCCTGTGTTATGCCGGAGGTCAGAAGAAATGATCATAATGGTCCCTTCTAGCCTTGGAATCTATGAACTGAGTGAGGGGAACCTCATATCGTTTTTCTCCTCAACTGGGACCATTTGTGGATTTTCTGCAGCAAGTCTTTCTTTCATGGCCAAGTCTCCCACGGCAACCCATGGGAGTTTCCTATTTTGGGTACTTCTATGGCTCCCATTGCCATAGTATCTGAACACCATGCAAATATTCACCCTCCCACCACCTCTCCAAGGTGGGGATGTACTATTATCTCCTCCTCTCATTTTTAAAGGGACAGGGGATTGAGGTACAGAGAGACTAAGGTACCCAGGAAGTCTGTGGCAGATCTCAGGTATTCCAAGCCCCCAAGCTAGTCTCCTCACCACTGAACCAGCCTTTCCCCCCTCCTTGCTAGATAAAAGTCAAAAGGATTGGGCCCCAATGATGTGGCCATCTAGCACTTTTCACCTTACTGCTTGCAAAGTGCTTTGAATCCACCTGCACAGCCTTCCCTCAGGAGTCTTGGAAGCAGAAGCAGAGACAGGTTAGGAGACTTCCCCCTAGAAAGCAGACAGGTTAGGGGACTTCCCCCTAGGGGTGTGGGTATATAGGCTGTCCCAGAGTCCTGCTGGCTGGACTTTTCCCACAGGCAAGGCCCTGTGGTTAACCAGTTACCCAATAGGCATGCCAGTTAATTGTTTAATTTTTAACATTACTAGTAGATAGATCAAATTTTGAATTTAAAACCTTGACAGTCATCTATCCCATCCTCACATATCAATATATTGCAGAGATCAGTGAAGCCCTTGTACGCACCAAATATGCAGCAATACCTAGGCTGATCAGGGTACCTAAAGATGGTTGTTTGCCTTTACCTCTGAATTTAAGACCTCTGATTTGTTCCATGAGCTCAAGCTTAGCTCATAAAGCCGGTTAAACTCTTCTGGCTCTAGAGACGTGATTCTTTTGATGTTACTGAAACAAAAGCTCTCACTGATAGCAACGGAAGCAATTCACAGCACTAAGAGCTGCAGGGCCTCCGTTTAAAATCCATCCAGCTTAGGCAGTTGTATTTTATTCCCAAATTCCAGCATAACACCTTTATCATAACTTCTATAATGGTACTGCCTTCAGGCCAACCAGAAACCTTGCTGCACAAGGCACTGTACAAACACAAAATGAGAGACAGTAACTTCCAAGTTCACTTAGATAACAATAGCTTTGTTGCTTTCTTTTTTTTTGTTTTAAGTTTAGAAGGTGGAATGATCATGAGGTATTGATAAATGCTTTTGTATTAAAGGGGAGTTGGTAGATTGTGAATTTGTAATGGGATTTGGAATCTTTCACGGCAAAACACTCATCTAACTCCTGATCAAGTAGCTAGTGATTGGAAGTAACTACAACATACTCCGCTATATGGTGAATGAAAGAGTTTGATGGGCTCAGACCAATTCTTAAAGGAAAGTGATACATATCTCAGCTAGCACATGAGAAAACAGATTGTCACTGTCGGTTTATCTATAGATAGAGTTATTCAGGAATAGCTGTGTCTCTAAATACACATTTGACCTTAATCCATATTAATTTCCCTGTACAGAAATCCCTTAGTCCAGAAAATGAAAAGTACCTATTTCCAAATTAGATCAATCCATCTGGGGATGCAGGTTGTAGGGTGGGTCTGGGATGAGGACAGAGGGTTGGAAGGCAAGGACTCTGGCTTGGGGTGCAGGCTCTGGAGTGGGGATGAGGATAAAGAGTTTGGGATACAGGAGAGGAGGGACTCTGGGTTGGTGCGCAGGAGGAGTAACGGGCTCTGGGCTGGAGATGTGGGCTTTGGGGTGCAGGAGAGAACTAATGGTTGGGGGCTCAAGGCGGGACAGGGGATTGGTCTTACCTGGGTGGCTCCCTGCTCGGGCGAGCAATGAGAGGCACCCCTCCCCCAGCCACAGCAGCTCCAGGGCTTGGGGAAAAGATCTTGCCCTGTTGCAGCCCTGAGCCCCTGCCAAGGCTTAGTGGTAAGCTGCATTGCCGTACAGTTTCGGGGTGGGAAGCCTTTTTGTGTCGGGGGCCATCCACCTACAGAAAAATCAGTCAGGGGCTGCACACACATGAGAAACAAAACAAAACCCCTCACTGACCTGTCCCCTGACCAAAAAGGAGAAAGACACGCCCCACATTCCCGACCCACACCAGAGCCTAGCAGCAGGGTGGGAGGCTTGTAGATTGTGTGTGCTCCAGCCCTGTAGGGAGGCCGGGGGTGGGGAGGGGAGGCATAATGCAGCTGTTGCTGAATTACATATTAAAAATGCCATTGTCTGGTACATAAAAATTAAAGAGCTTAACAGACACTGCAAATCCACAGTAGTGATGATGTTCAGAAAGCACTTTGCTGTCTGCTAACCTCTGTCCCTTCACTTAATGCTGATTTATTATTTAGTGTGTTCTGCTTCTTAAATAAGAAGGGAGACCAATATAAAAATCAACGCTGGAACCGTTTCCAGAAGAAATCAATATTGAATGAAACAATAACCCTCCTGCTAAAAATTATCATGCATCAGATAATGCTGAACACACGATAAAGGCAGAGGGTTAGCTCATCCATTTGGTTTCCTCTTTCTGGGAAGCATTATGAAAGAGTACCGGCAGATTTTCGACATGGAGTCCAGAAAACATATGGTTAGTTGGTTTGCTAGACTTAACTACTGTACTGGAGGATCACAGTCTGCCAGTGTGTTTTTAGGGCATGATCCACAATGGGAGTCTTGCCACTGACTTCAGTGGGCTTCGGAGTAGGCCCTAGTTCAGTTCTGCTAATTCTAGCTGGATTTACAGTTAAAAAAAATCTGAATGCCTCATTTGAGCCTTCTCCTATTCTTCCTTCCCCACCTGCCCCACTACCCCCACCCCGACATGCAGTAGGACTTTGTAAGGCTGATGTAGCCCAGACAGAATTGAACTGGTTCCACAGAAGTGATTGATGGGCACTTGGGTTGTGGGAGTGCCGAAAATAATCCCAGCAAATGTTTCCCAGTAGCACCTGGCAGCCAACCAGAAGACAGCACTAGCATTTCCTAAATACTGAAAAAGTGACTGTTACCACAGATGCCTCAGCTAAATTTAACCCCAGTGAGGTGGCAGGCTGTGAAAGGCTGAAGATGGACAGTTACCCGTAACTTACGTATATACGACCTCTCTGATCTTTTCACTGCAACTACAGCCCTTGTGCTTTGAGATTATTTTCAGCCTTGTTGCTTCGAAAGTTAGACACACACGAATCAGTTAGATTGCGGGATAATTGACCCTTATTATAAACCAATGACATTTTGAGCTACATTCTGTTGCCTTTACTCTTGTGGAGCAAAATCTTACAACACAAAGGCTACTTGCAGTGTGAATCAGAGCAGTGGAATACAACTGAAATTAAAAAAAATAAATGGGATTTTCACCAGAAAAAACCTGCACTTAAAACCTGAACTGAATTTACCAGCAGAATCTATAAGATCCTTGGATAATCAAGTTATGTATCTATAATGTCACTAAGATTGAACAGGCAAGGACTCCATTGGTGCTGGCTCACATTGACACTAATGGCTGCATCACAGTAAATGTTGCAGATAGTAGAGGACTTTGGGGAACTTAGAAGCACACTGAGGAACAAGAAGGTCTAAGCAATCCTCTCCCACTAGCGAAGGAAGACAGAAGACTCTGGAAGTGAAGCTCTGGGTAGGCATGGGGTGGAGTGTTTTGGTTTTGTGGAAGGTGACTCTACCTTCTATGGAAAGAAGGGATTGAACCGTGTGAGTGACCTCCTTATTAAAGGGGAAATCGGTCTCCTTGGGAACAGGCTCAGTAAAGTAGGCAGGAGGGTGTTAAACACAAAAGGGAAGGATTAAAAGAGGGAAGAGACATGCTCTCATTTAGCACAGAATCAAGATGCCAAGAACAACAATTAATCCAGGAAGCAGAGGATAAGAAGAGAAGAAAGTCTTTTCCTATACGCCAATAGTAGAACCTGAGTAACAAACAAGATAAATTAGAGTTCCTCATTTATAAGCATACATTCAATGTAGTTGGTATTATTGAAACTTGGGGGAGCGATTCACGGGACTGGAATGTTAAAAATCACTGGTTTAACCTATTTAGAAAGGATCAGAGAGGAAAAATATGTGACAATCAAAAGTGTCACAGTGTCCAACTCACCATAAGTGGTGCCTCCAGCTATTCCCCAGGATGGCCAGCTCTGCCAGCTTGTTTTCTCCCTCCAGTGTTGAATTCTCCCACTTGTCTCAGTCTTCTGCTTTGCAGCTTCTTTGCTCTGGCTTGGCCTTTCAGCCAGGTCACTAAATGCTGTCTTTCAGGGGGAAATTCAAAGTGTTTCCAGGCCCATGGGTGGCTGGGACATCCTCATACCCCTGCTACTTCCCAGTGCCTGGTAGGGGAATCCAGGCCCAGCCGCTACACTAGGTTCCAGCCTATGGATCCTATCACAAGCTGCTACAGTCCCTTCTGCTACTGTTTCCCTGGGCTTCTTTCTACATATCTAGCTTCCTCCCTAACCCCCAGCCCCAGATTTCATAGCCTCCAACTCCATCTACTCAGGGAATAATGACAGCCTACTTCCCTACAACCTTTCCCATGCTAGCTGGCTTTATGCAGGCCAGGCCTCTTCCTGCAAAAGTGAGCATGTTCTTAATTAGCTGCCTTAAGCCTAAATCTACCTTTCCTGCAGCCTAATTGGCTGATTTGGCCCATCTGGCTTACTGTAGCTCTTGCAGACTAATGTGGGGAGCGTATCACACAGCTCATTAACCAGAGTTCATGCTCCCTTCTGAAATCACAAGGAAAATAAAAATGAACACACTCCAGCAAGTCAAGTAGAAAGGCATAATTAGGCAGGCCAAAAAAGTATTTGACAAGCACCTAGCCAAAGACTCAAAAACTAACTGCAAAAAAAGTAAGCACCTCAGAAGCAGGAAGCCTGCCAAACAATCAGTGAGGCCACAGGGTGATCCAGGTACAAAAGAAGCACTCAAAGGAATATAGGGACTTTGAGAAGCTAAATTCTTTCCATTGGTGTTCATTATATAGGAAGTAAGGGAGATTCCCACATCTGAGCCATTCATTGTACCTGAAAAATCTGAGAAACGGTTTTGGAACAAACTGATACAGTAAGAAGTCACCAGGACCCTAAAGTTCTGAAGGAACTCAAATATGAAACTGGAAAACTATTAACTGTGGTATGTAATCTATAATTTAAAACTGCTTCTGTACCAGATGACTGGAGGAGAGCTACTCTGACACCAATTTGTAAAAAAAAAAAGGCTTCAGTCCAGAGGTGATCCTGGCAACTGAAGTCCAGTAAGCTTAATTTTAGTACCAGTCACATTGGTTGAAACTGTAGTAAAGAACAGAATGATCAGACTCATAGATGAACACAGCACATTGAGGAAGAGGCAGCATGGCTTTTGTAATGGGAAATCATATTACACCAACCTGTTAGAATTCTCTGAGAGGGACACGGGTGATCTAGTGAATATAGTGTACTTGGACTTTCAGAAAGTCTTTGACGAGGGTCCTCACTTTTAAAGCAAAATAAGCTGTCATAGGATAAGAGGGAATGTCCTCTCATGGATCACTACCTGGTTAAATGACAGGAAACAAAGGGTAGGAATAAATGGCCAGTTTTCAGAACGGAGAAAAGTAAACAATGGTGTCTACTAAGGATCTGTACTGGGACCAGTGTAATTTCAGAGTCATTAGCAATAGTATTTGAGAACTCCTGGAGGATGGGAAAGTTCCCAGAAGATTGGAGAAGGGCGGACCTAATACTTATCTACTATATAGTAGAGAGACTTTGTCCAGCCGTCTGTCTGTTCAAGAACTCCAGACCACCAAATTCTGTATACAGCTTATCATAACTTAAGCCAGGGTGGGGAACCATTTTTGGGTCGGGGGCCACTGACTACAGAAGAATCCAGCGGAGGCCATATACAAAAAATCCTCACTGACGTGGCACCCGACTGAGAAGGAGAAAAACACTTCCCACGTTCCCCTTGCACACCAGAGTCGGGGGGAGGGGAGAGGGGAGGAGCAACATAGTAGATCTTGTGTGCTCCAGCCCTATGGTGGGGCAGCAGGGGGCTGGAATGCTAGCACAGGCTCCCCAATGCACGGGGGAAGGGGGCCCTGAGCCTCAGGGGCCAGATCCAGGCAAGACAGGGCCACACCCAGCCCCCAGGCCTGAGGTTCCCCATCCTTGACTTAAAGAGTTTTGCTGTGTCAGGAAAATGGGATGTCCCTGGAATGGGATCACTTCTCATAGAACCAAAGAGAAAAGAGACAATCACCAAAGAAAACATAGTCCTCACAATTTACATAACTGAGCAAAAGTGCTACATTGTCCTGCATTTTGCTTAAACCAAGATGAGCCAGAAAAATAGGATGAACCTAGAATAGGCTTGATTCTCAATAAACCTTACAGAAAAGAGATAAAATGCAGAAAAGTGGAGTAGTGCACTGTTTTGGCACTACCGGGCACCTCCTGGTAAACCTGCCAGTCTTTTTAAAAAAGGGAAGAAAGAGGACTTGTGGAATTATAGACCACTTAGCATAATTTCAGCATGTGGAAAGATCCCGGAACAAATTATTCAATAATCAATTTGTAAGACCCTTGAGGAAAATAGGATTATAAAGCTTAGCCAGCATGGGTTTGTTAAGAACAAATCATGCCAAACCAATTTAATCTCCTTCTGACAGTATTACTGGCCTAACAGAGATGGGGGAACAAGTAGATATGACACACCTTGATTTTAGCAAGGTTTTGACACAGTTCCAAGTGACATTCAAGCAAACTATGGAAATGTGGGGTACATGAATTAATGTAAGGTTGCTATACAACTGGTGGAAAGACTGTACTCAAAAGCATAGTTATCAGTAGTTTGCTGTCAAATGAGGAGTGTGTATTGTGAGGCCCCAAAGGGGTCAGTCATGAGTCTGGTACTAATCAATATTTTTATTCATGACTTGGATAATGGAGTAGACTAAATTCAATAAAGACAAATGCAAAGTAGGAAGGGAAAAAATGCACAATTACCAAACAAGGACTAACTGTTTAGATGATAGTAGTGCTGAAAAGAAACTTGGGTTATAGCAAACCAGAAACTGAATATGCGTCAATGTGATGTGACTCTTTAAAAAAGGCCAATACAATCCTGGGATGTATTAACAGGTGTGTTGCATCTAAGACACAGGAAACAACTATCCCACTCTATTCAGCACTGGTGAGACCCCAGCTGGAGTACTGTGTCCAATTCTGGGCACCACAGTTTAGGAAAGATGTGGCCATCTTTCCTGACCTATGAGGAAAGGTTAAAAAGGTTAAAAAACCTGAGCATTTAGTCTTGACAAGAGACAACTAATGAGGTACCTGATAACCATCTTCAAATATGTGAAAAGCAGGGGGAGCAACTGTTCTTCATGTCCTCTGAAAGTAGAACAAGAAATACTAAGGTCCATCTGCATCAAGGGAGATTTAGGTTAGACACAGGGGAAAAAACAGCTGTAAATATAGTCCTGTAGTACCTTAGGGTATGTCTACACTACAGGACAAGGTCGAATTAAGATATACAACTTCAGCTACATTAATTGCATAGCTGAAGTTTAAGTAGCTTAACTCAACTTTTGGTGCTGTCCATACTGCAGGAAGTCGAAGGGACAACACTCTCCCTTTGACTTCCCATACTCCTCATGAAATGAGGGTTACAGGAGTTGGAGTAAGAAGTCCTCCAGCTCGACATTATTTCAAAATAACACTGCTGTGTAGACATAGCCTTAAAGACTAACAGATTTTTTTGGGCATAAGCTTTTCATGATCTCCACTTCATGCATCTGACAAAGTGATTATTACTCACAAAAGCCTATGCTCAAATAAATCTGTTAGTGCCACAGGACTCTTCATTTTTGCACATACCAACTAACATGGCTACCCCTCAAAGACTTATAAAGATAGTTAAATTCTGGAATAGACTTCCAAGGGTGAATATGGAATTCCCATCATTGGAAGCTTTTAAAAACAAGTTGGACAAACATTTTTCAGGGATGGTTTAGGTTAATTTGGTTCTGCCACAGTGCAGGGGGCTCAACTTGGCGACTTCTCATAATCCCTCCCACTTACAATTCTATGAACTAAAAATTAATGGTAACTTAGGTACAAATGGTCACTTGATCACATTTCTAAAGTGCAAACAGAATAAAGTCCAAACCAGTAAAGGAGCCAGTTTCACAAAACTCAGATAAGCTTAGAGGAAGAATTTAAACAGAAAAATGCGAGTGGCAATTGGGAATTTTTTAACTAACACTACTAGATACCCAAGAAGTCAAAATCCCACAACTGAGGAAGAAGGCCATATTGGTTAAAAACACAATCTGTTTTATAGAGGAAATGAAAGCATCTATACAAATAAAAACCTTAAGAAAAGAGATGTTGATAATAATGAATTTAAATCAGAAGCAAAGAACGGTAGAAAACTGATAAGGGAAGCAAAGGGATAAAATGAAAAATCTGAGGCCAGCAGAGTAACAGACTAAAAGCAGTTTTTAAATTGTATTATAAACAAAAGGAATCCTGACAATGATATTGGTCCATTCATAGATAGAAATAGTAACATTATTAGCTAAAATTCAGAACAGGCAGAAGTATTCAATAAATATTTCTGTTCTGCATATGGGAGAAATCATATGACATACTCTTTCTGTTCCACTAGTATCTCAGGAGGCTACTACACACCATCTACCAAAGACAGACAGTTTAAAATCAGTATGGCTGGATAACTTGCATTCAGAGTTTTGTAAGAGTTGGTGAGGTGCTTGCTGAGCCATGAATGCTGATTTTCAGTGTGCTATGAAACACAGGGGAAGTTCCAGAATACTGGAATCAAATTTAATGTTATGTCAATATTTAATGATCCATCTCCTGTCGCCCATACCCAGCTTCTGACAAACAGAGGCTAGGGACACATATCTCTTTCTGGGTGTCCAGCAACTCTGTAAAACAAGCCACTTATATTTTAAGAGCCTTACTATGAATTAATTAACCTTCTAATTAAGTTAGAACAGTTTGTGCTAAGAGGTTTTTGGAGGTGAGTGTGCAAAGATAGTAGCCAATTGAACAACACACCATAAATGATACCTGCTTATTGAAGAACAGGATGGAACCCAAAGGGAAGAAAGAGGAGGAGGATGGTTTCATTAAACTCCTGTCATGTGCTCCAGGAGCAAAGTTGCTTAGGAGATGGAATTGAGATAAAGTAAAAATGGTTTAAAAATGTTTCCTATATGTGCAATCTTGTAGGTTGCAGAATAGTCACACTAGAGAAGTGATGAAAATGACCAGGGCTAGGCTAGAAACATACTTTTAGCAAACATATTTATGAACAATCCTACACTGGCTGGTAGAAGGGCGAGGCAGGTCTTTTCCAGCTTTAGATTCTATGAGCAAGATTTTCCTTCAGGATCCACTCTCTACGTATTACTTTGTTAGCCCATAGGGCATTAAAACTATTGGATCCAACCAGATAAGGATCTATGTGGTGTGGAAATCTTTAATTACCTTCTAGGTGCCTGTCTCAAATACAACAGGTGTTTCGCTTCTAACACTTTACTTGAGATGCACCAGAACTGGACATTCAAATCGGAGCTCTGTTGAATTTCAGAGGCAGGGAAAGTGTAAAGGGCTTGGCATCTGTCTCTCACAAGCACCCTGTTTCAGATCTCTTAGCATGTCTTAGCAACTCAGTTCTCTGGCCAAGCCACCTACACTGTCCTCCTTTCTAGGATATGCTGTCCAACCAGGCCTATCCCAAACCCCACAGTAATGTCCTGTAGCTCTCCCCAAGCTCCAGTCCTCAGTCTGAGGAGCAGAACCTGTGTCAGTACCTTAGCTGGCCAGCTTACATCGGAAGGTTCATGCCCAGCTTCTAAGATTAACAAAAGGAGACAACTCTGGAGCACTTACTTTGTTTCAAAGTACTCAGTGTTATTACTCATGTGAGGTGGAATTTTGAAGGACATCATACCAATTTCTGATGTCCCCGGTACTACTCCCTGCAAGCAGCTCTTAATTTCCTTTTAAAGCATTGCATGAGTCACACTGATGCTTAAGAACAAGTAATTTCTGAATTGAAAATTATGAGGTTCAAACTCTTCTTGCAGGTGTTCTCTTCTCCCTAATAGAAACAGTCATGGGAACCGTTCCTACAGCAGACAAGGTAAACAAACGAATATAGAACATATTACTCCATAGAACAGCTGGTGAAAAAAGCTGTAAGGGCAGCAGTGTCATTTAAACAAAAATATCTAATTTGGGAACTCCTGTATAGGACATGAGCTCCTTTGAATTGCCAGCATTTGTTTATTATAGAACGTATGCTTATATAGCTCTTCCATTTTTAACTCCACTAGTATCTGGATCATAGTCTCACATCCCATGGTGAAGCATGTGCATCTCTTAATTAAAATGGAGAAGTATTAAGTTACTTTGGTAGGAATGGAACACTGCACTCTCAGACTAAGAAAACATAGTTTACGATTTTAAAATGTATACATTTTGTCTCATTTCCTTCTTTCTTCACCCATCTGTGTCTAGCTGTTAGCTCACACTGAAACTGTAAGCTCATTAAGGGCAGAGGCCATTTTTTGGTCTGTGTTTCTACTGCACGTAGCACAATGGAGTCCAGGGCTGGCCCACAACATTTTGGCACCTGAGGTGGGGAGCTCAAATGATGCCCCCATGCCCGCTCGCTGCACCAGCAGCAGGCACAATTTTCTACCCTCTGGGTCCAAGTGGCGCCCCTCCCACAGTCTGGCACCTGAGGCGGCCGCCTCAGTTCGCCTCGTGGTAAGGCCAGCCCTGATGGAGTCATACTGGATGACTGGGCTCCCAGGTGCTATCGCAACACAGCTAAGAAATAATAGTTAAAAACTAATTTCTTTTGCACCATCAAGCAGGAGTGGAAGATATTTAAAATACACATTATGTACAAATCACCCTTCTGCTTGTGTGCTACCATCTGTTGGCTGTCTTGTCTATTTAGGTCATAAGCTCCCCAGGGCAGGAATTATTTCTTACCCTGTGTTTGTGTGGTGACCAGGGAGTGAAGGGAACAAAGAGGTGAAGGGCACGAGCCAGCCACCTGCTGCCACCCAGCCCTCCGCCTCTTCCTGGGACCAGGCTGGCGGCTCCCAGGAGCCTGCCCGGGGCCGCAAGAGGCGGGCGCCTGCCTGGTCTGGTGCGGAGATCGTGGACCTCATCCACGACCTCAGCACTAGGCACAGGAAAGTGGCCGTTTAGGGCAGGATAGCTGCCAGCCTGGCCACCCAGGAGCAGGTTTGCATGAAAATCAAGGTAGTCCAGTGAGACCCCCGACCATGAGCCCTGAGCTTAGAACATAAGAATGGCCGTACTGGGTCAGAACAAAGGTCCATCTAGCCCAGTAGCTTGTCTGCCGACAGCGGCCAACACTAGGTACCCTGGAGGGGATGGACCGAGACAATGACCAAGCCATTTGTCTTGTGCCATCCATCTCCAGCCTTCCACAAACAGAGGCCAGAGACACCATTTCTACCCCCTGGCTAATAGCACTCCATGGACCCAACCTCCATGAATTTATCTAACTTCTCTTTAAACTCTGTTATAGTTCCAGCCTTCACAGCCTCCTGCGGCAAGGAGTTCCACAGGTTGACTATTTGCTTTGTGAAGAAGAACTTTCTGTTATTAGTTTGAAGCCTGCTACCCATTCATTTCATTTGGTGTCCTCTAGTCCTTCTATTATGGGAACTAATGAAGAACTTTTCTTTATGCACCCTCTCCACATCACTCGTGCTTTTATAGACCTCTATCATATCCCCCCCCAGTCTCCTCTTTCCTAAGCTGAAAAGTCCCAGTCTCTTTAGCCTCTCTTCATATGGGACCTGTTCCAAACCCTTGATCATTTTAGTTGCCCTTTTCTGAACCTTTTCCAAGGCCAAAATATCTTTTCTGGGGCGAGGAGATCACATCTATACACAGTACTGAAGATATGGCGTACCATAGTTTGATACTTCCCCTCCTCCTTCTTCCCCTGGCTTCCCCCTTCCAGCTCCCTCCTCCCAGGTTTCCTCCTCCCCTCTCCCACCCTCTCTCTTCCCCTCTCCCACCTCCTTTTCCCAGTCTCCCCGAGTTTTGTTCAATAAAGAGAGTTTCTATTTTTGAACACACGTGTCCTTTATTTTGTACATCAGGAAGGGGGGCTAGGGAGGGGTAAGTGGAAGGAGGTGAGGGAGGAATGGGGTACGAGCCCCCAATGGGGAGGACTGGGGTGGCTCTGCAGGCTCCTCGGGGTGGAAGCTCTCCTGCAGCCCCCCAATTGACCACCTCACCCCCCGGATGGCAGCCTGCGGCAAGTGCAGCCGGGCTGATGGCCGAGTGCTGTGATGTGCCGAGTGTGGGAATTCAGGACACTCCAAGCCAGGACTGCTTTGCTGTCCCTCATTGAGTTAGACAAGCGAGCGGGGAACCCCTGAGAACTGTCTGTCTGGGGTTGGGGTCGGGTCCCTTTAAGCACAGCCCACGGCTAGCCTGAGACAGCAGCTCCACACTCTTAAGTCCTAATCTGATGCCCTGCCGGCACTGCTTCCGGCCAGCCTTAACCTTGGTTCAGGGTCCACTCAATGTGGACATGCTAGTTTTTAGGTCTAGATGCACTAGTTCGAATTAGCTTAGTTCGAATTAACTAATTCAAATTAAGTTAGTTCGAATTAGTGCTGTAGTGTAGACATACCCTAATGGTGCTGGAGAGAGCATTGAGAATGGGCTTTAGAATGGTGCTGGAGGCATTACCATTGAGTTGGTTTGTGCTCTCATCATGCGGATGTCCAATGAACACTAAAGCTATGATTCTGCAAACACCCGCATGTGCATACACATACACACACAAATTAGCAAAGTTAGCTATCTGCTGACACTCAGGTAAGGAAAAAGAGAAAGTGCAGAATTGTCAAGAGAGCTGTCCAGAAATAAAAAGTGCACATTAACAGAGGCTTGAAAACCAGCTGTAACATGTCACACAGGGAAAAAAAAACGATAGAAAACAAAAGCCTTATTATGTTTTCTTAAAAATGCAAAAGCACAGCATACATGTTTCCTTTACAAGGTCACTAAACTTCAGCTTCATAAACCCACAATAGGCTGTGACTGGTATGCAATGCAACGCGTATTTGCATTTCATTTCATAGTGAGGTAGCACTCCCTGGATTGGTCTCTGCAGTGTTCAAAACAGCATTTTTAGCCCAGTGATGATTGTTAACCATTTTGTTTTATTAGCATGCAGATATGCTAAACTCACCCTTTTGATCTAATTTGTTTGGAATGACAGGCATGTTCTGACTAAAAAAATAGTTCTGCTGGGTGATAAAACTTGTTGTATTATGCAGGAATTTGGCACTGGAAGAGGGGGTGAAAGAAAACATTTAATTAGGTATGTATCTGAAGCAGCTAATTTGATCTTTCAGTGGAAAATAATCACAGGTTAAAATGAAGATTATATGTGCCGTGTGAAGAAGGCATCTCTTTCCCGATGCTTCTTGCATGCTTTGATGATGATTCCGCTAAGAAACAGAGGGTACATTTCTTTTAAAGTAACAACAAGAGGAACAATGCATTTATTATAGGCACTGTATTATTGCCTCTATTTATCTACTGTATGTACAAAAGCCCAAATCTTTATTTGATTGCGGTCAGTCATTTTTTGGGTGTATAAGCTTGTTTCTTTCCTAATACACCTCTTCATGTGCATACACAAGGACTGAGTCTCTGTCATGCTAAGACTCTTATGTTGTTCTGGCAGCATTAAAAAAAACCTTCAATGGGCAGAAGCAGGTGCCCCAGTTGGTGCAGCTCTGGTGAAATGGGTCTACATTGGCATTACTCCCAGCCCACAGAACAGGGGAAGGATCAGGGGAGAGGCACATGGGCAGAGACACTGTACAACAGCTGTCCTCCCCTTCCTTGCACTCATAGGAGGCCACAAGAAGTAGAGAGTAAATAAAGAGAAGCCCCAAAGTTGCTCTAAATGGATTGCAATCCAGTTTGGCTCCTACATGGACTCAGCATATGGAAGCAGAAATGTGACTCAAAGCCATCTTTGTCCCCTGCCCTGGTCCCTGCCCCAAGTGCCGCAGTAGTGTAAGTTAGAATAGATCTGCAGCTAGCTGTAGGATATGTTATTATGACCTCAGTCATGCTTTCGTAGGAGTCAGTGGAAAAATTACCATTCCCTGCAATGGTGCAAGTCAGCCCCTATAAAATCACCTATAATATGGTGCTGCAGCTAAATGTTTTATCATTCTTTAAAACATGCAAGCTTCCAGTATCTGCCACTACTGCAACCTAAACTGAAACAGGCTTAGTGGGTCTTAACACTGGATTTACCTGATTTACTGTGTGCAAGTCAGCATTATTTGACATCCTGGCTGGATATAATATATTAAGGACCCCACCCTCTTTGTGGTTATGAGCAGATGGGCTCAACCACAAAACCCACATTTACCGGAAGTAACGTTCTCAGACAAAGTCACTTCCTGACAAAGAGATTTTGGTCTTTTATCCGCAGGAACGTAATCCTAAAAAGACCAATGATTTACGGAACATGTTTTATTTTTTATTTAAAAGAGGTTCTCTCCTTTTTCATTAGTGTCCTTACAGTTTTATTACTCATCTATGGCTTTTACAAGTTGTCTTTCATGTGAGACAAATTGAAGTGGTGTTACATTCCATGCGTGTAGGGACATAGCTGCACTTTAATTGTGTTTTCAACCCTGTAATTAAGAAACAAATGGAAGACTTTGTGCCTTCAAAGCATAGAAATTCTAGGGTTTTTTTTGGCAATACTCTTGGCTAAGTGCGTAGAAAGCCTTAAGTACTTAATGGTCTGTACATAAGGAAATCTGATGCTAGTAATGATGCACCTTAGAGGCAGGGCATTGGAGCGGGGGAAGGGAGAGAATAGAGGGAAAGCTCTTGATGTCTCATGAGGAATTCTTCCTGCATATGTTTTTCCCCCGAAAAAGGTACCAGAAAGAACAATCACAAATGTACAGTCTCCTTGCCTGCACCAGACTACTGTTAAACCAAGTAGCATAAGCAGTGGTACTCAGCAAAAATCTTAGGCTTCCATTCAATAAATTATGAATCACTCAGCCTTTTGATGAAGATAGCCATCTCGAAGCAAATCAATACCCCATTGCTGTAGAAAACTAACAGTGAGGCTAGGAAGTAACCCAAGTGATAGGAAATTATATAGCATCACCCAGCCAGGGGGTGGAATCTAGCCCGCTTCAGGGGGATATAGGGCAAAGGAAAGGAGCAACGTGGCAGAGACGTGTGTATGATATTCAGTGATATTAGACTGGGGTTATCTCAACTATAGGTCCAAATGGGATGCATTTGCACAAGAGAGTTTTTCCTGGGTACAGTGGGAAATCTGTACAAGGGAATGATTGAGTTTATACAGCACTTACCACACAAGGATCCTGGTCCAAGTCTAGAGCTTCTAGGAGCTTTGGTAATACACATAAGTAAATCTGCTGTATATTTTAGGGCATTTGTGTGTTGGTCCATCTGTCTGTAAGTCTGTTTGTTCAAGAACACCTCCGAAACGGTCAGAGCTAGGACCACCAAATTTGGTATGTAGCTTCCTCTTATCATAACTTAAAGTAAGGTCAGTATTTGGTTGTGCCAGGACAATGGGATGTGCCTGGAATGGGATTGTTCACATCAAACGGAAAGGGAAGGGTGTGAGATGAATGAATGACCACGGGGACCAGCAAGCGCCCCAGAGAACTGCTCTGGGATACCATCACATGACTCCAGATGGCCCCATGGAGAAGCCAACAGACGGCCTCCATGCCCTCCCCATCCAGGCCAGCCCCAGGGAAAAGCTAGCCGGGCAATGCTGATTAAATCTTCTGGTACACAATAATAATGAGTCTACAGAATGCCACTACGCACCTGTTGAGCCAACTATGTGAGGGATCTGGGATGAGTCTGGGCTAAGAGAAGAAGCTTCTGTCCCTAGATGTGATGCTCCTCCCTAATCAGTCATCTGTCCTTGCCAGAACATTGGCTACTTGACTCCTCACCCTTTCCTGCCTGCCTCTGTTCTTCTCTTTACAAATAGTCCTTAACTATTAGCTGGAGCAACATCTCCAGAGAACTAGGGCAACTGATGAGCCACTTGACCCAGAACTCAGCAAGTAGAGTAGTAACTACAATGGAATCTGTCCAACACATTTTTCCCCACCTGAATGTACTAACTGTAAGCCTGAGTGTAGTTCATAAAGGACTATACAGATCAACACTGAATTTGGAGAGGACTTTGCTTATATTGTCTGGTCTCTGGTAACACCGGGTACATACTATGGAGGCTGACCAGCTTTCTCCATTCATTTCAAAGCAAAGTCTTACTAGAGAGTGATACGTTCACAGAACCTTATTTTCACAGTTGAGATACCACAGTGATGGGCAAATCATTTGATCCTAAATGGAACAGAATGGAATCTAACTATTTCAACAACCAGAATAAAAGCACATTCTAAAGAGATTTTGGTTACAGTAAAAATGATTCTGGAACAGAGTGTGTATTTGCTTGCATGTGCAGCACCTCCAAAATGTAAAATGCACCTCCTCCCCCCTCCCCAGCACAACAAGGGAGAGTGGAAGATATGTCCTGAAAGTCATGAAAAGCGACATTATATGAAATCATTAAATTATATAGCCCAGTTTCCCAGCTACTGTAATTCAAGAGAGCACCACCCATTTAAATAGAGCTATCTGGATTTACACCAGAAGAGGATCTGGCCCTATGTAGTTTATTTCATCCTGTTCTTATAAAAAAGACAAAACTTACTCCAATATTTTGGGTATGTCTCTTTCTTTACGAAGATGATCTGCATATTAGAGGGACACGAGATATGGCAGTTGCTATAGTTACTATATTTTGTTATTAATCAGAGTAAATAACTGTATACGGCCCACACATACTCTCTTGTTGGAACATATATTGGAAATGCTCGGGGCTCAAATATTTTACACACCCTCCTGTTTATTTCTTTTAAATGGCATATTCAAAAAGTATGTGTCTCAGGAGGGGTTGTCAATCTTTGAACGGACTCTTCTCCATTCTAGCGCTGTAGCCATGAGAAAAATATAACAGAGAACTTGGTATGTCACACACACCAGATAGTCCAGCCTGATTTGGAGCCAGTCCAAAGCTCACTGAAGTCACTGGAAAGATGCTCATTCACCTCAGCAGGCTTTGGATCAGGTCCTTACAAAGGCCATCCAGACTAGTGCTGCCAATGCACAGAATAATTTGTATACCTTTCTTGACATCAAGAACCATATTTTCAAAGGATGGGTTTATGGTGAAGCACATGCAGGACTTGTTCAGAACATGAACTGGATCTTTGTGAAGACACAATGACATCAATGGTGGTGTATATGGTATAAGAACCTTAGCAGCCCAGAATGGGTATGAAAAGGTGACTCGGAGGTGCAGGTACTACCAAAAGAACCAATGAGCTCCTGCAATACCCCTTTATGGCATCCCTGTGGAAACTACTCAGATGACTAAGAGCTACTCATTCAAAGTGAGTAAATGTTGTAGAATTTGGCCTATAGGCAAGGGTGCTGGAACATTGTGTATAGTGGGGCCGAGGGATGCTGAGAACCATAAATTAAACTGTAAACTCTGGATAAAATGGAAACCACTTTAAGCCAGGGGTGCTGCAGCATCGCTTGTACCTGTATTTCCAGCCCCTATGCCTTTGGGGTTTAAAATTATCTCCAAAGTAAATTTGCACCTAGGAGTGCTCCAACGTTAGCTTATTCATACCCTATACAAAAGAAAAAGTGAGTAGCTCAGACACACGGGTGAGGCAAAAGAAAATTACAACAGAAAAACTGAACCCAAGGAAGAATTTGCATTAGACTTACCGCAGTCACCCTCCAGACATTCGAGAGTCCAGTGGAGAAGACATGGAAGAGGTCAGCTGAAACAACAAGCAATACCTAGATGCTTCTGCCAAAAACAATTCACTTTGCAGCTTCAATTACACTCCCTGTGTAAACACCCAGTATGATCAGCTCCATTTCTTTGATAAAGGAGATAAAGGGGAAGAGGAAAACAGAGGAGAAGCAAAAACATATGACAAATGCACACTTGCATTCACCAGTTCTGTGTCTGTTTAGAAGGATGATTCTACTCCTGCTGAAGTCAATGAAAGTTTTGCCACCAACTTCACTGGGAGCAGGATCAGAAGCTAAAAGAGCACAAAGCCTTAAAAAAAGTCTGTCTTTTAAATTTACACATTAAATTTGCTTTCCCTCAATAGAGATATGTACTCCAGCGCTAAACAAATACTGAAGCCATGCGGATATCTGAATGCTCATTAAAACTAATTGCTTAAGGTGATCTTTTCCAGAATATGTTGCAACAAGAAAGCCAAGATCGGAAGTTTGCATTTCTCCAAAGAGGATAAGTTGGGGGGGGAGGGTAATAGATGTATTCATTCGAATTATGCTAAAGTTCCAACATTTGGAAACTATTACTCTTTATAACTATTTATCAACAGAAAAGGGGGAGAGGAACATATAATAAGACATTGAAACCCTACATAAAAACTGACCCAGAGCTTTAGCTGAGCCAGACAGAACCTTCTCCGAGGATCATATTTGTTCATTATTTTGCTTGCACTTTCATCCAGGATCAGAGAAGGAACAAAAAAGCTCTAGGAAAAGCTATTATCACAGGTCCTCCGTGGGTGTAAATGGGGAGATGCTAACTGACACTAGATCAGGATCTGGCCCAGTGTATTTACACCACAGCCTGAAACAAGACAATACTGTTTGTGTAGCACCTTGGGCAGGGTCACCTGGCTCCCTGATTTGCATCCCCAATGCTCTTTGGCTATATACGCTCACATTTCTAAGTTAAGTGTGGGACACTTCGGGAGGTCAGGTTGGGACTAGCCAAAAATATGGCTCATAATGTCACAAGGCATGTATCATTGAGGTCATTGTTCATATCCGAATTCCAGGGTGCTAGCACACAGTGGCAAAGTAATTGTAAATCATATCTGCCAAACCTCCCACAAAGCTTATCATTTCGTAATATCTGTCACTCTGTGCTTATGCCGCCTCTGCAAATACCAGCAATTGCCTTTTCCCCTCCTCCCAAGCCAGAGGTATTCAGCCCAGGATCTGTAGCCACTGGTGGGCCACAAGACACTCACTGCTCTGGGCACGTCTACACAGCAGGGCAACAGTCAAATTAAATACGTAACTTCAGCTATGTCAATTGCGTGGCTGAATTCGAAATAGCTTAATTCGGCTTTTTGGAGCTGTCTGCACAGCAGGAAGTGGGAGGAAGAGCACTCTTCCTTCAACTTCCCTTACTCCTCATGAAATGAGGGTTACAGGAGTCAGAATTAGAAGTCCTCCAGCTCGACATTATTTCAAAATAGAGGTTTGCCGTGTAGACGTGCATTATGTTATTTCAAAATAATGTCAGTTATTGAAATAACGCTGCAGCGTAGACATAGCCTCAGAGACCCAGCTGGTCATATGGGGTCAGTCCCTCTTGCTGTTTTGCAGTTGCTAAATTGCATTAAAACAGCTAGAAATTCATTAAATATGTCCTAGTGGCTGCCACAGAGATGTGAAGCAGGCAAAAATGGGAGGGGAAAGCACCAGCAAGACCACCTATGCATTGAATTACAATCCACACTCAAAAAAAACTAATGAGGGTGACAATTCTCCAAGCAGCCTCTGGATTGGAGGACAGGGATGGGGGTCACACCCACTGGATGACTCTCCTTTGTGAGGTCACTGCTATTGGTCAATGTTAGTGCCTCTGTGACTGGCTTGGGATTGTGATTGGCTGGTCATCCATAAAGGTGGGCTGGGAGAAGTCAGTGGGGACCAGAGGTAATGCTAAGTCCCACTGCTTCTGTGTGTGAGAGTACAGGTTACACTTCATGTTCTATGATTTGCCATGCGACAGTCTAGACAATTGTGCAGGTTGTTTTGCTTGAGAGAGTGTGGGTGTGGGGGTGCTCTCTTTTTTGTCCTCCCCCTCCCCAGCACAACCTGCAGAGTCACGGCAACCCTCGCTCCGCAGTAAGATCTGCATTCACTCCAGGAAGGAGTGGGAGGGCTATGAAACACAGAGAGCTAATTCAGGCCTGGGAGCTGATTTTTATGAGCCACGGGCTTCCTCCACCTCTGCTTGGGTGGCAGGCAAACCTGGGGCTTCACAATGCTTCTGCATACAGTATACGGTTTCACAATCTTCACAGGATTTGGCACTGTGGCAACTCACACAAATACAGAGTATTCCTCTTCCCAGATACTTGTGCCAGTTACAGCTGAAGCAAACACTCTCTATACTTTATATTTTACTATTGATTCCCTCATACATCTCTTCCTCTTCCATCTGCTGGGTATCTCTTACACAGGATTGTAACAGGTCTTTCTTGTTGGCCTAAGGAACTCACCCTGACTGGTAGTATCTTTGCCCTTGAAAGGTGCTCTACTGTCCTTTCAATTCCTGCCGTCAACCCGTCTTGTTCACAGGTTATACTGAAGTCTGCTTTTAACACAACCAAATTGTACATTTTCCCTTTTCAAATTCACTGAGTCCCCTTTCAGCAATCATCCATTTCGCTCTCTGAGCTCACTTAATAATGCATGACTAGGAGCTAAGGCAGTTTGTTCTGCGACATCAGTAATCACATGGCGTGTATCCTCTGTATTCAGCATCAAGTTACTGTCATTTGGGAATTCAACAGATGGAAACTCTGGGATTCTTTCCATGTCACTTCTGCTTTGGAGGGCTCCCAGTATAGTAGAAGATTACAAACATGGCATATCCCAATATGGGTGCCAGCACTGGGGGCGGGGAGAAACATAAGTCACTGTTCTGAGGATCTGCTACCGATGATGTTAAAGTTTACTCTAAGCTGCAAGTCACTGTCTAACTGCATTTGCAATCTCACTTCTTTTCAAAACACTTTTTTATTTCTAAAATAAATGACATTGGTTTTTTTTCCCCCATCACCTTCTCCCAGCTAGCTACATAAAAAGCCAGACATGTCCCCTGCACATTACTCATTAATTTCTCTTCAGAGTTCTTCATTTTATTCAGTGTGACTCGTGGTAGCTCATCAAGATGCCCAGACATTTATTTCTTCTTTGTTCACAAGGCGGCATGGGGATTTTTTTCTAATATTCCTGAAGCAATCGAGAAAAATTCTGTGCTACAAAGAAGCCAGAAACACAATACATTTCAGCTACAGCCTTTGGAAATGTAAGTAGCGAGATATTGAAGTATTTAATTCCCACTGAAATAAATGGGAGTTAGGCACCTGGATACCTTTGCCCTACTTTCTAGACCTGGTTCACTCTAAGTAGCTGGGCACCTGGTCCTGGAGGGGGTGAGAGCCCAGCGCCACAATTGTGGAAGGGGCAGAAGGGGGAGGACTGCGGCTAGGTTCACCCCTCCCTTCCCCGTCAATCTTCAGTGCCATCCGGAATGCACCACCTGGGGCTCTGGAGTGTGCCATGCAGGCCTTCAGTGGCTATTTAAAGGGCCAGGAGGCCACACCCTTTTGAATTGCCAGGCCCCAAGCCAGATGTCCCTTCCCCCACCCCACCCCCATTGGTGGGCCTAACTCTAAATTTTCTCCTTGTTCACTCTCCCCAAAGAGCAGAAGTTCATCTCCCAACCCCACGACCCACAAGATTGCTCCATCAGCCTGAATCAAAAAAATCTCAAGGGGAGCATGTGAAAGGAAATACAAGCTGGTCAAATCCAAAGTGTATGTAACAGCATCAGGAGAAGAGGAAAAGCCTTGGAGTTACAGTGCCATGACCCAAGCACTCACTTTCTAGAATTCAGGCGTCTGTCCTCTCAGAGGCTTTGTCTCCATTAGCCTTTTCCCCCTAGGACTTCCCACCACTGCTTCTACAGCTCAACCTGTGGATGCACTGGTGAGGAGCTGTATTGTCATTAAGATATTTGCAGCCTCCAGTGTTCGTACAGTAGAATCTCAGAGTTATGAACAGCTCGGGAAGGGTGGATGTTCGTAACTCGGTAATGTTTGTAACTGAACAAAATGTGATGACTGTTCTTTCAAAAGTTTAGAACTGAACATTGACTTAACACAGTTCTGGGAGTTAACTTTGCAGAACATAAGTACTGCTTTCCCTTTATTATTATTATTTTTAAAGAAATGCACATGTAACACACCAGGCTGTATTTGCATTTTTGCTTTGTTTTGTTCGGTCTCTGACTGCGTACTTCTGGTTTCTTATGAGGTGTGTGATTGGCTGATCAGTTTGTAACTTTGGTATCTGTAACTCCGAGGGTCTCCTGTCCCTCCATATCACCTAGAACCTTTTATATTTATTATGGGAATGCCCAGAATTCCCAGCTGTGACCAGGGTCCCACTGTGCAAGAGATGGTACATCCACACACAAAAAAGAGTCCTTGCCCTGAATAGCTGGTTACCTAAACAGCCAAGAGAGATAAACGACAGGAGGAAAAAGAGCCAGAGGTCAGTGAGGAAGCCTGCCCAAATTCGCCCAGAGCTACAGTCTGTCATTCTACTGCCCTAGTCACTGGACATGGTGGTTAAAATACTGGCAGCTCATTAATGCTTTCCACTACTGTTCCCACCTGTTACCTCCCCCGCCCACCACTACACACAGAGCTGCATGCCTGTACAGAGACATTTTAGAGAGAAAAAAAAAGGCTGGTGCAGCCTCAGTTTCTAAGATTCTCTAAGGGACACAATGAGCATTGAGTCTGCTGGGCCATCTTCCATTGTGTGTCCCAGCTCACTCCGCAGTGAACAAATCTGTATCTCCTTTCACTACCTACAATGGATCACCTCAAAGGTCCCTTTGAACCTGGGGAGATGTTCAAAATACCCACAATCCTATTTGCATACCCCTACAGGTATCCACACTGTGAGCAGACACCCTTTATGCCAAAGTCCCTTTCGAATGCTAAATAGATTTTTTCAGTCCTTGCCTGAAACAGACCAAAAAGCACCTCCTCTTTTTGTCGTCCTTTCCAAAGGAATTAAATGGTATAAATCATTCCAATTTGTATCAGACGGCTCTTGGATAGTAACCCAGATCATCACAGTAGGAAAGGAAAATTACGTCTGCTCGCAGAATCCTCTGAGGCAAAGTAAGCCAGCATCATCATGGAGAAATGATCTATCTTTCTCGTTTATGTTTTCCTACCTCCACTGCTTTTGAGAATTATAACTAGGGAAGTATTTTCCAAAGAAGAGCAACAATGGCAAACGAGCATGAACTATGTGGAGGAAAGAGGTGGATGGGGTAACTCAAGAGGAGAAAAGCAATGCTGTATAAAGAAAGAAGGAACCAGCAGTTCAACTGGATCACTTTATTAAAACATAAAAAACAACAAATGGTCTGGTAGCTCTTTATAGACTAACAAAACAGGTAGATGCTATAAAGTGCTACCAGACCATTTGTTGTTTTTGAAGTTTATCCTGTACAGACTAACTTGGCTACCCCCTGAAGCTTTACTAAAACAAACACACTCTAGTAATTTTTCCAAAGTATGTAGTGGTGTATTTATCAAAAACAATGAAAATGACTTTAAAAACAGATGATCAAGATAAAATTCTTAATGGCTAGAGTTAAGTATTTAAATCCATAATTAGACCATAATCTTGTGAAGACTTTTTTAAAGTGACAAATCTGAGGGACTGTCCTAAATTGAGAGGCTTGTGGAGGAGGTTTTGGAACAAACTGATAAACTAAACAGTAATAAGTCACCGGGACCAGATGGCATTCACCCAAGAACTGAAATGAGAAATTGCAGAACTACTAACTGTGGTTTGTAACCTATCCTTTAAATCAGCTTCTGTACCAAATGACTGGTGAAGAGCTAATGTGACGGCAATCTTTTAAAAGGGCTCTAGAGGTGATCCTAGTAATTACAGATCAGTAAGTCTTACTTCAATACCAGGCAAATTGGTACAATCTATAGTAAAGAACAGAATTGTCAGACACATAAATGAACATAATTGTTGGGAAACAGTCAACATGGTTTTTATAAGGGGAAGTCATGCCTCACCAATCTACTCGAATTCTCTGAGGTGATCAACAGGTATGTGGACAATGGACATCGTATACTTAGATTTCCAGAAAAGGACAACGTCCCTCACCAAAGGCTCTTAAGAAAAGAAGCTGTCGTAAGGACTGATAATTGGACTCATGGACTGATAATTGGTTAAAAGATAAGAAATAAAGGGAAGGAAAAAAATGGTCAGTTTTCAGAATGGAGAGACACAACTAGTTGTGCCCTCCATGGGTCCGTACTGGGACCAATCCTTTTCAACATAGTCATAAATGATCTAGACAAATGGGTAAATAGTGAGGCTGCAAAATTTGCAGACGATACAAAACTGCTCAAGATACAGGCAGTCCCTGGGTTACGTACAAGATAAGAACTGTAGGTTTGTTCTTAAGTTGAATTTGTATGTAAGTCGGAACTGGTACATATTATAGGGGAAACTCTAGCCAAACATTTCTCCAGAGCTCAGTTTTATTCTCCCACACCTCACTTCCCTCAGTCCTTTATTCTCAAGCTGAGGTGTCTGCTGAGAAAAGCCGCTCCGCGTCTCCCTGGTCTGCTGGGGGGAAGCAGCTAGTGCGGGGTTGCCTCACCCCGTTTGTAAGTAGGGATCTGATGTAAGTCTGATCCATGTAACCCGGGGACTGCCTGTAGTTAAGTCCAAAGAAGAATGTGAAGAGCTTCAATAGGACCTCATAATGATGAAAAATGCACAGTAATGCATATTGGAAAACGTAACGCCAACTACATGTATAAAATGATGGTGACTAAATTCACTGTTACCACTATTCATATAAGAATGATTAAGGGTATGGAACTGCTGCCATATGAGGAGAAATTAATACTTGGACTTTTCAACTTGGAAAGGAGACAGCTAATGGGGGATATGATGGAGGTCTATAAAATCATGACTGGGATGGAAAAAGTGAATATAGAAGAGTTATTTATGCTTCCCATAACCCAAGAACTAGGAGGAGTAGGACTGTCACCAAATGAAAATAGGTAGCAGGTTTAAAACACACTAAAGGAAGTACTTTACACACCACACAATCAACCTGTGGAACTCCTTGCCAGAGGATGTTGTGAAGACCAAGACTATAACAGAGTTTGAAAAAGAGCTAGATAAATTCATGGAGGATAGGTCCATCAATGGGTAGGAATGGTGTCCCTAGCCTCTGTTTGTCAGAACCTGGGAATAAGTGACAGGGGATGGATCACTTCATGATTACTTGTTCTGTTCATTTCCTCTGGGGCACCTGAGGAAGATAGAATACTGGGCTAGATGGACCTTTTGTCTGACCCAGTATAATCATTCTTATGACTGATGCACACTTAATTTTTTTTGCTCCTATGAGTAGTTTATTTGACTTCTATGAGCTTATCGGCAGAATGTAACATTATGCATGTGTGGAAATCTTTGCAGGACTGGGGCTTCCTGCATCCATGTAAGTGGTCTGATTTTCAGAGATGCTGGACAGAGCGAGTATTTGCAGAGATAGCCCATTACATTCTATTTAAAAAGTCCAGTATATCTGTTCTATGTAGTCTGCCATCTTTCTAAATAAGCAGAAAAGACCTGCTGTCTTCCTGATTTAATGACAATTCAGGCCGGTTGCTTGTTACAAGACCTATAGCGAACTTGCAAGGGATAATTTTTGGTTTTCTAAAAACGGAAAAACCTGCACTGGGCCTGTAAGGAGTAACCAAGCCTGCCTGGCTGAAGCAGCCCCTCCCCCACAGCCCTGCTAGGCATGCTCCAACTGGAGGACTAGTATAAAGGCCAGTGGAGCTGCTCAGTCAGGACTGACCACCGCTGGGGAAAGAGCTGCCATCAGAGCCTGGGAGGAGAAGGTGCAGCAGACTGATGCTGCAGCAGAGGCCAACCAGCAGAGACCAGCCGGGGAAGCTCCCAGTCCAGAGGAAGCACAACAGACAGACACTGCCGCAGAGGCCAGCCAGCAGACACCAGCTAGGGCAATGCCCAGCCTGGAAGATGCAGGTGGCCATGCTACTAGCACCTTACCTGATGTGCCCAGCCCAGAGAGCCTACAGGTCCCTGGAGCCCCACAAGGCACTGGAGTACCCCCGGGTCAAGACAGCCATATTAGATCAAGCTGGGGTCAGCCCTGAGACATACTGCTGGCAGCCGCAACAGGAACGGTACCCACTGGGAGCCAGGCCCAGAGAGGTGGCCCAGCAATACCATTGTTGGCAGGGACTAGAACCGGACCAGCGGATGGCAATGTAGGTAGCCAAACTGGTAGCCCTGGAGCAGTTTGTGCAGGTCTTGCCTATGAGCGGGAAAGAATGGGTTCAGCGGCACTGACACTCGCTGAGGCCATCTCCTTGACAGAGGACTATATGGCCGCCAAAGAGCTCTGCTGATAGGCTTCAGACCCTGCCCCACAGGGGGCTGGTGTACCTGCCCTGTGGCACCATGGCTCTCAATATTTTAAATTAGTAGCAGTCAGTTGGAAAATTTTGACAAACTACACTTTCATTCAAACATAATTGCTAGCAAAAGTTACCCAAAAATGAAGCTGACATATTAAATGGCGGTGAAGTTTTGAAAACAGCTCTAATTACTAGTTTAAAAGCATATACAATGAGTGGAAGAAAATACAGATAAGGGACTAGACCTTCAAGCTGGTGTAGTACATCATAGCTGTATTAGAAGCAGAGGCATGTTATGCGCCTGGGGGCAAAGGAAAAATTTGCACCCTCTCCCTGCTGCCGCCATGCTGTGCGGCCCCGAACCCGGCGCACGGCTGAGCCCAACCCTGGGAGGAGGGGGCGGAGCTTGTACCATGTCCTCCTCCGCCCCCTTCAGTTTGGGGCCAGGCCCCCACACACACTAACCTGCTAGTGGAGATGGAGGCGGGTCGGGCTGGGGGCAGAGAGGTGGGGAGGAGGCTCCAGCTGGCAACGGTGGGCGGAGGAGGAGCAGGCGAGCCGAAGGATGACAGGGGGAGAGGAGGAGACTAAATTGGTGCCCCTTAGTGTGGCTCCCAGAGGCAACTGCCCAGAGGCAACTCCCCCCCGCTATGCCACTGATTACAAGTCCAGGCTGATTTACAGCAGCAAAGAATCTGGCCCAGAACATTTCATAGAGCACTGACTAGTATATCAAGCCGTGATAAAGCATGGTTTGCCTCCTTGAACTACAGAGGACCAAATCCTCAGGCGCTGTATGGACATTAACTTAGAATCATAGACTCACACTGAGGCTGCGATCCACCACAGCTCCCAGATCCTTTTCCGCAGAGCTGTGGCCAAGCCAGTTATCCTCCATGTTGTCCTTACACTTACGGAAGTAAAACCAAATGCCTAGCACCTTACATATGTCTTTGTTGAATTTCATTTGATCATCTCGAGCCCAGTTCTCTAATTTATCAAGATTCCTCTGAATTTTAGCTTTTTCCTCCAAAATCTTGGCAACTGCCCCCCATAAGCAAATTTGTGACGTATGCCCTATCTCAGGAGTGGGCAATAAGCAGCCTGCAGGCCAGACATGGTTCACCAGGATTAGCCCCTAGCAGGCTGCCACATATGTTATTGGCCTGAGCATCCACAGACATGGCCGCTCACAGTTCCCAGTGGCCACAGTTTGCCATTCCCAGCCAATGGGAGCTGCAGGAAGAGGTGGCCTGGCCCACAATGCTTCCTCCAACTCCCATTGGCTAGGAACGACAAACCGTAGCCAAGGTAAGCTGCAAGCAGATGTACTTGTGGATGCTCAGATAAACAAAGCATCAAACTGTGTCCGGCCCATTGGCCACTTATTGCCCGCCCCTGCCCTGTACTTACATACAGGTCATTAATAAAGATATTTAATAACACCAGACCCAGAACAAATCCCTGGGGAACTCCACTTGAGACCTCCCACCAGTCCAACATCACTCCATTCATAGTGACTCTTTGTTTGTGGTCGTTTAACTAATTTCAATGATGCAACTTGCCAAGGATCTAGCTCATAGTTGTACAGCTTTCACTTCATCTTTAAACACAAACACGAGCGCAGACACACACACACACACACACACACACGGAAATGAGGTGGCAAAGATTCTGACATTTTGGGAAACAACCCCCCAAATCCCAGATTTTGTCACAGTTGTGACAAACATTCAGCTTTATCAATGATGGAAACATGGTGTAAATGAGCAGAAACAGATTTCATGGAACACACCTGTCCCGTCCCCCCTAACATAAGGGTATGGTGCTACTACAACGGCTCCACACTCACCTGCCCTTGTGCACAGGGTTTCAGGGGAAGGCATCTGGGCCTTAAGCCAGCTGTGTTCTGGCTGTGCTCAGTTGCTAACCAGGATGCAGTGCTGTGTGCGTCAGCCTGAGGGCTTGTCTACACTTACCTGGAGATTGATCTTCCAGGGTTCAATTTAGGGGCTCTAGCAAGGACCCACTAAATGACAGCGGAGGGTGCCCCTGTCGACTCTGAAACTCCACAGGGTTGTGAGGAGGAAGGGAAGTCAAGGGAAGAGTTTCTCCCATTGACCTCTTGCTGTGGGAACACTGCAGAAATGTGACTTTTGGTATGTCGACTCCAGCTACACAGTTCTCATAGCTGGAGATGTATATCTTAAGTCATATTTCTTGTGTAGTGTAGACCTGGCCTAAGGCTTCTCTAATTTACACTAAAGCTGAGCTTGTCCACAGTAGAAGGAAGGGCTACCTGGCAGTGAAATCTTTCTCTTGCATTACTAGCCCATCTCCCAGTTCCCGGGGGGAGAGAGAATGCATGCAAAGTGGAATAGCATGAAGCATCAGGAGGCAGGCATACAATCTGACTCCGTCCATATCTGGGGCTGTTTTATGGTTTGCAGCAGTCCTGGGATCAAAAGAAATTGAGATCAGAGTCAGCAGTTGCTTCACGTCTCCAGTTTGCTTAGCTCAGCCACATACAAAGGCTTAAAATGCAGAGAGAGCAGAAGATGTTACAGACACTGCACCAAACTATGTCACTGCTGTCTGATGCAATACTAGCAAGAGACAAGGGGACTTAAGACAGCTCATGAAAAAAATGCCATTAGGCTGGCCTTTAAACCCTGCCTCCAAGCTTTCAAACCTAAAATAACCCACCATTGCTCATTTATGTTTAGCTCTATGGAGCTTCTTCCCTAGCATGGAATGTGAGGATTATATAGTCTTGTTCACTTGTGGGATTACTATAACAGTGCCCTGCAAAGCGATCATATTATCCTCTATTAAAACTGGAGATAAATTGGCAGTTGTGGTGCAAGCGCATATGCATGAGTAGAATTCCAAGGTGCAGTCTGCTTCAGCATGACATTTCACCAGCCTGGTGAAGAGAGAACATCTCCGTAAAACTGGAAACACTGAAAACAGACGATGCAAACTAGGGCAGACTGTTTTAACTGAGTGATGGGCTTAAACCAACATCGCATCATGGTTGGCAAAGGTTTCTAGGCAGAGCAAGGGAGGAAAACAGAGTGCACCAATTGTAATGCACCAAAATGTTAGAGGAGCTGGGGCAACCAACCCCCATCGAAATGAAGGGAAAGATGCCCACTGACTTCAATGGAGTGGAGTCAGGCTGTCAATGACTCTAGGGACCAGCTGCAGAGGGATATTAATTAGCAGCTACATACTGTAGCAGCAATCCTTCTGATAGTGCTGGGAAAACAGGTGCTTGATGGGAGGTTGATGCTATGAGAGAAGTCAGACTAGACTTAGGGATAACAGAGTGTGCAACAAATCAAAGAGAGGATCATTTCCAGTCCCCATACTTAGAAGAATTCAGAATCCAAACTTGGAGCTAGATTTCAAAGCTGGCTGTTATCTAATGGGATAAAACAAAACCACACACCCAAACTTTCCAAGTCTCTTATGTGAGGGGAAAAAAACATGCCCTGGAAATTTGAAAGTCTGACCCATCTTGAGATATTAGCTTGATAACCAAGTGAAACTGTCCATGCAGTTATGGGCTACAGTCACAGAGGCATAATGTCCTGGACCAGATAAGTGATATGGCATTGGGAATACAGCTCTACGGAACTGGGAATACTACATCTAACCAAGAATGCTGCTAGCCAGCATGAAGACTAAAAGTTATACAGAATTTTCAGAACAAAGTTGCTAAGATGAAGAAGTGGAGGGAATGACACTTGGAAAGAGCAACTGTCAAAGCTGTTCCCCACTCTGGTACTTTGAGTGCAGAAGGTGGGGACCCACAAGAGATTTTACAATACCCTGTCACTACAGGCTTCTGCTTAAAAGCTTCCCAAGATCACAGATTCCCTGGTGGTATACTACACCACCACCCAAATGCAACCCCCCTTTGAAAACCCAAGAAAAAGCACTTGGGAATTTCTTCCTGTGGGGCACCCCCAAGCTCTTTAACCTTCCCTCTGGAGAGAGCTTGAAAACAGATTGTAATTTCTTAAAAGCTGGCCTTTCTGTCTCAGGCACATGCACACAGAACCTCCTGCCTTCTAGGACACAGGAATCAGATCATAGTCTTAAAAAAGTGATTTTATTAACAAAACAAAAGGAGACGTACTTGGTAAAGCATACTTGGTTGCTAAGTGTTACAGAGCAACTGAAAAAAAAGCAGATTAAAAATCACAGAGAATTGCCTCCCTGGGATTCAGTTAAATGTAACAGTGTACAGAGGGGAGAGTACATGGGCTAAGCACAGAGAAGTTCAGCTAAACCTTAAATTAAAGAAAATAACCTGACTGGGTCTAACTAAACATTCCCTGTTCTACATCTCTGTTGTTCCAGGTTTAGTCTTTCCCTAGGCATGGATATTACTGGAAATCCCGTGCCTTGTTCCGGACTCAAAAGACTACAACAAGAAGGTCCTGCTTTTCAATTAAAAAACTACATTCTGTTTTCATTGGCTCTTCTGGCTCCCTGCCAACACTTCCTGGAGACTCTCAAGGACCCAGCCTCTAGATTTAACCCTTACGGACAATTTAGTTAACTGAATAGCTGGGATATCCAGAAAAGGGTAGTACTCCTCCCATTTATCACAGCAACAATGAACCCCTTGGCTAACTGTCCACGGAAAAAAAATACAATACCTGCTTAAAAGTCTTTAAAGGGTGTAAATATCAGTGAGGTTCAAGAACTGTTCATGAAATTGTAAAAGGGGCGTCATTAAGGGGAATAGGCTGAAATGAAGCAAAAGAAAAAAGTAGACTAAGATCAGGAAAACATCATTTTCAATGGGCAGATCTACTACAAAAGGAGGGGTATGGTCTCCAAAGGGAAAAAACACAATCCCATAACAGGATTATTCATAGCACCTGGAAACAAAGGGGACAACTGCCCTGGAGACAAGTGATTCAAAAGGGCCCAGAGCTCCTGACCGCCACTGGCACTAGTGTGGTGGTGGCCAGAGCCCCAGGCCTTTTAAATCACCACTGGAGCCCCACGTGGAAGGCTCCAGAGCCTTGGGTGATATGCTCTGGATGGTGCTGAGGGCTAGGGGGCGTGATGTGGTTCAAGGAATCCTGCCGCAACACGCTGAGAGCTCGGGAAACAATTCTCCGTCCTGGGCTGCTTCCTACCAGATCTTGTCAGAAGTCCCCTCTATCCTCACACTCAAGTCCCGCAGCTTCTCTTGTAGCTGCTCTCAGCCCAGCTGCCACTGTTTGGTCCAGCTGCACTTCCTCCCCTGGAGCTCCCTTCGTGCCTCCTTCCCCTTCAGCAGCCAGTCCAGACTGAGCTGCTCCAAAAGCCTTCATAGTCTGTCTCCTGCTGGAGCATGCCCAGAAGGGCTGCGGGGGGTGGGGCCCTCTCAGCCAGCTGGGCCAAGGTAACTCTATCAGCTCCAGTGTGGGGTTAATGCACCCTGTCACACTGTCCTACCCTGTCTAACCCCAATGTTGCACTATCTATAATGGGAGGTCTATGTTGCCTTTTGGTTCTATGCATTAAAAGTAAGTCACTGCCTTTGCAGCAAATTGTTATTCTGCAGTACACTTTCCACAACTTCCCAACCTATTCTTCAAGGTCGTTAGGGGTTGTTAGCATTGCCTCGTCTCTGTGATATTTAAAATATTCGTTATTTACCCATTGTGGGCACAGTCATTCACCAGAATATTGTGAAGGAATGGGAGCATCTCTGAGACTCTGTTACATTTTTTTTTCTCTTGCTGAACTAGCAGCTTGACCCTAGCACCGATGTAAGTGGCCATTAACAAAACAGTGGAGCACAACAGCAGATTTCTCTGGAAAAAATGGTCTACACAGTACAGAGTATGAAATACAAAGGAACTGAGCTTCCCAGTACAAGGGAAGCAATTTCTGTACAGCTAATGCTGCATTTCCTCATCATGCAGAATGTTAGAAGTTTTGAATTAAGTTTTCACTGTCATTGCAGGGTCTGATGAGAGGTTTCCTACCCTAAAACAGCTCTTTTTCCACAGAATTTCTGAGCAACTTCTTATTGGGTTGACCTAAAGTCTGTTTTCTGTGTTAGGGTATGTCTAGACTACAGGGTTTTATCGACAGAAGTTTTGTCGACAGATACTGTCGACAAAGCTTCTGTCGACAAAGAGTGTCTACACTACATTCAGTTCTGTTGAAAAAGCAAGCTGCTTTGTCGACATGGCAGTGTAGACGCAAGGACAGTTTACATGCAATAACACCTTCTGTCGACAGAACTCTGTCGACAGAAGGCGTTATGCCTCGTAAAATGAGGTTTACCAGCGTTGACAAAACTCCTGAGTTCTGTCGACGTTATGTCGACAGAACTCAGCGGTAGTGTAGACGCAGGTATAGTTTTGTCGACAAAAGTCCTTTTTGTCGACAAAACTCTGTAGTCTAGACACACCCTTAGAGTTTAACTTAGGTATTTACATGGCTCTCTCTACCACAGTATCTGAGCACCACACAATCTTAAATGCATTTAGCTTCACAATGCCACTTTGAGGTAAGGAAGTGCTACTGTTCCCATTTTACAGATGAGTCAGTGAGGCACAGAGAGATTTCAATGATATTTCTCAAGGTCAAAAAGGAAACTGATGGAAGACAGGTCTTTGAACCAAGCTCTCTCCTGATTTCTAAGCCAGCATGCTGTCAGTTTTGGAACCGGGTTGCCAT
The DNA here is from genome assembly GCF_049634645.1 of Pelodiscus sinensis. Taxonomy (NCBI): domain Eukaryota; kingdom Metazoa; phylum Chordata; order Testudines; family Trionychidae; genus Pelodiscus; species Pelodiscus sinensis. The sequence continues at coordinate 17,150,125 of NC_134714.1, read as the reverse complement.
GACTTGTTTGGAGTATGCAAGCACTTTCATTTAGTCTCACCTACTCTGCTAATATAAAGCCGCCTTCAGGAACTACATGAGCTCAGCTAATTCTGTGTTAATTCTGTGCCACAGAAGCCTCAAATCTCTTGCCTGTTTTTTTTTCCCAAAAAAAGGACCAGCTGCAACAATAAGAACCATGCCTCATGAAGTAAGTCTAGGCTTCATAAGTCAGCTTGGGCATATGACTTTTTACCCAATTATAGCTTCTCCCTTGAAGCTCTTCAAAGAACAGACATTAAAACAAACAAACAAACAAACAAAAACCAAAAAACAAAACAAAACCCAAAGCCTAATTAGGTGCTGGAAGCACCTGATTTATGATTGCACTTTTTGTGTTCATCTTAGTCATGGGGAGAAATCAAGTACCCACATTTATCAACACAGGAGTTTCTTGTATGTCTATTACATGCCTTAAAATTACACGGGAATACTGGAATGATGATCTGAACTACACCACCACCTATGGTATATTGACATGGCTGCAAGAGCAATAGGCTATGTCTTGTCATGTAAATACAATGTTCCACAATGCAACACAGCATACACTAGCAAAATTATAAGGCTGGATTTAATTCTAACTCCTTCATTTGCTATAAATGATAAGACTGGATGCAACTTGCTTACTCCCACCCCCAAGCATTAAAAAAAGAAAACACACTAAAATATCATTGTGGTGTAAGTCAGTCCCCTTCCACACACTCCCACCCATTTGTTGGTTTTTAAATGATTTTGCACACCATCGTATACACTATTTCTCTTAAAGGGCTTATGAGTAGAGTCAGATTCCAACACAACACAAGCATAGGTATTCCACTCTACAAGTGGCTCCAATTAAGTGAATGGAATTAACTGAGAAGTAAGGTACCACTCATGGTAAGTAAGAGTATAAGAATCTGGTTCTCTGTGATGACATGAAGAGTGAAAGAGCTCCATCAGGACCTCTTTAATGTTCTGAATATCAAAGGAAATCCTATAACATGTGGAAATGTGGATGAATTGCTAAGGAAGAATACAACACAATAGTATATACACATAGGGTGCATCTAGACTGGCAAGATTTTGCACAAAAGCAGCTGCTTTTGCGCAAAAACTTGCCAGCTGTCTACACTGGCCGCTTGAATTTGCACAAGAGCACTGATGTTCTAATGTAAGAATTCAGTGCTTCTTGCGCAAATACATTGACACTCCCGCTCAGGGATAAGCCCTCGTATACAAGAATACTTGCGCAAGAGGGCCAGTGTAGACAAGCACCTTAATTTTTTGCGCAAGAAAGTCCGATGGCTAAAATGGCCATCGGAGCTTTCTTGTGCAAAAGCACGTCTATACTGGGGCACGGATGCTTTTGCACAAAAGCCCTTTTTGCGAAAAAGCATCCGTGCCAATCTAGACGATCTTTTGTGGAAATACTTTTAACGGAAAAACTTTTCCGTTAAAAGTATTTCCGCAAAATCATGCCAGTCTAGACGCAGCCATAGGGACAAAATCAGACAGGCTAAGGCACAGAATGTGTTACATCTAACAAGGGACATAAAAGGGAACAAGATGATGTTCTTTAATTACATTAGCTGCAAAAAAAAGATTTAAAAAATGTAAGTCCTCTACTTAGTGGAGAAGAGGAGCTAATAACTAAAGAGACTAAGGTGCTTAATGTCTACTTTGCTTCAGCTTTTATTTAAAAAGTTAACGGTGACCAGATTCTCAACATGCTTAATTTTAACAAGAGGGAAGGAACATACACCAAAATAAGGAAACAATAAGTTAGGGTATGTCTACACAGCAGGGCTATTTTGGGATACTGAAAGTATCCTGAAATAGCTACCTCGCATCTTTTGAACATGCCCACTATTTCAAGATAGATCTTGAAATAGCAGACGTGCTATTTCGGCATCCCTGTAACCCTTGTTCCATGAGGGTTAAGGGATGTCTCGAAATAGCGCATTATTTCAAAATTTGGCATTGTGCAGATGCGTAAATTGCATATCTTATTTCAAGTTTAGGGTGCTGTGTTGACGCACCCTCAGAGAATATTTAGATAAGTAAGATGTATTCAGGTTGGCAGCGCTTGATGAAATTCATCCTAGTGTACTAAAGGAACTCGCAGACATAATCTTGGAACCATTAGCAATGATCTTTAAAAAATCATGGAAAGATAGTTGAGGTCCCAGAGGACTGGAGAAGGGCAAATATACTATTTGGCTTTAAAAATGGGAACAGAGCCATGAACGTGCATAAGTACTGTCCTGTATAAAATGGCATACTTAAGTTCTTTCCTGACCTGGTGTCTATGCAAGAAAAGGGTGAGCCAAGTCATTCTTTGACTTCATTAGCAAGTTCATAAAATACTATCAGAAGGAAACAGTGATAATGAAACCTGACCCAAACCGCCAGACATGAGCTCTCCAGTATCCATTTCCTTACCACAATCTTATAACCAAGTTCAATAATTCTCCATTTTTAGAACAGCTTCCAAAAAGACAGTTATAGTTTTGGCCTTCACAACACGCTCTGGCAAAAAGTTCCACAGGTTGACTAAGCTCTGTGTGAAGAAGTACTTCCTTTTGTTTGTTTTAAATCTGTTGCCTATTCATTTCATTTGGTGACCCCTAATTCTTGTGTTATGTGAAGTAAACAATACTTCCTTATTTACTTTTTCCACATAATCATGATTTTATAGACCTCTATCATTCCCCCAACTCCTCTAGTCACTTCCTTTCCGAGATGAAAAGACCCAATCTTAATAATCTCTTAGTAATTGCTTAGTAATTTCTCCTCATACGGAAGCCGTTCCATACCTGTAATCATTTTTGCTGCCCTTTTCTGAATCTTTTCCAATTCTAATGTATCTTTTTTTTAATTAGGGCAACCTCGTCTTACATGCAGTATTCAAGATGTGAGAGTACGATGGAGTTATATAGTGGCAATATGATATTTTCTGTCTTATTATTAATCTCTTTCCTAAGGATTCCCAACATTCTGTTTTTGACGGCTGCTGGACATTAAAGGGCTATTTTCAGAGAACTTCCCACAACTCCAAAATCTTTCTTGAGTGGTAACAATTTAGACCCCATCATTTTATATCTATAATTGGGATTATGTTTTCCAATGTGAATTGCTTTGCACTTACCAACACTGAATTTCATCTGCCACTTTGTTGCCCAGGCATCCAGTTTTGGGAGATCTCTTTGTAGCTCTTTGCATTTTGCCTGGGGCTTAACTTTTGCGTATGTGGAACATAGGTAGATAGCCCCAATACACAAATGCAGGGGTAGGCTCTAATCCCCAAGCTAGCTAACTTCTACCTCTTTTTAAGCACCATCTTCTCTTTCACATACTCTTTTCCCTATTAAGCCTTATTAATATGACATCAAAAGATGCCCATTCTTTTAGCTGTCCTCCTTGTTTTATGTGGTTCAGATATTGTGCCTGGCTGTGCTGTTGCCTTGGGAAGTCTCCCCTTTCATGACTCCCTGTCCAGGGCTGCACCAGTGTTAGGGTACTGTGGATTGTACATAGTGATGCTGTTTGTTCAGGTCACACAAGCGGGCTTGCAGCTGTGATTTGCTCCTGCTTGTCTGTACGTTTCTTCCCTGGATAAGCGTATTGTCTCAAGAAGGGGCCTGTGTAGGCGAGGGATCAGGAAACCTGCCCGATCATGTCCTGCTCAGAGAAAGAACACTTATCTCCTCTAAACATTCAGTGCTTCAGCCTGCCTTCCACAATGTGCTCCACTAGCCGAGCCCCTCCCCGCCGCCCTGTGCACAGTGCTGCATGCATGAAATAGCACCAGCTCGCTAGGGATGCAAAGTGCTGACTGTTTCCCCAGAGACTACACAATGCATGGGATGGGAGATACTCCGGGTTTGAGCACTGATGGCAGCTTTTCCAGTGGTTTAGCCACTACACCACACCCCAGTTTGCAACCCAGGTGAGCTGCACTGATTCAAGGCACGGTTCCTACCAGCTCAGTGCATTTACTCTAAGGCTTGCACCACCGCAGCAGCTATGCTGGTGTGCAAAGACAAGTCCCTACTAGCACCCACACCACCTCTTAGGGCTGCCATCTCTCTAATGGCAGAAAACCAAACATCCTCCCCCGCCTCTGCTCTGCCACTTCTCCTCCAAGGCCCCATCCCCCACTCATTCCATCCCCTCTCCTTCCATTGCTTGGTCTCCCACACTATCGCTCACCATTTTCACCAGGTTGGGGCAGGGATTGGAGTGTATGTGTGTGCAGGGGGGTTGAGGGTTCCAGCTAAGGGAGCAGGCTCTGGGTGGATCTAGAAATGAGGGCTTCAGGATGTGGGAGGGGGCAGGGCAGGGTGTTGGGGTGCAGAAGCAGGTGAGGGATGTGGGCTCTGGGTTGTGCTTTCCTCAGGCAGTTCCTGGGAAGCAGTGACATGTCTTGCTGGCTCTGGAAGCTGCCCTCACCCACAGGCACCGCCCCACAGATCCCATTGGCCAGAATGCCTGGCCAATGGGAGCTGTGGCATTGGCACTTGGGATAGAGGCAGTGTGCAGAGCCCCTGTGGCCATCTCTATATAGGAGCTAGAGGATCATAGTGCAGCTTCCTGGGAGCCATGCAGAGCTGGGTTGGGGCCCTGCCTGCACCACCAACCAGAATTTTACTTGCCCAGTGGATGGTACTGTCCGAAACAGCCAGGGTTATTTTTGACCGAGTTTCCCAGTTGAAAACCAGACACCTGCTTGAAAACCAGACACATACTACCACTATGTGAGTGAGACTAAGCTGGTGTTACATTCTTGTTGAGGGGGATCAGCAACTCCCGTTTGGTTTCATGTAGTATCATGGCTATCAGCTGAGTGCCGCCTTCAGGTAAGAGGAGCCTTTACAGCAGCCTGCCAGTTTTCTCTCTCTCTCCAAAGCCCCTTCAAGGCCTCACCGTTCAAAGCTAATTGAAACAAACAATCCCCACCAGCAGTCCCACAGCCTTAATCCCAGTTTCCGTGGAGTACGGCTGGGCCTCCCTGAGGACCTGTTTGGCTGCTTACTGGCATCCCCTGGCTTGGCGTTTGACCTGCTCTACAAACTCTTAGCGGGCGCCTTCCGCCTGTAGCCTGCAAGCCACACAGGAGCCTTCTTACTACTCCGAGCATCCTCTTCAGGAGCAGGTGCCATTTCTTAAACTCTCCCACTTGACTAGCAATGTGCTGCTCTTTTTGTCCTGCCCACACGCAAGCCAATCCAGAAATGGCTCCTCTTCTATTCAGCACTGACTTAGCCCCCAGCTTGCCAGCTCCGTACTCTTTGCTTCTCTCCGCTCACAATCAGGCCCAGGGTGTAGTATGTGACTAACTAGGAAAATGAAAGTCTACAAATAAGTCGAGATTCCCCAGGCAGAAAGGCTTGATAACAGACCCTGGTTTGCAGGCATGCTGGACAGGAAAGCACTGTACTCAAACCTGCATTGAATCTTATCATGCTACCAAATGCCATAATGCTGGCCAGTCGGAGGTGGCCGTGGGCCGGGTGAGAGGGGGTTTTCCCAGCACTCTCTTCACTGAAAGAGAAGAAAACAAATGTCAGTTGTTGTGAAGGGGGAGCTTTAATACTCCGGGGATGGGTGGCATGGCAGCACCTCAACACAAGAGACTGGTAAGCATGAGAGGTGCAGGCTTTCAGAGGTGCAGGCTTTGCAGGGCAGGGCAACACAGCATGCTGTTCAAGAAAGTACTTGAGCTGGGCCCAGCCCTGGTCTCCATTGGGGTAATTTCCTCCGCTTCGGTGCCAGTAGGCTGATTTACACAAGCTGAAGTGTTGGTCCATACTACCAGCCACTCACATAGTCCAATCTTTCCTCCCATTGTGGTTAGCTGGGAAGGAGCATCAGGTTCTGAGAGCACACGAACAAGAGCAGCAGCTGGGGCTGAGGATTAACACTGTGCCAAGTGTACACGGTCCCAGGAGGCGACAAACCAAGGGTGTTCATTAGGTTGCTCCTACGTCCAATGCGTAGGTGTGCTTGACTGGTCAATGTACAATGCCTATTCTCATTTTGCTGCATTTTACACTCTGCCATGAAGGGCAATATAAGACCCCACTGTCATTCTTGCTATAGTTAGGTGACATTTGTATTCCTTCTGGGAGCATTACTGTGACAGAAAGAACTCACTGTGGCAAAATGTGACAAATCAGAAACTTTACAAGTGTCTTCATACTACCCGGACTCTCCAGCACAGAGCTGCTTTGGAGTGATCGCCCATCTTTTTTTTTCCACACTAGCACATGGCAATAAAATAACCAGGATGGAAAACTTAATGAGTTTTTTTTCTTGGGAATTTGATGACTTATTTCTGAAGGAGTAATGGATTGGTCTCTGCCATTGGCTCCAGCCCTTCCAGACTACTGTACTCCTTTCAGGAGACTGCTTCATCTTGTGTATCCCCAAATTTCACCTCACTTAAAAAGTACTTGCTTTAAAAAGTCAGACTACCACATGTCACAATCCACTGTTACTAAAAAATTGCTTACTTTCTCATATAAAATAAATAGATTGGAATATAAATATTGTGCTTACATTTGGTAGCTCTATAGAGCAGAATAAACAATTTTAGTTTGTACTGACTTTGCTAGTGCTTTTATGTAGCCTATTGTAAAACTAGGCAAATATCTAGATGCGTTGACGTTCCCTCTGCAAGACCACTGTGTACCCGATGGAGTACTACTGCTCTGGAGCTTTTGAGATCAGGTGGAGTGATGCATTCAGAAGTCTGAGTTTTCATTTGAAGAGGTCCCAAACTCTCTGAACCTCTTATGTCTGCAAAACTGGAACTCATGTGTTGCCCTGCTTTCTAGCAATATTTTGGCACTTGATCTCAAGCCCTGTATGGCATTCAAGACCAGAGAAATGCTAACAGACACAAGCCCCAGAAAAATTTGCCTGAGGTTGAAAGTAGGGGGAAGAAGGGTTAGTGTGATATTGTTTCTTTGGAGGGATGTCAGAGTGTATTCAAGCCAATCATTCAGTATGCATTCCTGGAAGCTATGACTCAGAACACATTTTCTCATGTGTGCCTGGCAGGAAGAGTGCACCATTTTCTCTTTGCTTCAGGCCTTATCACAAATATCCCTGAGATCAGATTGGAGCTCAGAAATGGAAACTAGCGCACACTGCCATGGCCTGCTTATTAAGTGGCGTTTCACAAAAGGATTACCGTATATACTCGATTATATGCCCATTTGTTCATAAACGGATCCCAATTAGTTTAAAACATTTGTAAAAAATCGCAATGACCCATTCATAAGCCGACTTTGTATTGGTAGTTTGCAAACTTCTAGTCCCAGCTAATCAGCATAAACTGCTGGCATGTTTTGTTTACCTGGAGCATCTGCAGGCACGCAAACTCTCAGCTCCCATTGGCTGTTTGCCAGTCCCAGCCAATGGGAGCTGTGGGAAGCAGCACGGGCCCAGGGACATGCTGACCACCACTTCCCGCCACTGCTATTGACCCAGAATGGTGAACAGCAGCCACTGGGAGCCGAGGGACTCCATGCCTGAGACACTTCGGGTACATAAAATGTCCCAGCATACTGTGCTTTGTCCTGCTGGATTGGAAACTGAAGTTGGCCAACCCCTCCTCCCCCAGTTAAAAAAAAAAATGGGTAAAATGCAATGACCCAGGCATAAAGCAACCCCCACTCTTTACTGTTATTTTTTACCCTCCCCCCCAAAAAAATCAGCTTATGATTATGTATATACGGTATATTGCACCCATGTTCCAGGGTCTGCATTAGATTCCAGTATCTTCCCAGTAGAGTGAAAGATGCTGGTTTTAACCTATAGGCACATGAATGGTTGGGATCCTGATTTTCAGAGAGAACACAAGTTGCTTTTGAAATTATACCCCGTGCTTCAGTTCTCTAGCTGTCAAATGGGGAGAATACGTCTTTGCTGCTCTATTTTGATGGTAAGCTCTTCCGTGCAAAGACTGTGCCGATGTGTTTATGCATCACCTTGCATGGCGGGGCCACAATTACATGGGCGGCAGCAGGACACAAATAATGAACAACAAGGAGCCCAGGTGCTGTGAGATGACAAGACATGAGCAGGCTGTACCCCATGCAAAGTGTAAATACTGCAGCAAACGCAGACAGCTCTCAGGATGTGGTCCAGTATAATTAAGTACATTGTAAATAAAAGGATTAAGAGCCTTGTTCTGGGGAAAGGCCAATGACTCATTGTCTCTCCTATCCACTGAAAAGAACTTCAGCAAAGACAGCTCAATAGTCCACGAGTTAATATACATTCGAAGAAAGTACAGTTCCTTACGCAGAATTTTTTGCCTTTCATACAGCAGCAAGTCACAATACAAATCTTCAATGATGGAAACAATCTGTTTGTTCTTGATGGGGGGGGGGGGGTGTATGTGTGTTGTGTTTTGTTTGTTTCTTTTGATGAGGTGTGGAAAGGCAAGGACCCAATTTGCTTGATATGTAGTGCATTACCTCCTCTATACAGCTGAGACCATGTCACTCCAGCGACTGATGGACTGTTGACCCTGAATCTCTAATACTTAGACTCATTAACTAAAATGTACTGGGTTGAGAGAGCTGAACTCCATTTCAACTCCCTTTTCTGTGAGCTTGTGTATAGAGTTATTCACTCAGGAGAAGTAATTCCAGGGCTGTGTAATCACAACCAAGTCATGTCGGAATAGTGGGGTGAGTGAAAAGCTATTTGCATAGATAGAAGGGGAACTTCCTGTAGCAAAAGCAGAGCTTATGGCATTTAGCTACCATATGTGCAATATCTTTGGAAATTAATGCAGGATTTTCCATCTGTCTCAGCTTAGTTTCAGCTGAGCTTTTTCTCAACAAGATAAAATGTTTTGCATGTGATGGTCAAACTCTCCCTTCTCCATAACCTGTCTTAAAAAAAAGATTATGGAAAGCATAGCCTTCCTCCCATTTTCCCATCAGGTTTTCCTGCAATTTCAGATTTGCAGCTTATCTGAAAATTACCTTGCACGTGGCTGTGTCTGACATCTAAACCATGCAAACTGCCTAGGAGGCTGCTTGCATTTGGTTACGTTACATTCAAAACAAAATCCAACTAAGATTCTCCAGCAGAGATCAATTTTCCATCCATGTGCAGAATAAACTTTTATGTGCACCAAGGCATGTGTAAACGTGCACCGCCAGTAGAACCAACACCTAGATGTGGGTGCTCTGCTAATCAAAGGGGCGGCATTTGAATCTTTCCTGAATGGCTGCACAAGCACACAGCTTACAGGGAACACTGGTGGAGATGCTCTTACGGAGTGTGCAAGCCAAACTGCAGCAAAAAATTTGAAAAGCCCTTCAAATTCCTGTCTCTCGCCCTCTGCTGAGTTCATATGAATGCAGTTGGTGAAAAGAGCCATATGGCCTCAGTCAGCACACAACCATGGATCATATTGGCAGGAGTAACTTTATGATCAGACTTTTATTCATTTGGCTCCATAATACTTTGTAAATGCAATAAGGGTCACCTTGGCCTTCAACAGAGATTCAATCCACAGCCTCCAGAACCAAGAAGCTAAGCTAAAGGATATTAACTATCAAACCAAAGGGATACATATATGCCTGCACCCACCAAAACCTAACTTTAATAGTAGACCCATTGTGTGAAACAACAATAAAGAACAGAAATATTAGATACACGCATGAACATGACTTGTTGGGAAAGAGCCAATGCAGCTTTTGTAAAGGGAAATCATGCCTCACCAACCTATTAGAATGATCTGAGGGGATCAGCAATATATGGACAGGTTATGCTTAGACTTTCAGAAAGCCTTTGACTGGGTCCCTCACCAATGGCTTTTAAGTAAACTAAGCTGTCATGGGATAAGAGCAACTGTCCTTCAATGGATCAGTACCTGATTATGATAGGAAACAAAGGCTAGGAAGAAATGACTAGGAAGAAAAGGCTAGGACTAAATGGTTAGTTTTCACAATAGAGAAGTAAATAGCACGATTCTGGAAGGGACTATACTAGAAGCATTTCTACTCAACATATTTATAAATGACCTGGAAAAGAGAGTAAGTACTGAGGTGGTAAAGTTTGCAGACAAAACTACTCAAGTAAGTTCAGTCCAAAGCAGACTGTGAAGTCTTGCAAAAGGATTTCACAAAATTGGATGCCTGAGCTACAAAATGGCAGATGTTGCTAAATGCAAAAGCAATGAACAGTGAAAAACAAAATTCCAAATACACCTACAAAATAATGGTCTAAATTAGCAATTACTGCTCAAAGACCTCACAGTTTTTGTGGGTATTTTTCCAAAAACATGTGTTCAATGTACAGTGGTAGTCTAAAAAGCTAATAAAGTTAGCAACCATTAGGAAAGTAAGAAAATATGACACTAACTCCATGTACACCTACACCTTGAATACTGCATGTGGTTCTGGTCATCCCATCCCCAAAATATAGATTAGAATTGGAAGAAATACAGAGAAGGACAATAAAATTAATTAGGGATATGGAACACCATCCATACAAAGAGAGATTAAGAAGGCGGGAACTGTTCATCTTTGTTTTACTAAGTTTATTAGTTGGTATCAGTTTGATAGCTTAAATAATTTTGTCTTCAATCTCAGCATAAGGATTCAGTGTTTCTGATACAAGTCATTTACAGAGGTGGTTGGAAATATTCACATTAATTTCTTTTCTGCAACAGAAAACGATATTTTGTCTCAGTTAAAACTTTTGTGTGGGACTCTGTCAATTGTGATGAAAATTCATTTTGAGAGGAAAATATCAAAAACAACAAAGTCAAGCCATTCTAATTTGACTTTTTGAGTACAGAATATTTTGATTTTTTCCAATTCAAATGATTTTATATTATAAATAATGAAATATAAATTGTAAAGAGTTGAAATCTGAATAAACCGTTTCAAGTTCATCAAAACTGAGTATTCTAGTCAACCAGAAATGATAGTCTTTCAAAATTTCCATTTAAAGGGAAATTTTGATTCTATTTCCAATTTCAAAACAGAAGCATAAAATCGAAAGTCTAACTCTTACGCAGCTTTAGTCATTTATAACAGTAGGTCGCCAATCTCAGTTACTTTGTGTGAGAGAGATAAAATTGGGTCTAAAATGAGTGAGACAAGGGAATAAAGTAAACAACTCTCTAGAAATAGTGATTTTTTAAAAAATCATGGATGCTCCCTGCAATGTTCTACCTTTTAGAACACAAAGCAGAAAGTCCAGAACTGTATCAGACCTTTCTTGACTAGCTGCAGGTAGAAAATGAATTGGGCAAACGAAACTTTTCCTTACTTCCCTAGAAAACAAAGTACTTATTGCAACCGCTAAAATAGACTATCCCACCAAATTGCAACCATCAGAGAATGTTCAGACAAAAAGCAATATACTGTAAGAGAAAATATAGATTGATATAAAGAGAGAGAGAGAGAGAGAGAGAGCGCGCGCATGTATATAAGGGATTTTCAGAAAATTTCCTCAAATTGGAGTTCCCGGCAGGCAAGGAACACTAAATTGCACAATCTATGTGCAAAACCACAAAACAACTGAAGAGATGTTACCATAACCCAATAAGAAAGCCAGTAGAGTAGGGAGTGGGCGGTGGAGAAAATGCTCCATGTAATCAGCAGAACTGAAATCCAAAATCACGGATCCCCCACTTTTGACCCATTCTTCCGTCTGCACCATAAACATTCAAGTTTGTTGATTGCCTGGAATATGCTAATACTTTGCATTTCTATCGTGGTTTCCATCCAGAGACCTCATTAACATTTTGAAACCACAAAATGGTCCTCTTCGTTTAGACAGGTATGATGGCTGCACTAAGAAGTGTATATAAAACATTTAAAAAGTTGATGGGTGAGTCTAAACAAAATATTGATAGTCTCAAGTGCACTCACTCCTCTTTTACAGATATGTGGCCCAATGGTTTCAAATCCATATGTGTTGCTGTTGACTCAGATTGGCCTCTGAGCCTTTTGCTTCCCATTGAATACCAATTCCGCATTGCATGCAAGCTCACTGCTGGGCCTCTTTACCACCTGTTACACCAGTGGGACCCAGTTCACATGTAGCAGTCTGCCCACATGACTATGGGACCAGAGCCGACAAGGAAGGGACCTTGAAAAAAAAAAACAAAAAAAACCAACCCCAATCAACCCACCAATAGTCCTCTGAAAACACTGGTTGCAACCAGTGAGGTAGCTTGACAGAGTCATGTCAGCAAGTGTACTTCCATTGTACTGAGGGAAAAGTGCATTAATAAATTGTACTGAAGAAGGACATTTGTAAAAGATGTTTTAAATCATTTTATGTAGGGTTCTCTCCATTAGAGTCATACAGTTGGTATGACCTCATGTTTGAAAGCTACTTTGGGTGTCATTTTTGGTCAGGGTTATAGCCGCACCTGGTACTTTGCCTCCGGAAGTGTGGCTGTAAATGTTTCACTTTGGAGGCTGTCTTGAGGTCACTGGAAAATTTGGTGCCTAATGTGTTAGAAATTGAAGTTGACGCTCCAGGCTGCCGTCATCAGGCATTCCATTTCTTTTTTCATGCAGACTTTAGAGAAATGGGTTTGCAAGACAACATGATGTAAAACATTCAGAGCAGACACAAGAGCTGATTAATTTCACCTAGTGTATTGACTGAACATTTACTGACTCATGGCACTGTCTGGGATCACTGACTCATTTAAAAAAAAAAAAAGCTAAGGCAGGTTTCTAAAGTCTGCAAGCCATGGAGTGCCTTGTAGATGTTTCATTGCTTTGCTTTGCAAGATAAGAGAGTAGTCACACTGCTACCTGCCCTGATTAAATCAGAAGCATTTGAAATATTCCTCCTTTTGAGAATGAGCTACAGAAGATTTACAACAATGTAACAGAAAATGAGTGCAGTCCAGCTGAGAGCAAAGGTTTTAAATTGAAGAGGGAAAAAATGACTTCTCAAACTTGGAAAATGGATCCCTCCTCTGATGTCTGTTACTTTTTAGATGGGTTGATGCTCATCCTTTGGAGGCCATCATCTGTGGACAAATGATTCTTAAATTGTAGGCCGAAATGCAATACTTCATTCCCTGTAAAAAAATACTTACTACAACTGGGTGAATAATTTTATGCCAAGACATTTAATTTATCTGATGAATGTAATCTCCATTTTTGTTTATGCATTGTCTGAGAGTCATTTGAAGTTCTTCACCAACTGATTGAGACAAATCATTCCTAATCTGTTGCTCATTTACTATATGCAAAACTCTAGCGGTGTTGGTTAGTTTTGCTTGGAAACATAGGCCACATGGCCACTAACAGGTAAGTGTAACTCTTGGCATGCAGGCTCTACTTCAATAGACTGCTGGGCTGTGTCTAGACTGCATCCCTTTTCCGTAAAAGGGATGCAAATTAGACACATCGCAATTGCAAATGAAGCGGGGATTTAAATCCCCCCCGCTTCATTTGCATAAACATAGCTGCCGCTTTTTTCTGGCTCGGAGCTTTGCCGGAAAAAAGCGCCAGTCTACACGGGGATCTTTCCTTTTTTTAAAGAGGAATAAGGGATCTTTCAGAAAAGGCTTTATTTTCCGAAAGATCCCCGTCTAGACTGGCGCTTTTTTCCGGCAAAGCTCCGAGCCGGTAAAAAGCGGCAGCCATGTTTATGCAAATGAAGCAGGGGGATTTAAATCCCCACTTCATTTGCAATTGCGATGTGTCTAATTTGCATCCCTTTTATGGAAAAGGGATGCAGTCTAGACACAGCCCTGGTGAAAGTGCTACTCAGCATCAACATAGGTTGCAAAATTGGATCCAGGAGTAAATAATTTACTACTTTGGTCTTATTCTCAGAAGTGAGAATTGGTCATTTTGGAACCCATGTGGTATAGCAGATATACCCAATAATAGAACCACTATATATGTATTTATCAGATATTACTCCAGATCATCATGTGTATCTCTTCCTCCAGGTGCCAATGGTAGCAAAAGATGCTGGTTCTGTGAGCCTAGAGATTCTTTTATACAATAATTACTATGGCTTCAGCTCCTACCTCGAGCTGGATTCTTACTTCTAGCTCTGGGGGAAATTAAAATATAACCTCCCTGGTCATCTTTGCAAGTTGTTCTTTTCTGCTCTTAGACACCCTGAAGCCGTTAGGAACAAGGAACCACAAACACTTGTTTTTTGTTGTTGTTGGGTTTTTTTAGGGAAAAGGAGAAACATAGCCATCAAATGTAATACATGTAATACAATGAGCAAAATCTCATCCAAGTGTCAGGAGTGTGACTAACCCCTTAGTTCCAATGTATGAACTCTCTGCCTAGTTGAGATCCAGACCTCTTAGTCCTACAACAATTCATCCGTCTAAAATGTCTCCTATGATTTTCCACTCAGACTCACTGGTCGCCATGGGTTCTCAGCCTACCCACTCTAGTTCAGAGGAGTCCACAGCACCAGATCCCACTCGGATGTGTGGCTTCCCTGTCCAGCTTTGTGATGGCAGCTCTGTCACTGCTGGTTTGGCCATGCCTCACCCCCAAAGTTAACTGTCAGGACACCGCACAGTCGGCTTTGTGCCATCACAACTGGCCCAGTGCAGGAGCTGAGAAGGGGGAGGCCAACACCAAACTAATGAACATGTCCCCTTTAAGAAGGCCTCTGCCCACATCCTGGCTAGCAGAGCTAATTTCCTCTATATATTCCACGGGGGAAACAGGTTTTCTCCCTTTTCCTCAGGACCAGGTCAGGCGAGCAGCTGCTTCCCCAAATTCAAAAAAGGCCCTTTCCTCAGAATCTCCAGACAGCGCAACCAAGCTTATATAAGAAGCAGCAAGTTTCTTGGTAGGGGTGCCAACTTTATTTTGCCCCAAAACCTTGCCCCACCCCTTTGCTGAGGCCCCGTCCTCACTCACCCGCTCTATCACCTACCTCCATTGCTCACTTCCCCCTCCCACCCTCCCTTTCATCTGGCTGGGGTAGGGATATGAGAACAGACGTGGGCTCCAGGGTGGGGCCAAGCATGAGGGGTTCAGAGGGAGGGAGGGGGTGCCTGATAGGGAATGGGGTGTGGAAGGGGGTGAGGGCTATGGCTGGGGATGCAGGCTCTAGGATGGGGCTGGGGGTGTGGGGTTTTGGGTGCAGAAGAGGCTCAGGGCTGGGCAGAGGTTGGAGATTGCAGGGGGTGCAGGTTCTGGGAGGGAGGGAGATGATGGAAAGGGGCCCAGGGCTGCAGCCAGGCGGTACTTACCTCAGGTGGCTCCCAGTCCATGGAACAGCAGGGCCAAGGCAAGCTCCCTGCCTGCCCTGACTCCACGTGACTCCTGGAAGCAACCAGCAAGTCCAGTTCCGAGGTGGAGGGACCAGAGGATTCTGCACACTGCCAGCACCCGCAGGTGCTTCCCCAACCGCTCCCATTGGCTGTGGTTCCTGGCCAATGGGCACTGTGGAGTTAGCGCTCAGACTGGGAGCAGTGTGTGTAGCCCCCTGCCCACTCCTGCACCTCAGAACTGGACATAGGAGCCACTTCCAGGGCATGCAGCCAGAGCAAGCATGGGGACTGCCTTACCGTCGCTGTGCCCCTGACCAGACTTTGAATGGCTTCCTCAGCAGTGCTGACAGGAGCTGCCAAGGTCCATTTTCAACTGAGCGTTCCAGTCGAAAACCAGACACTTGACAACCAATGGTCCCTCTAATCCAGGCATGTCAAACCGGCATTTGGGGGGCCACATACGGCCCGATTTAAATTTTTTGCAGCCCGCCAGAACATTTTTATAAAAGAATGAAGTGCGACCTGCTGGCCACTCAGAACACATGGCCGAGTGCCTGCTCACAGCCAGCCGGGACGCTCTGCGCCGCAGCTACTGCTCATGGCGGGCCAGGCTGCTCCGTGCGTGCACTCACGTCCGGCTGGGTGCTCTGTGCTGGGCGCTCCAGCGGGCACGCACAGCTGATTGCTGTGCTTACGCCGCCCTAGCGCCTCAGGCAGCAATGTCGACTCTGGGACCCAGGTATTAGGTGCAGGGGGGAGCTGGGAGTGCCTGGCTCTGGGTGAGGCATTAGGTTGGGAGGGGCCTGGCTCTCGGGGAGGGGAAAGGCATTCAGTTGGGGGGGCTGGCTTTGGGGGAGGAGGAAGGCATTAGGTTGTGGGAGCCTGGTTCCGGGGGAGCAGAGGAGAATTGGGTTGCAAGGGGGGTATGGGAGTGCCTGGCTCTGTGGGAGAGGAAGGAGTTACTTTATTAATATTTTGTTTTTTATTTATTTATTCCCAAATAAAATCACAATATATATATTAATTGTATATCAATAAATGTCAATTTTTTGCATGAAAAATTTTATCTCTATGCAAAATCTCAAAAACGTACAAAGTATCTGTAATTCTCACAGGAGCCTGTTCTATTTGATTAACCGTGGTCTATACTTGTTTTTATTCAACAAAACAAGTTATGTATCGTATACAAAATTTAAAAGTACCTTAAATTTATATTTAAATTAAAAATTATGTAAAATTAATTTTAAAACTATTTAATATGATCAAATAATGTTACATCAAATTATTGCAATATTATACAATAACTAAAACATAATCTATAATAATAAATAACTACAACGTTCTGTCAAAGGCTCTAGGGTTGCCAGGTGTCCAGTATTGGTGCCTTCTGCCCAGCACCTACATTTTTTTTCTTTTTTAGTCAAACTCTGTGGCCCTGAAAGCTATCAGTTTTCATTTGTGTGGCTCTCAGTAGGCTTCGGGTTTGACATGCCTGCTCTATTCTATTCCATTCATGTGCAGAATAAATTTTTGATGTGCACCAAGGCGTGTGTGAATGGGCCGAACACCAGTAGAAAGAAAAAAAACCTAACCAGCTGGGAGGCATTAGTATCTCTCCTAAGCCCTCAGCTTGCAGGGAACACTGCTGGCAACCCCATCGCTGGGCCCAGATCATGCTAAAGGCCTAGGGCTTGCAATCAGTACACGCCAGCTTTGTTTCTTATTCCCAGCTTCACCTAGCTTCCTCTTCTTGTTTCTATAGCTCAGGGCAAGGCAGGGCTCCTTGATTGCATGGGCTCCTTGATCCAAACTGTTGTGAGCCCCAGACTTTTCCTTTAAGGAACATAGGACATCCTATCACGGGCCATGCTGCAAAGCGAATTCTGTGCTGCTGCTGCTGCTGCTGCTGCCACTGACAGTTTGGTCTGGTCCTGTCCAGTCCTCCCCAAATCTCTTCCCACTAGGGTCAGAGTCCCCAGCTGGGAAACCCAGAGCAAAATACAACCCTTGGACAGACTCTCTGAAGGCTAAAGAGTTCTCTGAACCACTCATTTTGATTTTCAATAAGTCTTGGAACACTGGAGAAGTTTCAGAAGCCTTGAAGAAAGCTGAAGTTGTGCTGACATCGGGCAGGGGCAAGATAATGGGAGAGGCTGATATGGGACTTGAGTAATAGAGAATGAATGGAGAGTAATGTTATTAATGCCAATCAAGATGGGTTTATGGACAAATCGATCCTGGGAAACTGACTTGATTTGTTTTTATGAGACTACAGCTTTAGAATGCAAAGGTAACAGTGTGGATGGAATGTCTTTAGACTTTTGTAAGGTATTTGACTTGGTACCACATGACATTTTGATTTAAAAACCTAGGACTGCATACAATTAACAAGACACACAGTACATGGATAAAATCTGGCTAACAGGTCTCAACGTGTAATTTTAACTGGGGAAATGAATCACCATTAAACATGCTGATTTCTAGTGAGGTCCCTCAGGGATTGGATTTTGGCCCTACACTATTTAGCATTTTTATGAACAACCTGAAAGAAAACAAACTCAGTCATCACTGGTATAGAATCACTCTATCTTGCACAGTTCCCATGCCCTTTTGCCAGTACAGTCGCAGTAACAAACAGAACAGACACAAATTCTAGATAAAGCATCATCACACACAATGCGGAACGGTGGGTGAGCAACTTTATAATTATTGTAAATGAATCTGGCTCTAGCTGGCTTTGCACCTGGAAGGGAGCAGAAAGTCTGTCTAGCTCTGGAGTTTACCCACAGAAGCCAAGAGAAATTACAGTGTGTATTATTTTGCCATGCTTTAGCTTTTAATTCAGCCCTCCATCCGTCCTCAGCAAAGCACTTGGACGCATGCACAGCTTTTGAAAAGTGTTTAACTCCCATAAGCTTAGAGCCCAGCATGTGCCTATGTAAGTGCTTTGCTGACTAGGGACGGACATAAGCCCACAGGTAACTGCTTTGCTGAAAGCCATGAAACAATCCAATTGTCATCGTGGGCAGTGTCTTGCTCCAGTCCAAAATCCTCCCCCAAGGACATTCTAAATGGTGCAAATTTAATCAATCATGTCTGCTCTCGTCTCACCTTCCAAGTCTATGTCCTTTCTCCTGGGCACAGAGACATGCAAAAGACTCAGGATGTCACCATCTCACAGCATTCTTTCCTACGGGAGAGTCAAACATGTCCTGTCTGGCCTCCCCCTGGTATCACGGGTAGAATAGTTTCCTGGAATGCTAACAAGCATGTCCAGTATCAGTACAAGGCCCCTGAGCTGTTTCACTGCCCCCATGTTGTGTTTTCATCTCCTTTATCAAATGTTTCCATCTCTCACAGCAGCTGGGTACACTGTCAAGCCGTGTGTTCACACAAGCTCGTTGGTTCTTCTAAAATCTGTTGCTTGTTCTTTGCCCACTTCCTTTAGCTGATTTAATCTTCTAGAGAAGCAGGGCTTTGGAACAGGGTCCTGCTTACAAGCTCCCGGAACAGCCATGTACTTGTATGAGATCAAGTTTTTCCTCTTTCTCCTATTGAGACAGTTAGGTGCTTGTCTTGAGACGGTGGCTGGAATCAGAGGTGGAGTCTTCCCAATACCTTTTGGGAGAGGATTAATTCAATTCACCCCCATGGCACAGAGAGTCTCTCGTGGCTTTTTCACCGCCCCTTATGCTCAAGACCCTGCCCCTTCTGGAGCCTGGTCCCAAGGCTCACCTCTTGCCCTGTGTTGGGATGATGCAAAGCCAAACCACAAAGAATTCCAAGGTAGAAGAGCACACTTGCCGTCCATCTTCCCCTTCCCCCAATATATCTGCTTGACAATCCAGAAGGGAGGAGGAGATGATGAAACAAGCTCCTTCCCCCACATGTCCCAGGAAGCATTAGCCCATTAAAGAAAAAGCTAAACAAAGGTCTCTTGTTTCTGAGGGTACGTCTACACTACAATGTTAATTCGAACTAACTTAGTTCGAATTAGTTAATTTGAACTAAGCTAATTCGAACTAACGGATCCAGACTAAAAAACTAGTTCGAATTAGCGTTTTGCTAATTCAAACTAGCATGTCCACATTAAGTGGACCCTGAAGCGGGGTTAAGGATGACCGGAAGCAGTGCCGGCAGGGCATCAGATGAGGACTTAGAGCGTGGAGATGCTGTCTCAGGCTAGCCAAGGGCTGTGCTTAAAGGGTCCTGACCCCCACCCCGGACAGACAGTTCTCAGGGGTGCCCCGCTTGCAAAGCAGTCCTGGCTTGGATTGCCTGGAGTACCCACACTGGGCATATCACAGCACTCGGCCATCAGACCGGCTGCACTTGCCGCAGGCTGCCATCTGGGGAGAGGGGCCAATTGGGGGGCTGCAGGAGAGCTTCCACCCCCAGAAGCCTGCAGAGCCAGCCCAGTCCTCCCCATCGGGGGCACGTACCCCATTCCTCCCTCACCTCCTTCCACTTACCCTTCCCTAGCCCCTCTTCTTGATTTACAAAATAAAGGACAATTGTGTTCAAAAATGGAATCTGTCTTTATTGAACAAAACTGGGGGAGACTGGGAAAAGGAGGTGGGAGAGGGGAAGAGAGAGAGTGGGAGAGGGGAGGGCAACTAAAATGATCAGGGGTTTGGAACAGGTCCCATATGAAGAGAGGCTAAAGAGACTGGAACTTTTCAGCTTAGAAAAGAGGAGACGGAGGGGGGACAGGATAGAGGTCTCTAAAAGCAGGAGTTGGGTGGAGAGGGTGCATCCAGAAAAGTTCTTCATTAGTTCCCATAAAGAAGGACTAGAGGATACCAAAGGAAAGGAATGGGTAGCAGGCTTCAAACTAGTAACAGAAAGTTGTTCTTCACAAAGCAAAGAGTCAACCTGTGGAACTCCTTGCTGCAGGAGGCTGTGAAGGCTAGAACTAGAACAGAGTTTAAAGGGAAGTGAGATCAAGTCATGGAGGTTGGGTCCATGGAGTGCTATTATCCAGGGGGTAGGAGTGGTGTCCCTGCCCAAGGTTCGTGGAAGGCTGGAGAGGGATTGCACGAGAAAAATGGCTTGGTCACTGTCTTCGGTACATCCCCTCCAGGGTTCCTAGGGTTGGCCACTGTCGGCAGACAGGCTACTGGGCTAGATGGACCTTTGGTCTGACCCAGGACGGCCATTGTAAGCTCAGGGCTCAGGGTCGGGGGTCTCAGTGGACCCCCTTGATTTTCATGCACACCTGCTCCTGGTTGGCCAGGCTGGCAGCTCTCCTGCCCTAGTCGGCCACTTTCCTGTGCCTAGTGCGGAGATCGTGGACGAGGTCCACGATGTCCGCACTAGACCAGGCGGGTGCCCGCCTCTTGTGGTCCCGGGCAAGCTCCCGGGAGCTGCCAGCCTGGTCCCGGGAAGAGGGGGAGGGCTGGGGGGCATCGGGTGGGTGGCTCGATCCGTGCCAGGTGCAGGGTCTGCTGGCTGGGTGCTGGCAGGCTTGCACCTGGCACTGGCACCGTAGCCACCCCGTGCCCCTTTAAGGGGTCCGGGGCCGGGAGGCGGGCAGACGAGTTTCCCTGGTGTTGGCCAGAGTGGCCACCAGGGAAACCTGGGGAGGACTAGCCTCCCACTAGTTCGAATTAAGGGGCTACACACCCCTTAATTCGAACTAGCTAGTTCAAACTAGGCTTAATCCTCGTAAAATGAGGTTTTCCTAGTTCGAACTAAGCGCTCCGTTAGTTCGAATTAAATTCGAACTAGCGGAGCGCTAGTGTAGCGCCTATGAAAGTTAGTTCGAACTAACATCCGTTAGTCCGAACTAACTTTGTAGTGTAGACATATCCTGACATATTAATTCACCTGATCTCAGGGCTTGCTAGCTCCTGTAACAGCATTTCCCAAGTCACTTTGAATTCTCATAGCTAATACCAATTTGGAAATATTCCTCTTACAAGGAAAAAGTCCCCATTTATTTGCAGGAATTCCTGCACATCCCAGACCGCTTCCTTAAGAATGACCTGGGAGCCCTCGGCAATTTTTTTTCAGGCTCTGAAATGTCCCTCTGGTCCCACCTGTCATCCTGAACATGCTGCTGTATGCAGAGTGCGCTAGCACTTTGCAGTGCAGAGCATGCCAGTAATACTCTGAGCTGCTCCTGGAGTTCACAGCCTCATTAGCGCCCCCCAGAGCCCTCCTTTCCCAAATTCTCTTGGAGTGAACTGACCCAGACTCAGAGAGACGGCGACCACCCTGGACCCTCAGTGCAGCAAGATGTCTGCATCTCAAGATCACTCTTGTATGTAATTCATTTCTCTTTATTCACAAAACCTGCCCATGGGGCTAATTCAATTACCAGAATTAAACACGTGGGCTCCACCAGATACACTGCTGAACCTCACTGCATCAAAACCACAGCCCTCAAGAACAGAGCTAATAGTAAACTTAGCTGAAATCAGATCCCAACAGCTCACCTTCCCTGGGCAAAGCATTTCCGGAGGCAATTTGCCTGGACTTCAATACTAGGCAAGCTCTTTGAAAACTGCCCAGCTTCCAGCCTACTCAGGACCTGGGCATGCCCTGAACTTCACTCATGCTTCACTCATGTCACTGGAACTGCTCACTGGGCATAATGCCAAGCAACATGTGCCCATTTTTGCAGGATTGGGGCCCTAGCTAGCCGTCCCCTGAATATATATCAATAGAGAAGCTAGTGGAGTGCTGCAGTCATTTATGTAAAACACTACACACAAAATCCATCTATACCTCTCTGAGTAACCAGATCAGCATTATCACAATGCAAATGGAGAAAAGCCAGAGCCCTCGTGCTAGAAATGATGAGCAAAATGCTTTCAGATGAACTTACAAACCCACAACGCATTTTCTTTCAAGATCTGTATTGCAAAGCAGCACAACTGGAGCACAGTTCTTATCTTCCCCCAAAACGACAATCCTCCTTCTATTTTTAAATCCAGCTTCATCACAATAGCGCCAATATTTCTCTCTTAACTCCAAGGCATATTTACTTGGAGCAGGATATGCTGCCGGGTATCTCGGCTGCCACACTATTCGTGTTATTTTTCAGTTCCTCTCTCCCGGGTTGATCTTGGCAACAGATCATAAAGCGTGTGAAGCTCAACATAAACTGAAGCCATTGTTACTCAGTGTCGCAGTCCTCATTTCTGGAACAACACTTCCCCAAGCACTTTCAGCTGAATTGTTACTTTGTCCCCCAAAGTCTATTATTCTGTTTCTATTGAACTATTCCCTGGGCCTCCCTAGAGGCGCCAAAACAAAATGTTTCCTCTCTCTCTGCTTAATTTACACACAGTGCTTTACAAACAGTCTAGGTGACAGGGCAATAAGCCAGCCACATTACTGGGACCATTAGATGTCATATACTCCAAGGTGATCCAGAGGGGCAATACAAAACCACGGAGCTATTTAAATGCAATTTCTAATTCTTCTGTCACCTGGAAAGGACACACAGGCAAACATGGAAGCATGTTTAGGGGCTACTTAGCCTTCTCTATTACCAGTGGAAGATAGATGATTTTGAATAGACAGTTACGTATAGTCTATTGGCATTTGTTTGTTTTTAAGATGGCACCAGAAATGGGGCTATTTATGCACATAAACAAGCAGACATCAGCTGTGACCAGCATCCTATGGGTGCAGCTCATATTGTAGGGTGGGTGACTTTATGCCATCCAGGGGCCAGTTTCTCCGAGCATTGTTTAGGGCAACTCTGAACTACCTGGCAGACTCTAGCCCCAAGAATTCACGCAACGGACTTCAGCAGGGCTTACTTGAGTGCAACAGTGTTCCAGCCACAATGCTACCCATCTGGGAACTCCCTATCTAAGTGGTGAGACAGGGGCTATGCTTTGTCTTTACCAAATCCAGTCTTGCTACCAGCTGGTTTGTGCTGGACCACAGCCCAGTAGATCGTTTTTAACTCCTTTGCTGTAGCATCTCTTCCCATGTGAAAGGGGCTTTACATTTATTTCTTGAGTGACAGCCCTTGGTGAATAGTGATAGAAATGTAGCTGTATTAGTCTGGTGTAGCTGAAGCAAAATACAGGACTATGTAGCACTTTAAAGACTAACAAGCATCTAATAAACCATCTTGTTAGTCTTTAAAGTGCTACATAGTCCTGTATTTTGCTTCAGCCCTTGGCGAGGCATTGTGTGCTTTAACTTTCTTTACTCCTCCTGAGCTCGCCCCATTGGACATAAAAGTCTCCAAGATGCACATGTAGAAAAATAATAAATGGAAGTCAAAGGGAGTTTTACCAACGTCCAGGAGAACAGGATCAACTGGCAACCCTCTTTATCAATGTGTATTGGCATCTCCGTCTGTCGCTGTTTTTCCAGGGCTATTCATGGGAGTGAGCTGTAGAAAACACCATTCCTTTCTTCACTCTCCACCACCTTGTTATCTACTGCTGAGTGTTACTCCGAACCACTGTCTCTCTAGAGAAAGGAAATGCGCTGCAGCTGGAAATAGTACAGAAGATACAACAATGCACCCAAAGTTACTGTTGAAAGCTCTTACAGAAGTAGATTAGGCTTCCCAATCACATCTCTAATAATTAGCAGTGTTAGGAAAGAAAAAAAAAAGAGTGAAGATGTTTCTCGTTGATTTTTCTCATTTTTCTCAGAGAACATTGGGGTTCAGAGGCAAATCTTCAACCTCCATTAAGATTTGAATAGCAGCAGAGAAAAATAGCAAACATACAAGCCCTTCACTTGGATTTCAGTCGGCGGCTTTAAGATTACTGTCCTATCTTGAAAAACCTGCTGTCAAAATTCAAAGTAATATGTGTGTCAAGGTTCTCAGTCAAAGGGCTGGATTTCAGACAGGGTAAAACAGGCTGGCATCCCGGACCGCACCAGAGCAACACTGATTTATCACTTAAGGATCTGGACCCTCCTATCTGGAATTCCAGCAGGTCAGTTTATTTTCCCAGGGGGAAGGTTTATCTTGTCACCCTGTAGTAGGCTGGCGTTTCACACCTTCAGTTTGGTACACTGATAGATAAGGGCTCTGGCGAAGTTTGAACATCTCTCTCAAGAGTCTTCAATACTTATGTAAAGGAAGAAAAGAATTAATTTTTGGTTTTGTTTTTATTCATTTAAATCATTGCCCAGCCAAAAGGGGGCTCCTCCAGGGGTGAGCAGGGCTGGCCGACAGGCCCCCTGTCTAGTGCTGTAGCCAAGTGCTGGGGAAGGGGTTTGGGAGAAGGGGAGCACTTACTTGGACAGGTGGCCATCAACATGGAGAACCCTGGCTCTACTGGCCATTCTTTTCCTGGTGAGGCCACCCTCCTTTGGTTACTCTGCAGTGTAGCCATCTCCCATGCTCAGTATCCCCAGTGGTCACTCTGTAGTATAACTATCCCTCCTACCATCCCCCTTCCTTTCTGTGTCATGGAAAACAACTCCATTCTAGGCACATCCCATTATCCTGGCACAGCCAAACCCTGACCTTGCTTTAAGTTAGGAAAAGAGGAAATGTCATACGAAATTTGGGGGTCCCAGCTCTTACCTTTTAGGAGGAGTTCTTGAACAAATGCGCTCACAGATGGAGGGACAGACTCACAGACAGATGCACACACTGTCTAAAACATATTTATCGATTAGTTATAATTGCGAGAAGCAGTGGAGAATGCCTTTGGGTTACTGTCTGTAGCAGGGCTTACTCAATCTGGCTTCACTGGCCTCAGATATGTTTTTTTCTCCCCAAGTGAATCAAACCCCACATTGCAGGTGTTTTCACTATACCTCACCTGTCCTGAGAATCTAGGTTAACAGATCATTCAAGCATAGCATATTTCCTGTCACATTCTACTCCATGGTGCTGTTAGCCAGAAAACTATTGGTCTTAAACTGAACTGGCTTTCAGGCCTGTCCCCAATCCCTCATCTGTCGTCGGGAGCTATTAGGCCGTCCCCAAAGACTAAGACAGACAGTTGAGATTAATAACCTTGTTTACTGTTAAACTAACAAGGTTAAGTATAACTATGAACAAAATGAAATAGGACCCCACTACAGGAAATAGAACAAAGGTAGCTGGATTGTGAATCCAAGTAAATGAAAGGTAAGAACCCAGGTAACCTGGAGGAGCGTTACAGGGACTGTACCGTGTCTCACAGCTTGGGACCCTCACGGCAGTGCCTGGATTCCAGACTCTATCTTAGATGTCTGGAACAGCTGGATCAGAACAGTTGTGTCAATCCTCCTTCTGCTAGGTCTGCTCGGCCTAGCAAACCCCTTCCCCTGCACCATTGTGGGTGTAAGTGAGTCCCGACCATAGAGAAGTGACAGGTAAATGTTAACTCCTTGTGTGCGAGTGTGTCACCTCCCACAACCCTAGACTACAATGCGTGGACCTGGCGTACCTGTCTGAATGACTCCTGTACTCTGCCACTCAGATGGGCAGTCTCGGGCAAAGCCAAAGGTAGGCCTTAAATAATGCGCTGTTGCAGGGCAGACTAGAATCACATATCTGCTGTCACTGGACAAACTTACGTCCCCTGACACCGGGTTTCCCACCAAAGCACAGAAAAGGGCAGGAAAAGGAGGGAGAAGAAGGGCAGCCAAAATGGAGTCCTAATTGTTGTTTGGATGCTCAAGATGGCACTTGTGCCCAAAATGGTGTCTCAGAGAATTAGACCCTCCAGGTGCAAGGTTCTTAGTCCTCTCCCAGATGAGGACCTAGTCACATGGTTTCCACCTGGCAAATCTGAATCCTAGTCACACGCTTCCTTCTATCACCCGACCGCTGCTCTGAGCGGTAAACTAGTTACAAAAAAGGCTGAATGCCAGTTCCCTTAAAAGCCAGCTTACCTGTCCCACTGGCTGTTACAGACTGGTAAGCTCAATTTCTGAGAAACTGGTTGAAACTAGAATAAAGAATAGACTAACCAGACACATAGAAGAACACGATTTGTTGGGGAAGATTCAACATGGCTTTTATAAATGGAAGTCACCAGTCTATTAGGCTTCTTAATGCTCATAAGCAGAGGAAGCAGCCCTGGAATACAAGGGAAGGTCCTCTCAGTGATCTAACTGGTTAGAAGTTAGAAAACAAAATGATAGGAGGAAATGGTCAATTTTACACAGTGGAGTGAGGTAAAGAGCATGGTCCCACAGTGATCTGCACTGGAACCTGTCCTGTTCATAAATAATCTGGAAAAAGGATAAATGATGAGGTGGCAAAATTTGCTGATGATACGAAATTATTCAAGATAATTAAGTCCAAAACAAGCTGTGAAGAGCTGTAAAGGAAACTCACAAAACTTGAGAGTGGGCAACAAAATTGCAGATGAAATTCAGTGTTGATAAATGAAAAGTAATGCACTTTGGAAAACATACAAAATGATGGGGTCTAAATTAGCTCTTACCACTCAAGAAAAGTCTCAACATCATCATGGCTAGTTCTCTGAAAATGTCCATTCAACATGCAGCAGAAGTTAATTTTAAAAAAAAAAAGCTAACTGTGTTAGGAACCATTAGGAAAGGAATAAGACAAAAAAATTCATAATACCACTAGGTAAATCCATGGTACACCACAACTTGAACACTGCACGCAGTTCTGACACCTCACCTCAAAGAAGATACCTTGGAATTTAAAAAGGTTTAGAGGTGGACAACCAAAATTACTCAGGGTATGGAACAGCTCCCATCTGAGAGGAGATTAAAAGGATTGCTCATCTTAGAAGAGACAATGAATGGGGGATATGATAGAGGTCTATAATACCATGAGGTGAGTGAAGAAAATTCATGAGGATTTATTATTTACCTCTGTACATAACACAAGAACTAGAGGTCACCTGATGACATTAATAGGCAGCAAGTTTAAAACAAACACTCGTTGTAATGGGACGTTGGGGAGGCCAAAAGCATAATTGGATTAAAAAAAGAAGTAAGTTCACGTAGAACAGGTCCATCAATGGCTATCAGCTAAAATGGTCAGGGACAGAACCCCACACTTTCAGGTGTTCCTAAGCCTCTGACTGCCAGAAGCTGGAAATGCGTGGATCACTCAATTCCCTGTGCTGTTTATTCTTTCTCAAGCACCTAGTACTGGCCACTGGCCATCTAGTCAGAAGGCAGGACAACTGAGATAGATGGACCATTGGTCTTACTCAGTTAATAGTAAGAATGACCATGGTGGGTATTACATGCAGTTGAAGAAAAAGTATTCAGAATTGAGAACAGTTTGATTCCTAGTCCATTTCATACATCTTAAGACACAGAAGAACAGGATATCCAAAGCTTCAATTCATACCATTTATAATCCAGAATATAAAAAGAATTAAGAACAGTCAAACCTAGTCAGAACTGTGTATCCTATGTCCAAACCAGATTCAAGCTCTATCTAAGCCAGATGCTTCTTAGAGAAATGCAAGAAATTCTGCAGAAACAGATATGAAATAGCCAGCCCAAGGGAAAACTTCCTTTCTATCCTACTTTAGATATAGATTGGCTTACACCCTGAAACAGGAGAGTTTTGTAACACTTCCAAAGCACATGGGCACATGGTGGGCTAGGGTACGTCTTTATTGCAACACTATTTCAAAATAACTAGCACTATTCCGAAAATAACTTAGTCCACGTCTACACAGCAAGCAGTTATTTTGAAATAGTGTCAAAATACTGTCAAGCTGAAGGACTTCTTACTCCAACTCCTGTAACCCTCATTGTAGGAGGAGTAAGGGAACCTGGAGGAAGAGTGCTCTATTTTGAAATTAGTGCTGTGTAGATGCTCCCTATTTTGAAATCACTTATTTCAAAATAAGCTACGCAATAGATGTAGCTCAATTTGTGTAGCTTATTTTGAGTTAAGCCCTGCATTGTAGAGGCACCCTTAGAATCCTTGTATCCTTGTTCCTATAAACAGCAGGTACCATTTTTAAATATTGTTCTTGATAAAGAGTTTGATTCCATTTAATTACAAATGTCTGTCAGCTACATGAATTTAAACATCTGAGGAGCCGTCTGGGGCAATTCAGTTTAAGAATTAGCCAGAAGAGAGCAAATCCAAAACTAAGCTGGACCAAAGTCAAAGCCTGGTCAGACAACACAGGGTGATTTCAACCATACTTTGCAGTCTTCATGCTGTATTGTCTCGATAGAGAAACTCATGATGCAAGCACAGTAAAGCAAGAGCACATCAGGAAATCTCTAAGTGGTGTAGATGTAATCAGGCTGCAAACCCAGTATACTACAAAACGGAAATAACCTTGAATGTCTGCTGGTATTTTGCACTGAAAAGAAACAACAGGATATGATAACATAGCAGAAGTATGGAGTGGGCTGCCAGCACTTACCTACATCCATAAATTACATACCATGATTCCACATACTGAAAAGGAGCAGGAAGAGAAAATAATCTTTTTATGGCATTCCCCAGTATGTGTTGCTTTTAAAGGCGATATTCCAGGACTGAGGTCTCAGTGTGGGCCAATCAGCATTGGTTTATGTCATGGAGGTCACAATCAACAGGATTACTCCAGGAATGGCTACATTGGTGGACCAGATCTTTTATTCCTTAGGCACCCAGAATTCCCATAGTTTTGCTGGTGGAAGGAACAAACCATTAAATGACATCACTCAGAGAGATTTGGCTAACTGCTTGACCTGAGATTCTATAAATCCCTGCACTTAGGCTCAACTCATTTTGCTAGCTACATCTTGTTTATTTGTAAGCAAGGTTAACAATTCTTGGTTCTAAGGAGCAATCCCAACTGACTAGCAATGAGCCTGAAGAAGAGCACTAGAAAATCAAAACTCTCCATGTTTTAGAAGAGTTTTCCCAGGAATCCAAGTTTAGCAACATACATCCAATAGTAAAAGCTCACAAGAGACCACATAAAATAACCAATATTTTTCCAAGCCAAATACTTACATTTAGTATTGACATGGCATTTAGAATGGAAGGCACCCATGAATTTCATTTTAGTCAATGGAAGGGGTTCACAATCAGGCTGCTAATTTAGGTGCCTAAAGATAGTTGTAGGTGCCTAAATTTAGTCACCCAAGCTTGAAAATGTTGGTCATATACTGTGTCTGCTTCACCAACTGTTGTTTGTATCTGGCTGCTCCTCTCATGCTCAGATGTCCTTAGAAGGCGTTGGATCTTGGAGCTCACTAACCTGGGCTGTCACTCATTAAAAGGCTTTTATCCATGGTGACAGGGTGCAAAGTAGATTCTCCTCCTCACTTTTTTAAACGATATCACCACACTTGAGATTACTTTCAGTACAGATAATCTTAGGAGGTTATGTCAGCAGGCTGTCAGAACACCTCCCTCAAATCAGCTGAGCTGGTGTCATCTTCTGCACTGAGGCTAGGAATGCCTAAATGGGGGAGGTTTGTCATTTTACAGCTGTTTAACGGGCCTCTTTCAAGGAAGAGGCTGGCTTCATATCTTCCTTCAGAAGCAAATTGGCAATCCAAGCAAGAGTAAAGAGGCAGACACATCAAAGTGTGTACATGAGGCAGCCTCCAGTCTATTCTGTCATTTCTCCCCCAGTATTTAGCTGTTCTTTAAGGAAGAAGAGCTCACTGATTTATTCTCAGCTTTTAATTTGCTCTCAGCTACTTAAGTGTTTAATTGCAGCACTGTCCATCTCCACCATATTTAGACTGTATAAAAAATAAAAATTAAAAGAAGTTACCCTGCAGATGGCAGATCGTGTGAGTTTGCCATTTCCAGCTCCTTTTTCACAATCTGTGGCTTGAATCCTACAGAGTATTTCTGACTTTGGTAATCAGCTTGCCTCTTTGGTGTGAGGTGTGCACCATTCAAGCATGTAATGCATTCCATCTAAAACACATGCCTGCTGGACCACCCAATATCCATCTGACCTGGGTTGAGTGCTCATAACTACACAAGCCTTATTACCTCCATCATACAGCAACAGAATAAAATCCAACTGTAGTAGTAGCTGCAGCTGATCAAGCTTTCCACTATGTGCAATATATTCATGTAATACAGTTTAATTTTTTCCACTTTCAAATTCCCTATATGAATTTTACAGACCATTCTCTTTCTGCCTACTGCTCATTCAGACAGCGGTCACTGACTCATTATTTCTTGTTTTTATTTTTAATTCAAACTCGATGAGTGGCCAGTTATAGGACACATACTACTTCCAATTCTTGATGGGACGACTGCAACATCATAGAAGGCTTCAACAACATAGTTACAGGGGCCTTCAGAAAACTTAAGACAGATGGTTCCTCAGATATTTTTCTGCAGCATTCACCAAACCCCATAGTCATTCACATTGAAATCAACTGTATTTATCCACGTCAAGGCATATCATGCCCCAGCGTGCTCTCCAGCTAAACTCTGGTATAAAAGCCCAAAGAGCAGCAGAGCTCCCTTGTTGGGTTTTGAAAAGCCATAAGAGAACACAGGTTATTTAGCATTGAGTCTCAAAGAACTTTTTGGCATCAATTTTTTATTACTAAGGAGCAGGTATGTTAATGGTTGAATTCAATCAGATCAGACCAGGAGAGCAGGGCACATCACTTGAACACTGGGAGATGTGCACAGATACTTTTCTGACAGATGTATGGATTTTGCTGTTCCTTGAGCCTATTGCTTTAAAATACACTGGCAAGTAAAACACAAACACTTGCAAGAATATTCAGTCAAATGGGGAGGTTCTGCTAAAAGTCGTATAAGGCAAATATGCCACTACTACTAACACTGTAGTGACCACATTCATATTAGAAAACATGATAGCATGACTGCTTGTTTTATAGTTGATTTACAAGGCAGGAAAAATGGAGACAGACTGATTAGGACTGCTTATGCAGTAGCTTAAAATAATATGAAGCCAAACTACTAAGCAGCATAGCAGCTGTACTTTTGAAGAAAACAGTTGAAAAAAAAAATCAGCAGGATGTAGGAATTGGAAGTTCAGCATTTTCTATACATCTCTTAGGTGTTTATATGGCCACCCCACAATTTGATCATCATTTACCCTCACATAACACACCTGTGAAGTGGGACAGTGCTAGGATCCTCATCTTACAGATGCGTGTTTGAGAGACAGTGATACTGAACAGCTGGTCCAAAGTCACAGAGGAAGTTATGGTAGAATCAGGAATTAAACCCAGGTATCTCCAGTCTCAGACTATGGCCCTAATTACTGGGCTTCCTTCCTTCCAAAGTGAAATCCCATGAGGTTCTTTACATGCTAGTTAATTAAACAATAGATGACTGTTTAAACCCGATATTATCCTAGCATCGTGAGGAGTGGATAGGCTGACTTCTAGCAGTGTTTTACACAAAAAGAGTATCTGATTATAGAGTTAATCTGACCCTCAAATCACACTGCCACAACCTGGTTCACACCTACATTCCTGAGCATGTTGTTAAAGTAAAATAATGAGGCACTTGTCAAAATTGGCACTTCAAAAGAAAAGGTTGTCCAAAAAAGGCAGGTGAGGGGCCAGCATATGTTTGTGTTTGAGGTGGTGAATGGTTCCTGCACATTATCTTTCTCTTTGGATTGCAGTGAGCTAAAAGAATTTCAAAATGCCGACCCTACAGAACCTTTTAGCCAAAGGTTTTCTTGGTGTGTGATCCATAT
This sequence comes from Pelodiscus sinensis, assembly GCF_049634645.1. Classification (NCBI taxonomy): domain Eukaryota; kingdom Metazoa; phylum Chordata; order Testudines; family Trionychidae; genus Pelodiscus; species Pelodiscus sinensis. The sequence goes on along the minus strand of NC_134714.1, from coordinate 17,118,259 downwards.
TTACACATGGAAATGGTTCCAACGGCAGTTCCAAAGTTGGTCACTTTTCTCTCTGAAACAGGGCTCAATCTGATTTTATTGGGACTGTGAGCAATGCAAGTTTTTTGGCTCTCTTTCTCTCCTGATTGGAAATAGGGTTCAAAACTTTCCCGTGTAGCGTGTGTTACTTAAGTTATGGAGAGCAATAAATCTGACATGAACTTGGAAATGCCCTCAGCCAGTCCCACAATCCAGAGACCTCCAAGGGATGGAAGTTGGGGCTGTTTTCCTTTTTCCACTGAGAATGGAGAAGCCAGACAAGAAGTACATACACCATGATCCCTGCATTTACCCTCCTACCCCCATGGCCAACCAGTGCTTCCCTTCACTTCTCCCTCATCTCCAGCCTGCGGTAACTTGGTGGTACCCCTTTTTAACCATCACCCCTGCCTCAGTCTGTATTTCTCCTGTTCTCTTACCTGCTTCTCAATACTGACTGCACCGCAACCTTTGTTTGTAAAACTGTCCAAAATGGAGGTCAGAGCCTGGACATGGTGATGGATTTCCCCCCTCACACAAGGCTTTGTTAGGAGCACAGGACTTGAGCAGAAATTTCCCCAAGGCAAACAATGACACACTGAGCCTCCAGCCAGTTGCTGTAGCCTGCAGGAGATCTTAGGTACTTGTCTGCTGAATTTCACTCCTGCAAGGTAGAGGAACAATGGGGTAAACCATGGCTGAGCTCATTCCCTCCCCTCCACTTATTCTGCCTTAACAAATGGCCAGTCATAATAGATGTACCTATCCAGGTAGGTACATAAATAAATGCAACCCGGAAGAGATCCCTACAATCTTGCAGAGTCTTGTATAACTGATAGAAACATTCAGCATCAGATGGAAATGGCAGCAATGCTTCATTAAAAGAGGAAGCCAGCCTTTCTTGGCTTCAAAATGCTACATGGCACCTGCTCACAAGAATTCCCAGCAAGGGCGACAGTCAAAACTCTCACTGAAAACCATTCTTGAGCCCCAACGTCTCAGAACCCCATAGGGCAAACTCAAGGTAGGTTCAGTATTTGCATGACTCTCACACAGCATCATCTCCACTTGAAAGAGACTGCTGAGACTTGAATGTCAGAGGGGCTGGAGTACCCATGGCTCCCATTCACTTTAAGAGGTGTATGTGCTCAGGACCTCTGCAGGAAGAGAGGGAATGACATTGCGTCAGTTGTACCCGGGACAGCATCCTTATGCCAATATTTTCTTCTTTTCGTTTACAGTATTTCAAATAGTCTAAAAATAGTCTGAACAAAGCAGGATAATCACAGACCCCAGTTAAAGTCAGTAAGGTGACTGTTTTATACAAGGACCTGAGCCCTAGCCCAGATCTGAACATTATTATGCTTCAGATCTGAATTAAGGATGTGATAGTGTACATATATAAAAAGGTTAAAAGGCTCATCAGTTAACTTTCATGGTTACACACAGCCCCTCCCCCCTGCACTGCTGCCTCTGTATCAGAGGCAGCAGTACGGGGGGAGGAGGGGCAGGTGGCTCCATGGGAGTGTTATGCACAGGGAGACAGTGCATGCAGGAAGCCAGCTTTTAAGCTGACTCCCAAGGAACTGCCACCCCCTTCCCCGTGTAAACTTGTAATTGCTGAACTTTTCAGCAGTTACACATTTACCTGAATACACACATTTTAACAACCCTAATCTTAATCTGAAAGTCTTTATAATTCAGTAGCACCTATATTGAGAATTTCAGCCTCTCCTTTATCAGCGGCTCCTGAGAATCTTCAAAACCTCTCTCAACCAACTCCGGATACCCCAAATCTGAAAAGCCAAGGTAGAGGCCCTCTTGAAGCCTTGAAAAGAATCATCTCATCACACGTCTTTTGGCCTCATGCCTGTATGATATTTTAAAATTGAGTAACTACTATTAGATCACCTTCCAGCAGCTATCACACCTGTTCACTGATACAAGTTTGTATCAGTGAACAGGCTTTCCTCCAGATCAATCATGTTTGACAGCTTCTGAACTTGATACAACAGATCAAAAACGGACATGAAAGAGGATTGATTATGGGAGCAGGTTTTGATCATCTCTCAGCTGCCTAACAATAGAGCCAACCATCATGGACTCCTTGCCAAGATACTAAGTGTAACAAAGAACCACCACAAAGCCAATACAGACCATACTGGAAGTAAAGAAGATTCTTTGTGAACTTTTGTAGCCAACTGATCAGAAGAATTCTATCCCAGGAGGAACAGTCTTAGCACCTACATTATTTAATATCTATAAAAGGAGCACCCAAGCTACCCACCACAAGGACCTTTACCTACACAGAAGACCCGTGGGTCACCACCCAACACAAGGGGTTGGGTAGACTACAGAGTACTCTGGTGAAAGTACTTAACATCCTAGACAAGTACTATGTTGGGTGAGTATGCAGTGGGTTGGCTGCAAAGACAGAAGTCAGTGCATTCCATCTCAAAACCAAAAAGCCCAAATGCCAACTCATCATCAGTCTAGTTTGGGGGTGAAATTTACTCACTCCATAAATCTCATCTACCTCAACGTTAGACCAGACATACTTTTTAGTTCTCACACTAGAAAGAAAACAAAAGCTAAGATAAGCATGTGAGACAGTCTCAATAAACTGGTTGCATCTAAATGGATGGCAGACCCATTCACTCTGAACAGCAGCACTGGAATTTTGCTACCCCTCTGCGGACTATGCTTGTGCCGTGTGGGCAAAATCCCCTCACGCAAAGAAGCTGGACCTTGTATTTTACACTGTTTGCTGATATATTATAGGATACCTTAAGCCCAGCCACATCAATAATGCAGCTAGGCTTATGGTATATCCTTGCAGCATTTCTCCTCCTGATACGTGCTGGGAAGTTGTTAGATAGAGCTCATAAGACAATGTGCAGATCCAAGACTTTATCTAGGTGAGTCAATTGGAAGACACAACAAAGTTTTCTGGACCTGCTAGTCTCCTCTCATTGCCACCCAAACAGGTAAGGGTTTAGATACAGCAAATGCATGGAGAATGATCCTTTAGCCCACGTGCTTCAGCTCCCATCAGTTGATCTCATATATCCAGTGCAGATCAGCCCTGCACTATATCTGATTGCCTTAAAATTGACTGGCTGGCAATCACAAGGGCACAAATGTGGCAAGAAGCAGCAGGAGGACATGACAAGCAGCAGCAGAACCTAGAGGACTTGACCAACTTGGAACTCCGCTGTAGTAAGCGCTCTACAAACCTGGAGTGAGCAGTGGTCCTGGTCACAACCACTATATGACAATGATGGTAAAACATACCTGGTGGACAATGTAAACAAGCAGGCAGGGGAGTGAAGGGAAGTAGGAGAGGGTAACAGGAATAAATAGAACACTTCAGCACAGACCTAATGTGTGCACTATTTGGAGCCATTCAGTAATCACAACAGTCACTTTAACCGGATTCCAAATTTCTGAATTCGGTTAAACAAAAGAAGTTGATCTACAGACCCAAACATTTGGAGTTGGGCCCACCTCTCTCATATATAAACAAATATACACACCCACGCATCGGAGATTAGATCTGTGGAGCTTATGTTCATGCAATACACTAATTTAACAAGCGTCTTTTGAACGCCTCACCTGTTCTGTTCCCCCTACTGCCTTACCCCAGGATTCATTCCAACATTCCACCACCAACCAGAGTCAGACAGCTGCCTATTTTAAAGCCACGCACGCACACATTTCCTCCACATTATACCTGCCTGGGGCATGGTAGAGGCAAGATTGAGTTCTTTATGTTTTGTACCTGTGCTAACTCACAGCCCTGCATAGGCTGTGAAATGGAGATTATCAACTCCTACTAATATGGTATATAAAGAACATCTGATGGTATAGTGTGATTATGAAAGTAAATTTTACTGGCACTTGTAGGAGGGGATCTACATAATGTCCTTTTGGCTTCAGAATGTGTAAGTAATGTAACCATCCAAAATTCATGCTGACAAAGTTTTGCACACCAATACCTGTGTCCCCATACCTTTAACTGTATGTTTCCAGACAAAACCTACTTTAAAATAGAGTTAACATTGAGAGTCTTTATAAATAATTTAGGATAATACACACTAAGCATATTGTAATTATTCCAAAATCATGCATTATAAACCTATGAAATTCAGAGTTCAAGTTGAAATGTAACATGCTTGGGATGTCTTTCAAGGGGTGGAAATCCAGTTAGGACACTTATTAACTATTTTCTGTAGTGACACCAAACAACGTGATCATGGTCGAGGCAGTATAGTGTTGCACTTATGGTCCCATACTAAACTAAATGGATTTTTAGAAAATAAAAATCAAATACTATCTTTTTCTTTTCTCTTGTGCCTCTGTAGGACTTGCAGTTATGAAGACTCATGTGAAAGTAATTGCCACTAACCCACAACACAAATCCTTTCCAAATACAGCCTATGCAGAAACTTTCAATGAGTTTTAACTGTAAGGGAAGTTTGAAGTGGCGTTGTTATTCTGTTGCTAAGATCATTTTGGAGAAAAGATATCCAATACTAAGTGGTAATTTCTTAAAATGACCCAAATCAACTTTTACTCTAATTCACCTGAAAAATTCTGTAAAGATGTGTTCTTTACTCAAGGAGTAAAGATGAAAATTATGGGAAGATGCACTATATTCTTCATACATAACAAAGTACTTGAATCCCTGCTTTAGGTGTTAAGCTAAAGCTTAACTGTAAAACCTATTATACTGTTATGGCAGAAGTCAGACGGAATTGTTAAAATAACTTGCAAAACTGTAAATATGAAAAATGTTACATTGTCAGTTTTCAAATAGATGGTTTGGGGGAGCTGTTGCAATATGGGCATTTCCTCTGTTTTTAATCTAGTTAGGCAGAGTCAATTTTTAGGGCAGAGTTGATCCTATACTGCCAGGCACTGGTAATTGCTTGCAATGCTATTTGTGACTAGCTCTGTACCAGGACTGGTCTATATATGATTTTATATAGGAAGTGACACTAAGAAAATAGCCTGAGTTTGCAACACAGATGTCTTTTCCCACAAACAGCTGAGCTGTAAGCCCTGACATTTATTACCATTTAGGAAGACAATACATACTCACCAAATATTCATATACTCATACATACTCTGCTGCACTAAATGCCTTTTAGAGGACCCAAGGGAAGGACAAAATAAGAGATTTTAAATTTACTTGATAATGACTCATTACTGCAAAAGAAACTTAAAAAAAAGATAGGAACTATGCAAGTGAGGTAGTTGTAAAAGGTATTTTCAAAATTAGTAAAACCCTTCAGACAGTATCCTGGTTTATTCTTTAACTATTTTACTATCTGCTTCTTTATTCTGTGCTCTAAAATAACAAATACATACAAATGAAGTTTAACAAGAACATATGGATGTTTAAAAAGTGTTCTGTATTTATTCTTAATGCTAAGGGATATCCAAAAACAATCAAATTACACCTCACTTCTGCCAATTCACCTTTGAGAAGTGACTGAACGGTGGAAACAAGACCCCCTTCCTTCCAAAAACCTCAGAACATAAGGTCCCCTCCCTCCCCCCCAAAAAAGGTATATTAGATCACAACCAGCATCTATTTTATTATGAGTTCTAACTCTGGGTAGCTTGAAGCAGCTCACTCATGGACTCTTATGCCATGGGCAATTAGCAATCAAGGGAGTAAATGAGAAAGCTATCCATTGTTTGCAGAGATTCTATGCTGCCCTTCCAGGATGCACATAAAGATATAAATAAGTCTGCCTCAGCGCCCACTGAGCTATGAGCTTTTACTGTGAAAAACTCTTCCCTAAATTACATGAGGTTCATTAATGTAATAAAAGGCAACATCAAGTTATTTTGCTACAATCAACTTTTCACTCAAGCACAATTTGAACTCAAGGGGATTAATTAGCTGGCACGTTGAAGAACAAAACAAACAGCAGACAGCAAATGGCTAAAAGAACCACAAGCAACCAAGTTGGTAGCACAAAAGTGAAATTACTTTCAGAAAACCCCAAAAAGGAATGCATACAAGGCATCTCTATAACTATATATGAAAGGCTACATATTAAGTCATGCAGTAAAAAGATCCTGATGATACAGATAGGTCACTGACTTAGACTAAAAACATGTCTACCCTTGGCAATTTTACCAAAAATACTGTGTTATGACACAATGTTAAAGAAATTGTGGTAGCAAACAAACTTCTGCAAAGTGCCACAAATGTATGTGAAAGATTAAAATCCAAGGAGACAATACAGATGACAGAGTTTAGAAGTGACAGCCATTTAAAATTTGGAAACCATAAAATTTTCTATGGTTTATATTTAAAATTTGTTTTAATGTCAATAAAAATTAAAAGCTTTTCCTCTTCCTTTCTGTCCAGGTGCCTCATCCCAAGTAATCTGGTCTTGTCACCACACGCAAGTATCATGGAACAATGCCATTTATATAGTAGGGAATGCCTCAGGTGTAGCATGGCACAATTTTGTTTTGCTGCAGGATTTCAGAAGTATACCCAAACAGAAGTATTCCTGGAACAAGATGAATAGCAACACCAATAGTCTATACCAATATTTTTATGAGACCGCCTAGAAAAAATTGGCACACAGGTGTAATGGGTCACATTGGCCTTTTGAAGAATACCCAGAGTGAAGCTTTTCTAGGAAAAGTCCGATCTTTCAATTAATATTAGGTTGTAGCTATCACTCTGGACAGTCTCTCATTGATAAATAGAACCTACAAAATGCTTGATTAATACGTTTTGGGGTATATGGGAAGTTGTCTTGTAATTCTCTCACCTCATTGGTTTCATTCTTCATAATCATTTGCTTACACACAAAATACTCTAGTGTTTTGGCACCAATATGCTTTCACTTTGCACACTCCAAAGATAACCCTACCCTTATGAAGCGGTTTAAAAACAATAGCAATTTTTACCTCTGGTAGGCACAATAGTGGTTTGAATTTCAAATGCACTGTTTTATATTCTCAGTATTTGCATGCCTTCCATTGCTTAGTGATGTCAACCATTGTCTAACTACTTGGCATGTTACAGCAATTATTTATATAAGCAAAATTAGCTTCACATATACCATTTGTTAAGAGCCAACTCCAAGCTCCGTGGTGGATTGCAAAAGACAGATGGAAGTTACAGGTTATATTTTGATACTGCTGCAGGTGTAAGTCATTGAGATTGCTTGTATTTGGACATCAGTCATCCAAAGCAGCCAGAAAAACACCCTCTCAGTGACTATATCAGCATTAACTTCTAATACTGAAGCCCTTCCCCAGCCTTCTGTGACAGGTAGCCACAAACACTGGTAGGAGAGCCTACAGGCAATAGGATGGAGTTTCTGCACCTTGAGAAAGGTATTTTATCTGACATGATCATCAGCGCCTAGTGCTGATCCCCTACTGCTGTGGAGAAGAGATCTCTTCTAGCTGATAGGATATCCTGGAGAAACCAAAATAGACTTTAGTCATAGAAGGAATAAAAAGGTCTCTTCGGTATAGCTTTGGGTGTTTTTTGTGGAGTCAAATTTGTTGCATGGTTCATTCACTTCACTGCCAGGGGTCAGGCTTATTAGTCTAAAGCAAAAGCAGATCACTCCTGAAGTATCTCAGAAACAGCTTGGCTATGTCTACACTGGCACCGTTTTCTGTAAAAGGGATGCTAATGAGACACTTCGGAATTGCAAATGCCGCGGGGGATTCAAATATCCCCCGCGGCATTTGCATGAACATGGCTGCCGCTTTTTTTCCGGCTCGGGGTTTTGCCGGAGAAAAGCGCCGGTCTAGACGGGATCTTGCGGAAAATAAGCCCTTTTCCAGAAGATCCCTTATTCCTACTATTCAAGGAATAAGGGATCTTCCTTGAATAGTAGGAATAAGGGATCTTCTGGAAAAGGGCTTATTTTCCGCAAGATCCCATCTAGACTGGCGCTTTTCTCCGGCAAAACCCCGAGCCGGAAAAAAGCGGCAGCCATGTTCATGCAAATGCCGCGGGGGATATTTGAATCCCCCGCGGCATTTGCAATTCCGAAGTGTCTCATTAGCATCCCTTTTACGGAAAAGGGTGCCAGTGTAGACACAGCCCTTTAGTTTAAGTCAACCAGTGTTAGCTCTTCAGTAAAAATGAATGAACTGCATTAAGACTGAATGTTGAATTTTCAGGAGATATAGGCTCCAGTGCCCCTGTTCTTCCTACATCAGGTGCCCTGCCACAGGTGCTAGGAGGTGACAACACTGAGTTCCCTATCTCACTACAGGAATATTAGTCTGTCACTGGAGGAACTATGTACAGTAGAACTTCACAGTTAGGAACATCTCAGGAATGAAGATTGTTCATAACACTGCACAAGACATTATGGCTATTCTTTCAAAAATTTACAACTGAACATTGACTTACACAGGTTTCAAACTTCACTATGCAAAAGAAAAATGCTTCTTTCCCTTTATTTTAGTAGCTTACATTTAACAGCACTGTACTGTATTTTTTTAAGTAGCTGTGCTTCTTGTATATTTCTAGTTCCAAAAGATGTATATGATTACTGGTCAGTTTGTAACTCTGAGGTTCTACTGTAGTATGTTAAAGGCACTGTAGATTTGCATTAATCAAATGAGTGATACTCTGTTTAAGATACATAAATTACTACAGGGAGCAAGGATATAGTTGTACCTAAAGCAGACCATAAAGCAATGTGTCATCATCTGGTACAAGGATTGGACAGAGAGGTTGAGGTCTGTTTATGAGAGTAACTTCTTTCTTAAAAAATAAAGGAAGTTTTACATTCACCCCATGTACTTAAAACACACAGCAGAATGATTTAGAGACTCCCATCAATGGATGAAATGGGAGTATAGCAATAGAAAAGTTTCTGTTTTCATTAGCCAACAGTTAAGCGTGCAGACCTTCCACATGGTGCTCTGTCCTGATGAACTGTATATCAACTGATAGCAGTCTTAGTGCTCCTGAAATTTAGATAAAGGCTTGAAGTCCAGAATTTGGTCTTGAAGTGAAAGGTAGATACAGTAGGGCCACCAGGTTCAGTTTCTATAGCTAGTTATTAAATGCTTCATCAATTGATCATATATTAAGATAGCCAGATGCACAAGATACTGCTACCATTTTTCTGTAAGTGTGCAGATGTTGCAAAAGCCATGGCTCTCTCTGAACAACCCTCAGCTAAAGCAGCTCTTTGATTCCATATTCCTCTTACCTCCTGACTCACTCAAATTTGAAAGGTGCTGCTGCAAAAGCAAAGTAAAAAGACTTTTTGAAGTAGCAGCTGAACCCAGTACTCTGGCCTCTCAAGTCTGCTGAAGTCATCTAGTAGACTGGGTATAGAATGCATGTTGAAAGAAAAAACAATTTAAAATATATTACACACAATGAGGGAATCATTTTATTAGATTATGGAAGACAGCAGCATTACAGTACAAAAAGTTACAAGGGTAGCAGAAAGTATTTTTGGTTTAAATACTTCGGATTATACTGGGGAACATGAGAAGGATAGTACCCTTTCTTAAACTACCTCCTAAACCAGGTTATCAAAATAAGTTTTGAATATTCAGCACGAGTAAAAAAGTTACAAACAACATTGGTATAAAATGCTTTAATAAATAGTTTTCTTCTGAAAGTTATTTAAGAACATGTCAAACAAAATGTACTAAACAGAAGATCCTGCAAAACAATTCCTGTGTTCATGTACAAAATAATTGGGTTTACATGTTTACATTGTTCATTGGCCAGGGCTTATACTTTGATAAACAACCACTCACTGTTAAGATAACTAAGTGTATGTAGTGTTATGTTTTTCCAGTAATTAAAATAAATGTATAGTTTGCCCAGTTATAGCAATAATAAAGCTTTTAAAAGTAAAAAACAAAATGCACAAGCCTTCCATTATGAACAACTATTTCTCTTGAGGTTCTCCATCCTCTGACTTTGTCAACCTTTTTCTTAGAGCGATAGATGAATAAGCACAACAGAAACAAGAATGAGAAAAATATTGTTCCCTTCATTAGGCCTGTATTTAAATGCAAAAAATATGTAATACCACATGTAGTTAACATATTCACAAAAGAAAAACAATGCCTTGCTATGTTGTACTGTACAATATATGCACCCTTTAGTGTTCTGGAGATGGGAAGAACTGGGGTAAAACAAACGTTTTTGAATCTATTTACATGTAAAATGGTTGTGTTCCGATGTAAATACAAATGACTAACAGATTCCTAACATTGATTGTATTAACTAACATCTTCTTCTAATCTGGACATAATACAAAAAAGTTTTATAAATTGCCATAAAACCTCCCTTTCTGCAACATAAATTAAAGGAATGACGTAAAAAAAGACCAAAATATTTTAAGTTATTAAATCAAATATACAGAGTGATTCATTTAATATATACATATTTACAAAAAAGCATTTTCACAATTACAAAATAAACCATGTCAGTTAGGGAAACCTAGAATTCTCACAATTTAACTATATCGGTATGGCAGTCTTTGACAGTTGCTATAGAAAAAGTTTAAATCTCAAGGCACTTGTCACATGCTTCAATACTGCAATTCTAAAATAAAACAAAAATAAAAAGGCCACTTTTAACCACAGTTGCAAGATCTCTATAATTTTTGTTCCTGTTACAAAGTGTGTAAGGCAAATTTGAAAAAAAAAAAAAAAAAAAAAAAACCCTTACAGAAGCTACTAAAGTAACAAGTGCAGTGAGCTGCCATTAATAGAGATTCGAAGTCAAGAAACAGTTTAAGTTCACACAATTTCCTCAGCCAGGAGGTTTTAAAGCCACCATTAAATTAGAGCAAGTAATAAAAAGAAATACATTCTGTAAACAGTGTACAGTCTCTTGTAATAAACTTTACACATATTGAAAATACAACCTCTCTCCTCTGCCACACAGCGAGTGTATTACAAGTAAACTTTACAAAAATAGCAACTATCAAAGATTACTCATTTTTTTCATGACAGTCATTGAATAATTTATACAAGGCTAAAGAAACAAAATAAACTTTATTTTATTATTATTTTTATTTATTTAACTTTTTTTACGCAAAATAAAGGAACTATGAACATTTGACTCCAGATATTTTAGTCCTTGATGAAAAATGGAGATGTCAATTCCCCTTCCCAAGAAATGTAGGTACAGGGCACCTACGTTCTGAATACAGGTTAGCCTCTACCGCCTTCAAAGTTTGACGCGTTCACATTTTTTACAGATCTGTTGTCCATTTTACTTATATGATGGGATTTCTTTGTTGGACTGATGTCTGATGTGTCAGATGCCTTTGCTGACAAAGATATTGTGAGTTTGTTTGTGAGGAATTTGTCCATTTCCATGACCTCTCTTTCCTCCTCCTCCTCTTCCTCTTCCTCATACTCTATATACTCCTCTACTGCATCACAAGTTCTTTTTTGAGGAGATATAAAATTTTTGCATTCATAATGAATGTCTTTGTTGCTGTAAGGCTTGTCTATAGGATTTCTTATGGGATTTAAAGGTGCCCATTGGTTATTGGTACTCTCCTCTCTTGGGGGGCGACTTCTCTCTCGTTCTTTTCTTCTCTTTCGAGTCCACCAGACACAGATGATTATACAAGTCAGCCATACAATACTAAAAACTACACAAAGTATTGGAACCAGATAATCTAGGGGACAAACCAAAACAGAGAGTCTGGTTACTGAAACTAGTTAGACAATGCTGAGTACCTGCAATAAGAAATATCTATACATATGCTCTTGGAACATCTTCTCAGAATCCTTTTAAAAAGAATTGAATTGCCACCCATATAGTAAGTTAATTTTGTGTTTGAAACACTAGTCCTTTTGAGTGGCAAAAATGGTTCCTAAGAAATATGATAGCCAAAAAAAAAAAAAAAAAAAAAAAAAAAAAATCAGATTTCTGTTCTAAGGGACACAGCTTCATGAAAGTATATCCATCATATGAAACACTATTAAAACTACACAGATGATTGACATTTGGATTGACTCCCGCCCCCCTCCCCCCCAGGTTACCTTTCAGGAAGCAAAGTTACATATGAACTATGTAGTCATTGTTCCTTTCTCTCTTTTTACTGCATGCTTTTATGCGATCGGAGGTATGAGAGATATTGACAGATAGCTATTTGCTAGTAAGCATAATTCTCCAAATACTTCTCTATATAGATTAAGCACTCTCTGTGTACCTCCACTGGAGTGAATAGAAACTATACTCTTTTCACATGTATCATGTTTTTTAAATATGTATTAGGTGAAATAGCCTGAAGTTTGTGAATTTAAAAACAGTGTATCCAGAATTCGGAGACGTAAAATTAATAAGCATAAAAAGTGCAAGATTTTAATTTGTTCCAAGTTAGTTATTGTTTTCCATGAGTGCAAATATATTACTCTTTATCATACTAGAAGTCAGTCAAAATAGCAGTTTTTCCCTTCGTCCCTTCCCTCTCTCCCTTTGCAGCAAGCCCCAATGAGTGTTTCCACAGCTGCATGAATACAGAATTATGGCAGAGAGCAGGCTATTCCATTTTAAAATCAATCTCTAGATCATTTACCTTGGAAATGAATTTTTGCTAGCTACTTTTACATCCAGTAGAGGATAATTTTCTATTTACTTCTCCGATGTCAGGAAGGGAAACAATTTTGGAGACAAATACAGAAGAGCAAGTTTCAAGAGACTTCAAAATATGGGGCGTTTTGTGCTTTTTTTGGTATGGCTAGGACATGATTTTGCAAAATTCTAGTCATAGGCTATGCCAGCCAACACTACATAGTCAGACTGTGTAGCGGGAATATCATGCAGTTGCCCTAGATAAATGTCAGATGAGGAAGAATTAAGTCAACAGCCTGTGTGAGAGGAAGATAGTGTTGACTCCTCAAGACGACATTGCTGATCATCTCATACACAATGCTTCAGATAGTCCTGGACAAAGATACTGGCCTTCAGAAGCAGCTGAAAGTTTAGAATAGGTGAGTGTTCTTAGGAGGAGATGGAGCAATCAGGAATCAACCACACTGCACTGACCATTTAAGGATGGAGTATTCGATTTAATGAGCCTTATATAATTATTCTGGCTTCATCCTCTGCAGCTTTCTACTCTCTTGGAGTAGTGGGAGACTAAGTAATTCCATTCCTTTAGAGAAAATCTCCTGGGATTCCAGAAAGTGTGAAAAGGGCAAGAGATATGGCAGCTGGGATTAAAGTCTGAATCTAACACTAGAGAATTCCTGCCCAAGAAAGATGAAATATATAAAAAAATTTTTGCTTCAGAGGACGTTGGGAATACATATGGACAGTGTGCCAAACTTCTTGAAAGATGGAATGTATCCCTCCCTCCAACAGTGAAAGCAATGAGGCAAGACGTGACTGACCAAGACTAATACCTATTAATAGAAGGACTTCCTAGATGAGATTCTGGAGAAGATGGGAAGAGACCAAGTACATCTACCATCATAAGGCTCCCATTCTGGGGAAGGCAGGTTGGGAGCAGGGGGGAAGATTACGGGGATTTTTCAAAACTGCTTCCTGCCACATGTAGTCCTAGTGCTTTATTTCCAAATGAAGGCTCCGTGCAGCAGTGCCATCTCCCCAGAGGCAGAACCAGAATACGAACTAACTGGATATGGCAAGCAATGATTGGTTATAGGAGGCCAGATGTTGGAAGTGATGGGTATCTAACTTTTATTGACATGACTAGGTACTGACAATTCTCAGCATCTTGCAAGACTGCTCCAATCATGACCTTTTCTGCTCCTGGGATGGAGACTTGGAAAGTTACACTATATGTTTCACTGGTGCCCTTTCCCCAGTTTTCTCATCTAGAACAAAGTTGAAAAAAAAACCAGAGGCAACTTAATGTGCCAGTAAAATGGCGTATTTGTTATAATGCAGGAAACTGGGATCCTGCTACAAAAATGAAGCAGAGAGATGATTACAAGATGGCTTTTTAATGATTGACTGCTACTGCCCTCGTGACAGCACGAGGAATAAAAAAAAGAGGTAGCAACAGAGCACTGAGTATGCATAGAACACCCATGTATCTTCAACTTACCTGATGATGAATGTCCAACAACTATGGTCTCTACTTTGACTTCAGTAACTGCCAGCATAACAGTGCTGTTTTGCCGTTTAGTGATTGCATTTACTATTGTATTGGCAGCATTCTGTATTAGACTGTTATCTTGCTCATCTTGGTGTGGGATAAAAGACTAAGAGGGACAAATCATAAAAAGCATTTTTATATTTTCAGCTCTGTACTTCTCTATATAACGATCAATCTTAATTAAATTAGTCACACAGATTGCTTTCAGTGTAACTATCAGTTTAGAAAAACATCCTGATTTACTGTTTCCACTGGGTGGCTGGTTCATCTTGAAGTGCTATGCAAATATTAGGACAGTAATATACGCTAAATCTACCATATGGCAGGAAACCGCTTTCCCCTGCTATATGGCAAAATAAAGGTAGCAGACCTCCATACTACTTACGCCACCAAGACAAACTTAGGTCATAGTGTAATGGGTTTCAAGATATCACAATAGGAGTTTGTGCTAATGACATAATCCATTATATTTAAGATATGCAGGTTCCCCTACTCGGATCATAGCTCAGCATGCTCTTTATTAGTACTGGTACCCAAAGCCTAGCTCAGACTTTCCAATACCACACCTTCTGGCTGGATGTGCTGTTTTTACTACCTAAAAGCAACTAATGAAAGAGATCCTGCACAAACTTCCTTACAAGGAACCAAAAAGTTCAACACACGAGTCAAGTTTCACTTTGCTAACTCATATCCCTGACAGATTCCCCTCCATCCCTTGATTGTTTTCAATGTTTCCTCTGAGCATCCTAGAAGCTGAGGCTATCTTTACCATTGCACCGTGGTGTCTGACCAGTTCTGAAGCAGTAGCAGTGGCTACTGCTTTAGTGAACTAGCCACACTTAACTGGCCAAATACCCACATATGGCTAGTGGCTAACATGTTGGACACCACGGGTATCGCAAATATACAGCAGCCCTAAAAGTCTCTTTAGTCTACTGACGTGCCCCCCCCACCATAATGTTTTGCCCTCAAGGACAACCTAGTGTCTGCTGAAATTCTCAGTAGTGCCAGGTGATTGTTTTTGTGATGTGGACACACGTGCACTAGTAATTGTACTGAACTTGTTTCATATAGATAATGTAGCTTAAACAGTAAGATGTCAACTTTCTGCCTCTTGAGAACGGAGTGTTTTAATATAGAGTCAAGCTTTAATACAAATACTGGATCCATACTTAAATGAAACACATTTAAACCACTCTTCACATTCAATCTAACTAGACAAACAGTTTTCATGTTTAGTTCAGAAGAATAGTTTAGTACTTACAATAGCAACTTCCACAGCATTCTCTGTGGAATATGATAGATCACACAATACTATCAAAGTCCTGTCCCTCGAAACAGTCCGAGTGGCTGGTAAATATCGAATTTCAGCGCAAATGTTTTCAATGGTAGTGCCCTATTAGAAGTAAGATAAATCATGCCTTTTAATGGAAGTCAAAAATTGTATTTAAAAAGCTACTGGTTCCTACAGTTTTAACATTAATGCATTTTACATAGTCATATGAATTCTGGCAAAAACAAGAATATGACAGATTCTCTGGTCTGTTCTAGCAATATTTGGACCAAACCAGAGCAGTTAGAACATCATATACTGCTAAGTACATATCCAGTTTTGTATACCGGGGTAAGAAGAAACGTTAAAATAAGTCTTATTTAGCCTGGTGAAGTACGCCATGCTTTTTTTTTTGTTTTACCATGGCTGAATGACAACATAATGGAGCAAAGGTCTTAGATTACAGCTATAGGCATAAGATAATAAGTTTTGTAAACAGAGGAAGTAATAGACATTAATAAAAACTATGTCTTACATGCATCTACCCAGGATATATGTCAGAATCCAGTGTTTCTATACTACTGGGCAAGTATAACAATTTTGTTCTCACCTGGGGAACTTTGTCTCTGTTAAAAATTAGAGTAATTCTGGCACAGTTATTATCTAAATAACCAGAACTGGGTGGGCACTTGATATTGACAGGTAGTGGCTCCGATGTGCTGCATTCTCCCCAGTTGATGCAAGGTGGTTGAAAACATTTGATATACATTATTTCTTGGCATTCTTGACCCATGGGACACCAGTTATTTGTGTGATCCTGATGTTTTTGTAATAAGCATGGTTTACTCCCACACCATACCTAGAAATTAAAGGACATGAAAAAATTCCTTTAGCTATCAAGGATTAGCTACAATAGTGCATTACAACTATAATTTACAGTAGTTACCTGTTACCCACAGAGTATGGTAATGATCAAACTCTTATTTTTACTGAAAACAGTTATTTCTACATTTCATATGCTATAGCTAATATAATGTGCTTCAGATTGAGGTACTAGTGTTAAAGTCTTGGCCACGTTTTCCTAGTGTAACAATGATGATCATACAATCACCACCATCATCTTACAAGGCTTTTCATACAAAGCACTTTAAAAGGATGCTATGTATTATTAGCCCCATTTTAAGGAAAATGAGGCCCAAGTCATCTAGCACACTAGCAGCAGTACTGGGGATATTATTTATATTACTATAGCTCCTAGGGCAAGGACCCATTATGGTAGGCACCATACAAACAGAAAAAGAGAGGCCATCCCTGCGCCTGTGAACTTACAAACAAATGGAAATAGAACATACAGAGAGAAGTCGAAAAGAACAGTGAGACACTTTTGATCAGTGTGATGGACAAGAGTCTCAGCACTCCAGTAGCCTATGTGGTATCATGTCTTTCCTGTGATATATATAAAAAAAAGTTCTAAGGAGGAACTTTCAGAATGATAATAGTTAGTCCTTCAGATACGTTGTGGGGTGTTCCATCTAGTAGGTCACATTATCTCTTCCTGGTAACAGTCCTCAGGACTAACTATGGGATGTGAAGTGACATTTGGGGGAATAAATAGCTTGCTATATCTTCAACACACCTCATTCCTGCTCCTTACAAAAAGGTACTGTAGGCATCTTGTTACTGAGATGTCATACCACTCAAGTACAGCTATACTTCACCTGTAAATAGTGTATATCAATGTTATACAGCCTGTTCTGCTAAGAACAAGTGTGGAGTTTTTGGAAGTCAAGACTCAACAGCAAGAATACAGAGACATTTCAGTGCCCTGAGACTGACGAGACAAGATGGGTAAGAGGCAATATCTTTTACGAGAACAACTTCCATCAGTGTGTTTGAGAGAGAGGCTTTCAAGCCAACTCAGAACTTTTCATATGAAAGATACTACCTCACCCATCTTGTGTCTTTTGCAATTAAGGAAATGTATATTTTGTTCCATTATGAACATATGTCTCTCACTCACTCACTCGGGGTATGTCTACACTACAGCACTAATTCGAACTAACTTAGTTCAAATTAACTAATTCGAATTAAGATAATTCGAACTAGTGCATCTAGACCTAAAAACTAGTTCGAATTAGCATTTTGCTAATTCGAACTAGCATGGCCACATTGAGTGGACCCTGAACCGAGGTTAAGGATGGCCAGAAGCAGTGCTGGCAGGGCATCAGATTAGGACTTAGAGCGTGGAGCTGCTGTCTCAGGCTAGCCGAGGGCTGTGCTTAAAGGGACCCGACCCCCCACCCCGGACAGACAGTTCTCAGGGGTTCCCTGCTTGCAAGCAGTCCTGGTTTGGAGTGCCCTGAGTGCCCACACTCGGCACATCACAGCACTCTGTCATCAGCCCGGCTGCACTTGCCGCAGGCTGCCGTACGGGGAGGAGGGTGAATCGGGAGGCTGCAGGAAAGCTTCTACCCTGAGGAGCCTGCAGAGCCACCCCAGTCCTCACCATCGGGGGCTCGTACCCCATTTCTCCCTCACCTCCTTCCACTTACCCCTCCTTAGCCCCCCTTCCTGATGTACAAAATAAAGGACGTGTGTTCAAAAATAGAAACTCTCTTTATTGAACAAAACTCGGGGAGACTGGGAAAAGGAGGTGGGAGAGGGGAAGAGAGAGGGTGGGAGAGGGGAGGGCAACTAAAATGATCAGGGGTTGGGAACAGGTCCCATATGAAGAGAGGCTAAAGAGACTGGGACTTTTCAGCTTAGAAAAGAGGAGACTGAGGGGGGATATGAGAGAGGTCTATAAAATCATGAGTGGTGTGGAGAGGGTGCATAAAGAAAAGTTCTTCATTAGTTCCCATAATAGGAGGACTCGAGGACACCAAAGGAAATGACTAGGTAGCAGGCTTCAAACTAACAGAAAGTTCTTCTTCACAAAGCAAATAGTCAACCTGTGGAACTCCTTGCTGCAGGAGGCTGTGAAGGCTAGAACTAGAACAGAGTTTAAAGAGAAGTTAGATAAATTCATGGAGGTTGGGTCCATGGAGTGCTATTATCCAGGGGGTAGAAATGGTGTCCCTGGCCTCTGTTTGTGGAAGGCTGGAGAGGGATGGCATGAGACAAATGGCTTGGTCATTGTCTTCGGTCCATCCCCTCCAGGGTACCTAGTGTTGGCCGCTGTCGGCAGACAGGCTATTGGGCTAGATGAACCTTTAGTCTGACCCAGTACGGCCATTCTAAGCTCAGGGTTGGGGGTCTCGCTGGACCACCCTGATTTTCATGCAAACCTGCTCCTGGGTGGCCAGGCTGGCAGCTATCCTGCCCTAGACGGCCGCTTTCCTGTGCCTAGTGCGGAGGTCATGGATGAGGTCCACGATCTCCGCACTAGACCAGGTGGGTGCCCGCCTCTTGCAGACCTGGGCAGGCTCCCGGGAGCCGCCAGCCTGGTCCCAGGAAGAGGCGGAGGGCTGGGTGGCAGCGGGTGGCCGGCTCGTGCCAGGCCAGGTGCAGGGTCTGCTGGGTGGGTGCTGGCAGGCTTGCACCTGACACGGGCACCGTAGCCAGACCGTGCCCCTTTAAGGGCTCCGGGGCCGGGAGGGGGGGCAGAAGAGTTTCCCTGGTGGTGCCCAGAGTGGCTACCAGGGAAAGCTGGGGAGGGCTAGCCTCCCACTAGTTCGAATTAAGTGGCTACACAGCCCTTAATTCGAACTAGGCGTTAGTCCTCGTAGAATGAGGTTTACCTAGTTCGAATTAAGCGTACCGCTAGTTCGAATAAAGTTTGAACTAGTGGTTTGCCTGTGTAGCGCCTATCAAAGTTAATTCGAACTAACGTCTGTTAGTTCGAATTAGCTTTGTAGTGTAGACATACCCACATTTACTATGATCAAGTCTATCTTCAGTTTAAAAATGTATGTATAATTTCTTTGCCCTCGAGACACGTGCAGCTAGACAAAGAATATGAAGGCAGCTAGATTTACTGCTGGACCGAAGTGGTTAGAAATCTTAGAAGGGAAAACAACTTAAGATGGTTTTCTAAGTTTTGAAGGAGACTATACTGTAGTATAGTATTACTGATATTATTGATACTCCTCTGAATTATATAGGTCTCACAAGCAGTGAGCTTAGTACTTTTTTCATAGTTCATCTGAAAAGCCTGGTTATGTTAGTACACAAATCCAACTGTACAGTCCTGAACACAAGCACTGCATTCTACTGACAGTTCTTTGAAAAAAGCTCTGAAGATTGCTATATGTAACATTCTGAAGTGGAGAATAATGGGCAGATGATGCATTCAAAATGAATTTATCATGCATCTACCATTATCCACATAATACACAAGATGTATGTAGAGAAGGATTGATGTACATGAGGGCAAGAAAACAGAAAGAAGTAGTCTGAATACTAACAACTTGCACATTAAGAAATCCAGGTACAGAAGTACAGCTAGAAGAAAAGCATTTCAGAAGACTATTTATAGGTCAAATCATTACTTTGGTGCAGTCAATATGTCCATCCAAACAGTGGCAGTTGTTGCATTCTTGATCCCATCTGCTGCCATGGGGAAATGACATTCCTTTAAGCCAGCAAGATTTTCCAAAGCCAATCACTTTTAAAAACAAAATTAAGTACAGTTAGTTTTGTAAAGTGTCACAACTGAAAAACACAGAACTAAACCAAATTATAAATTCTACTTTATCCAAAACAAGAAACAGCCTTACACAAGATCTATATTAGTTATGAAACACTTATTTGGTTCCACAGCTAATCTTCAAATAGTTTTTAAAAAGTTACCTTCTTGGCATCTAGGACCTATTCTTCCAGGAGGACAGGTACACCTGTATCCATTTATTTCATCTATACAAGTGGCACCATATGCACAAGGGGAGGACTGGCATTCATCAATGTCTAAAGGAAAAAAAAGCAAAATAGTCAGTGGCAAAGAATCAGCCAATTAGATTAAATGTCTAATTACAAGCAAACAAATAGGGCAAGATCTGCCATCTTCACTTGTAAGGGATGTTTTGCTATGTGTCTGTTTAAGAGATCATTTGACTTTTGTGCTACATGCAACAGCTGCTTAGTCTCAGCAGTACGAGCCTTCTCAAAATGCATGTCTGTTAATGCAGACATCTGAATTCAAGCACTAAGCAGTAAATTGGCTTGATTGTGTTAAAACAAATGGACTTTGTTAGTATAATTTGGCTCATCGTAAATGATGAAAAGTATTGTTTACGAGTCTAATCTCTTATCCATACACCAGTATAATTTGATAGTAGGAGCGGAAAACAGAAAGAATTAAGAGTATAACAAAAAATTGAGCTAAATACCTCACTTTGAAAAGAGTTTAGAATCTTTCCTGCAATCAGAGCAAGAATGTTTTAAAAAGAAACTCATGCTTGGCCATAAAAAGGACATCCCTTTAAAAAAGGGATAAGGAATCAAATGCATTTGTAGATGCACAGAGAAAGCTTAAGTTTCAAACCCTGAACACTAAGGGTGATCTACACCACCAGTCAAGTTGATATAACTTGTGTTACTCGGGGTGTGAAAAAGCACCTAAAAAATGACGCTTACGGTTCTCACTGCAGTAGAGTAATTATACTAACAGTAAAGTGGTCTCCTGTTGGAACAGACTGTGCACTGGAGCAGCACAGCTGTATCCACGTACACTGTAGTGCAGACTTGCCCCGAATCCAACCATAACTCCCTTCACAGCATTTTCCAAGTCAAATGTTTCAAACATTATTTTACACTTATAAATTGAAATTTTTCCCCAGGATTCACCATCATTATACAAAAGCGAGTGTGGTTTTTAAGTTGTGGTTTGTAATGGGAAGTGAAAGTGGTATGGAACAGCAACATGACAGTTATCAGCACAGCTAATGGAAAATGCCAAGTGACTACAGAAGTACCAGTAGCTCTTATAGTCTGTGCTTACTACTAACCATTCTGTGCTAGATTCTTAGCAAAATCCTACATTTTATTATGAGAATAAAACAGTACCTCGACCTAGCAAGAAGAACATGTCACCACTCTTTGTTCCTTTCAAAAGAGTGCTAGTTAAGGCTGTCAAATCACCGGATACATATTGATCAACGTTTACTGTCATAATACCACTACTGTCATCCTAAAAAAAGATCAGGGTATAGCTTTATCCCTCACCCTATGGCTGGGCCCCAAGAGTCTGAAGCAGCCTTTGAGCTAATGGACCTGCCCCTGTATAAAAGTCCCAGGTTCAATATCTGCAGAAAATCTAACCATAGTTAGAAGTGGCATGACAGTTGCCAAGACATCAAGTAGTGAGCCTATTATTGCCTTTGAGAAATCTGCAGAGAGTAAAACCCAGGAACTCTGTGCCTAAAGGCATGAATCTCTATTGGCAGGACAGGTGTATAGGCACTGAAGCAAGCTATATGTGGTCTTGCCAATAAAGGGGACAAAGAGCCAAACTATCAGTATGGTTTACAGAGTATTAAAGATTTTTTTTCAATTAACTACAAAGTTCATGTTTCAGTGTAAGGTTAATAGTCATTCTGTGTTTCAATTTCCCACATGAAGCAGTTAGTTTTTGCATTTCTCATGGTCAATATTGAAGGATAGCACTAAACTCCTTATCCTAAGGACGATTACACATGAAATGCATCAGATTTGCAAGCTTGTTACTATAGTCTACCCCAATCTTTTCATTTTGGTTAGTTATGTAATATCTAACTCATTATGTCAGCAGCAAAAAAAAACCAGAGGCAGAAATGCAAAAGTTATTTCTGCTAAGAAGTCATTCATTATGGTTTAAAGCATAAAAATACAAAAAGCTGCTCACTTTCACTACAAAGAGAATGGCAGGAAACAGACGCACAGACAAAAAGGAAAAGACCAAAACACCTACATAAAATCTAGCAACAGATCTTTTGAGTACAATTGAAGCCAAGTCATTTTAGTGGCATTTATCAAATGAATAAAGGGATTCTGCATCAGACAAAAGAGCCTATTATTTACAAGGTGAGGATCAGTGTCTATGAATAATTCAGTTACCTTCTGCTTCATTATTTGGGGTACTGCTGACCTAAGCTTAATGCATGAAATGTCAAAGGGTCAAGATAACAAAGATTTTGGGCTGTGATGGCATGACCTCTCAGTCCTTCAGCCACACAGGTACTTACTAATTCTGCAGTCTGGACCAGCAAACCCCGGAGCACATTCACATCGAAACCAATTCACACCATCTACACAGATGCCTCCATTGTAACTGTAAAAATAATAAACCTATCATTACAAAGACTGCTCTCAGGGTAGATTCACAGGCTCAAAGATAAGCAAAAACCCTAGTTCTTTCACATAACAAGCCTGTTCAAATGCAAATTTCTATTGTCTCTATTCATGGTATTTTCTCACTGTTCAACAATACAGAATTAAAAAAAATCCTTGCTAATTCATAATACAAGTCTATTTAATAAGCTATATGCATTGTTTTGTCTCTCTAATTAAGCCTTTGTTAATTAAACCTTCTGCTGTCATTTAAAGGAATGATCTGTTCCCACTATCAGAGAAAGGTTATCTGGGATATCATTAGATAAATTATATTACTTGATAAATCATCTGATAAAACAATAACATTATAGAAACTGTGGGAAAAGGTATAATTAGGAACATTTGTAAAGATATGAACGCAGCATAACAAAAAAATGCAATAGCCGTGCACAAGATGTAAAACAGAAATTGGAGGTTTCCTCCCTATACTGTTTGGAAATGTACAAAATTCAGGGTTTGGATCAGAAAATGAGAACTTGCAAGATTTACTGGATATTTAGAATTTACATAAAAACCCCTCAGAAAATTATTAGAGTACCATTGTTAGTTGAAAAATGTTAGATAATGGACAAAATAATCTGAACTTTCAATGTAAGAAGAGATTTATATGTATGTATATACAGCTACTTATCAGATTTCATTAGCCATTTTAGAAGATTCAGAATCAATATCTGATCTTAAATTTTGTTTTAAAGTTAAGCAAAATAATTTTCAATAAATATGAACTAAAATTTTTGATAGGCTAATATTCTTCTATTGGGAAGTCTTCAATCAAATCCGATAGCAAATATTTTAATTTTGATCTTAATTGAGATTCACTAGATAAAATACTATTTAGCATTTCATTTTTTGACTGAGATTTCAAAAGTACTTCTGGCATGAATAGGCAACAAGACTTTGAAATTAATTCTTATAAATACTATCACTAATGAACTCTGAATTGCTCTATGGTTGGCAGAAAGCAAAAACAAAAAGGAAGCAAACAAACGAATAAACAAACATTTTGTTATAAAGAGACAATTCTTGCTGAAACTAAGTCCACGTCTAATGATTACAGAGCACTTCTGAATTATTGAAGTATGAATATTTTTTAAGAGTAACATATCAAAATATGCTTAAGTGCAGGGAAAAAATTAATAGAAGTATATTTTTAATACTTACCATGGATGGGGGTTGCAGTCATTGGTATCTATTTAAAAAAAAAAAAAGTATATGAATGGTACATCTATTTTAATCTGCAAAACTAAATCTATAATAAAACTAAAAACTTAAATGAAAAAAGCATAGTAATAAAGAAATTGTAATGTGGTATGAAAACACTACATAAAGACAACAGTAAAATGGTTTAATACTTGCTTTTACATTCAATGTAAGTGACAAATGCTAAAGACTGTATCTGGCCCATTTAATTCAGTGACCTTTGAACTCTTGTCTCAGTTGGATAGATCACAACAACTTCAGAGATTAAAGTGCTGTGGTTTAGCAACTAAAAAAACCTCAGACACCAAGACTAGACTATATGAACAATTGCAATGGTATTGTCTATTGCTAATTAAACCAGCCTCTACAAACAGTTCCTTCAAAGGAGTACTATTCATTTGACCTTTCACATGGATGTATGCAATTTAGTCAGATTTTTTACATTTTGTTTTACAAAGCCTTGCTCCTATAAGCAAATTCAGAATACAATACACCAGTATAATCAACTTTGAACAATCTAATGAAGGTATAATTTCAGAGTTGATTTAAGGTGAAAATTAGTTCAGATGCAATGTTTTCTTCAAGTTATGCCTTGAAGCAGCAGAAACACAAGCTTTGCCACACCTAAACACATCATGCTGGCGTGTCCCTACAATAGTGAAATGAAGAAAAATAAATGCTAAAATGTTTGGCTTAACAGAATATATAGTTCAGTCTCCTTTTCCACCTGCTACTAATTTTATAGACAAATGTTCAGAGGAAAAAAAAGTCTTTGTAAAATTTTGGAAATAAACTTTGCAAGATCATTTGTCCATAGGAAATTAAACGTTTATGTTGGCAAAAAATTAGGTGCAAAACAAACAAGCTCTCAGTTCATTAAATAAGTCTGTCCCCTCTAGCTACCTCCCACCCTGAATGATTCATACACGTAGGCACATGAACATTAACTAAACTAAAGCAGGTTTTTAACAGCTTTGTACCAAACATTCCTAACATCTTACAAGAAAAAAAGTGAAGTCTTACTCTGTGTGCATGTACGTCCTTCCCATCCTTCTTTACAGATGCAAGAAAAAGAATCGCCACTGCCAACACATGTTCCCCCATTCATGCAAGGGTTAGGAATACAGCTGCTGTTTTTAGCTTGGATTTAAACAAACAAAACAATTACATAAAGAACAATTTAAAAAAAAATCTAGATTTTAAACTTAGATCCCTGTATTGGTTGGTTCACAGGAATTGCCAAATGGTGTCAGACTCAGGGTCCATCTGGTGAGTGGCCAGTACCAGACAATGCAGGGGAAAGTTTAGGAATCAAGAGACAGGTAGATACAGATTATATTCCCATTTTAGGTCTGATCCTGATCCCTATTAGTCAGAAATTGCCTTAGGCATGAGGTTGAATAAACCTTTCAAAAATGATTATGACTAAACTCCGGATATTTTCTTATCCATTGAGGTATCCCATCTACAAGTCTTGCTAGTTTCTTGGTCTCATGCTCTTCCTGTGGCAACATCTAAGGACACATCGTGTGGTAGATATGAACGAAAATTATGATTTAAAATTGGAACATCAGAGCCAAATGGAATGAGTAAAACTGTGCTTTTTTTTGATCTCACATTCCTTGTGGAAGTTTAGTACTCAGAAAAACAGTTCTTCAGTTAGCAAGACTGATATCTTTCATTTGTTCACATATGGGTACCAAAACCAAACCAAACCCCCAACTCCACACAGCAATGCACGCTTCTCCACATTGCTCCCTAGGAACTTTTACCAGGGGTATCTTTTCCTGGAAGTCTTACGAGGTAGAAGTTACTGTCCTAATTGTAATACATATTTTTATTATATGAACATTCTACTGAGTGCTGGATAGAAATAACATTCCTGTTCAGAGCCTACATGAAAGGTATTAAAACATTTATGATCACTGGCAAACTGGATTAGACTTGAACTAGCCCCTCCCCCCGGATACCAGAATCCTCTCTGCCTCAGCCCATTCTTGACTACCACACATCAGTGAGTAAAGTTAAGTTTACCAATGTTGCAAGTGCTTCCTTTCCATTCTGGAGGACAAGAACATCTGAAAGTGTCTCCATCATCATAACATGTTCCTCCATTGCTACAAGTATTGGCATCACACTGATATTCACCTGGGAGGACAGCAAATCAAGAACTAAGCAGTACATCAAGAGTGAATGGAAGTTAACCAAAGATATTAACATTTTCCATGACAGACGCTGCAGAATGTTTGGATGTAGATTGATTTCTAATTTTTAGAACAGACTTTATATTCATAGTAATAGTATTAAGAAACGGGATGTGTCACCTCCTCCAATTAAATTACAGAGTGAAGGAATACAAGTATGTGCATAAGAGCCGAATATGAACAAAGAACACTTACGTGAATGGCAAGTTTTGCCTTTCCAACCATTTTTGCATTCACAATAGAAGTCGTTCACCAAATCAATACATCGGCCTCCATTGTGACACGGATTAGGGGAACAGTCGTTAAAATCTATTAAAAAAGTCAAATACTTAAAATGCAGTAGACTAGGATAGATGGAATTTCTTTTTTCTTTTTTAAAGTCAGGTAAATTGTCTTTTTATAAAAAGAAATTTTCACCAGAAAAATACAAGAACTGGTCAGAACAGCAAAGAAAGCATCATATTTTAGCACAGTGGCAAAAAGATGACCTGAGAAGCAAGCATTTATAATCCATGGCTTTCCATATTTAGTCTTAGATGTTTAAATATTCCTTTAAAAATTTCAGATTCAAAACAATTTTTGGGAAATGTATTATACGGACAGATCTGGAGACTGAGCTTTTACTGCCCACAGAACAGGTACTGGGCACCATTAAAGCAACTTCCTCACACAGGACTGGATACAAAGCCCACTGAAATTAATGGAAAGATTCCACCAGACATCACAAAGCTCTGGATCAACCCTATAGTACCTTACCAATGGGCCTCAAACCATATGTAAAGAGACCACCTCTAAGTGGTACTCAGTATTTGTTAATTTAAATATTTAGATACTCTGATTAACTTTTTGAATGAGATATAAAGCCAGTCATCAACTGATACCATCAATATTACTTGGGAGTTTTTGAACAGGAAGAGAAGAATGCTTATTTCAGGTAATGGGGGCAATTTTTTTGTAGACAGAACAATCATCAAGATGGAATTTGGCCCAGACTCTACAGTAACATCTCTTGTGAAAGGACCAAAGGGGTAAAAAACCCTTGTTTCACATCTCTCATCAAAGATGGCAACTGTAATACCTTCGTAAGTCCCTAAATTCAGGATTTAGAGATGTTTTCTAATTCAGAGGAAAGAGATATCTACTAATCTACCAAAATTCCACTTTCTGTAGAACCTTCATTTTCTCTTTGCAGTAATCTAGCTAAGTGCAGAGACAAATATTACTCTCTTTGCATTCACCAGCCCATGTGATAGGCCTCAAAGACGAGAAGTTTTTCCCTCTTGGGAAAAGAATTGAGATAGGATATAACTTGACAGCAATTGAGAATATATTCTAAAAGTCTGAGTTATATTTCAGTTCTTTCCTTTCAAACTCAATTACCTCAAATTATTATTAGAAAAAATTGAACCATAGTATAAAAAAAGCATATATAACTTAATTCCCAGCATTAGATGACTCAGTGGGTTCTCATTAGTGATGTGGATGGCATTCCTCTGGCAAAATTCCATGGGGGAAAAAAAAAAAACCAACAACAACTGTGCTCTGGGGCAGTTATCCTTGATACTCCAGTAACTCAATCACAAATAACTAGCCTAGACAGTATGTGGTTAGCGTTTTGGTTTTACACTCTAATAGGTCTTCTGGTGGTAACAGAAGTATTTATAATCCTAGGTGAGAGTTTAAGTAAAGAAAGCATAGAAAGCATTAGCAGCTCTGCAATGCAGAGCTATTACATTCTTCTAAAGTCTAGCACTTAAGATTTAGTTATGGTGCAAATCATGGCATTAATCTAGATTTCCATAAAAACCACACAAAAAGACTGATTTGTATGCAGGTTTGTTTGGATTTTAGTACACCTGACTATCAGATTGCTTTTGATATAGCAACAAACGTGTTGAAAGAACGTCTTAAGAACCAGCATATGGTTTCCTGCAACTATTTACAAAGTGTTAGTTAACAGCATGAAGTGATAATTACTGAAAGCTTCTCTCAAAGAGCACATTATTGCAAAATCAGGTTAAATTCATATTTAAACACATCCCCTTAGAAGTTGCCTTCTTAAGTACTCTAAGCAGTCATTTGACAAGTGGAATAGGAAATGCTCTAGTTCTAAAGAATGGTCAGAGAAAGTCAACGCCAACATGGTTAGCCATAGACTAAAAATGCTTTATCAAAGCTAGAAATTTTTAGTTGTACCCACTTGTGTCACACAACTCTCCTTCCCAGCCACTCAGGCAGAAACACCTAAACGAATCTACTTCGTCAATGCAAGTTCCACCATTCTTGCAAGGTTTTCCAAGGCAGTCATTGATATCTAAAGAGAAAGTCACAGTGTTATAAATGGGACTATTTTATCCATGCATTAATGCAGAAGACAGTTTCAGATTTGTGTTAAACATTTTAAAGAGCTCCGTCTGCCCTACTGCCATCACTGCAGAGGAGTGGGAGGACGGCATTGTGGAACAGAGCAGTCTACCTGGCTACTCTGGCTCCCACAGCCCTCATGGTGCTGCTACTGCACCAGACTCCCTAAAATCCCTCAGGGGTCCTTCCTGTCCATAGGAAGGTAGGGATGGCTGCCAGCAAGGCCCCCAAAAACATGGTGCTTGGGCAGGTGCCATGATTTGGCGTATGGACACAATGGCTCTACACAACTTTTCAAAAACTGTCAATGGTTCTAGTGACAGTCTCACAGTTGAAACTGGGAATTTCCATACATCTGGCAAATACTCTAAGTCCATGTTTCTCAACTTTTTTTTTTTTTAAATAAAGTTCCCCTTTTTCCTAAAAAATTATATACAAGTACCCTCAGTACCTAGTTTTCAGAGGGACAATTTTTTCTACCACTGCTACATATTTGTTTAAACAACTTAATCATAGTCAGGTGGGCGATGAAATTTTTGGGTGTAAAAGGTACAAAAATAATAAAGCGCTATAAAACTTAATACAAAAATTCAGTTTTCTCCAAGGGTGTGTCTACACTACATAGCTCCATCGACAGAGCCATGTAGTCTAGAGACACCCCAAATTTCAGTTGTGCTGACCCCAGACTTCTCTTGAGTACCCCTAAGGATACTCGTACCACTGGTTGAGAAACACTGCTCTAAGTCACTGTACCAAAAATATTAACAGTGCACGGCAGACTTACACTTTTCCTCACCAATATGCCTCAAAACCTGCTCCAAAAAAGTTCAAACTCTATGTCTAACGAATCCATAGCTTCTTGTGGAGGGATTGCCCATGACTGTGCCAGCTATAATGAAGATACCCGTTCCCAAAGACCTGGATTAAAGCCACAAACTTGCTGTACAGAGAAAACTAAAAATTGTAGTAATAACTGAAAGTCATTATAATAAAGAACGTGTTGGTTTAAACCATGCTTTAGAAGCAAAGCACTCAGCATAACATCAATTTTACATTTTTTAAAGAAAATTTCAAAGCAAAGCAGTGTTCCTTTAATGTCTGGAAAAATCTGTTTCAAACTTTGGGGGGGGGGGGGGAGGGGGAGAGAAGAGAGAGAAGACAGACTTCCACTTACTTTCATGACAGTATGTTCCAGTAAAACCCCTCTCACAGGCACAAGTAAAGTTTCCTCCTGGCTGACTAATGCACCGTCCATGAGGCCCACAAACATTAGATGAAATGAAACGGATACCTTCCTGTGTAGTATTTGTGAATACTTCTATTGTACAGCTGTCTATTACTAAGATTAAAAAAAGGTAAAAGACACACTTAACACCATTAGTTATATATAGACAGGACTGTGTCAATCAAGAACTGTGGATTTTAAATCTTAGAATAGTAAAAACATTGTTCATTTCTTATTGGAAGACATTTTATGCATATTGTAAGATTATTATAATATTACCTGAAAGTTAACTTGCATCACTCTGCAAGTAATACACAAGATTACAAGTCATCACGTACTTTGACGTGGTCTAACTTCTGCTGGTGATAAGACAAGCTTATGAGCCACATCTAGCTCTTCTTAGGCTCTGTGTGGCTTGGAAGCTTGCCTTTTAACCAACAGAAGTTGATTAAAAATATATTCTCACCAATCTTGTTTTAATTACCTGGGACTGATACTGCTACAGCTACATTTCATACATTGTCTTACTGAAGTCCTATAGTTAGACACCTTACTCCCAGCCACCCTATAATCTTATGCATTTTTCTCCCATTGTGTTCTAGGTGACTGCCCAAGTAATGAATTCCTGGAGGACAGCACATACCTTTGCAAGAACTGTTCTTGCAGTGGTCCTTGAGATGAGAACAATTCTTTCCATCGTAGTCATCAGAGCAGGCACAGTAATAGTCTCCTCCTAGATCATAGCATTTAGCCCCATTCTGACAAGGGCTAGGTTCACAGAAATCAATATCCATCTGTAATAAAGACAATCAGCTATTGGCAATTATTTCCCATAGTAATGCTGCCCAGTAGGCAACATTATCAATGTTATAGATAGCGAGGAAGTTATTTTATCAGGAAATTAATATTAAACACAATGTTTATAAATTGACTAAAGCAATTTACATCCTGTAGAATAGACAAGTCTACTACAAAATAGTTCTGTTACTACTATAAAGGATCACTTTGAATCTTCTAAGGACTCATTTGTAATAGTTTAGTCAGCATAACTAATTAGGGATGTAAAATCCCATTTAATTGGTTAACCAGTTAAACATGATGTTTAACTGATTTAAGGGGAGGCAGGAGGGCCCAGGCATATCGCAAGCAGAGGATGCTCCAGCTCCCACGGTGAACTGGAACTGGCAAATATCTTCGATTAAGGGGGATGCTTACTGGTTAAGCTTTCACATCCCTATAACTAATACACAAAATTTAAAACTAAAACAAGGTTGTATTTTGACCTCTATCCGTTACTATTTCTCTGTGTATGCTCTCTCACTCTATACCACACTGTGAACTGGATCCTGCTGCTTCTGTATAGTTTTCATACAATCTACTCATGGTTGCAACTCTTTGGCACAATACTTCCAGAGCATTAAAAGTTCATACAGCTGTTTAATTCTGCTACCTCCTCCACTAGTTGCAAACAGGCTTTTCCTTACTAACTCCATGTATATGGATATTTAAAAAGGTGGTTTAAAAGATCTTATATCCTGTCTGTTACAAGTATTAGGATGAAAATGCCAAATTAGACCAAAAAACGTATAGCATGTAAACCTTTACAGAAATATACCCCTTTAAGGAAATGACTTCTCATGCCCTTACTGGCCAGCAAAAGCATCTTGTATCATGGAACCCTTCCTATCAACAGCTATTCTCAAGGTCCTGTTTTACTTTAGGAGTACTATATGTGCTTGTAATTCTGACAGCTTTAAAAAGACACTCGGGGGGGAGGGGGAACTTAGCCAAAATGGGCAAAAAAGGTAAACAACACTTCAACACTCAAATATCATTGACGTGGTTCAATGCACTGCAGTATCTGAAAATGAATTAGAGTGTTTTCAGCAAGTTATTTCACTCTATTTAAGAGCATTTTATGCAGATTACAAAAAGCATTTAGATTCCGAGAAAGATATTCTCAGATCTTGTTCTATCAGAAGTTCCCATTTGTTTCCTTCCATTAGTGTAAATTTCCCTTTCTCAAGTCAAGTTCAGTAGCTGCTACTTTAGCCTCTGGAATCAGCAGTAGAGATTTCCTGAAATACTTATGGCAGTCAGCCAACTCCTATTCATCAGGTTTGATAAACTTATACATTGTACAAGAAACCATCTAAAAGAAGAGCATTCAAATGATTAGACCCATGTAGAAAGAACATGTGAGTGGGGAGTTAATGGATCAGTTTAACAACTGGTCCATGATTTCTCCTGGTAACTCACTTTTTAAATTTTTAAAAAAACAGGGTATTATTATTTTAAAGTAGACATTAAGATTAGAGAAATTACTTCTTAAATTAATATAATATTGCAGAACAGAGAGGCTTGGCACAACCTCATCCCTATATTCTAGCCTACCCTCACTAGTGGATGTTGCTGTGACACAGTTACACTGTTTGAGTGAATGCTCGGAAATGCACACGACTGAATATAAAGCTAGATGCTGGAAGCTAAGAGGAATTAATTCTAGGTTTTGTTTAGAAAAGATTGAGTGCCCTCCCCACAAAAACAAACAGCATCATGAGCTCTTAATTCTTATTAATGCTTTAGTATACAATTCTGAACTGTGCTGCAAGCAACACCTCCACACATTTTTAGTGAGATATCAGCTTTAAGATCCTGACTTTGCACTCTACTCAGGGCTGGTAATGCCTCAGCTGGAGTACTGGGTTCAATTCTGGCTGCCACATCTTAGGAAAGATATGGATAAATTAGAGTTCAGAGGAGAGTAACAAAAGTGATAAAAGGCTTAGAAAACCTAGCCTATGGGAAAAAAAGGTTTTTTTAAGAAGTGAGCATGTTTAGTTTTGAAAAAAAAAAACCAAACCACAAAAAAAACCCCAACAACCTCAGGTGGGGACCTGATAACAGTTTTCAAATATGTTATTATATAGAGGATGTGATCAATTATTCTCTACGTCTACTACAGGTAAGACAAAGTAGGGGGATTACTCTGCGGAAGGGGAGGTTTAGATTAGGTAGTAGAAAAAAAGAACTAACTATAAGGATAGTTAAGTTCTAGAATGCTGTGGAACCTTCACGTTGTTTGTTTTTTTTAACATGCTAGACAAACACTTGTCAGAGATGGTCTAGGGGTTTACTTGGTCCTGTCACAGCACAGAGATCTGGACTTGATGGATTCTCAAGGTCCCTTTCAGCCTTACATTTCTATGAGTCTATGCAACACTATGTGCTTAATGGTAAGCATGTGGGTAAAAATCCAGTGAAGCCCAAAGGATTACTAAAAAGTAAGTTTAAGACTAGACTTAAG
The DNA here is from genome assembly GCF_049634645.1 of Pelodiscus sinensis. NCBI lineage: Eukaryota > Metazoa > Chordata > Testudines > Trionychidae > Pelodiscus > Pelodiscus sinensis. Next base: position 17,085,237 of record NC_134714.1, on the reverse strand, counting down.
TGTTTTCAGGATCAGGCCAAAATACATATATGTTTTAATATATCAAAAAAGCAGTTTAAAAAAATCAGAGCAAAAATTTTAGACATACATTTATAGAAACACAGACTCATAGGGTTGGAAGAGACCTCAGGAGGTCAGAGTCCAACCCCGTACCCAAAAGCAAGACCGACCACAACTAAATCATCCCATCCAAGGCTTTGAAACCTACATTAGGCTGTAGCATTAAAAGTTACAACCACTATACAATTTGCTTATTCACACAGGGTGTCCGGTAACAGCTGAATTAATCTGTAATGCTCTGGCCTTGGGTTGCTCTAGTTTAAACCTGAGATGCGTTTCTTTCCAGAACTCAATCCATCAAAGCTATTACAGCAATTTCAACATCTCTCTCACCTCACAGAAAGCTCCCGCAAAGCCCTGCTGACACAGACAATGGAATCCATTGACCAGGTCCTCACAGCGTCCTCCATTTTGACATGGATTGCTTGCACATTCATTTATTTCTAGCTCACAATTTTTTCCTAGATAACCACGCGGGCATAAGCAATAGTAACCATTCACTTCATCCTACATAGGAGGAGAAAAGAGCAAGATAAAAGAAATATTTAATGTAAAGTAAGGTATACTCAGACTTTCAAGATTGTAAATACATTATGCAGAAATCTCAAACAGCCAGACAGATTTTGGCTTCATTAAATGAAATAAATCAAACTCATAAATTAAGCAATACACAAGAAGTTTGTGTCTCCTTCCACTTCACCTTATTTAACTTACCCAGAGACACACATTACATACAAGCACTGAATTAGTACAAGTTCTGCTTTAAGATTTTAAAGATGAGAACTGTTTCCACTGCAAAAATTAATCTGATTGATATATTTTACAAAAAAGATTACCTTACAAGTACCGCCATTTTCACATTGCCCTTTACAGTCATTAATATCTATGGAAAACATATACAAGACATTAAGCAGAAGTCTTACAATCTAAGATTCCAGAATAAAAGACAGTACTAATTATTTTGAGGCAAGGATTTTGACAGGATGCTTAGGGGGTTGATTTTTGACTGTCTTAAAATTCATTCAAGTTTAATTCAAAATATAAGCTAAAGTATATAAATTATGGTCATTGTTTGACAATATTCTAAGGTACAACAGAATGACTATTTTAAATTATCATTCAGCATATGATATGTAAAATTTTTCAGTTTAATTCCACACCTGAAATAAAATGCTTTAATCTAATAAATGCTTCATTTCTGATAAAAAAGCATTCCTATATACTTCAATATAGACACCTACTGTACTTGGCCAAAGGAAAACTACAGACACATTCAGAAACAGTGTACGTTCTTTTCCCTTCAGTTATCTAGAACTATGCTACCATTACATGTGGCCTCTTTTTTTTTTTTTTTTTTTTTTTTTTTAAGGAGCAAGTTATCTTGGGATCAGTATATATACACTAGAAGAAGAAATACTAACTGATGTGACAATTTACTCCTTTCCATCCTGGAATGCAGTCACAGTAATATCCACCAATGAGATTTTTGCAAGAGTAAGCATTAAGACAGGGTTTTCCCTCACACTCATTAGCATCTGTGAAACAAGATAAAAGAAAGAAGAGAATAAAGAACAAACCCAGAAACAGACCTTCCTTGCACCAAAGCAAAGTCTCCATGCAATTCAAGAATCAGTTATAAGAAATGGTAGAATTTTACTTGTGTACCACAAAAAAAAAAAAAAAAAAAAAAAAAAGTATCTATTGTAGCTTTTCAATGCAAATTTATTTACATTATTTTACATGCAAATAAAAGAAACACCTTTCCCTTAGACAAATCTCAGATAGTGTTAATTAGTGAAGTCAGAGAAGGCTTTGCCCAAAGTAAATCATTGCCATGCTAATTATAAATCAGCTGTTGCCACCACTAAGAAGGAGCTCCCATCACCATTATTGCATTTTGATAAAGAAAAGTAAAGTAAACAGGTATCCTTTACGATCTGTTACAATTATAGGTTGGTCTAGGCTTTGATTCTTACTTGTACTAGTGTTTGCTTTTCATATCTAGCTTTGCTTTCAAAGCTATTAAGCAAGAACCAAGACACTTAGAATAAATGACCCGTATCTTATAAGTTCAGAGATATGACAGAACTGAAATAAAAAAAAAAAAACCCTTTAAAAAAAATGCAAAGTATGGAATTATCTTCAAAAGCCATAAAAAGCAATTACTTACCAAGCTGGCAAGTTGCTCCAATCCACTGTTGTGGACATATACACTCAAAGCCATTAACACGATCAACACAGGTCCCTCCACGAGCACAAGGGTTAGATTCGCATTCATTAATATCTGTAAAATGAAAAGGCAGCTTATTTAAAAGAGTTTTATTAAATATTAATTGCAATTTTTAAAAAAAGAGAGCAGGGTATTTAGCCACACATCTTAAGTGAAGAATGTGCTAAATCCTCTGCACAGTCTAGAAAAATCTCAACCGTCACTCTTATTTAAGCTAAATATGAAAAAAATAATTCAGGGCTTTCTATTTGTGAGCTGTGGGACATAGTGGAAAAATATAAACAGTTGAATGCCAAAAGCAAATAAAAATGCTTTATGTCATAATGCTTTTGGCATTATACTTCCTGTATTTTCTATGTCCCAAAGAAATCAAAATCTCTTCGTGGACAAAAGCCTGCCTTTTAAACACAGTTCTCCTACTGTACACAACATTGTTTATAAATTTACAATGCCAGAAATTGTATGAAGATCTCTGCCCACATAAAGCAAGAAGATTCATTGACTCTCTCTCTTAAAATTAAGAGATTTTAGGTACTCCTTCATAGGTTGCCGTTAGTTACAGGAAACAAACCCAAATAATTCCCTTAGACAGGGGAACTAATATACTCTACCCACAACTAATTGGTTAACTTTCGCATGTCCCAACTAAAACGGCTTTCATATAGCTAGTGTTACCTTAAGAGCAGATTATAAATGTGGTGCTCCTGTGTGGATATGGACTTACATCATCACTAATTAGCAATCCACACAGAATGGAGTGCAAATTATTTACACATAAGTTATGAGTTAAGTAGTTTGAAGAGAAACACTTCCATAACATTTATTACAATGCAGGAAGATTGATGCATTCAGATGCAAAGGATATTTGTGGCCTAACATACACTATTACATAAAGCAAGACGACAGACTTTAGCGTTGCCTAAATGTACAGTGCTGCAGCATTAGTAAAGCTAGCACTTTAGTGAAGATGCTATTATGCTAGTGGAAGAGCTTCTCTCAGACTAGATAATCCACCTCTGCAAGCGATCATAGCTATGTTTACTGGAGAAGCCTGTTGAACATCCTGTTGAAGAGCACTGACTATCCTAGGGGGGTTGATTGATATAAATGCTAATAAGCCATGTAGTTTTCTCACACCCATGAAGTTTGTAGGCAAGTCTGAAGTGGGTCTCTAATGAAAATACATCCTTAGTTACACTTCCATTAGGTTTTATTCCTATGCTGCGAAAACATCTGCTTCTTTCAACGTCTTCATGTTTTCCTAAGTAATTCAAGGACAATGCCATAGAAATTCAAGATACAGTTTGAAACACACAACTATTAATTAAAAAAAAAGAAATCAACTGGCACAGTAGGTTACCCACTTTGCCATGCAGCAGCTTCTTCAGCCAAGTGTATAACAATCTTTCAAACCCAACATAGTTAAAAATCAACTGAATTGTACCTACCAACAGCACATGTTGGTCCGCTCCACCCTGGAGGACATTGGCATTTGAAGCCTGATGAAATTTCATGGCAGCTTCCACCATTAGCACAAGGATTTGATACACAAGCATGCTCAGCTTCAGAGAAAAGAAAGTCATCCTGAATAGAATGATTACACACCATCACCTCGATCAGGGCACAAGATTTTTTTTTTATTGGACACCTTCTAGTCAGAACTAACTCATTAGTCAGAGGCAACATAAGTAGCGAGGACATCTATACAGATGGGAAGCTCAGGTTTTTCCATCCTTCCCTGCTGTGATGGGAAGAGTGCTAGATTCCTATTCGGAAACCAAACCTGGATCATGCTAGGGGCACCTTCTTTCATATCATACTCTCCCCTCCTGTAACTGGTAGGAAGCAAAAGGTAGACCACCTAATGTCTCAGAACCCTAACACTTGGAGGTGTTTTGCTCTCTGTCACTCCCTCCATAGCCTCTGCCTTTTGCTTTTCACTTGTGAACTGCCCTAGTGGCTCTCTACAGATACTCACACTAACTTCCCCAAGATGAATAGCAACAGTCCAAGTGAGAAAAGCCTCATTTACAGGGTAATTTCCCTCAGCTGCTATTACTTGGCAATTATTTTGGAATAGTTCAGTGGTGAGTGACCAGTGATTATATAGGAGTTCAGACTAAGACCATCACAGTGTTCTCTTCCAGCCTTCGAACCTATAAAGTAGAGTTGCCTAGACACTCAGGATAGCAATGCACTGGATTACTTTTGTTGTATTCATGTTGTTTTAAAATCCAGTTAGATTCTGGATAATTTCGGGGCTTACCATTTAACCAGGGAATGTTTCCCTTTTTGACTTTAACATGCAAGGTGATTACCCAATTTGCATATTTAATTAAATTCCTCCTAGGACAACCCAACTCCCTGCTCCTCCCTCCTGCACTTCAATCCCGTGCCTTAGGTCATAATTGCCTCCTTCACCCAAACTCCCTCCTAGACCTCACACACCCTCCTGCACCCCAATCTCTTACCCACAAGCTCCCTTCTGCACTCACTCAATCTCCATCCCAGACCCTGTACCACCTCCATTAATATCATGGAAAAATGTGGCCCTTGACCACGTTCCAAAATCTTGGTAGTGGCCCCCCCCATAAAATATTATGGCCCACCCCCTCTGCTAGACTGAATTCAGGGATGAACAAGGTGGAAACTGAATTATGCTTGAGAATCCTTCTTCGTTGGTCCCATGGATATAGTTTTGTAACTAACATTTTAGTCCCAACACTCCATAGCAGAACTTCAGCACAGTTTTCAAGTATAGTTTGGACCCTGCTGAATGGGGTCCAAATTGTGATATACCTTTGTGAGAAATACAGTTTCTTTTCTTCAAAATGAGGGTTGGGGGAATAACTAGCCAATTTGGGATTTTCTAGTAGTACATTTTTAAATTAAAAATTTTAATTTCTTGACTCCCTTTTTGATCACAACGAGAACATCTGTCCAAGTAGACTTTACTCCAGGGATCAGGGCTAGCAATGACTCACAAAACTCTATAGCATCTTTAAGATGATCTAGGTTGTATGTGCATGTATGCACAGGTGTAGTTTTAGATAGAGTGTACTTTTTTTAAAAAAAATGGTGCAACGGGATCCCTTTCCCAAAGTAGTATGGTACAATTTAATACGGGGTGGAGGAGGGCAGAGGAAGGCAGCATAAGAACAAAAAACAAAAAGAAAGGAGACATATTGGGCCTGATTCTATCTCCACTGCAGTCAACAAAAGACAGGTCTCAGTAATTGTTGAATCAGGCCTTTAAGAAGGAAAATAGCAAGAAGTTGGGCAGCAGCACATCTGTACCCTTCCCTTCAAGGACCTAAATTTACAAGTGTGTGGAGAAATCATCTTCCTGATTCCCAGGAAGCAGATAAACTGTGGTTTTGGAAGGGACCTCTCGTGATGTCTTTCTTTGAAAGGGAAGGCAGCTTTAAATAGAAAAATTCCTTCCTCTCTCCATATGTGAGTTAGATGGGTCAATTGCAGGGAAATCAACAAACTACAGGGCACCACCAAGAGCACTCAGTTGCCATTTCTGTCTACAACTGCTTAACATAGTTTCATAGTCAAATAGATGTAAGCAGAGGTCTTAGTACCAATTTCACAGTTCTTTCCAGAGTAACCGTCTGGGCAAGCACAGTGATATTCATCTGGTTCTGTGTTCATACAGGTTCCACCATTCACGCATGGGTGGTGATTTCCACAGTAGTTTAAATCTGAATACAGAAGAAAAGAAAATGCCAGTTGATAGGTGTAACAAATCCCAAAGTTACTGTTTTAGATCACCATCAAGAGATTACAGGCAAACATATAACACCTTCCTGGCTCGAACAACATTATGTCCTCCTGTCCCTTAAACCATTTTGACTTCAAGTCAATCAATCATTAGCAAGTCTGTCATCCTATTGCTTTCCATGGAAGAAGAAAGGCTGGACAAAAGACAACTGTATCAATAAGAGGGTAAAACGTATCATTTCAAGCCTCTTGCCTTACATTTATTTATCTTTATAATGGCTAAGCAGTTATCTGACACAAAAAGGGTGTGTGACAGATGTGCTCACATAATTGCACATTGCAAAAACAGTTAAGTTATCAGTTAATCAATTTTATTATTTTTTCCTACTAATTAAATGTTAAGTACCTTTGTTACACAGCAGACCACCCCAGTTGGTTTCACAATTACACTGCCATGGGTCTTTACAGCTCCCATGAGCACAGCCTGGGTAGCGAACACACTCATCACAGAACTGTCCTTGCCAACCATAATGACACCTAAATAGTAAATACAAATGTTAAACATGCTTAATTATCTATAGTACAGGTATTCAGAGTGTTGCATGCTGAACAATCCACTTGTTTTAAAATAATGAATGATGATAAATGTAACAGAATACTGAAGTGCTATTTTCTCTTTTAGAACCTGCATAACACCACTCTTGAATTAGGCAAATTGTAGAAATCTTTACTGTAATTTACTAGGAACAAAGGAAGCAAACACCCAAAATACTTATTTTATTCTAAACATTATGCATACGTAACAAACCTATTCTTTCACCAGACAGCCAGTTCCTACACAGTTAGAAATCATCATGCCCCACAGTAGTGTAAGAAGATGGATTATATAAACTATTAACTATTTGAAATTAAGATTGCAAACTCTTTTACTGGACAAAGCAGCATTCACTGTACTTTTGTTCTCTGAAGATGGCTGGTAAGAGATTAGCTAATTTGTTCTAGAGTACTACACTGATTTCATGAGCTGGGATGATCAAAGATGCAGCTGTCTTGTCAATTTTCTCTGAGTTATTTTAAGAACTCTTTCAGCAGATTTAGTCTGTTATGTTCCTACTGTTCTTTAGCAGCTTATTCTAGTATCCTCCTTGCTTGGAGCAGACAAAATAAAATAATGAAGACTTGAGAAACACACAAAAAATAAAGCAATTAAAATACTTAATGTGTTGTTACCAGGTTTCTTCAAGGACACTTCCCTTCAGAGTGGATTGTTTGTAACAATGCAGACATACTCGAAGACCAGAATTTTGTTAGCAAAAATGTGTGCACACTCTAGGAAAGCTTATCTTACACTTTAAAAACCCTTGGATCTCGATCCAGAAGTTATGGGTAAAGTTAGAAGGAACTCTTTAAATTATATGGTTATTCAGAGAGACAATGCCCTAAGAGCAGATGAAAAAACAGCAAGATGGTCTTATTTTCTAAAAAGTATCTACAAATCTTCCAGTACAATCCTATTTGATAGTTAATTTGAATTAGTTGTTGGTTGAATTGGGTATTAAATATGCCCTTCACTATTTCTGGAAAGTCCCATTAGAAGAAAAAAAAAAAAATCTGTTGACTACACTGTATGGATATTTACCCCAGATGCTCTGTGAAGTAGGAAATGTCAGCAACAAAACTATATTTTTCATAGCTATGCCAGTGTCACTGAATCAGAAGTTGATCCTCTTTGCAATGCAATAAAAGAATGGAGCGAATAGCCATCTTGTGAGTAGAAGAGGGAAATCAAATTGGGACTCCTCATTCACTAGAGACTAATATATTGGACAGTTTAATAAAGAGTTGTGTGGTTCCTGAGACCATATGTTGACAGCACGGTACTACTGTCTGTGTTAATACCAACACAAAGTACTCCTTACTTAAAGCTCTGAATTTCAGCTCTTCTGTATTTAGATACAGAAGGTAGCTTTTTCCATACAGTCTCATATATTTATAGTCTTGTTAGTAAAACTTTTGGAACTATATTGTGGCAGTTCTGGTTCTAGAGATTGCTCTGATACTTCTACTTATGTTGTAATTACATACAAATGCTGGGGTATACAATCTACATATTTCAGGAGTCAGTTTGCTCACATTATTAAAAGGCTTAGATAAATGGGGATTGATGGGGTCAGTAGAATATATAAGCCCACAGGACAGTAGCTTTCTCCTACTGAGTTAATATACCGTACAGTAAAATAAGATTATATATATATATATATATATATATATATATATATATATATATATAAAAATAAAAAATGAAAATCTTGTATGAAAGCTGGTTCATACTAAAAATGCATCCTCATTCCAGGTAGTACTAATTTCTTACTCCTAGAGTACAGTTTGTTTCCAATGCTAAGAGATACCTACTTATGGTAAGAAGTATGCATAATTTCTTTGATGTTTTAAATTTTAGCAATGCAATGTGATATTTAAATGCATTCTCAGCGCACACACTCTGCAGCTTCTATGACTTGGTTCATTATTGCCAACAGAAAGTCTGTTTTAATCCAAAGAACAGATACCTAGTGACAAATGTGGCATGCCAATTTGACTGACAGGGAAGTGTGTTTTAGTAACCTCTGTTTAAATGGGCTACGAGAAACTGAAAAGATTATGTATTAGCAAAGCAGAATAATTGGTTAAATTTATCTTAAAATTGGGATGATGCTTGAGGAACATACAGAAGGCAATGTAAGTTATCTTCTAAAAATCCAATTTAAAAAGTTGTTGTTTGAGGCCCTGCTAAAGCACACAAAAATGCTCATTTGATAGGAAAGGGTTACTTCTTGTTCATGACATATACGAGGATACACAATGTATAGTCTGAGTTACCATAATAACCTAAGGGAAATCATTTCGACAGGCTACCAGCAGTCCAACCAAAGGAACACTATGTTTACGAGTCAAAAGGTTACTATGTGGTAAACTGATCAGTCTTCAGTTTACAAGGAAGAGTAAATTAGGATTTCCTCTCAAACAGGAAGTCTGGTTGCAGCCTACATTAGCAGGTGCTAGAACAGCTTTAATTCCACTTCCTTCTGGAAAGATAACATTTACATGGATCTCTGCTCAGTCCTAGAGCAAATGTGATAAAATAGAAAAGCTTGTTTAACACGATTTTTCTCACAAGTTTCAATATACAAACTATCTAAGCATTAAGGTAAAGAATTTCATTTCACCATAATAAAAACAAAGGTATAGAGAAGAACGAAGTTACATTTAGAACAAAGTTGAATTAATCTATTCTAGTTCTGGTAAAGACCAAAGAGAAGCTGTTTAGGCAGCCAACAGTGGATTAGATTAAATTTTTGCCATTATGACTGGAAAAGCATGATGTCTTGTCCCCTTCCTCCCTTCCCCTTTCTGCCAATTTTACTAGGACTAACTTTGTGACCATGGCTATGCAAAAGCAAATCAGAGATAGTTTAATCTAAATGTCTGCTGGCTTTCTAACAGTACAAAGGAAGTTACCATAAATACATTGTTATAGTTTAGTAATTTCCTGGGGGGAAGTTTGAAGCACATGCATCAAGTTTCAGGAACAGGCAGGTCCTCCAGGTCAGGTTTAAAATCAGCAAAAGGAGTGAACAGGCACATATAGGAATAATCTTTTTTTTAAATTACTGAAGAAAAATGATAAACAGTTCTACAAACCTAGTTTAGCTGCTTTCAAAAGAGCTCCCTTTTATTTTGACTACAAATGGATTGGTAAACAATGGAAACCTACAGCTTAGGTTAAGGCTGAAATAGGCTATTTTAAAGAGAAGTATTTAGCAAAGCATATAGGGACACATTTCATAAACTAAATAAAGGTAACCAAGGAAACAACAGGAAACAATGGTTCTGTAGATTATTACATATACAATTAAAGCTAAATTAGCATTAATTGTATCAATATATTTAGGTTTGTATAAAAAATTTGTTTGCATTACTAATAAATGTGGAAAGAAGTAGGTTAGTGTGAATGCATCAGCCCACGATGCATTTGTAGAAATGTTAAGTCTCACACAGCCTTAATGCACTCAAACAACTGATGCAAGATCAAGATATCCCACAACAGTCAAAGTTTCTGGTACATGCTGCAGTTTCAAATTATATTCAGAAATAGGAGCAAAAAAACTGGTGACAATGTGGCAGAGATATGGTTGTTTAATTGAAGTTTTTTATATTGTATGTATTTAATTGGAGTTATTGATATTCTGTTTATAAATAGAATAGTTTAAAAAGTGTGAAGACTATACGAAGTTAAAATACAAATTAAAAAAAAAAAATTGTGGAAGCGGAGTATTTATTACCAAAACAAGAAAGAAGACATCAGTTACCATCATGTAGCTTAATGGTGTGATCTGACTAAGTGCCGAGATGTGATCAAATAGTAGGGAGTTAAATAGTAGGCACCTTTCTAGTGGTGCTCAGTAGTTTTCATGATTGGGACCTTCATTTTCAAAACCAGATTCTTAGTTAAGCACATGGAATTATAAAGCCGTCAATGTATGATCCCATTTGTTGTTTCATGTAAGTCTTCCCCATTTATTGCATGTAGTTTACTTTATTTTCAGTTTTTCCAACTTGTTCCCCTTTAGCTTTTAAGAGGAAAAAACAATTCTAGGTCAGAAGAGTCTGAAATGCCAGAAGGATCTGAAACTTTGCAAAGTAAATGCACTGGAGATTCTTGGATCTTATTCCCCTTCTTATCCACCTATCAAGGCAATCAGGTTATCCCTACCAGCATTTAAAATAGGCCAATGATTTATAGGCTATAGAACAGTGCACTCAACACTGGAAAATTAGTTAAAATTATCAGTTCCTCTACTAGCTATATAGATCTGTGGAAGACAGGATTTAGTTACACAGTTCTTTCCCATGAGAAGTAGCTGAGCTTAAGTTTCACTTGACAAAACTCATAACATACATTACTGTTGAACAAAACTGACACAGTGTGTGAGGTAATATATTTATTGGACCAACTCCTGTTGACAAGACACAGAAACTTTCAAGTCACACAGTGTGCTGTTCTTCAGGTCTGGGTGACCAGAGCAGTGAAACTGACTTACAAAGAGGGACATCTTAATTTTGAGAACTCCTCCCTTTCAGAAGCCAGCTTCACATGTCAAACTGTCACATGAGTCAGAGTACATGCACTGGGTCCAGGGATAGCACCCTGACTGGAATCTCAACAACTGAAAGAAGCTGGGTTTGGAATTTCATATAGATCTTCCTTAGGGAGCCCAATTAATATTTGTATCTACTTTTGGCGAGCAGGCTTCATATTTTGGCTAAATATTTCAATCCCGGGTAATAACAAATCTGAATCAATTTCCAAAACAAAAGGTGAGGGTAAGGCATTTACATTAAGAGCTAAAGACCATCTTAACGGCTAATTGTTGCCAATAGATATTAACCACAAATGGGCTGAACACAGCGATCTTGAGTCCCAACACTTCACTTTACAAGTCTACCTTTAAGGGGGGGAAAAAGGCTCATAGAATTAAATCACTTAAAATACACACACACACACACACACACACACACACACACACACACACACACACACACACACACACACACACACACACTTACTTTTGACACAGATTTATGCCAGTTTGCAGATCACACTTCTATACACTGACAAGACTCCTCATTACTACAGGCAAGATTCTTTAAGGATATCGGCACTAACAGGCACTTCTGCACTGGTTATACTTCAGTATCCCACTATCACATTCCACAGCCAGCCAGGATATATCAGGCTCCTACCAGTCTTTAGGTTAAGCATTTCAAATAAATTAAAGGAACCTAATATTCTTCCAAAGAGTGAGCTGAAACACTTGATCCTAAAATAAAAATCCTAGAGAGAGCACCAATAAAACAGCATTTTAACAGAAAATGTAAAGTCCTTAAACAAAAAATAGTTTTACTCCTTTACTCCCTACATCCTGAAAGACAGAAGGAAAGTCACAACTGCATCCTGTAACTTACATGCATGCTCCTCTCCCCCACCTCCAGAGTCTTCCTGACAAATAAAACTCCTCCTGCACTTAGACTTCAATTAGAAATTTTAGCCAAAACATTCATGGCAGGAAACTAAAGTAGATCTAGTGATGCTAACGACAGAAGCAAAATGCATCAGTCAGAGGGTTAAAAAAGTCTAGACAAATGGAAAAACAAAACATTAGTTTTTCTGATGACACACTCAGGATGGTGTTGCACAAGCCAAAGCAATAGCCATATATAGTTATTTAATTTAATGTATAGAGAGTCTGCTTAATTTAAGAGAAGAGCTGTTTATATTAGGAGACAATGTGGCCCAGTTACTAGAACAGAGCTGGGCTAAATATGGCCAACCCACCAGATCCAGTCTGCAGATGCAGCGGGAAGCTTCAGGCAGACTCTCTGCTTGACCTGCTCCCCTCCTCCCCCCCGCACGCTGCTCAGAAAAGCAGCTGCCAGGCCCTGTGTGTTTCACAGCTGTGAGCCAGGAGAAGGGGGAGAGACTTGATGTCCTGCCCCCGCCCCTAGCACAATCCCAATGGACTATTTGTAGCCAATGGGACCTGCCTGTTCTTCGAACAGGCAGCATGCAAAGCCCCCATCTTCCCCTCCCCTCAGGCTTTTATTCACAAACGCACATGGCCCCTGCATCCTGTGCTGGGGCATGCAGGGAGGTTGCCTGAGAAACATGCTGGGCTGCTAGCCGGGAGTCATCCGGGTAAGTGTCCCAGCCAGAGCCTGTATGACACCCCAGCCTCTCCATACTCCCACCCTCTGCCCCCCTCTCCCACATAAGCCAAACCCTTTTCCCCCTCCTGAACCCATACCCCCTCAGACCCTGCACCCCAACCTCTTGCCCCAGGTCACAACCACTTCTTGCTTTGGGTGCATGGCTTTGCATTGTGACCTGGGGCAGAGCACTGGGGTGCAGGGGTTTGGGTTGTGACCTGGGGCGAGGCACTGAGGTTGCAAACCCATCCTGCCCTAGGTCACAACCCAAACCCCTGTACATGCACCCTAATCCCATGCCCCAGGTCACAACTGCCTCCTTCACCCAAACTCCCTCCCAGACCCCACATTCCCTCTTGCACCCTTACCCCAAGCTCTCTTCTGCACCCCAATCTCCATCCCAAGCCCCACATCTCCTCCATTAATATCATGAAAGAGTGCAGCCCTTGACTACTTTCCAAAAATCTTGGAGTGGTCCCTCCGCCCCAGCAAAAATTATTGCCCATTCCTGTACTAGAAGGTGACACCAAGTGAGGGATCCAGGTTTTAAGACCTGTTATTGTACTAACTCAATGAGGAGTGCTCAGCATCTGCTCAAGTCTGTTAGAAGCTTTTCCCCTTCAGATCGGAGGATCATTCATTGACTGTTCCAGGGAGAAAAAGCTCACAGTTGGGCCTCCCCTATGTTCTGAGTTCTTTTCAAGAAAGACTACCAAACTGAACACTTAACAGAAAAGACACTAGGATTCAGCAGGATAACCGCATTAAAAGGGGAAAGTTTTGAAGGTTGGGGACCTTGCTTCACTCATAGGTTCTAAACCCAGCATCAGGGAAGTCCTTAACACTGTTGTTGTATGTGTATTAGCCAACACATTATTAGACTTTAAACAACTAATCCTAAAACAACACTAACAACCCTACTGCTTCCACTAGTACCAACTATATAGTTACATACACACATCGAGAGAGGATTTAAACTGCACAGTGTACAAAAAGCAGTGGACACTGCTAGAAGTTTCCTTTTGCAATCACGGGTTGTACGAAGGAAATGAGGAATTAGGACCATCTGTTCTTTATGCCCGCAGATGATACCCCAATGGACAATACTGGCCAAAAGCTCATTTTCAGGACATTTGGCTTAATCTAAACATCCTCTGTAGAACAAGTTTTTGATCTTTTAGAAATGTATGGTGGTTGTTTAACTAGAAGCATGATTAAATATACCATAGTTCTCTACTGATTACATTTTAATTTCATAATATGTTGAATACAGAGATTTGGCCCATTTAAGTTATGTTTTTAAAGCAAGATTCTCTGTAGAAGCTTAAAATAAATCAAAATAAAAATAAATTATACAAACTTTATTCATAGCACTACCACTCTGGCAAGATGGGAACAATGTGCTTGGATGCTCGACATACCTGGAACTTTTTCAAACACATGCCAAAGTGGATCATGAGGAAATGAGAGATTAAACGATTAAGTGTACTAACAACTTGTTGAAAATGGTACCAAAAGATTAAGATAACCTACTGGAAGAAGTACTAGCCATCCAGCATCATGGTAGTGTGCAGGGTACAATTACTCTGAATAAGATTACCTGAACAAATTACATTAGACCAAAGATAACTCATTGCTCTGTAGCACAAACGATACAATCTAGTGTTTAAGAAGATCTGATGTTACTATTGTTCAAAAGGCGTCAAGAAACTCCAAAACAAACCCACACGCTGAAAGCAAAACAAACTGCCCCCACCAACTCAACTTCTTAGCAATGGTTTGATGTGAATCAGCTCAAGGTACTATGTGAAGTCACTAGTCAACAAGACCAGTGTCTGCTATTTAAGAAAAACCTAGTTTTTTAGGCAGACTAGTAGCTCCACATCTAGCTATTTTATCTCACAATTTTTAAACTGATTCCTGTCTACACAAGAAGCAATTGGTTTGATCTAACCAATGTCATCTGAATAAGCTTTTCACTGTTGTTTCTTCTGAACTGATTCTGCAGTGAAAGAGGGAAAACCATTTCTAAAGCACAGCATATTCCTTATTAAGTAGGAGTACTGCATACATGGTATACCCTGTAAAATACTTTACCATGTTGACAATAGTACCTTATTATTCCAGAATATAGTAGCCACTTTCTCAACAGAAGAAGAAAATAAAAATTTGAAAAATCCTCTTCACCACAAACCATATCAGACCACTAGTTCTCAAGACAACGTTGTACAGGGGTACTCAAGCTGGTTAAAATGAAGACCTATATTTTTGTTTTCCTTCCTATAATGCTGAGCAGACAAAAAGATACATTGATAAATAACTCAACCAACATGAAAATGACTTAAAATCAGAGCCCAGGAAGCTTTCCAGCAGATAAGGGTGACAGGCCCTACTGCTGCCAAAGGCATAACTGAGAATTCAGGCATTTACCATGGCTGCATCCAACTGCTAAGGTTCTAAGGTCCGCTTCTATGGAAGCACTTAGTCCAAGATATCACTTTGCAATTCTTGATATGAAGAGTAGGAAAGCAAAAAATTATTTCAATGAAAAACTGCAATTTGGATCCTCACACTAAATCAGATGAAAAAGAAAAAAACAGATTTTGCAACTTTTCTATATATAAAAACAATTGTGAAGTTTCAGAATAAGGCAAAATCCATTTATAAGCTAGACTCCTGGCACCAGCAGACTTCCACGCCTCTCACACCCTTTCACTTTCCTCCCATTTTTCATTAGAATTAGAAAGCAGTCATTGTTTTAACCTGTTAAATAAGGTTGGCAATAGACCAAAAATCCAAAGAAGGAATTTAGATTATAATTCAATAGCTCCCAACACAATTATCCCAAGTAAATCTAAACAGCTTTTCATGAGAGGCTGTAAACAAAAGGTCAAGCTGGTAAGCCTTGTTTATACTTCGACACTCCACTTTCTTATAGAAAATTTCCACCATCTAGACAGAGTGCACTTTTCTAATGTACACAGATCTCTGCTAGGGATGTCAACACAGTCAATTACATGATTAACCAATAAACATTGACTACACACATCCCCCCACCTTGCTGCCTTTCTATCAGAGGCAGCAAGGGCGAGAGGTGGGAGCCGATGCCCCACAAGCACCAGATACATGAAGCCTAGGATTGCCAGATGAAAAAAAATATAGGAACAGGGAAGAGGTTGAGCATTAAGACCCACGGGAGTCATTGCTTCCCCTTCTTTTTGCTGGCAGCCATTTTGTGCCAGCAGCCTTGTGGAACCAGGTAAGCATGGGATCTGGGGGAGGCCGGGCGCTGAGTATTTGTAGGGTTGCCAGGTGCCCGGCATTTTTGCCTCCTGGCTGGGGATGGGGGGGCGGGGCGGGGGAGGGGGAAGAAAGGAGTGGGGGGGGGGGGGGAAATCAGAAAATACCAGACAAAGATGTCCCATATTTTCTGAATCTTTTTTACAGGACAGGAGGCGAAAATACCAGACTGTCCAGGTGAATACCGGACACCTGGCAACCCTACCTTTCCCCCTGGCACTCGCTGCTGCTTCTGATAGAGAGGCAGCAGCTCAGAGGGTGAGGGTGGTATGCAGGAACTGGTACACACGGGAAGCCAGCTTTCAGAACAGCTCCCCATGCATATCAGCTCCTGAGGAGCTGCTTCTCCCTTCCCTCCCCCAGATCCTGCTGCCTCTATCAGAAGGGGGAAGAAAGGGAAGAGGGGGAGGGTCAGGAGGCAGGCAGGAGCCGAGGTGTGTGACAAGTCAGATTTTAAGCTGGCTCTCCTCAAATGCTGGCTCCACAGAGCCACCAGCTCCCTCCTTGCTGCCTCCCACAGTTGCAATGAGAGGGGTGTGTAGGCAGGAGCCAACGCTCAGGGGGAGGTGGCTGCCTCCCCACATGCTGCTGCTTCTATAAGAAGAGGCAGCAACATGGGATGGGGGGGCAGGGGAGGCTGCCGCAGAGCAGTCTGTCTCCAGATGGCAGCCGGTCTATGCAGCGAGCTGGTTTTTAAATAGTCTCTCCTTGCATGCCAGCTCCTGCCTGCCACCCCCCTCACTGCCTTTGATATAGAGGTAGCAGCGGGCTTCCCAGGAATGCACTGGCTGCCAGCCCCACTACCAGGGAATAGTTGTGTAACTGCAAAATTTGATGTGGTTACATGACTATTCAATTAATTGCTACCTAACCTCCCTAAACTCTATGGCATGCAAAAATTAGGTACAGTTAGTTCCAACTGTGAGGCTCACTAGTCCAATTAGTAACAACTCATTTCTATAAATGTATTTTAAGACATGTTGCATTAATGGGAGTTTTAGTGTCCTAGATACAGATGTTCAGTAATGGTTAATTTACAAGTCGAGTAGTCGATGGAATTTCCATTGACTATTCCACAGGCACTTCTGCATTCCTCTTTTGAAACGTACAAAAGCCCCCGCTGGGGCTCTTGTAATTTCAAAGGAGGAATAAGGAACTCTGCGTGCAGCCTAGGGCCAACAGGAAGTCCTGCTGACTCCAGACTGCAGGCAGTGTGCCAGCTTTGAAATGTACAAGAGTCCCCAGCAGGGGCTCTTGTGCATTTCAAAGCAGCAGTGCAGCATGGAGACCAGGATCAGCTGGGGTCTCCACAGCAGATCCCAGGTTCTGCGGAAATGCTGTGCTGGAGCCTGGGATCAGTTGGGCGAGTCCCTACCTGACCCTGGACTCAGCTGTGAAGTGCTGCCACTCTGTAGTACCCACTCTCCCCCCCCTTTGCTGCCTTTGATAAAGGCAGCGGGGGGACGGGGGGAGAAGAGCGAGGGTGGGGGGGGGGGCTACTAGTCGACTATCCGATAAGCATATGCTTATCGGACAGTCAACTAGTCCTTAACATCCCTAGTCCAAGTATTATCTTACCTATATACAAGTTCAATCTCTCTTTGATGGACATGCAGATTGCAGGCTACTTTGTTTTAAAACAGTGTATAAAACCATAGCATCAATCTAGAAGTAAATCTTTGAAACCTTAGTAGATTCTACTCATCTCTCTACTTGCTAATCAGTCTTCATGGCTTGGTGACATCACTTGTAGGTGTCAAGCAATTCTCCAAAGAGGGCCATATTTTTGGAGTTTAATGATCCCTTCCAATACACCCCCACATAATATTCTTTTGTAAAAGCTCAAAGCTTTTAAGTATTTTCAGAAGACCTGTCAAGTGATGCTACAAGCCCCTTGGCGAGGTAAAACATTGTAGCCAAAAATGAGAATGTGTCATTTTTTGCTAAGTTCTAGAGATACTGCAATACAACTAAGACTAGTTTTTACTCATCAACTTAATTTCCAACATCCTAATATTGGGTTTATTGGCCAAAACTACCATGTATTATTTTTTGGTTTTGCACAGGCACATTTTACTGCCCCAGAAATTAAGCTTTTTACATGCAGAAAAAAAATGGCAAATATAAAATTTTGCAATATACTAACATGAAAATCTTTCACAATGAGTATTCTTAATTGTCAAAGTATTTCACAAGGGAAAAATCACTTTCTATATCGCCAACTGAAATTTGGTGACCAGATCAAATTCACCTTGAAGGTCATGCACTAGTAGCAGTGGACTGCATGCCTGTAGTTTGTACTGCACACTGAAAGCTATATACATGTGAATTACAAATGGGAAAACATTACATTAGGAAGTTTTTGTGCTTACAATGTAGCATATAGTCTTCCCAGTAGAAGGTTTTAGTTTGTAGATGGCCATACATGCAATATTACCCTTTGAAATATTCTAGAAACTAGCTTTTAATTTCGTGAGGCACTGAAAAGGGATGAAAGGAATATCTCTTACCAACTACGTCATCCACAATATGACAAGCCCATTTGACAGTGAGATACTACCAAAAGGTGCTTATTGATATATCTACTAGACTACACGTGACATCAGATATACAAAAGCATCTCTCAGTAAAACAGCAGATGTTAGTAAAGAACAAATAGAGAGATCTGAGAGAAAGGAGTATTTGACTGAGGGGACAGGTAGCTTCTTTAGACAAGTTAAGAAATCTGGCCTCAACACCTGCTGACATGGCCAATATAATGAAATTTAAGTGTGACAAGAATTGGACAATCACAGTAGCTATCAACCCAAGAATTGTCTTCCACAGAGTCCTGTTTTTAAGCTAAATGCAGAGAAAGTCTTCCAAAGGCAGCAATTCCTCGTCCTGTTGCTTATGTGTCTCTTCCATGCTGATGAAACAGTGAGACGATAAAACTCAATTAGGATATCAGCTAGAAGAATTAAAAAAAAAAGCCAACACACGGTGTACAGCAGAGATTCCATATCTATTGTACAACTGAAGGCCAAAGAAATTCCACACATTTGATTAACAGGCTGCTGAATACTTGGGCAGGTCCTAAAAGCAACAAAGCTAATTCTGTAACTGAATTACAGGCAAAGAATTGATACGACAAAGTAACTCTGAAAACTGCAGAAAGACCAACCAAAACCATATCTAAAGATGGATGCAGAAAAATGCCAGATGATTGGTGGCACAGGGTGTTCACCATGGAAAGACTCCTAAACATAACATTCAAGAAGCAATCAAGTGTAAAATTCCACTGTGAATATATGGCTTAAATCCACGTGATATTGTAGGAGCACACCCAACACAACATACTCATAGCTGGAGGCTTTGGAGGAGCCCAAAATGGTACTCTACAGGAAGTGGTCATAGGGATGCTACAAGCCCCTTGGCAAGGTAAAACATTATAGCCAAAAATGAGAATGTGTCATTTTTTGCAAAGTTCTAGAGATATTGTCTGTAATTCAGCTATTTCTCCCCCACCCTCTTGTAAAGAAGGTATTAAGTTGCTTTTTCTAAGGCACTTTTGTTGGTGAAATTTCTGTTGGTGAGGGGTGTGAAAAAAATAAACCCAAATAAACATGTTTCTACAACAAAAGCATCAATATGAACAATACTCTACAACACAGCTATTGCTACTTGTTGGAGAAGTGGGAAGGGACCGTAATTATGTCAATGGGAGAGAGAGCTCATTGGCATAGCTACATGGCAGACCTAGCCTAAGTTTGTGTTGTCTTTTAATTTCAATTGGTATTTCCGTTAGGTACCTTCTCATATCCCACCACCTAAAGAGATTCTGTGACACTACTATGGATGTAAAAAGTCGTTAAAAAAAGGTAACTCTGTGCCCACTAAAAATCTTAGCAGTTTCAGGGTTACACATGCTGCATAGTTACAAATGCAGCTTTATGCTGCAAAGCCAGCAGTGAAGCTGCCTCCTTGACAGCAGGGTCGGTGGGGACTTGATTTGCTGTGGGCTCTGCAGCTAGCTTCCCGGGGAACGGGCTAGCAGGCCCTGCTGGCCCTGCTCCCGGGAAGTCACAGCGTATAACAAGGCATACAGGGAGCTGCTCCAGGCCTTACCTGTTAGCCAGACCAGTAAGCCTCACTCAAGGGTGAGGCTTACCAGTTAACCTTTTACATCCCTAGAAACTAACCTGGACATCCATAAGGTTCCAAAGATGGCCCAGCAGCCTGAACCACAATTCAGAAGAGTAAATGCTCAGTTCCCCCCTCCCCCCCAAGGCTGTGTCTAGACTGCATCCCTTTTCCGTAAAAGGGATGCAAATTAGACACATCGCAATTGCAAATGAAGCAGGGATTTAAATCCCCCCGCTTCATTTGCATAAACATGGCTGCTGCTTTTTTCCGGCTCAGAGCTTTGCTGGAAAAAAGCGCCAGTCTAGACGGGGATCTTTCGGAAAATGAAGCCTTTTCCGAAAGATCCCTTACTCCTTATTTTAAGAGGAATAAGGGATCTTTTGGAAAAGGCTTCATTTTCCGAAAGATCCCCGTCTAGACTGGCGCTTTTTTCCGGCAAAGCTCCGAGACGGAAAAAAGCGGCAGTCATGTTTATGCAAATGAAGCAGGGGCGATTTAAATCCCCGCTTCATTTGCAATTGCGATGTGTCTAATTTACATCCCTTTTACGGAAAAAGGGATACAGTCTATACACAGCCCAAGTGTTTTCACACTGGGGAACTCTCTCAACTAAGTTGGCTGTCATTTGCCCAAGTCAAAGCCATGGTCTGAACTGGTGGCAGTGAAGTCATAAATGCATTTGATCACATTGTATGCAGAGGTGTTGTAGCTGTTTAATCCCAGGATATTAGACACACAAGGATAGGGGAAGTAATATCTTTTATTGGACCAATTTCTGATGGAGAGAGAAATACTTTCCAGTTTATACAGAGCTCTTCTTCAGGTCTGGAAAAGAACTCAAGAGTATCACAGCGAAACAAACTGTTTAGCACAGGGAGTTAAAACATATTTCAAAGAACCATTCAAGTTAAATGTTCTTTTAACACCTCTCCAGTCATAGGGAGGTTAAAAAACCCAACCTCTTTCTTGGGGGAAGGGTAGTTTAGTCCGTTATATAATTTCCTCCCTCTCTGCTTCTCCCCCTTTGTATTCCACAAAACAGGAACTAAACTCAGTCAGCCAAGGCTTTCATGTTGAGAGGTATTTTCTAACAAAAGAATGTGTCCAACAGTGACCTCAATGTTTTGATACGTAGGCAAGTATTACAGAATTACAGGAGAATGGACTGAGTTGTTCATGTTTGGCCACAAAATTGTGAGTAGCTGTATACGTGGCAAGTTTTGAGGAGTTGGGACAAGTACAAATTGAACCTCTCTGGTCTGGCAACATCCATGGTCTGGCAACATCCATGGTCTGGCATGATTTTAGTTAGCTGGATGTCCTCTTATCAAGGTTGTGGCCAATTTCCCCATGGTCCCATAAAGTTTGCTTATAGCCACCAGTCCCGGCTCTCAGTGTTTTGTGCTGTTATTTAGCTCTAATTTACTCCTAAATGTCCTCTAAAGCCTATGTAAGCACTAGAAGTGTTGGTAATGCTGCTAAACAATATTGATCTGTAGTTCAGCAAATTCTCTGGTTTGGCACCGGTCAGTTCCTGAAGGTGCCAGACTAGAGAGGTTCAACCTGTACATTAACAAAGTCCGCTGCAATAATGTAGCACTAGTTCTCTCTTGACCCATCTGGTTAGCAGGAATTAACCAATTCATGTTCACTGTGGCTGGGGCTACCTATTCTCCTTCCCTGTATTTTGAGGGTGGAGTTAAGTGGGTCTACCCAGACGAAACTAGAGTCTGGGCCATACCTAGGACCTGCAAGGAAACCCTAAGAACAGGCCTTGGGGCAGAATACTTGAACATTAAGTAAGACACAACTTAAGTTAAAATTATCACCTCAAGGAAAGGGTTGAGTTTGGCACTGATCCAGCATGTAACTTATGTGCTAGAGCTGGGAAAGGATCATCTACCCATATAATCCATTCTTTAAAGAATAAATAATCAACTGAAATGAAAGACTTCTTTGAAAAAATCTTTATGAGACCTATGGGAGACTTAGAAGTATTTAAAGTTAATACAAGTTAATACATTTTCCACTATTGCAGGTGATCTTTAAATAGAACAGGGTTGGTTGTTCAAAGTGCCTTATTTAATCCCAACTGTATTATTTGTAAATCCCTTCCATCACAAACACAGAAACAGACAACTTATGAAACTAATAAGTTCTGTGAAAATGTAAAGTCTGAGATATATATAACTTTATATTGCATAGATGGCTGGTTGGTGTAAATAAGGATTATTTTCCAATTTTTATTTTATATATTTTATTGCTAAAAATCACTGTTAAAAGCAGAGTACTGAAAACAGTGTTCTTCTCTCACACTAAAATAGCCAAATACATATACTTACTTGCATTCCCCAGGTATACTGCAACCCCCATGGAGTAAATTACATCCTTGTTTACATACAGCTGTGAACAGAAAAAAAGGTTTAGACTGCAGTTAGTATTGGCAGTACGACATCAGTTAATACAGGAAAAAAAAACCTAGCTCCTAGCCCAGCAATTAAATACATTTCATATTGGAGTAACTTATTTGTTGCTCATTCTTAATATAGTTTTCCTTCCAATTAATTAGTACATGGACAAACATCACAACACAACTATTTAAAAACTAATTCATTAAATCAACTATTAACATTTTTATAAAACCAACTTAAGTATCCTCTTGTTCAAGTGGGGATTTACAAACATCAATTACATTTTTAATGTTATACCAATTAATTGCTTTGTTACATAGATTCAGCCCCTTCAGTTAGGCAATCTTTTAAAATAAGATATGTACTACAGATTTAGAGAATAATCTGCTTTAAAAAAATTATATAATATTGCCAAAGACAGCTGTAAACTGGTGTTCTCTCTCATCTCTTTTGTCACAAGGAAAAAAGTTAGCGCTAATTACTCACTGAAAGATGGGAAGAAAAATGCTGTGGGATTAAACTGAAGATTCTGGATTAATTTAAAAAGGATTGCCCTTAAAATTTTGGTAATATTGACACTAAAGATATTTCAGCTTTGTAGAAATTTAAACAGCTTGATCCTCATTTTCAAACAAAGTTACAAGGTCTCTTTCCAGGACTGGAAAAATATATACATATATACTGTAGTGTTACTGAATCAGGTACTGTAACATTTTAATAAACCAAATCTTCATTTTAGAAATACAGGTTAAATCTCTCTACTCCGGAACCCTCGAGACCTGATCGGTGCCAAACCAGAGAATTTGCTGGACTACAGAAGGTCAATATTGTCAGCATTGCCAACACTTGAAAAGCTTACTGGGATGTTTAGAAGACATTTAGGAGTAAATTAGAGCTAATTAACAGCACAGAACACAGAGCCAGGACCAGTGGCTGTAAAACTTAATGGGACTGAGAAATTTGGCCACTCCCATGGTAAATGGACATTTGGCTAACTAAAATCATGCCAGACTATGGAGGTTGCTGAACCAGAGAGTGCCAGATTAGAGAGGTTCAACCTGTATGTTAAAAAGCTATAAATCATCACTATCTTAAAATGGTAGCTTCCTTTTTAACCAGTACCTCCAGTTTAAGTTAAAGGGACATTTAACTCACTGGTTTGAAGACTTCCTGGTTTACTCGGTAGTCAGTTAAGTCCTCTCTACAGCAACTAGATCCCTTTATCAATCAGATTTTGCCAAGAGCATCACTTCACTCTTACTAGATCCAGTCAGGATTTTTTTGATTTTTTTTTTTTAAGCAAATGAACATACATCCAGCAACAAAGCAGTGTTTGTATTCATAGTTGCAATTCAAAGCACAGTTTGTATTCATAGGGACAATGAATAAGTACTGAACCAGGGAAAGAGAGAATGATCAAGTCAGCTTATGGGTCAACTCAATGAATTTTTGGAATTGCCAGCAAACTGAAAAATCCATTGCTTGCCCAGCTGTAATAACAAGGTAAATCTATTTCTACTGTGCTAGTGCATATGACAGTACAGTTGGTGCAGCACTTTCATCTCAACAAGCCTTCAAGTTTCAACAAAAAAGTATGTAAAATAGTAAGCAAAAAATACCTTGTTTACATTCTTCTCCCATCCAACCTTCCATGCAGGCTTTGTTTCCGTATTGGTCACATGTGTAGTGACCAACGAAGTCATTACGAGGCCCGCAAAATTTATTGCACCGTGTGCTGTAGTAATTCTCATCACATTTCACTCTTATTTGCACTTCAAACTGAGCTACGGGCCCCTTAAATGGTAGGTTCTTCCACCGATCCTCTGGGTTGATCATACCAGCATACGCCACTCTCTCTATTAACAGTTCTTCATCTTTTTTTAAAAGAGAAAACAGAAACTCTCAAGCCTGATACACATATACATAAGATTTTTTTCTGCATTAATTGACAGAAAACTTCAGTTTAAAAAAACCACACCCCTTGAATTGCTCAAGAGCTACTAATGCCAAATTTATTTATTTTTTCTGCCTTGCAAAGTAACATAACTTTTAAAAAAATAGCCCAGAAGAAAAAAAAAATTAAAAATGGAACATAATAGGAAATGGCTTTTTGTTAATGCATCCAAAAACATCATAACCACACACGTGCCAAACAAGTTTCTTTACAGGAGGCAGTTTTTCATTATTCTTATATTACAGTCTTCCTAAATCCAGTAAACAAGTTGTTGGAATAAGGGTTTCTCTGATATGAGTAATTTAAAAACAAAAAAGCAAAGTATGTTCAACTAGGTTACTCTAAATAGATACACAATTGTATCCCTCAATAAATCCTGTTTTATTTATGTCCACCTCTTGTGATCTTCCTCCAAAATTTTAAAAAAAATGTGTAAACGAGACTGCGTGTGTTATTTGGAAGCAAGACATCTAGAATTAAAGTAAATGCATAGTAATACACGGAATATTCATGATTTCATCACTTCTTTTTTCAGTACAATTAAATGAATAGAATTTCACCATTGTGTAACTTTTATATTATTCTCTAGGAAATGCCAGTCTAAAAAAGAAGAAGCATGGCCATTGGCCATCACAGTAAATTTAAAGGACTGAGTGGACATGAAGCCTTAAGTAGTCTCACCCGAGAAGAGGGTTACAGGACAGAGGGTTAGGGAATGCTACTATTACACACAGTTCATAGATGGAAGAATTAACCTTTCAATGCTAGCAATCATTTTAATGAGAGATGGCAAACATTTTCAGGAATTTGTTCTCCAGAAGAGAACTTTCGCTATCATTTAAAAACCAATAGTAAGCATCACTTCCCCTACTCCAGACGCTATGTATATAAAATCCTCAAAGCCTTAATACCATTTACTTCCTGAAGTTGATCTAGAAATCTAAATTGCACAGACTTTTTACTCTTATCTAGAGGTTATAGCAATCCCTAAAGTGGCTATGTATGTACGTACATACGTACTTCCTGCACTTTAACAAGATATGCTAAATAAAGATACATTAGCATTTGTCTTCTTTGAACACCAAATGTTTCACATAAATAAAAATAAAGAAAAATAAAGCACAAAAAGGAAAGGTTAGGTCAACACATAGTTTCCACCTAAAAATACCAAGTCTCAAGGTCCGTGATTCACATTTAGCCCAGGTCAGGCTGGTAGTGAATGACACTATTAACTACTGTATGGGTTCAGCTCCCTATGGAAGGTTAGTTTGTGTTGTCTATCCAGTTGCTAACAGACCATCATAATTATCATAACAATCTTGTTGGAAGTCTTAGAAGATGGACATGAGACCAGTGACCCTTTTTGCCCTGACCGTTGCTGGGCACTGACGGTATGGGTCTATTGCTTTAGTTATACCTCTTTGGTAAAGACCAGAGCACTTCAGTGGGACAGGAGGTCAAGTGAACATTTTTCAAGTAAAAGTCATTCAAACATTAAAAGGAAAAAAAAAAGACCATAAACGTATACTCTACAGAAGTACAAGTCCTTATTCCCTAGATCAGAATGTACTAGTATTACCTGTGAAGTTCTCATTAGCCTATGCTATCTATATCTTCCCTTCAAAAATTAAAGAACTCAGATATAAGAATTATGCACGTTTAGTTCAAGAATGGCAAGGTGCTCAAGTTTCAGTGGGAAGGCCCAAATCCTCCTGCCCAATAAATAGTTAGAATAAAAGTTAGAAGTGAACACAAAAAGTAGTAACGTACTAGTAACATAAGAAAACTATTTTTTAAGTCTATTCAGATAGTCTTATATTTAAAACGGATTTTAAAATTAGATAAGTTCAAATATCTGTCTACTGCTGTTCTTTATGGACAAGCCCATAAGTCCTTATGTGGATTTTTGTCTGCAACACCACAACCAGTTCAGAATAGGCAAAATGGACCACTCTAAAGCTCTCCAGAGAAGAAATTTTAAAGCCAAATAATCGAACAGTTGAAGTTCCAGACTAACACAGCTATCCCTCGGACTTTCAAACAAAGCCAAAAAGGACACATTAAAAACTAGTGTGATGTATCACATGAGAAAAAAGTTAATGACTGTGAGATCCAAATATCTATATTTATATATGTTACCATCACCCTTTTTCTTTAAAAACCTGCAGGAAAAGAACCAAGCGAGAGAAGGATGTTGATTCTACTCTAATTACTAGGTTGTTTACCCTTAACCTCAATACAGTGGCACTGTTCTTCAGTTAAGAACCTACATGACTTCAAGGACTGACTATTGTGGTGGCTCTAGCATTGATAACTGTTTTCCAAATGTGAGAAATCTACAATATGTCCACAAATTAAGAGCTGCAATGACTATCTCCACATCTTGGATAAACCCACTGAGGTATTGCTATCCACCTGACTTAAGACTGAATTGAAAGGAGGAGCTTCGAAGGAAAAAAAAAAAAAAAAAAAGCCAGATACCTGTTTCCATAACTGTTGTTCTTTGAGATGTGTGGCTCATGTCCATTCAAAGTAGGTGTGCGTGATCGCCACATGCACTACTGCACCAGAAAATTTTCCTTCAGCAGTACCCATGGAGTACTTTGCTGTGCTACATAGCACACCGCCAGGCCCCTCTCTCTCCAAGTTCCTTCCTGCCAGAAACCCCAACAGAGAGGATGGAGAGTGGGACACTGAATGGACGTGAGCAACAGAACTTGAAGACCACCAGTAACAGGGTAACTGTCTTTTCTTCAAGTACTTGCTCATATTCATTCAAAGCAGGGGACTCCAAACAGAATCTGTGCAGGTGGGTAGGAGTTTAAGGACATGATGAAAGCAATACAGCTCTGCTGAATCCTGCATTGTCTTTGGCCTGAGTAATGCATCATTAGCGTATGCACGCATGTATGTCCACGTCACGCCTTTGCAGAGGTCTTGACTAGGGACATGGGCCAGGTAGACCACGAAGGAGGCCTGCACTGCCGGAATGAGCTGGGACCAGTGAAGGCAGCTCTACCCACACCAGATCATAGCACGTATTGATACGGGATGTAATCCATTTGGAGATCTGCTGTGAGGATACCGGGAGACCCTTCGTGCATTCGGTATACACCACAAACAACTAGAAAGACTTGTGAAAAGGTTTTGTCCGTTCCAGGTAAAAAGCAAGAGCCCTCCTGACATCCAGCACGTGGAGGTGATATCCTCACTGGACGTATGCAGCTCTGGGTAGAAGACTGGAAAGAAGATATCCTGGCCTATGTGGAAGGCTGACACCACCTTGGGTAGAAATGCAGGATGAGGTCAAAGCTGAACCTTATCCTTGAAAATGATATATGACGGTTCCAATGTGAAGGCATGAAGTTTGGACACCCTCCTTGCAGGATGTAATTACTGCTAAGAAGGTCACCTTGGCAGAAAGGAGCAACAGAGGGCAGGAGATCAATGAGAGTTCCTCTCTGCCTAGCGAGGATCACGTTGAAGTCTCACTGAGGAAGAGAGTCTGGGACCTGCAGGAAAAGCCGCTCAAGATCTTTCAGAAATCTTGCTGTGACGTCTTAACACAAAAGAGATTCACCTTGAGATTCTCCAAGACACTTTATGCACACAGAGTGCCCATCCAAAATGGGCATAGCATCCCGGCACGACTCACTCTTAAAACCGGCATCAGGTGCGGGAAAAGAGAAAAAAAAAAAAAAAAAAAAAAAAAGAGGTGGGCTGATGACGACAGAAGAAAAAAAAATTTTTTTTGCTATAGGGTAGGATGGGGGTCTTAAAACTTGGAAATATGAGGTAATTAAGGGGAAATAACCAGTTTTATGTTGTTTTTCTGTAGAAACAGTGGAAGGAGAGAAACTCCGTCTGCTGCTGAGGACGGTAGAGAAGGAACAGAGGGGGCCGTGTGCTGCGCACGTCTAACACACAAATGGCATGAGGAGGTGCCACGGTACGAGTGTGGCGAATACTGCTAGAAAAATCTCCAGTCGCCAGTGCAAGGATGCGCCAGCACCCGGACTGGAGCCCTCATGGAGACACACATCTCGAAGAAGAACCAAGCGGCCCTGAATCAGCAGATGGAAGGCTGAAATTACAGTGAAATGCTCTCTGACTGATGCCAGGGCAAGACTTCATGTTTCAAAAGAAGGAGGCAATTGAGGAATGATTGCAGAAGAGGCTCAACAGGGTCAATTCTTCGCAGAGCAACCCACACCGAGAAATGGGTGCACTTTGCTGAATAGGTGAACTTGGTAGACTGGTTTCAGACTTTCCAAGAGAACCCATCTTACCTTGTACAAACAGAATAGCTCCTCAGGATTAAAATCATGGAGTAACCATGCTGTGAGGTGGAGGGCAGCAGGTAAGGGTGCAGAAAGCGACCCATGTCCTGGGACAACACATCTGCCCAGATCAGAGGTAGTCGAGGCAGCTGCACAGAGATTTGAGAGAGTATTGTACCAATGTTGGTGCAGCCAAGCAAGAGCGATGAGGATATCATAATCTGCCTTCTGTCTAATTTTCTGCAGAACCTTGCTGACCAGAGTAAACTAAGGGAATGAACTGAGGAAACCTTTGGAGCAAAAAAGAGGAAAGCATCCACAAGGGTGCCTTCCTCTCAACCCAGTCTAGAGCTGAATTTGGGGCACTTCGTACTCTGCCTGAACAGATCTACTTTGGGAGTATGTCACTCTCAGAAGAAAATGGAAGCAACTTCTGGGTGAAAAGCTCACTCATGGTGAGACAAGAACTGCCTGCTGAGCCAGTCTGCTATGGCATTCCTGGCTCCTTAGAGATACTGGGCTTCCAAGGAGATGTTGTGGTGAACACAGAAGTCCCAGAGTTGGACTGCCTCTTGCCAGCCCCCGCCTGTGATGTAAAATTGTGGCCATGTTTTCTGTGAAGACTGTGACCACCCCCGCCCAGCAGGTGGGGAAGGAACACCTTGCATGCCCTCCAAACTGCTCTGAGCTCTGATGTTTATGTGGAGATTTACCTCCTCTGGATGCCACCAACCCTGTGTCTGGAATGTGGCAATATGGGCACCCCAGTTCTAATTGGAGGCACCAGAAACTTGGCCTTCGGGATTAAAAAAAATTAAGAGGGGCAAAAACAGCAGTCCCTGTACTGGGGTGGAACTTCTACTGCTCCCGGGAGCACTCCTCCACCTCTTGTTTGAGAAGTTTCTTATGAAAGGGCTCCCTGAAGAGGGGCAGGAGGGGAAGAGGAGAGTCTGAGCATGTAGCCATGTTGCACAGGGGCTAGAACCCAGCAGCCAGTGGTAATAATATGCCAAGCTGAGAGGAGGTGGGCAGAAAAGAAAGCGGAAGGATCCGGTCTCTGCAGAGGCATGTCTTCCCTGTGCATCCCCTCAAATAGGGTGCTTGCCAGATGGCTTGGAGCTGGCTGGAAGTGAGGCAGAGGCTATCTGTTTGGCTAATGCCCAAAGGGGCTGGGTCAAGCTTTGGGTAGGACCCTTTGAGTAGAGATGGATATGGTATAAACTTCTTCCTCTCCAGCCCTGAGGAACACAATCCCAAAGTTTTCAAGATAGTACGGGAGTCCTTAAGGCTATACAACTTAGTATCAGTATGTAGTGCAAACAGGGCCACTTCATAAAAAAGGAGGTCCTGGATAGAGTGCTAGACCTCCAGTGATAGGTTTGAGAGGAGAAGCCATGCTACCTGGCACATGGACACTGCGGATGCCATTAAGTGGGCTGATAAGTCCACTGTATTAGAAGTTGCCTGCAATGCGGCTGTATCAGAGGCTGCCTGGCTGTTGATGCTCCTTTATTGGCCAGAGCCCCAAACTCCTTGGAGGATTCTACTAGCGACGACTCAAACCTGGACACTGTTGAAATCACGATCTTCCAAGTATTCCAGGTATTGCCAGGTAAGACTTGAACTTGTGGGAATCAATGTGAATAGTCTCGCCACCGATGCAGATCACAACTTTTCCATGCCATTCTGTTTTGGGCAGTTTTTGTCTATGTTCTTCCATAAAGGATCCACCCAATGCGCTGGAGGCCTTCCTCTTGTTCTTTTTATGTCTCATGGATACCAATGAAGTATACATGCTGTCCACCTGTTTTGCCTCGGTCTTGCTACATGGCCAGCCCATCTCCTTTTCCGATCATATATAACTTGGATATCATTGACACTGCTTCTTGCGTGCAGATCATCAATAGTAGCATGCTATTACCTACCTACACCCACCATGGATCTTTCCTTTGCTCTTTGGGTGATTTGCAGCTTTAATTCTTCTGTAAGTGTCATGTTCCAGGTTTCGCAGTCATACCGGAAGGATACTGGTGTTAAAGAGATGGGCTTTCATGGTGGTGGAAAGTTTAGGACAGACAAAAACACTACACAGACTCCCAAAGGCAATCCAGCCTGACCACCTCCTCCTACTCAACTCCAGACCCAACTCACTGTCCATCTGCAACCTTGTCCAAGATATACATATTGATCTACCAGCTCAACAGTCTGTCCATACAACTGCATTATGTACTCTGAACAACATGCGTTTTTCATCCACTTCAATTTTCCAGTACGGATGGTCAGGCCAATCTTCTTCATGTTCTTACTGATGTCACTGAGGACAGTTTGCAATGTTGTGGGTTTCGAAGCAATTAGGACAATGTCATCTGCAAAAAGGAGCATCTGAAGAACCTCGCCATCAACCAGAAATCCATCTTTCGCTTTGATCTTCTGCAGTATGTCTTCCAGGATGCTGGCAAACAACTTCGGTGAACAAATGTCCCCCTGCTTTACACCTCGTTTAACTTCAATGGTCAAGGAATCATTAAAAAGTGTAATTTCCATAGTTACATCCATCATGGAATCTTGTATGAGTAACATACACTGCAAAAGGAGATCCCTTAAAATTGCATTTTGTTCCACTGAGTCAAAGCTTTTTTTAAAGTCAATGAATAACAAGTATACTGGGATCTTGTATTCTCTACACCACAAAAATATGGCCCACTGTGGAGAATCCCCTACGAAAGCCCACCAGTTCCCATCTTATGTTTTCCTCAAGGACACCTTCAATGCGGGCATAGAGCGTTCTCAAAGACTTTATACATATGAGAAAGCAGACCAAAATAAGGGCCTGATAATTTGCCAGCCATATCTGGAAACTTGACAAGGAATAAACCTGATGACTTAACAAATCTACCCTCCTCAAGTCTTTATTCCTTGGGGTTGGGATGGGTTGCCCTGGTCTCTCTGTGGTTTACTGCCTCCATCACGAGAGGAGGAGCGAAGAGGCGTCTGCCATAGGGCCTTCACTATCTTAGCTACACCCTCCCTTGGCCAGAGCGACCTGACCCAACAAACCAAACAGGGTGTCTGTGGCCTTCTACTCTTCCCCCTCTTGGAGGTCTAACTTTGCTGCCACCCTCTTTAAAACATTCTCATGGGCCCTGGTGACTTGGGGGAACACCAGAGGGGATGCCACTATAACTTCGTCTGGCAAGGAGGCGGAGGAGGCTTGGTACAATTGTCTCATCTTTCATCAAGGGTGGGTCTTTTTCCTTCTGCATCAGTGGGATGGTGGGTCTGACCAACTCCGGTGCTGTAGTCTGACTGGGAAGGAGACCAGAGGGCATATCTGAAGCCCCTGAAAGAGTGACCTGGAATTAGAGGAAAACCCCATGGAATCTATTGACACCATTGTGAAGGCCACAGTACCAGAGACCACTGCATCAGCTCTGAGCCATCTGCAGTACTGACTGGAGCAATTCAGGCTGCAGTACCAAGGACTGGGTTGGAGGAAGAGAATGGGGTTCTGACGCAATGCTAAGTGATCTCACACTGGCTGAGGCCCAGGGAATGCTGAGGTTTAGGGGAGCGGGCATGCCAGTGAGAGTGACCAACACTGGTCTCTATACTCTATTCTATTCTAACATTAAAAACTTAACATTAACAAATCTCCGGGACCGGATAGCATTCATGCAAGGGTTCTAAAAGAACTCAAATGGGAAATTGCTGAGCTATTATCTGTGGTTTGTAACCTATCCCTTAAATTGGCCTCTGTACCTAATGACTGGAAGGTAGCCAGCGTGACACCAATATTTAAAAAGGGCTCTAGAGGCAATCCTGGCAATTACAGACTGGTAAGTCTAACTTCAGTACCGGGCATAGTAGTCAATACAATAATAAAGAATAAAATTGTGAAGCATGTAGAAGAACATATTTTGTTGGACAAAAGTCAGCATGGTTTCTGTAAAGGGAAATCCTGTCTTACTAATCTATTAGAGTTCTTTGAAGGGGTTAACAAACATGCAGACAAGGGGGGGGTCCAGTAGATATAGTATACTTAGATTTTCAGAAAGCCTTTACAAGGTCCCTCACCAAAGGCTCTTGTGTAAATTACATGGCCATGGAATAAGAGGGAAGGTCCTTTCTTGGATTGAGAACTCGTTAAAAGACAGGAAACAAAGGGCAGGAATAAATTGTAAATTTTCAGAATGGAGAGGGGTAACTAGTGGTGTCCCCCAAGCGGGAGTCCTGGGACCAATCCCTTTCAACTTATTCATAAATGATCTGGAGAAAGGGGCAAACGGTGAGGTGGTAAAGTTTGCAGATGATACCAAACTGTTTAGGATAGTCAAGACAGAAGCAGACTGTGAGGGACTCCAAGAAGATCTCACCAAACAGTGATTGGACAACAAAATGGCAAATGAAATTTAATGTGGATAAGTGTAAAGTAATGCACATCGGAAAAATAACCCCAACTATATGTACAGTATAATGGGGACTAATTTGGCTAGAACAAATCAGGAAAGATCTTGGGAGTTATCGTGGACAGTTCTCTGAAAACTTCCACGCAATATGCAGCAGCAGTCAAAGGCAAATAGGATGCTAGGAATTAAGAAAGGGATAGAAAATAAGACCCAGAATATCTTACTGCCCCTGTATAAAACTATGGTATGCCCACATCTTGAATACTGTGTACAGATGTGATCTCCTCACCTCAAAAAAGATATTTTGGCCTTGGAAAGGGTTCAGAAAAGGGCAACTAAAATGATTAGGGGTTTGGAACGGGTCCCGTATGAGGAGAGGTTAAAGCGACTGGCACTTTTCAGTTTAGAAAAGAGGAGACTGAGGGAGGATATGATAGAGGTATATAAAATCATGAGTGGTGTGGAGAGGGTCGATAAAGAAAAGTTATTTATTAGTTCCCATAATAGAAGAACTAGAGGACACCACATGAAATTAATGGGTAGCAGGTTTAAAACTAATAAAAGAAAGTTCTTCACACAGAGTGTAGTCAACCTGTGGAACTCCTTGCCAGAGGAGGCTGTGAAGGCTAGGACTATAATAGAGTTTAAAGAGAAGCTAGATAATTTCATGGAGGTTAGGTCCATAGAAGGCTATTAGCCAGGGGATAAAATGGTGTCCTTGGCCTCTGTCAGAGGCTGGAGAGGGATGGCAGGAGACAAATCATTTGATCATTGTCTTCGGTCCACACTCTCTGGGGCACCTAGTGCTGGCCACTGTCGGCAGACAGGATACTGGGCTAGATGGACCTTTGGTCTGACCCAGTACGCCCGTTCTTATGTACCCATCCTGGGAGAATGGTGATTGGCATTAAGAGGAGGACACTCAGTGCCACGATAGGCAGTCCACATGGGCGTTGCTAACAGGCATAGTCCTGCGATAGTTAGCACATGATTTGAAGCCAGAGGAGTGAGGTATGCCCTGTCCCCAGGCTATATCCCTAACAGGTACTACTTTTAAAAACTAAAACAGAGGAAGCAACGCAGAGTCTTGTGGCATCTTAGAAACTAACAGATTTATTAGGGCATAAGCTTTAGTGGGTAAAACCCGCTTCAGGGGGTGCTATTAACAATTAAAAGAACTGTTAACACTTGAAAAGGCTGTAGCTATGCTGGAGCAAGCAGTTTCAAGCACCATAACTGACAGCAAGAAGAACTGGGGGAGGGATGGGCCCAGCAACACGCTATGTAATGCTGCATATACGTGCCACTCCAGGGGGTGCTGGAGCCAGTGCCCTATGGGTACTGCCTAGAGTAGGGATGTGAATGGCTAGTCGACTAGTCACTTCTTCCACTCCTTGTTGCCTCTATCAAAAAGAGGCAGGAAGGGGAGGGGAAAAGAGGAGGGTGTGCTTCAAAGTGGCATTACCAGATCCTGGGCTTCATGTGGTGCTGCAGCTTTGAAATGCTAGGTCCCTCTTTGGCCCCATGCTCTCCGCAGCGCTTTTGTCTTTGAAGTGTAGCAACAGCCCTGGGGCTGTTGCTACACTTCCAAGGTGGAGGCGCCCTTATCGACTAATCTATGCAAACTGCATCAACTATTTGATTAGTCAATTAATCAAAATTTTACATCCTTAGCGGAGAGAAAATTTTCCAGCACCTGCTCATGTGGTGAGCACACACACCTACTATTAATGAACATGAGCATGCACTTGAAAGAATGAAATATTAAATATTTGTGGGCTAGTACATATTCATTAGATTCAGCTAAGGCATTGACATATTGATTATTTCTGGAAGAGCTGATGCAAGCAGAACCTTGTTCTCACAAATCTCAAGTGAGATTCAAATCTCCCCATTTTGCCTTTTCAGAAGAAGTTAACCATCCTGGAAAATACTTTCATTTTTGGGAATTCTTCCTAGAGCTCCTTGCCGGACAGATGTTTAGAAGCCTAAATAAGTAATTCAAGCAATTGGCTCTGAACCAAATAGCAAGGTAAGTTGGAAGAAGGGAAGAAAAAAAGTTGTTCATCAGCTTTCAGAATGCAGTGTTATTAGGATCATAATTCTACTTCCAGAGTACAGATGAAGACAACCCCTAAATACCATGATTGTTTTAAAAGAGGGTCTGCAATGTGGGGTCAGGAGCTGGCCTATTTAAAGAACAGGTGGTGGAAGAATCATAGAATAACTAGGACTGGAAGGGACCTCAAGAGGTCATCGAGTCCAGTCCCCTGCCCTCATGGCAGGACCAAATACTGTCTGGACCATCCCTGATAGACATTTATCTAACCTACTCTTAAATATCTCCAGAGATGGGGATTCCACAGCCTCCCTGGGCAATTTATTCTAGTGTTTAACTACCCTGACAGTTAAGAACTTTTTCCTAATGTCCAACCTAAACCTCCCTTGCTACAGTTTAAGCCCATTGCTTCTTGTTCTATCCCCAGAGGCCAAAATGAACAAGTTTTCTCCCTCCTCCTTATGACACCCTTTTACATATCTGAAAACTTCTATCATGTCCCCCCTCAATCTTCTCTTTTCTAAACTAAACAAACCTAATTCCTTCAGCCTTCCCTCATAGGTCATGTTCTCTAGACTTTTAATCATTCTCGTTGCTCTTCTCTAGACCCTCTCCAATTTCTCCACATCTTTCTTGAAATGCGGTGCCCAGAACTGAACACAATACTCCAATTGAGGCCTAACCAGCACAGAGTAGAGCGGAAGAATGACTTCTCGTGTCTTGCTCACAACACACCTGTTAACACAACAGCATCACACTGCTGACTCATTCAGCTTGTGGTCCACTATAACCCCTAGATCCCTTTCTGCTGTACTCCTTCCCAGACAGTCGCTTCCCATTCTGTATGTATGAAACTGATTGTTCCTTCTTAAGTGGAGCACTTTGCATTTGTCTTTATTAAACTTCATCCTAAAGATGTGGAAGAATACTGGCATGACTCTGTCTCTCCTTTCAGTAGAGGCTGAGAATCTGACTAAAGCCTCAAAAGAAGAGAGTCTTGGATTTTAGAAACTTATTTCATCTTGAGGAAATGAAGGCGTGTCAATTAAAGTTTATTTTATGTCCTCGTCTAATGATTCTCCACGCAGCTTATGAAACTTCACTTGTGTGATTTTGGCAAAAAAGAGACTTTTCATTGTTCTATGTTAGGATTACTTACAAGGTACTTAAATACATCTTGCTGCAAGTCTTACCAATTAGAGTAAGAGTGTGCTACACAGAAACACGAGACACATTGCTCAGTAGCAATTTAACTTTTTCCCCCATGACTAGCAATTTTCCTCACAAGCCTGTTTCTTTAGAAATAAAAAGTGGCAGAGAGGCTTGGATGATAGCAGCCGATGCTCTGATAGAGTCTAAGTTAATATAGTCCACCTGATCTTTGGGAAAGGAATCTCCACAGAAGAGGGCTGCAATGGATAGCTGTGCCAGATTCTACCTACTTAAGAAGCCAAAACAAGAAAAACGGAAGAATGATTTCCCCATTTATCAGCAGATCTGCATTTGACAGGTGTTTTACATTAACAAAAAGCTAGTTACTAGCTGGTGTACAGGCAGTCATCTCGAAGGAAAGAAACCTAGAAACAAGGCACAAAAAAAGGGAAGGAGATGCATGAGAAGAGACAGGAAGTATAAGATGAAGACTGATAGTTTTGGCCTTTTTAGAAAAAAAGAGGATATCTAAGCCTCGTCATTAACTGGAACTACAATTTTCCTTCATAATGGAATCATAAGGGCTCTGGAGAGCATCAGGGGTTGTCACTTTGCAATTCATTCCTCTGTTTTAGCCAAGGGGAACTGTATGAACGGTGGCAATTCAGAATTAACACAAAACTTCTCTAAGTACTGGTATAAACTAAAAATTGAGACCAGACATTATTAAAGATCTATGAACCTGGGGAATCACCTGACGTTCAGCACCTGGGCAGGGAGCTTTTATTTCCACAGACTTTCTCTTCCCTCTTCAGGGTACTGGTGTTTTCTCCCAAGGATGCAAGGGATTAATTCTAGCTTCATTTACTTGTATCTTCCATATTAACGCTCTTCCCTACCTGTGCAGGGAGAGAATGCTTGAATTCATCCTTTGTGTGGGGACAAGGAAGGGTTCTCCCATCTTGTCACAGACCCACGTATCAAGAGTGGCATAGACAGTGCTTAAATTTATAATGAAAGGTGCTGGGATCTCAAGCCAGGTACCAAGGAGTTTTTGTACTTTCATAACAGACATGGCAAGCCTAAGAGGTACCAGCGTTCAGTCCTAGTAAGGTCTACCAAAAAATTAAGTCCTGGTCTCAAAATAACAAATGTTCTTTAAAATCTCCAGTGGTAAGAGTCTTTCCTAGAATCCTAAAATGGCAAGCTTAAGTTGCAATATGATGGAAAAAAGTTACTATATAAATAGCATCACTTCACAAATTGGGTGTTTTGTTTAATTGGTACCTTGTCAGGTTATCATGTGGATAAAAGCTTTCCAAATTCAGATTTAAGGTTTCATTTTTGGGTTTTGGATGCCAGTTCAACTAACTATATTAGCATACATCCAAGAATGAAGGAAACTTACTCCACTCAACTGCACTTACACATTATTAGAGCAGCAAATTGTAACTGACAATTCTGTGGTCTTCTACAGGTTATGCAAATCATCACTGACCAAGACCAAATGCTTGTGGACTTAGCAATAGTCCATAAGTATTTTTCTAGACAAAGTTTATTGGAATAAGACTTTCAGTATATGCATTTTGCAAGTAATTAAAACACCAAAAATTCCTTCAGCCTCCCCCCCCAAATTGATTACCCTTCCACCGATTTCCTTTAAAAGTCAAAGCCATTTTAAGCGCTGAACGTGCAAGACATTTAAAACCTTCAAATACATGCCTCTGACTGACAAATATTTATGTTACAAAAGTGTCATTAAAACACTGAGGTTTCATCAGCTCAGGTTTATAAAAGTCTTTTTAGAAAAGACAAGCCAAGAGTATGCTATATATGACACCACATCTCCTCCTCTGAAAGCACAGGCTTCTGTGCCTGCTTAAAGGCTAGCCCTTATCCTCTCAGAGGTGGAGAAGATATGCCAGATAGATTATGTAATTTAATTACGGTAGTGGGAAGCACACTTCATGGTAGCTACTTCAGTTGCTTCTGAACATGTAAATGCATTTTTTTGTAGGTTTTAGGAGCAGACACTGGATTTATGTAGCAGCTGAATTCCCTCCCTATGCACAGAGCAATCGTCCAGAAATAGAAGTGAGCTGAACCCACTCAGGCTGTACCCCCTACTCCAATTGTTCTCCCTGGAACTTGGAGGAGAAAGGGAGCTTTGACAGACCATAGTGTTAGCACGGACTAGTAGCAGAACTTGACTTAGTGCTAGTAGCACAAATATAGTTTTAAAATCAGCTCGATGTTTCAATTTTAAAAGCAACTGCCAGAATTTAAGAATGATATTTCTGATAAATTCATATTTGTAGCATTCTTTGAGAACATACTATAGATGGTAAGAAAATTTTTAAAATTAACATTTAGTTATTCTCCTAAATGTATTATTGTGCACTGCTATTAGTGCCATTTCCAGACAGACACTTAGGCTATGTCTACATTGGCATGATCTTGCGCAAGAACTCTTTTGCGGAAGAGTTCTTGTGCAAAAACTCTTCCAGAAGAGAGTGTCTACACTGGCATGTGCTTTTGCGCAAGAGATGTGCTTTTGTGCAAGAGCATCCTTGCCAGTGTAGATGCTCTCTTGTGCAAGAAAGCTCTGATGGCCATTTTAACCATAGGGCTTTCTTGCACAAGAAATTCACATTGCCTGTCTACACTGGCCTCTTGCACAAGAACAGTTGCACAAGAGGGCTTCTTCCTGAGCGGGAGCATCATAGTTCTTGTGCAAGAAGCACTGATTTCATACATTAGAACGTCAGTGTACCCGCACAGTGTAGACAGGCAGCAAGTTTTTGCACAAAAGCAGCCACGTTTGTGCAAGATTGCACCAATGCAGACACAGCCTTAGAGGTTTCAAGTTCACAAGAGCCAGTCCAACAGAACATAGTAGCTACTTCAGATTTAGCATCTGATCAAAGTATACCCAATTTTGAGGACATTCTGGAATGATACCAGTGCCAGACAAAAAAAACTCAGTGTTTGATATCTGAAACTGACAATTATTTCCCTTTGGCCAATATGAACCTGACAAGCCAGCTACCTTATTATATAGTGTTGCCATATATAAAGCTATATAACTCCGTACTGATTTGTAACTACATTCTTCAGTGCAGCTACAGTGCTTTGTTGTTTTGTTATATAACAGTTTTATTAGAAATCTGATACTAAAACAAAAAGGTTTGTATCAAGGCTTTAAGCATTTACTCTAAAAATCTTAATTTCATCATGGTATTACTCAAGATTAACTAGAACCTAAGCTTTAGGTTTCATTTAGAAACGCATCCATCTATAGTACACCGTCAAGTCTTGACATTTACACTTTACTTGAATAATCGTTTGTCCTGTTAAATGGTTTTTTTTTTTTAAACCAAGTGAGGAGGAAAGGGAGCTATAGCCTTTAAAATGGAAATATTTTGCCAAAGATTTTGAATCTTCCAAACTCTTACCCCTCTAAATTTAAATCAGCTTTAACAGTAGCCATCTTAGCGATCATGAAGCTTAAACGATTCTTAGCATTCAAAACCCAGCACCACTAATCAAAAGACAAATTCCTGGGGCATCACATTTGTATACCTTAATGTTCTGCTAAGCATCATGTTCAAATTAAATTTTAGGGTACTGTGATAAGAAATGGTGAACAGTTTATTCCACCCATTTGAAGTGTTACAGAACTAGTATAGTATGCTCTATTTTTGAAGAAACAGCAATGGGACATCCTTACCCATATTGTCTGTACCATCCAGAGGGGTTTTTTTTTGTTTGTTTTAAAACAATCACACTAATGTATTTATTTTTTGTGAAAGTAACAGTTGAAATTATAGGAGTTTAAAAAAAAACAAAACAAAACAAAAAAAAGAAAACTTAGAAAAGGAATTGCATTACAAAAAGAAAAAAAAAAGTCATACCACAAAAGTATTGTGAACATCAGCTACAGAGGTCAATCATATTTAAATATGTTTTCTTTTGAAGTGGAAGGAAAAGAGAAATAGGAGTTAGTTTAATGCCCATGAAAACTGGGAACTAACAACATTTGTTAAGCTTTTCCAGAACTTTTATCCTCCATAGTAGGAGCTGCGGAGACCACAGAATAATTTGTGTGGGGTTAAATACTGTAGGTATAAATCCCCTGGCAATAAGGGTATTCAAGACTTGCTTTCCTTTGACACTTAACTGAAAGCTGTACGTTTCAGGAACCAGTAACTAGAATATACTCACTTGTCAAGCTATTTGAGGGCCTGGTGGATGATGGCTGACTACATTTTCCTTTCATTAGACTAACAAATTTGACTTATCACAGAAAATGATTTTATATTATATATAATTATAGAAGTCTTCCCCGATTATTATGCTTTAACAAGTTTAATTCACCTCTGACAAAGAGCCACATTAAATATTGTAGTGACTATGAGTCTACATTTTTCCACGATAAGCTTCCAATTTTCAATGCAGTATCTCAGGAGACATGCATTTAGAAAAGACTTCCCAAATCCAAGATTCCAGTTTCAAACATACACAATTTTGCAGTACATTGTGTAAGCATACTTTACTCACCATGTTTTGTTTCATTATCCCAGTCCCAAGCTTCTATTACTAATGTAAATGATCTCTGAAAAGAAACAGAACACCAATTAGATACTGATTAAACAAAACCAACCAACCCACTCACCCACATTTACAAAGCCAAGCCAAACTGATTTGGAAGTAGCATTTGTTACTGCCAAGAAAGATCCAAAGCAATCACAAAAACCTCACTTTTTTTTGCAATAATGTGAAATTCTTCAAAGGTACTACTTAAAGTTGCATTAGCAGCATTAGTTTGTGAATCAGAGCTAATTTAAGCAAGTACAAACAGCACAAAAATATGGAGATCTTCTATAGCTAACATGTTTTAGTTCCAATTAAGCAGATCAACACAACTGTATAAGTCACTATCCCATTTTTTTAAAAATCACTTCTGATGTATGGAACTACTAGCTACAAGAAACAGCTAATAAGTGTTTAGCTACTAAAAAACCAGAGAAAAGCCTCCATATGAAGATGTCCCACAATCCAATAATCTAAACTGATCCTTTGTTTTGTTTTATAAGTGTTTAATTAAGACATCAAGATCTTCTATCATAGGGAAAAAGTAAACAATGAATCTGGAAAAGGCTGGGCTATTTAGCAAAATTAAAACTGAGCATATGTTGGTGGGACATAAGGGGGAAAAACTTTTGGTGAACAACATGTTTCCTTTCTGTGAGAAAAGCATGAAAGCAACACTTCCAAGGTTTTATGATCTAGAATGAGGTAGCTATCCATTTGGATGAAGCAGTGGGGAAGAAAAGCTTTCAAATTAAAAGATTTCAACAGTTTTGAATATTGTTTTCATCACGGTACCCAATTAGTCCAATCATAACTGTCTAGCACATTTAAGTGCTGAGCTTCTTTAGAAGGGAAGTTATAGCCCTATTTGTAGGTCTAATTATTTACTAGATCTTTGCTTCGTTAGCCAAAAATAGCTGTTCACTATCTATATTATCTTAGTCTTATTTACACAAAGTTTGTAACATTCCTTATGTACAGCAAGTTACAGTATTTCAGTGACCAGGACATGTTCAGTTTTGAAATACAAAGTCCCCTTGCTAGGAAAAGAAATCTAGGCCAATTTACATAGGTTATTTTTGGAAGGAGACAGCAAGGAAGGCTATCTAAGGCTACACTATCTTTACATTAACAGATGTATACCAGTTTTACCATAGATTATTAGCACTTAGCCCCTCTCAAAAGGGCTTGTTAAGACTCCAAAGTTTAGAAGCTTTACAAGCATAATTTGTGCAGCACTCCTAGAACATACAAATAGAGTATGTGGTATTGGTTCCTGTAGTTATGCTAAAAGAAATCAGTAGGGTCTACTTAGACATGCATCTTCTAGACCTTGTTTTTAGATACAAAACTACTCAGAAATGTGTAAACATTGGAGACCGGTTACAATATCAGAATAAAGCACGTTATACTCTTCCTGCTAAAAATACAATTTGTTATTGTTTGAGGATTCTCTCCAGAATTCTGCTGCACTTTGCAGTTCAACTGTAAATTTTACTATAAATTGTTTTCATTTACCAAAATACCAGAAAAGGTTTAGCCCAATTTCTGGCTGCAGGAAGTAGCAAGAAGCATTGGGTGAAGAAGTGGATCTTTAGTGAGAGTTTGCCTTTGGAAAAAGACAGCTGGGAAAGGAACAATTCTTTTCTTGTTCATAGCATGACAGCACTGAAGTCTTCACATTTCTGAAAGTTTTTTTTTTTTTTTAAATAAAGTGGGAGGTAAGAGGGAACAGTTGAAATGATCATCATAGGATGTGTAGCTGCTACTCAGAGTTTCAAGTCCTACCTATATGCACATATCTTATATTGCTTCATGATGGCAACATAAAGTCTCAGAAACCACATGCAACAAGGAAATACAAATAGTCCATGACAGTTGTATTCTAGTGATTAAGAGTCTGAGCATGTATTCTAGCAGCCCTCTAGCTGAATACTGTTCTAGTAAGGATATTGTAATTTTTGATGTACAGGCAGTCCCCGGGTTACATGGATCCGACTTACATCGGATCCCTACTTACAAACGGGGTGAGGCAACTCCACACTAGCTGCTTCCCCCCAGCAGACCAGGGAGACGCAAAGCTAGCACCCGCTCCCAGCTGACCAGGGAGACGCAGAGCGGCTTTTCTCAGTAGACACCTCAGCTTGAGAATAAAGGACGGAGGGAAGTGAGGTGTGGGAGAATAAAACTGAGCTCTGGAGAAATGTTTGGCTAGAGTTTCCCCTACAATAAGCACCAGTTCCGACTTACATACAAATTCAACTTAAGAACAAACCTACAGTCCCTATCTTGTATGTAACCCGGGGACTGCCTGTATTACATGGTTTCTCTGCTGCTTCCTTGCTTTTGAATATGAGCACAAATACTGGCCCTGGACCAAACAGTGCTGCAAACAAGACAATCTTCAGAGCCCATCCTCCATTTATTAAATTTTTGAAGATCTTATATTTTATTGCATTTGTAGCCCATTTCATGACTGATGCAAAATTTGCATGTATGATTTATCCTTGCAATGTACAAGGATACATTTGCACTCTAAAACCTTTAATTCTGTATTAAATATGAGCAAATAAAATGACTAACTTTAGAGTAAGCAGTTAATTTTAAGAATAACTGAAATGTACTAACACCAAGAAATTGAACTGGGGACCAAGAGCAGATGGACTAGTATTAAATATAGTGTTGCATGGGTGACAGCCTTAGAACATTACCAGGTCCTTTAGCTCAAAAGGTCTCTTCTCACCTTTGCCCTTGTGAAGTGAAGAACAGTCTCTGAGGCTGCATCTATACTACGGAGATTTCTGGGCAAAAACCCCTAGCGCAAAAACGGATCAGCAGAAAATATGCAAATGAGATTGTGACTCATGCAAATGAGTGACTCATGCATATTTTTTGCTGAGAAAACTTGTAGTGTAGACGTAGCCCGAGGCTATGGCTACATGACAAAGAAAAGTTGGAAAAAGATATGCAAATTGCAAACCACAATTTGCGTATCTTTTTCCGCTTGTCTTCTGAAAGAGGCTTTTCCAAAATTTGGCCCGTCTACATTTGGGGCCAAATGTCCGGAAAAAAACCTTTGGGAACATCCCTTCTTCCTCATAGAACGAAGTTTACAGTGATGCCGGAAAAAAAAAACCTTGTCTGCTTTACTGATTTTTTTTTTGGAAGAGAGACATATTCCTTGGATGCAGCAGATCCCGGAAAAGCTCAGCAGTTTAGACAGCCTGAGAGATCCAAAGACTGGCCAATTTTATTTTCAAGGAATAATATAGTAGATGAAGATTAACAAGAGACTGATATATCTTTGATCTATGTTTTAACAAGCCTGAGGTTCAAAAAGCTGCATCTACAC
Source organism: Pelodiscus sinensis (assembly GCF_049634645.1). Taxonomy (NCBI): domain Eukaryota; kingdom Metazoa; phylum Chordata; order Testudines; family Trionychidae; genus Pelodiscus; species Pelodiscus sinensis. The sequence goes on along the minus strand of NC_134714.1, from coordinate 17,040,821 downwards.
TCGTGATGGTCACACATTACTTCTTTTGCCATGCTTAGTATGTAACCGTATTTCTTTTATATTGTTGCATAAATAGGGATTTGATACATCTCTCTGGCATTTCATTAAATATGTCCTTTATTAGTTGCTACTTACACTCAAGCCTTAACACACAAATGCATTTTCACAATTACACAATTAAACAAGGATCACAATATCACAGCTGGGCTCTCCCTTTGTTTTTATATCTCACTAACTGTCAATGCCACATCCCCTTAAATACCCACAAGAACATGGCTGCCAACATTCTAGGAGGCTCAAGGAAAGCTTAGATCTCAAACTCTGGAAGGTTTCATGAGTTTCTACAGAGGTCCAGGAAATTCAAGGAATGCTAATGGGGGGGGGGGAGCAAGAGGAGAGAAGAAGGGGGGGAAGAGAGGGGAAATGAATCCACAGACTGAGTACCTGAAACAAAAGCATTCTACTTTTTCTTTTGTCGGTAACAAAAATGGTACCTCAAGCCCAGCACCATCAAAGGTCATGTGTGGTCTGCCCCTAAATCCAGCCCTCCTTGGTAACATATTATTTCCTCCAATTCCCCAACTCAAAATTTTGCTTAGGTTCCTGATTTTATTATTTTAGATTACATTTATACAAAAGAAATCAGAATTTTCTAGTCTGCAGTTTTACCTCTTAAAGGTCTTCTTGTCATTAGTGTGTCATTGCATCCTGTTTTAAAGAAACTAAAACAATAGGGTATGTGCTTTAGGGCCTGATTTTTAGACCATCATCAAGAGTAAAGGCTTCAAGTGGCCTCACTTTTTGCACGCGCGCGCGCACACACCCACCCATCCACCCACGTGCCTTTTGTATATATTGGGGTGGGAAACATCAGGTCCAGGGACCAGATGCGGCCCCCAACTTGCCTGGATCTGGCCCCCAAGGCTCAGGGCTCCTCCCTGCATTGGGGAGCCTGTTCTGGTGCTCTGCTACCTCCTACCCCGCCACGGGGCTGGAGTACACAAAATTTACTAGCCTGGGCTCTGGTGTATGAGAGGAATGTAGGAGTGTCTTTCTCCTTCTTAATCAGGGGCAATGTCAGTGAGGGTTTGTTTTGTTTTTTTACTTCTCACTTGTGTGTGGCCCCCAACTAACTTGTGTGTGGGTCAGCAGCCCCCGCTCCAAAAAAAGGTTTCCCAGCCCCGGTATATACAATGATTGATCTCTGTTTACACTCATTCCAGGAGAGTTCTACAAAGTCCCAACCCATCTTGAATGCTAATCAAAAGTACGCTCCACTGTCAAGAAAGTTCTTTATAGCTGTCCGAGTAGGTTATAGTTTAATTTAGTCTAGATTCTAGGAAAGTTTGACGTAAAGTCCAGTTTAATTATTCTACAGAAGCTCTGAATTTTTATTTCAAACAAACAGATGCTCAGTATGACCCATTCCAGGAATCACTGTCCTCACATTAAGTGTTCTAACCTCCATACAAATATACCCGACTCCACACAACTAACAATATATGATTCTTCCACATTTCTTAAAATGAATGTAATATCTTTGTCAAGTCCATTGGAACACCCAGGCTTATTAAGAGTCCAACTCAAGGAAAATACTCAGTAGTAACCATTTTGTCACAAATTAGGTTTGTATTTCAGATGCAATAGTATCTATTAGCTGTTCGAGTGCAGACACTTCCTTGTCTTTTCAGATGGTTTAAAAAAATGCCTGAGTTGCCTTCCTGTTTTATTTTGAAGGGAGTGCAATCCTGTATTTATTTCAACAATAAATATACACAGTAGGTTTCCCAGTCCTGTAACAATTTCTGCTGTGTCTTTAAGCATAAGTAGTCTTATTGATTTCACTGAAACTATTCACTTGATTAAAAAGTCCACATAACTCTTTGCAAGATAGGACCCAGGGTTATACTACAGTACTGGTGGTCAAAATCTGACTGATCTGGAAGAAAAGTGACCACTCTTGTTAAATTAAGATGTATAAATTATTTCTGGCCAAAACTATCAGTTTTGGTTCAGTTAAGTTTTTCAGTTTGAAACTTTCCCCAGGAGAGCCTTTCAATAGAAGTAGTTCAGCTTTTAAGCAGGATATACCCATTATTTTAAATAAAAGGCAAGAGTCATATACTTTTAAAAAGTTGTATCTGCAGCTGAAATGGCTGAGGTTTATAAACTAAAACGTAGCATGGTATATACCAGGGCTACTCAACATGCAGCCCATTTGTTTGCGGCCTGCAGTGCAGTTTGGGTTTACGCAGGGCTCAACACGTGGCCCGCAGGTGGGACCCTTTGAATGTGGCCTCCAATGGGAACACACTCTACAACAGCAAGTCAATATAATGGTCTTCTGTTGATATGTGTTTTAGTCATTAAAATTCCTGGACTGTCATTGCTCATTAAAAGTGCTGTCATGGGTGGAAATTGGGTAAATACTGCATTTTATTACTATCAGCAGAACTGAGTTAAATGGGGCCTGTGTAGTCTTGCCGTAATCTTTGTATTCATGCCCATCAGCATGAAAGAAGCCATTTGCATGTACATGAAACCACACTTAAGTTGCAGCCCTTGGCATGTGCTGTATCATTGTGGCCCCTGGGGCTTCCAAAGTTGAGTAGCTCTGGTATATACCCTCACTGAAAGCAAGAGCATTTAAGCAAATGTTGGTTTTGATTTGACCAAATTACAACATTTTGAAAGGGAGTGTTTCTGTTGGAGTTGTGTGTCTTTGGACAGTGCCCAGTTTATTTTGCCAAGCGTATCAAGTGTACAACTAGAGAACTTTACTGAGAATGCACACATGGCTAATTGAGTTACATACTGTTGCATAATGGAGGTGTGCAGCTGAGAGAAGGCCTTCATAGACCAAAAGTATGAATGATGTCATGAGGTAATTTATGCCCTTTAAAAATTGCATGTACAGTTTCGACCAGCACCCTCAGGACTGCTTGTTCCAGGACAAAGCAGTTTGCCGGACCAGGGGAGTGCAGCCCTAGGGCTCTGCCAAGACTCACCTCTTGGCTGTCAGCCCAGCCAGCACGCTGCCCCCTTCTCCTGGCCCTGCCCCAGCTGGCAAAGCTCTGCTCCCCGCCAGCAGGGTTCCTTGCCTTCAGCCCTGCTCCAGTGAGCGGAGCTCAGTTCCACGTGTCCGGTTGCCAGCCTCAATCCAAACGCCTGCCAACTGGCCAGGTTCCTTGCCTTCAGGCCACTGTCCCGGCAGGCTGCCTACTGCCAGACTGGCTGAGCTCCCAGTCACTGGCAACCTCTGTGGCTGGGACTTCCTGGTCCAGCAACATACATAGTCCTGCCGGACCAAAGATGTTGCTGGGTCAAAGTCCCAGACCAAAGATATTCAACCTGTAAAAGGAAGATCCAGAGCTGAAGAGCTGTCAGCCTAAACTTATATAGTAACATACTATTTCTAAAGTAATACAATACACATAGATTTGTCAGCCATCTTTTATCAACTTGCAACTTCTTGTACTGTATATATGTCACTGTATTTACAATATTTGGAGCATTAGAAGTTTCCTGGCACATACAGGTCAGAGTCAGTCGAGGCAAACGTTCTCATTCCTGAATTGCATCAATGAAAGAATGTATTGTAGCTTAAACAAAAAAAACCCGACGGTTTAAAACGCATAGGTACCCAAAATTCAAAAATAAGATATGTATATCAATATGACAAAAGTATACAAGAATGAAACTGCAAAATACTACACATGTAAGGTTCAGAAAAATTGTTTGGTTTCATCTGACAGTCATGAATTGCATGACCACACACGTGTAGCTTAAGTTTTGGACTCAAATTCAGCTCTCTTATACAATTTAGACTACTAAAAGGGGCACGAAAGTCTTCGAAAACTGAAGAACTACAGTAATGGTACCCTTCACCACTGCCCTAAAATGAGGTTTTAAAGCTACATTTCAAAATGTAAAACATAAATAGAGCCTGAAAAGTGATGAAGAAAGGACCCATACCATTAAATACTGAAACTTGCTGGTATATCTACCTCTGCCCAATACCAAATATCAGGATTATAAATGTAGTTTGACTACTACTGAACCTAGAGTATATGAACATTAAAAGGCATTGCCAAGAAGTTTCAGATTGAAAATACTTAAGTACTAAGTTTGTCCGTCAGTAGTTTCTTTCAATAGTTCTCTCCTTATTCAAAAGTGATGTTTGCAGATAGGATAGTTCACAATTATGAAATTTCCTGATTACTAATCTGTGGAAAACACTGAGTGTTTCTGCCTAATCCAAGGATGGGAAACCTTTTATGGGTTGGGGGCCACACAAAAGCTACATACTGCACACAAAGGCACCCAACAAAACTCCTTGATGTGATATTTTTATTTAGAATTTTAGTCTGATTGCTAGTTTGCTTTTCCTTGACAGGGTTTTGGGGCTTGCCCAGCTGTGGCTGCCCCTTCCTCCCTTTTCCCAGCACCCCATGCTAGGAAGGTGGCTCCAGGGCTTGCCCAATTGTAGCCTCCTCTTCCTCAGCACCTCATACAGGAAAGAGGTTTGGGGGCTCTCTCCTGCTCATGCAAGTGGTTCCCCTTCCCTCCCACTCAACTACTTTCTGATTTCAGGAGGAGTTCCTGGCAGAGTCCAGCTGGGGCTGAATTCTGCAGAAATAAGCTGTCTGATGTGACTCCCTGCTGCAGCCACCCCAGACAAGGAAGGGGCTCTGTTGATTTCCCTGCTGCCATCTGCCTGCCAGGTGTGACTACCCCCTCCAACCACCTCACCTGCACGAACCGCCTCACCTACATGCAGTATGAGAAGCTGGAAGTGTCCTGCCAAGTTCTGCAGGTGAGATTGTAGTGAAGTTGGTGTTGTGTGGCCGCTGGAGCCCCCTGCAGGTCAAACAGTCCAGCAGGGTGGGGCGGGGCAGGGAAGAGACAGATGTAGCCCCTGGGCCGTAAGTTCCCCATCCCTGCCATTACGAGCATAATATCAAAACCTTTATCGAAGCTGAACTATGCTCCAATTCAATATTTGCTCTACCTCTCTAGAGAGCAATATACCAATACATATGACCATCTCAGTAATCCAATCTTCAACTCTTAATATTCAATATGTTTCAGGAAAGGGATTAATTTTCATGGTGGGAAGAGGTCTCATCTAAGATACAGTTAACACAAACAAGAAAGAACTCAAAACAGTCCTCCATTTAGCACACATACACCTATTGAAGTTTCACAGCTAAAAAACCCACTTCTCAAGCTGATAAATAGGTATGTTCTATGAAATAAAAACTTTGGTATTAGCCTTTTTTCCCCTCCCCATTTAAGATAACAAATACATCTGACACACAAAGATAATAGACCCTTCAAATTACCTTTTTGGAGGATATATGCTGCATTGAGGCACCTAATATTGTGACCTATCAAAAGGTATTCAGCAGCCATGTGATTGAATTAATGACATTGTCTATACCAGTGATTCCCAACCTTTGAGTATATAGACCCCTTTTCAATCTATTAAAATTTCACATACCCCACTCCTTGGCGGAAGAAAAAAGAAATATAAGGATCAGGTCCACCACAATCCACCACAAGTTTAAAGTTATTTTTAAACTTTCCACAGACCCTCTGAAATATCTTCACGAAACACCTGTTCTATTCTGGTCTATACCTTATCATAAGATCAATAATTTGACATGCATTGCCTGTTCACAATAGTGACAGATACATACCAATATTTAAAAAAGTGTCAGATGAGCAACCATGTTCGTTTGTAACTGAAAAACAATGAATGGTCCTGAAGCACCTTAGAGACTAATAAAAAAAAATGTAGATAGTACCATGGGTTTTTGTGGGTACAACCCACTGCTTCAGATGAATGGATCAAGTGGTCCAGAGGTACAACTAAATGGGGGAGGGAGGGAATCTTGTCAATTACAGTGTCCATGCTAAATGAGGCTAAATAGAGTGGGCTGTAAGTGCCTAATACTTAACTCTTGATGTCATTAGGGTGTTGAATGTAGCAGCCTATCCAGTTTAGTTCTTTCTTCAAATCTTGATTAAAGGTGTCAAATTTGCAGATGAAGACAATGAGTTCCACAGCTTCGCTTACCAGCTGTTTTTTTTAAAATTGCTTTGTAATAGTATAGTTGCTTTTAGATCCATTAATGAGTGCCTGGGCAGGTTAAAATGTTCCCCCAACAGGTTTCTCTGTGTTACCATTTTGAATATTTTGTGTGTGTCCATTAATCCTTTGTCGTAGAGACTGTCCAGTTTGGCCAATATACATGGGGCCCTATCATATGCTACCAGCACTCCTAGCTATCTTCGAGACAGCACTGACTTACCGAGGAAGCTACATAACATTAGTAATCTCCCCGAAAGCACCATCCTGGCCACCATACATATAGCTCTTTATACCAACAGTCAACACGATGATGGATTACTAGCTGTCAGGAACCCTACCCCGATGACACCACTGCACACCTGGTGACTGAGCTCTGTGACTTTGTCCTCACCCACAACTATTTCCAATTTTGGGACAATGTAGATCTTCAGGTCAGCGGCACAGCTATGAGCACCCAATGGTCCCAAAACATGCCAACATCTTCATGGTGGGCCTCTAACATTTTTTCAGCTCTTACCCCTAGCACTCTTACTCTACTTATACTACATTGACGACATCATCATATGTACCCACAGCAAGGAGACCCTGAAAGAATTCCACAGGGATTTCAACAACTTCCACCCCATCAACCTGAGCCTGGATCAGTCCGTACAAGGGATCCACTTCCTTGACACTATAGTAATAGAAATGTAGCAGTGTTAGTCTGGTGTAGCTGAAGCAAAATGCAGGCTATGTAGCACTTTAAAGACTAACAAGATGGTTTATTAGATGATGAGCTTTCGTGGGCCAAACCCACTTCCTTGATCTTGTTAGTCTTTAAAGTGCTACATAGTCCTGCATCTTGACACTATAGTACAATTAAATGGCGGCCATATTTCCACCACCTTATACCAGTAACCTACTGACCATTATATTTACATATATCCCTTTAGCTTCCCTCCAAGACACATTTCCCAATCAATTGTTTGCAACCAGGCACTCAGATACAACTGGATTTGCTCCAATTCCATAGACCAAAACAAATAGCTACAGGATCTCTGTCAGACATTCTTAAAACTTAAAATACCCACCCAGGGAAGTGAAAAAACAGATTGACAGAGCCAGACAAGTACTCAGGCATCAGCTTCTTTAAGTTAGGACCAAAAACAAAACAGACCACCCACTAGTCACCACCTACAGCCCCCAAGTTAAACCCCTCCAGCACATCATTAACAATCTACAACCTATCCTGGAAAATGATCCCTCACTCTCTCAGGCCTTGGGGGACACACCAAGCCTCACCTACAGACACCCCTGAACCTGAAAAAAATTCTTTCCAGCAATCACTCAGCACAGTTATAATAGTACTGAAATATCAAATTTTATAAAGAAGATTGGGCAAATGCTTTTCCGTTAGAAATAAAATGGTACCTAGAAGATATTAACTTTTGCCATATGAAAGATTAAGTTATTCTCCAATACAACAATATGTTTTATAGCAAACAATGTTCTGAATTCTTAAAGGCAGCAATCTGAGGAAGATTAATGGAAACCAGTAGTAACTGTTCTTTCCCGCCAGACAAGCCCTATTTACACATTGACAGCTTTGCATAGGTGTGTTTTTTTTTAACCCCTATTAAAAAGCACCAGCTAGAAGTGTAGCTCCAGAAAGCTAGAACTATATCATGAGGTTCAGGGTCAGTTTTAAACATTTAAATTACAACAGATTGGCTAGACTACTAATGTTTTTTTATTAATGCAGAGCAACCCATCATTGTTCTTGCATTACAGATTTAGTCAACTATGGTTTTCCAAAATATTTGACTAAATAAGCAATGTCCAGTGAATCAACTGAAAAAACCTATTGCATATTTTCTAACCAGTATGAAGTTGTTAGATAAAAATATCAACTTGTATATTATATGAAGCAATTAATGAAAGCTGTTTGATATAAGACAGCATTTACTGTTTATCATCGTGGTAGTGACAGCTACTCTACAGAACTTTTTGCCTTGATCAATATTTAGTTCGCTGTTCATATTATCTTCATGTCAGAAAAAGCACTGTAAGTAAAGACTCATTTTTATTGACTTTGATGTGCAAGTTTCTCTTTCAAGATGAAAGTGATTAAAATCTGATCAGGTGTTAGCATGAATGAAGATGTTGAGAATGTGTTGAAGGCTACCAGTTAGAAACTGAATGTTTATTTACTTCAAAGATTAGTATTTCTTAAAAGGAAATTATACAAAGAACTATCTGATGAAGTTTCATTAGACTACTTGTTGAGCCTTCTGAGGAGATGTATTTAAAGATCTGTTAAATAAAAATGAATCTGTGTCCGAGATAAGGCTTCATGCTGACCTAACCACCTGCTGAATTAATTTTGTCTTATGTTTGGATCTGCTATCATTATCATCAAACAAAAATAGCTTTTCATGGATTAAGCCTGACAAGGGTCTCAAACTCACAGCCCATGGGTCAAAGCATATTTGCAATGTGGCCAGGAGACCCAGCAGCACAGGGATCAGCATACCTGTCCCCAAGTGCTTCCCCATCCCATCACCATCCCCGAGGGATGCAGCCCTGGAGATTGCCAAGGGGGAGGCGAGACCTGGCACAGGGCAGTAACAGCAGGGAAGCAGACCACACTCAGCAGACACACTTGCTCCACTTCCCAGGGCTCCCACGGCAGGGAACGTGGGGAGGTCTAACTGCTGTTAGTGCCCTGAGCAAGGGCCCCCTAGTAATCCCCAAGACTGCATCCCTCAGGGACAGGGTGCAATGGGTAGGGCAGTGGCAGGAATAGGCAGGATTTGAGGAACAAGGATGCTCCCCAGGCCACTATATCTACAAAGCCAAGTTGCAAATATGCTCCAGCTCGTGGCTTGACCATGGAGCAGGAGGAGTTTGAGACCCCCTACAAGCATAATACATGGATATACTCAGGGCCGGCCTGAGCCATTCATGCACCCTGGGACCCCACAAGCGCGGCGCTGCCCCCGGGACTGCAACGCATGCGCAGCTCCGCCCCCAGGCATGTGGTGCCCCCCACCTCCGGGCGCCCAGCCACAAGGCGTATGCATGGCCCCGCCCCCGCCAGGCACCCCCTACAACTAGTAGCCCAGTTGGCCCATACCTTGGGCTGGCTCTGGATATACTCAAAACAAAACAAAAAAAACCCCACACCACACAAAGGATCCAACCCTAAATATCAATGACATTAACATACATTTTTCTTGGTATCTCAAAGATCATACTAAGCATGCTGATGTATACACCAAAGATTAGACTGTAACCTAAAGGTTGTTAGCCAATTTGTGCTGCGTCCCTTATGGTCAACAGGGGCGGAGTTTGGGTAGAATTGCAAATTAAGCTATAAGTGACACTTGATACATTGTTCCTTGTTTAATATACAGTAGTTTAATATACAAGAGGCCTACCCTTAATCAAGGGTATTTCAGCTGCATTTGTGAATTTTCATTAATAGTTTAACCAATATCTCAACAGGGACTGAAGGCTGGAGGAAGCCAGGAATGAATTATAAAAGGCAGCAGTTTGACCAGTGTACCTATCTCCTTAATATTTGGATGTAGGTGTAGATTTTGTGTTTCATGGTTAAATTAGCACTTTTCAGTATACATGATCTACTCTAGTTTCACTCTGTAATCTTCAGTGAATCAGGATCCCACTGATCTCAAGTAACATCACTTATCCCTTGCATGCCTCAGAAGGGGAAAAAAGATGCTTTTATGTTGTAGATGCGCAATACTGTCATTTTGGTTACCTCACTTCTGATTTCTTGCACTTCAGAGAGTAGTATTATTTTGACTCGATAGTTACCAAGGGTCAGTGAGGGAATAGAAAGAACCTTTCACCATTGCTTCCTGTCCAGTTGGACCTATTAATCCAGTGCAGTACTGCTGAATTTCCCATTTTTTAAGAATGGGGGCAGAGATATCTTAGAAGAGCACTTTAGGTTAGTCAAACGGAACACTATTCAGGCTCCTATTCATTGTCTGACAGCAAGGCAATCTGGAGAGCAGCATCTCAACCCAAACCATACAGTTCATGCCAATGCATGGGAAGGCAAAGCTCCTGGAAAGAACAGTTAGTTCAAGATCCTGATAAGATGCACCCAAAAGAAAAAGGGAAATAAGATGGGAGCATCAGATCTCCAAAAATGTGGTCTCAGAATTGAGGACGGAGATTGCTGAAGTTAAGTAACTTTTTCCTTCACTTATGCAAACAAATCATTTTTTCCCCTCACTCCTGGAGAGTAAGAAACTTTAGGGATGTTTCAGATGAAGTTAAAATTACGACAAACCCTCCGAGCAAAAATTGACCAACTGAAGAGAAGGAACACCCTAGCCTCTTGCTCCTCCACCTGCCATACCTTGGAAAATAGTTCTGAAGTTGCAAATAGAGATTTCTTTTTGGAAGTCAAAAGACAGCAATAATACTTCACATATTGAGAGGGGGAACAAATAGCTATTTTACAAACAACTATAACAAACAGTAGTAGCAGCCTTGCCTCAATTCTCAACAGTACGTCTTAAAGCTTGTTTAAACTTTGGTGTAGTCTAGACAAAGCCTAAGTTCTGAAAGAGGATATGCAAATTCCACAGGAATTTGCAGATCTTCTTCCGATCTCACTTTTGAAAGCGAAAGTAGTTGGGACGCAGGGTTTTTTTTTTTTGGCAACCCCCTTTTTGAAAAGCCTCAAACCTCCTTTTTGTGAAAGAGCATCTTTTCAAAAAAAGGTTGGGGGGAAGGGGGTTGTGGGAGGTTGCCAGGAAAAAAAAAACAAATGCATCCTGACTACTTTCACTTTCAGAATTTGCATATCCTCTTTCGGAACTTCAGCATAGTATAGATGAGCCCTTAGTCAAGAACTAGCAGGATGGTTATGTGCCTCTTAGTTCTGTGAGTTTCTTCATCTGCCAAGCCAAAAGGATCTAGCCATGGCCCCAACTTCCATAGCAGTTTTTCAGACTTTGATGAAGCCAATCTTCCTCTTCAAATAAGCCTTTTGACCATAACAAGAATGCAATCGACACACGCATCTATCTAAACAAAAACCTTGAAAAGACACACACACACACACACACACACACACACACACACACACACAAAAGTTTTACTCTAAGAAGAGACCCAGAGACTCCATGAAATCCACCACAGATTTTATACTGTTATTTATGTGCAAGGTGCTTAAGTGGAAAAGAGAGAGGCTAGCACATGTAACAAAGCAAACTGCTGACATCTATGCAGATGTAGAACTCCGTTGGACAATACTGTTAAATGGGTAATTCAAAGAACAAAGTCACATATACATGAACAAGGAATTTACTGTGTTTAAATGCTTTGGCTCATTCCAAGGAGCACCCCAAAAGAACCTTTTAACATCAAGCACACAGCAATGGACAGGCATTTAGTGGAAGAACAGCCAGGCAAATATAAACTGACTCATTAAAGATGGTGCATGATATTCTAGATTTCCCTCCATTACTGATATTCAATGGCAATGTTTAACTAACTGGAGACCCCCCATTTAAATTAGTGATCAGGAAGACATACTGTTCTAGTAAGTTTTGAGTGGGGAGAGGGCAAGAGACATTTTAGCAACTTTGTCAGGATCTCAGTCTTTCATGGGACAGGGTTTTTATTTTAAGCTGATTTACTTTCAGTAAGTTTATGATAGAGACCAAAATTTTTGGAGAGGATTGTGATCTGGGGCAGATTGGGGTGCCAGATGAAGTGAGGTTCCTCAGTTTTGGGGGATTTAAGATCAGAATCACAGCTTGTTGGGACTTTGCTGTCTGAAACAGAGCTCACTACCACACTTGTTTGCACCAGTAAAGGGATGTTAGATCAAAATTTGTCTCTACCAAATGTTGCCAGTAACTTTGCTGACAGAGCAATTGGTGCACATTGAAGCAGCCTCTTTCTCTAGTGAAGAAAGAATGTCATTTACTAATGCAGTTTTTTAAAAATCTTAAAATAAGACAGACATCAGCTTCCTATTTGGTCCAAGGGCAAATAGATTCCCTTCCACCACCTCCCCTAGAAGAAGGTGGGATCTGTCATTCTCTAATCCAGAGACCCCTCAGGAGGATCTACCAAGCACTCATTAATTACTTCATTAAGTGTTCTCCTTCCCTGGCAGGTACATGGCAACAAAAGTGCTCACATGGGACAGAGTGCACCCCTGAGGGAGAGGCACAAAGGTAGAAGAATACTAGGTCTCTGGAAGGTGTAATCTCCAACATATTTACATATAATGCTGGTTCTTGGATGGACCAAGTTTCAAGTATATGGGCTCCTTATTCCAGGTGGTCACAACAATTTGGACATCGGTGTTTGGAAACCCATTTTTATGGTATCCTCTGTAGACTTTGATGAGGCTAGACAATCCCAGGTGTGTTCAATTATTCATGTATGAAGATCCCAGATACTTTCTTCCACATAGGCTGTCCAATATCAGGACATGGTATGGGAAATGACAAACATTCAAAGAATGTAGTCCAAGCTGACTTTTTCCTTTCTAGACATCACCAGCCTAAGTCACATCTCATAGGTGTCTTATGTACTCAGTCTCACCCTGTACCACAATGGCAATTCTTCAGTTTATCATGAAGCTGTAGACTTGCCTCGAAGTGGCAACGTGACTTCTTCTCAAGAGTCTCTAGTGGTGTACTTGATCAAGCAGCTAAGTAGAAAAACACTTGTGAAAAGTAACTCAAATATTTGTAACAGCATTCTGATTATATAGGCCAGAGAAACAAGTGGTTGTCCATTTAAATCTTTTCCAGATTGACAGAGGTTATCCTCGCAATTACAGATCAATAAGTCTAATGTCAGTACCAAGCAAATTAGTTGAAACGATTGTAAAAAATAGAGTTGTCAGACTGCTATATGAATATAATTTGTTTGGGAAAGTCAATGCCTTACTAATCTACTGGAATTTGTTAATGGTGTCAACAAACATGTGGACAAGTGGGATCCAATGGATATAGCAGGGGTGGGCAATAATTTGACAGGAGTCCACTCCAAGATTTTGGAAAGTGGCTGAAGGCCGCACTCTTCCATGATATTAATGGTGATGAGGAGAGGTCTGGGATAGAGGTTGGCTGCAGAAGGGAGCTTGGGGTAAGAGATTGGGGTGCAGGAGGGAGAGTGGGGTCTGGGAAGGAGTTTGGGTAAAGGAGGCAGTTGTGACCTAGGGCAGGGGACTAGGTGCAGGAGTTTGGGTTGTAACCTAGGGTAGGAGGAGATTATGATCTGGGGTAGATTGGGGTGCCAGATCGGGGATAGGATATGGGTGCAGGAGAGTTGGGGTATGTTGAGTGGAGGGGCTGAGAGCTGGGGAAGGGTGGAGTTCAGGTGCCAGAGTCAGGTTCTGGCCAGGAGACTTACCAGCCAGCAGCCCAACCAGCCTGCAAAGCTAAATGCTTTCTGAGCTTAAACATTTCTCTGAGAGCCTGCCTGTCCCACACCTGCATAGGCTGTAGGGCCATGTGCTTGTGTGAATAACTGAGCCTGGAGGGGAAGGAAGGGGGGGAGGAAGAGGGGCATGGTTCTTCATGTGCTGCCCGTTATTCAAAAAGGCAGCTCTCATTGGCCAGTTTCTGGCCAAAACCGGCCAATGGGATTGTCCTGGGGCAGCACCTGAAGCCTCCCCCGTAGGATCAGTTTTGAAAAAGAAATGGCCGAACATCCACTTTTCTGAGCAGCATGTGGGGCAAGCAAGGGAGCCTGCCTGGGGCTCCCTGCTGTTTCTGCAGGCTGGATCTGGTGGCTTGGTGGACCAGATCCAGCCTGTGGGCCATATTTTGCCCAGGCCTGACTTAGCCTCTTTGTCAGAAACTTGCAAAGGGTGACAGGAGAGGAATCACTTGATTATCTCTTCATTCCCTCTGGGGGCACCAAGCACTGGCTCCTGTCAGAAGACAGGATTTGGGCTAGATGGACCTTTGGTCTGACCCAGTAGGACTGTTCTTGTACAAAGTTAATCCTTTCTACAGTAATTGACAGCTGTTTGTACTATCTACTGTAATATTAACTTTTAAAGTAGAAGTAAATTTGTCATTCAAAATAAGATTGTGACCGAGTGGAAACCCTCATCCACAACTTGAATGCGTGTATTTAACCACATTTCTAGACTGTGAGACTACCTAGTGTAATCCTGTATAATTTTAAGTGTGTTTACAGAATTAGAAGTGGAGACACTTTACTCCTCTTACGATTAAGGGGTTTTGCCTATCAAAACACATGCTTGTCTCAAAGTTTGTGAATCTAGTTCCATGGCCAAACTATACATTACACTCCCACTAAACACAAGCATTGAGGTAAAGTACATACAGCCGGTCCCCAAGTTACGAACACATCAATTTACGATCATTCGTATTTACAACCAACCTCCTATACAGCTGGAGCCCGATTTACGAATGAAATCCACACTTACGAACAGCGCAGCCGTATGTCTGTGAATGTAATCCGACTTACGAACACATCAAGTTACAACCAAGTGCTTGGAACATAACTCGTTCGTAAGTCAGGGACCGGCTGTAATGTTTACCAACTACCTACAAATCTCTTCGTTGATCAGTTGGTGTCAGAGATTTGCTTTCCTCATCTAAACAAAGTAGTCAGCAACCATGAGACAAAAAAAGCTCAGGAAATCATGCCTGCTCTCCTAGATAATGGTAAAATGTTGGTCAGATGAAAGTATGCTGATCAGAAGAGTGTAAGGCAAGATTTATCATATTTGTTGTTTGTTTTACAGTACAATGCCTAGATCACATTTGTGGTATACCAGTAATTTAATTCTACACCAAAATAGTCAAATCCTTAAACAATTTTTTTTTTTAATCCCGAGTATAGGTTGGACCTCCCTGGTCCAGGACCCTCAGGATCCGACTGGTCCCAGATGAGGGATTTTTCTGGACCAGGGGAGGTCATTTCTGGCCGCCATTGCTACTGACCCCATCCCCTGCTCTGCTGGTTCACTGGGCTTCCCAGTACCCCTGGCAGTGCAGCCAGGTTTCACACCAGGCTCCCCAGCTCCCCCAGCCAGCCCAAGTGGATTGAGTGAACCAGGCTTCCCAGCCCTTCCTTTGCAGCCCAGGTGGGCCACGCACTGGGCTCACGCCCCCACCCTCCTGCAGCGTGCCAGATTCTGATCCTGGAACAGTTGCTGGACTATAGAATTCTGGTTTATAGACATGTAACCTGTAACAGAACTGGATGTATTGCTGTCAAGGAAGGGAGATTTCAGGAGGAGATGCGAAAAGTTTTTCTATACCCCCCCAAATTTCACAAAGGTAATGGTAATGACAGAATGAAGTCACAAAATAGCTTGATGGCACAGTGATGTCTGTAACGTTATGCATAGAGGGATGTAAGCAACTAGTCGACTACCCAATAAGCAAATGCTGCAAAACAAATGCTGCAGGTGGCTCTTGTACATTTCAAAAGGAAGAGGCATGCCTGTGGGGACTGCTTTGCTCTCAGCTGCCTCTCTCCCTTTGAGCTATACAAGAGCCATTGTGGCTCCTGTGCATTTCAAAGGGAGAGGCGCAGTGGGATAGCGAGCGCCCCCCCCTTATCAACTAACTGATTAGTCGATGAAAATTCCATCAACTACCTGATTAGCTGATTATTGAAAATTTAACATTGCTAGCTATGTACATAGAAATCATGAATAAAGTTAGTAAAAGCCACCATATGAAACCAGAATGCACTGCATATGTCCAGGAGTTCACTAAATGTAGTTATCTTTAAAAGGTTGCAGTGCAAAACATGCTGTTGACATTGCTACTGAAAAGGATATCACAAACAATTTTGTAAATACTAACGAATTCTGTGGGATTTATATGGTGCTTTTACTGAATCTAAGTATGCACTCTCTGAATAAGGCAGAAGTGCTTAGATCTACTAAGCTGATGCTCCTTTACTACTAGGGATATGTTAGTATACATGTTTAAACAGTTTAATTGATGAGCCCAGGATCATCCATTAACCTTCATGGTTACACACCAGGCCCACTCTCCCATCTCCTCCTCCTCGGCTGCTGCTTCTGATATAGTCCTGACAGACTTCAACTGGGCAAGGATTTCATCCAAGGATTTTTATCCTATTTTAAAGTCTTTGGCTGGGGAGCTGAGAGAGAACCACTTCTGTTTTCAACCTTTACCAGATATCTTATGCAAAATTTCTTGCGCAAAAGCACATCCATATCTCAAAAGCGATGTGCTTTTGCCCAAGAGAATGTCCACACTGCATGGACACTCTTGCGCAAGAAAGTGCTGATGGCCATTCTGTTAATGGCAATCAGAGCACCTTTGCTTTCTGTGATAGGCTCTTTTCACACAAGAAATCCCTGTTGAGCATCCACACGCATCTTTTTGCGCAAGAATTCTTGCGCAAATAGGCATAATGCCTCAAAAGAAGGTATACCTACACTGCAAAAAGCCCTCTGTTCGGGTGATTGACTGTAGATTTTCTTGCACAAAAACACACTTGAGGTGTGCATGCTCTGTGGGTTTTGCGCAAAATCTCTGTAGTACAGACATAGCCTCTGAGGGTAGACTGAGGCAAAAAGGTATCCTTTAGAAAGTACAAGTTAAATAATATTGAGGAAAACAGAAAGGAGCATAAACACTTGAAAATGAAGCGTACAAATATAGTTAGGAAGGCCAAAAAGGAATTTGAAGAAAAACGTTGCTATTAGCTTTGAGTCTAAGAAATTTTTAAGTACACCAGAAGCAGGAAGTCTACCACATAACCAGCCCGGCCACTGAGTGATCAAGATGCTAAAGGAACACTTAACAGGTGATGCTTATCAGTTCGGTTAACTGGTGGGCATTTGGATCAGTCCCATCTGCAGCAGGGTGGGGGCAGGGGCACAGGCAGGGGCAGTTCCCAATCGTTTGGGAGCAGACCCTGTCGGTGGCAAAGTGCCGCTTCAGCTCAACACAGCGGGGAAGTGGGGTGGGCACTCCCGGCCAGTTCGGAGGCTGGCCTCACCATATTCTCAAAGGAGAGAAGTTTGAGTTGGAACTCCCTTATTTTGCACGTACGAGCTGTCAGCTGCTTACAATGTTGGCTCTGGGTGGTGACGTGCCTGCCCCAGACACCATGCACGTTGGGAGTGCCCATCAAAGACTGGAACTGAGAGCCTGCAGGAGAGGCAGGATTTGAGTCTCGGGGAACCAGGCAACCGAAGGAGGAAAAAAAAAAAAATCGCCTAAGGCAGAAAGGCAGCCTTAACAGGAACAAAACAAAAACAAAAAACCACAAACAAAAGTGTTTAAGTAACGACTAAGTATAGCTAGAAAAACCTACTACTAACCGAATGCTATCACTAACACTATACTAATGAATAAGAAAAAGATAACATTTGAAAAATTGTTGTAAAGCTGGAGAGCAACTGCTGTTCTGACTGTTGCCAGTGGCAGCAGACAAGGAACTGAGGGGACGGTTGGCTGCGCATGCACAGCCTATCAGAGAGCACTGCTACCATAAACCTCTGATTAGGTGGCACACCAACAGGGACACTCCTCGCAGAACCACCTAATTATATCATTTTGAGGGGGAAAAAATACAGGCCTTTTGGATCCAACACGGTACAGGGGCCTAACCTCATGTTTTATAGCTCTCAAATGACTGGATTAACTAAGTTCTCCAAAGTCATTAATTCAGTACAGCCATAAGCACTAGATGCTGAGAGAGGTTTTGATTAATTCACAGGTACAGTGAGGAATAGTCTTTCAGGAGTCCTCTTTAGAGGCTAGAGAACTTTCCATGAGCTTAACATTCACATCTAGTAATGCCATCATTTCTTCCACTAAGAAGAGTAGGATCTAACCACATTTTCATGTCCTCAGCATGAGGGCCAATGCTTGCCTCACTCTCCCCGAGACATAAGCATATCCTCCAGAGGTCCACAATGCAGGACCAGTGCTCCCTAGTGGGCTGCACGGATCGGAAGTAAAAGCTGCTCTTTTATAAGGCTGAGGTTGGAGTTGACATCTCTTAGGTCGAGTTTCCTTGGTGTCCCCACTATGGGAGGTCGATGGGATAAACTCTCCCGTTGACTTCCCTTAATCCTCGGTACACCATTGGGTTGTAGAGACAATGGAGGAATCAACAGTCAATCAATTTAGTGGGTCCTTACTAGGTCTGCTAAATCAAACCCTGCAGCATTAATCTCCTGAGAACTGGAGACAAACCCTAAAAGGAGCAAGCACTTCCATTGCAGTGTCATTTCTTCCAGATGTCAGAGAAGTGGGACGCACAGTTCATACAGATTCTTCCACGAGTGCTGTGATGCCAGGAAGGAAAGGCTACTCAAGCAAAATACACAAACTGAAATGTAGCCTGATTTCCCAGGCCTAACGCTTATCAACTTCCAAAATAATGCCAGGAGACAACATGAGAACTGATTCCGCTTGCTGGAGCCAGAACAGGAAACCATGCTAATGCAGTAAGCAAATATCTCTTTGGGAAAGCAACACTAGAGGCCTTTCTTGATCTTCCTTCAGTTAGCTAATGAAGTAAAGCCACTTGTACTTGTATGAGAGGATAATGGACTAGTCAAGTTTCTTTATAGCATCCATAAGCATAGTCTGATAACAGTTTTGAATAACTATATCTTGGCAACACAAGAGAGGACTTAGCAAAATATTTATGATAAACAAAAATAGTACAAGTAGATCAGTAAGCTTTCCTTTTACATCACAGAAAAGCTGACGAACAATATTAGAAATGCCAGTGTTTTGTTTTCAGAAACTTAACTGATGGTACCATGAATTGCAAACATTTTAATAACTGTTGTATGGATAAAGTCCTACATACAAGTGTTAACATCCTCATCCCCTCAAACTGAACTTATATTTCCAAATAATACTTTGAGCTGGGATTAATGCTCAAACAGGCTTAATTCATTTTTTTTCTATTTTACCAGATTCCCAAGTGAGTGAATCCTCCCACAATGTTATTTTTCAGACACTCCGGAAGTGGTGGGAGGAAAGCCGAAAAACATTAAATGTATCCTATCTTTTTTTAGAGCTGTCACAGAAAGCTCTCCATATGAAAGTTCATCTTTATGACCCCCTTACTATTAAAAGTAGAAGCAATATTTTCATATATAGAAATTAATCTTCAATAGAAAGTTTTAAAAACTGTTATGCCAGTATCTTTTTAACCACTTTGAATCTCAGTTTCAGAGACAGCCTAAGATTTCTCCTTCCACTAGTTTTGTGAAGAAGAGGATATTGTCTTCAAAGGAGAGACATGACGAATAAAAACAACAGACATGGTCTCTGCCTGATCATAACAGCCTAAAGCAATTTCCTCCTTTACTTCTATCCCATATGCTTTCATGACTACACAATTTAAGATTTAGTGCTCTCCATGCCAGTTGATTGAAGTGACCTTCAAGCCTTTTCCAGGAATTCAAATAGAGTGCTCCAATAGCAGAAATATACAATGAAACATCATTGAAATTAGAAAACATGCAATAGAAGTGTCAACTGTCTGCACTGCAGTCTTGTGTGAAGTGCAGCTAACACCATTTTTATTCAAATATTAAAGTATTCCAAAAAACTTCCAGCCTTACTACTATCCTTTTGACATATCTCAGGTGTGCAGGGACATCTAAAATTTACTTTAAGTTTTCATATGCATGTTCTCCATGACCTATATCTGTGACAAGGAAACAAGCATTCTCTGTTCGTGCTGATGAAAATGGAGGCTAAATTATCTTTAAAAATGCATGTAATGACCATGAAGAGCCATTCACACTTTACATAAAATAATTATGTCAATATTTAGAATTCAAAGCTGAACTAGTAATTAATACTACTCCTCCCCTCCCCCCAATGCTCCACGTGGCATGGATATTATCATGCCCTCTGGGTGTTTCAAGCTGTGCATCATTATAATTTCAACTTCAAGTCAAGAGGGAATTAAAATCGCCATGTAATAATGTGCTTTAATTATTGTTCTGAACAGAGAACACCTGCATGCCTTGTATTTTGTACTACAAGTTGCAACTGCAACCGTATATACCAAAAGGTAAAATTTACCTTGATTATGCCATCTAAAAGCTTGATTAATGAACACATTTAAACAAGAAGTTAGATGTATGCTTTTCAAAACCTCATTCTACATCAGGGGTGGGCAGAGGGCCTTCGCAGGCCAGAACTGGCCCATGCCCACACTGCCGCTCCCCCACCCCCAGGCCAATTGAGACCAGGGGATGGGGGAGCACATAAAATCTCCTCTCCCCGCCCGGGGCATGCAACACCAGAAGGAACCGTGCATCCCACGGGGCAGGGTGGGAGGGAAAGCCAGAACCTGTGCGGCTCAGGGTCTTCCCAGTGGCTGGGAGGCACAGCGTGGTAAGAGGAGGGGAGGCGAGGCCCCTCACAAACTAAGAGGAAGCCTCCCTTCAACTCCTTCCTGATGCTGCTGTGCTCTTCCTTCCTTCCTTGGTAGTAGTGGGTTTGCCCCTTGATTGGCCTGGAGGTGGGGGAGCGTGGGAAGTCTCCTTATACCGCCAGGGGTGCCTGGCAGCTAGAGGGAACCAGCTCTCTAGGCACCGGACACCCCTGGCAGGATGGGGCGCAAAAAAAAAAAAAAAACACACCACTCACACACTCCTCCACCCCCAGGCCAGAGTCTGTGGTCAAGAGAGCACTCAAAGTCTCCCTGCCCTGCCCTTTCTACCCAAGTCCCCACCCCTTCCAGTGTGGCCCACAATCACTTCCAAAATTTGTGAAGTGGTCCCCCTTAAAAGATTGCCAACCCCCGTTCTACATACACATCACACAAGACACGAGACCTGTTTATAAACCAATTAGACCCTCATTTTTCTGCAGGAAATATTTATCCATTCAAACTTGAAATACAGGATATGTCCAAATGTAGGTAGCTTAAAAAAAATAAAATAAAAAGCCACCTCTATTCTAGCAAAATAACATTTGCTCTATTTTGAAGGGGGCAAGTAAGTCTGTGAGTTTTTCCCAATCCTTAGCCTCATAACTAGTTCCCGAAAGAGTACCAATTGCTACTGCCCCTGTGATATGGCCAAGTGACCATGAAGAACTAGAATAAAAGCACCTACAACTATTACTATTTAACAATTCATCACTTTTTAAACTCTAATTCCATAATTTAAACACTATTGCCAAACACTCCTATCACAGCATTGGTCACAACTTGTAACAGCAAAATATGCAACCATTAAAAAACTATTTAGAAAAAAAATGCATCCAGTTTGTCATGGTTTCTTTATTAATGCTTACTCAATACGTATGCTTGGCAAGCTAATCGACAGAGATACTTGATTTTGCAGAATAGCAAGCTTTTAAAGACCTTCATGACAATCACAATCCATAATACTTTGGCTGGTAGTTCTTGAGGGGTAGCAGGACCAAGTGGTTAAGACACAGGGATTTGGGTCCAGAGACAGTTTCTCTTCCAAAAATCTTTGCTAACTCATGTAGCCTTGGGCAAATCATTTAGCATCCCATTCT
Organism: Pelodiscus sinensis; assembly: GCF_049634645.1. Taxonomy (NCBI): domain Eukaryota; kingdom Metazoa; phylum Chordata; order Testudines; family Trionychidae; genus Pelodiscus; species Pelodiscus sinensis. Next base: position 17,019,203 of record NC_134714.1, on the reverse strand, counting down.
TATTATAGATAGGAAAATATGACCTTACTTCATAGAACATCTGTACTGAGATAAGCATAAGGCTTTGAGAACGTCACAAAAATACATTATAGAAGTCCGGTGATGGGTCTTCAGGCATTCCAAATCAAGGTTATGATTCACCTTATTACCACCCACCTCCAGTGAGAGACTATCTTGTGCTTAACTGCATGCCAGCTTCCATTCACCTCCAGCCTGCTAGTCACTCATCCAAATAATCCCCTGTAGGCTATGACAGCCCTTACTTTGCTTCACAGATTAAACAAGAGATGCATCTCAGTCCACAAGACCATTTGAAGCGTTCCCCTATAGAGGGCACTGAACACTTGCCAGGTTGACACTAATGGCAACAGCATACACACCGGTTTGATGAATTCAACTACAGGCTAAGCACCACATAGAGAAACCATACTATTGAGATATTTAGAATGAAAAATTCTTATTATCAAAGATCATGATTCAAGAGAATAAGCAAAACACGGAAATGGAAGTGTTAAATAGAATGCATGTATTGATTTGATTTTCTAAGCTTAACAGACTAACCTCTTATCTAGAGCAGTCTTCTCTCATGCATAGCCTTGGTTGGGAAAACTGCAAAAAGCAGATTGCAATCCTGTTTTCATGTGTGTAAAGATGCTGTGCATTTACTTCTTAGATGCAGGATAACACCCTCACTGAGGCTATGTCTTCACTGCAGCACTATTTTGGAATACCGGAGATATCCCGAAATAGCTATACCGAATCTTTTGAGTATGCACGCTATTTTGAAATATAATGGGCTCGCTATTCCAACGGCCCTGTAAACCTCATTCCACAAGGAATAAGAGGTAGTTACTAATCTTGGTGCAGTAACGACAATTCTTTGAGAAGTGTGTCCCCATGGGTGCACCACTGTAGGTGTCAGGCTCGCCCGGCGCCGCAGCTCAGAATTTTCATTAGCAGCTGTCCGCCAAACCGCACTTTGGGCTATTCGTGCCCTTTTGATCTCTCTCGCATGGTCCAGCTCCCGCCAGTTCCTCAAGTCCGCTGAAAGATATCAGCTGAGAATCCAAAGCAGGAAGGAGGACAGACAGCGGAGCACCCACGGGGACACACATCTTGAAGAACAGTCGTAACAGCACCAAGGTGAGTAACTTTCTTTTCTTCTTTGAGTGGTGTCCCCGTGGGTGTTCCACTATAGGTGTCTGTGTAGCAGTACTCAAGGAATAGTGGAAGGTGGGTCTCGGATTCATGGTCTAACTATCATAGATAAAACAGTAGAAGCCACAACTGTATCTTGTGCTTGAGACACTAAAATTGCATAATGTTTAATAAAAGTATCATTGGTGGACCTGCAGATCTCTAAGGGGAACCCTATTAAGAAATGCAGTAAATGCTGCCATAGGTCTCATAGAATGTGCTCCTGGAGTCTGAGGCAGTGGTTTATTTCTTAGGATATAACATTGTTTGATGCAGGATACCATGAGATTGGAAATTGTCTGCGATGATAGGGGTTTCCCTTTTGTACGCTAAGAGATGGAAATGAGTAGACTGATTTATGAAAGGGTTTAGTCCTGTCCATGTAAAAGGCTAGTGCTCTGTGTACATTGAGCAGATGAAACCTCACATCTTTGAGCCAGAGGTTCAAAGGGGGTGTAGGTTAGAGCACCCAGCACCAGTTCCAGATTCCACAGAGGTTGTGATCAGAGCACCAAGACAGGAATCTATGCCATCTGTACAGGTTAAGTGGATTGGGTAGATTGTTTCCTGCTATATAGGAGGACCTGCTTCACTCGGTCTGAACATTGTAATTCTTCATGGTAGAACCAGCAAGGAACCATGCCATCAGCTTCAGGACATGTGGCTGAGGGTGGAGAAAAGTTCCTGACCTCTAGGAATAGGTCCCTACACCAGACTCAAAATGAGAGGAATGGGAGGAAACGCGTACAGAAGAGGTACCCTCCGGCTGCGGAGAAAAGTATCTCCTAGGGATCCACGGCCAATGTCGGACCTGGAACAGTACTGATGACATTTCCTGTTTTTGCAGGATGCAAAGAGATCTCTCTCGCCCCCCATCGGTGGAAAATGGGTCAAAGATACTGGGGGTGTAGTTCCCATTGGGGGTCTATGGCAAAGTGTCTGCTGCTATATTGTTTATATCCGGTAAGTATGAGGCTAGTAGAATGACATTGTTCCGTATGCCCTAGTTCCATAATTGCACTGCCTTGGCACATAGGGACTGGGACCGAGTGTCCCGATTACTAATGTAGTACATTGTTACTATATTGTCGGTCAATATCCTGACCACATTGTTGCGGATGTGTCTTGCGAAGTGTTTGCAAGCGTTAGAAACTGCACTGAGGTTTAATAAATTGATATAATAAGCGGTCGCCTGAGTAGACCATCTGCCATGGATTGACATTGTGTCCATATGGACTCCCCATCCAACGAGGAACGCATCTGTGGTTATGTGCATCGAAGGTTGGTCTCGATGGAAAGGCACACCCGCCAAAAGATTGCAAGGTTTGGTCCACCATATGAGGGACTGCAGCACATGTGGTAGGGGGGGGACAGCCGCTTGCGTGCCTGTCCTTTTTGATGGGAGTAAACTGTAGCAATCCAATGTAGAAAGCAATGAAAGTGGAGGCATACGTGATTGACAATAAGTTGTAGTGTCCATATGACCCATTAGTTGAAGGCATGTGAGTATCAGAATAGTAGGGCTAATGGTGCTAGTAGTAACAAGGGCCTGAATGGCATGGAACCTTAGTAATGGTAAGTACACTCTTGCTGAGCACCTATAAATTCTAGGTCTGGTGTAGGTAGCAAGGTCGACTTCTGTATATTGAGTAACAATCCCAGGAATTAAAATATTTGACGTATGATATCAACAATAAGACATGTCTCTGCTTCCAACGTGCCTTTGATCAAGCAATCATCCAGGTAAGGAAAGAATGACCTGTAAGTATGCTGCCACTACAGCCAGAGTTTTCAAAAATACTCTGGGGGCAGTAGAAAGGCTGAACGGAAGCACTCGGTAGTGGTCCAGTCCTACTGTGAAATGAAGGAAGCGTCTGTGTGCTGGGAGAATAGTTACGTGGAAATATGCGTCTTGCAGGTCGAGGGCTGCAAACCAATCTCCCTTGTCCAGCACTGGAATTATGGTCGCTAGGGTAACCATTTTGAATCTTTGTTTTCAAAGATAACGGTTCAATCTACAGAGGTCTAAAATAGGTCCTTTTAGACCTTTTTGGGGTGAGGAAGTAATGTGAATAAAATCCTCTGCCCCGAAAGTCCTTGCGAACAGTCTCTATTGCTCCCACATCGAGTAGACACTATACTTCTTGTCTGAGAAGACTCCCACGGGAGGGGTCCCTGAAGAGGGACGGGGAGGCTGGGGAAGTTGGAAAAAAGGAGAGCTGCGTCACCTCTGCCGGCACCAGTTCGGCCCCTAATTGGCCTGGGGGCAGAGGAGCGGCAGGGCCTCCACAGGCCGGATCAACCCAAATGGCGGGCCAGATCCAGCCCACAGAGGCCCATTTGCCCACCCCGATCTAACTACTCGAAGCCTTTTTAATGGCTTTTGGAACAGTAACGCTATTTCTCTGTCCAGTGTGCATTTCATATTGGAAAAAGCTGTCCGTTGCTTGTTTGAGAAAAGTATACATGCATATTATAACCAACTCAAACTGTACTTTTACTTTAAAGGAAGATGCAAACATTAAAGATCAAAGGCAATGCTGTGGAAACACCAAGGGCTATCAAAGGACCTAGAAGTCAGCTCATTTATGGAGATTTGGCTAACCAAATACAGTAGAAACTCAATAATAGTTCTCTTTTCCAGAGAGCGATCCATAACAACTTTCAAGAACCTAAAAGGCTGTTAAAGAAGGAAGAAAAATGATTTTCCCTACCCTCTCATGACACTAGGAAAATCTCTGTTAGGGTGGTAAAGCACTGCAACAAATCTCCTAAGGAGGTTGTGTAATCTCTGTCATTTTAAAGAGAAAATTAGACAAACACCTGTCAGGGATGATCTAAATCACCGGTGGGGAACCTTTTTTGGGTCAGGTGCCGCTGACCCACAGAAAAAAAAAAAAAAAAGTCAGTTGAGGACCGCACACAAGTGAGAAGCAAGAAAAAAGAGACACCTAACCCTCAGAGGTGGCACCCAACTGAGGAGAAAGATACTCTCCACATTCCCCTCACACACCAGGGCCTAGGGGGGGCTGGGCTAGTAGATTGTGTGCTCCAGCCTCACAGGAGGATGGTGGGGGGGGGGGGAATGCTGAAGTGTCAGTGTAGGCTCCCCAATGCTGGGGGGGCCCAAACCCCAGGGGCTAGATCAAGGAAAGACAGGGCTGCATCTGGCCCCCAGGCCTTAGGTTCCTTGCCCCTAGTCTAAATGGGGCTTGATCTTGCCATGAGTGCAGGGGATTGGAATTAACCTCTCAAAGTTTCTTCCAGTTTTGTAATTATGAACACCTTGGGAATTAAGGTTGCTTGTAACTCTGAAATATTCGTAACTGAACAAAATATTATGGCTGTTCTTTCAAAAGTTTACAACTGAACGTTGACTTAACACAGCTTTGAAACTTTACTCTGCAGAAGAAAAATCCTGGTTTTTAAACCAGCTTAATTTAATTGAAAGAAGTACAGAAATATATGTCAATTTTTAAAAACTTGTAGTAGTTTATGTTTAATACAGTCCTGTATTTGCTTTTTTCTCTGGTACTGCTTGATTGCGTACCTTCAGCTCCAAATGAGGTGTGTGGCTGTCCAGTTAGTTCATTACTCTGAGGTTTTACTATATCTGAGTTAACATGATTCCTTTACATATGCAGTGTTCATATTCAACGAAAAAATCCAAAACAAGCAAGACCGAACAGACATACTATTAAAATGCCAGCAAGACAAAGCTCACCATCGAAACTGAAATTAATCTGTAAGAACACTTGTGGTCAAACTCATTATGTCCAGAGCATGGGGCAGATTTTAATCGATTCTATTAAAAACACCCCACCACACACACACACACACACACACACACACACACACACACACTCTCTCCCAAGGTCGACTTGTCTGTTCTGTATGAGTAATAGAAAATCTTTCCCAGAAAAAAAGACAGCTGCAGTCCAATGAAGTACATAAGCAATAGTTACCCAGGAAGAGTAAAAGAGACCATCAACACAATATGACATTTAAGGAAAAGAAATTTAAGTTCCACATGTATCTAGTTTTAACCCACGATAGGATACTGGAAATTGTTCCAGAGCCCTAAAAGGAAAAGGCATCTTAGACATAAGCAACTAAGATGATGACTATCTGGGGGAATAAAAGGTCAGAGGAAATTTCCTCTGTTAAAAAAAAAAAAATACACAATACTAAACACAGTGTAGTCTAAAGAATAATAAAGGGAATTAAAACATACCAGAGAATATCACCACCAAGGGAGAATTTTTAAAAATATATGTATTTTAAAAAGACCTAAGAAACAGGCTATAAATAGACTGTAGTTTGCTTAATACTCCAGTCTTATCCCAGGTTAAAAGAAGTTACTTCAGAGAGCAAGCACCTGTTCATCTGTCCAAGGGGCATATAATTGATTTGAGGACTATTAGTCTGTTTCTTAGCAACCTCTGTAAGCTCTAATTAAGGAAGACCAAGACTGTCATTTGTCCTTGAAATGCCATGCCCCTTTTCACCTACTAGAAGATTCTGCTATTAGGCACCAAATAGTAGTTTTAGCTATGGATAATATTCATGTTCACTACACATTTCAGCTGAGACTCTAATGCAAGAGATATCAGGAAAGCTCGTCACTATATGCCGTTCTGTCTGTTCCATTTAGCCAACAACTGAAATGTTGACTGCTGACGTAATCTGAACAAATTGGGGAGAAGAGACTGCATTAACTGCCAACTTAAAAACACCAAGACTAGGGAAGTGTTTGTACTTGGATCCATTGGAAAGAAAGGCATTAAACAGAGTAATTCATCACTGGAATAATTTATCAGGGTGATGGTGGATTCTCCATCACTGGTAATTTTTAAAAACAAAGACTGAATGTTGTTTTTCTAAAAAAAGAAATATGGTCTACAAATTATTTTGGGGAAGTTCTATGGCCTGCACTATTGAGAAGTCTGACTTGATGATCACATAGGTCTATCCAGTCTTAGACACTATAAAGTAGTAAAATAGAGAGCCAGATTCATAAAAACTAAAAAATTTTAGTACCGACAGTCTTCAGTATGACTTTATAAAGATGCATTTCTTGTACAATATACCACAAGAAACAGTATGTACATGTTTCCAAGAAAACCATAGGGCTTATATATTAAGTACTCCTGGAGGCTTAAGCCCCCAAAACTTGAGACAGATACAAGGATTGTTTTATCCATCTTGAAATGGCTATATTTTAATGTGAAACAGTGGGCAGAGCAACACGATAGCAAGAGCCGAGACCAAATTGTAGATTATGTCCAATTACAAAGTATTGAAGTTAACTCAGGTAGCAAGAATGAAATTATCCAAGTAGGAATTTGTATTGATGTCACAGAGGACTGAACTGACCCACAGACACTGTCTCAGTAGATTTGACAGCTTCTATTCTAAAATTAACCCAAGAATGTTTTGACATTTTGTTATGAGTTGATCCCTACCAAATTAAATTTAGATTGATGCTTTTAGATACCTACTAACCAGCAACAAGATTCAGGGCAACCCACTGGTAAGAAGCTTAGCACTCTGCCACACCTCCGTTGCAAGGGACAGAATGATAGCACCTCTTCAGGAATCCTCTCTAATCCATGTTCAGCAGCTCCATTTTTCAGATGATCCTTTGCTAAATTTTAATACATTTGAAGCACCACCCTTGCCCCCATCTGATTCCCACAAAAAAAATATTTCCTCTTTAAACCTGCCCCAAGAGCTACTTGGCTGCTAAGTAAACCAACAGGGTGGGGAAAGAAAGAGAGGCAGATTAGCTGAATGAAAAACGTACTACTTCACCACATATCCCCAATCCTCCAATATCCCGCAACCCGCTATCTCCCATGGAGTAGCGCCATTGGGTGTTTCTATCATGGACTTTTCAAAAAAGCATCTACAAGTTCCTTAGTTTTATTCCACTAACTTTTGGGAAGGACGCATGTGGCATGACTGGGAAAAGACATTTTTGAGCACAGAAGTGTCTACAACTGCCTGCAGGCCAAATGACAGTTGCTGCTTCTATTCACAATTTATTTTTAAAAATAGAGTTGCTTGAGGTAAGACTACAACTTGCCCTGTCTACACTCAGTTTTTAATAACCTTTTAGTTATTTCCTTATAAAATAGGCAGCAGGTTTAAACAAAGAAAACTTTTTTCTATACTCTGTGCCAGATGATGTTGTGAACACCAGGACAACAACAGTTCAGAAGAGAGCTAGATAAATTAATGGAAGATAGATCCATCAATGGATATTAGCCAAGATGAGTAGGAAGGGTATTCCTAGCCTCTGTTTGATTACCTGTTCTATTCATGCCATCTGGGGCACCTGGCATTGGCCACTGCTGGAGGGCAAGATACTGGGCTAGATGGACTTTTGGTCTGACCCAGTATGGCCATTGTAACAATTTTTTTCAGTAATTTTTTTTTGCTGTAGACATAGCCAGAGTGGCTTCACACTTCATAATAGCTCAAGGCAGTATTTCAAAATTGAAATGATACATTTTATTATAGCAGAAGCTCTGTAACAGGCAAGAACTTCCTCCCCCACCCTTTACTCCTGATTAATTTTGTTTAGCATATATGCACTCTTGATTGAAGGTGGACTATATATTAGAATAAAGGATTAGTGCATGTGTCCTGTGCCATGCAATAGGCGTGTGGTGATTCACTGATGAACTGCTGGAGTAGCTTCTAAAAATGGAGATTAGATCGGATACCTGACAATCAATTTCTTTCGTATCTGTAATATGAATGCTTGCACTAAGCTTTAGTATCCTTAAGAAATAGAACTTTAGTAAAACACTGGCATGTCAAAAAAGTTTTAAAATTTTGGAATTAAGTTTTATATCTGTGCCTCTGAAAAACATAAGATTGAAAGGTACCAGCCCTCTGCACTAAACATAGAACTAAGTTTAAACTATTCTTATATTACTATCTGAAGATGAGTAGTCCTATGGCACCTTAGAGACTAAGAAAAATATATTATCATGAGCTACCAAGACCCATTTCAGATTAAATGGAGTGGAAATAACAGAATCCAAAATATATATAACAAAAAGTAGTACCTTGTCAATTGTAGGACCCATATTAATGAAATTAATTAAGTGGACTGGAGGTATCCCATTCATAGTTTTTGATGTGAAAATGCAGATGTTGTTAAAGGCCACAGAAATTGGCTCTATAGTGCGTTAAAGACACTAGCTGGATATTCAAGCCCAGGGTAACAGTGTCAAATTTGTAGATGAATTCCAGTTCTGCAGTCTCTCTTTGTAATTGGGTGGGAAAATTCCTTTGTAGAAGAATGGCTACTTTTAAATTCATGATAATGACCAGGAAAGTTAAAATGTTCCCCTGCAGGTTTGTGTGTATTACTACTCCAAATGTCTGATGTGTCCATTTATCTAAATGAATTCTTTGCTTCGGTCTTCACAGCTGAGGATGTTAGGGAGATTCCAATCGTGAACCATTATTTTTTTTATCCTTTACATTAGCTTCTGTACCTAATGGCTGGAAGATAACTAATGTAACACCAATATTTAAAAAGGGCTTTAGAGGTGAATTACATCCTGGCAATTACAGACAGGTAAGTCTAATGTCAGTACCAGGCAAATTAGTTGAAACTATAGTAAAGAACAGAATTCTCAGACATAGAAGGGATGAAAGCAACTAGCTGATTACCTGATAAGCCTAGGCTTATCGGGTGTCAAGTCACTACTCAACTAGTTTCTTCCCCACCCCCCTTTGCTGCCGCTATATCAGAGGCACCAAGGTGGAGAGGGGAAAGCTGGCTTAAAAGCCAGTTCCCCTCAGCACCATCTATGTGGGAGGAGGAGGAGAGGTGCAGCAGGGGAAAAAGCAAAAGCGGGAACCAAAGCAGTCCCTGGTGTGCTTCTTCCTTTGGAATGAGCCATGGGCAGCTCTTATACATTTCAAAAGGCAGAGGGCACAGCAGGATAGCGAGCGTCCCCCTTACCGACTAATCGAGTAGTCAGTGGAAATTCCATCAACTACTTGATTAGCTGATTAATAGACGTTTAACATCCCTAACACATAGATGAACATAATGTGTTGGGGGAAAGGTCAACATGGTTTCTGTAAAGGGAAATAATGCCTCACTAGAGTTGCTTGAGAGGGTCAAACATACATGTGGATGAGGGGAGGATCTAGTGAATATAGTGTACTGAGGTTTCCAGAAAGCCTGACAAGGTTCCTCACCAAAGGCTCTTAAAGTAATTTATCATGGGATAAGAGAGAAGGTCTTTTCATAGACTGATACTGGTTAAAAGACAGGAAACAGAGTGGGAATAGATGGTAAGTTTTCAGAATGGAGAGAAGTAACTAGTGGTGTCCCCCAAGAGTCCATACTGGGCCAGATCCTATTCAACCTATTTATACATGATCTGGAGAAAGAGGTGAACATGTGGCAGAATTTTCAGATAATAAACTGCTCAAGATAGTTTAGACCAAAGCAGACTGTGAAGAATTTCAAAAAGTTCTCACCAAACTAAGTGATTGGGGAATGAAATTTAATGTTGATAAATGTAAAGTAACACAATTTGGAAAAAATAATCCCAATTATACTAACTTAGCTATAACTACTCAAGAGAAAGATCTTGGAGTCATTGTGGATAGTTTTCTGAAAACAGCCACTCAATGTGCAGCGGCAGTCAAAAAGCAAGTGGAATATTAGGAATCTTTTTTAAAAAGGTAGAGAATAAGACAGAATATCTTATTGCCGCTATATAAAACCATGGTACTTGAAAAACCATGGTACTTGAAAAATGCGTATAGATGTGGTCACCATCTCCAATAAGATATCTTGGCATTAGAAAAGGTTCAGAAAAGGGCAACAAAAAATGATTAGGGGGTTTAGAACGGATCCCATATGAAGAGAGATTCAAAAGACTTGGACTTTTCAGCTTAGAAAAGAGGAGATGGGGGTGGGAGGAGACTATGATAAAGCTCTATAAAATCATGAATGGAGTGGAAAAAGTGAATAAGGAAAAGTTATTTACTTGTTCCTATAACATAGGAACTAAGGGGTCACCAAATGATATTAATAGGTAGAAGGTTTAACACAAACAAAAGGAAGTATTTCCTCATGCAGCGTTCAGTCAGCCTGTAGAACTCCTTGCCAGAGGAGGTTGTGAAGACTGGGACTTTAACAGGGTTCAAGAAAGAATTAGATAAATTCATGGAGGTTTGGGCCATCAATGACTATTAGCCAGGATGGGTAGGAATGGTGTCCCTAGCCTCTGCTTGTCAGAGGTTGGAAATGAATGACAGGAGAAGGATCATATGATGATTACCTGTTCTGTTCTAATGCCTCTGATGCATCAGGCATTGGCCACTGTTGGAAGACAGAATACTGGGCTAGATGGATCTTTGGTGTGATCCAGTATGGCTGTTCTTATCCTTTGTCGCAGAGACAGTCCAGTTTGGACAATATACATGGCAGAGGGGAATTGCTGATACTTTATGGCATCTCTCACATTAGAGGATGTGCAATTATGACCCCTGATGTTGAGGCTTATGTGGTTAGGTCCTGTGATGGTGTCACATATCTACATGAACAGAGCTAACAATGGTGGTTGTTGCCCGGGGTAGGTTCCTGGGTGAGTATCTCAGGTGTGGTGTGTGGCTGCTAGAAAGTATTTGCTTCAGGTGGAGGGGAAGGGGGCAGGGTCTGTAGGTGAGGACTGGCCTATCTGCCAAGGTCTAGGAGAGTGAAGGATCATTTTCCAGGATAGGTTGCAGATTGTCAATGAGGCACTGGAGGGGTTTAAACTAGCGGCTGTAGGTGACGACCAGTGGTGTTCTGTTATTTTCCTTGTTGGGCCTGTCTTGAAGTAGTTGACTTCTGGGTACTCATCTAGCTCTGTCAATCTGTTATCTCACTTCCCCAGATGGGTATTTAAGTTTTAAGATTGCCTGATAAAGATCTTGTAGGTGTTAGTAAGCCTTGGATGGGTCAGAGACTACCTGAAGTTATTCAAAGTACAGGCAGTCCCCGGGTTACATGGATCCGACTTACAATCGGATCCCTACTTACAAACGGGATGAGGCAACCCCGCACTAGCTGCTTCCCCCCAGCAGACCAGGGAGATGCGAAGCTAGCACCCCCCCCGCAGCAGACCAGGGAGACGCGGAGCGGCTTTTCTCAGCAGACACCTCAGCTTGAGAATAAAGGACTGAGGGAAGTGAGGTGTGGGAGAATAAAACTGAGCTCTGGAGAAATGTTTGGCTACAGTTTCCCCTACAATATGTACCAGTTCCGACTTACATACAAATTCAACTTAAGAACAAACCTACAGTCCCTATCTTGTACGTAACCCGGGGACTTACAAAACATAGGAATACATGCCCATCTTCTTGGCAAAAACCTTATAATATAGCTTGATTCCGGAAGGAGCTGACCTCTTACTGAGCAGACACAAATAACAGGTGGAAGGAGAGTGAAGACAAACCCTCTTTTTGAGTTAGCAAAGCAAGAATCTAGCTGTGGATAATTAGATACATGCAATCATTATCAAAATACCCAGTATTTTCCAACTAAGACTCTTAGGAGTTTTACAAACACAAAGGCTGCGTCTAGACTGGCAAGATTTTGTGCAAAAGTGGGTGCTTTTGCGCAAAATCTTGCTGCCTGTCTACACTGGCCGTGAGTATTTGCGCAAGAACACTGACTTTGTATAGTACAAAATCAATGGTTGTTGCGCAAATACTCTCACATTCCCGCTCAGGGATAAGCCCTCTTGCGCAAGTATTCTTGCACAAGAGGGCCAGTGTAGACAGGCAAGTTAATTTCTTACGCAAGAAAGCCCGATGGCTAAAATGGCCATCGGAGCTTTCTTGCGCAAGAGAGCATCTACACTGGCACAGTCTTTTGCGCAAAAGCATCCATGCCAGTATAGACGCTCTCTTGCGCAAATACTTTTAACGGAAAAACATCCCTGTTAAAAGTATTTGGGCAAAATCATGCCAGTCTAGACGCAGCCCAAGACTTGGAGATGTGATAAAGAATCACTTCTACAGTATTACACACAGTGTCTTGTTCTATTAGCCAACACTCCCCTAGTTAAAAAAGACCATGCTGGGGCAGCCCCATTCATATAACACCTTGTAATGTCTCTCTCCTGATCAAGGTACAGAACCAATTTTTAAAATTGGTGGACGCCTAAGCATTTTGTGGAAATGCAGGACCAGTTATATTCATGCATCTCCACAAAATGTTCAATAGCCCCAGCTAAAAAGATACTATTTCAGAAAGCATGAAAGCTACCTTATCACTTGCTATGGAAAAAAAGAAATCTTATTCCTAAATTGATGGATTGATTCTGGAAGAGCCTGTTCTGAAGAGATCAGTCTAGACTGTAAATGTGAAGTTTCTCATGTTATCTTGATGCAGACAGTTCCCAATAATGCAAGGTAGAGGCAAAATATTGTGCAAAGAACCTCTCACATTGGAAGTTTATAGAATGTAGCTTTTAACAGAAAAATCTGGTAGTGCTGAAAATCTGCATACAGAAGCATCCCAGCTGCATTCATAAGTTTTGATAGTCAATAAGCCTTATGAGAACAGACTTCATTGTAGTACTTTAGTCAGATGTTGAAACTTTAATACTTAGAACACAATATAAAAGGCCAATGGTTTAGAAAAAAAGCAATTGCTATCAAGTTTATATTTATGAATCTTTAATATTTTAGATATAATATTTTATGTAGTGCCAACTTGAAAAGTGCTTTTATTTTTTTAAAGTTCAATTTGTTTATTAATAATCTTCTTACATATTAAGCTTCTCAAATTTTAGAGTAGGAGGGAGGGGAGTGTTTAGGTGGGTGGGTGAAGCAGACGGGTGTATTATTCTAGCTCTTCCTCAACATCTCCCACTGCCAAATTTCTGCAGAGACCTATCCCAATGTAAGAACCTTCTGGCGATATCACAATCTTCTTTTGCAAGCAGGAAATCAGGCTAGAAAAATTTAATATTAATAAAAAACACGAACAGGAACCAGGGAATTAACAAGAGACACTTCATATCATGTTGTAGGAATCATTCAACTCAGGTGTTTCAGCTTTGTAGAATAGGGTTGTCATACCTCAGACTACAGTACTCTAAAGACAACTCAAAAACACTTGAAATATGCAAACCTACTTTAAAAAAATAGTATGTTTTTTAGCCACTATAAAGAGCATTTTCTTCAGAGCCATTGTGATATTAAGAGACTACACAGAGGGAAGAATACTGGAGACATGTTTGTTCTGGATGTTCAATTTGTTCTAAAAATCAATCAATAAGTTTTTAACAGTCTACAGTAGTAATTAAGCAAGCCTTCAACTAGTGGCCAGTAATATGCTAGCTAGTAAAAAGTCCATATCTATTTTGGTTTTCATTAAGTGATACTTTATTTATATTTCCAGGTTTATACAAAAAGTTTTAGACTTCAATTCCTAGGGTGACAAATGCCAAACAAAATGCATTTTTATGTGAGTTAAGGATATTCTTTCTTGCCCTCTTTAGTGGAAGCTTTTCCAACTTGATCAGTACCTGACTTTATTCATTACTAGTGTACTTGTGCACACACTGTTGCACATAAAATTAACCTAATGACAAAAGTAGAGCAAGTAAAAGGTATGCAAAAATGAAGTGTTTACAGAGACCCTATTTGACTCAATTTTATGTTTGAGTCATTCAAGAAGTTGATGTTAGAGCTCCAAAAATGTCTTTCTAGCATTTGTTAAAATAAAGAGAGAGAGAAGTCTTACATGAATGGGCAAGTCGTTGAATTTACTAACGTTCAGATTTCTTCTTGTACGATTGATCACAGAAGTCTGGTATTACCATAATCTTAGTCTTAAAGCTGACACTTGATGAGGCTACAAAATACAAGTTTAAATGAAATGTACAAAGCAGCTTTGGTAGTTTTTAAAGCTGTAGTACAGCTAGTCTACAATTATTTTTAGAATTAAGGGTGGGCAGGAAGGGGATTTTATTCCTTCCTATTTCAAAAGGCAAACCACCCACCCAACTGCATTTTGTGACTTGTGGCACTGTTTAAATAAATTACAGGTTGCTTTGCAACAGCTGCAAAGACACACTGGAAATGAAACACCAAGTGTTTCAGCTTCAGTGCATCCATAAAGTGGTGAGGGTAGTGGTGTAAAAAAGTGTGATTATTGACAGATATCACTTGGGTGTTGGAAGTACTGTACTAAGTTTGCCTGAAGTATAAAGACCTGTTAAACTTTAGGACTTATACTGAAACATAGTAGATGATAGCTGCAAAATAGGAATGTTCTTCTTCTGATGGAAGACATTAGAGGGCTGAGCTCAGGAACCTGTATTTTAAGTAGGGTACTACCAAAGTCATGGCCACGAAAGAGGTGTCATGGACCAAGAAATCTGGTCTCTCCCTGTGAAAGCTGATCCTCTGTGCTTTTAACCTATACTGCACAGTTTTGATTGGGAGACCAGTGTTCCTCAAATTGATCCTGACCCAAAAGGGAACTGTAGGAGCATTGCAAGGTTATGGGGGGGGGGGGGAAGAGAGAAGAGAGGAGAATATGTAGTATGCCATATGTAGTATGCCACCCGACTTCCGCACTTTTCAGAGGTTGTTGGCCAACTGCTCAGCTCTGAAGACTGCCATCCTTACCACTGTGCTGCTATGCCATCCTTCTTTGTTGCTACTCTGCCTTTGGAGTCGGCTCCTGACCAACAGCCACCATCCTCCAGCTGCCCCACTCTGAAGGTAGAGCCAGCAGAAGCACTGGAGAGTAGCTGCACTGCAAATCCCCACTCTCAATTTGTGGCTCCCCCAAACTCCTTTTTAGGTCAGGATCCCTACAGTTACAAACACTGAAAATTCTGTTTTGAAAAATCTTCACAAGTTTCCTGATTTCAGCTATTTTAAATCCTATGATAGTGAAATTGACCAAAATGGACAATGAATTTGTTGGGTCCTCAATCAAAGATTACCATTTCAAGTCGCGCTATAGGAAATAATGAGCTAAATTACCTCTACTTCCTCATGGACATCAAATATAAATGTTTTCAGGTGTTCGTTTTGGCTCAACCAGCTCCCTTGAAGTCAAGTCTAGGATTTCACCGTACTACTATTTGGCAGCTGACTTTAAAACAGAATGATCAAGGATTAGAGAGTCTCATTTCTGCTAGTTGTTCAGTCATCCCATCACATTTATACAGCAGTCACCATATTCCCAACGGCAGGGAGCCTTCTATTGAATCATAAGGCTAGGAAAGAGTGAAGCATTGCATCGGCTATTCGAATCAAAGCCACTTGGCGCACAGTGATCTTCATATGGATGTAGAAAAAAGTGTCTCTCTCTCATCTGAAGTCCCCCCCCACACTTGTATCACAAAAAGGAGGCTTAATTAAAAAAAGCCTGACCTGCCCCCCGGTTTGTGAGCGCTGTTGGAAGCTTCTTCAGTCCGACCGAGGATTTAAATGTTCTGGGATTTATCTTTCAACCCTTCCCATCATGACTTAACAAGCCCGACGAGTGGGGGAGGGAGGTGAGTGGGGGAGGGGGGGAGAGACTCGTACACGAGCGTGGATCCGGTCGTTTGCTGTTCAGCCCCCCCCTCCCCCTCCCCCAGAACTACCCTAGCGGGGTTCCCCCTCCACCGCTAGGGCCCGCTACCGTGTGGCGCCTCGGCGCTGCAGACACGAGCCAGCCCCCGCCCCGGCACAGCTGTCCCTGCAGGATCGCACCTGCCCGGCGCGGGGCGGGAAGGCGGGAGTTGGCTCGTGCTCGCAGCCTCCCCCGAGCTCACCCCGCTCTGCGCCACGTGACCCCTCCTCCCCCCCCGCGGCTCCTCACGCGGGCCCGCTCGGATTTCGCGCCCCCTCCGCGTCACTCTTGGCGGCGGCAGCCCCACGCCGCCGGGCAGGGCGCCACCAGGAGCCCGAGGGCAGCCCCCAGGCGGGGGCGGGGGAAGGGGAAGGGGGGGTGACTGGCTCCGCGGTGGCTGCCGTTGGCGTGGGATACCCCGCCCAGCCCCCTCCCTAAGGCCCGCCCACAGGGGACGGTTGCCAGCCCCCGCTGGTGGGAGGGGCTAGCGCAGGGGCTGCACGCTCGGGGCGCTCAGTACCCCGCGGCTGCGCTTGCTGCCGGGCCAGCGGCTTCCACTCCCCAGCCTCGGCCCCTCCCACTGCCGCCCCAACTGCCGCCGAGGGCGCGCGCCAGTCAACTTCCTCCCGCCCCCGGGGCCGGTCTGATTCCAGAAGCCGAGCAGCTCGCGCCCTTCGCGAGCCGCCGCACGCGCTCTCCACGCACTCCCTATCGCCTAGGGCCAGTTCAGCGGCAGCCGCCTCGTCTCCCCGCGCTCACCGCGATGCACACGCCCCCTGTCGGGAGGCTCCCTTCAACGCATGCCGTGTTTAACTGCAAGCGGGCAGCACCTTGCGCCGCAAACGGGAGGCTCCAAGTCGGTGCAAAACTGCAGGACCTGGAGCCAAAGCAACCTCTCTCCTTCCATGCAGAGGGAAATGTGTTTTGCATAGGGTGGGTGCCCACACGTGGAACCTACGAGAGCAGTTGTCATGCAACTGATTCCCCAGCTGCTTCTGCAGTGCTGAACGCCCTTATCTGGATACTTATGATATTTGTTTTCGGTTATGTTGAATTTGTTATTACACGGAAGCCTGTGCTTAATATCTATTGCCACAAATACGCCGACTCACTGGGCTGCAGCTTGTTGCAAGCTTGTCTCGATTGCCTCCCTATCATTAATACAGCTCTTTTAGCCCTAGAGAGCCCGATCTGCAAGGCACATGAAATCGTTGCTAGAGAAAAGGGGAAACCCCAGCTCTGCAAATGTACATGCAACAGCAAGCATTAATATTAAACCTAGTGACTATCACGTTCCATACCTCCACAAAATCTACTAAAAGCATTGCAGCGCAGGATGGAAGAAAAAGAGCAACTCAAATTATCAAGTGGAGCAAAGAACACATGGTGGTCACAAGTAACTATTCAATCATCCATTTGCAACCAATGGGGGGGAACTATTTCATAGTTTATTCCTTCTAGCTTATTCAAATGCATAAAGAGAATTCTGTTTTAATTGAGGAAATTAAAATGTTATATTAAAAGAGATGAGTCAACCTACCGGCCATGCAAACTGAAAAGGTATAACAATCCTGCCCACGTCCTGATTTCTGCCCTGATGAGAATATTTGTTGTTGTTCAAATAAAAAGTATTTCCACCGAGAACTGGGGTAGATCCGAATCCGTAGCTGCAAGGTCCAGTAGAAGTGATCTTGGCCTGATATTCCTTTAAACAAACTTTCACATAAGTATCACATTCATCCCGGGTACAGTTCAGGTTCTGGGGACTTTTCATGCCATCACAACATTCCCCATTCAACAATTCTCCGTTTACATTCTTCACCGAGTTAAACTGCAGCTCGAAATAGCCCGTGGATTGGGACACCTAAAAATAAAAATCAAAGGGGAGTCAACCTCATTACTATAGCGTCTTGGGAAAGTGCATAGAAGTTTGCAATCAGCCACTACAGGGTTTCCTCCCAAGCCTTCCAGCAAAGATATATAATTTTCTCTACTATAAAATAATACAGCTAGAACTGTATAGATGTTACTGCAGCAATAAAAAAAAGCTGCACCAACTAACTGCACTGCAAAAGAATTGGACATAGATTTTAAAATCCCTCTAGGCTGAATACATTCTTGATAAAGGTATGAAGAGGCGATGTATTCAAAAGTGAGCACCCAACTCCTGAAATACCACAGTAATTATGAGCTCTGCAAATGCAGCCTTCGATTTCATACAGAACCACTTAAAATAAATGGGTGTGAAGGAAATGTAGCTGCAAGTTATATATGCTCTCCTAACACAGCATATTGATTTCGTCCCTCCCCCCTCGCTTAAACCCACGGATCTAATGCCATGAACGACTGAAAGGCTACAGAGACAGAAAGAAGCCATGGCAACCCCCACAATGAGATCAGGGCTTTAGGTCTACGAGCCATGCCCCACAAGGGGCAATGCTAAAAGGCAGTCACACCTGCCTACGAAATTAATTGCAACCCCCCTCCCCTCCACCGCACCCCATTTTATGGGCGAGGGGTACCCCCTTCGAAGAGGGAAGCCTTCTGCTGCACCCCCTCCCCCGAGGCATTTCCCCACCACTTCGCAACCGCCAGTTTCTTACCTGCACCCACAAAGTTAGGAGCAGCACCAGGCTCAGTACTGCTGTGAGGGGAGCCCAGTGCCGCCTGCTAGAACCCAGCATGCCTGCTGCTCCGAGCCGAATCGTGCTTGATCAGAGACGGGCGAGGAGACCAGCCATGGACCGGCCGCGGCTCGAAGCATCGACGGCGACTATCTTTACATGCACACGGCGGAGGAGGCTCCTCTGCGTGATCTGCCGCCCAGGGAGCTTTTCCCAACGCCCCGAAGGTGCAGGGCAGGGGCTGTCAGGGCGGACCGCCTAGAGCCGCAGCTGCGCTGGTCCGCAGGCAGCTCCGCTCGCTCTCTGCGCGCCCGCACTGCACGAACACCCAACAAGTAGGTGCCAGAGTGACAGCTCCATTACCCATTAGTCACCGGCGCCTCAGCCTTCATATTAATGAGGGGGACGGGCCCAACCCCGGAGTAGGCGGGTGTGGCCACGCGGCGCTGCTCCTGTTCTTAAAGGGCTGGGGAACAGGGAGACTGGCACACCCTGGGGGCGTGCGCGCTAGCCCCAGAGCCTGGGCGGGAGGGTTGCATGCACACTAGCTGCAGCTACTAGGCGGGTGCGCTGTGCGCACCGCTTCTCGGGCGTACACATGCAGCCACCTAAGCGCGGGGGTGCCCTGTAGCCTGGGAGAGTTGCGCCGTCAATCGTTCGTCGGGTGTGCCTGGGGGTGGACAGCTTTACTGGACCTTCATCAGCCCAGAGCAAACTGAGAGGCAGTGCTGCGGCAGAAGCAAAGGCGAGGGCTAATGCACCCGTTGGAGCCCAGACCTCTTCCCTTCCCTGCTGGCTCCATCTGCTGCTGGGAAGCGGAAGGGTAGAGAAAGTTCGGCGGGTTGGGCGTCGTCCCTTTTTCTCCCGTGCACCTTTAGCTAACGAGACATGTGATGTCCCCCTCTGGCTGGTGAAAAGGAAAATGCATTTTCCTGTCTTGCCATCCAAGGGGCCCTGGGAAGGAGGGGAAAGATGGACACTACTCTCCTGCCACGTTTCCCGCAAGCTGGCTGCTCTGCTCCCTATCTACGAGCCTCCTCCCTGCTGAAAGGGGCGTCTCCAACTTCTGCTCCTCCACAGCCGCCACTTTTATGGTCGTCCACCTTTCTGAATGGCCACAGTCCCTGCTGCTGCCCATAGCTCTCCCAAAGCAGCAGCCCCCGCGGTGTGAAATTGACAAGAATCTTGCCGTTTTCCTGCCCTTCACATGGTGCCGAATAGTACCGACCGAACTGAGCAGAATTTTGTTAATTTCACTCTCCTTCCGTTTGAGAAATCTCAGAACAGCAAAGGCAATTCCGTTGCCTGTGCAACCTGAATTTGCCTCCCTTACGCCTATGCAGCATGGAACAGTCTTAATTGCAGGATCGCTTTTTCCACGGGAACCCCTCTTTATTGTGCACATGCTGCAGATCTGCTCTGGAGATGAATCAGAGTGTCGGAGGAAAGGAGACACTTGTCAGTAGGATCCTACTTCATGCGTTGTGCAGAAGTTCTGAAAGTGTTTAGTGAATGAGTCAGAGATCTGCAGGAAAAGAAGGGAGAGTCTCATTCTTACAACAGTTGAATGCTGCCCTGGAGAACTGGATTCTATTCCTGCCTGCAGCACAGATTTCCTGTAATGCTTGGCAAGTCTCTTCAGCCATATCTGTCTGACAGGTAGTCACTAATTGTGTGTTCCTCATTTCCTGGGTGCCTGACTTGAAAGGTTGGGGTCTGGTTTGCACACAGCTACAACTGAAGTCAATAGGAGCTGTGCATGGATGGCCTGTGAACTCTTGGTTAGCTCCTGGTCTGTCTCACCCCTTCTCCCAGGTGCCTTGCCCCTCCCACCAGAGCTGAAAGCCTCCCTTCCCCCCTGCCCTGGAGCACTGGGCAATTCCTTCCCGCCCCGCCCCCCCCCCCCCCAGAGCACCAGGTAGGTTAGCAGGTGGCATGGCTCTTCCCCCTAGACCTGGAGCACCAGGTGGGATAGTGCATGGCACTGCCGCCAGGAGCATCAGTTGGGTAGTGGGGCTGCATCCCCCCAGCCACATGTGGATGGCGTGGTGCCCTCAGCTCCAGAAACAGGCCACTCCCCCATTACTCCCAGACTTAGCCCTAGCCTGGAGCCCTGACCATGGGGAGAAGAGCCCCCCAGCTCATCCCAGGAGACAGGAAAGGCCTGAGGCGGGGCCATGCAAGGCTATTGGGAAGGTCATTCCTGTGCCTTTGATACCCATCACCCATGGAGCTGTGCTTTAAACATATGAAATATTATCAAATGCTAGGTACCCTGAAAAAAAATCAGGACAAAGGCATAAGGTTGTCAACCCTCCAGGATTATCTTGGAGACTCCAGGAATTAAGAGATTAATCTTTAATTAAAACTACGTCATGTGTTCAAATTTCTAGTAATACGTCCAATCAAAAATTGGCAACCCTACCTAGGCATCTCAAATTGGGTGTCCAAATTGGTACAACTTTAAGCTTTGTGCCTCAGCTCCCAATGTAAAATTATTTCTGTCCCAGGCCTTTATCTTCACTGCTTCCAGTTCCTTGTCCTACTTCTAGTCTCCTTCCTACCTAATCTCACTCTCCACTATTTAGGATTCTCATCGCGTTCCAGTCACCTTACACCAGCCAGTCCCAGTTCACCCAATCTTATCCTAACTCTTGTCACCAGTCTCCTTGCCTCCCCACTCCTAGTTCTCCCCTTCATGCAATCTCACAAGTCCTGGCTCCTTCTCTCAGTCTCGGGCCTGCTGACCGGGGAGGGAGGGCAAAGAGGTCAGTTGCCCCAAGGCTTGATGATGCTAAGGGGCCTGGGGCCTTTGGAATTGCAAGAAGAGCACCACATGACATGCTACAGGATTCTGCCCCACATGCTCCGGCTAGCTCTGAGAGGAAGGGGTGCTGTGCACTGGGGGCTACCTTCTCCAGCCCTGCCCTTTCCAGGCATATGGATCCACTGCCCCTCCACCATTGCCCAGAGGTCTGGAAATCCTGTCTTGTCCCCTGCCCAGTCTCTTTGTGCCCCAGCTCGTCTGGTTTCTGTGTTTTCCCCCCCCACCCTACCAACTGCCTCCTTCTTCTTCCAGTTTCCCTCATCAACTTTCAGCTCCTTATTCCAGCCTCCTTGTCTACCATCCCTCTGGCTCCGAGTCACAGTTTCTCTCCCTCCAGTCCCAGCATCTGACTCCTTTTACCCAGTCTACTGCTTTCCCTTCCCCACCCCGCTGTTTCTATTTCGAAGGTTTCCTTCACTATAAAACCTGTCCGTGTCATTGAGAGCATTGGCTCCCTGCTCTAAGGTCCTTTGCCTGGCCCTGACCCACTCTAGCTGAGAGCAGCAATAACAGAAAAATCTGGCTTCACCACCGTAGCCATAGGCAACACGCTCAATTGCTTCATGTGAATGGCGTGTAGGCATAGTCAGGTCAACACTAGCAGTTATGTGGAACCTGCAGGGATGTCACTGCTAGTAAAGAAGTTACTACTGAGCATTAGTGAACTGCAATTACTCAGTGTCTTCTAGGTTGGCCAAATGTGGGCAGATTTTCATGAGGATGGCCAAAGGCATGTCCCTGACACTAAGGCTACCCTCCCTGACAGAAAGTCTGGGAGCAGGATAGCTGTTCATAGAAAATCTCTCAAGATTTGTTTTAACATGGGCAAAACAGTGTATTTTCCCCTTAGCCTTATTCTTGGGACAGGTCTACCTTACAAGTGCTTCATAAGAGCAGCAGCAGGGTGGAGAGCACATAGGTCACTGTTGTGAACAGTGCTCAGGTCACTGTAATTTGCATCACTGAAGGGGAGAGCTTTCTCACACCCCACAGTGATGTGAGTTAAATCGATCTAAGCAGTACTGTAGACCTGTCCTTAAAAACAGCTGACCAACTTTGGCTAACATTTTCCAGAACAGTCCAGCCCAAAGCAGACACCCATCATGGCAAACTTCCTCCAAAATGGGTAGTTTCACAAAGGTACAAGCAACTGAAAACAGGGTCTTATAAGGGAAAGGGCGGGGCACCTGTACTAACAGAGGCACTATCAGCCTTGCCTATAATAGTGGCCAGTCCTCTTCTAGAGACTGGCTCAAGCAAGCATAAGAGCCTGCTAGAAGAGCAGCACAGTACAAGATTTCCCTTTTAGCTCCTGGGGCAGCGGTTTTGATTTCTTCTGACAACCATAGAGCTCCAGTGTGTTCCGGATACATTATAGAAGGCTGGCTCAGTCTTTAGGACTTAACATTTTCTGCCAACCCTCCTAACAATATTAACCTTTTAGCACTGAGGAACCAGTAAAGTGGACCACTGGGAACAAACAGCTCAGAAATCAAAGGCTGTAGCACTCCCACTGTGCTAAAAACCTTTCACAGAGCCAGCCCTCCTCCTGCCTTTGCAGAAACCCAGCCTGACTCCTCCAGCAGCCAGTCAGTGAACCTCCTTTCCACTATTCTTGGTCAGCACACAGCTGCAGCTACTCTCCTAGGCTGACACAACAGCAGCTGGGATATGTGTGCCAGCTGGCCAGTCACTCACCACAGTTCTCCTGCCCGCCCCATCTTCCTTTGCTGCCTTGCTTTCCTGCTTGCCCACCAACAGGCCTGCTTCTCCTCTGCCAGCCACCTTTCCCACTCACCACAGTCTGCTATAGTACCCACTGCCCTGTTGTCCTGGACCCATCCAGCCACCTCCAGTGCTATCATTACTCACCTGACTTGATTTCAGGACACATCCTTCAATAACCCCTGTTACTCCTGATGCCCCACTTTCCTGAAAATTAAAATAGCTCAGGCCTGAATAGATAAATATTCATTTTCATTTATTCTCTCTGACCTTCCCTACCCCCTCTCCACCACAGCTGCATCTGCCTGTCTATTTGTTAAGAAAGCCTTGGCACTTTCATCTATGGTGCCTGCACACATTTTCCTCCTCAAGATACATAGCCATGTTTAGAAAGAGGCATAAGGTAATTTTCAGCAAAGGGCGTCTTCCTTTGTGGGCCCCGGTTACTCCCATCACTAGCTTCTGCTCCTCCAACTAGTTGCCCCAGCATGAATAATTCTCTGGCACAGTATTTACCCCCTCTAAATGCCCATCACCATACACACAACTGCCCTGGGCACCAACACCTTCGATTCATTAAACTGCCCTCCTCCCATCCCACCTCCTTAACATACACCCTTCTGGCAGTACAGTGTCTGCTCAGAGCCTGAGGCACAGGGATCTTCTGCACCAAGAAACACACCTTCTCTGCCTAGGAGAGGGGGGCTTTGGATCTAGGACTCCTCTTCCTCCCTCCCCCCCCACCCCCCCCATTCCCTCTGCTGCTTCTCCCTCCTAGGGGAGGCAAGCTTTCAGGTACCCCTTCCTTGCTTTGTCTCTGTAGAATCAGTGGCTGCTCAGACAAAGGTTAACATCTAGATGCACAGTCCCTTTCCCTCCCTTGGCCCCTTTCCCTTGGCTCATCCCCATTCCACCTACAATCCATACTGGTAAGTGGGAGTGTGCATGATATAAGGAAGCAGCACTACCCTTGTGGAAATGAGACCAAGAAAGACTATGGGCTCTTTAAACATGTTTTAAACTTGGTATCTATGCACGCTACACACCAAAGGAAGCCAGACAGCATTGGTCCCTGTGGCAGAGGAGGGACTCAACTACCAGCTCCTTCAAGATAGTGTGGGGCTCCACTCCTGCTTGCTCCCCAGTGCTTTGGGGGCAAGATTTGTGCCTCATACTTTATTATTGTTATATGAGAGTCATTTGCAAATGTGCACATTAGCTCACTAAACCATTTGCATAAGCTGTGACTTGGAGCTGCAGGAAACTTGGCAGCTATGAAGACACAGGAGACTGTGTTCACTCTGTTCACTTGCCTGGTTGTCTTCAGCCGTAGACTGAAGTGGTCACTCACTAGGTCTGTAAAATGGGAACCCGCACAGGCTTAAACCAAGCCAGAAAGTATCCTGTGGGAAGGCTAAAGGCAATGGAGTTTGTTGGAAGTTGTGGTGAGGTACATCGTCTCCATTCAAAGCTTAGCAGGGAAGGGGTTAACCTTCTCTTTCAGGGAACAAGGAGGACCACAGTGTCTTGTCCTAAGTGCTGCAAGCTGCAGGACAGAACCAGCTTTAAAAAATCCTTCCTTCATCGACTCCACACCAAGACAAAAGTGTGACGGGCTAAGTCTACTAATAAGAGTGGGGAAGGCTCTTCAAGAAGAGAGCTGGTATTAAAAGGTGATTGGAGGAGAGGGATTTCTTCTCCTGTCAGGAACTTGGCTGAATTGAGATACTTCTGAGCTTTGCTGTAGACATGACTGAATCAAACTATATCTTATCCCTGGACTTGACACAGGGAAGCCCACTTGTATTTGTTTCACCTGTTTAGTGTTTCTATAAGTAACTTTCTGCATGGAAGGAAAGCAACGTGAACTTACAAGGACAGGGTATGTCTACACTACAGCACTAATTTGAACTAACTTAGGGTGAATTAGTTAATTCGAACTAAGCTAATTCGAACTAGTGCATCTAGACTAAAAAATTAGTTCGAATTAGCATTTTGCTAATTCGAACTAGCATGTCCACACTGAGTGGACCCTGAACTGAGGTTAAGGATGGCCAGAAGCAGTGCCGGCAGGGCATCAGATTAGGACTTAGAGTGTGGAGCTGCTGCCTCAGGCTAGCCGAGGGCTGTGCTTAAAGGGACCCGACCCCCCACCCCGGACAGACAGTTCTCAGGGGTTCCCCGCTTGCAAAGCAGTCCTGGCTTGGAGTACCCTGAGTTCCCACACTCGGCACATCACAGCACTCGGCCATCAGCCCGGCTGCACTTGCCGCAGGCTGCCATCCGGACGGGGGGTCAATCAAGGGGCTTCAGGAGAGCTTCCACCCCAAGAAGCCCGCAGAGCCACCCCAGTCCTCCCCATCAAGGGCTCGTACTACATTCCTCCTTCACCTCCTTCCATTTACCCCTCCCTAGCCCCCCTTCCTGATGTACAAAATAAAGGACACGTGTGTTCAAAAATAGAAACTCTCTTTACTGAACAAAACTCGGGGAGACTGGGAAAAGGAGGTGGGAGAGGGGAGGGCACCTAAAATGATCAGGGGTTTGGAACAGGTCCCATATGAAGAGAGGCTAGAGAGACTGGGACTTTTCAGCTTAGAAAAGAGGAGACTGAGGGGGGATATGATAAGAGGTCTATAAAAGCATGAGTGGTGTGGAGAGGGTGCATAAAGAAAAGTTCTTCATTAGTTCCCATAATAGACGGGCTAGAGGACACCAAATGAAATGAATGGGTAGTAGGCTTCAAACTAATAACAGAAAGTTCTTCTTCACAAAGCAAATAGTCAACCTGTGGAACTCCTTGCTGCAGGAGGCTGTGAAGGTTAGAACTAGAACAGAGTTTAAAGAGAAGTTAGATAAATTCATGGAGGTTGGGTCCATGGAGTGCTATTATCCAGGGGGTAGAAATGGTGTCCCTGGCCTCTGTTTGTGGAAGGCTGGAGATGGATGGCACGAGACAAATGGCTTGGTCATTGTCTTCGGTCCATCCCCTCCAGGGTCCCTAGTGTTGGCCGCTGTTGACAGACAGGCTACTGGGCTAGATGGATCTTTGGTCTGACCCAGGACGGCCATTCTAAGCTCAGGGCTCAGGGTTGGGGGTCTCAGTGGACCACCTTGATTTTCATGCACACCTGCTCCTGGGTGGCCAGGCTGGCAGCTCTCCTGCCCTAGACGGCCACTTTCCTGTGCCTAGTGCGGAGATCGTGGATGAGGTCCACGATGTCCGAACTAGACCAGGCGGGCGCCCGCCTCTTGCGGACCGGGGCAGGCTCCCGGGAGCCGCCAGCCTGGTCCCGGGAAGAGGCGGAGGGTTGGGGGGCATCGGGTGGCTGGCTCGAGCCATGCCAGGTGCAGAGTCTGCTGGCTGGGTTCTGGCAGGCTTGCACCTGGCACGGGCACCGTAGCCAGCCCGTGCCCCTTTAAGGGCTCCGGGGCCGGGAGGGGGGCAGACGAGTTTCCCTGGTGGTGCCTAGAGTGGCCACCAGGGAAAGCAGGGGAGGGCTAACCTCCCACTAGTTCGAATTAAGTGGCTACACAGCCCTTAATTCGAACTAGCTAATTCGAACTAGGCGTTAGTCCTCGTAAAATGAGGTTTACCTAGTTCGAATTAAGTTCGAACTAGCGGAGCGCTAGTGTAGCGCCTATCAAAGTTAATTCAAACTAACGTCTGTTAGTTCGAATCAACTTTGTAGTGTAGACATACCCATACTGTGTTAATAACACAAGACAAGAGACCAGATTCATCCAAATGGAACCAGGAGAGATGTAAATTGCTGATCCCCTTGACCTGAAAGAGGACAACTGTTGATACCAGCAATAAGATGGACAAGAGCAGCTCATGATGAAGAACAGCTGCATGAAGCTGCACCATAGCAAGATAGAGCTTATGCTGGTGAACACAGCAAAGCACATTGAGGCTCTCATAGCTACTGTACCACCTGCTTAAGCTGAAGGCAAGCACTCACAATTAGTCAATTCAGTCCAAAGTTTAGAAATGCTCCTGGATTCCTCATTGACACTAAGCTCTCATATGTCAGCATCTTCAAGTAATACTCAAGTCTTGGCTAGGAGACTTTTTCCTATCCTGGCAGATGAGGATATGGCCTTGGTTCCATGTACCTTTGTCTCTTTCAGTGTTCACTATAACTATGCAATATACTTGGACATGAAACCATCCACCCCTAGGAAATTTCAACTACTACAGAACACTGCAGTGTGTTCCTCAGCCACACAAAGTACAAATGACCATCTCAAGTTTGTCCCCCACTCTCCACGCTGGTTTCCCATAGAAAATCGAATCTAGTTCAAGATCTTTGTCCTTATCAAAATTTCAATGGCTCAAGTTTAGGATATCTAAAAAAAGTCACAGTTGACAGCTCTGCTCCTTAGGCACAATAGAACTTTCTCAGGTAAGAGGAAAGCTTGTCTGTGCAGAAGACAGAGCTTTCTCACGGGCTTATTCCAGACAGTGGAACAAACTCACATCGCAAATTTCAGTACCACCTTCTGCAAGGGCTTCAACCTGCCCTTGTGTTCAGTTAAAAATATTTTATAAATATCCTCCCAAAACAACACACTATTCTGCACCCCCCATTCTCCCCCAGCAGAGAGAATGAGAACAAGGGCTTGTGTACACAGCAGGGCTAAAGCCGAAATAAGCTGTGCAACTTGAGTTATGTCAATTGCGTAGCTTAAGTCGAAATAGCTCGTTTCGGCTTTTGGCGCTGTCTGCACAGAAAGAAGCCTGAGAAAGAGCACTCTTCCTCCCACTTCCCTTACTCCTTGTAAAATGAGGGTTACAGGAGTTGGAGTGAGAAGTCCTCCTGCTCACCATTATTTAGACATTATGCTGAAATAACTGCTTGTAGTGTAGACGCAGATTATGTTATTTCGGAATTATATCAGTTATTCTGAAATAACACTGCTGTGTAGACATACCCCAAGAGAGTAAGTCACACATGACAGAAGTTAGTAATGTCACATAATGGACTTTTGGAAGGGCTCTCAGATGCTTTGTTATTGAAGGCTGTATAACAGAACGCCCCCCAAGTAATGCCAGACATTTTTTTAGACAGGGTCTCATTGTACTTGTGTTACAACATATATTTATTTGAAGCTAGTGTCCAGCATATAATTTTATTTACTGTGCACCTTTTATGTGACCTTTCTGCTCTCCCTTCTGCATATTTTGATTTTGACTATAAAATTGGCATCTTGGTCTTTCACATTTATTGTGACTAAATGATTTCTATGTAAAATAGGCTCAATTTACAATTAAACAATTTTTCTGTCTAAACAGCCAGTTCTGCAAAGCACTCATCAAGTTGGGTTCTCTAATCTCACAGATCATCACTAGCAATAAAAGTGCTGCAATTATCAATGGTCATTTCAGGCTCTCAGTTTCACCTGTGTGATTCTGTTACCATCAAAGGGTTTGAAATTGGCGAGAACTGAGTAAGCAATTTTGTTGATAAAGCATAAGAAAGAACAGCTGGCTCAGATCTATAGGGATAATATGAGTAAAAACTTATTTGTCACCAAACTTAGCAGATCAGTTTCTAAATGCACACAAAATCAGATTTGGGCTTGAATCCTACAATGAGTTTTTCAATAGCATAGGGGAACTCACCACAGAATTAGGGCCCTAATGGGTAAGACAGTATCATTTTTACATAGTCACTGTTATGGAAAAATCTTACTTAAAAATCACATACAGCAATGGCAGCAGACAGATTAAAGTACTTGGGGCCATTGTGTACCTAAGCAAAATGCCAGAGAAACAACTATCCACACAGGAACTCTTGGATTAAATTGCTTATACCCATTGCCTCCTTGTGCACTTATTTTCATCAGGATTACATTCATCCTGTGTCCTTTCTTTTGGTCAGTTGCTGATATTGCTTTGTGTAAGCCGTTTTGTGGGGCAGAGAGGTGGACAGAAGGAGCAAATGCAAATGACAACTCATAGTAGACAGCAGAGTATAGTTGATTTGAAATAAATAACTCAGCACAAGTTGTAAGATTCTGAAATGGCATTCACAATTACCCTTGTGCAATTCCTGTTTATGACCCGGTTTAAACATTCAAATACAATTTTCATTTTTACAAGTTAAGAGCAAATGCAAATAGGGGCTCCCCCCTCCAACCAAGGTCCCTCACCAAAAAATAGAATCTCATTCACTTCCTAGACCAGGTGAACTAAGCCGGAGGGGTGTCGGATGATTCAGCTGTTAGCATCAGCTTGTCACAAACCATAACTAAAACAAGATTACCCTGGAGAACAGTGCTGTTAAAGGAGGAAACTACGGCTGTAATTTTGTTAAGGGCAGAATATTATTTAAAAGCCCTTTTAAAAGCTTTTTTTATACTACTTGCTTTCCTGTAAAACTTGAAGTTGGTTTGTCTAAGCCATGTTGTATAGTGATGTCAAGTCATATTATAGGCTTTATTTCATTAGTCCTAATAAATATTTGACGCCTTGGTTTATCAGAGACTGCTAGCATACAATTAAAACTGTATCCATTGCCATCATGGATTCATTGTGCAATACTGCATGTGATTGGAGGTTAGGGTTTTTACTCGCTGCTCATTTTTCTGCCAACAACACCCACACACACACCAACCCCAGCATTTTTATACTATAATCATTTTACATCATTCAAAATGCTGTAAACTATTAAAGCCTCGCTCTTGCAAACACTTATGCACATGCATAACTTTACCTATGTGAGTAGAAAGATTGGGACCTAACTGCTTAATCCACTGTGAAGCAGGTAGGTCGATGTTATTAGTAGTGATTTGACAGGAGAGCCAATGTATGCTCATTAACTCATCCATATAGACTCCCCAGGGATGTGTTCACTATCCCCAAGAGTGCTGAAAAAGTTAAACAAAGTGCATGGCAAATATTTGCTTAGCTAACACGGTGGCTATGGGCGGTTGTGAAAAACCAGCCTGTGTGCAACGCTGTAGAGATCCGTGGGTGCAGAATCACAGATGGTTACATGTTGGCACATCCACAGAACAACAGAAAAATTTGGTAAAATCTGTCACAAAATTATCTTGCACTGACTGCAGAAATTAGCCCTGGAATGCTGCAGAATTCCATCTCCCCCAGCTATAACAGAGTCCCTGCTGAGCTGCGCTAGCACAGCTGCTCCTTTAGATCAATGGCAGATCATTCACGTGGAAAGTCAGAAATCCTATTCTTCTCAGAGTGACTTCTTCACATACCATCTGTACACGCTATATGGATATGGAGACAAATAAAGATTTGTGGTGGCCTCCAGACAGATTACTGGCCTAAAGTAACATATAGCACCTTCTGGTGTGATTTTTGGTGAAAGCAGGAAAATAGCATAACAGAAACCCAGGGTTAGTATGCAGGAAAAAACTAAGGGACTAAAGGGACTCATTAAATCAGATGCTTTAATAAAAAAACATTTTTGTATCATGTCCACTTGCAGGTGGATCTAATATGCTATAGAACCTTTGGCTCTTTCTGACTCTTTTTTATTTTAACTACACAACTTTAAAACAAGGATCCAGAACTTGACTCAGAAAAGAGTCCCCCTCATGTAAAAAATACCACATAAAAAAGCCTGAATAAAACATTTAAAATGAAGTTCAAGAGTTGGTCATGGTTTCTTTGCATTTAAGTTTGAATTTATAATTAAGAAAAAATGAGAACAAGTTGTGTCTGTGCTTAACAATAGGATAGTGAAGTTCGCTACATTCAACAACAACAAAAAAATCCCTTTTTTCACCCTTGCAGTTTTCCACCATTCCCACTTGATCAATCTTGCTATAGGAAAGATGTGAGTTAACATTTTTAAGAGCTAAATCTAATATTGAGTCTCTTGACTGTCTCTATGTTACAGACATTCAAAGTAAAGCAAAATAAGAGTGCCACACAAAAAGCCTTCATCTTTGCACACTAACATGCACACACATGTTGTGATGCAGGATTTTGTGGGCATAATGGACATAAGTGCGGTTACAGCTAGCTTTGAAAGACAAATCTTTTCAATTTAAAAAGAATGATAACTGACAAAGGACTAGCCATTCCTTCCATTTTCCATGTTTGGAAAGGATATTGCAAATCTGTTCTGAATGGAATCTGACTAAAAATGCTAAATGTGTTGATGCAAGTACTGAGTTAGCTGTCTGTTAAATTAGAATGAATGTTGCTCATTTCCCATCTGGTCCTCTTTGACATTACTTCCAGAATGCATTCACAGCTCTTATTTGTACAGTAAAAGTAGCTGGCTATAATACCAAGTTTACCTTTTTATAGGCTGCTAAAATACCCCTGTGCCAAATCACAAAATAATGTTCCATTTCTACTGATAAAAGGTAAACACCAGCAGCCACCTTCACTAATTAGCCTCTTATTTTCTTTAAATAAAACATAATATATTAAGTGTATTTCCTGCACTTGAAAATTGGTGACTTGGCAGTCTTGGAGACTGGACTCTTCCTTTCCCAGAATAATACAGCACTCCCCGGAGACAGATCAAGCAATCCAAATTCACCCCGCTCTCTATTCTGCACAGACTAGTACTGGGGCTGAAAGAGTTGTTAATTATCCATCTGTATTTGCTCTCTCTGCTAGAATGGCCAATGAAAATGACAGACACAGGTGACAGTTGTGCTAGTGATTTTTTGACGTTTGGCACTGGGCTGGAAATGCCGGCTAATTTCACACAGCCATCAGATAGTAACAACTTCATTAGCAGCTGAACCTGAACTGCTCATCCTTCAATTTCATGTTCTCTTACCTAACATAGTGAGCTACTCTCCTATGGTCAATTTCATAAGTATTTGGTTTGGATGGCTTCAATATTAGATTTTTTTTGAGTATTTTGATTATTTTTGCTTACCTGCCGTGATGCATTTGAAATATAGAATTGTGAATATTGTATTATCGATCTGAAATTCTGTCATGGGGTAATGCCCCCATCAGGCCTCCCTTTGTGGCTCCTCCTGGCCCTATCAGTGCCCTTTACGGTTCTTTAAATCAATGTACCCCCTTTTTGGGATCTGATTATATCTTCCTACAAAGTCACAAGGTCATACCCACTCTGGGTCCTGGGTTCTCACTCCTGTCTGGGAGTTGCCAGCTTTGGTTGGATGTATTCCTGGAGGTATCATATGACAGTCTTTTATTAGAAATTAATCTTTAATTCCTGGAGGCTCCAGAACAATCCTGGAGGGTTGGCAACCGTACCCAGCCCCCTTTCCTGGCACTGAGGTTCTACTTTATTCTCTCTCTGTGCTTAAGCCAGGTCCCACTGTCCATTCTCCTTGAAGTTGGGTTGTAATTTGGGTCAGTTGTCAGATCTCAGCAAGGCTCTCCTTCACCTGTACCTGTCCCTAAAATTAGCCCTTCACTCCCACAGTAAGCAGGCAGACCATCCCTACTGCAGTGGCTCCCAACCTTTTTGAGCAGACGGACCCCTTTTCAATCTACTACAGTTTTATGGATCCTACAGCCTGCACGTCCTTCAACCCGTGCTCCTTCCTGCGGCTCCCATTGGCTAATGAGCCCTTGCCCACTGGTCTTCAACCTTAGCGGCATGTAGCTCAGCCATACAGTCTGCCCTGCCCACCTGTCACTGCAGTCCTAGTGTGATTCTGTGTCTGTAGGAACGGAGCCTCTCAGCTCCTAGCCATGGGAGCTCAGAGGCTCCGTGCCAGCAGCCAGCACATCCCTCAGCTCCCGTTACTTCCCGCGTCTCAGGAAGAACCCATTCATAAGACACCCCCTCCTCGCTCTTCACAGTGGGATTTGGATCTTATGAATGAGTATATACAGTAATTAAAATACATATGTGTTTTTATACACTGTACATTTATTTTAAACTTTCTGTGGACCCCCTACAGTACCATCACAGACCACAGGTTGGGAACCACTGCCCTACTGGTAATATGTCTGGTCTGCCCTGCCCTGCCCTGCCCTGCCCTGCTATGAGAGAGGAGGCAGCATAGATGCCAGTCCCCTTCTCTAGTTCATCCCCAATTGAAGGTAGCCTTGCCCCCACCCTCTCTACAAGACTCCTGGTACCTTAAAGCAAGAGTCACTAACTTTTTCCCAACATTACTTATTCCCAGCACTGCTTCCTTTCTCCCAATACCTCTTATTTCCTAGGACTGTGCATAACTTGCGTCAGTCATAAAGGGACACATCACGTGGCGGCCCCCTGGGCACCACAGTGTTTGAAGGAGAGATTATCTTGCCACTAATGCCTACATTTTGTCTGTTTATGTTGCCCAAACAGTACAGCACAGCACAGCACAGCATTCTCTCCATAGCAACTACCAGTATTGACAGAATTTCGCTGCTTATTAAATAGGCTGTCTGTTTACATCTGAGGCATGAAAAAGTAGATTGAAATCACAATGAAATGCTGGAAACGGAACAATGCCACCCTGCCTCTAATATCTCCACATATTAAACATACCATTACAGCATTTGGCAAATGAAGTATGGTTAGAAGTCTATGCGGGATATGAATGTTGATGGTGGATGGTGACACACTGTCATTACCATAAAACTGACAAGGCAGTGCTTCCGAAACTGAGGGTATAATGAGTGTTCTTGACATATATCCATCCGAGAGCAAGGAGTTATTCTGGTCTCAGCTCCTGGAAGAAGGATAATAATTTAAGTGAAGGTGTTTACCCAAGACCAGCTATCTGAGAAAGTGTCAGCAGATAGTTAGAAAAAACCCCATGAATGGCACCACAACGCTGAGGAAGCAGATAGTCACTTACTTGTAAAAGCCACCATGTAAATGGCTTTTAAAATGTTTGTCAAAGATCCAAAACAAGGAATAACAAACAGAGGACAAACCCAGTGATGGTACTAGATCAGTGTTTCTTAAAAACTTTTTAAGACAGAGGAACACCAAACAATAATTTTTTTTTATGAGGAACACCAAGGATTTTTTGTTGAGCCAAAAAAAAAAAAGGTCGCCTGTCCACTTTAAGGGCGGCCATTTTGAACTCTGTTGTTCTTCGTGGCACACCTCCGACTCACTCGTAGCACACCAGTGTGCCGTGGAACACAGTTTAAGAAACACCGTACTAGATTATTTTGCAGGACACACATAAGGTTTTCTAACATTTACTGCTCTCAAAGCTCCTCCAGTCATCAGTAGCATTGCTTCAGTCACAGTCAGTGTTCCCTTGGGAACACTTGTACAGCCACTCAGGAGAGATTGAAATGTCACCCAGCTGACTCGCAGAGTACCCCCAGTGAGGCTTTTGTTTCTACTGGTGGTGCACATTTATACATGCCTCAGTCTACATAAAAAAAGATTCTGCACTTAGATGGAAAAAATCTGCACATGAATGGAAAAGATTAGAGGGAACATTGGTCACAATCAAGGTTCCCTTTAAGCTGTGCAGCAGCACGGCCCCACAGCTACTTAATGAGCCTCACCCAGCCAGGGGCTCAGAGCTCTGCACATGGGGGAGGGGCACTTCTTCCTCAGCTACAGCAGCAGCTCAGGACAGAGCAGAGAGTCTCTCCCAATAAGTAGGGAAGGGACTGACTCAGGGAGGAATCAATCTGTGGAATGAACCACCTAGAACAGCGGTTCCCAATCTTTTCCAGATGGGGACCCATTTTAGCAATTCAGGAAGACTTGGTGACCCAAGGCAATTCAAAAACGAGAGGAGAAGGGGCGGAGCCACCTGGGGAGACACTTGGAGAACCTTTTGAAATGTAATGGCGACCCATATTTGGGTCCCAACCCATAGGTTGGGAAACCCTGACATAGAACAAAGAAACAATTACAGGGAGTTAAAAATATTACATTAGCGAGGTAGAAGAAGTGAGTTGTCGGATGCCAAAACTTCCTTTTGTCCCTGTGTTTCTATGACTGCAATCCATTGGTCAAGTCATTTACATGTGACTGTTTCTGAACTATCTTTCAAAGCATCAACGAAAATAGTTGTAGAAAGTGAGTAGCACTGTGGGCACAAACCAGCCAATAAATCTCAGAATTTTCCATTCTCTTACTGGTCGCCTTTCATTACATCTTTCCCAGCATTTAACAAGTCCAACTAGCAGCAAAATCACTTCTGTGAAAGAGCTTGCCTGCTGTAGGATACACCCATCTCTATCCATTTGCATTAGCAGCCCTGTCAATAGAAATTAAATTACATGAATACAGCAATATCACTGCCAACATCACTGTGGGAAATCATTAATTAATCCTCATTTACATTACTCAGTGCTGCCATCAAATAGACTCTTCTGTTGCTATAAAGACATTTTCACAAATAATTCTTGCTTCATGATAAACTGATTTACGGTAACCCACGACCTCCCTCATTGGTGGCTTGCCACCAAATATACGGGTGTGCTTTTCAAGGTCCACATTGGCCACGGGGCTTCTGAACCTAATTCATCCCTGACACAAACACTCAATGGAATTTTGTTTTTGTTTTTTTTTGTTTTAAAGAAAACAACTCAGCTCTCCAGTCTAATTTACTACAGTTAGATTTAATTTACTGTTACAGTATTTCTAATGTGCCCATCACCATCGTATCTAGACACCACAAGGCCTAACCTTAATGCCTTTTCATAAGGTACTGTAACAAGAAAGAATTGATTGGACCCTTCTTTTGCACACCAAGGAAAGGTTAAGAATGAAACTCTTTCCAGACCAAATGACATGAGATGTGCCCTAAACTAAGCTAATACCACAAAACTTGCAGATTTTTCTGTCTGGTACTAAATCTAGTTTTGAAAGCTGCTTCTGCCTTTATAATGGGCCAGCTCCGTACGTCGAAACACACGTGATCTGTGGGGTATTTAAAATCCCAATGCAGATTCTGCAGTGTGATTAATTCATATCGGAATCTGATTCTACATTGTTCTGTGCTTTGCGTAATCATTCATAGCTGTGCAAACTGGAACAGAAATGCTACCAAATTAGAGCAAGAGTGTTTCGCACCCACTTTGCACTCAGTTTTCACAGATACAAGGTGGAAGAACAACCCCAGGGGTCCATTCAAAGTTTAATGCCAGGGAACACTTCAGGATGGCTTATTTTTAGTTGCCACCAGATCTTCCTTTAGAAAGCAAACCTGAATTTAAGGGCTATACACCTCATAATACCCATTTCTGTTCCCTAATGAAAATGTACGCTGGGGTAAGATCTGCTCCCCTATGTTTAGCCCACAGGAAGGAAACACACTACATTCCCACCTCACTGTCCATTTTCCAAAAACAGGCATCCAGCAGCACCAATTCAATCGCTATTTGGGTGCTTTGTCCAAAAACACATGTACTTTGCACATACTCCAAAGTTTCAACACCACAGAGGCAAGATATCTGCAAGCTGAGATATTTTCATATCTGTACACTTCTTTCAACTCATGGTATTCCGCTGCTTCTCATATGGGAATCATTCCAGACCTGAAGTACGCTCAGGATAAAGTGCTGCCAGACCTGAAGTACGCTCAGGATAAAGTGCTGTTAATTACATTTATAACCCCTGATTTTCCTTTTTCCTAATGCTCACACTCCCTGATTTCCTACATCTCAGCATACTTCACTGCAGCTGTATAGGCCACAATTGCATCTTTTCAGGACACAGATGCATGTCTACACTAGGAAATTATTTTGAAATAAAAACATTCAACCTCATAACTCCCGATTTAACAAAATCAAAATAACATGTCCCCACTATGGGGAAGCATCTGGAGCCTGCCTTGGACTTAGAGCCCCCAGGAGCACACTGGGGGCACCAAGAGGGCTGAGACTTCCTGTGGCTGCTTGGGCAGGCAAGCTGCAATGTGTGCTCTCAGGGGCACTCCTCCACTGCCTCCCCCCTCACAGGACACCAAAGAGACGCAATGTGCTCTGGTTGCCCTTGTGGACACCACAGCACTCACACTATGGTGCCAGAGCTGCTGCAAAGCAATGCCAAGATCACGGGCCTCATGCCGCACCTCATGGCATAGCTCAACCAGACTGCCCGCATGCTCCTCCAGCAGGATGAGGAGCTGCCTCGACTACAGGCCCTGATCACCCAGGTCCTGGTTCTCCTGCTGCAGTGCATGCTCCTCAGTCCCCTGGACACTGCGGAATGCTGCTTCTGGGGCAGGGCACCAGTTCGGACACCACCCTGGAGCTATGGGATGACCAGCAGTGGCTGCAGAACTTCTGCATGCAGAAGGCCACTTTCCTTGAGTTCTGCGAGTGGCTCGCCCCTGTCCTCAGGTGACAGAACACCCAACTGAGTCCCACCCTGTGCAGAAGTGCATCGCCATCACCCTGTGGAAGCTCACCGCGCCAAATAGCTACCACTCTGTCGGGAACCAGTTCAGTGTGGGGAAATCCACAGTCAAGGCCGTTCTCCTTCAGGTAGCCAAGGCCATCAACCAGGTGCTGCTTTGGAGATTCATCACTCTGGGGAATGTGGACACTATCTTCAATGGCTTTGCCATCATGTGCTTCCCCAACTGCGGGGGGAGGAGGAGACCATAGACAGCACAAACATCCCCATCTTGGTCCCTGACCACCATGCCTTGGACTCCATAAACAGGAAGGGGTACTTCTCCATGGTGCTGCAGGCCCTCGTGGATCACAAACAGGGCTGGCTTAAAAGGGCCCTGCGCCCTAAAGCAAGAAGGCCCCGTGCCCTAAACCCGGAAGTGTGGCGTGCTGGGCGCGCTGCGGGAGGGGGTGTCGGCCCTGGAGGAGGAGCGTGGCCATTTCTGTGCGCCGTGGGAGGGACAGTCAGCCCCCAGGTTTGGTGGGAAGGTGGGACTCTGCCCTGTAGCTGGAGATTTAAAGGGGCTGTGACTTTTTGTTTGTGTGTCGTTGTTGGTTTTTTTTTTTTTTTGCTCAACCAAAATTTGCATGTGGTTTTTTTGGTCAACAAAAAATCCTGGCTGCTGGGGCCCTGTCGAAATGGTTCGAATTGGGCTCTGCACTTCCTAAAGCCAGCCCTGATCGCAAGGGACGCTTCACTGACATCAGCGTCAGATGGTTGGGAAAGGCGCATGACGCCTGCATCTTCCAAAACTCCTGCCTGTTCTGAAAGATGCACACGGGCACTTTTTTCCCCGACTGCACCATCAGAGTCGGGGAGGTGGACACACCCACAGTAATCCTGGGTGACTCAGCCTACCCCTTGCTCCCTGGCTCATGAAGGCTATGTAGGCTTCCTGGACCCCACCAATGCCAGGCTGAGCAAGTGCCACATGGTGGTAGAGTGTGCATTCGGTCATTTAAAGGGGAGGTCCAGGAGTCTCCTCACCTGTCCAGACCTCAGGGAGCACAACATCCCCTTTGTGGTGGTAGCCTGTGGTGTGCTCCATAACCTTTGCGAGAACAAGGGGGAGACTTTTCTGTTATGGCAGGGAGCAGAGGCTGAACAGTTGGCCAGGTTATTCAAGCAGCCAGACACCAGTGCCTTATGGAGAGCAGATCAAGGAGCTGTGCTCATCAGCGAGGCCTTGAGGGAGAGTTTTGTCCAAGGCCAGTTTTGAGACTCTTCCCAAGGCTCACCACAAGGGGCCCCTGAATTCCCTCTGTTTGCCTTTCCTCCCCCACCCCTCCCTTCCCACTTTCCCCTCTCCCCTGCAGAGCAAATAATAAAACCTTCTTTTCTGAATCAACAGGTCTGTTTATTGGTGGGGGATATAAAACATGGGAGGGACTGGGGACTGGAATGGGGGAAGTGAAAGAAGCGGGGAGGAGGCTCAGGGCTGGGGTTGGGACTGGCACCTACCTCCGGGTGGTTGAGAGGCTTCGGCTGCCTGAGAGAACGTAAGAACATAAGAAGGGCCATATTGGGTCAGACCAAAGGTCCATCTAGCCCGGTATCTTGTCTTCCAACAATGTCCAATGCCAGATACCCTACAAGGAGTGAACAGAACAGGTAATCGTCATGTGATCCCTAGGGATACCATTCCTACCCATCCTGGCTAATAGCCATAGATGGACCTAACCTTCATGAATTTATCTAGTTTTTTCTTGAATCCTGTTAAAGTCCTAGTCTTCATAGCCTCCTGTAGCAAGGAGTTCCACAGTTTGATTGTGCACTGCATGAAGAAAAACTTATTTTGATTTGTTTTAAACCTGCCACCTATTACCCGTAATTTATATTATGGGAACAAGTCAATAACTGTTCCTTATTCACTTTCTCCATGCCTGTCATGATAGTATAGACCTCTATCATATTCCCTCTTAGTCTTCTCTTTTCTAAGATGAAAAGTCCCACTCTTTTAACCTCTCTTCATATGGGACCCATTCCGAACCCCTAATCATTTTTGTTGCCCTTTTGTGAACCTTTTCTAATGCCAAAATATCTTTTTTGAGATGAGATGACCACATCTGTATACAGTATTCAAAATGTGGGCATACCATGTGGTCTCTGTCTTATTCTCTATAATCCCCTTGATGATTCCTAACATTCTGTTTGCTTTTTTGACTGCCATTGCACACTGAGTGGATGTTTCCAGAGAATTATCCACAATGACTCCAAGTCCCCATCATATTGTATGTATAGTTGGGATTATTTTTTCCAATGTGCATTACTTTACATTTAACATCAACATTAAATTTTGTTTGCCATTTTGTTGCTCAGTAACTTATTTTTGTGAGATCTTTTTGAAGCTCTCACGGCCTTGTGTTCTGGGGTCCCAGCAACCCCTGGGGGAGGGGTTAGAAGGGGAAGCTATGGGGGCGGGGCACGGAAGGTGGCCTGCTCCATTACTGAGGTGAAGGAGGAGCACATGGCCTTGTGCTCACGCCTGCTGGTCCTAGGAAGCCTTCCTTTGCTCCTGGTCAACCCAGCACTCCTCCTGGTTGACGCACCACTCTAGGCACTCCTCGTCGATCCCCTGGATGAGGGACTGCAGGCCATCTGCTCATGCATCAGGTCCTTGCGGGTTCTTTTCTGCCTGTGCATCCCCGGAGTTGTGCAGATGCCATGGGAGGTGGGAGATGCTCCAAGCTCACAGCTGACCCAGCTGTGAGAAAAGGTACAAGGGCAGTCACCCCAGGAGACTCTGTGTATGAAGTCTAGCCCTAATATCTGAGTGACACCGAAGGTCACAGACAATGGTGATGTGCTTCGAGCAAGGCCATATGTTACCGAGACAGCGGGCACTTTCATGCAGAGGTGCATATGTCCCAGGGCAGCATTGCTACACCCACGGCCCTGGGACAAGCAGGCAAGGAAAGGTGCCAGCCAGGCCAGGAGCCTGCGGGGGGCAGAATGGGGTGGTTCGGCTTCCTTCTGTGTCCTGCACATGCTGAGTCCTGCACTGGCAGCTTCCTGCAGAGAGAAAATTTCTATCCCTGCCCGCTGGAGTGGGAGAGATATTGGTGGAGGTGTCTGTGAGCAGCAGTCACCTCATGCTGGAGAGAGTGCTACTGGGTTCCCCCCCTCTTCCTTCCCCTTCCCCTATGGCAGGTTTCCATGCACGGAATCAGTGTCCTTTGCACCGCTGTGCTTGATCAGGAGCAAATGACCCCATGCCGTGTGCAGCACAGCTGTGTGGTTCCATGACCCCAGACTCCTTAATGGAGGTGGTGAGGTTTCCCACCACAGAGGCTCCAATAAGGCAGGCCTCTCCAGGAACCTTGTGAGGAGGACCAAGGGGTTCCTGTGTAAGAGTGTCATGGGGCTGAGTGCTCCAGACTGGCACTCCCTGTGCACCCACATGCACAGGCTGTTGTGTGGCCTCAGACTGAATTGGCCGAGAGAGGAGG
Organism: Pelodiscus sinensis; assembly: GCF_049634645.1. Classification (NCBI taxonomy): domain Eukaryota; kingdom Metazoa; phylum Chordata; order Testudines; family Trionychidae; genus Pelodiscus; species Pelodiscus sinensis. Next base: position 16,978,476 of record NC_134714.1, on the reverse strand, counting down.
ATGCAGCCCCTTGCAGGCCATCGCCTGCCCCCATGTGTAGCTAGGGAAAGTTATAGAACTCACCTGAAGTGCCTTCCCCAGGTTTGTCCAAAGCCTGGGAGACATCCTGGGTGGGGGGCACTGGCTCCAGCATGAGGAGCAGGTCCTGGCTGGCAGGCATAGTTGCCTGGTTGGCCTGCTCCTCCTCCACCTTGTCAGTATAATCTGCCACCTCGCCCTCTTGGAGGCTGATGTTAGACGTTTCTTGGCCGGACTCCATGCCAATGTGGGGAGAGGGAGGTGACTGGCCCCACTAACAGCTGGTCAAAGTAGCGGCAGCTGTGCTGTGCCACTCCGGAACATCTGCTGTGTTCCCTGGCCTTGTGGTAGGACTGCCGGACCGCCTTCACCTTCATGCAGACCTGGTCCAGGGTCCAGTTGTGGCCTTTGTTGGCCAGGCTGGTGGCGCTCTGGCCATAGGCCTCCACATTTCTCTTCCTGCTCTCTTCCCCTCAGACCTCAACAAGGTCCAAGATCTCCGCACTAGTCCAGGCTGGAGCTCTCCTTCATCCCTGGCCAGTGGCAGCTGAGGGAGCAGCAGGAATGCTGGTAGCCATGGGAGGCTCTGAGGGAGTATTGGATGCTGCTGTCTCGCATGTGGCTGTCACTACTCCCCAACATGCGAGAAATCCTTTTCCTGATGCCTGGAGTTTTAAGCTCCGCAGGAGAAGGGGAGCAGTGGAGATGGCAGATGTGGCCAGAGCGGTCAGAAGAGCAGCTATGAGAGGCTTCTAGAGGCCAATTATGTCAAATTAGCTGCAACGGAGCATCCACACTAACAGTATTTCAAAATCATTATTTCAAAATAAGCGTTATTCCCTGAGGAAAGCAGGCGTACAGATTTCAAAATAACCAGCCTGTTATTTCAAAATAACAGGCTTGGTATTGTGGACAGTCCACTTATTAATTCAAACTAAGGGGGATTATTTCAAAATAACTCCCTAGTGTAGACCAGGGCAGAGTTAGGCCTCAGAGCTGTAGTTTGCAGAACCCTGTGGGTGTTAATAATAGCTGCCTGCCAGCCTCGGAGAGAGTGCCATACATTTTCTTAGAGAATATTTAATACATATAGAGACATTTGCAAACAGTATTTGGAATATTTTTGAGTAACTTCTTAAAAATAAGAACAATGAATAGTCCTGTGGCACCTTAGAGAGTAACAAACATATTATACCAGTGTTTCTCAAAGTGGTCCGTGAATGCACTCTGAGAAATCTGCTACTTGGCCGCTCCGGTTTGTTTACTTTCCAGCTCTGCAGCCACAAAGCCTCCCAGCTCCCATTGGTTGCAGTTCACTGTTTGAGAAACACTGATTTAAACCTTTCACCCAGCATATTCCAGTGTGAAAAGTAGTAGTGTAGTGCATTCAACTAATTTAAGTGGCAGGATTATTTATGCAAAATTTGGTATCTAGTAATCCAGAAGCATGACTTTATTTTGCACAAACAAATCCACAAATGAACAAACTCTTCAAAATATATTTTGTGGGTAAAACCCACTTCATCAGGTGAGACTCTATACAAACAAGTATACAAAATAAAATGAGTTAGTAGCAAGCCTGTAGTTCTTTATGCAGACTTCCCCACTTTGTTGCTATACATATATCTCAGGGTACGTCTAAACTACATGGCTCCGTCGACGGAGCCATGTAGATTTGTTGTTTTGGCAAAGTCAAATGAAGCCGCGATTTAAATGATCGCGGCTTCATTTAAATTTACATGGCTGCTGCGCTGAGCCGACAAACAGCTGATCAGCTGTTTGTCCGCTGAGCGTGCTAGTCTGGACGCTCCCCTGCCGACATCAAAGCCCTTTGTCAGCAGCCCCGGTAAACTTCATCCCACGAGGAATAACGGGGCTGCCGACAAAGGGCTTTGATGTCGGCAGGGGAGCGTCCAGACTAGCGCGCTGAGCAGACAAACAGCTGATCAGCTGTTTGTCGGCTCAGCGCGGCAGCCATGTAAATTTAAATGAAGCCGCGATCATTTAAATCGCGGCTTCATTTGACTTTGCCTATGTGTCTAATCTACATGCCTCTGCCGACAGAGGCATGTAGTCTACACACAGCCTCACTGTTTGGACATGTACCCTTTTATACTTTAGTATACCCCTACAGGCACATCCCTGTCCCCAGTCTTCTCATACACATGATTTCTCAATCTCTCATGGGAACTCCAAATGTTTGCTTCACCTGGATTCTCCAGAGCCCGAGGAAAATGGCAGCCTCTCAGTTCTCCTCTAGATACTTCAGAATCTCAGCAAAACAACAGTGCAAAATTCTTACAATCCAGCAACAATTCCTGACTCTGCGTCACCTTCGTTTCTAGCAAGACTAGGCATTTGTAGTCACTATTGATAGTGGTAGACTGTGCTGGGCCACTACCAAGACCTCTTATTCCTTCATCAGTCAACTGTTGAGTGCAAAGGGCTGCTTCCAACCCTTGTATTTATAACTCCCCCTTCATCCCCAAGATCCCATTGGCACAGCTCTCAGATGGTAAATGCATAGAAACTGCGAAATTATTCATCCTCCATGGAACCTTTCCATGCAGCGTCAGAAACAGCTACTGAGAATGTCTAGTACTGTGACTACTACATCATGCCTCTTGCTGTCTCTTGTAAGTAACCCTCTCTGCCCAGTAGAGTTGCTAGTTTAACAGATTTGCCCTTAAATCCAGTGACTTTTTGGGGCCCAGAAAGATTTGTCAGGCTTTGCTACGATGAGTCAATAAACTGATCTTTTTTAACTAAATCTGTTGACATTCTGGCGACTTTTGTTTTGCCAAGGCTTAGGGACAGGGCTTTATTTCCAGTCAGGCACAGGCAGCTTACTTGGAATTGGCGGCATCAGTGCACGAGCACTGCATGGTCTCCAGAATCTAGGGGGAGGAGGAGGTGCCAGGCGTTTCTCATGTAACTGTAGGCAGCTGCATAGGGAAGCCACATCTAGCTGTTGATGCTCAGGAAGCAGCAGCAGCAAAGACAGAGCCTCTGTCTGGGCGTGGCAGGTAAGAATCGGAGCAGCCAAGCACTATGGGCGAGACCCGCAGCCTTAGACTAGAAGGAAGAAGTCCCCGCTGGGTCATGCCTCTACAGTGGGAGATGGGGGAGAGTTCCCTATCAAGTCTGGGTCTTTCTGGCAGGAAAGGAGGGGAGATTATAGAAATATGAAGGGGGAAATCCTATTCATACACACACTTGCCTCTCAACCCCTAGGAAAATTCTGGTTTTGTCCACTGGTACCTACTCCTGACTAGAGGATGCACAAGGGAGGAGACTCCTAGCCCAGCTTCCCTCAGACATCCAACACCCTGCCTCCTGCACAATTCCGCCTGCCTCCCGCAGACACTCAGTGCCCACAAACCCCCTAGTCACCCAGCATCCCCCTGTACCTTCTGCCCCTTGCATCCACCTAGATGCTCAGCAGTGAATCACTTGTGTCTCCTACCTCTTTCAGGCATTCACATCTCAGTTCCCTTCATCCTCCGAGGCACCGAGTACCCACCATAGACTCACAGCCCCCTAAATTCCTCACTTTTCACAGGAACCTACCACTCAGTGCCCTTCACCCCTAGACCTGTAGCACCTCTCTCCCCATAGTTCCCTTCATCCTCCAGACACCCAGCATCTCCCCTCAGACACTGGCCTTTCCTCACCACTTTACAGAGCCCTGGACACCACCCCCTGAGTCCCATCCTCCTGTGACCTACATAGAGCCCCTTGCCCAGCTCTCAGCCATCCAATGCCCATAATACTTCCACAGAGCACTCTCCACCCCCAAGCCCTTAACCCAACCAGTTACGTATTGTTCCAGTATGATTAACAGGGGAAGCATTTGCAGCAGAATCATCAGAATTATACTTTTAGTAAAAGAACCCATCTCTGTCTCCAGGCAGAAGAAAGGTAATTGTTAGTCCTGAAGCCTGTATTTAAAATTCAGTGTTAATTATTTTAAAACTCCAACTAACTGTTTCTATAGCTGTCCTAGTGTTTGAAAGAAGCAACTTTTCTTTTTTAGCTCTTTATATTTTTGGATTTTTATTGCAAATTGCTAACATTCAAAAGGGTGGTATTTAAAATTAATCCCACCACCACTTGAGTAAAACCCATACAGAATATTTCAGATTGATACTGATGTAGTTCATATGTTAGCCATGTTTTTCAAAAAATAAGAATGAGAAACAAAGAGAGAGGAAATTGTTCATTAAAATGTCCCTGCAAACAACTATATAAAAGCATTACAAACCATTCTACAAAACATTACCAAATATCAACAACATTGCAATCATGTGCACTCCAATTTTGTTGTCCATTACAATGCTCCTACTGTTTAGACTACCCCAAGTCAGTTACTTTAATAGCGGTAGAATCAGGCACAGAATTTAGAAAGTAACATAGACTTGGGACATCTTTGTTCCATGCAATCACAGAGATCAATATAAAGCATTTATGCAGTTGGCCAGACTCTAATAACACATGCTTTCTGGAGTTGTTGTTTTGCACTGTTTAGAGACTTTTCAAGCTCCATTTGGTTCCCTAAGTGGCAGTTGGTAACAAGTCTTTGCACATGCACAGACACACAGACAACTCAACTGAAATCCATTTCTCCTCCATAAGAACATAAGAACAGCCGTACTGGGTCAGACCAAAGGTCCATCTAGCCCAGTATCCTGTCTGCCGACAGTGGCCAGCACTAGGTGCCCCAGAGAGGATGGACCGAAGACAATGATCAAGCGATTTGTCTCCTGCCATCCTTCTCCATCCTCTGACAAACAGAGGCCAGGGACACCATTTCTATCCCCTGGCTAATAGCCTTTTATGGACCTAACCTCCATGAAATTATCTAGTTTCTCTTTAAACTCTGTTATAGTCCTAGCCTTCACAGCCTCCTCTGGAAAGGAGTTCCACAGGTTGACTACACGCTGTGTGAAGAAGAACTTTCTTTTATTAGTTTTAAACCTGCTTCCCATTAATTTCATTTGCTGTCCTCTAGTTCTTCTATTATGGGAACTAATAAATAACTTTTCTTTATCTGCCCTCTCCACACCACTCATGATTTTATAGACCTCTATCATATCCCCCCTCAGTCTCCTGTTTTCTAAACTGAAAAGTCCCAGTCGCTTTAACCTCTCTTCATACGGGACCCGTTCCAAACTCCTAATCATTTTAGTTGCCCTTTTCTGAACCCTTTCCAAAGCCAAAATATCTTTTTTGAGCTGAGGAGACCACATCTGTACACAGTATTCAAGATGTGGGCGTACCATAGTTTTATACAGGGGCAGTAAGATATTCTGGGTCTTATTTTCTATCCCTTTCTTAATAATTCCTAGCATCCTATTTGCCTTTATGACTCCCCTTTTCTTCTCTCCTTTTCTTTGGGCTTAAACAACAAAACAATAAAATGCTGCATCTGTTGTACGTTTTGTCTGATCTTTGGGCTCCGAATTGTCCCCCATCACCATGGGATCTTAATTCCTTCCACATAAAATCAATTTTACATATATTCCAGTATCTGTTCAAGTATTGGCTAAGGGTTCAGCAAGAGGCTCTCCAAAGTTGGCATTTTGTCAGAGTTCTCCAGAGTGCCTGAGCTGTTGTTCTTCAACAAGGAAGTCTGAAATGAAAACAGCAGTTGCAGCTACAAGAAAATTAAGTGACAAAGGGGTGAGTAAAAACCAATAACGTTTCTAAATTGTCAAGTTGACTTCCTAAGAGCTCTCTTCACAACCCCTCTGCAGAGTTGTTCTTTACAGATTATGCTGTGCACCTGGCTTCTCAGAGCCATACATACAACTGTGAACATCAAACAGATACATATTTTATCTTGCATTTTCCCTGCAGGAGCAATATCAGTCTATTTATATTGGTGGGAGTTAGGAATGAGAAGAAGGGGAAATTGTAATCACCAGCGGCTTTTGCAGATAGAGAGATGCTCAGTCTACAAGCAGTTCTCCACAGTTTGTTCTTGTGTCATATTCACTACCTTTCCTCCACCACTAGGGGTTTGTTTTGGCTGGAACATGAGCACTGTACCACAATGCTAACTACTTTGACCTACAAAACAGCAAGTTCTTAGTGTTACTAGTCAGGTTGCCAACTCTGACTGAAGCTATTTCTCAACATGACATGACGCCATTTTCTTAAAATATCCTATTAAAATCTCCAGAATGACTTTCAGTAGTCACCGGGAGATCGGTGCCAATTCTGGGAGACTCCAGGCCAATCTTAGAGGGCTGATAACCCTAGCTACTAGAGATCCTATTTGGCATGTTGGAGGTATAATGGGTCTTGGGGTTTTTTCAGGTCAGGAATTAGCACTGACCCTAGGCAGCATATTAAAAGGTGTTGTTTTGAACCATGGTTCAACAGTAACACTTGATAAAGCAGCAACAGTAATACCAGCCTTGGATTTCTGCTTTTTCAATACATTTTGAGATCAATTGAGCTTTGCCTGATGCTAATAGGTTACAGAAAGGTTTTGGAGAGTTGAGAATTTTGAAAAAGGTTACATAGGAAGTAGATGCAACAACATTGCAGTCTCTGTCTCGTTCCCTCTCTCTGCTGTCTTAGCTATAGACATTCATATACAGAATTGCCAAAGAGCTATGAGTGGGGAAAATTAAACAATAACCAGCAATTTCTCAGCTACACAGCTTAATTAAACTAGAGTTAAAGTTGTAACTATATGCCAGTAAATGAAAGCGTAAAGGCCAGGACATCAGACAGCTAAGAAAAACAAAGTTAAAATTACACATTACAAAATTTCTAGCAAGGAAATGAACATTTAAATACCCTTATCCTATCCCAGGATGAATCACCCTGGTAATATAGATACCGAAGGGGGCAGATTTTGGCCCCTAACATGTTGGACTCTAAAAAGCTGCCCTTAAAAGATCTCCCCAGTGTGTCCAGCTCCTAATCACCCATTCCTGGCCTTGTCCTGATAGAGGCATGGCTGGAACATAATGGTCCCTGGAGAGCCATTCAAGCAGGAAAAATTTAGATCAGCCTTGAGGCTACTTTATTTTGTTCCCCAGAATCAGAGGGTGGAAAGGTCTCCTAGTAATTGGTGCCATCAGGATTTTTCTGTGTATTCCCAGGTCTCTAGGAATGAATGCATATTGATCATTTCAGTATATATTCTGCGGCTGCTAATGCCATGGAAAGATCTCTCTAGGATGCTCTCGAACTTTCTGTGAAAATGTAAGCTAAATCTTGATTCACAGTAAATCATTGGAAATGTGTGATTTAGTACTCTGCCATATTGTGCTATATGCCAACATTAACTTAATGAGCCACAGATTATTCAGCTAATAGCTGCAGCATGGCTGAAAAAACATGGCAGCCTACAAGTATGCCTATATTTCATAGACTGTGTGTGACCTCACAGCACTTTGAAGCCATACTAATATTAGGCTGTGAATTCAGTGGATTTCCCTGATTTGTAAATGAAAGCAGAATCAGGTCCCAAATGATATGCTAAATCATGTTGAATTACTTGTGACTGGAAACTTCAGCTTTATAAGATAAAAAGCAGATATTTGAGTTTTTCAAACATTTGCAATTTGCTTCCTCTACATTAGTCTACATTATTCTCCCTATAAAATAACACCAGTCACTTTGTTAGCTTACAAAGCCTTTGTTCTCCAGTGCAAAGGAGGAATGTATGTGTGCTCTTATTCGGTGGAATACTGACAAGATTGTGTCCAGTTACATTAAATAGCAATCAGACAAAAATAATGTAGCATTATTAAATAGTAGCAGTGCTACCAGTGCAACCAAAATGGGTGATGTTATTGTTCTATTCCTGTTACATCAGGCTTTTTGCAAAAATAAATTCAGTAAACCAGCTCTTTCAAAAGCTTCAGGGGGTAGTTGAGTTAGTCTGTTAGGGTATGTCTACACTACCACCCTAGTTCGAACTAGGGTGGTAATGTAGGCATACCGCACTTGCAAATGAAGCCCGGGATTTGAATTTCCCGGGCTTCATTTGCATAAGCCGGCCGGCTTGTTGGAACCCCGTGCCGCGCGGCTACACGCGGCACGGGCTAGATAGTTCGAACTAGCAAGCCATTCCGCACTATCTGTACGCCTCGCGAGGCGTACAGATAGTGCGGAATGGCTTGCTAGTTCGAACTATCTAGCCCGTGCCGCGTGTAGCCGCGCGGCACGGGGTTCCAACAAGCCGGCATTTAAAAATGGCGCTGGCCGGCTTATGCAAATGAAGCCTGGGAAATTCAAATCCCGGGCTTCATTTGCAAGTGCAGTATGCCTACATTACCCCGCTAGTTCGAACTAGCGGGGTAGTGTAGACATACCCTTAGGGTATGTCTACACTACAAAGTTAATTCGAACTAACGGACGTTAGTTCGAATTAACTTTGATAGGCGCTACACAAGCACTCCGCTAGTTCGAACTTAATTCGAACTAGCGGAGCGCTTAGTTCGAACTAGGTAAACCTCATTGTACGAGGACTAATCAAGGCTGCCAGCACCCAGCCAGCAGACCCTGCACCTGGCATGGCTCGAGCCAGCCACCCGATGCCCCCCAGCCCTCCCCCTCTTCCCGGGACCAGGCTGGCGGCTCCCGGAAGCTTGCCTGGGACCGCAAGAGGCGGGCACCCGCTTGGTCTAGTGCGGACATCGTGGACCTCGTCCACGACCTCTACACTAGGCACAGTAAAGTGGCTGTCTAGGGCAGGAGAGCTGCCAGCCTGGCCACCCAGGAGCAGGTGTGCATGAAAATCAAGGTGGTCCACTGATACCCCCGACCCTGAGCCCTGAGCTTACAATGGCCGTACTGGGTCAGACCAAAGGTCCATCTAGTCCAGTAGCCTGTCTGCCCACTGCGGCCAACCCTAGGGACCCTGGAGGGGATGGACCGAAGACAGTGACCAAGCCATTTGTCTCGTGCCATCCCTTTCCAGCCTTCCACAAACTTTGGGGAGGGACACCACACCTACCCCCTGGCTAATACCACTCTATGGACCCAACCTCCATGACTTTATCTCACTTCACTTTAAACTCTGTTCTAGTTGTAGCCTTCACAGCCTCCTGCAGCAAGGAGTTCCACAGGTTGACTCTTTGCTTTGTGAAGAACAACTTTCTGTTACTAGTTTGAAGCCTACTACCAATTCCTTTCCTTTGGTGTCCTCTAGTCCTTCTATTATGGGAACTAATGAAGAACTTTTCTGTATGCACCCTCTCCACACCACTCATGCTTTTATAGACCTCTATCGTATCCCCCCTCCATCTCCTCTTTTCTAAGCTGAAAAGTCCCAGTCTGTTTAGCCTCTCTTTATATGGGACCTGTTCCAAACCCCTCATCATTGTAGTTGCCCTCCCCTCTCCCATCCTCTCTCTTCCCCTCTCCCACCTCCTTTTCCCAGTCTCCCCCAGTTTTGTTCAATAAAGAGAGATTCTATTTTTGAACACAATTGTCCTTTATTTTGTACATCAGGAAGGGGGGCTAGGGAAGGGTAAGTGGAAGGAGGTGAGGGAGGAATGGGGTTCGAGCCTCCGATGGGGAGGACTGGGCTGGCTCTGCGGGCTTCTGGGGGTGGAAGCTCTCCTGCAGCCCCTCAATTACCCCCTCTACCCAGATGGCAGCCTGCGGCAAGTGCAGCCGGTCTGATGGCCGAGTGCTGTGATGTGCCCAGTGTGGGTACTCCGGGCAATCCAAGCCAGGACTGCTTTGCAAGTGGTGCACCCCTGAGAATTGTCTGTCCGGGGTGGAGGTCAGGTCCCTTTAAGCACAGCCCTCGGCTAGCCTGAGACAGCAGCTCCACGCTCTAAGTCCTCATCTGATGCCCTGCCGGCACTGCTTCCAGCCAGCCTTAACCCCGGTTCAGGGTCCACTCTGTGTGGACATGCTAGTTCGAATTAGCAAAATGCTAATTCGAACTAGTTTTTTAGTCTGGATGCGTTAGTTCGAATTAGCTTAGTTCGAATTAACTAGTTCGAATTAGCTTAGTTCGAATTAGCGCTGTAGTGTAGACATACCCTCACAGAAAAAAAACAGCAAGTGGTCTGGTAGCACTTTATAGACTAACGAAACATGTAGATGGTATCATGAGCTTTCATGGGCACAGCCCACTTCTTCAGATGACTTTGATTTTTATCTGCTTAGGTTTAAGTACCCGTTCTCCAGATACTTAATGATACTCTGTCTCCCACTCCCCTCCGTTTTAATTTCCCTCCCCTTTCCCTCTCCTATTTATTTCGAGTTCTCATACCTCCGGTCATCTGAAGAAGTGGGCTGTGCCCACGAAAGCTCATGATACCATCTACATGTTTCGTTAGTCTATAAAGTGCTACCAGACCATTTGTTGTTTTTTTAGCTCTTTCAAAGCTACACAATCCAAGCACGCTAGGAAGGAAATCACCTTTAAGTTACTGATCATGTCAACAAATGCCCACTTGACTGAAAACAATCTCCTTCACTAAACCCGGTAATTGATTTCAATCAAGACCTGTAAAGTCATCTGGCTGAGGTTTTAGTCAGTGTGCAGCTGGAATATCCCCTCTTGACCAGGATATATCATTGAAAAGTCTTGACCAGTTTAGTCTCTTTCCTCCCTTGGGCTGACCTAGTTCTACAATGCCTTCAGTGCTGAGCAGAGAGGGCTGGAAACAAAGGCCATGTTGGCTTGCTAGCCTGATCACTGCTCAAAGAACTTACTATTTTAGGCACTGACCATGAATGTTGCCAGACCAGAGCATCCTGGATTTAGGAGGTTCAACCTGTAGACCATCTCTGACAGGTTGGAGATTCCACACCCTCCCTAGGCAATATAGTCCAGTGCTTAACCACTCTGACAGGTAGGAAGTTTTTCTTAATATCCAACCTAAATCTCCTTTACTGCAATTTAAGCCCATTGCTTCTTCTCTTATCATCAGAGGTTAAGGAGAATAATTTTCTCCCCCTAGCTTGTAACACCCTTTTAGGTATCTGAAAGCTGTTAACTCATGTTTCGTTTTAAATGTATTTTAAGTTAATGAGTTATTATTTGGGGAATTAAAATTGGAGAAGAGACCAGAAGTACAAGCCACGCCTCCCCAGAAGAAAGGAGCCTTACCAATTTTGTAAGAATACATAAATCATACATCTACAGGACAAGGTTTAATCACAATCAACACTGGTGCACATTAATAACTGGCCAATTGCCTAAGAAATATCTACCGCTAAATAGTCAGGATTTGTAGCATTCAAGGCATTTCCTCTAGCAGTGTAAGACACAAGGACTGAACTATTTACTTAGGTAAAACTGTGACAGGCTGACAATTTCCTGTAATCTCCTGAACAAACCTTGCTGAATTAAGTTAAACCAGCTTGAATTTGAGTTAATACTTTTCGGAGCCATCGTATTAAACATGTGGTTGTGTATGTGTGGTGATGGAATAGCATGCATTTCCACAGGAAGGATAAAAAGGAGACCAACAGGGACTGAGTAGGCACATTCATCCAGGATATGACCTCTCCATAGAAGCAACCCCAGTGGATAGGTGCACATACACTAGCTCAGAATGAATTCTCCTGGGACCAACAGCCAAAAAAAAGGTTTTTTGAATAAATAGCCTGGTTTTAAACTAGTGTGGGGCCTCCTTTGGGATTGCTGGTCTATAGAGAGCTCTAATCCATAGGGTAGATTGGAGGGCCTACAGGGTGCTTGTTCTGAGCTGGTGCTGTGATGAACATGTGACCACAAAGCAATTCCCTTGGGTAGGGTGTTCGAGGACTGCTCCCAATAGAGCCCATGGGAGGGGTGGGGTGAACTCTGGTGAGCTTATTAGCACGTTGCATAGGTTCTTTTATTGTTTGCAATCTGTTTTCTCAGTACTGCTTTATACCTAAAAAGCAGGCTTGCTTAGGAAGTGCTGTGTGGTACCTTGTAACTGCAGCAATTACACCTGTAAACCATCTCTGAAGAGAGAAAGCAAGCAGGGTTCCTGGGATATCTGATTGTGCTGGGAAATGCCCAGTGCAGACAGGGAGCTGTGCAACTTAGAAATACCCCGGCTGAAGGAAGAAAGGCACAAGTCTCCATCCAGAATGGCATTTGCTGGGGAGCCAGACGCCTGAGAGAAGGTGCCCTGACTGGGACCCTGAAGGGAAATGCAGGTGCAGTTGCCCTGAACTGTGACAAAAACTAGTTAGGTAGGTACCAGGTAACTCACAAGCAAATGGGCACCAGTCAGGGAATGATGATTTCCTGCAGCCTCTGATTTCATGATTACTCCAATGAGAAATGCCTTAAAGGCCAGAACAGAGCCACACACAGGGAATGTCCAAGTTTCAATAGCCCCTTCTGTGTCTTACAGGCTAACACAACTGCTGTAACCCTGCCTAACACCAGGTTCAGATTAAGCTGAGTGAGGTATCAATTAACCTTAGATTCCCATCAAGAGATTTAGCAGGGCTTAGTGAGGGGCAGGTCTAGAGCCAGTTAGAAAATTGGTTCTTTTCTCCTCATAGAGAGCATTGACTTTTCAGATGAAAAATTTACTTTTTTTTCTTTGTTGGTAAATTGAAAATTGCCCCAAAGTGAAGTATTTTCAGCCCACCATTTAAAAACTATCAGGTTTGAGTTATCTCTTGAAAAAAATCAAAAGATTGTTGAAACCCACAAACACATTCCACAACCAAAAGCCCAATTTTTTCTCACAAAGGTTTCAATCAAAATGTTTGGACCAGCCCTAGTATGAAGTTCCAGGATTTCACATTTTTCCATAACCACCACTGCTTCTCCTGGCTGGCAGACATACTCTTGTGATTGTCACTGATCATCCTGGATCTTATCTTGGCTCTCCTCTCCTCCTCTTTGGGGGAGTTAAGATACGTTTACTCTCCCTAATTCCCTAGAGAGAGGGCCTCCTGGCACCCAAGAGACAGCAGGTCTCAGGATTGTCTTACAACAGGAGGAGGACAGGAGCAATTGATGTTGGAGGGGTAAGTAAGAAAGAGTTGAGTGACAGGATAAAGACAATGGAAACAGAATGTGGAAAAGATGGGGGACTAAGGGAATGAGTCAGGAATGTGGGGGAAATAATGAATGAGGTGAGAGTGAGTTGAGTGGATGAGAGTTGCTGGTTTGAATTCAGAGTTGAGTGAGAATGTAAAGCGTGACCAGACAGAAAGCACATGAAGGGAGAAGGTGCTGTGCTCCTAATTGCTAAATTGGTGCTCTGTTAGCCTGGCATTAGAGGAAGTTTTGCTCTCAGCTATACTTAAAGCAAAGGTAGAACCAGTGGAGTATATTCTACATAAACCAAGAGAAAGAAAACAGTACCATGGCGGGGGGAAGGGGGATGAGCAAGAGAGAGCCTCTTACACCAGAAACGAGGCAAAGCACACTCCTAGGGCAATGTGTCTGTGAAAGGACCAGCATGGACTGTAAGTTTTTCTAGCTACTTACATATATATACAGACATCTTTATGACACATCCCCAAGTCCAGGCAGTGCTCTGGTATGCTGGCTACTCAGCTGGATCTGTGCAGAACATTATACAGATCTACAGACCCTGGAATGACAGGGATTTTACAAGGGACATATATACACATAAGACCCTGAAGCCTAATAAGGCAACCTTTTCCCTCTTGTTTAAAGACCTCGTAATTTATGTTTTTCTTCATCTTACCAGGCAGAGAAGGATGTTTACTTTTCTTTGTTGATGCAGCATTTTTTAACGTATGTTGGAATCGAGTTGAGATGTAATACACCTTATTGATTCAAGAACAATTCCAAACACTTAGCAAATGAGGAGGAAAATTGGATAGGTGGAGGATGGGCAACTTAGATTAACTGAGTTATCTCATACAATACCCCATTTTATGTAATGTTCATGACCACGGAACGCTTTGCAAGGAGGATCAATGACAGGCAGAAATGAGAAAGGTGTCATTACTGCACGATTCAGAGGGGGGTGGAGAGAATCTCAGTGTTTTGGAGGGAGGAGGAAAAGTGTGTCAGATAGACAGGGCAATATAAGATAAAGAACCCCCAAAAGCAGTGGGTTCTGGACTGAGAACAAAGGAGTGAATGAACTTAGCAGGTAGATACAGAACTTAGTTATAAAGTCAGGGAGGTATGGAAAAGTGAGTCCATGGAGAATCTAGCATGATAAACTGTTTGTTCTTAATATAAGCACATTCATAAACCAATCTGATCCCCAAGCTTGAGGGAGAACAGACACAGAAAGCACATTTTCCACTGTGTCACTAATGGAAATCAAATCTGAAGATAATGATCCAGGCATCATACCGTATCATAGATCATATCTTACTAACTGTTTTCTTGGTAGGGTCATTTATAAGGATGCTCACTCCCAGTTCTTTAGGCAGATTGAGCTGCTTTTATTTGGTAGGTACATATAACATGTCCTATCTCAGATGGGCCTAGCCTGGCTGAGGACACTTCAAAAACTCAGCACAATAGGTGCCACCCAGTGCTCTACAATATTTATTGCGCTGCCAAGAAAAATTATATCAGGCACAAGACTGGAAATACCCTCATGTAATAGACCCCACAGCGAGCTTTTACATCAGGGGTGCCCAAACTTTTTTCCAAGAGGGCCAGATTTGATGAAGTGAACATGCGTGAGGGCCAACCATTTTGCCTGACATTCTTTGAACCATTAAAATTAAATGCAAATTAACTATTTTATGCAAAGTTTATTGCAAACGGCATACTTTTCATTTCGTCACATGGATGACAAATCTAAACAGGTGTTAAATCACTCTGCCTTTCATATCTGAAGGCCAGATGAAAAAAAAATCCAGGAAGCTGAACTATATGTCAGGAACATTGTAAAGTACATTACATATTATTGGTAATAAAGGTTGTCTGTCAACTTTTAAGTTCAAAAAATATGAACAGGAACATAACACCAAGTATACATGTTGTGTCCAAATATATTTATAACTGATTTAGACCAACTGCCATTAACTGAGATTTTCCAATGTATTCATCTCAATACATATGGATTCGTTGGGGGCCTTAAAAGATAGATATTGCCAAATTACCTGTGGGGCCGTATTAAACCGGAACACGGGCCGCAATTGGCCCGCGGGCCGGACTTTGGACATGCCTGTTTTACATGATGGGACTTCTTAGAACTTACCCTCTTTGGTCCCAGGGGGAAAAATTTCTTGTGTTGGTTTCTAATCCTAATTGCTACAGGAGAGGGACATTTGTCCAGGGGCCTGCCCTCCCGAGGGGCCTGTCCTCCTGGGCTCAACTCTCAGCTGTGACACAGATTTGCAAGTCACTTAGATCTTGTCTACATTTACCTGCACCCTCAAGCTACTTCAGCTATGCAAGTAGCATGGTTGAAGTCAGCATACTCACTTCAGCATCTTGTGTGCAATAAAGTCTAGGGATGTTAAAGACTACTCGACTAGTTGACTATCCGCTAAGCATTTGCCTATCCAATAGTCTTTTGACTAGTCGACTACACGGTATGCCCCCCCTCCCGCTGCCTCTATGAGACAGAGGCAGAAAGGGGGGGAGGGGTATTTCAAAGTGGCAGCGCCGCACAGCTGAAACCTCAAGGCAGCCACTGCACAGCTGATATGCAGATCAGCTGTGCGGCAGCTGCCCCTTTAAAACGCCGCCTCTGAGAGATTCAGAGGGGCAGCTGTGGAGCCCAGGGTCAGCTGGGGACTCCTCAGCTGATCCCAGGCTCCCCTTGGCATTTCCCCAGAACCCGGGATCAGCTGGGGAGTACTAGCTGGGGAGTCCCCAGCTGATCCCAGGTTCCGGGGAAATGCCGCAGGGAGCCCGGGATCAGCTGGGGAGTCCCCAGCTGACCCCAGGCTTTACTGTCCCTTTGAAATATGTGGAGGTGGCAGTTTCAAAGGGGCAGCCGTTGCACAGTTGATTCACGTGGCATGCAGTGTAACATGGAGCCTGGGGTCAGCGGGGGACTGAGAGTCCTCCACTGACCCCAGGCTCCATGGCTTTGAAATGCACAAGAGCCCCCACTGGCTTTGAAATGTACAAGAGCCGCAGTAGGGCTCCATTTCAAAGGAGGAATTTCTCATGTGGAAGTGCTTATCAACTAGTCGACTAGTCGATGGAAATTCCATTGACTAGTCGACTAGTCTATTAACCACATTTTAACATCCTTAGTAAAGTCAATGGAGTACGAACATCAACAGGAGTACTCTTGGAGATTGATTTATCATGTCTTTAGCAGACACAATAAATCAATGTTGGTGGATCGATCGCTGCAGCATAGATCAACTGCAAAGTGTAGACAAGGGCTCAATATCTCTGTGCCTTAGTTTCCACCTAGTAAATGGGTATAACACTAGTTCTTTACTCCCACTCTGTATGTCTTGTCTATTTCTGCCACAAAGAAAACTCTCACTGTATTTGTACAGCCCCTAGCACAAAGGGATCTCACATGAGGCCTCTGCATGCTACCAGAGCACAAGAAACAAAAGGTGATAAGAGCGAGGAATGATCATTAAGAAGCTGAAACTTAATTGTATTTGTAAAATAAAATCTTATGAACAAATGACCATTCAGGCACATGTTTAAATCACCCTCCCAGGTCCTGGATTCGGAGAGATTGCAGGTCCTGTGTTTCTGAGTTAAAACCCAACGTGAGGGTGTACGTTCTCAGCAGGCGCATTATTTCATTTTTCATGTGTGTGTGTTTTGTCACCCGGTGATTTACAGCATGCAGGTCTAGGCACTCACAGTGAAGAATCTAAAGTTCATGCTATTGCTCCAGGGTCTTGGCATCTCCTCCTGTTTTCATTCAAGATATACAAGTGTGCTGATGATTATAAGTGGGGACAGCAGATCTACAATTCTTCCAACTTTTTACAAGATAAGAGTTCACGTTGCCTAATATGGGCTGCCAGAGGGACTCTGTTTACGGCTGTAATTTAAAACAGAAAGCTCATGGTTTTTACCCCAGGCTTGATCTCACTGATTTAACTACTGAGAAAATGTGGCGACGTAATTGTACTGCTTAGTTGAGAGGGATGGAGTCCCGCAAACTGACAAGAAGCCACCGTTCAAATTCAGCAGTGCATTTGCCCACACCCAATCTGTACTTAGAAAGGCCAGCTTCTGCTTTCAGTCACACCCATGACAGAAAAAGGCTGGCCAAGAGTAGAATTTGGCAATGGTTAAGTTGTTGGTGTGCTGAGACCAAAGCCTTATCATGTTGACCAATATTATCTCATTGTTTCCTTCTTGTCGTCCCTCATTGGTCTGTCTGTATTCAGCTGTTGTCTCTTGTCTTATAGCTGTCAGCACCATAAGGCAGAGACAGGTTGTTGATGTAGTTGTGTATTTGCATGGTGCCTAGCGCAGTGGAGTTCTGGTCTATAACTAGGTTTCCTAGGTGCTACTACAATACAAATAATAACACACAACATAGTTTTTACACTAAGGCTATGTCTACACTACAAGGTTTTTGCACAAATATGACTGGTTTTCCACAAAAACCAGCAGAGCATCCACACCTCAAGCACGTTTTTGTGAGAAAAAAAAAACCACACCCAGTCAATCAACAGGACAGAGGGCTTTTGCTGGTAGAGTTATTCCTCTCCCCACGAGGAATAACTCCTTTTTGTGCTACAGCTCTTGAGCAAAAAGGCATTTGTGGATGCTCCGCAGGGGTTTCTTGTGCAAAAAGGGCCTATCAGAAAAAGCACAGGTGCTCTGATGGCCATTCTGTGAATGGTAATCAGAACTTTCTTGACAAGAGTGTCCATGCAGTGTGGACGCTCTCTTGCGCAAAAGCACATTGCTTTTGTGATGCGCTTTTGAGGTGTGGACGCGCTTTTGTGCAAGAAGTTTTTGCGGAAGATCTCTTCCACGAAAAGCTTCTTGTGCAAAAACTCTGCAGTGTAGACAAAGCTTTAGGGCACATCTACACAACAACATTATTTTGGAATAATGCTCGATATTCCAAAATAACTTTGTGAGCATGTACACCGCAATTCTGCTATTTCGAAATAATTTTGAAATAACAGATGGCTTATTTCGGCATTTGTAAACTTCATTCCACAAGAAATAATGCCTCTTTTGAAATAGCTATTTCAAAATAGTGCCCGTGTAGACAGGGCAGCTGGAGTTATTTCGAAATAAGAGGCCTCCAGCCCTTCTCGCGGTGCCCTGCTGGCTGCTCTGTCTACACTCATCAAAACGTTGTAGTCTCCCCTTCCCTTGTAGCCCTTAAAGCTGCAGCCTCAGGGGAAAGGGCTTGTGGCACAGAGCAGGTCCTAACAGCCCTGAGCCACCCAGCAGCTTCCACTGCTTAGAGTTAGCTCAAAATGGGTGACTCCACTGCTCCCACCCAACCCTCCACTGTTCTTTGGGAGCAGTCTCTCAGCTCCCAGGAGCCTACCCAGGGAGCGGAAAGACACGTGCCTTCCTGGTCTGGTTCAGAGATCCTAGACCACATTGAGGTCTGGAGAAATGAGACCAGCCTCCAGGATCTCTGCGCCGATGCTGGAATGCCGACATTTATGGCCACGTGGCTGACAGCCTGGTCACCAAGAGGCACATCAGCACCCAGAAGCAGGTGCGGATTAAACTTAAGGAGCTCCAGCAGGCATATGCCAAGGCAGCTGCATGCTTCTCGCTCGGCCTTTGTGGCCTGAGGATCGTGCAGCAGCCTGTGCACGTGGGAGCGCGTGGAGCGCCACTCCGGGGCACACAGCCCCAGGAGGCTGCAACAGAGGAGTCTGGAGAGGCCTGCCTTAGCCCTGACACTGGGGTGGGACACCTTCCCACCACAAGCCGCCACTAGAAGGAGGCTGTGGACATGGAGACACAGACACACACACTCCCACAGTCTCAGGGCAGCAGCCACTCCCGGGGGCAGCATGGTAAGGTGCAGGAGCATCTGCCGCTCACACACACCTCCTCTCAACCCTCTGCCCCCCCGTACCCCAGCAGGCAGGGATATAAGTTCTCTCCCTGCAGGACACTGCCACTGCCACTGCCAGACCCGGTGGGTGCGCAGCACAGAGGGAAGACCAGCAACCCCATGGCCCCCTCCCACCTGCAGGATTCTGGTCGCGAGGCTCCCCCTTGGACATCTGGGCCCCTGCAGGAAAGGGCCCACTGGCTAGGCCACTCATGGCCTTTCTCCAAGCATATCGCCTTCATCTCAACCGACACCTTTCAGTCTGTCCTCAGAGATGAGGGCAAGGCTTCAGGCACACTGTCTCCAGGGATGACTGACCATCTCTCCGTTCTCCACAGCCAGACCAGCTGTGAGATGGGGGCGGTCGACACCACCTGGGGCAGCCTCCCAACCCCAAGGGACCCGCCGGTTGAGAAGACCCATGGACGAGTTCCAGTGGGTGCACCTCATGGCACTCCTGTCCCTGGAGCAGACCCTGGGCCGGAGACTGCAGGAAGACATCCAGCTGCGGCGAGATACCTGGCAGGAGATGCTGGAACAAGGCCACACCATGTGCACGGCAGTTCATTCCCTGGTCGCCAGGAAGCTGCCTGCTCCTGCCCCTGCCCCTCCTCCGACCCCTCCTTCCCATGGCCACTGAGGCCCTGCACCCATGGCGATGGGATCACAGAGCCAGGTGCTACTCCCAGCCCCAGGCCTGAGCCTCTCCTCACCCGTCCTCCCCCTTCTAGCTCCCTCCTCTCCCCCTCCGTTCTCCCCTCTCCTGGGTTCTTTCCCCAGCCTCTCCCCAGTTACTTCTACCCCATATAAAAAAAACAAAGAGTTTATTTTTTTCAAAAATAAAAAGTGTGTTTTACTGTCTCTGCAGGGGAGGGGTGTGTGGGGGGGAGGAAAGGCTAAGAGGGGCAATACTTAGGCCCCTAGTGGGGAGGCTTAGGAGTGAGTGTTACTGGGATCCTTGTGAGAAACTCTCCCTCAGGCCCTCTCAGATGTGCATGGCCCCTTGACGGGCCTGCCATATGGCAACCGTGTGCGGCTGCTTGAAGGCCCTGCCAGTCCGGTCAGTCTCTGCCCCCCACCCTGGCAAGAACACAACTTGCAGCCACCATGGGTGGGCTGTTCTGCTCGCTGACATCCAGCTGGGTGAGGAGGCATCAGAACCCCACCTACAGACACCCAAAGGAACCCTCAACAACCACGCAGGCCCTGCTGAGCCTGGCATTGAACCTTTTCCTGGAGTGGTCACGGTGGCCACTGTAGGGCTTAATTAGCCAGGGCAGGAGAAGGTAGGATGCATCCCACACTATGCAGATGGGACTGTCCACATCCCAGACCCTAATGGTGCAGTGGGGAAAAAAGTGCCAGTGTGCAGCTTTTCAAACAGGCTGGAGTTGCAGAAGGCATGGGCGTCATGCACCTTCCCCAACCATCCACCCTATATGTCCATAAAGTGGCCACAGTTGTCCATGACGGCCTGCAGGTCCATTGAGATGTACCCCTTCCAACTGATGAACAGAGATACCTGTTGGTCGGGGGCCCGGATGGAGATCTGGGTACTATCAATAGCCCCCCCGCTCCCTCCGCAGCTGGGGAAGCCCATGTTGGCACCTGTGGGAGGAGACAAACAGAGACTTGCAGGGTTGCCAGGGCCCTCAGGAGGTCTGTGAGTGCCCTCCCCCTCCCCCAGCAAGAGCAACCTCCCACTTACCCCATCCTCTGGCAGGACTTTATGAAGGCAGAACTAAAAACTTCCCAGGGAGCGGTCTTCCACAACCACCACTCCCTTCTCTAGGGAACCCCATTCCAGCAGTCCACCCACAATAGCCAGAGAGTGCCAGACCTGCATGACAAGGGCCCCGACGGTCGATTTTCCCACACCGAACTTGTTCCCGATGGATTGGTAGCTATCCGTCCTGGTGCGCTGCCACAGAGCAATGGTAACCCACCTCTGGCGTGGGGATGGCAGGTCTCATGTGAGTGTCCCGTCACCAGCACTGCTTCCGGTCATCCCTAACCTCGGTTCAGGGTCCACTCAATGTGGACATGCTAGTTCGAATTAGCAAAATGCTAATTCGAACTAGTTTTTAGTTCTAGATGCACTAGTTCGAATTAGCTTAGTTCGAATTAACTAATTCGAATTAAGTTAGTTCGAATTAGTTCTGTAGTGTAGACATACCCTATGTTCCTAGATGTATACATTTACATTAGGCCATGTTAAAATGCAGAGTTTCCTTGCACCCAGATTACCAAGAAATTCAGATCATCCTTTGTCAGTGTCATTATTTATCACTCCCTCATATTGTGGTGTGTCTGCAAATTTTATCAGTTTAATCATCACTCTTTCAACCTGCTGCATTCAGCAGAAATCCAAGCCATGTGTATTCTGCAATGCAATGCCAAGCTATTTTTGATGGAGAAATTGGGTTTTCCAACATTTTTTTTCAGACAGTATCTATTTGCCATAGAATATGTTAAAGGCTATTCCCAGCAGCTCCGCAGTGAAACACAGGACTTCCAAATTCAGCAATTTTACACTTCCAGTATCCTCTGTGGGCCAGGGGGCTCTCTGGTTTGACTACATTTCCCATAATGCATGACTACCAGGAAATCTTGTGATGCATCCTCCACTTCACCAAGAGGGAAGAAATTGGGGGTTTCATGGGAGATGTAGTCCAACCAGAGAGACCTGCCCATAGGGGAGGAGAGGAGCACAAGGCATTCAAACTTCAAATTCTAGGAAGCAGGATGGCACTATTAAAATATATCGGTGAATTAAAACATATTGGCTTTAAGCCTGACCATTTTGGTTTTCAAAGAAAATGAAAAAAAAATCACTTTTGTCAACAATTACCAAAGGGAAAAAGCTCCTATTTTCCAACGTGACATACTCAAGTTGGGTTAAAATCCCAGCTGTGCTATAAACGTCCCGTTTGACTTATAAAATAGGCTTATCATTTAGACCATAAGTACTAATGGTGCTTTTAAATGTCGGGCCACATTCCCGGCAGGCTGAAAACATCTTGATGTCTTGCCTCATGTTGATCATCTGCAAGAGTTTTTGTTTTGCCTGCCCTCATCTGTACAATTAACAATTTTTTTGTTTTTCTAGCGCTCAAATCCCTGCTCAGGCATACCAGCCTCCATGCACAGTAAGACAGTGCTTCTGAAAGCAACGGAGTGAGATCACTCATTCCATTACTTTTAATGGGTTAGTCCGCAGTGGCCCACCTGGTGCTCATGTTGCTAAATATAGCCGGGTTGAGTGGCACCAGCAAGCACATCTAATTGTCATGCAGCAGATTTTTACAGTAGATATCTCATGCTGATTTACCACACTAGTCATTTGAAAGCTAAAGCATGCACAAGATAAAAGCCTAGGAGATGCCTTACAGCTGGTTCACTTACAGCCCCTGAACTTGTCTTGGAAACAGTTGGATTTGAAGCCATTGCACATGTTTGAAATATCTCCATAACATATTTATCTTAGCTCATGACTTCAGCACTTAGCGTGTCCTGCAGTCTGTTACCACAGAGTGAGGGCTTTTGCATCTGCCTGTCGGAAAAATGTCCCAGTGATCATTCTCATGAGATTAATGTAACAGAAAATGTTATAAATATATATAAATGCAAGGGACAAATGCATCTTTGGAACAACCCTGCTGACTCTGGTGGAGTTATGCCTAGGATAAAATTGGACCAATGTCTTTAACTGTGGTGAATTTAACTTCTGTGGGTATAAATATAAATGCATTTGGCTTAATGCAGTACGGAGAAGTAGCATTAAAATAGACAGGGTCATGCAAAAAAAAATCTGTTATATCTCACCTAACTAGTTATCACAAATGAATCAAACCAAGAAACTGAAAACAATGTGCTAAATTGATGACAAGGAATTGAGTTAATGTGTCCCGCTTCTTAGGGTGAAATTCACACCACATGTAATTCGTTTTTGCATAACTCAAAGGTTGAGGGAAGAACCCCACAACTTGGAGGTAGGACAAAGAGAAATTGAGTTGAGTGCAGCAACCCTGTAACTCCGTTGGGCAATTTAGATCAGATAGTCAGAACAACTTTTTAACTGTAAGGGTAGCTAAGCTCTGGAATAGGCGTCCAAGTGAAGTTGGGGAGTCTCAGTCATTGGAGATTTTTAAGAAGAGGTAGAGCAAATGAAACCCACACACCTCGTGGGTGTGGTTCACTGTCCCATGTAGTGGCACTTAGACCACTTACAGCAAGTGATAAGAATAAGTGAGCTCTACAGCCTAAGCTGAGAGCCAGCTGGCTTTACAGCTCAAGCTGTAGAACAGGGGTCGGCAACGTACGGCACGCATGCCATAAGTGGCACGTGAGCCGATTTTGAGTGGCATACAGCCCAGTCGGAGGGGCTGCATGACTGGCGGCTGCCCCATGTGCCGTGGCTGGAACCAGATCCCTGCTGGGGCAGCCTCACCATGGCCCCAGTTCCGGTTCCTGCTCCATGGCAGACACGTGGACTGGCCCCAGAGAGCTGCGTGATGGGCGGCTGCTTTAGGAGCCAGGGCTGTTCTGGGAGCGGTTACACAGGCGCAGCGGGGTGTTATGAACCTGGGGGCAAAGGCAAAATTTGTACCCTCCCACCCTCGCCGCCGTGGGGCCCTGAACCTGGCGCACGGCTGATCCCGACCCTGGCGGGGGGGGGGGGGGGAGAGCTTCCCAGGGATGACAGGGGAAGCAAAGAGGGACTACATTGGCGCCCCCCCCCAGCGTGGCACCTGGGGGCAACTGCCCCCTCCCATTTTCCCTTGCTATGCCACTGGGCAGCTAGGACACATGGGGGAATGGGGTGCTCCCAAGCCGGCTGCCGGGGGCAGGCTGGAGCATGGCTGGGGTGCAGCGGCTGCAGGGAGGAAGGGGGGTCGCTCTGGGGCATTTCCTGCTTTGAGGAGGGCAGGGGGGTGCAGAGTTGCCTTCCAGCCCCTCTGCCGCCTTCAGCTGAGAGTCCCAGCCCCCCCTTTTCCAGCCCGCTGCTTTCCACCCTGTTGCACAGCCCCAGCCCTGCAGCCCCAGTGCTCCCTGCTTGCCTCCCTTTCTGCCTCGCAGTGCCCTTGGCAGGTGGGCTAAAGACGGCACTGAAGTCACGCCCAGACACCAGCACCGCCCCTGCTTGGCCCCCACTAGAGGGTGGGTGCTGCCCAGGTGGCAGCTCCAGGGCTGGGTGGCAGCGGGAGTGGCTGAGGGGGAGAGGAAAACACGTGTAGGGATCCCACTGCCCCAAATCTGTGTTGGCCCCTGGGTTCCTGGGTCACCCACCTGCCCAACCCATCTTGCCCATTTCCCTGAACTCCCACCCCCAGCCTCACTGACCCCAGCCCATGCTAGTGATCTAGCATCATGGCCCCGGCAAGATTGGCGCCAGCGCCGGCTTCCTGTGGTGGAGGGGGGGAAAGCCCAGAGTCTCCACGCCACATCCAGTTTCTGGGGAAGTGCATGCACCCTGCTCCTCCCCTCCCCCAGGAAAAGCTGGTGCGGAGCCCAGGGCAGAAGACCAAGCAGGGCGCATGGTGGAGAGAGCCCTTCCCCCCTCCCAGAAGAGCAGTGTGGCCCAGGGCAAGGAGGTTAAATCTTGGCATGCCACCTCAGAAAGGTTGCTGACCCCTGCTTTAGAGGCTCCTACACTAAGCTCCCAGATGTCCCTGTCGGGGTCTCTGAAGTTTGGGATGCGCTTCCTCAGCTAGGGGAAGTATGTAACCCACACCTCTAGTGGGTGTGGGTCACTGCCCCATGTAGTGGAACTTAGACCACTTACAGGGAGAGCGCAGAATGAATGCATTCTAGAGCCTAAGCTGAGAAGCAGCAAGACTTACAACCCAAGCTCCAGCAGTCCCAGGTTCAAATCCCCTGGCAGGCAGTTACAATAGCACTTTTCATCCATGGCCCTCAAGGCACTTTCCAAAGGTCTCATAACCCCCTTTTACACAGAAAGGCTAAATGGACTTAGCACTGGTCACTCTGGCAAGACCGCGCCAAGGAAGGACTAGCGCATAGCTCCTGGCTCCCCTCCAGTGCCCTAAATTGTGTGCCCCGCTGTCCCTCCCAACATCCTTGAAGCCAGAAAGTTTTCAAAACTACCCCTTGTTGGGGGGAATTCAATAATAAATACTTAAACTGCAAGTGACATTAATGGAAGCAGCGGGTGCCAAGCACTTCTGAAAACTGGGTCATTAGAGTTCACTATGATAAGGTATCATTGAGGTTGCCAGCCACGCCCCTCTGGGCTAACTGCATTTTGGGTAGTGATACCAAAGACCGATATGTTTAAAGAAACAGCCTGATAACTGTGTAAGGGAATTACAGTTACTGTATCTTGGAACTGAATCACATCAACCTCCATTGTGGTCAAAGGGTTAAATTCCCTGCCATCACCACACCATTTATTACCCGGCTTTCTAGAAAGGAGAACACTGGCAGCTCTAAGGAATTGTGAGTAACAAACACTCACGGGGTTCTGCAGAGCTTCCGTTTTAGCATGGAGCAGCACAGTCCTCAATTCAAGTGAATTTTTTAAATGGAGGTGCTCCCTGTTTAGCTGTGTAGGTGCACCTCCCCCCCGCCCCCTTTCTATATGTTTCTGTAGTAAAGGTCACATAGAATAATTCACTCATTACTAGTGTGTCATGTGGATGAACTTGAAAGTCCCTCAGGACTGGTTGTCTCCTGCATGTTTATTTTACTCAGCAGTATCATGTCAATGTGTCTGCCTAAATATAGCCTCTGTGAAGAGCATTTGTAAGTTTCCTGTTACAGTCTCTCTCATAGTTACCTTACAGTAAATGGAAGAAAGTCAATGTAATCTCCATTCCATACTGTGTGGGATTGCAGCTAACTGGCAGCACTGGCCAGAGCGACTCTCTTTTTATGGCAGTCCTCTTGTGGGGTTGGGATTTGGGGGGAAGGAGAGAATAAAATCCAATTTGATCATTTAAAAATATTCTTTTGACTTATGTTTCATGTGCAGTGCAGACACATCCATAGAAACTGGTAATAGAGAAATCAAGGCACCGATGGGCACAGTTGCAAATATAAACCCTGGATTAATTGACTCTATATGGGATTTGGAGCTAACAACATCTTTGACAAAACAAATTAAATGGAGGTTGAGATTCAGTGTAATCTTTGCACAGCAAACACTAACCTAAAGCTTGGTGTATAGTATAATATAGCATCATAGCTTACAAACAGCAAGAAAATATCTACTTTTAAAAATGAATGTTTTGGTCTTGCATAGACCCTTGACTGACAGTAGCACATCAGTACAGGTAAACTGAACAACGCTATAACATTATTATTGCAGTGCTAATATCAACCACTGACAAACAATTACGGCTATCCACTGATCCATCAGATGCTATCCCACAGATGAGTAATCTAAAATAGTAAATCTAAAAATACACACACAGGAGAAACTACACACCCTTTTTTACTCCATGCACTGCCATTTTTGGCCCACCATCTATAAAACACAACTGGCTTCTCAGCTCTAATTCAGCTAACACCGTGGTCACACGATGATACAATCGCATGCTGAATTACAGAGCTCACATAAAAGGACTTGCTCATGTTTAATAGGACTCTTTTCACTGACATCAGTGGGAGTTGAATCAGGCCCGAAGTGAGAGTCTGCCTATGAAATAAAAATGAGGTTTCTCCTTTTTTTTATTCACTTAATGCTAGATGTTATGCCAGTTTTAATGGATCTAAAAAACCAAAGCTGTTGAAAGGTTTTTTGTAAGACCCTTGAATTAAAATATAACTTACCAACCAGACTGTCATTTAGCATGAATTTTTACCATAGAAGAGAAGGACCCTTAGCAGAGACTTTACTGCTCTGTGGGTAGGATTCCACACTCTTATTTTGGCCTCCAGCCATACTCCCTCCAACTATGACCTCATCAGATCTCACAAGCTAAGCAGGCTCCAGCATCATCAGCAGTCAGCTGGGGAACATCCAGGGGAAAGCTAAGCACGGCAGCAAGGAACGTTGGTGATTCTTATGTCCCTGTCAGTTCTGAGCCCTTGCTGCTAAGGGGCTCTGTACTGTGGCAGGTGCCATCTTTGGGATGAGATGTAAAACCAAGGCGCTGACCATACTTAAAGTCCCATGGAAGAATTTTGCTAGCGTAAATTATTAATCCAGGAATCCCAGATAGATTCAAATAGGGTAATTACAGCTCACCATCTTACGGATCCTCAGCTGATCTAAATGAGCATAGACTCGTCAGCCATTAAATTCAATGGAATGATGTCAATTGAATTTGCTGAAGAACGGGCCCTTTAACAGCCAACAGGGTGAACTGTGCACCTGGCTCTCTGTGTAACCATGCGGTCCTCCCTCCTCCATCACCTTCACTGGGTTCTGAAGCTGATTTGCCTTAAGTTAGACAGTAAGCTCTTCCTCCTGCTATGTGTACGTACCATAGGGCCTGCCAAGGCCTTGAGGTGCTTTTGTAATAATTCTCTCTTTAACTGGTATCTCCCGGGACTGCCATTGAGGGTTGGATAGCACCTAGCACATTGAGACCCACCCTGGTTGGGGCCTTTATGTGCTACCGTAATATAAATGTTAAACGATAACAACAATAAACAATAGTTAAGTACACTTATGCAAACTGCCACCATCGTGTGAACCTCCTGAGCCCACAGCTAGAAGACTAACTTTAGGAGTTAGTGGTAATAGCCATAGTCCTGAAAGAGAGGCTTTAAAGAGATCTCAGTGAAGTCCCCAAATACTTATAAAAACAGTGAGTAGGCCTGTGCAAAAATATATACAGTATCATGAGCTTTCGTGGGCAAAACCCACTTCTTCAGCTGAGCTGGAGTGGGAAAAAAAAGGGAAGAAAGAGTTTATATTAAAAAAAAGAACGGGGGGATTAGAGAGAAAAAAAGTGCCTGTTAATTGTAGTGTGGGTGCTAATGAGGCAGGTAGTTTTTTATTTTCTCTTTCCCCCTTCTTTTTCTGTTATAAATTCTGGGTTCCCTT
This sequence comes from Pelodiscus sinensis, assembly GCF_049634645.1. Lineage (NCBI taxonomy): Eukaryota > Metazoa > Chordata > Testudines > Trionychidae > Pelodiscus > Pelodiscus sinensis. The sequence goes on along the minus strand of NC_134714.1, from coordinate 16,950,531 downwards.
TTTTCCCTTCACTCCAGCTCATCTGAAGCTCATGATATTATATATTTTTGTTAGTCTACAAGGTGCCACAGGACTACTCTTAGTTTTTAAAGTTACAGACAAACACGGCTACCCCGGAGGCAAGATAGCAATTCCAGTTTCTATAATTTCTCAGTGAGCTGATTCCTCCATGGCTTGAGAGAGATGAGAGAGGACTGGAGGCTATTTTTGCCTAAAGGACTTCTAAATGGTGTAAAATACACCATACTGGCATCTTGCACCAATGTCAGTTCCATTTTGCACTCATTATCTGCTGCCCTTCACCATGAGTGAAACCCTGACTCCACTGAAATCAATGGTAAAACTCTGCTTGAATTCAAAGGGGGCCAGGATTTCACTCCTTGCATGTAGCAATTTACACCCGTGCAAAGTGGGTGTAGAACATTTTGCCCCCACTTTGCTTTGGTGCAAAGGATCACAAAGGGGCTGAGAAATGGAGAAGCAAACCTATTGATTTCATGCCAGACCAGATGCTCCTAGGTGTATGTGATTGTTTTACATTTAGCCCTTAGGAAGCAAGTATTTGACTGTTGAGAACTTTTTCCCATGAGGATATTAGCAAAACTGCCATACCTTTAATGCTCATCATACTTTATTCAAGAAGACTAATAAAACTGAAATTAGTTCCAAATAATCATTGCAGTGAGTAGCACTTTTCTTTTAGAAAATATGTACATAGCTCTATTTTCCTCCCAGAGTAATTCTACTGATTTTAGCAAAAGATTAAACTGGACTAATTTGTTCATACACTATCAAGAATGCTTCTTGTTTAGGTTTCCTGACATGCATTCAAATCAACAAAGCTAATGTTTATTTTAAACACTTTCATTTATTGGAGCAGTTTTCTCAATATTCCTGCCTGCTGTCCGTTTTTTCACCGTTATTGACAATACCTCAGGTGTAGTAAAAGAATGTTTCACAATCTTCTTTGCTTTCAAAGGCCTTTTTAACAAACCCTGCAATGAGGATGTAATTCATTTGATGACCTTGGTAAAAAACAAACATACCACATGGTGCGGCAGGTGCAAATGAGTTGATAGACTGATAACACTTTTTTAAAAAAAAAAAAAAAAGCTAATTCTGACCATCTTTGGAAGTTAACTGAAGCTCAGGAAATGGAACTTGCTGTTTGCATACTTTACATTCATGACATTTATTTTGAGAAACATATAAAATACCAGCCATGATTTTCAAATCTGTGTATCTAAAGTTCAGCTGCTAAATCCATATTTAGGCTCCTATATAAGGCCTCAATCTGGTCAATACCTGTGCATATGAACAAATGTGCACATGCATGTAATCCTATTGGTCTCATGAGATGACTACCCATGTGTAAAGCTACATACGTGTGTGTTGCAAAACTGGGTCCATTGTGGCCTGATTTTCAAAATTGCTGAGCACCCAAGTATCTTCCATTGAAAACTTCCAGAGTGTTTAGAAATCACAGTCATTTATCTGCATGCCTAAATATGGAAGCCTACATTGAGACACCACAGTTTGAAAAGAAAAGCCATAAATTCCCAGCTCCTCCACCAAACTGTCAATTGGCGCTAGTGGTTTTGTCTGAGAAAAGACTTACAAACTGGGCAAGTTTGTAATGGGAAAATAAAGCAGAGTGACCATCAATAGAATAGAATTAAGCATGATATTCTGAGGGCACAATTGGTACAGAGTAGAATTGTTCACATAGGAGTTGAGTCAAATACCCGCTTTGCTTTCCTTCTCCCCATTGTGCCACACCTCCAAGTGACCGCAAGCTAATGCCATATTCTCCAGTGGAGCATGCACAGCAGACCTGGGGGTTCTTTGTGCCTGAGTAATTTGAGAGGAGGAAGGTGCATAGAGGCTACCTGTGTATCTTGGTAGGACATTTGTACTAAACTACATGGATTATGTCCTCACTTACTTGGAGCTACTTAAATCAAAGCACTGTGATTTGATAGCAAAATATGTAACGATGGGCTTTATCAATTATATATTTGGGTACTAGGCCAGCCTTCCAGGGAGGAGGGGCAAATGGGCAACTGCCCCGAGCCCTGGTGATTCAAAAGGGCCTAGGGCTCCAGGTTGCTGCTACTGCAGTGGCGGCATCCAGAGCCCCAGACTCTTTAAATTGCCACTGGAGTGCTGCATAGCATGCACCAAGAAGCATTAAGGGCTGGGGCGGCGGGGGCAGCATGGTGTGTTCCGAGTGGTGCTGAGAACTGGCTGCCCCAGCCTCATCTCTTCTGCCAGACTCCCCCTTTCTGGGAGCAAGGAGCCACACCCCCCCTTCCTCAGGGGCCTGGCGAGGCTGTTGGTAACCCTGATGGATAGGCATACAGCACTGACTAGAGACTCCTTTAGTCCTGTCTCAGCTTGCCTTGGGCCCAGTGCAAAACCTGTACAAGAAACTTTGGGGCTACACTTTTCTTCAACTGTACCAACGTTCTGGTGAGGACTCGTGAATGGGTATTGCACTAACCCAAGCAAAAGTTGATGGATGGAGGAAGAATCTCAAGACACTTTACATGCTTTCTACATAGGCCTCAGTTGGAGTATTGTGTCCAGTTCTGGGCACCACATTTCAAGAAAGATGTGGAGAAATTGGAGAAGGTCCAGAAAAGAGCAACAAGAATGATTAAAGGTCTAGAGAACATGACCTGTGAAGAAAGACTGAAAGAATTGGGCTTGTTTAGTTTGGAAAAGAGAAGATTGAGAGGGGACATGATAGCGGTTTTCAGGTATTTAAAAGGGTGTCACAAGGAGGAGGGAGAAAACTTGTTCTTCCTGGCCTCTGAGGATAGAACAAGAAGCAATGGGTTTAAGCTGCAACAAGGGAGGTTTAGGTTGGACATTAGGAAAAAGTTCCTAACTGTCAGGGTGGTTAAACACTGGAATAAATTGCCCAGGGAGGTTGTGGAATCTCCATCTCTGGAGATATTTAAGAGTAGGTTAGATAAATATCTATCAGCAATGGTCTAGACAGTATTTTGTCCTGCCATGAGGGCAGGGGACTGGACTCGATCACCTCTCAAGGTCCCTTCCAGTCCTAGTATTCTATGATTCTATAGGGATCCTCCCTACTTATTTGAAAACTAGCTCCCTTGGTAGTGGAACATAACCATAACACCGCACCATGACTTTTAAATCTGCTGTTTTAAAGACATTTCAATGTCAAACTTTCATTTTCCTTTACAGTTTGTGATGTAATCACCTGCTAAAGGGGGAGAAGAATTCATCTGGGCCTGAGCCTTATGCAATATTTTCTAGGGCTTCTGAATTGCTTCTGTGTTTATTTTTAGTTGCCAGGTTTAGACAGATGTTTCATTAATGACGTATGCTCATGAATTTCACCAATTTTATGTTGCAAAGTTTACCTTGAAACCAAGAAATGAATTTCTGCATTGCATTTGAGATAACAAGGCTGGGTTTGAAAATCAACTAGACACAAGTAAGTGAGGGCCTGTAGTAAGCATATCTGGATCATCTAGAGAAATACCCCTTGCCCTATCAAATTTATGTCTGACAAGATAAACCAGGGAAGCAGCTTTTAGTGATTGTTCTTCCCAGGACATGTTTCTAATTGAGAGAAAAAGCTCCACGCATAAGATCACGACTTAACAGTGGAAAAACTCCACCTCGACTGAAGTCTGCATGGTAAGACCCTAAGACAGGGATGGGAACCTAAGGCCTGGGGGCAGGCAGTGGCCCCTGACTTGCCTGGATCTGGGCCCCACTGCATTGGGGAGTCCACACTGGTGCTCCTGGTCCTCCTCCCCTGCTTTTCCCCCATGGGGCCGGAGCACACAAAATCTACTAGTCCGGGCCCTTCTAGGTTCTGATGTCTGAGGGGAACCCCCGACTGATTTTTCTGTTCTGTGGGTCAGCAGCCCCCGACCCAAAAAAGGTTCCCACCCCTGCCCTAAGATGTAGGGATGTTGGTGTTGCCAAAGGGATTTTGAACGTTTTTTTTAAGTTTTAAATTGGACCTTATATACAAAAGATCTCGGCTACAGAGTCTGTGAATGCATGTAGTAAAGATGACTTTAGATACGGGATGTAATTAGCTTGGAATCCACACCTGTGATTTTCTGAAAGTATGGGTTGTTTTTACCTAACTCTGGGACTCCAAAGAGGAAGTGGTGCCATGATATTTGCAAGCTTGCAAAGGATTACTGGGATAGCCCCCAGCCAAGGTCTGTGATAAACTGCAGCAGCAATATAGTCTGCAGTTGCCCTGGTCTCAGGGTTATTATATTTCCTCCAGTCTTCCCATAAGTCTGTTCCACCACTCTTCAGACTGGGTGTTGTCTCCAGCATCAGTCCTAAGCTGTATAGCTGTACCTCACTTTCTACAATCTCATCTTCGCAAGCATTATGGGGGCATGGTCTGCCTGGGAAATGGACCAACTGGAGATTTCTTTTGATGTTTTCTCAGTCTCTCCTGTTGAAGCTGTTCCACACTTTTGTAACAAATTAAATATTAATTGGAGCAGGGACTGTAACCCGGGAGTCCTTAACCACCAAGTTAGAGAGTCATTCCCACACTTTGGCTACATCTATACCAGCTCTGGTAGCCCAAAATAGCTATTCCGCGTCTTAAGAGCAAGCCCATTATATCAATCTATAATGGGTGTGCTGTTCCAATGTTCCTGTAAACCTCATTGCAGGAGAGGTAAGGGACATTTTGGAATAGCAATTTATTTCATAATTTGGCACTGTGTAGACATCGCCAAATTTCAAAATAAGCTATTCTGAAATTCCCTCTAAACAAGCTATGCAATTTGCCAATAAATATTTAATTGTGAATCTAACCCACACAATCCAACCATTTCAGAAATTTCAAAATGAACTCTTCCGACATTTCTGATCGCTATTTAATTACTGGAACAATTTGCTGAAATCAACATTAATTTTGCAAAATATTTCAGTTGACTCAGTTCTGCATTTTTCTGTGAAAAAAAAAAGTTTCAGCCATAAACGTTTACCTGGCTCTCTCCCTTGCTTTGGTAGCAGCTCTCTGCTAGCATGGCCTTCACAATAACTAAGAAAGTTCACTAAGCCCTTCAGGATTCAGCTCTGACCCTTGGCCAAAGAGGCCTTCACATCGTGGTGTGGAACATTATAACTACCATTAAGGGAGTGACTAAAAGGATATCATCATAGCGAATCAGCAATTTGATCTATCTAGACTTCTAAAGAAGAAGCTCACCTAACCTTAGTCTCAAGGTGAATGAGGTTAGTACAGACTGAAAAGAAAGAGAATACACTCCATGGAAATGAGATTTATGAGGCTTACAGATCATAGGCACCAAAGAGCACTGAATCTACTGTCAGCTCTGCTTTGCCAGGTGTCTTTTCAATCTGTTGGTGTTTCCAGGTCTCTCATACAGTCTCTATGAAAAGAAGACCCTTGCTAAGTGGTCTAACATCTGAAAACCCACCATAAACACATGCAGCAAAGATTCTTGTGATTTTTCACTATTATGCATAATGCAGTAGTAGTCAGATATCTCATTGCACTAGGCACGGTACAAACCATGGTAGGAAGCAGCCTCTGCCCCAAAGAAAATACAGGCTATATGAGAAAAGAACCAGCAAAAGGGAGGTGCAGTATGACATAACATACAAGCAATGTGGTCACAGCGATGACAGCAACATGAGAAGGGTGAGTAAGAGAAGAGCACTATCATATTACGTGTGTGTTTCACATATATTTGTTACATGCACACCGTGCCTAGGATTGTCAAAGAAGGCAGGGTAAGACAGTAAAACCCTAACCAGTGTCAATCAGATTTGGGCCCTTTGAAAATCCTGCTCTTTGTACACCCACATGCCCCAGTGGTGGTTCTTGTTTTAAATGTCCCAATTCCAATGTACCAAAGGCTACATTCTGTGATCAGCTACCCCACTGTACCTCTGTTGTGATCAGCGCGAGCAATGGAGTTCGTACACGGGTGCAGCTGTGGGGAGAATCTGGTCCTTTGGGTTTGGAAGATGAGCAGACCTGGAATGGGTGTTTTCCCGCCCAGTTTGTATTTCGTTGTAGTGCAGGACTGGGCTAGGCAATGCTGGGCTTTGTTGGGTTAGACTGGGCTGGGGAAGAACTGAGTTCACAAAGGCAGGGCAGGCAGCAAGCGGGCTGGGCAAGCTGAATTTGTGGAATCGAACCAGGCAGCCATAGGATGGAGTGAGCTCTTGCCATATGGCCTTCCCTGGGCTGCAGCAAACAGCCTGAGGGTGCACCATAAAGGCCCACTCCGATGTACAGCTGTTGGGTACCACCCTACAAAGTCAGCTCTAGTGTCAGGCCCAGTCCTACAGAGGCAGCTCTGCATGGAGCTCGGGGTCTCTGGGTGGGAATCCCACTTCCCAGTGAAAGTCTTGCACAGCCCCTTTGTTGCTTCGGACAGCAATCATCTGGTCCTCCTGCTGCACTTGGGCTCCCTACCTAATCCAAGTCCGCTACGTGTCAGCTCAAGAGGAGTCATTTTCCCCAGCCTATACCTTTTACAGTATCTCCCCTTCTCACAAGTGCATTTCCATGTATCTTCTCATGTCATTGCCGAAAACAGAACAACCCCCAACAATGCAACAGGAAACACTGCATAGAACTGCTCTGGGGCAACCCTATCAAGTAAATGAAGTCGAGCAGAAGTAACTTTTTTGTCATTGTTCCAAGCTGGAGCTAACTCTTATCTTTCCCTTTCAGCTTCCCTGCCTTGGAGCTTGCATACAGGTCCATAGGACTTGCCACAGTGCATCGGAATAATGAGCCACGTCGCCCAATATCCTGGCTCTGACAGTGGCTTCTACCAGCGGCTGCAGAGAAAGGTGAAAAAGAAAACTCCTCTATGGGTAATCGCAGATCAACCTGGCCATTTGCAGAAGTTAATGGTGTGGAGCTGCTGTAACTTATGACAGAGGTTCAGTCAGCCTCTCTGCTCTTAGGAGCTGCGGACTGAAGATATTAGAAAACCACAGATGGATATGTCTACACTGGCAGATGTGAAGTGCTGGTAGTCACTGCTCTGCTCTCAAAGTACTGTATGGAAACCACTGTTTTAGGTGGGACTGGTCCTGCCTTGGGAGGGATGGACTTGATGACCTCCTGAGGTCTCTTCCAGCTCATGATTCTATGCTCCTTGTGAGAGTGGAGTATGTTCACATCAGCAGCTCTTGCAACACCACAGCAGTGCATCGTGGGAGCTATCCTACTGGGCAACTGGCTGCAGAGTCCTTTGGGAAGGGTTTGCAATGCCTCATGGGGTAGGCAGTGTCATATGATACAGGTTTCCTAATCTCATTGCTCCATGGCCATCCGGCTCCATTGCTAGCTGCTTTTCAACAGAAATCGGAAGTATGATGGGGAGAGTGTGTGCGCACACACAAGGCAGAGGGAAACAGTATGTTTGGGGGGATTTCAGCATGTTGTCTTCTAAGTTCAGACTGTGGCAGGAAACAACCTTTCCTGAGGCAGGGGGAGAGGGAACCCTCAGACCCTCCCTTCGCTGTTGCCGGAGCTCTTTGCACAGAAATCTCTCTCTCACACACACTCACGCACACACACACCCAGGGCCGGCCCACAACATTTTGGCATCTGAGGCGGGGAGCTCAAATGACGCCCCCCCCCCCCATGTCTCCTCGCTGCACCAGCAGCAGACACAATTTTCTACACTCTGGGTCCTAGTGGAGCCCCTCCACAGTCTGGCACCTGAGGCGGCCACCTCAGTTCGCCTAATGGTAAGGCCAGCCCTGCAGACACCTGCCTCTGTGTTCAACCGCCCGAGCATTCCACCTAACTGGTTTGCTCTGTGTCCTCTGTGCAGGCTGTTGGAAACAGAACTCCGAGAGGGGAGATGCGCAAGCCTGCAGGGCAGACAGAAGTGTTCCAAAGAAAGAGTAGAGGGGACCTGAGGAATTATGGGGCATTTCTGGAGGCCAGTCACTAGGCAGCAAACAATTCAAGTGTCCACACTGGCCCCTCAGTGCTATATCCAAAGCACAGCAAGCGGTGCACTTCTTCTGTGGTTTACCTAGCGCTCAGCAAATGCAGAGCTAGTGCGCACTCAGTGCCTTGCCAGCGTGGACACCTCAGGGGTTACAGAGCTGGGAGCTGATTTCCTATGCAGTAACTTGCCAGAGTCAAATTGGCCTATGTCCCCAACTTCACCCCAGCTGTGTCTGAGCAGATCTGGCCTTTTGGGTTTAAGAGTCTTGGTTTCTGTTGTTGGTAATAAAATGTTGAGTTCAGTGTTGAAACGTTCACTCCACTGGATTCTGTATAGACAACCTACCATACAAGAAATTCATTCTTAAAAATCCCAAACTCTTTTAAATGCCACTTGGCTTTCATCCTGCTCACATTAAGATTAATGGCAAAACTGCCACTGATTGCAAGGGGGAGCAAAATTAGGCCTTTGTTTTTTTAGATGAAATACATAATTACACAGAAAATGTAGAAAATGAAATATTCCATCATGACAGCTTCCGAATTAAAAAAGAAATAGATCTTAGCAGATGCTGATCTGCAAGATAAACAAATTAATTCAATTCAATTCAGCCTCCTCTACAATTGAACTCCTTTGTTCTTTGATTTAAAAGTGCCAAATACAGCAGTTATGTGGCATACATGACAAAAAACACATGCCAGGACAGACACATAAATCTGCAAACAGAAAACATATCCAGTTGTCCTGGAGCTCTGTTGTATTTGTCTATCGTCCTTTAACCTTTAGAACCTTGGCTTTTATCTAATCTAGGGAGCTACAAAAAAGAAAAAAAAAAACTCAATTTTCAAAGCTTTAACAGCTTGTAAGTGAAATGATTGCCTTTGAGGCTGAAATCTCTCAGGATTACATTAGTGTATTAGGTTGTACCCAGTAAGCAGATTTAGCATTAGTTTAAAATCTCAGCCTCCAAATGGAAAAAATGTATTTATTATTTTAAAAATTTCCAATGCAATTTTTGCTATCTTGCTCTGGGCTTGTGTGGTATCAGTCAGTCAATACTAAGCACACATGCTTCGTCATGATCTGAGAAATCTCTCTTCATTATTGCAGTGTGACAGGCTAAGTTCAATGAGTTAAGATAAATGCACAGGATGGATTCTCAGCTGGTGTAAATTGTGGTCACCCCACTGAAGCTAGTAGTGCTACTTCCGTTTACACCAGCTGAGGTTTACCATTGGAAGTGATATTGGTTTCTTAACAAAGATTACGTTTTTTGCAGCCAATGCAAATTCCTTTTTAGACGTCTGTGATGGGTAAGGTGGCAAGGTCAGTACCACAAGATTTCCTTATTTGGGCAAAGTTAGAGGCCTTATTGATCACCCAGTCAATGTGTGTGGGTTCTCCCACACCCAGTAACTACAACTGTCACAGGTGCAGACACTCTGCAGTCTGACTTCTGGAAATGTGCCAGACCAGGGAATGGGTCAAAATCCTTCCACCGCCAAGTAAACTTCCTCCAGAAGCAGAAAGCATTGAATGTGTCATTTGGGACAGTGCTCTGGGCTAGCGTTTGACATGCCTCTAATACTGCACCTTGCAACCACAGCAGAGCTCCTGTTTTTCCCCAATTTAAAACCCTAGTAACAGAATCATATCTGCCATGCCGCTGGCAGTGAATGAAATTGATTTTATACAAAGACTATTGTGGTTCTCCTTCCCCAACCCTATTTATTGTCTGTCCTTGCACCGTAGGGTTCTCAGAGCTGGGACTTTCCTCGAGTGATTGGGGAAGGCTGGGCACAGAGTGGGTATTACCATAAATAAATAATTAATCATTAAAATCTGGCTCATAAAAGGGGGGGGGGGGGAGGAGAGGAGAACACAATATTGGAATTAGATCCAATTTAAAAAAAAATAGATAAAGTCTCTCTTGTGGACATACATTCTTTTCCCAAAACATTGATTATTCAAAAAGCAGGGTTTCATTTGCAGTTCTTAGGGAACAGCAGTTCTGTGACTCCTCTGACTTATTTCAAGTTTAGAGCAGGCTATCATTCTGATCCTTTAATAATTAAAAGGTTTGTGAGTCTTCTTAGCCTAAAGAAACAGATAAGCAGCTTTCAGAGTACTAGAACTCAGACTGCTGCTACAAGGGGCATTAGTGAAATATTCTTCCAGTGTTTAATAATGTATTGTACAATTTCATACCCAGATAGGAATATTAACATAGTTGCAATGCACAGATGATTTTTTTAACATTTTAGTTAGCGGACTTTACATTTCTTTAATAGTGAATTTTAATCTATTATGAACCAGGATCATATAGGCTCTGAATATGTGAATACACTGATATATTCAAAAGAAAACTGCTACAGTACACAGTTTAATTCTGCACACAAGAGGCAAACAAATTCAAAGTCAAGAATGAAACACAAAACCCATGTGGAATGCAATTCCTGGGTCAAAGAAAGGGATGGAGACAAACAAATTCCCTAGCTTCTGTCTGTCCTCAAATTTCCTGTGACCTGGTGTTTCAATGTTGGCTTTCAATGCTAATTTTATAAATCAAATATTTTAAAATCACAGGAAATTTATAAGAACGAGTCCGATCTAAGCTTTTGTAATCTGCATGCAGATGGCTGGCTGATGTGCTAAATACTGTAGCAGTTTATCAAACTGAATACCTTAGTGCTGTGCCATATCAGATGTGGCTGCAATAGATCTTAATACCTCCATGATGCATGAAAAGGTTATTACACTTTTGTGACCTAGAATACTATTGTTGGTTGAAAAACAGGTTAAAGGGGAGGAAATATTTTGTGCTTATCCTGCACAGATGGCTTCCATCAATTCCACTACATAATTCTAGTAACTCGGTGTTATGTTACATGATAAAAAGCCATGTTTCTTTGCTTATAAAATGAAACAAGTTGTGAAGTGTACAGGATATTTGTTGTATTCTGCTACTTTCTCAAAAACAAGCAGTTTGCATTTGTCCTTCATGCATCTTGTTCAAAACACTTCTGCCTGAAAAATTCCAGCATTTCAAGACATTATACAAGAAACAAGTGAAATTATTAGCCCTAAAGCTTGCTGGGTCTGGTTTTCAAAATGTTGAGGTTTCCACATCTCCCACTGGACTTCAACAAGATTAAGGAGTGCTTCCTTTTTTTAAAAAAATGTAAAACCCCTCCTCGTGATGCCTAAAAAATGTAAATACTAAATTATCTGGTACTAAATTGGGCACAGAAATAGTCTGTGTATCTAGATTAAATTGTCAGCATCAATCCTAATTTCTTGTTTTAGTACTTGAAGCTGATCAAATAAAATGGTGTTTTAGTGCCTTGTCCTGCATAGTTATGCATGTGCTAAACCTGAAGCATACGATCAGACTCCTTGAATAACGTGACAAAGTTTAGTATAGAATTGGGGTGTTAAAACACAACACATTTTACCAGAAAATTATTTGAGTTCCCAAAAGTGAGGTTTTTATGATTTAACATTTTAAAAATATCATGAATATCTGAGTCTTTTCTCCCTGAACGGCCATAGAAATGTGATCCAAACTATGTAACTTAATCAGAAAGTGCATTTGATTTCATCCATGGTGCACTTTAGTGATGCACCGAATCATTTGCCCAGATTTTTTAAAAAAATGAAGCAGCAGAGGTTTTTCCCCGGTTTTAGTCTCATGGATTATACCCAGGGCTCGACAAAGTATTGAATCTAGTCGCCCGTGGCAAGTAGATTTCAGCCAGGCGCCCCGTTCATTTGCGGCACGTGCATGTACAATGCAGGTCTTGCATATACGCTGTGCAGGGCTGGCGAGTGGCTTTCGCTGCCATCCGTCAAGCCCTGATTATACCTAATGGGAAAACTTAAGGAAACTGAACTAACAGGTACAAGGGCATATGCTTCAGTCTGAGGGACAGGGGAATACAATGATGGAATCAAAATATATCAAAAGTGTATGAAAAAATTGAAAAACTAAAGCTGTAGAATCAGAATAATTGAATCCTAGGGCTTGAAAAGACCTCAGGAGGTCATCGAGTCCAATCCTTTGCCCAAAGCAGGACCAACCCCAACTAAATCATCCCAGCCAGGGCTTTGTCAAGCCAAGACTTAAACATCATTAGGGACGGAAATTCCACCACCTCCCTAGGTAACCCATTCCAGTGCTTCACCACCCTCCTAGTGAAATAGTTTTTCCTAATATCCAACCTAGACCTCCCCCACTGCAACTTGAGACCATTGCTTCTTGTTCTGTCATCTGTCACCACTGAGAACAGCCTTTCTCCATCCTCTTTGGAACCCCCCTTCAGGTAGTTAAAGGCTGCTATCAAATCCCCCCTCCATCTTCTCTTGTCTTCTGTCCCATAGCAGATGCTTGGATCTGTTCACAAAGAAGTTTATGGTGTACCATAGAGGACATACTAATTTTAGAACACCAGTATTCAGAGCTTCAAGCCACAGAAATCTTATCAGGGCAGAAGTACAGCACTTAGACCCAATATACATGCCTGGAAGTAGTAAAAGAGACCCAGAGATTCTTATCTCACTCACACTAGCCTCAGCAGAGTTACTCCCAATTTACACCAGTGAAGAAGTGAGCTCACAGTCAGGCCCAGGACACATGTGAATACCCCCCACACCAAAGAAAAATCCAAATGAAATCAGAAAGGAACCACATGCCGCATCATACGTGTAACTGGAGCCACCTGCTGCAAGGACCACAGGACTAGAAGAACCGAGGACTGCAGATGACAAATGCTTCCACACTGCCACAACAGAGCTCCCATCCATGTGCTATAAACCCTGCGAGGAGGGACTCATAGATGACCCGATTAGCAGCAGCTGTCCGTGACCTCTGACTCATCCAGGGGCACTATTTAAAAACAGGGAATTCCAGGAAACGGTGTTTGCAACCTGCCAGCACCTGTCCTGTTGCTGTAACAGACCTTGCTTTGGTCTGGCTATGTTCTCTGGCTCTGACTCGTGGCTCGACTCCTGATGCTGACTACTGCTGTGGTTGGGTTCCTGATTATATTTGATGGGCATCATGTTAATTAGTATGTTCCCACATGACAATGACATACACGCCTGACCTTCCTCTGTACCTCACACAGTGCTGTAACGTAAGACCTACAGAAAGCTTCTGGAAGGTCCCAGGAGATAAGAAGAGGATCGAGGATCTCTCAGTGTCTTTATCCCTTGTAAGAAGGTTTGTAGCACGCAATGATACCCCAGACTCTGGGAAAATGGAAATCAACACTAGCTGAATAAACTCTGATCATCCTACTTAGAGATTTGAACTAAAAAGCTTTGTTAAGCTGCTTCGAGTGATAGGCAGAGGACACGGCCGTAGGGATCACTAGAAGGTAGGACACTACTTTAATTTTTGTCTAGTTTCTTATTTTTACAGCCCCTACCTGACTTGTGTAGTGAGTATTGCAGTAGCTTTACACACCCTCTCTCCAAAGGAAAATGGCTGCATCTCATATTAGTGTTCAGTTGTGCACTAAATTCTGTGCCAGCGTATGCACTGCCATGTTGCTCTGACCTCTGCCTCAGCCAATGCTCATGGGGCACTTTGAAAATCTGAAGCCCTCTGAAAAGTGGCATTTGCGACTTGGATGTATTATTATTCTGAAAGTGTCACTGGGGAAACTGGAAGGGGGGGGGGGGTCACTTTATACAGGAAACAAAGAGAATAAAAAGGAGGAATAAAGAGAAATAAACTCAAAGGTGAAACACACAAAATAGTCCAGAGCAGGCCATGGGTGGGATTTTCAAAACCACCAAAATGATTCAGAAGCACAAGTGCCATTGACATTTATTGTTGTATTTTATAAGGAAAAAGAACAAGAGGTGACTTAGGGCTTCTATACATTTAACACACCATAGTGGTGCTGCTGTATCATTTCAATATAGACACGATCTACACCAGCGTTTCTTAAACTTTTTAAGACCGAGGAACACCAAACAACAAATTTTTTAAGGAGGAACATCAAGGATTTTTTGTTGAGCCCCCTCCCCCCCCAAAAAAAGCGTCGGGGAGAATGTTATTGAGGGAAAAAAATCGCCTGCCCCTTTGAGGGAGGCCATTTTGAACTCTGTTGTTCTCTGCAGCACACCTCTGACTGCCTCTCAGCACACTGGTGTTCCGCGGAACACAGTTTAAGAAACACCACTGATCTACACCAGTGGGAGGCATTCTGCCATTGGTGTAGGTAATCCACCTGCCAGAGGGGCAGTAACTAGGTCAACAGAAGAATTCTTGCATCGGCCTAGCACTGTCTACAATGGGATTGGGGTCGGATTAATTACGCCACTCAAAACTGTAGATTTTTCACTTCCCTGAGCAAGATAATTACGTGAACCTAATTTCCTAATGTAGCCAGGCCTTACTATCCTCCCTTTTAACCCACACATAAATCTGAAGTCCTTGCTTTATTACCAAAAGGAACATCTTAACATCCCTGACAATAAAGTGCTCAAGAAGAAGCCCATTAAAAGTGTATGAGGATGTTATTAAAGAAGCAAACTTTCTGGTTATCAGCACCACATTCTTCTAGGGTCAGGTGGTAGTGGGGAAACCGATGCCTCTTTCGGCAATCCCCACTGCGATGTTTGCAGAAGGGCTGCCATATGGCATAAGCACAGTTCTGAAATTGTTCCTAGCACTTTCAAGTGCCTGACTGTGATGTGCCCAGTTATTTTACTGATTAATGCACAAGTGAAAGTGTTAATCAAATACCCTCTCCCGACAAAGGGTAGTTCCAACAAAGGAGCCAGAATTGCCTCCTGTGTGGTGTTGGTGGGGGACCGGCCACATGTTTTGCCCTTTTGCCAAGTTAATCAGCAATTCTATTAGTAGGTTTGGCCCTTGAAACCGTTCCCTTTCCTCACAAGAGCTGTTGGCACAGCTGCAGCCAGAGAGTTAGAGCTCATCCTTTCCCATGGAGAATCCACACAGCAGCTAAAGACACCAAAGAAGGTAAAAACAACTGGTTTCAAGCCATTGCCGAGAGCAAAGCTGGTGCACCTGCCAGAGATTCAAGGGGAAGTAGTTTAAAGATGGCAGATGGTTTGTCCCGCATGGAAGACATTGATCGCGACTCAGGCACTTCTTAGCCAGATGGAGCCAGCTGCTGCTTTTGGAATGGGCTTAACCCCCCCTGAAACTACAGGAATGACATGGAAAGATGAAGGAAAGCTTTCTGAAATAATCCCCAGGAGGTTACAGTAATGACACAAACCCCTCCTTCCCGGAGACAAATGCAAAGTAGCTGGATTCAACATGAGCAAGCATGACAGGACTGGGGAAGGGAAAGCAAGTCATCTTCCAGAGAGATCATTGAACCACTAAGCCAGAGCCTCCAGAGTCGTCTACCACTTGGACACCTTAGCTCTTCTGGGGACATTAGCCAACAATTGTGTGTAGAGGCAGGTCTTTCCGCTGCCACAACCTCACTTCTAGGCAGGGGAGTCAAATTCTGGTCTGTTAGAAGTCACTGGGAGTTTTGCACTCCCTCTGGTGGAATGGCATTTAGCTCAGGGTGCTTGGTCTCTTAAACTGTCCCTGTAAACGACACAGTATCCTACCAAGTCTGCTGAAGTCACGGAGGAAGATATGATTGCACCATGACATTAAAAATAACTATCCTAATCTTTGTGCAGTTATCAGTTATCCTAGAGAAGAGAAACAGTATAAAATATAGTACAGATTGTACAGTGAGAAGTAATGCTACAAAGGCCAATTCCCACCTGCTAACTTTTGTGAATACATAGGCAAACTGTAGCAGGTGTGTCACTTAAACTGACTTTACAACTGGGTGTGCCTTTAACCTACCTATGGAGCCACAGCAATACTTTGCTTTGTTCCTAGCAATTGTCCTAACTAAGCAAAAATCCTGTTTATCAAGCAGTTAAATAAGTGGATTCTTCTACTGCAGCAGTACTCAATGCAACACTGTCCAAGTCAATAGTAACTTTACCTTTGTTGTTTGTAAGACCATGATTATGTGCTAGGGCATGAGACTGAAAGGCAAGTGGCTTTGATCAGAGAAATGTATTACACCTATGAAAAGGAGCTAAGTAACCTATCTCAGGGTTATTTAGTAGAATAGATCAGGCATTAGCTTGGGATCAGGACACGTGGATTCCAGTCCCACTGCTACTACTGACCTGTGTGATCTGGGATCTCTTCCCTTTCCTTTTCCTCTGTTTTATGGCAGGGCTTATCTCTATGCGTATGTTCAATGCCTAGTACCATGGGGCCCATGTCTCATTGGAGGCCTCTAAATTCCACCTTAATACACTGTACAAACCATAATTATAACTAGGGGGAAATGATAGCTATATACAGTATTTAAAAGGCACCAGTGACATCTTAGGACATAACTAACAACCAATCTAATAGTTATATTTTGCCCAGATTTGCAACTGCGCATAACTCCTGTTACATATATCCCATGGACACACCATAAGTATTAACATATATTTAATACTACTTAATCTGCTTGATTTAAGATTTCTGCCTGTAATTATAAGTGTAACAGATCAGACTGTGTAACAGAATGAGGGTCCATCTCATCATGAGCAGTAGATTGTATGAAATTTGAATGCATTGTGTTACTCAGGTTCTATAATATTTATAAATTAAAAGGGAGTATCTGTTTTGTGCTTACCTTTTTATTCTGAAAGGACCAAAGCTGCATGTGTAGCAACCTGAAAAAAGTGGAATTTAAAATGCAGATGTGAATTTAAAATTTGCATTAGCAAAACTCATTCCTTGCTTTTGGTACTTTGCCCAGACTTGGCAGATGTAAATCTAATTTGCCCTAATTATGCTTTTCTAAAAGGATGCTGATTGGAGAAACTTTACACAAGTCTCTAGAGCTGCCTTTTTATAAATATGAATCATCTACCATTTTGAAACTACTAAAACCTCTCTCATGTGTTTTCAAACCTCCCCTCTTATTTTATAAAAACACTGCAGGAATTTACAATTAAAAAAATAAAAAGATGTTTTAATTTTTCTCAGAACGTTAATTTCTAATGCTGAAGAGCAAAATGCAGGCACTTGAAAATCACAGAAGTGCTTATGAAACTTGAACTGTGAGATACAAAATTGCATTGCATCAGGGCTACGGCTACACTATGAATTTTGCTGCCAGAGCCTATGCAAATGAAGCACAGATTAGCAGTTTCCCATGCTTCATTTGCATGCTCCCTTTCGTTCCGTTTTTGCTCTAGGGGTTTTTGCGCAAAAACAGGCAGTGTGGCTGTGGCCATTTTGCACAACCCCCCCTTTTTCCACAAGATCCTTATGCCTCTCTGGGACAGGCATGAGGATCTTGCAGAAAAAGGGTTTTTTGCACAAAACGGCCACAGCCACACTGCCTGTTTTTGCGCAAAAACCCCTAGAGCAAAAACGGAACAAAAGAGTATGCAAATGAAACATGGGAAAATGCTAATCTGCGCTTCATTTGCATAGGGTCTGGTGGTAAAACTCATAGTGTAGCCATAGCCCCAGAGTATGGCTTATTATGTCTTATTCACCCTCTGCCATTACTGATGTTTGTGTTCAATAGTGTATTTGGTGCACAGATATAAATGCAAACAGCACAAAATCCAGGAACAGGCCCTGTGGAATCACCCCCACAAATTTAGAAATTGAGAAATCACATGGCCAAAAAATTATGGGCCAACTCGTCAATTAGTGTTACTCCTCTGCAGTGAATAGCTATACCAGCTGAGGATCTGGCCCTTAAGTAGCTAAGGGGTCAAATAAAAAAATTACATGGAGGAAATTAAATAAGATACATTTTCTGCCCCTTTTCTCAAAATGTTGGTCTTACATCTTTGTATATGCTATGTAATGATTATTTGGCTGGAGAGATAATGTACATGCCAAACAACCAAGTGGCATGCAGGGTTTTTTTGGCTTTTTTTTTGGAATTAGATAACTTCTTTTCTAGCTGTGTTCACAAAGGGGAGGATTGGATGTTTCTAACAAGCAGGTGGCAAACTTGGAGCTCTAACTTGATAGAACTTGAAACGAGAAGAATTGGTAATAAGACACCAGTTTTAAGCAGCGAGTATAATTAAATATTAGAATACCTTTGCCAAGAGAGGTGGTAAATATTCCATCATTTGAAGTTTTTAAATCAAAGTCTCAGGCCTTGTCTATCTAAACAATTAGACCATGACAAACTGGGTATGAATCTATCCCTACCTCTGCTAGCTTTCCATGAACTGACCCTGCTGACGTTAACAGTTTGTTAACACACTTTCAATCGGTCCCATTTCAAAGAGGATGAGATCAAACAGTATTAACTGGCAGTGTATTAACTAGGGTTCACCTAGACAGTCCAGAGCAGGCTACACAGGGGGAGATTCACATTCCAGCTTGCAACAAACTAAATGGCTGTGTAGCCAAACCCTGTAGTTCAAATTCAGTGCCAAGTCAGGGTGAATTGAAGGCAATGAGCATCTATCAGGTTTAGGCTCAAAATTAGATTACTGAGCAAGTAAAAACAGACCTTGAGCAGGAGAAGGGAAAGAGAGGAGACAAAAGCGAAAGGGCCAACTTTCTGCTAGTGTAGCCACTGAAGTCATTGGACCCACACCAATTTACACTGTCAGAGAATCCAGTCCAAACTAAGGAAAAGGACAATTTCTCTGGAGGAAGTACATTGTTTATAGACAATTCAAACAGTTAATGTTTAAAACATGATCAAGTGTGAGAAAGGGCATATAACATGCTGGAAGTGAGATAAGTGACAGAAAGCAAGCAGAACAAAGTGATCTTAGAAGTTGATTAGGAGACTGTTTCAATGCCCATGGATAGCTTTTGACTTCAGTGAAAATGGAGGCATTTTCAGATATAGGACTAGGCATTTATAACATCTTTAAAACCAACCTGCAAATTAGGTGTGGGATTGAAATACATAACTAATGTATCAACACAAAACATTGTCTGTGCAGGAAAGAAACACGGATGTCTACACTGTGCTTCCTTTCCTGATTCAAATAACCCTTTCATCACTATCAAAAAAGTGCTTTTGGGGGAGGTGACATTTTTATATAAAAAAGAACATTACTTATGGTAACTGTGATTCTTTGAGAAGTGTTGTCAAAATGGATTCCACTCTTGGCGTGCATATGCCTCAGGTGCACGAGACTGGATTATTTTTGCCAGCAGCATTCACTCTATCTGCTCCTAGATGTTCTCATGCCCCACACATGAGGGAAAGTCAGAGCAAGGACAATTATCCCTCAATTCCTTTGCTAATATACAATGCTAGAGATATGGACTTTGTAACAGTGGGAAAAGAGGACAGGTAATGAAATCCACATCTTGAAGAACCATTTAGTGTGAGGTTTTTGTTCTTCAAGTGGTAGTTCACATGGATTCCACTTACTGGTGAACTAGAAGCTCTTGGCTTGTTTGGAGGTGAGTCGCAGGAGTTCTACTTAACCAATGACTACATGATATCCCCTCTGGATGCCTCTGCTAAAAAGTGGTATCTTGTGAAGGCATGGAACGAGCTGCACGTAGCTCCCACAGAGATTTCAGAAATAAAGACATGCTTTATAGTGGAATGAGCTCTCATGTGGCTATATGGATCTAACTTGGCTAATTCATAGCATGTTACACAGTTGGGGTGAGTCTAGACTACATGCCTCCGTCGACGGAGGCATGTAGATTAGACAGATCGGCAGAGGGAAATGAAGCCGCGATTTAAATAATCGCGGCTTCATTTAAATTTAAATGGCTGCCCCACTCTGCCGATCAGCTGTTTGTCGGCAGATCAGGGCAGTCTGGACGCGCCGCTGTCGACAAGGAAGCCTTTGTCGATCAGTGCAGGTATGCCTCGTGAAACCGTCGACGGAGGCATGTAGTCTAGACACACCTTTGGAGACTGTCAAGGCTGTTCCCCATTCTGGCACTTTGAGACTAAAATACTCTGCCACTAAATGCTTGTGTTAAAAACTCTCCAAATTCACAGATTCCCTGGTCTTGGATTGGTATTGCTGCCACTACCCAAATGCAGGGGCCTTTGACAACCTAGGAAGGTGCACTTGGGAATAGGGATGTGATTGTGTAAATGTGTAAGTGGTTAACCTCCGTAGTTACATGCAGCCTCCACCCCCCATCCCCGCTATTGCCTCTGTATCAGAGCCACCTCCTACCCCCCGTGCATTGTTTCCCTGCACTGCTGCCTCTGATACAGAGTTTCCTGTCCCTCCCCGCATGTAAACACCAAATCTTTCACTGGTTACACGTTTACCTGAATGAACACTTCTTAACATCCCTACTTGGGAACTCCTTCGTCTGAGAAACCATCAAGCTCTTCTAACCCTCCCTCTGGAGAGAGCTTGAAAACTGTATGTTCTCTTACCAGCCTGGATGTGCAGTCTTAGGCATAAGCACATTATCTCTCAGCTTTTAGGTCTCAGAAATCAGATCAGAGTTTTAAAAGGGTGATTTTTTATTAAAAAAGAAAACACACTTGGTGAAATATTACTCAGTTGCTAGGTGTTACAGAGCAACTGGGGAAAAAAAGGATTAAAATGCAGAGAATTGCTTCCCTGGGATTCAGCTTGGAAATTTAACATGATCATGTCTGACTAAACATTCACTGTTCTACTCACATATCTGGAGTTTCAAGACATAGTTCTTCCCTAATAATGAATGTCACTGGATTCTCCATGCCTGGCTTCCTTCATGTCTTTCTAGGCTCTCCTCTGGCCACACAACAGGTACAGGATGGACACTGCTTCCAATTCAAAAGCCCATACTCTGTTTCCATGGGCTCTCGTGACCTCTTTCCAACTCACTTCTACCTTCCCTAGCATTCCTGAGGACTCTCTAGGACCCACTGTCTATAGTTTTAACCCATATAGGCAAGACAGTGAGGGTTACATCTCAATAATTAACTACTGAGGAAAGACTTTAGTTAACTGAGTGGCTGGAATGTCCAGAAACAGATATTTACACCTCCGTCCATCACTGATATGCATAGTGTAGGTCCACTGCTCAATGAAGAGAGAAAAACAATAACATAAAATGTAGAAATGGCAGAGGTGCTTAATGATTTCCTTGTGTCAGTTTTCACCAAGGCGACTAGTGGTGACTGGACACCTAACAGTGAATGCCAGAGAAAATTGTGTAGGTTCAGAACTTAAAACAGAAAAAAAAAATTAAAAATTACTTATAAGAGTTAGATGTCTTCAAGTCACCACGGTCTGATGAAATGCTTCCTAGCATACTCCACGAGCTGATTGAGGAACTATCTGAGCCATTAGCTATCATCTTTGAAAAGTGCCAGAAGATGGGAGAAGTTCAGAAGACTAAAAAAGGGCAAATATAGTGCCGATCTATAAAAAAGGGTAATAAGAACAACCCTGGAAACTATAGGCCAGTCATCTTAACTTCTGTGCCAGGAACGATAATGGAGCAAATAATTAAGGAATCCATATGCAAACATCCGGAATATTATAAGATGATAAATAACAGTTTGCATGGATTTATCAAGAACAAATCATGTCAAACCAGTCTGATAGCTTTCTTTGATGGGATATCAAGGCTTGTGGATAAGGGGGAAGTGGTAGATGTGGTATACCTAGACTTTAGTTAAGCATTTGATACAGTCTCACATGATCTTCTTATCATAAACTAGGGAAATACAATGTAGACGGGGCTACTGATCTCACTGGGAATTAGATATGGCTCTAAATCATGTTTTTCAAGGCATTGCAATCTGGCCACACAGATTGGTGTCATCTGATGCTTGGAAAACAAGCTACTCAACCTTGGGTTACACGTTTTTGAAAGGTTTAGGAAAATATTTTGTCTGTTTGTGCATGAAGTTAATAAATAAAAGCGATTTTGTATACTTTCTGTCTTTGGGCTTGCATTTTTTGTAGTTTAAAATATATTGCTGGCCACTGGATTATATGTTGCAAACCAGGCTCTTTCGACGTTCTGTACACACTTTTTACAAGAGTGCAGTATTTTCAGATATACATATATTTATTAGTAGTATTAGTTCCACGTTACACATATTGACAGATTATTGTGTAATAACTTTGAAGGAATCAAATACACATTGTGGTGACAGCAATCTGTAACAAAAGGCATTAAAAATCTATAGGAGGTGCAAGAAGTATTTATTATTTGTATTACAGTAGTACCTAGCTTCCTCATCTGAGACAAGGCCAAACTGTGCTACACACTGTACAGATTCATGGGAAAAGGATCCATGCCCGGAGGTACTTACAATTTAAAATATGAAAAATAAAGTGAATCCAGTGCTCATGTAAACTCCAGAAACCCAAGTCGTCTGTTGATCCACAGAACAGCGAGGAGGCAGAGACATAGAGTTATTAAGAGATGGATTCTACTTTAGGAGACACACACGCACACAGCTCCCTTGGATTTCAATGGGAACTGTGGATATAGGGGTAAAATTTGATCTTAAGTAATCTAGTGATTATCCATAAAATGAACTGGGAAGCATTTGTAACAATGTCAACTCACACATTTTTAGATATTTAATTCATATTTGCATTATCACTGGTGCACAACACTATAGTCAGAGTGTGCTATAATAGACTCTCTTTCAGTTGTCCAGAAAGTGATGTGAAAATTAACATCACTAGGGTCATTTCCAAAGCATGTATCATTTTGTGTATACAGGCAGTCCCTGGGTTACGTACAAGATAGGGACTGTAGGTTTGTTCTTAAGTTGAATCTGTATGTAAGTTGGAACTGGCATCCAGATTCAGCCGCTGCTGAAACTGACCAGCCGCTGACTACAGGAAGCCAGAGGCAGAGTTGCACTGCCCTGGGCTTCCTGGAATCAGCCGCTGATCAGTTTCAACAGGCTGAATCTGGACGCCAGTTCTTACATACAGATTCAACTTAAGAACCCCAGGCGTCCCCAAGTCAGCTGCTGCTGAAACTGATCAGCGGCTGATTCCAGAAAGCCCGGGGCACAGCAACTCTGCCTCGGGCTTCCTGTAGTCAGCACTGGTCAGTTTCAGCAGCGGCTGACTTGGGGACGCCTGGGGCAGAGCAGCTTGGGTGCTGCTGGGTTGCTCCAGTAGCGCCGCTCCTCGGCGCTACTGGACCAACCCAGCAGCACCCAAGCTGCTCTGCCCCAGGCGTCCTGATTCAGCCGCTGCTGAAACTGACCAGCAATGGCTGAATCAGGACGCCTGGGGCAGAGCAGCTGGGGTGCTGCCAGGTTGGTCCAGTAGCGCCCAGAGCGGCGCTATGGGACCAACCGGCAGTGCCCCAGCTGCTGTACCACAGGCGTCCGGAGCAAAGCCGCGGAGCACGGGGGCAGCGGGACAGCCCAGGCGCGCTGCGGCTGTCCTGCTGCCCGCGTGCTCCGCGGCTTTGCTCCCAGTCTCCGTGGTCTGCTGGTCTCCAGCAGACCAGGGAGACCGGGAGCAAAGCGGAGCAAAGCCGTGGAGCACGGGGGCAGCGGGACAGCCGCAGCGCGTCTGGGCTGTCCGCTGCCCGTGTGCTCCGCGGCTTTGCTCCGCTTTGCTCCCCGTCTCCCTGGTCTGGGGAGACGTGGAGCAAAGCCGCGGAGCACGCGGGCAGTGGACAGCCCAGACGCGCCGCGGCTGTCCCGCTGCCGGCGTGTTCCGCGGCTTTGCTCCCCGTCTCCCTGGTCTGCTGGTTTGCAGCAGACCAGGGAGATGGGCAGCAAACCCCGTTCGTAACTGCGGATCCGACATAAGTCGGATCTGCGTAACTCGGGGACTGCCTGTACTTATGAATAAAATGTCAACATATTTAGAAATCTTCCCATTGGGCCTGTGCCCAAGGGAGCAGCGCTCTATGTGGAACATTACCACATGGTTGGGAATGTGGGCAAATATGTCTGTGACTACCCAGGTCTTCTGGCCAAAACCCTCTTTGAAGGGACACCAGCAAATACTAGAGTGGAGAAGCAGCTATCAGTACTATTGCTCATACTGGAGTAGAAGTTACACTGTTGCTCTGAGGCTTTGAGAGATCATGGTAAAGTATTTCCACCAAATCAGAGATCCTTTGCACAAAACATATTTACTATGCTTTGTATAAGGGATCAAGATTTGGCCCTGAAACACAGGGTGAAGTCCCAGCCTCAATGAAGTCAATGGAGCCAGGATTTCATGCTATATTTTAATTTTAAAATCCAGAGAGATTCTATCTTTGAACAGTTTTTTTTGTATGCATCTCCCCTTTCTGCCCAACAACAAAGTTGTTTCTGCCCATATCTCAGCAATCCATAGAACAAACAGGAAGCATTTGTCACATTAGTAAATCATGGTGCTCATTTTTATTTTTCCTGCATCCCCAGGGCAACATTGCTTTGGAACCACATGAAGCTGAAGATAACAACCATTGTCTTTGGGAAATGCTCATCAAAAGCAAATTTCATGGAGTCCTGTAAAGGTATTTCTATGACTTCAATCAGCTCCCCCTCTTCAGGCTGGCCTCCACCTTCTCCTGTTTTCATCTGGTCTGTTACTTCTGCATAAAATAAGGTTTGCTGAGAACCTGTCACACCAACTCCAGACCTAGAAAAAAAAAAAAAAAAAAAAAAAGAGGAAAAACTTCACTTTTAAGAAAATAATTATTTCATGCCTAGGAGGCTCGGGCTATGGCCCTTGATTAGTGTTCTTAAGCAATACCAAAATACAAAATACAGTAATTCATTATTAATAAATATTAAGTGTACAAAGTGACATTATGGACCTCTTTTTATTAATAAAATGTTAACTAAAATTGTCATGCAGAAATATTAGTGCACTTTTGAATTCAGTTCCAGCTTAGCACATATATGACTACAGTTACATTCTGTAGCTGTACTGAATGTTTATTTTGAAAGGAGATGGAATAATTGATCTAACAAATGGAAGATTCTTCAATTGACTTCAGAGGGAGTTTGTTTGGGCCCTGATCCATAGGAACTTGCAAACAACAGGGTGAAGCTCGTTTGCATGTTACATTTGTTTACTTATTTTTATAAGAAATTTTGGATTTCTGATGCTTAAAAAGATTAAATTCATTCACAGCTGGAGTCCTCTATTCACATGCAAGAATGGAATGGCAGCATGAGATTCTTTACTCCACCCTACCTAGCCCTTTTGCCTTGACCCAATGGACCACTGTTAGAATGAATGTATCTAATTCAGCCTCTCAGCTACATTTGTTATCATGGATTTAATTTAGGATAATTTAGATTATGCAGTCTTTCTTCAGATAGACTACTTGCTGTGTGTTATACTTCTTATTTGCTAATCCTCTATTTCTTAAGAACTATTTTATTTAGTTTTTTTTTTTAAATAAAAAAAGAGATAAGTACATAATCCACTCACTCGGCCCTTCCAAGAAAATAGTTACATTGCAACTGCAACTTCTGCATTTCCTGTGATTACAATAGACTTTTCAGACATATTAGGGGCTGATCCAAAGCCCCTGGAGCTCTGGATCAGGCCAAGAATGCTGAAGAATTACCCTTAATATTTTGCACAAAGGCTTACAAGATTTGTAGTTGATTAATTATTTTTATTCAATATATATATATAGTTTCTATTAAATAAACATCTTACAGGATATAACCCTTCTTACCCAATGTCTAGATAACTAAATCTCCCAGTTAATTGAAATTAAAACATATCCCCAATAGGAATTCAAATAAGGCAGTATTCCTTCCATTTTCTAAACCAAACCTAATTATTTTGGCTTGGACGGCTAGTATTAATTAGACAGTTTGTTGCTATATCAATACACACAGTCTGTTTTCTATATGAAAACAGAATTGGGAATGAACAAGCTTGATTCTCATCTTATCTCTTCCACAGGTATGCTGCACTCAGTTTCTGCATCTGTAAAAAGTGGATAATGAAACTTACTTATCTCTATGATGATCTTACAAGAGACTAGGAAGAAGTGTGCTATGTAAGTATTCTATCTAGTTTGTGCTCTTTCTGATTTTCTATTTTTCTGATACATTCCTTGGCCTCAGATAATGTGATCTGCGGGAGGTAACAAGAGAGCAGGCTAATGGGCTTTTCTCCTTTTTCTCCCCGCCCCGTCTTTGCTGAATGATGTCACCTGCTTTCTCAGTAAAACTGAATGACTATTTATTGTCTGTAATGACCTGCTTTTTGCAGCCACTGTTCTTAGCATTCGTATCCTCTTATGGTGGCTATCATTGCTGGCTTGTCAATAAAACAAGCTATCCAGCACTGACAATAATTCACAGACCTGATAAACCACCAGCACAAGATCAAATGCCTTGTCTGGACCCACACTGCCCTTTGCACCCTATTTCCTTTTCTAATGAGAAGCTGCTCCCGATAATAACTCCTTTCCTCAGCCACTCATCTCAGTTGCAAGGGAAGATCCAATGGCAGAAGTCACTATAAAAGTAAGGGAGATCCATTTTTCATGAAGTTGCTATCAGCAGCCAGTTTTCTCAAGTTGGAATGCCATTTTTATGCTAACATTCTATTAGTGTTCTATTAGTGTGATAGAAATGTAGCCGTGTTAGTTTGGTGTAGCTGAAGCAAAATACAGGACTATGTAGCACTATTTGATCTGAGGAAGTGGTTCTGGCCCACGAAAGCTCATCATCTAATAAACCATCTTGTTAGTCTTTAAAGTGCTACATAGTCCTGTATTTTGCTCTCTCTATATGTTCTTGTATATAATAAGCAATAAGGCATGATGCTAAAAAGCAACACTGGAGATGAATCACTGATTAAAAACAAATAGTTATTTCAGAATCCACCACAGCCAATCTCTTTAAATCCTAAGAGGAGTCCAAGTTGCTCTGTGAGGGTGTGTCTAGACTACATGCCTCCTTCGACGGAGGCATGTAGATTAGCCAGATCGGAAGAGGGAAATGAAGCCGCGATTAAAATAATCGCGGCTTCATTTAAATTTAAATGGCTGCCCCGATCTGCTGATCAGCTGTTTGTCGGCAGATCGGGGCAGTCTGGACGCGATGCGCCGACAAAGAAGCCTTTCTTCATCGGCACAGGTAAACCTGGTTTCACGAGGCTTACCTGTGCCAATGAAGAAAGGCTTCTTTGTCGGCGCGTCGCGTCCAGACTGCCCCGATCTGCCGACAAACAGCTGATCGGCAGATCGGGGCAGCCATTTAAATTTAAATGAAGCCGCGATTATTTTAATCGCGGCTTCATTTCCCTCTTCCGATCTGGCTAATCTACATGCCTCCGTCGAAGGAGGCATGTAGTCTAGACACACCCTAAAAGTGCTAGCCTTGCTTTCTTCACCTTGCTATCATGGGTGTAGTTTGGGAGGGAAAGAAGAAGGGTTATTCCTCCCTCCTCCCTCCACTGACTGCAAGCCTTCGGCAGGCATGGAATTTGCATCTCCAGATGTGGACCCATCAGCCTGGTTGGAGCAGGCTCCTCAAATATAGAACTCAAGTTATGCCCAGGTTAGCTTTCCACTGCTAATCTCCACCCTGGATGCTATATTCCACGTTGTTCTGTTTAACAAAATTGTAACTCAAAATACCTGTTTGTCATGGAATATTACATTGTTTTATATAATTTATTTTAATTACTGGTCCTCATTTTCCTATCCCTTTCTATTGTTGTTATCTAAGCATTGTTTTTCTATAAGGGGCACTCTGTTTTTCACCATCTATAAGAGAAGGAGATATTCTTTTCTCTTGATGTTCCTTATATAGATTGGGATTTGTCTTTTATCAGTTATTTTTGGAGGAATTGTGTATTTAATAATTGCAAAAGTACACAGAGCCTGGGATTTGGTATTTTTAAGTAGAAACTTAAAAAAAATGAAAATAAATGTTGGATTTAGACTGTAAACTCCTCAGCATAGGGAATGTCTCTTGTTAATCTCTATAGGTGGCATGGTAAATTACAACACTACAGAGGTGTTTAATAATACATGAATAAATAAATAAAATATAGCTGCCAGCTATCTCTCTTTCTGCTCTTGATTTGCTCTCACCTTATTGTCAGGTCAGTTCTAGTCATTTGTATCATATTGTGTTTCATCCAAAAATAACAAGAGGAAAAAACAGTTTTGAGTAATAAAACATATTCCTTTCCCTTTGAACCTGCTTCTGAAGCTCATTACCTTTTTCAAGGAACAGAACTGGTATACATCTATAGTTAGACAATGAAAACATTAGATGTAACCTAGACAGTTTCATATTCAAGCCAAGGATCAGTCTGCAATCCACCAAGTTTAAAAACATATGACCCTTATATAAAAGACCCTTCCACACAAACTTTCTGCCTTAATCATTTACAGGGTAATCTTTTCCTATGTTACCCGTGACCTTTTACTTTTGAAATAGCTGCACAGCTGTGGGAATCATGGAGTTCTCCCACCATACATCTTTTCTTTAGTGTAGAAGAAAATTGTTTCCTGAGGCACAGCATCATGAGAGATCCAATTTCTTGCCACAGCACCTTAAATAGCTTATTGATTTCACTTCAGGATATTATTAACGTATATGATACACCTACTTAGTAAAGCCTTACTTCAAAATATCAAGATGGGCTGTAATTCTCAAACTTAAAATGTTTTTAATTGATGTTTGGCCTAGATCACTTATGTTTCCTTTACTGTAGTGCCTGGGACTGCACACAGTTTAGGTCATATGTTGCCCTATGCATACTGAAATCAATGGAAGTTTGGGGTAACAAAATTTTGTGGTAGGATATGGCCACAGGTTCATGTTGTTTATTCTTTGCTTTGTATTCTCTCTCAATGCCATTTGAGTTGTCTTGAATTAGTAGTTTTAAAATAAATATCTGCCTGCAAAATAAGCAATATTCAAGAACAAAGGGTCTAATAAATGCTTTTCACTGCAGTGTATTTTACCCCTTTCTCCAAGACTTTGTATTTCTACATCTATTTATTTTCTAATACAACAGCTCTTCTCAGTATTAAACTGGCTAACTCTGCATACTTTGTATAATATTACAGTATCTTCTGTATAAGATTACATTGATTAGGTTATGCCTAATGCTTTCATTGCTAAACTAGATCTATCTCACTTTGGTTTCCAAAAAGTCATCTGCTTCAAGAAGAGATCAAAAAAGAAAGTGATATATTTTGCTGCACAAAAAGGATCTATTTCCGTATTTTCCCACTTGCTGTTTTTTTCTCTAGATCACTTGTGCCCAAACTTTTCCTGTCATACCCGACTTTACCAGCCATTGAAGCTGTTCATCCTGGGAGTGGAGTGGAGCTGGAGCTGGGCGGCAATTATGGCTGGGGCCAGAGCTGAGCTGAGTGGCAGTCCCTCTCCCCCCCCTTTTGGGGGGGGGAAGGGGAATGACCAAGGTTCTATTGCATGCCTCCAAGTCTTCCTCAGTGCCCCTGCATGTGGCACACCCCACCCTTTGGGGACTAGAGGATTTGGTTTGTTATCTTCTGGTTCAGTAAAGTGTCATCTTCTCATGGATCAGTTGCATACATACAAAATGTGAAATGACTGCCTACAAAGGAGAACTGCAGAAAGCAATCTGCGGATCACAGTGGATCACAAGCTAAATATGAGTCAGTAGTGTAACACTGTTGCCCCCCCCCCCCCGCAAAAAAACAAAAATTCTCGGATGTACTAGCAGAATTGGTTAAGTAAGACATGAGAAGTAATTCTTCCTCTCTACTCTGTGTTGATTAGGCCTCAACTGGAGTACTGTGTCCAATTCTGGGTGCCACATTTCAGGAGAGATATGGATGAACAGGAAAAAGTCGAGAGATGAGCAACAAAAATGATTAAAGGTTTAGAAAACACGAATTATAAGGGAAGATTGAAAAAATTGGGTTTGTTTAGCCTGGAAAAGAGAAGACAAGATAAAACTTTTCAAGTAAATAAAAGGTTGTTACACAGAAGAGGGAGAAAAACTGTACCTCAACTTCTGAGGACAGGACAAGAAGCAATGGGCTTAAATTGCAGCAAGGGAGATGTAAGTTGGACATAAGTTGGCCCTGGTTTGGGCAGGGGGCTGGACTCAATGACCTCTTGAGGTCTCTTCCAGCCCTAGGATTCTATGATTCTACGATTCTATGAGGAAGAACTTCCTAACTGTCAGGGTAGTTAAGCATGGGAATAAATTGCCATAGTTCAGGGATAGTTTAGATGGTGCTTAGTCCTGCCAGGGTTCTGAAAGAGATGACCTTCTCAAGCTTTCTTCTAGTCCTATGATTCTATGATCTATGTTGACTGCTCTTTACTACAACAAATATTCCTGAATATTGACCACTGCCATTTTTTACAGTATTTCAGTCTGTCTTGCATCATCTTGTACTCTCCCTTTCCTTAGACAACAATAACAAAAAAATCACCACCAAAAATGTTGGAGGGTCCCGTAAAAGAAGAAGAAAAGACTTCTTTATGTAGTAATATCAAACCTTAGTCATTAATTTCCTGTTGTCCTCTTGTACATTTGTTAGCGTTTTCTAACAAAATTTTCCTATAATCTTGCTGTGCTCTGTTTTCTTTGATATTTTTATTTCAGTGACTTCTTTCACCTCTCTGCTCTATATGCTGGCTTTACATTTTTTCCTAAGCCTTTTCCTATAATTTCAAATTAAAAAATAAAACCTGCTTTCCCATTACACACACACACACACACACACCCCTCAACTTGCCAAGCATTAATTTGCTGCATAACGTGAGATACATGCAAAATGAGGGGGATAAAATACAATGCTGTAGAATTAATTTTTTTGGTATAAATTACTGTAACTTCAATTTCATAATTCTTTATTCTAATCTAATCTACATTAGTTTTTACAATAAAAGCCAAATGACACCAAATGTGTATAGAATGTGAGAGACTTGGACTAAAATGAATGCAGTCCTTAAAATGAGCAATATGTATGTACACAGACACAATATTTATTTTAGCAACCAGTGTGGATGCTTGTATGTAGTAATGGTACTATATACACAGGTTGTGTATATCAGTTAACAAAAATGTTAAAAGGCTGGGAAATCCAAGCGTCCCTTCATGGGCTCTTCTTAAGCATCATAGGCTGTGTCTAGATTACATCCCTCTTTGACAGAGGGATGTAAATTAGACACTTCAAAAGTGCAAATGAAGCGGGGATTTAAATATCCCACACTTCATTTGCATAATCGCTTCATGGAGCTCTTTCGAACATGTGCCATTTCGAAAGTAAAACCACGGTCTAAATGTGGTTCTTTCAAAAACAGCAGGCTACCTCTGTGGGTGCCGGCAGTCTTGCCTCTGTCTGCGCAGGTGCTGGCTTTGCATGAGCCGTTGCCGGTGCCAACTCAGCCTGCGGCCCTTTGAAAGACGCCGGTATCGGGTCCTTTGATAGGGCAGGCCTTGGAGCTGAAGCGCTACGGCCCTTGCCCATCTTGTTGGTGGAGTGCCTCAGTGGAACGCCTGAGGTGCCCAGTCTATCACCCACACTCACTCGTCCAGTGGATTTTGAAGTCCTGTGGTGAGGCTCATCGGAGATCGGGCGAGCTTCATGCGCCCTGGGATGTGGTTGGGAGGCTCGTCCGCACTGGGTGTTTTCAGGGCTTTGTTAAACAAAAGCATCCTTAGTCTCATTTCCCTATCGCATCTTGCATACGCGGTCAGTTTAGTGCAATGTGTGCACTTTTGTGGGATGTGCCCGTTCCCTAGGCACTTGATGCACCAAGACTGCCCGTCTGATGCGGGCATAGCATCTTGGCATTGCGAACATTTCTTGAAGCTGGGTGACCCCGACATAATGATCTTGTTTATTTAATTGTTTAAGTATTTTCATCGTCTCCTTTTTTTGGGGGGGGGGAAGGGGGCTATTTAAACAAAACTTATAACTTAGGATGGAAGTTTTTTTTTAAAACTGTGGTATATAAACTATAACCAGTACAACTATTAACAATAACTAATTAACAAAGAACTAACTATAACTCTATAACTAATTTCCCGTTCTCCTCAGAGTGGAGAGGGAGTGTATCCTAGCTCCATCTGCGGCCGCAGACGGTTGGAAAGGAACTGACGGGGCTGGACCATGCTCAGCAGAAAGGTGCGAACAGCACGAGACATGCATGGTCTGGCTGGGCTACTGCTAATGAAGATTCTCCAGATTGCAGCGCTAGGACAAGCCCGACACCTTGAGTGGAGCACCCACGGGGACACTACTCGACGAAGAACTATTGAGTTGTGATGAGTATGGATGGAGTGATCACCAGGGCACCTGTGTTATTTCCTGGGGGCCTCTTTTTTCAGTAGAACTCCCTCTTTCGCTTTCACACATGCTTTTTTCTGAAAAAACTTTTTTGGAAAAGGCATTCTTCCTCGTAGAAAGAGGTTTACCGCTGTCTGAAAAAACCCTCTGTTCTTTCGACTTTTTGTTGAAAGAATGCGATTGAAGTGTAGATGCAATTACTGTTTTTTTGGAATAACAGATGTTATTCCGGAAAAACGCTGCAGTACAGAAATACCCTCTGTTAACCAATTTCATTCATAAATCTGGTATGCAATACTGAAAAGCAGAATTAACTTTTTCTTAGTGATTCATTTTAATTTTACAATCATTCAAAGAGCTACATGTTCATATTTAAAGCTTGTAAACACTGACTTCTTTTTACTTTACATTTACCTAATTAAGGTGAAGTTTCTACATGGAACTTAACTATTTATCAAATGCAACTTTTATTTGGATGCAGAATCTAATATTTAGAGACTACATAATCTCATGTTTAGAAGCAAATACACAGTATCGCAATGGCTTTTGAACTGCATTCCAACTCTACTCAGAGAAATCATGTGCAGTTTCTCTGTAATTTCTTAAAACCTTTATGCTATTCTAATGTTATAAGCAGCAGGTGCAAGAAAGAAAAAGAATAGAAGCAATTAACACAAAGTTATATTACAAAGCACTCTCCACAAACAGGTGTACTAGGCAGGTGATCTTTTTAATTATAATGCATTTTATTGTTCCCGGCTATTAACCCCAGTGCAGTAAGGTAAAAATGGATTGTATTCATAGATTACAACGTAGAGGAATAATGCCTTTGAAAATATTATAATGCACAATATTAGCTCCACAGAATAAGGGCTGTGTTCTTTCTTCTATCTACTGCAAATGTTCACATTTAGAGTGACTAAAGTTAGGAACTGATTCCAATAGAACCCTAAATAAATTGGGCTGATTTTCTGTAGTGCTGAGTACATATAGCTCCCATTGTGGCCATTGTATACAGTTATAACATCCTCTGACAAAAAGCAGAAAGGGGGTTGAAGGCTGAATAGGCAAAAAAACAACTAGTAACCTTTCTGTAACTGCTGTTCTTTGAGATGTGTTACTCATGTTCATTTCAGGTTAGGTGTGGGTACATGCCACATGCACAGTATCTGGACATTTTTCACTTAGTGGTATCTGTTATGGCAACTCTAGCACCCTCTAATGTTGCATGCTCAGTATAAAGGGGCTGGCCAACCCTATACCCTCTCAACTCCATCTTGCTGGCTCACTCTGACAGGGTATGTCTACACTACCACCCTAGTTCGAACTAGGGTGGTAATGTAGGCAACCGGAGTTGCAAATGAAGCCCGGGATTTGAATTTCCCGGGCTTCATTTGCATATTGCCGGGCGCCGCCATTTTTAAATGTCCGCTAGTGCGGACTCCATGCCCCACGGCTACACACGGCACGAACTAGGTAGTTCGGACTAGGCTTCCTATTCTTCTACCGAGTACCTATACTCGGTACTCGAACTACCGTTCCACGAGGAGTAACGGTAGTTCAGAATAGGAAGCCTAATCTGAACTACCTAGTCCGTGCCGCATGTAGCCGTGGGGCACAGAGTCCGCACTAGCGGATATTTAAAAATGGCGGCGCCCGGCAATATGCAAATGAAGCCCGGGAAATTCAAATCCCGGGCTTCATTTGCAACTCCAGTTGCCTACATTACCACCCTAGGGTGGTAGTGTAGACATACCCACCGAGGGGCAGGAAGGTGGGTTGTGGAATGGACATGAACAACACATCTCAAAGAACAGTAGTTTTGGAAAGGGTAGTAACTGTTTTTTCTTTTTCATGTGCTTGCTCACATCCACTCCACATCAGATGACTCCCGAGTGGTATCCAAGGAGATGATCTCAGAGTTCATGAACATTCAAATTGCAACACTGCTCTACCAAACCCAGCATCATCTCTAGCCTATTCCGTGATGGTGTAGTGGGAGGAGAAGGTATGTACTGATGACCAGGTCACTGCTCTGCAAATGTCCTGGATTAGGGCCAAAAACAACACTGATGAAGCCTGAGCTCTCATTGGATGGATGGCCAATATGGCAGGTGGTAAGATGCCTGCCAGTTCATAGAACATGCAAATGCAGGAAGGGATCCAGGATGAAATTCTCTGGGGCATAACTAGCAGGTCTTTCATTCTGTCTGCCACAAAGAGTTATGTGGATTTATGGACCAGCCTGGACCTTTCACTGCAGAAGGCCAGGGCATGTCTAACATCCAGCATGTGCAGACACCATTCCATATGGTTGTGTGATTTCAGGAAGAAAACTGACAGGAGAATAGCCTGATTACTATGACTTCCAAGGCCGATTTCTCTGTTGTGATGATAGCTCATGCATGATAAAAGAGCTGCAGACTGAACTGGTATTGAACAGTTGTTGGAAGCGATGTCAAATACTCAACCAGCTGTTTAAAACGTTTGCCTGCCACTGGAGGACTAGAACATGGCAGGTTGGTCTTGAGGCTCCCTAGGTTTTTGTTGCCTCTGTCACCTTGTGGCAGAGTCCCCGCTCAGGCTCCTTGGTCTGGTCCACCAGCTGGTCCACAAATCAATCACCAAGCCTTCTGGTGCAGTCACCTGTGTCTTTTATTGGAAGTTCCAAACATTTTCTATTTACAAAGTTTATAGTCCAGACAGCCAGCTCCTCTCTCTCTATCTGGGAGCATACTGAGCCACACCCTGGCTCCTTACTCCTTCTTCCCCCCTCTGGCTTCCTTCCTCTGCCTCATATAGCCCTCCTTCTGTGAGGCCCACAGCTGCTTCTGATAACCCTGAAGGCCTAGGCTTGCTCAGCTATTCCCCTTACCCAAGCTACTGTGGCAGAGCTCTGGCTTAGCCAGCAGTCTGTCACCCACCTCCTAAGGTCATAGCTTCTCTAGAAGAAGTATGAGGATGATGCTTTGCCCCGAAGCATGAATAGCTGGCTCAGTTTCTTTTTGGGCTGGGAAACATACATCCCCAGGGCGTTTAATGTGACTTGCAAGTCTTTGAGTGAGTATAGTGAAGCATCTGTGGTACTGGAAAACAGCTTCTGTCCCTCAACAGTGTTGTGCACCTCCCTAGGAAATCCAGAAAGATGCAGCCAGGAGACGTGACAGATGACTACTGATGTGGCCAAGGGGTACGAGGCAGTGTCCACTGCATCAAGGGATGGTTGCAGTACTATTTTTGCTATGAGGACGCCTTCATCTATATTGGACTCGAAGGAAAATTTGCAGTTCTTGCAGCTGTTCAATAAAGGCTTTCATTTTTTCGAAATGGTGGTATGTGTAGTTTGCTAACAGCGCCACATAGTTTTCTATCCATATCTGAAGGGATGCAGAAGACTATGATGTCCTGTCCAAAATGTCCAGTCTCTTCGGGTATGTCTACACTATCCACCCAAGTTCGAACTAGGGTGGTTAATGTAGTCATACGAACTTGCAAATGAAGCCCAGGATTTGAATTTCCCGGGCTTCATTTGCATGTTGCCGGGCACCGCCATTTTTAAATGCCGGCTAGTTCGGACTCCATGCCCGCGGCTACACGCGGCACGGACTAGGTAGTTCGGATTAGGCTTCCTATTCCGAACTACTTGTACACCTCGTTCCACTGCACCATAACCCTGCTGGTGCTATAAGGTGCCCCCAGTGTTAGCAGTTGGTTTTGCACAAGACTAATAGCACTTGTGAGCAGAGTAGAGTAAACAGTGCTGCTTATGGGGCAGAGGCAGAGAAGTGGTCCGACACAGGTCAAACCCTGTTGCACTCCCCATGCTTGTTGTCCTTCCTCGGTTCCATTCTTGGTTACTTTTTCATCCTTCTTCCTCAGCACACGGGAAGGGGAATGGTCACAAGAGACCTATGCTGCTAGAGAAGCACTCGGCACCAATGCCAAGGTATTCAGTTCCAAGTCCAACCAGCTTGGCTCCAACAACAATCTGAAGACTTGCATCTGGATGGACCTTAGCCTAGCCTCCCTATCCTTTTTTGCACAAGA
Source organism: Pelodiscus sinensis (assembly GCF_049634645.1). Taxonomy (NCBI): domain Eukaryota; kingdom Metazoa; phylum Chordata; order Testudines; family Trionychidae; genus Pelodiscus; species Pelodiscus sinensis. The sequence continues at coordinate 16,914,273 of NC_134714.1, read as the reverse complement.
CTTGAACTGGCAGCAGACCTGGCAACCAATGGTTCCACTAATCTCTTCCATCCATGTGCAGATTTTTTCCATCTATGTGTGGAATACATTTTTATGTGCACTGAGGCATGTGTGAATGTGCATCCCCAAAAAACTAGCTGTGGATACTCTGCTAATCAACTGGGCAGCATCTGAATCTTTCTTGAGCAGTTGCACAAGCTCACCCTTAACAGGGAATATTGTGGCAATTCTCTCACATGTTTACAGATACTTCAGACAGCTAGAGTGTGGGTCACTCACTGGTATGGGTTTGCCACAGCATGCACAGGATTCACAGCCTGGAGATTGGAGAATGCTAGGCCCCAAAGGTGAAGGATGCCTTCTTTACAAATAGATTTATAGCAGCATAAGCTTTCATGGGCAAAGACACACTTCGTCAGATGCATGTAGTGGAAATGCATCTGACGAAGTGGGTCTTTGCCCATGAAAACTTATGCTCCTATAAATCTGTTAGCCTGAATCTCCAAAAGCGACAAGGAGTCCTCTGGCACCTTATAGACTAACACGGCTACCCCTCTGATACAAATGTGAGGGTTCAACTATTTACACAACTGTTAAAAAAATACAAGCAAGTAAACTTGAAAAGAAAGGAGGGAATAACAAGAACAACTGAAGAACATCTTGCTGAAGCAAGAGAAGCTGTTCCAGTGACCATCATAGGCTATAAGAAGGTACTGAGAGGATGTAGGACCAGCTGAGTCCCTTATACGAGCACATGTCCCTATAGGATGCTAGAGATGGCCTGATAGATACCACTAAGGGAAAAATCTCTGGTGACTGTGCACACACCTAAGACGGAATGGACATGAACAAGCACTTGAAGAATCAGGGAGTAAGGATGTTAAATTTAGATTAATTAACTAATCAAATAGTCGATGGGATTTCCACTGACTATTCAATTAGTCTATAAGGACGCCTCTGCCTTTGAACTGTAGCAAGAACCCTATTAGGCTCTTTTGAAGTGTACTGGCCCTGCGCTCCCTGCAGTGCCTCAGCCTTTGAAATGTACAAGAGCCCCAGTGGGGCTTATTCCCTTAGTAGGACAATGTCCAGCTCTTATTGGGGAGCAGCACTTCTGCATGATTTATTTTTGTATCCTGTGGGGCTCTTGTACATTTCAAAAACAGAATCACTGCAGAAGCAGAGACTGCGTCCGTTTCTGCTGGCACCATTTCCCGCTTTGCCTGTAGCTCCCCTGTCCCCTGCAGAGATGGCGCTGGGGGGAACTGGCTTTCTGATAGATGCGGGAAGCGACTAGTCACATTACTAGTTGACTTGTCTCTTACATCCCTATCAGGGTGTTAATGTTTCTCAAAGATGGGACTTATAGCAAAACAACTTAAAGCAGGGACTTTTTTTCCCGCGTCTGACTTCCATTTGTGCAAATTGGGCAGAGGGGGGCTTGCACGAATTAAGAGAGGGAAATGGGAGGACTTGTAATGCATCAGTAACTACAAGTATCAACGACTTTATTGTGGAATGGATATATAACGGGGAAACATAGTGGGGATGCTCTGTAATCAAAATAACATATATTTTTCTTGCCTGGTTCTCAGAAATGAACTATTTTGGCTGTAAAAATCAGCCTAATGGAGAAACTCAGCACATAACATTTCAGCCCAAATGCTTAAAGTTTGGCATAATAATAATAAACCAAAAAGAGAATATTTGTAATAGAGATTGTCAGGCAAACTTCTACTCCCCTCCTATCTGCACAAATAAAGCCAGGTAGAGGATTGGGGGGGGGGGGGACTTTTTAACCTTTGACTGCATATGGAGGCCCATAGGGAAAGCTCATCCCCAATACTTTTATTAAGTAAAAAAAGTGTCACTCTTACCCAGTCACTTTTCTAGTTATAAGCACACTTAGAAATGTTCTAGATTTTATTGTACTAAAAGAGTGGTTTCACTTATGAAAACAAATAAAAACAAACACTATTTATTGTATGTGCAGACATCTTCTGAGTTAATATCAAACTGATTACACAAGTGCATGCCTATTGAGAGTTGTGTATTATGAAGCGTCCCAGTAACTAGGCAGTGGGGACTGAAAATGCAAGGTTATACACTTTGAAGAACTGTACACAATGCTGAAATATTGGATCAACAAATACTTAATGGAAAAATTGTTATATGGATCATTGAGATAATATACTACAGGCAGTCCCCGGGTTACGTACAAGATAGGGACTGTAGGTTTGTTCTTAAGTTGCATCTGTATGTAAGTCGGAACTGGCGTCCAGATTCAGCCGCTGCTGAAACTGACTGCCAGTTCTGACTTACATACAGAATCAACTTAAGAACCCCAGGCGTCCCCAAGTCAGCTGCTGCTGAAACTGATCAGCAGCTGATTCCAGGAAGCCCGGGGCAGAGCAACTCTGCCGCGGGCTTCCTGTAGTCAGCACTGGTCAGTTTCAGCAGAAGCTGACTTGGGGACGCCTGGGGCAGAGCAGCTGGGGTGCTGCTGGGTTGGTCCAGTAGCGCCCAGAGCGGTCCCGCAGTCCGTGTCCTCCGGGGGAGCCCCGTTCGTAACTGCGGATCCGACATAAGTCGGATCCGCGTAAGTCGGGGACTGCCTGTATATCAATGGATTTGATTAATGTACTATATGTTAAAACAGAAATTGCTAAAAGAATGCATACTAGCCATTATAAAATTTTATGTCAGCATTTTAAATTGGCTATTAGAAGGTTGATAAAGATACATCTAGAAAGCATTTCAACCACCTAAAAACATAGCTGATCTTCAAACACTGATATTGGCATTCTCAGTGTATTTCCTGCTTTCTCCTGACAGAGGGGAGCAAATCTCATATTCTGTCTTTACAGCGAATACTCAAGGCGCATGTTGGGGCAAGTACCCTTTGAGCTGAGGAAGAGTGAACAAGATACAAAAATAAATTATGCAAAAGTGCTGCTCCCCAATAAGAGCTGGACATTTTCCTACTAAGGGAATAAGAACACAGGATTTGGAATCAACTCTGTCTCCTAATATGGCAGTGCAGAATTATAAAAAGTACAACAAATAGGTAACCTAAATAAACTAGTTTTTAATTGAAACAAGCCACAAACACCTTATCTCAATATGCAAAATAAATGCCTGAAAAATACCATCTTTAAGGCCACAATTGTTTATTTTGATTTATAAAAGTGAATCACTCCACTTGCCTGGAGCTCAGTGGACCTCCACACAGGTTAACTGTTGTTCCCATAAGAACTACAATGCGAGATAGAGGCTTTAAAGATTTATCAACACCCTAAATATAGTTTATTTGGGAGTCACACTGCAAGTAAAAACTGGGCAACTCAGTTTAAAGAAACTGAAAAATAAAAGAAAGGTGTTAAGAATACATGTTGTTTTAGCTAGATGTGAATTCTTATTATTGAGTCATACACCCTAAAATGGGGATTTACAATGAAATGGTGTTACTACTTTTTTTTTTTTTTTTTTTAAAGATATCTGTGTTGGTACAGCACATCAATGTCACACAAAATACAAAATACTCTAACAGCTTTTGTTATTCATTCTAGAAAGCACTGTTTCTTTCAGCAGCACAAACCCCTAATCTAGCTTCAAGGATTGCAAGAAACAATTCTTGTGATTCACTCCCCAACCCCCTCCAACAGAAGTGCTGCTTGTTAATCCAGCAGGAAATAACATTTGCCAGGATTGACAGCTGTGAATTTGTATTCAATTCCCAAATTAAAAACCAATGACAGGGCCTAGTTCAATAGAGCTGTCAAGTAAAAATGAAGTAAGTAAAAACCTGCAGCCATTCTCTGTTAATTTGTACATGTATTTTGGATAATGGTAACAGATGCCTTTAACAATGCTACAGTCTGGTAGGGAGATATAATGGCAATAAGGCTGTGAAAACATTTTCTTCTGAAATTATTTAATTCTTGACATTTTAGTTCCAAACAACACTAATATATTCTTCTCTTATTTCTGATGTAATTTATTAAAATATTTTACAATAAAATTAAAAAAAATATTTAAAAAGTTCATAATAATACCAACAATGCATATTTTATATAAGCTTCAATTATGGCCCTGATCCTGAGAAAAGATCCAATGGCATAAACCTTTCAATGCAGGCTCAGAGTGCATGATGTGCAATTTTTAATTAGAATAAAGAAAATCAGAGCTGGAAAAGGTCTACTACAATAGGTCAACTAGCTTATCCTATGAATATAGGATTGTTTCTTACAATAAACTTTCTAGCCCTTCAGTCAATCAATGTTTAAGAGCCTCAAGCAAAGGGGTTTTTCCACTAGTTCTCTTGGGGTTCTCTATTCCCCAGTCTAATAGATCTCTGTAGTCCAATTTTTCTGTTTGAATTTCATCTTATTAATCTCAGTTTATATCCCTTTATATATCCCTAAATAAATCCTTTGCTTTCTCAGTGTTTACACCCTTAAACAATTGTGGATGGCTGTTTCTCTGAGCTCATTGCTTTGATAAGGAAATTCATTTACCCCTAGGCTATTCTAACAATTCTAATCTTTTTTCAAATGACAAAGCATCAGCTTAGCTGCAATTTACCTGTACGAAGTGATTCTCTTCAGATTTGTAATGGGAACATCATAACCACACTCTTCTAAGATTTCCTTGCATGCAATTTCCTCCAAAGAAAGTTCTGGCTTGTCTACTATGCCAGCACAGAGTTCATAAGTCACTCCCACTGTAGCTGGTAAGGGATCCAATAAAGGACACCAACTATCCTGGTCTTTGCTTTGAAAGTCTTGAGGATGGTGCCGCTCCATTTCACACATGTAAACAGCTTAAAGAAAAAGAAAAAAACAGTTGTTCTTGGAAAAGCCAACTTTTACTATGCCATTTCAAGTGGCATAAAAAGACCTTCAAAGTGAATTTCACCATGCAATTTATAAAAATCCAATTAACAGACACAATGCATCACGTATGGTCACATTTTTAAAAAGGTTCAGCTGCTTGCATTTGTGTATGTGTCCAAAAAAACCACATTAACACACAACTTTTGCACACTATCACATTTACTCACAAATAATGGGCTTTGGGTAGATAAATTCTGTGATTTGCCCACCAAAGTGATGGGTCACAATACCCACATAAGTAACTGGAGCATTCGATATTTCACACCTTTTGAAAACCTGTTTTCAACAATATATCATACAAGTGCTACAAAATGAAGGTATTTGAAACTGTTTAATTGTGAAGCATTTGCTATACAGGCAGTCCCCGGGTTACATGGATCCGACTTACATCGGATCCCTATTTACAAACGGGGTGAGGAAACCCCGCACTAGCTGCTTCCCCCCAGCAGACCAGGGAGACGCGAAGCTAGCGCCCCCCCCAGCAGACCAGGGAGACGTGGAGCGGCTTTTCTCAGCAGACACCTCAGCGTGAGAATAAAGGACTGAGGGAAGTGAGGTGTGGGAGAATAAAACTGAGCTCTGGAGAAATGTTTGGCTAGAGTTTCCCCTACAATATGTACCAGTTCCGACTTACATACAAATTCAACTTAAGAACAAACCTACAGTCCCTATCTTGTACGTAACCCGGGGACTGCCTGTAGATGGGACAATCAATAGTTAATTTTTAATAAAAATGAGGAAAAAATTAAATAGTCCTTTGAACATTTGTTTTTCTTATATTGAGATGGATGTCTCATACATATACCAAAATCAAGTGCAGCTGAATGAACCCACAAATGTACTGTTCAAAAAACTTCCATTTGTTGGCCAACGTATATATCAGAGTTTATTTTAATCTATGCATTTATCTCTGCTGGGAAGTTGCTCTGTACACTGTGTACCATGTGCACAATGATGAATCTTTCAGCCTGTCAACTCAGCTGTTATTTGGACAGGGTTATGAAAAGCATGTATGTTTGTTTGAAAAATCCTCTTTTGAACATATAGTTCCTTGCGCAGATTTTCTTAAATGGAATTTGTGAAGGACCTTTTGCATTAATCTAGAAACAGCTGTCACTGTAATACCCCCCTAAAGGAAAATACTTAGGGCCAGACTCTACAATCTTTAGTCCAAACTATCACTGATCTGAATGGACATTTTTCCCAAGTAAAGCCTGCAGGACTGGGTCCTAAAACACAGAGAAGCACTACCAAAAATATTGAAGACCTTCAAACTTTCTTTTACAGATGTAGTTTCATTTATTTCTTCTTTGCAAAGTTTTCTATCTTCATCCCCTTTCTTGTAATAACAAAATCTGATACTAATAGGATACAAATGATATTGAAATGTTATAAGATATTCAACATGAAAACTCTTGCTTTATATAATAATCTATGATATCAAGCATAAAGCCTGCTCTTTTATTTAATAACTAGAAGACTTACCTGGCATTGCATGGGTTCTTCAGGGCAGGAGTCTAATAGTATGGAGGATGCAGGAGTCAGGGTAGAGCCTTGGAGATATGGGGGGCATGGTAGGAGGCATGGGGTGTGTGAGAGTGAGGACTGGCAGGTGAGAAAAGGCTCAGGGTGAGGGGGCACCGGAGGAGCTTTTTCTCCCACCTGGTGGGCAGGGGGCCTTCTTTCTCATCCCAACTCTCCTCTGTTGGCCACCAGGGGCCGCCTTTCTCCTCCTAGTCCTCCTGGCCTCCAGGGGACTTCTGTTTCCCTCCAGTCCCCCTGGCCACCAGAGGCCCTCTTTCTCCCCAGCCACCAGAGACCTTTTTTCTCTCTCTCCTCTCCTGTGCTGCAGCTAAGAGCCAGGAGGAAAGGGAGGGGGAGAGTTTGGGGCAGGAGGGCTACTTACCTGGTCTGGTGGCAGGCAAGATGGCAGAGCCCCAGCCTTGCTGGCCACTCTCAGTATTGTGTCCATCTTCTCTGCACCCCTCCCTTTCGCATTCCTCCTCGCTCTGCCCCCTCCCTTTTCATGTTCTGGAAAACAGTCCCATTCCCAGCACTTCCCATCTCCTTGGCACAATCAAACCCTGACCTTGCTTTAAGTTATGATAAGAGGAACCTGCATACCAAATTTGGTGGTCCTAGCTCTTACCATTTAGATGGAGTTATTGAACAGTCTCACAGAAGGACAGACAGACATTTCTAAAATAGATAGATAGATCTATGATAATTATTATACCTTATTAATGTTTAAAATATATGTGTCACCTAGATTTAAGTAAACTATAAATATGCAAGCTTTTTTTTCTAAGTCTCATTCCATATATTTAAAACTCTGTTACACTGGAGAGTACAAATATAGACAACTTTATTCTGTTAGCAACTGAACTTTGTCCAAAATTTCATTAAGCATTTATATTGTTCCTTTTATTTTGTTATAATGGAATATTCGTCCCAAGATGTAGTCTACTACTCAGGGGACTTGGCTTAAGTTGAGGAGATCTTGAAGATGCATACATTCTTAAGTGGTATAAACTGCTATACCTCCGACTGCTATACCTTGGATAATGGCCAATCTAGCTTCATTTGTTGGATTGTATTGAACAAATACAGGAGAATTTTTAATTCTAGCACCAAATACCTGAGTGTGACTCAGACGGTTAATATAGGAAAATATTCAAAATGTTTCTTTCTCTAATTGAGAAAATGCCATGAGGCCAGATTCTACCAGTCCTAACAAGGCAGATAAATACCTTCAATCTACACAATCACAGCTCTTCCAGGAGAAAGGGCAAGGATGGGGGAGGGGAGGCACAGCAGTACAGATTTGGAGAGGCTCCTGGAATTTAGCAATTCAGGAAGAGAACTAATTTGCTGTTTAAACTTTTGATTTCTTTTTGTTTTCACCAAGGGTTTGGAAGCCCTATAAGGTAAAATGTGCCCAGTGACAAGCCTTGGGTGCTATGTATTTTGAGTCACTGAACTAATCTGCAAATACATACAACAATCCACTGAAATGTTGTTATAATGTAACCATAAAATCTCATGGTGTATATTTAGTGCTTCTCCAGTTACATACTGTTTAACTGTAATTGGAAAGATGTGGTCCACTGATGAGCAAAATGAATGATACCTAAAGTCTATCTCAGTGGGGCACCTGTACTGGACTAGAGTGGAAATCAGTGCAGTATTTGTTTAGATTTTAATTTTATCAGAAAGGTTGTTTGTCTGAGGAGGGGCAAGCACACACACACACACTTCTAGTAGACATTTCTATTGATTTAAACTGTTGCTAATCATTCATTAATTCTCAAATATCCATAGAGGTGCCCTGCCCCTGTCCTCCTGTTGGGATTCTGACAGGAGAGCAAATAGGAGAGAGAATCATCACTTAATTTACGCATTTTTACAGACAGCATGTCAGATTATCCTCAGGCAATGGAAATCTAATCCTAACACAAGTATTCTGGTGAGACTGGGTATGAGCAATTGCTACTCTAAAAAGTTTGACTGCCCATTTGCACAGAAGGCCAGCCATTCTGAGCGCATTCAGTGCCCATTCTGATCTCTGTGAAGATAACATGAAAACAGCAGGCTTTTGGGGACACTAGGCCCTCTAGAGCCAGTAAAATCTGACATTTCCATGGAGGTAGTTTATTGGAGAAATCCACTTGGCCAGAATAATTGCAGGATTCCATTTATTTGGGTTTTCTATATTCCCTTTGCTTATGGACCAACTTAATTTCATATTATCTAGCACTGTGGTGTCCAACACACTAGCCACTAGCTACATGTGGTTATTTGACCGGTTGAGTGTGGCTAGTTCACTACAGCAAAAGCCATTATAGTGGGTACAGCTTCAGAACTCGTTGCACACCATGGATTTAGCAGCTTACTGTGTTTCTCTTGCCATGAAAACTCATCCTCAAAATAATCTATTTTATTACACTATTACATTATTTTATTTTCAAAATAATTACCTTTATTATGTATTAGACCTGATTCAAAGACAGAAGTGTTCAGCTCTATCATGCACAGTTACTGAAAGGCTAATGTGTGCATTGAGCCTTGTGCCCTCTGCACAGAAGTGATTTTCATGCTAAAGTCATTCGAAAAAAAAGCATCATGAAAGATATTTCCAGCCGCCTAAGACTGCCTCAAAGAGAGTATTAGCCATACTAGCACTTTCTATTTGGTTGCAAATAAAAGACATAAGGATTTAAAATAAGCATATAAATGAATCCTATTCCTTACAACAGGCAACAGAGTACTAAATAGAAACATGAAAACATGAGCTACAAGTTACAATATTGTTGCATTACATTGAACTACTTGTCAATCATCATAGGCAAGTGCGAATGGTAAGAGACTGCACCAGAAAGTTACAATGACATCTACGAGAATGGTCTTGAAACAGTCTCTTAGCAACAGAGATAAAAAGAGAGAAAGAGAGAATCTAAGAGATCTCTCTCATTTTTTGGTTAAAACCAACATGCTGAAAATACATCTTATTTATAACCTCTAAAAATAAATAGTCAGAAATTATAATTGATACAAAAATGCTGAAATTAAACAGATTTTTTTCTTGAGGTATCTATTGGCCTCTTACAAATACGAGAGCCAATAATCTATCTATTACACTGCAGTATACAATAAAGCAAAATGAATTTGTATACTGTGTATCAATATTCCCCAATTTTGAGGTTTGTTTTAAATTCCCAAGTATATATTACCTCACATTAGTTAAAAAAATTAGTTTAACAATAAGGAACATAAAACAATGATTCAGGGCATAAGCCATCTGCTAACTACTAAAGGTCAAGAAGAAATTTCTCAAAGGGGCAGCTTTTTCTATAATTGCTCACTACAGGGCTATTTGGAACTTCCCCGGAAACCTGGCAACAGCTAAAGTCAAAGATGGGGTAATGGATCATTGACTTGATCTAGTAAGGTAATTCCTATTCTGTGGAATTCTGAATAGAGTGAACTATAGCACAAAAGAATACAATATGGAACAAAGATTTTATCACCACAACTATCCCTACACCCCCAACTATTAACTGCTAAACCCTTAATACTTCACTTCAGAGTAAAAGTAAAACTAAAGAGGATTACCTGGGCGGAACTGCTTCACCACAACAAAGCACCGCCGAGAGGAATTAAATATCAGGATTGAGACACTAAAGAAGAGGAGGGAAAAATAGATCAATGCACTGTGAATAAACCAGTATGTATTAAAGCAGTATTAACCTTACTAGGGATGTGATGGTTTAATCAGTTAACTGATAAGCTTACCGGTTAAGGTTAACCAATGGGGACTGGAGAGACACATAGCCAACAGGGACTGCTCCAGTCATGCTGGAGCAGCCCCTGCCTGTAGTGGGCCTTGGTGCCATGCAGGTAGGGGCAGCTCCAGTGTCCAGGCTGGTCCAGCCTTTGCCTGTGGTGGGGGAAGGAGGAGGCTGCTTTGGCTGGTCTGGAGCAGCCCCAGTCTGCAGTTGGGGTGGGAGGCTCCAGCCCAGTGGCAAGCAAGGGGCTGCTCCAGCCAAGCCAGAGAGCTCCCTCCTCCCCCACATACAAACCTCCCCTTTAATTGATTAACCAGATTTAACTGGTTAGCCAATTAAATGGGATTTTATATCCCTAAACCTTACATCCAATGAATTTTATTTCTAAACATATAGATATGCACAATGTTCATTAACTTTTCAATGCAACAGGAGACTGATTTAAAATTCATTGATTTCAGTGGGTTTAGTATCAGGCTCCCCAAACACAGGTAACTTTATCCACTATTAAACCACTTTCCAGGAAAAAAAAAAGACTTAAGTATACAGTTAGTAATTATCACAGGAAGAAGAGCTTCCAAATATTAGAGAGCAATATAAGTAGTAAACCTGGAATCCAATCTTCATGAAATCCCCTAGCACTTGCAAGGAGCCCCACCAAATCATGAGCAAAAAACTTTCCATTCTAGTAAGCTTAAATTTTATTTGTAACAACGTCACATTTTTAGACAAAAGTGTGTTTGCTATTTAGGGTCCATTTAAAACTCACAAAAAGCAAATATATACCACTCTCATCACTGTGGTGTCAACACACAGGTGTGGAATGTCTAGGTGCAGAACATATTACTGGAAAGATAATTTATTATTCAATGAATTATACAGTTCCTCTTATTAATGATGGAATATTTGCAGACACCACTAAAGTCTTCAACAATATCTGCAATATATAATGTATTTACATTTTTAGTATTAACTTACTAAGAATTTTTTTATTTTGTAAACAACTACTAGGAATACAAACAACTAAACGACAACCAAGATAAAAATGTTTAGAAAACTTTAGCAGTATTTTAAATTCCATCTAAAATCAAAATGATTATTCAGGGCATTTCTAGACCAAGAGTAAGTTATCTGGATAGAAATCTATTTTAGAATAGACCCTAATGGACTTATTGGGATACTAGGTACTGAAATGGCTGACTCCTGTGCAGAGACATAAGTAGGCAATAATGACTCCTCTCCATCACTGAACTTAATTCCATTTGGATAGATAACATTATTCCAGCAAGTAATGCACACCTCCAAATCATACATAGAAACTTGGATACTGATGGTTCCTGACCCAGATGTCTTTTGCAGGGGAATTTAAACTGAGGGACACAGTCTTTGTGTGCATGACTGGATTTTTTCTGTTTACATATAGAGATTCCCTGGATAGTTGAATATTAGGTTGTTACTAACCAAATATTATGCAAAGACAGAAGGGCTAGATTTAAGTATGAGACTATAAAAGAATTCAGACTGTTGGCATGTAATATATTATTGTGATCTTCCACAGCATTGTTTTTTGATTATTTTCACGTTCAATTAAGAGTGATTTCTTCTTTGTTATTATATTAAACTTCTGTGATGGATTGTACCTCAAAAGAGCATGCGCCCCCTCCCCCCCCCCCCCCCCCCGTATTCAGCACTGCTATATGATTATGTATATATTACAATATGTTTTGTATCATGGATGTCTTGTCATGGATGTCTTGAAAAGTTAAAATCTGTTGAACATCATTGTTCTGTCAAAAAGACAGATGATACATCATATCATCATATAGTTATGAGATTTTGCTGTTTATTATCAAAACATGTTGTAAATCTGGAAAATGCCTAAAGACTAGCTCTTCAATAGCAACCAAGAAATGACCAACATCTAGCCAGCTCATCATCAGACCTTCACCAGCAGGGGAGACATAAAAAATTCACATTAAAGACAGTTACTTAAGCACCCCCCTTCCCATGACACAGCAAGGATCCTTCCAGCACCTGTAGAAGAATATAAAATAAGGGACAATTACATCACCACTTTACCTCTCCTTCCCCAACCTACACTGAAGGCAACACAATCATTCGGAAGACAAAGAAACATTTTAATTGGGGAGGGGCAGAGGGAGGCAGCACGATCCTAACTGGAAAGGCTTTTCAGTTAGTACGTATTGCTGTAGGGTTTGGGGGGGGGGGGGGGGGTAAGAGAAACTTTATTACTTCAAATTTGATTTAGCTTGAGAATTTAGAATATGATTTTTTATTTCTTCTTGTAACCAATTCTGAGCTTTCATGCCTATACCACTTATAACCTATCTTTCTTTAGTTAATACGCTTATTCTAATATTTTGTCGAAGTGCGGTTTTGACTGAAGTTTAGGGACTCTACTTAGTTTACCAAGGTAGATGATGAGTAATGAACTAATGAGCTTGCATTGCTCAAGAAGATGGTGAGCAGTGTAGAATGCACATTTCTGGCATGTAAGGCTGGGGCTAGGGCAGATTTGCTGGTGCCTCCCTGTATACTGTTCCTGACTGGCTGAGGAGAGGATTCATGTACCTCATGTAGCTAGGTGTGGCTTCCCATGCTGATGGCTGAGTGAAGAGCCTGGAGGATTTGCTATACATTAGCATAGTAGTGTAGGAGACAGCCTGGACTGGAGAGTTAAAGGGAGCACAGCAGTTCCATAGTCCAGATTGCACCCTGAAATATGTTACAACTTCCCTTCTTTTATACCGTAGTTTTAAACAGTGCAAGTCACCTGAGAAGTTGAATCAACAATGTAAAATTAGATAGGATAGTGGAGACTCTTGAAGAATAGACTAGTCTCTGAGCACTAGGACTAGCCTCTGAGGTTGTGTACCCTTCATTACACCCTGGGGGTATGTCTACACTACCCTCCTAGTTCGAACTAGGAGGGTAATGTAGGCATACCGCACTTGCAAATGAAGCCCGGGATTTGAATTTCCCGGGCTTCATTTGCATAAGCGGGGAGCCGCCATTTTTAAAACCCCGCTGGTTCGAACCCCGTGCAGCACGGCTACACGGGGCTCGAACTAGGTAGTTTGGACTAGGATTCCTATTCCGAACTACCGGTACACTTCGTGGAACTAGGAGGGTAGTGTAGACATACCCTTAATGAAGATCTAGTCTTTACTTTAGTTGGGCCTCCTTAGAATCTGGAGAGAAAGATAACACATTAAATAACTGGAAACAACTCAGAAGGCACAGCTATTACACATTTTCTTAAGGTTCAATCATCTGAGATATCTATGGAACAGATGGGATTCTTAAAAACAATCTGTCAAAATTAAGGAACAAGATCAAATTAAAATGGAATTGAGTAATACCACATTATTACAATTGTCTGTCTCTCACACCAGCTTGAGACAAAAAGGCACGGAGATACCACAGATTTGTAGTACATTTTGCTTGATTGCTTTTAATTTTCTCAGAGACTGACAAAATTCTGAGTGTAATGTTTATAGCTTTTTAAAAATTACGGAAGATGAAATCTAATGTTTCCTTACACAGCTTGAAATTCACAACCTAGTAGATGAAGATTTAAATCTCTCAATAAGAGTGCAATCTGGTTCAATTTTTTTAAATCCAGCAAACCTCATCCTTGACACCATGAAATATATTTCACAGCTTGTGATGAGGCTTGTATCTTTTTATATGTGAAACTCCATGTCACTAAAATCAGTGGATCAGGTATTTGAAAAATCCACTAAATGGGGGTCAGATCATCCAACTAAATCTGCATGAGTGGATCTCTGAACACATAAAGAGCTCCCACTGAATTCAATGGGACTCCACGTAGGTGCAGAACATGTGTAGATTTAGATGCAGGATCTGGCCTTCTTAGTGTACAAAAACATCCTTATTTTCATGAATTTCAAATCAGTTAAGCATACGTAGATTATTTATTTTAAACAATTACTCTGAAGATTTTTTTTGGATGGATTTTATATGCTGTGAAATGGGCCCCAGGTGTTATAAAGGCAGAATTTTAATGGTCTTTGATTGGCCAAATAATGTAATACATTTATACAAATGTTTGATTTTTTCCCTAGCTTTCTTAAAATATCATTCCAATCCCTTGGACTCCCACCCACTGCTATACCTCTCAGCCCCATCAGTCCCAATCTCCTGGTCCCCTGTCTCTCCACCTCAATCCTCTGCTCCCTCCGGCTCCACCTGCCACCCTACATTTCCAGCAGGCTACTCCACCTCCCGGCCCATAGCTCCAGCTGGCTGTGCCACTCAGTATGTCTGCTCCCACACCAGCCTCCCTAATGTCCTTCTGTTCCCTACCCCAGCTCCTGAGCACAACCCCGCCCCATAGGATGGGGAGTGCAGGTGCTTGGGTTGCATAGGCACCAAAAATCCTAAGGACAGACCTGCTAGCAGCTGAGCCGGAAGGGAGGGAAAGAGGAGAGCTGCCACCTGGGTATTTCCCAGTCCTGCCTCTTCCCCACAGTGGTTTATCTCTCTGCTGTCTATCCTGGGCATTGAAACATACTGCTATGCAGAGTTACATGACCACTCTTGAGCCTTCCCTGTGCTTCCTCATCAGAAAGTCTTTTTTCTGTGGGGAAGCAAAGAAATCTATATGGCGCACAAATTCTGCACAAGCACAGTGGCACAGAATTCCCTCAGGAGTAATTTAAATCTCACTATCTGAAACAGGTAAGTATTATGCTTCTCATTTTAAACAATGGATAAATGGAAGGTGTGTTACTTACCCATGGCCAGACAGAGCTAGGAACAGAACACAGGACTATAAAGTCCCAGTCTCATTGTATAACACTTTAAAAAAGACACTTCCAAATCTAATTAATAGGAATAGTAATAGAGATGTAGCCGTGTTAGTCTGGTTTTGCTGAAACAAAAGACAGGACTATGCAGCACTTTAAAGACTAACAAGGTAGTTTAATAAGTGATGAGCTTTCGTGGGCCAGACCCACTTCCTCAGATCAAACTGTGGAAGAAAATTGGCATGACCATATATACCAAAGGGATACAATAAAAAAAAAGTGAACACATAAAATTGACAAATCAAAATTTGGAACAGAGGGGCGGTGAGGGGGGAGGGGAGGTTAGTGTCTATGAGATAATGATATTAGGGGTGATAATTGGGGAAGCTATCTTTGTAATGGGTAAGATAGTTAGCATCTTTGTTAAGGCCCATTCGTAAAGTGTCAAATTTAGGCATGAATGACAGTTCTGACGTTCACTCTAATTGCATTCCACCGAAACATTAGTTTTTCAATGGAACACTCAAATGTGCTTTGCTAAATCCATGAGCACATGTATTTCAGGAATTTTTAGTATGGGGGGGGCGAATGGAATATGGGCAAAATTTCACCATGAAGTAATTTGCTTCATATTCTGCTATATTGATGACTTGGGTTACAGTCACTCTATAAGCAATTGCTAACACTTACTAATTGCTTTACATGTGTTGGAAGCCAAAACTTGCAAAAATCTCTTAATGGAAGAAAGATCTTTAATGGGCCCTAGGTATCGTAGTAATGGTAATCTTAAATGTATATATGTAAAAATATATAATAATTAATAACAGAAGCTAAAAGCAGCAGGATCAGCAATGGCTCATGTCTTCATGAGAATGAAACAGGATTCCCAGGGGCTGGTGACCAGGTTTCTACAGGAGCTTACACTAATACTATACTAAGTAATGATGAGGTAATAAGAGCAAAAAGCTGATCTTTCCTTAACTGTAACCATTATCAAAGCACCTCAACATCAAATCCTGTACACAAGTAGGATAAACTCTTCAATGTGGAATGATCTAAGCTCCCCCAGTACAACATTAAAAGCAACCATTTACTAGTTTTTATCCTCAGACACTCATAACTATTTTACTAAAGGGCTAAGAATCCAGTAGGACTTTTGAATATATAATGAATGCGATTCTTGCAGGCTATTTGCAAATAATATTCTGAAGCCTATGAAGAGGGCATTAGTCAGAGTACATTACGTTGAATATTACTGAGTATTGTGTGGGCACTCAATTGCCATAAGTCTGAAAAGAGAACAAAAAATTGAGAGAACTGAAAATGCCTAGAAAAAAAATACAAATATGACATGCAGGAATAAATAAGGCAAAGAACAGAATCAGAGTTTCAGTTCTTAAGTAATATCCAGTATGTAGCATCTTCCTGGTACAGTAAGAAGAAAAATACAAGCATAGCATCCAACAACTGTCAATTGTAGACATGACTTTTCATATACTTGATCCTGCTGCAATGCTTCTGGACACAAAAGAACCATGTAAAATGTTTTTGCCTAGGTTGGTTTGAAAGTTAGTCAACATAACATCACCAATAAACCAGGTAAGCAGAAAAAACAAAGGGGAAATGAAACACTTTAGTTTTACTTCAAATATTTCAGTTTTAAAGCATGATCTTGTTTTTTCTTGAAGTTTCAAGACTGCTTTCTTTGCTCACAACGTATTGGAAAGTGGAGCCCAAATTCTCCATGGTGTCCTTTCTATTGAGTCCATCTTTAAATGTAGAAAGAAAGAAATCAGCTTTGAGAAGTAAGCTATCGTGACAGAGAAGCAGATGAAGAGAAAGTGTATAACTTTACCGTTCAACTAAGAAATGCCTATATATGCAATTTTAAAACTATTTCATTAAAATTAAATTAGAATTTCATTTGAGGTCTGACACACTTCCAAACCCGTCACATTCTTAAGTACTTTTTCAGGGTGCAGATTTCAAAGAAGTTCAGTTTATTTAGAACAACCTCTCCAAACAATATTTTCTTTGTGAACATAAAAGAACAGGCCATCTAGGTTACTTCTAAGCTCAAATAAACCCAGCAGATCTTCAGAATAATATTTGGACTTGCCCCTAAAACTTATAATGTGATATCTGAAGTGCTATCTTCTTTCTTTTATCAGGCACCTAGCAATTTAAGTCAGCGGAAATACAGTCTTTAAATTTTCAAAAGACACTGCAATAAAACTGCAGCCTTTGATTTATCCTTCGATGAAACTTCTTTAGTTTTCCAGAGCTTTAACTGTAATACAGATAGATTTGAGATTGAATATGTATGTGCTTGCATAATCTTTATTGGTTCATTTAAATCTTCCTTCAAAGAATTTAGCATTTTTCAAAGGCCAACACCAATCCAAATGCTTGCATAAAAGCTAAGCTATAAGCTCCTGACAAAAACATTCAGCCTTTCATACTAATCACAGATAAAGTGGATTTGGGAAAAGATAATTAGAAGAGGTCTAAAAGATTAATGTATTTAGATGACACTTCCAAGCTATTTTTGAACATCGTTTAAATGTAGTTAGTAGTAAGTAAACTCTGTATAAAAAATGAGACAAACACATTTAAGAAACCAAACATTATTTTGGAAAAAATCAAGAGGAAAATGTATCTAACTGTAAATCTAATTGCAGCAGGAAGTTGCTTATGACACCATAAAATAGGAAACACACATTTGGTTAATCAGCCTGGTGAGTAACCAAACATATGTTTCCTACTTTATAGTGTCATATGAATTGTAGCAATTATTTAAGAAGTGTTAATAATTCCATCAACATAGTCTTTTAAAATATAAATTCTAATTGCAATACAATTAACCTACTTGGTTAAGCACCAAGTTACACACAATTTTTAAAATCAATCTATCGAAGAATGATTTTCCGCAGAACTTTTTAAACGTAAGATCACTACCCATTTCTATATAAATGAAGGAAAAATATAGGATACATTCACCAATAACATTAATGAAATAATTGTGGTTGTAATTATACCACATTACAGTGACTGAGCCTGATCTGTAACATTGCTGGTACATAAGAGCTACCACGCTTCACCTGAAAATCAGGCCATCGTTCCATGTTATTTGAGAATATGAGACAAACAATGTAATTATCTGAGTTGAAAAGGAAACATTAACAGATTATTTAGTTCATTCCTCCTTATAATGGTTGGAAAAGTTTCATTATCCCATCATCCTCAATAAAGTCCAGGGCTACATCTAGACTGGCATGATTTTCCGCAAATGCTTTTAACGGAAAAGTTTTCCGTTAAAAGCATTTGCGGAAAAGAGCATCTAGAGTGGCACGGATGCTTTTCCGCAAAAGCGTCCATGCCAATCTAGACACGCTTTTCTGCAAAAAAGCCCTGATCGCCATTTTCGCGATCGGGGCTTTTTTGCGCAAAACAAATCTGAGCTGTCTACACTGGCCCTTTTGCGCAAAAGCTTTGCGCAAAAGGACTTTTGCCCGAATGGGAGCAGCATAGTATTTCCGCAAGAAGCACTGATTTCTTACATGAGATCGTCAGTGTTCTTGCGGAAATTCAAGCGGCCAGTGTAGGCAGCTGGCAAGTTTTTCCGCAAAAGCAGCTGCTTTTGTGGAAAAACTTGCCAGTCTAGACGCAGCCTCAGGTGTCAAGTCTAGAATTGAATAGCGCCAACAATACCAAGTGTCCCTTGGGAGCTTGTTTTATTGCTTAATGGTATGTGTTGTTTAAGAAGGTTTTCATAGTATTTAAAACATTTAACCTGAAATATTCATTCTTCAGCCTTAAGAAAATTATTTTTTCTGTCTTCATTAACAAATAAGGATAGCTAGTTTGTGCCCTCTTTATAACATCTCTTTACATATTTGTGAAAAGTACAGTAATCATGTCTTCCCCCAGACTCATCCTTCATATGACCATTCTCTCATAACTGTTCTTCTTTAATATTATTTCCTTAAACTCTGAATCATTTTTGTTGCTCCTTTGAGCTCTCTCCAGTTTACATGGTAGAGTTGTTTTGTTTTTTTAAAAATATGCACCATTTTCTGTACCTTGAAATATGATCAAGAAAATGCCTCTGGTGATAAGATGGCAAAACTGAAGGCACTAAACTACAAAGACAAATATGGTTTGTAAAAAAGCAGGATGACATGGCACACAGCAGCACATGCCAGCCAGCAAAAACACATAACTGTAATGTATCGTTTTAGTTTTCATATTATGATAAATTAATTCTTTTATACAAAGAAGGACAAGTGAAATTTCATAATATATCTATCTGCACATAAACTAGGATATACAAGTGGGATGAAATTGACTTCATTCAGAGATAGCACCAGAGATCTAGCAGAGGGAGCAGGCAGAGGGATGATAAGCTGCTCCCATAATGTGGTTAGAGCATATGGCTACAATGCAGTTTCCACAGCTGCTTGCTGCAGACAATGAGCTGGAAAAAGTGACCACAATTCTTCCTTGTCACTTGTGTAGCTCTAGTGACCCATCATCTGGCCGAAACACAGCATAAAGGGGTGCAGAAGTCTCCTAGAGCAGTGTTTCTTAAACTTTTTGAGACAACGGAACACCAAGCCATAATATTTCTTTATGCGGAACACCTATGAAAATTTTCTTCTACAAAAGATATTGTTGTCAGAAAAACAAACAAACAAACAAACAAACAAACAAACAAACAAACAAACAAACAAACCCAAAGAAGTTACAAAAACAAAGAAGAGGTCGCAGCACACCTGCAAGTTGTTCATGAAACACAGTTTAAGAAACACTGTCCTTGAGCCCCTTCTCTCTTCCTTGCTCAAGGCCACTACAAGGCTTGGTGATGTAGAGGAGCCAGGTCAGAGCCACTGAATTGAGTTAAATATAAGCCATGTGGTAGTAAACCGAGTACATATCTATTTTCTCTCTTCCTATCTATAATATCCTCAAGAGTTTGTTTCTAGAACCTTTTTCTCCATAAATGGTAGCAGGTGAGAAATGCAGGCCATTTCTGCGGGATCTGCAGCAGACAGAATGTAAGGCAGATTACCTAGACTTCCTAAAGACTTTGCAGATCCCTCCCTGCAAGTAATTCAGGAAAACTGCATTTTTTCGGTAGTCTTTAAGATAGCTATAGGAGGGAAACTTTTTTTAAATTAAATATCAAGTAAGATAGGTGAAGCAAAATGCAGGACAATGTAGAACTTTAAAGACTAACAAGATGGTTTATTGTCCTGCATTTTGCTTCAGCTACCCCACACTAACACGGCTACATTTTTATCACAAGTAAGATAGGGTATGTCTACACTACAAAGTTAATTCGAACTAACAGATGTTAGTTCGAATTAACTTTGATAGGTGCTACACAGGCAAACCGCTAGTTCGAACTTAATTCGAACTAGCGGAGCGCTTAATTCGAACTAAGGGCTGTGTAGCCACTTAATTCGAACTAGTGGGAGGCTAGCCCTCCCCAGCTTTCCCTGGTGGCCACTCTGAGCACCACCAGGGAAACTCATCTGCCCCCCTCCCGGCCCCAGAGCCCTTAAAGGGGCACGGTCTGGCTACGGTGCCCATGCCAGGTGAAAGCCTGCCAGCACCCAGCCAGCAGACCCTGCATCTGGAACGGCTCGAACCAGCCACCCACTGCCACCCAGCCCTCCGCCTTTTCCCGGGACCAGGCTGGCGGCTCCCAGGAGCCTGCCCAGGTCCGCAAGAGGCGGGCGCCAACCTGGTCTAGTGCGGACATCGTGGACCTCATCCACGACCTCCGCACTAGGCACAGGAAAGCGGCTGTCTAAGGCAGGATAGCTGCCAGCCTGGCCACCTAGGAGCAGATGTGCATGAAAATCAGGGTGGTCCAATGAGACCCCCGACCCTGAGCTTAGAACATAAAAACATAAGAATAGCCGTCCTGAGTCAGACCAAAGGTCCATCTAGCCCAGTAGCCTGTCTGCCGACAGCGGCCAACACTAGGTACCCTGGAGGGGATGGACCAAAGACAATGACCAAGCCATTTGTCTCATGCCATCCATCTCCAGCCTTCCACAAACAGAGGCTAGGGACACCATTTCTACCCCCCGGCTAATAGCACTCCATGGACCCAACCTCCATGAATTTATCTAACTTCTCTTTAAACTCTGTTCTAGTTCTAGCCTTCACAGCCTCCTGCAGCAAGGAGTTCCACAGGTTGACTATTTGCTTTGTGAAGAAGAACTTTCTGTTATTAATTTGAAGCCTGCTACCCAGTCATTTCAATTGGTGTCCTCTAGTCCTTCTATTATGGGAACTAATGAAGAACTTTTCTTTATGCACCCTCTCCACACCACTCGTGCTTTTATAGACCTCTTATCATATCCCCCCTCAGTCTCCTCTTTTCTAAGCTGAAAAGTCCCCCTCTCTTCATATGGGACCTGTTCCAAACCCCTGATCATTTTAGTTTCCCTCCCCTCTTCCACCCTTTCTCTTTCCCTCTCCCATCTCCTTTTCCCAGTCTCCCCGAGTTTTGTTCAATAAAGAGAGTTTCTATTTTTGAACACACGTGTCCTTTATTTTGTACATCAGGAAGGGGGGGCTAGGGAGGGGTAAGTAGAAGGAGGTGAGGGAGGAATGGGGTATGAGCCCCCAATGGGGAGGACTGGGATGGCTCTGCGGGCTCCTCGGGGTGGAAGCTCTCCTGCAGCCCTCCGATTGACCCCCCACCCCGGATGGCAGCCTGTGGGAAGTGCAGCTGGGCTGATGGCCGAGTGCTGTGATGTGCTCAGTGTGGGCACTCAGGGCACTCCAAGCCAGGGCTGCTTTGCAAACGGGGAACCCCTGAGAACTGTCTGTCCGGGGTGGGGGTTGGGTCCCTTTAAGCATAGTCCTCGGCTAGCCTGAGGCAGCAGCTCCACGCTCTAAGTCCTAATCTGATGCCTTGCCGGCACTGCTTCTGGCCATCCTTAACCTCGGTTCAGGGTCCACTCAATGTGGACATGCTAGTTCGAATTAGCAAAATGCTAATTCGAACTAGTTTTTAGGTCTAGATGCACTAGTTCGAATTAGCTTAGTTCGAATTAACTAATTCGAATTAAGTTAGTTCGAATTAGTGCTGTAGTGTAGACATACCCATAGTGATTACTTCTGTAACCACAATGTGAATTTATCTCCGACTGAATTTTAAAAGGCAGTTATATTTCTCCCCCTCTTAAAATGTTCAGCAATAATTTCATAAGATTTTCCATCAAGAATATACTTTTATATTTTTTTAATTTAGGGACTATTAATGAGCCACTAATCAGTGCCATTTGACTATTGTTTAGGGCAAGGGTGGAGAACTTCAGGCCCAGGGTCCAGATGAGGCCTTTGGATTGCCTGGATGCGGTCCCTGAGGCTCACAGACCCTCCCCAGCATTGGGGAGCCCACGCTGGGGGTCCAGCCCTCCTGCTACCCCACCATGAGGCTGGAGCACAAAAAATCTACTAGGATCTGATGTGAAAAGTGTCTTTCTCCTTCTCAGTCAGGGACCACGTCAGTTAGGTTTGTTTTGTTGGTTGTGGTTTCTTGTTTTGGTTTTTTTGCCTCTCATCTGTGTGCAGCCCCCGACTGATTTTTCTGTGGGTCAGTGGCCCCCGACCCAGAAAAGGCTCCTCATCTCTGGATTAGGGTTTAGATAGGAGCCACAAGAGAACTGGGTAAGAAAACGGTGTCTATTGCCTTTCTCTAGTTACAAGACACTATTCAGGGCTACAAAAGACTGTAACCCAGTTACGCAGAAATATACACAAACTCCAGGGGCTAATGTTACAGTGATTTCAAAGTATTTCTTTTTCCATAAAGTATACTTCTCGTTCCAAGAATACTCCATGAGGAGTACAGGTAGTTCGGAATAGGAAGCCTAGTCTGAACTACCTAGTTCGTGCCGCGTGTAGCCGCGGGGCACGGAGTCCGAACTAGCGGACATTTAAAAATGGAGGCGCCCGGCCACATGCAAATGAAACCTGGGAAATTCAAATCCCGGGCTTCATTTGCAACTCCGGTTGCCTACATTAACAACCCTAGTTTGAACTAGGGTGATAGTGTAGACATACAATAAGGCAGCACAAAAGTAGGGATGGTAATACTGTAACCCTCCTAAAATAACTTTGTGAACAGCCCCCCTCCCCTCCCACACACACTGCAACTCCCTTTTGGGACAGGATCCCCTATTTGAGAAATGCTGGTTTCCCTCATGAAAACTGCATAGTATAGGGTAAAAGCACACAAAAAACCAGATTACACTGGATAGATCTGATTTCACGGTCCAAGACTTGTTTTTCATGATAGTGAGATTGGTAAGGCCCTACTTATGTTCCAATTCGACATCTCACACACTATTTCTCATTACTGATTATCATAAGTTCTTAAAGTCTGTCTTTTTAAAAATATCTTGGAAAAGTTTCAAGGAAGTCACTGAAATGTGAAATGAACTGGGTATTTTGTTCTACAAAGTTTATAAATACTAATGTATTACATTCAAATTCTTAGTGTACTAAATATAGCAGAATTGGGGTGAGAGATGATCTACATGGGGACACCAATCTAGTTTTAGTGGCTCAAGATGATTTTACAAAAGCGGCGAGGAGTCCTGTGGCACCTTATAGACTAACCGAAGTGTTGGAGCATAAGCTTTCATGGGCAAAGACCCACTTCCTCAGATGCATGTAGTTGAAATTTCCAGAGGCAGGTATAAATATGCAGGCCAGAATCAGCCTAGAGATGACGAGGTGGATCCAATCAGGGAGGATGAGGCCCACTTCTATTAGCTGATCTGGAGGAGTGAATAGCAAGAGAGGAGAAGCTGCTTTTGTAGTTAGCTAGCTATTCACAGGCTTTGTTTAATCCTGAGTTGATTGTTTCAAACTTGAAGATGAACTGTAGCTCAGCAGTTTCTCTTTGAAGTCTGGTCTTGAAGTTTTTTTGCTGCAGGGTGGCTACCTTTAGATCTGAAATTGTGTGTCCAAGTAGATTGAAGTGTTCCCCTACAGGTTTTTGTATATTGCCATTCCTAATATCTGATTTGTGTCCATTTATTCTTTTACGTAGGGACTGTCCAGTTTGGCTGATGTATATAGCAGAGGGGCATTGTTGGCACATGATGGCATATATTACGTTGTTAGATGTGCAGGAGAATGAACCAGTGACAGTATGACTGATCTGGTTAGGTCCTGTGATGGTGTTGCTGGTGTATATATGTGGGCAGAGTTGGCACTGAGGTTTGTTGCATGGATTGGTTCCTGAGTTAGAGTTATTATGGTGCGGTGTATAGTTGCTGGTGAGAATATGCTTCAGGTTGGCGGGTTGTCTGTGGGCGAGGACTGGCCTGCCTCCCAAGGCCTGTGAAAGCGAGGGATCATTGTCCAGGATGGGTTGTAGGTCACTAATGATGTGTTTAGTCCTATTCAGCAAGGAACTTGGCTTTAAGCATATACATAAGTGCTCTGCTCAGTAGGGATAGAATGACACCTGCTTATGTGCTTGTACAATGCCTAGCAGAATGGGGCCCTCATTCTGAATGGAACCTTATAAAAATAATTTCCTCTTATATTTAATTCTAAATAGCCTAATTTATGTTATAGTAGTGCCTCTAAAGCAGGGGTGGGCAAAAGGGCCTCCGCGGGCTGGATCTGGCCTGCCAGTTGAGTTGATCCGGCTCGCGGAGGCCCTGTTGATCCCCCTGCCTCCAAGATAATCAAGGTCTGGAAGCAGCGGGGGAAGCACACAATGTCTCCTCCCACCCTACAAGGAGTATGTGGTACTTTTAAGTGCTGTGAGCTCCTGGCAGGGTGGGAGGAGACTTTGTGCACTCCCCCTGCCCCCAAGCCCTGATTTGCCTGGGGACTGGGGAAAAGGGGGAGCATGCAAAGTCTCCTCCCACCACCAGGGGCATGGGTTCCTAGAGGGAACTGCCAGCTGTTCAGAACAGCTGGCAGTTTTCTCTGGGGGATGGGGGGAGCAAAGATTTTGTGCACTCCGCCACCCCCAGGCCAATCAAGGTCTGTGGATGGGGAAGCACAGAAGTGTTCTGGCCCTGCCCCTTCCACCTGAGGCCTCGCCTCAGGTTCACTTCAAAAATTTCTGAAGTGGCCCCTAGTCAAAAATTATTGCCCATCCGTGCTCTAGAGGCAGTAAAGACTAGCCCGCCCCACTCTGTAAGGCAATGTATGCACATACAATCTAAATAAGTGGCCAGACTTGTAAAACTGCCAAGCATCTAACTGGTCCCATTGATTCTAATGCAAAATATTTAGAAAGCACCTAAGTGCTGAGCAATGACGCTTCCCTGAAACTGGGTCATTTTTAGGTGACTACATATTAATTTGGGAACGTATTCTTACAGTCTTTGGGTGAAAACCTGATTCCACTAGAGTCAATAGTGGTTTTGCCATCAACATTAGGATTCAAATCTTAATGTACAGAGACAAGCAAATAATTCTGCATAATTACTAAAAAAAAAAAAGTATCAATTTAGTTAGAATCTGGCTTTTTGTGTTTTTATTCAATTTTAGAATATTAAAGACTAATTAAAAACAGTTTTCACAATAGTAGGGAAATGATAAAAAAATACCCCCCCACACACACATTTTACAACAAAACAGAGCACATTTATTTTGTGCCACAAAAGTGGAGATGACCAATTACACTGTAGCAACAAATAAAAACTTAGCCATAAAACCAGCACAAACATCCACAAACTGCATTTTGTACCAGTTTATGACTATGATATATTTGATAATAATTGGTCTCATATTCACAGATTGGGCTTGCGTAAGAAAACTGAAATCTTATATATTAAGGAATCTTTTGTTATTCCTGTGAAATGACAGAAAGTGAATTTAAATTGTTAGTGAAATGAACATTATGTATTCTACAGTTTAACACAGTAATCACTAATAACTTAGGATGGCAGCTGTTGTACATGTTAAACTAACAAATGTTACATGACCAGAGATGAGTGGCATGACATGTGGCTATAGTCCTTTATATAGTCATGCTCTCAACTATTTAAAAAATGCTCACAAGAAAGTCCTGTAAAAATAATATTCTCAAGAAGTTCATGGAAAACATTTATCCACATCCAGTTCTATCATCATTTTGTTAGTATGAGTCATCTAAGATTTTATATTTAATATAATTATATAAAAAACAATTGCCTTCCAGAAAAGAAATGCATTAATGCTGTGGCCTGAAGCCGGACTAGTTTGTCTAGAACTGGAGGGCAATTATTACATTTCAATCATCGGTCCAACTTCTTGTATCTATGATCATAAATCTACAGACTCCCCCCACTGTAAGTACAGATGAAGTACAGAATCTGTTTGTCCTCTAGCCAGATTCCAACAGTCAGCGTAAACTGTAATATTCAAATATCAATCCCTGTTATCCTCATCCTCAAGAACTGTAAATACTTTTTTTGGATGGATCCAGATAGATCTGATTTTCAATACTCTTTCTGTAACTCATACCTTTCTATCCTCCATTTTGATCATGCGAAGACCTGCCTGGTTGCTGTTATCACTTTAATGATCTCTCAAGTAGCTACATAAGTTGCCATTTACTGTATTAAAGGTCCAATTTCCTGAAAGCAACTGTTTTACCTGATGACGTCATATCATCAAAACAGCTCCCCATTTGACTTTCAGTAGGGTCTATTCAGCAAAACATTTTTACCTTACATAGAGCTGGGAAAGCGATTTGTAAAGAACATTTTCTTAGTCTAATTTTACCCTTATTTGAAAAATTCATAAATAAAAAGTATCAGATCTGAATTGTATAAACTTGTTTTTGGAAAGCTTCTGAGGGGTAGCCTAGTTCAGTGTTTCTGAAAGTGCTCCACAAAATAACTTTCAGAAACGCATTAACTGGCTACTCCAGTTTGTTTATTTACTAGCGGTGCTGCCACAGAGCCTCGTGGCTTCCATTGGCTCCGTTTTGTCCTTTGCAGCCAACGGGAGTTGTGGGAAGTGGTGGCCTGTGTTTCTGAAAGTGATTTCACAGAACACTTTCAGAAACACTGTCCTAGTTAGTCTGTAACTGGAAAAACTTAAAAAAACAACAAATAGTCTTGCAGCACATTAGAAACTAACAAAACTTTTTCAGATGTTTGGAGTTATTACAGGTCCAGTTTCTAAATAAATGGGCGGGAGAGGAAAAAGAAGCGGGGAAAAAAAAAAGAAAAAAAAAAGGAGGGGGGGCGGGATAGTCAATTAGTGTCCATGTTATATGAAGCTGATAGAGAAGGTGCTATTTGTTCTTAAGTATCCACTGTTTGTTTTTTTATGTAATTAGGATGTGGAATGTAGCGGCTTTGGTATATATGGTTGTGACAATTTTCTTCCACTATTTGATCTGAGGAAGTGGGTCTGGCCCATGAAAGCTCATCACCTAATAAACCATCTCGTTAGTCTTTAAAGTGCTACATAGTCTTGGTTTATGAATATGTCTTCTTTTTTTTTCTCTGTCACGAATAATTCTCTGTTATTAGCATTATGCAAATTTTGGCTAACAGAATTAGGGAATTTTTAGGACACTGCAATCTTCTTTTTTCAGTCACTTGAGTTAGGCTTTGCTTGATACATCATAGCACTGTTAAAGATAATGTTGAATGAAATAGGACATATAAACAAAAGAAAAAAAGACATGAGCTCATTTGTTTGGGTTTACCTGTCATGTGTCCTCATAAAGTCCCAAAATTTCTTAGTGCCATTCTGGAAAACAAAATAAAAAACAAAAACCATCAATATAATTTGTTCCTGATGAAAACTGACTACCTGAAATCAAATATTATTTCAACAACAGCAGCTTTCTTCTTTGGCAAAGCTGGATGTATCTGGAACAAATTTATTACATTTTGATCATAACAGCAGTGTTTCGGGAACAACTATTTAATTTTCAACTTGAAACTGGAAGGGAATGAGGAAGGGACTAAATGTTTTACTACTACTTTATAAAAGCAAAAAGCAAATATGTTGCAAACATGCCCTTAAAATAGGCACCTAACTCTATATTTAGGCATCTAAATCAAAGATGCCTAATATTCAGAAGTACTAAGGACTTACATCTGTGAGTGACTTCAGTCCATTTTTATTAAAGTACTCACATATTGCTTGTGACGGGTTCAGTCACTAAGGGTATGTTTACACTACAGCGCTAATTCGAACTAACTTAGTTTGAATTAGTTAATTCGAACTAAGCTAATTCAAACTAGCGCAGCTAGACTTAAAAACTAGTTCGAATTAGCGTTTTGCTAATTCGAACTAACACGTCCACACTGATTAGACGCAGGGGCGCATTTAAGGGCAGCTGAAACCGGTTCTGGCAAGGCATCGGGTCAGTAGTTGCTTTGTGTGGCCTCTGTCTGAGGCTATCTGAGGCTCGTGCTTAAAGGGACCCCCCTGGACAGCCGGTTCTCAGCTTTTCCGCTTGCTTGCCTACCTCGCTGAGGGACAGCAAAGCGTTTTCCTCTCCGCCCGTCTGTGTCGGTGGTTCCCTTCGGGGACGCCGCCGCAGGTGGCAACATGGAGCCAGAGCTCACCCTGCACTTTCTGGTGCAGTTTATGGACTTGCTGCTGCAAGCCTGCCAGCAATGGCTGGAGGCTGCCTGGCACCACCTGGTGCACGTCAGCCCCCTACCTCTCCGCCTGGCCACCCTGGGGGCCATGGAGCAGCTGCGGTGGCGCTCGGGCGCCGGCGTGCCCCACCGCATCTGGCATCTGGACACCAGCAGCGACTGGTGGGACCGCATCGTCCTGGAGCGCTGGGGAGACCAACAGTGGACCCAGAACTTCAGGATGAAGAGGGACACCTTCCTGGAGCTCTGCGAGTGGCTCGCCTCTGCTCTGCGCAGAAGGGACACTCGCATGAGGCCCGCCATCCCCCTCCAGAAGCGTGTGGCCATCGCCCTCTGGAAGCTCTCCACGCTGGACAGCTACTGATCCGTCGGGAACCAGTTCGGCGTGGGGAGATCCACCATCAGAGTGGTGCTCATGCAGGTACAGCACTCGCCAGCCACTGGGCCGGAGGCGCCCCAGTGATTCGCGCTTTGCTGTGTCTCTCCGCAGGTGGTCAAGGCCATCAACCAGGTGCTGCTCCGCAGGGTGGTCTGTCTCGCCGACCCGGACGCCGTCATCCGGGGGTTCGGCGCCCTCAGCTTCCCCAACTGCGGGGAGGCCATTGATGGGACGCACATCCCCATCCATGCCCCGGAACATCAGGCCATGTGTGACCACCGGGGACAGTTCACGGACATTAATGTGGGCTGGTCCAGCAAGGCACACGATGCCAGGGTGTACCGGAACTCCTCCGTGTGCCAGAGGCTGCAGGCCGGGACCTTCTTCCCCGACCGCCACATCAGGGTCGGGGACGTGGACATGCCCGTCTGCCTGGTGGGGGATGCGGCCTACCCCCTACAGCCCTGGCTGATGAAGCCCTACATGGGGCACCTCAACCCCTCCCGCCAGGCCTTCAATGCCAGGCTCACCAGGGCCCGCATCGTGATAGAGGGGGCCTTCGGGCGACTGAAAGCCCGATTTAGATGCCTCACCTGTCTCGACCTCGCAGAGCACAACATCCCTCCCGTGGTGGCAGCATGTTCCTCCCAATTTGTGCAAGAGGAAGGGGGAGGCTTTACTGCCAGCCTGGGTGGCTGAGGCTGACCGCATGGCTGGCCACTACGCTCAGCACTGCACCGCCGTCGTCCGGGAAGCCCAGCGGGGGGCCGTCCAGATTCGGGGAGCCCTGCAGGAGACCTTCCAGGTAGAGGAGGAGGACTGAACTCTCCCTGCATGCCCCACTGGGGCCTTCTTCCACCGTCCCCCCCTTCCCCTTTCCCCTCCCTAAGCCCTCTTCCTAATGTCAAATAAAGACACCTGTTTTGGCAAAAAAAAATCTCTTTTTATTTTACATAACTGGGGTGGGGAGAGGGAGGAGTGAAGGTGGGAGAGAGGAGGGTGAAACCTGGGAGGAGGGAGCTGGAAGGGGGTGGAAGGGGAGGAAGGGAAGGGAAAGCTCAGGGTTGGGGGTCGGGCTGGCTCTCCCATCTCGCAGCACTGCGGGTGCGGGGGCGTCGGGGGGGAATGAGTGTGGAGGGTGGGGCAGGAGGGATGGGGGGTGCGGAGGAAGCGGGAGGGGGAGCAGGGGCAGCAGGGGAAGCAGGAGCAGGGGGAGCAGAGGCAGGAGGAGGAGTGAGAGCTGGGGCAGCCGCAGGAGCCGGAGCAGGAGGAGGCAGGAACCGGTTGACCAGGGTCTGGAGGTGGCCTCTGAGGGCACGGCCCTGCTCCTCCAGCGCCTCCAAACTCCGCTGGCACAGCCGAAGGTCCTCCCGGACCCAGTGCTCCTGGTTGCGGAGCAGCTGCTCCAGGAACCGGAGGTGCCGCCGCTGGTAGTCCTCCTGGTTCCTGGCACGCCTGCTGGCCCGGGCGCGGGTGGCTGTTGCAGGCAGGGTGGTGCACCCTGCAGTCCCAGGTGCTGCGGCTGTGGTGAAACAAGAGCAGCGGTCAATTCTCCCTGGGGACAAGGAGGGTGAAACCCAGCCCCCCTCTGCAAGGCCAGGGCCCCTGCATGACACCCAACTGCTGCTCCATGGTGGGCAAGGCCCAGGCGCACGGTCCCTGGGCTCCCTCTCCCCCCACCCTCCCGTACACATAAGGGGAGCATGACGGTACTCACATGTGGAGGCCTCCCCGGCCTCGGACAACACAGGCGATGTGCTCTGTGGGGTTCCTCGGGGATCCTGGGCAGGCTCCCGGCAGGCTCCTGGCTCTCGGTGTCCTCCTGCTCCTCCTCCGCGGTGTCAGGGACGGGTCCCTCTGCCCCGGGGTCGATCACCACCCAGGGGGCATGGACGGCGTGAGCCCCCAGGATGCGGTCCAGGGCCTGAAAGTGGGGGCATGCCTCCGGGTCGGCCCCTGGCTGGCAGGCCCGGGAGTAGGACTGCCACAGGTCCTTGATTTTGCAGCGGACCTGCTCCCGGCTCCGCTGGTGGCCTCTGGCGGCCAGGCTGGCAGCCATGCGGCTGTATACAGCCGCATTCCTGTGGCTAGTGCAGAGATCGTGGACATTGGAGGCTTCCCCCCAAACCTCGATGAGGTCCACGATCTCCGCAACTGACCAGATGGGCGCCCGCCTCTTGCGGCCCCGGGCAGGGTCCTGTGAGCCACCAGCCTGGTCCCAGGAAGAGGGGGAGGGCTGGGTGGCAGCAGGTGGCTGGCTCATGTTGTGGCAGGTGCAGGGTCTTTTGGCCTCCCCCAGCATTGGCACAGAGATGGGGTCACAGCCCACAGCAGAGTAATACAAACACTGAGATCAGCTCATCACTGGAAAGGCTCAATTAAAGGGACTTGCCACAGTACCTAGGTGCACAGCCACAATAGGACCTGAACCCCAGATAAATCTTTTATTCTGTATAAAGCTTTATGCAAAGCAAGCTCATATTGTCCACCCTTTCTCTTACACAGAGATACATACAGCTACTCCTCCCATAGCAATTATTTACATTGGATTTATTAATAAACAAAAGTGATTTTATTAAGTATGAAGGTAGGAATTAAGTGGTCATACAAAAGCAGACAGAACAATGTAGCTTACTAAACAAAAATAAACAAGACATGCAAGCTTAGCTTAATACACTAAGAAAACTTATTACAAATGATAATCTCTCACCCTACATATTTCAGGTAAAGTCCTTCTCAGGTCAGAGATGTTCTTTTTTACCTGGGTCCAGCAGTTCTCCTCCATCCCTATTGTTACAATCCTTTTGTTTTAGGTGTTTTCAAGTACTCACCTGACATAGAAAGGAAATCTGTAAAGCAAGCTGATGACCAATCATTGTTTACTTCCCTTGCCTTATATAGAATTTCCCTGGGGTAGGAAACTTTGTTTGGTTCCCCCAGTTCCTTGTGGAAAAGAAGAAAATTCAGGATGAATTCCAGCATCAAGGGACATGGTCACATGTCTTTGTAGCGCCTCAAAGTCCATGAGTCAATAGAAGTGTAGCAGGACTCCAGAAAGATAGTTCTCCACTCAAAGGTCTCCTGCTAATGGACCATTAGTTCTGCCTCTGGCTTCTTTATTGTCATTCCTAATGGGCTGGTAATAGGCTTTTCCCAACACGAAGACATTGATAATAAATCTGCAGTCAATATTCTTAATTTCAGATACAGAAATGGTACATGCATACAAATGTGAAAATCATACTGAATAGATTACAACTTTTCAAATGATACCTTACATAGAGTATTTTGCATAAACATTTTTCAATCATGCATATTCATATTCCTAAGCATGTCTGCATGAAGATTATGGATCGCCCTTTGACATGGCTTAAAAAAAGACTGGCTTTAGGCACTCACGTTTGACAATCAAGGCTCTAGTTTCCAGTATAACAATGTTCAGTTACAAGACTACGCTACTGAATATTCTCAACCCGATTTATAGATGGCAAAAGCATGCATGTAACTGCTAAAAATATTTGCAACAGAAAAAAAATCTGTGTATTGTTACCCTATGAAAACTGATAATCAACTAACTACTGTGCTACAATTCACTTGTTTTTTACTTCCAAGATATCTTGGTCCAAATTCAATAGACTTGAGCTTCCAACATCACAGCTGAATTTGACACCCTAACCTGTAATAATTTCTCCACAGATTTAGTACAGATGTGAACATTTTACATATATAACTTCATATTGTATATGTGATTTAATATCCCATATGAAGCGATGAGGAGTCCTGTGGCACCTTATAGACTAACTGAAGTGTAGGAGCATAAGCTTTCGTGGGCAAAGACCCACTTCGTCAGATGCATGTAGTGGAAATTTCCAGAGGCAGGAATAAATATGCAGGCCAGGATCAGGCTGGAGATGACCAGGTGGATCCAATCAAGGAGGATGAGGCCCACTTCTAGCAGCTGATCTGGAGGTGTGAATTCCAAGAGAATAGAAGCTGCTTTTGTAGTTAGCAAGCCATTCACAGTCTTTGTTTAATCCAGAGTTGATTGTGTCAAACTTAAAGATGAACTGTAGCTCAGCAGTTTCTCTTTGAAGTCTGGTCCTGAAGTTTTTTTGCTGCAGGATAGCTACTTTTAGATCTGCAATTGTGTGTCCAGGAAGATTGAAGTGTTCCCCTACAGGTTTTTGTATGTTGCCATTCCTAACACGGCTAAGACTAACACGGCTACCCCTCTGATACTTAATATCCCATATGTTTTCTGAAAATATGCTTATGATATGAATATCGCATAATAGAGGAAAGCTTTATATGCAAGGTAGTTCAAGAGAGATATCATTTGAGTTACTCAATATCATTATCCTATTTGTATACAGGCAGTCCCCGTCTTACGCGGATCCGACTTATGTCGGAACCGTACTTACAAACGGGGCTTTTCTCACCCCGGAGCTCACGGGCGGCGGGTCGCCACCCGTGTCCTGCGGGGCGAGAAAAGCTTCTCCCAGTCTCCCTGGTCTGCTGGGGGGGGGGTCCAGGGACTTTGCTGGACCCCCCCAGCAGACCAGGGGGACAGGAACAAAGCCGCAGAGCATGCCCGCAGGGGGACAGCTCAAGCGCGCCCGGGCTGTCCCGCTGCGGGTGTGCTCCGCGGCTTTGCTCTCCATCTCCCTGGTCTGCTGGAGCCGCGCTACTGGAGCCTCGCTACTGGAGCAACCCAGCAGCACCCCAGCTGCTCTGCCCCAGGCGTCCCCAAGTCAGCCGCTGCTGAAACTGACCAGCGGCTGATTACAGGAAGCCCGAGGCAGAGATGCTCTGCCCCAGGCTTCCTGGAATCAGCCGCTGATCAGTTTCAGCAGCAGCTGACTTGGGGACGCCTGGGTTTCTTAAGTTGAATCTGTATGTAAGTCAGAACTGGCTTCCAGATTCAGCCGTGGTTGAAACTGATCAGTTTCTGCAGCGGCTGACACCAGTTCCGACTTACATACAGATTCAACTTAAGAACAAACCTACAGTCCCTATCTTGTACGTAACCCGGGGACTGCCTGTATATGCATTATTTTTGTAGAGGAAGTTAAGAATATTGACCTTTTGTTGGTATTGCATATTTGCTGCCTTAGGTCACACCCATGGCTTACACTTCAGGAACTAAAATGAAAAAGCCAGTGTTGATGTTCCATTAACAAGAGACAATGGACTGTAAAAGTGTTTAATCTCCCTGTGAGTGTGGGTCAGCCTGTGAAGAATTGCTACAGGGCCTATGAATACATGTGACCATGACACATGATACTGGAACCCATCTTGAATTCTTTACTTTTTCACAAGGGGGTGAGAGAAATCAGTTTCCTGCCTTATGGAAACTGAAAATAAGGTGAGGGAATAAACCAACTATTGTATTTAGCTGGTATTACCACAGCTTCCCCACTCCAAAAGGATACTGGAAAACACCTGTTAACAAAAGACTGGACAAAGTAAGGGAAGAGCTGTTGATCCAGGCTGGAAAGATTTATCTGACCTGTGAAAGAATATGCCTGGAACACTATTTAGCATGAAGAATATTAGTTGTAGCCAGTTTCAGTAATATACTAAAGATACCAAGCACGTTTTGTTTACTTACTGAAGTGACCTTCTTTGCTCTATCATCACTTATAAACAATTAAAATTTACCTTTTAGTGCATGACCTTTTCTTGTTTATAACCCTGTTTCTGTAATTTTAAAAGGTGGAGGGAAGCTGAGAAACTGTGTATAACTTCTTTTACACTGAATAAGGAGGCAAACTTCATTTAATTTTGGGTTTGTATCCCAAAGGAGGTGCTAGAGTAAGTCCCTTAAACTAAGTCTTCCCAGAGCTGATTAACTTAGCATTTGTATTTTCTGCATCTGTGTGCAGCCCTACTTGTGTACTTTGCTAGATGAGGCCTTAGTGCCTTGCTCAGCAAGACAGGATTTAAGGGGGCTCAGAATGGCAGAATAGGCTGACTCAACAGTGTTTAAGTACCTCAGGTGACATCCCAGGGGATGCAAGCTGTCATGGTATAGTCTATGGCATAACTGAAGTGATAAGACACTTCAATTGAACTCAACACAAGAATAAAAAATTTCCATCACCTTAAATACAAATGCTTAGATTCTGTAATCAGCAAAGCTGTAATGAAATCAAATGGAACTATGCTAATTAGGGATGTAACATTCCGTTTAATTAGTTACCTAAATATTATATTTAACCTGCTAACCGATTAAACGAGGTGGATGGGCTGGAGCAGCTCCTCTCACCACAGACACGGGATGCTCAGCTATAGAGCTCCCCTGCCTGCAGCGCATTGTACCAGGCCTGCCATGGGCGGAGGGTTGCTCCGGCCAGGTTGGAGCTCCCCGACCACGGTGCATCCGGGTCAAGCCAACTGCAGGCAGGGGCACTCCAGCCCGGCCAAAGCAGATGTCTGAGGCGGGCCCTGCGGGGCTGGAGCAGCCTCCAGTGAGGCTTACTACATGTTTTATTAGTCTTTAAAGTGCTACCAGACTATTTGTTGTTTTTTTATGGTTAACCAGGTTAACCAGTCACATCCCTAATGTCAATATGCCTCACCTAAAACATGACCCAAAGGTTTATTTGTTAAATCACATGTTGGGTTTATATGATAAATTAGAAGTCAACTGAAGAAACCACTTCTTTTGGAAAACACCTTTCACTGGACAGGCAAGTGGTCAACCTGCTAAGGACTTAGGGTATGTCTATACTACCCCGCTAGTTCGAACTAGTGGGGTAATATAGGCATTTCACGAGGAGTAACGGTAGTTCGAACTAGGAATCGTAGTCCGAACTACCTAGTTCGAGCCCCATGTAGCCGCGCTGCACGGGGTTCGAACCAGCGGGGTTTTAAAAATGGCGGCTCCCCGCTTATGCAAATGAAGCCCGGGAAATTCAAATCCCGGACTTCATTTGCAAGTGCGGTATGCCTACATTACCCTCCTAGTTCGAACTAGGAGGGTAGTGTAGACATACCCTTAGATATCTAACAGTTGCTGTGATGGGGTGTACTTGGGCCTTCAGGACTCCTGCTGGAGAATCTGTGGTCTTATAACACCCTATCACAGGAAGGAGCAAAGGAGCTTGGTCCCTTTGACCTGCCTGTAGATGCCTTGTAGAAGTAGCCAATCAGTGTCCAGCAGGCTCAGCTAAATGGAGTTGCAGAGGCTGAGCAGGTCAGTGCCTGGCAGGGGGTAAGAAAGAACATTCCTCTTCTGTGGCCAAAGATGCTTACCTGATAGCACTTACTTACGCTGGGAAAAAGCGGACCTGCAAACTTTAATCTGAAATGTAAGAGGTGAAAATAGAGTCTTGATGAGGAGAGGCCAAGGGAAGTAACTAAAACAACTAATTAAAGGAAGCAGAATGTGGCTGTTGTTTATAGCATTCCTTGGTTACAGCCTGGAGTAGTAAGTAAGCCCAGGTTTCCCCACTGGCCACTAACAAAATGGTCTAAGCCTTGAGAAGGGGACAAGGCTCCTTTAGAAACACAAGCCCAGCTGGAACTGAAGTGCCCAGCAATGAGGTTGAAGACACTGGTGAAGACAGACAGCTTGGTGAACTCTTTGCTACTGTAGGAGTCCATTTTGACTGGGTGATTAGGTTGGAGGGCAGTTGAAACAGAGGCAGCAGTGCGTGGTTGCAGCTGACTCCCCAGAAGCGGGACAGGAGCTTGCATGTAACCCTGAATGTTAACTGATAAGCTCAGGCTTATCAGTTAATCATTTAAATGGTTATCCTTTCACATCCCTACTGAAGACCTGCCTAGCTAAGTCAGAACTATACAATATTTCTCCACCATCTTTGCCTTTATTTTTGTCTTTCCTGAACAGCATACATCCTTCAACATATGTGTTCTAGTCATGACTACTATTCCATCATGTTTCTGTTCTCCTTAATATCTGGTTTCCTGCACCAGTTGTTCTAGTTCCTTCATTTTGTTACCCAAGCTCCTTGCATTAGTGTACAAATATCTTGACTATTGCTGCTTGGCTTTGTCCACATTCCGACCTGATGGGTACAATAATTCTACTGCCAGTGTTGCCTATCCGACTAGTATCAACGCTATGCCTGTTCTTTACATCCATTGTCCTACCCATAGCTGTTCCTTTCACCATTGCTGTATCCATTCTTCTTTGATTTTCCTCCCTCTCAATGTTAAAATCAGGGTGGAGATTATATGACTATTTCCCAGTGATCTCCCTTGAGTTCCTAGTTTAAATCTCTTTGAATGAGTTGTGCCAATATTCATCCCAAAAGTCTATTTCCCTCCCCACTAAGGAGTCCATCCGATGAGAACTGTTCTCTATCCATGAATGCCTCCAAGTGGTCAAACATCCCAAAGCCCTTCTTATATAGCATGACTGCCTGAGCCATCTGTTAATCCTCATAATCTTGTCTCATTTTTGTTCTTCTCTGAAAATTACCTGTGCTTCCATTTCTGTAAGCATCTTCCCTAGCCTGGTACAGTCTCCCTTGATATGTTCCAGCAAAAATCAATCTGTGTAATTTGTTTCTACATGAAGGATAATCATGTGGGAAGCATGTTTCCTGCTCCCATTAGGATTCTCTTCCACCTCAGGTCTACATCCTGTATCTTAGTGCCAGCAGACAGAACACCTTTCTGTTTTCAAGATCAGCTCTGATGACAGAATGGTCTGGTTCTTCATAGTAGGGAGTCCCCAATCACAAAGACTTGTCTCTGCCTAGTGATGGTACGATTCTCTAGACTTCCTCATGTTCTTTCTAGCTTCAAGTCTTCTTGTCATTTATTTTCCCTTACAGTCTTTTGCAATTCATTTGGTATTCACCTGGCTTTCTGGACTCTGGATATCTCCATTGGCTCTTCCCCTCTTCTTAAATAACTAGCTGCTCTTCTTCCTTGCCCTCCTTCAGTTGCAGCCTACTGTGCTCCTTCTTCATGATCTAACTCATCAAGTATGCTTCTTCACTAGTTGGTCTTTTCCTCTGCCTTTTCTTACCCAGCAGTCTCCCCTCTGAGGTCTTCAGTGCAGCTTGCACCTGCAAAAGCGAAGTTACTCACCTTGGTGCAGTAACCCGTGGGTGCTCCACTGTAGGTGCTGGGCTTGCCCTGGCACCGCAGAATGGAGACTTTTGCATAGCAATACTCGGCCAGACCACGCATGCGCAGCGACATCCCACGGCGTTCACGCTCTTTTCTGTGCTCGCGTGGTCCAGCCCCCACCAGTTCCTCAAGACCGCCTCAGAATCTGTTAATAGGAAACAAAAGGGATGAGACAGACTCCGAAGCGGGGAGGAAGGCAGGTAGTGGAGCACCCACGGGGATCACCTCGAAGAACGACAGTTGCTGCACCAAGGTGAGTAACTCTGCTTTCTTCTTCGAGTGGCGTCCCTATGGGTGCTCCACCGTAGGTGACTAAGCAGCAGTGCCCTCATGAGTGGGAAGGGGGGAATACGTAGTCCCTGTTTGTCTGCTGATGAGAGCACCGCTGATGCCACCGCAGCATCTGAAAACCACTTTTGCAGGATAGCGTAGTGTTTGACAAAGGTGTCGTATGAAGACTACGTGGCTGCTCTGCAAATATCTTTTATAGCAACGCCTTTAAGAAAGGCTGTTGACGCTGCTACAGCTCGTGTGGAACGTGCTCGGGGCTGTGTTGGGAGTAGAAGACTCTTAGAAGCATAAAACTGTGTTATACATGAGGTTATAAGTTTAGAAATATGCTGAGAAGATAACAGTTGTCCCTTCGTTCTGTCGGCGAGAGAGACGATTACCTGATCAGTCTTTCTAAGACATTTCATACGGTCTATATAAAAAGCAAGAGTTCTACGAATGTCCAGTGTGGAGGGACATTTCATGTGGCGAAGAGTGAGGTTTTGGGTAAAAAAATGTTAAAATGATGGGCTTGTTGTAATGGAAGGACGAAGAGACTTTTGGTATAAATGCTGGGTGAGGTCTTAGGACTACTCCGTCTTTGTTAAAGATGGTGCATGGTGGTATTGCCATTAGTGCGGATAGCTCACTAACTGTGTGCTGATGTAATTGTGAGGAGGAAGGCAAGTTTTATGGTTAACATATGTAAAGGTATGGTAGCTAATGGTTCAAATGGAGGTGTAGTTAAGGCACTCAAAACAATGTCCAAGTTTCATGCTGGAGGAACAGGTTTACGGGGGGACGTATATTCGACAGCCCTTTCATGAATCTCTTGGTAATCGGGTGGGCAAAAAGGGAGGTCCCCTCAATAGGCTGTCTACAGGCCGAAATCGCCGCTAGATGAACTCTAAGAGACGGTAATGCTAGGCCTGTGTCTTTTAGGTGTCAGAGGTAATCGAGGACTCGCTGAAGTGGAGCAGAGTAAGGGAGCAGTTGCTGGGTGCTGCATCAAGAGGCAAATCTGCACCATTTTGAGAGGCCTTCCTCGTTGTCTGCCATCTACTGTGGATGAGTATGTCTTGAACCTGAGTAGAGCAGAGAGATTTGGCAGGATTCAACCAACTAGGAGCCATACCGTGAGTTGTATGGTGTGTATTTGTGGATGCCGTAGTGTCCCTTGATTCTGTGTGAGAAGGTTCGGAAGAGTTGGCAACTGATACGGTCTGCAAGGTGACATGCACCGTAGGAAGGGGAACCAGTGTTGATGAGCCCATGCTGGTGCTATTATTATGACTGTGGCATTGTCTTTTTTTATTTTCTGAAGGACTTTGGGAATGAGGACTGTAGGTGGGAATGCATAGAGGAGAGGTCCACTCCAGTTGAGAAGGAACTCATCGCCGAGGGAGCATGGACCGAGTCTGGCTCTGGAGCAGTATTTCTGACATTTGGTATTCTGATGTGTAGCGAAAAGGTTTATTAGGGGAGTGCCCCAACGTCGGAAGAGAATATGGAGTACTCCAACGTGTAGTTCCCACTCGTGCTCCGGTGCAAAATTTCTACTGAGGAAGTCTGCTTGGATGTTGGTGACCCCAGGTAGGTAGAAGGCTACCAGTGTTACGCCGTGGTGAAGCACCTGTTCTAAAAGTGAATTGCTTCCGTACAGAGGGAGCGGGAGCGAGCTCCACCTTGGTGGTTCACATAATACAGCCACTTCCCGAGTTATGAACAAGTTACGGACCAACACTTCGAGGTAGAGGTGGTCGTAATTCGGGGAACGGCTGTACACTGAGGCAACACTGTCCGTGAGGATCCTCACAGTGGTGTTGCAGACGTGATTCAAGAAAGATTTGCATGCGTTGAAGATTGCGCGGAGCTCCAAGAGGTTTATATGAAGCCTTGTCTTGGAACGTGACCAGTGGCCTTGGATTGAAATGTCACTCATTTGTGCTCCCCAGCCCAGAAGGGAGGCGTCCGTAGATATGTGACGAGATGGTTGTTGTGTGTGAAAGGGCACGCCAGTAAGAAGGTTCGCACAGTTTGTCCATCACCGGAGAGATTGGATAACTGAAGGTGGAACGATTACTGACCTGTGAAGGTCGTGTTTGGTGTGATTGTATATAGTTGCTAACCAATACTGAAGGCTGCGAAGGTGTAATCTTGCGTAGTGGACGATATAAGTTGTGGCCGCCATGCGGCCTACGAGCTTTAAGGCGGTAAGAATCTGGATAGATGGACTGCCTCGGACAACTGCTATGAGGTCCTGGATGGCTTGGAATCTCTGAACAGGTAAGTGTGCTCTTGCCGTGGTAGCATCTAGGTATGCACTGCTGAATTCTAACCACTGAGTCAGTTGAAAAAAGGACTTTTGGTTATTTATGAGCAGCCCAAGGGTACAAAAGGTTCATATGGTGATTTTGAGCATGTTGAGAACATGGGAATGGGAACGACCTTTCAGGAGGCAATATTCTAAATAGGGGAATATGATAACCCCTTGCCGATGAAGGTGTGCTGCTACAACCACCAGGATTTTTGAGAATACCTTGGGAGTGGTTGAAAGGTCAAAGGGAAGGACTCCGACTATGAATCGTAAGAATTGCCTGTGAGCAGGGTGGATTGTGACCCTGGAGATCGAGGGCCACAAACCAGTCGCATTGATCCAATGCAGGTATTATCGAAGTAAGGGTCACCACTTTGAAATGTTGTTTCCACAAGAACTTGTTCAAGTTCCATATGTCTAATATCGATGCCTCTGTGGTCTTTGTCTATTCCATTGATGATCTAGAGTCCTCTGCTGATTCTGCCATTGCTGTCAGATGTAACAGTGGTCATAACGTCTCTGGCATGGAGCGTAACGTTTGCGCCTATAGGGAGGGGTATACATCCCCAGTGTGCATAGTGTTGTCCGCGAGTCTTTGGAGGAGTGTAGTATACTGTCAGTTTTTTTGGAAAACAACTTATCTCTGCTGAAGGGCAAATCCTCGACTTTAGTCTGGAGTTCCTTGGGGACTGCAGCCGATTGGAGGTAAGATGCTCGTCGCATCACTACCGCTGTGGCGGTGGATCTCGCTGCTGTGTCCGCTACATCCATGGCTATTTGTAGGGTGGTTCTGGTTGATGTGTAGCCTTCTTGGACGACAGATTTAAGTATGGGCTGCTTTGCTTCTGGCAGATGACCCAGTAGGGGTGTAAGTTTTGTAAAATTGTCAAAAATGTGGTGGGAAAGGTGTGCTGTGTAGTTTGCTATGCGGAGCATAAGTGCCGCAGACGTATAGACCTTTCTACCTAGTAAGTCCAATCGTTTAGTGTCCTTGTCGGAAGTGTTTCTGTATTGAGGGGTTTTTGATCTGACGTGCTGCATCCACCACCAGAGAATTCGGTTGGGGATGGGTAAAAAGGAATTCAATCCCCTTAGGTGGCACAAAATATTTTCTGTTTGCTCTTTTACTAGTTGGTGGAGCAGAAGCTGGGGTTTGCCATATTTCTTCAGCGACTTCAAGGATAGCTTCATCGAGTGGTATGGCTATCCTTGCTCTATGTTGAGGCTGAAGATTTTTTAGGAGGCAATGTTGCTTCTCCTTTATTTTGTCTAATTGTATTTCTTGGCTTATGGCTACTCTCTTAAAGAGCTCCTGGAACTGACGAAGGTCGTCAGGTGGGGAGATGTCTCCTGGGATTACAGCCTCATCTGGTGATGAGGAGGATCAGTGCATGGAGGAAGTCTCTCGTGGTCGGTCCTCTGTCGTGGAGAACTGTGTTTTGTCTGGTTCTGACAACTGGCATAGAGGAGACGCGGGTTGGCCTGTTGGAGTTGGAGGAGCCGGAATCGGGGATGGCGTGGTCGATGTGCAATCACAGCATGATCTTCCTCGAGACCTAGGATGGTAGTAATATGAGTGTCGGCTAGATGAGTATCGATGGTAGTAGTCGTCACAATGATAAAGTCTTTCAAGGGGTGACCGTCGATCAAAGTAGATGTGTCAAGATTGTTCCCAGTGGGATGAGCAAATTGAACAGGGTGAGTGAGAATGCGTATACAAAGCTCTAGATGATGTTGGAGAAAGAGAATGGTGACTACGGTGCTGATGATAATGGTGAGTGGTGGCAGCCAGAAATGGGGAAGGTAACCTTTGCATTGGAGATCTTGGTGATTGGTGCCAATGTGAATCATGTAGCATGGGGGACCTCGGTGCTGGTGGTGATGGCGATGGTTCTGGTGAAAAAAAATCAATGATTGGGAACGTGAGTGGCTTCTGCTTCGATATGGACTCGGAGCGGTGCCGAGTGTCTTGGTGCCAAGCACATCGGAGCCGGGCAAGTGTAGCATCGGTGCCGGGGGAATTGCAGCAGGCTCGGTTGGTGCCGTATCCCATGTCACAGGCACAGTTGGTGCCATTGGTGAGTTGGGTGCCGGCGGCGCTGATGACGCTCTCAGGGCAGATTCCCTCAGTGCCAAGGACGCGGCTGGTGCCGACATGGACCTTGGTGCCAGTGTCAGTGCCGGTTTAGACGATTTCTTGGTCTCTGGCACAGTTGGAGCTTTTGGGGCACAGTTTTGAGGTACCGGACGTCTCCGACTTATCTCCCGAACTAACTCTGTTCTGTGTTGTAACTGGTAGAGATCTTGTAAGCAATGCCCTATGCTTCTTATGGGCCGTCGTGGTAGGAGAAGAAGCCCTACATTTTTGAGGCTGAGTGGAGGAGGCCGCGCTATCAGAAGAGTCTGGTTGAAGTGCCTTGTCAAACAAAATCATGCGGAGCCTCATCTCTCTGTCCCGCCTGTCAGTTTTAAATAATGCAGGCATTTCTGTGGGACATGGGCTTCTCCCAGGCAGCGAATGCAACAGGAGTGGCTGTCTGAAGCAGGCATTGCCTTGCGACATGTGTCGCATTTCTTAAACCCTGAGGGGGATGGCATAATATATATATTCTGTCTTTTCTTTCTCTCTCTTTTTTTTTCAATTAGTTAAAACTCAAACTACGTACAGCTCTATTATGGGGTAACTGGAGGGAAAGTGTAGCAGGACTATAACTGGGTTATGAACAAGGGAGAAAAAAAACCACACACCCTTTTTTTTGTAGGAGATTAACAAGAAGGTATTTAGGAGAATAGTGAGGAGAATGAACTAGGAATGTAATGGACTCACACAAATAGGAGAAAAGATCACAGAAGAGTAGTTCACTCTGTCTGCAGCCTGAAACAGTCGAGAGGAACTGGCAGGGACCAGACCGCGCGAGCACAGAAAAGAGCACGAACACCACAGGACGTCACCACGCATGCACGGTCCGGCCGAGTAATGCTATGCAAAAGACTCCATTCTGCAGTGCCAGAGCAAGCCCAGCACCTACTGTGGAGCACCCACGGGGA
Source organism: Pelodiscus sinensis (assembly GCF_049634645.1). Classification (NCBI taxonomy): domain Eukaryota; kingdom Metazoa; phylum Chordata; order Testudines; family Trionychidae; genus Pelodiscus; species Pelodiscus sinensis. The sequence goes on along the minus strand of NC_134714.1, from coordinate 16,870,571 downwards.
CTCCACTCAAAGAAGAATCTTGACTTTTCCCTTCAGCCTCCTCTTGCCTTTGCTTCATCATCTGCATGAACTCCTTTCAAAACTCAACCATGGTTTCCAGCTGCATCTCCAAGCCTTGGATCTTCTCTTTCATAAGCTCTATCAGGTGGTACTTCATACAAATGAAGCTCTTGAGTACCACTGTAGGATCATGTATATTCCACAGCTTCCACATTAGCTTCAGTCATCTTCAGTATCTCTTCCATGGTTTTTGATTACCATCACTGCTGCTTCTGAATAGCCTCCCTACCAATGGGTAAAAACAAAAGAAAACCCACCAAAGATCCAAACAAACACCAAAACAAAACCACCGAACAACTTCCTCCCCCAACTCTCATTACAAACTCTCAATCAAATTTCCCTGTTTACAACTCTGTTTGCTTCTCCTATGCTGCTAGCCAACTGTTTGGTTGCCTTTATATGCCTCCTAATCAGAGCTCTGTTTCTCTCACAGCACACTGCTTTTTATCAGCCTCTACAAACCGAATAAAGGGGAAAAGTCATTCATGCAAAACAGAAAGAAACACAACACACACACAAAACTTACTCACTGCCTCTAAGGACCAATGGCTTGTTTCCCCTTTCCCCTTCAACATAATTCCCACTCAAACTCTCCAGTTTACAGATCTCTTTGCTGCACCTGTGCCACTGCTAAAGGTACCACCCTCTATATAAAAGGCCTTAAAGCTCCATTACAGACATCAGAGCCACTGCATACTGAACAGTTGGTGGGGATTAGGCCACATTAATTTTTGTTTGAAGATTAAGATCATGAACTCTGAGTTTACCAAGCTTTTATGACTCTTTGCTTGCTAGTTTTCCTACCTTGCTACAGCTCTAATTATAGTCTCTGCATGAAGCCCATGGGCCTTTATATTAGCATCCCAGCAACAACCTACTCCTGCCTCAACTAGCAGTACATCTTAAATGGAGCCTTGCCTTCATTTATGCTTCCACTATTGTTGCTCATACCAGAAATCCGTTTGAGGAAGGCAGATATGGAAAGGGAGAAGAGAGCCTGAATTAATATTTATGAAGCATTAATTTAAATTTAGGCAATCCCTGAGGGATAGCCGAGATTATGCCTTGAGATATATCAGTCTTCCAAGCCTTAACTTCTGCTCTTTTGCAAGTTATAGAACCAGATTGTCATGAAACACTAATAGAAGAGTTTCCACAGAGCTAAGGAAAATTGGAAGACGGCTCCATGCTCACCTGACGGCTCCATGCTCAACACACATGAACCAAGTGTGAATCTCCTCTGCTCATATATTTCCCCATTTAAAGTAACAGCATCTGGACCATGAATTGTAAGTAACTTTCAAACGAAAATAAGTCTCAGAAATAAGAGAGTTCTCAGGATATGAAGTCCACGTTTTCCATGAAAATGATTAGGATTTGCCACATACTTCTGATTCTCTAGATGGTAAATACACCGAAAGGTTTACTTATTATTACTGACTTTTTAATATTCAGTATCACACCCATAAAAGGGTTAAACTAATTTGCATTGGATCCTTCATGGTGCCTGTCATCATCATGCATTGATCAGATAATAATGTAAGGGTATGCTGTAGCAATATTTGAATAATAATCCATTCATATGGTCAGCCTGCACCTGTCCAAATAAATAAATCAATAAACAAATGAAACATTCCAACATCCCATTGTTTACAGTGGCAGAAACTCAAATGAGCACCATTTGGTCCTATTGTCCAAGTTAAATGTAATTTGAACTGAACTGTATGGAGTTGAGTTTCTATTGTGCCAAATGTCTGGTTCTCTGCTAAGAGACTAGCACAAAGGCTGCTAATTATTAATAGCATGCAACAGTTACTAATGATTCCTATACTACTCCATGAACTTTAAATCTACATTAAATCTAAAGTACATTAAATCTAACCAGCTTTGTTGAGCGTTTAGTAATATCACTGTATTGATTTTGTCCTCCCTCTGATTAACACAATATATATATTCACAGCATAAAATGATGCATAATGTTGTACATTGAGAAGTCATCTTAACCAAGTTATTTGCTACACAGAATGACTGTTTTTAAATTGCACTTTTGAAGTAGATCAATTTAGTCTTTCTTCTCTATATGTGTGCAAATAACCTGTTTCTGCCTTTAATGGTATTCTGCTACCCTCGCTGCTGCAGAAATTTTTCCATGCAATTAAAAATACATCGAACTCTTTCATTTTATTAAAATATAAAATATATTTCTAAAATTGTGCCATTTACAAAACTTATCAAAGAAAGAGTAAAATATTCCTCAATAACATAAATGATAATGTTTAAATACAGATGCTGTGAAAAAGATGAGTATATTAAATTTGAAATAGATTTAAACAATTATACTTATATCAGGATCATAAGAATAGCCATACTGGCTCAGATTAATGGTTCATCTATCCCAGTAGTTCCCAAACTTTTCGGCATTACACCCCCCTTTTTGATTTTTGAAAAACCCTCCCACGCCCCTCCCCCCCCCCGCCAAAAAAATAGCAGCAAAACTTGAGAAGAAAAAAAAAAAAAGGAACTGACCAAGGCAGCAAAACTTGATGGGGGAGGGGGGGAGGAGTTGGGTCACCTCGTATCCCCCCTGGTATTTCTTCACGCCCCCCGAGGGGAGTACACCCCCCAGTTTGAGAACCTATGATCTAGCCTGATACCCTGTCTTCCAGAAATCTTAACATAGAAAAAGATATATTATCTGTTAAGTTAGCCTTTACTGTTTCAAGCAGCAGCTCTGGTATTCCAGCAACATCCTAGGATAATATACATTATGTGACATGATAAATCTCTTAGCACAAAGTAAGCACACTCCCTTTCTGTATTTAGTGATCAGGCTCTATTGTATAGCAATACTGCACTTGTGCATACAGTATGGGTAAGTCAAGAGTTGTATTTCAGGAAAGCCATTATGTGAGACAACTTCAGTTTCATATTACTTAAAAGAGTGATTATTTACATAGGCAGAAACTAAATGGTCTGTTTTTTTCCTGAAAAAGCAAGTCTGAATGAGATTTCAGAGGCGTGAAAACAACCGTTCCGTATAAATCTCTACACAGTCATAAAACAGGGCACAAATTTGGGTCAGTCTTTTCTTTTTTAAATCCCTTCCATTGGGATAAATCAAAATATTAGTCCTTTTAAAGTTTACAAAAACAAATAAATGGCATTACGAAGTTATTTAAATCCTTTGAAGTATATAATGAAACTTATAGCATCAGTCCATTCAGTGTGGATGCTATCTGTCAAAAAAGCAGATCTCTTTTTCGATGCGCTTTCACAGTGTGGATGCTGTCTTTTGGAAGAAGTTTTTTTGGATGATCTCTTCCAGAAAAGCTTCTTCCGAAAGAAGCCTGCAGCCTAGACACAGCTGCAGTGTCCTCTGGAAATCACAAGCAAAATAAATGTTTCTTGCCTAACTAAAGATGTGATTTGTTTTCTTTAAAAAAAAGTTACCCAAAGAAAGAAATACAGTGTTCATAGTTTCCAGAAGGAGTAAGGGACAGGTAGAAACAAAGAAGAAGAGTAATAAAAACATCCATTCCAAGAGTAAGGCAGAAATCACATCTGGTTTTGGCAAGCTTCCACTTAGCCATATCATCTTGGCTTCTCAACTTATACATTTGGAAAGGAGAATGTAAAGAACTAAGGCCCTGAACCAAGCACAGTGAAGTCGTTGGAAACTTTTCCACTGACTATAAGCACGCTTTGAATCAGGCCCTTATTCCTTGGAAATGTTCCCCATTTCCCCTTAACCTTCATTTTTTCCCTTTCTCCAAGTCGTCATACTAGCCTTATGCAGGCCTTACAAGCATATATAAACCCAAAAGAAATATTCATAGCATTGGACATTTAATCACATATATACAATTATTCTTGATTAAATTATATGACAACCCAGTACAGTACACAAGAGAAAAATGATTACCAAGCCTTCTGAGAAGTGTTCCTTACATCGATTCCATGTTAGGTGTGCATGCATCACATGAATAGTCATAGGAGTTTTTTCTGTTAGTGGTTTCTGTCGGGCTGGTTCTAACACCCTCTAGTGTCTGGTGGGTGATGGCACAGAGATGAAAACGTATGCACCAATGACAAAGTCATCACTCTACAAATATCCTGGTTAGGGACTTCAGCCAAAAATGCCACTGAGGAAGCATGAGCTCTTCTCAAACGGGTGATCAAGACTGAAAGAGGTGTGGCAACTGTCTCCTTACAACAGGCAAGAATGCAGGAAGTGATCCAAGATGAAATTCTTTGGGTTGAAGATTAAAAACCTGTCAGTTTAACTGCTCTTGCCACAAAGAGTTACATAGACTCTCCTAGCTGAAGTAATCACTACCAGGAAAGCCACCTTCCTGGAGAGGTACAACTAGGGTCATGATGCCAGTAGCTCAAAGGAAGGGCCTGTGAGTTTTGACAGGACTAGTTTTCACTCCCACGATAGAATCGGTTCATGAATCTGCAGATAGAGCGCCTCTAAGCACTTGGGAAAAAAACCAAAACAACAACAACCACCCTACAATCTACCGGAGGATGAAAGGTGGAAATGGACATTAGGTGTAACTTAATCAACTAAATGACTAAATCCTGCTGTTTTAGATGAAGCAGATACTCCATCACGGACTGGAGAGGTGACCTAGTGATGAGAACCCTTGTTGCAATGACCACACTTCCATTTGGTGAGGTAAGTCACTCTGGTACATAGTTTTCTACTACCTAGAACCTGATGGACTTACTCTGAAAAGGACCGTTCCACTGGTAACCATAGAGCTTCCACATGATGAGGTGGACAGCTCTGAGGTTAAGATGGAGCAATTGGTTATGATCTTGTGAGATCAGGTCTGTGAAGGGAGGGAATGGCATCAGGATCACCAGCAAGTCTCTGATAGTGATTCCATTTAATTAGCTAACTGGTTAAATGTTAAGTTTAACCATTTAACTAATTAAAGGGGGGGGGGGGGAAATCCAGGCAGCCCAGTGGCTTCTAGCCCATATTAGGCTGCCAGTTTTCAGCCCACATGGGCTGGGATTTGATAGCTTTGCATAGAGCCAGAAGCGGCAGTTCCCTCTCTTCCCTCAGCTGCCGCTTCCAGCCCTGCGCAAAGCTGCCAACTCTCAGCCTGTGCAGGCTAGGAGCCAGAAGCTCGACAGGATTGGAACAGCCCTCCACCCGTGGGGAGCTGCTCAGAGGTAACAGTTAACTGGTAACCTGTTAACATTCCTAGTCCCTGACCTCAATGAATGCCTCTCGAGTAGATGGTATTGTGATCCTCCTAGTGCCACATTGCTTCTCCAGGGCTGAGGAATGTTTCAAGACTGGATTCAATGGAGCATGACCATGAGGCAGAGTCAACAATGCTACCCTCCGAGTGGAGGCAGAGGAGTCACCAGATTCGTGTTACACTGAGCTGACTGGGTCCCTTATACCTGTCCATGAGCACATGGCTCCAAGAGAGTATTCTAGCCAGCCCGACAGATACCACTGAAGGAAAAGTCTCCAGCAAGTGCACACATGGTCATGGAATGGGCATGAGCAAGCACTCAACAAAGAACTTTGTCTTTAATGATAAAATGCATCTAGTTGATACTATTTTATAAATATACAGATTTAGGTTTTCCTGCTCTCTCTACCACACCATCCTGTTGTAATGGCAAATGTCATACATGGGCCAAATTCTGCTGCTGTACTCCAGGCAACTCCACTGAAATTTATGGCATTGAACATCTGTTTAATAGAGAGCAAGTATGGCCTATTTTATCAGTAACATCTACCCCAAAACTTGAGCTGCAATGCATTTTGTATCTTTTGTAGCCTGAAATGTTTAGGAGCGCATGAGATATAAGCAACGTTGATCATGTTACAGTTGCACTTTATACAGATATTCTAAACCAAACTTCCTAAAAAACAGCACCAGTTGCAATTAACTACAAGATTTAAACTCTCCTTAATGGATACCGGAGATCCATTTTGTTGGGAAGCAAAGAAGGTGGGTGCCCACTGGACCCTTGTTTGTTAGCTCTGTTGCTTGCCTGCTTTGCTACACAGTGGGTAAAATAACAACTTTGAAAATGTTTTTTTCAAGAAAATAAAATAATTCTGTACATCTTTAATTTAAATTATTTTATGTAGATTTACTTGCTATCCATCCCTGGTATTTCAGTTGATAAAGGTTGTTCATTTAACAACGTAACTTCTAGTGACACCTGTATTTTAAACAGGGATAGGCAGCAATTGCTGTCTTTAACACCATGTACCTAAATTTGTAACGAATCTGAAAACATATAAAATATGAAATGGGTAAACAGATTGCAGAGTGGGTTGAGCCAAGGATGGACAGGCCAGAAAACCAGTACAGGTTGATCATACAAGAAGGTAATGTCTGTGCTGCAAGGAAATTATAGTAACCTTTAATGCAATAAAGATAAGATAATGAATTTCTAAATAATGGTCTCAAGGCATGTGTGGTGCCAAACTAGTAATCCTTCTTCTAGAATGTTAGAGCTTTGTTACAAGTAAATGATTAATCCAATTTTGCCTTATTCTCTTCTCATTAAGTTTTGGAGTCTTGCTTGTCAAATTGTACATATTTGAGCACTTTTTCTTCCAGTGCATTCCCAAATACAAGCAGTGTGTTCTAGATAACGGCTCTCTTTCCATAAAGTTATCTACTGTGTACTACTGTGCAGAGTTTGGGCATTTTACATTTTCACAGTCTCATGTATGCGCCACATTCACCTCATTGTGGTAGGAGCCAATGGCAGAGCAGATGTGTGACACAGCCTGTGTGGCCAATCTCAGAGCCAAAAGCCACAGAAACAGACACAGTTAGTTCCTGCAGAATATAATCATCAGGGATCCTAGAAATCCATCTGCCACAGAAAAACATGGAATTTGTATATTACAGAGAATTTTTAGTTTTTACATTTTGTAGAAAAAATAAACACATACACTGAAGAATCCTGTTTATCTGAGCCTCCGTAACTCAACTATCCATATTAACTAAACTAGTACCATCAATCCTCAGAGTCGGGGCTCCAGTGCCTGGGGCTGACAGAGAAAGAAATTTCACTAAACTTGGGGTTCTTTTCTGTGCTTGCACCAATGTCCGGAAAGGTGAAAGATGAAAATATCACTCGAATGCCACAACTCTGTTTTAACAACCAGGACTAATTCAGAAAATGAGTAATGTTAACATAAAAGCAATTTTCATTTTATTTGTTGTGAATTTTTTAAAAATCTGAAAATATAGAATATAGACAGAAGTATTTAGAATATGCAAAATATAAATTACAATTCTGTAAATTCTATTGTAATGATTGATGGCACTGATAGCTAAGAACTTGCTTAAAGCTATAAATATATCAATAAAACTCTGTGTTCAACTGATACCTATATAAAGTATGGCTAGGGGAACTAAAATTCAGAGTTCCATTTTAATCATGAAAAAACATGAATTTGTATGTTTTTTTATCTGAGAATTTGGAGGGGGGAGTTAATCACAGAAAACTAGCCTCCCTGAAAATCAGCCACAGTTTCCTAAGCATCCACAAGACTTCTCTTGTCACTTGTCATTTTGCCTTTGGCTGGGCCGCATTCAGTCATTTCTATCCTTTTTGTGATGTGTAAAAGATGAAAAGAGGTTATTTATGCCAGGAGCTCAATAACTGAGTGTTTTTTGCTTACTGATGTATGTGCTCTCTGAGAAAGGAAAATTCTGCTTAGAGTAGTTGTATGTGCTATCTGTCCTCCAGTCATGCTATGCTGACCACACAGAGCTGAGCTCTCAGGTAGTAACAGAGCCAGAGGATGCTACAGTTTCACCCCCATGCCTTTCTGCATACAAAAGAGGCATAACCCCTTTTTCTACTTTCTTCATACCTTATGGAGTCAGAGCTCCCACCAATTAAAAATAGTTTAATTGTCCTTTGAAATTTGATGGAAATTGATGTCACAACTACAGTGGGTTTTGAATGAGGATAAGTTAAGGTTTATAATATGGACCATTTGTAACCAGCTGCATTATTATTACCACCTTTACTGTTATCCAAAAATCAGTATGTATAATTTCCAATGCTCCTCTATGCTTTCTACTTCTGCATCAATCTAAACTTTCAGTACTTTAGGCTTATGCTGCATTTTCATTTCTTTGTCACATAACTGTTCTTTAAATTACCTATATGAATTATTTTGTATATAATTTTCTGTACATCATTACATAATTTATGTCATGAAATAACAAAGATGCAGCAAGGTCTTTGGCTTCAACGCCAACTAATCATACTTAGTCATTTTGGGTGTTTATTGAAGGAAATACAGTTAAAATTAGGGCTTATTGACACTGTCACTTTACTGTGCTGTAACTTTCTTGCTCAGGGATGTGAAAAACCACCCCGAGCACAGCAAGTTACAGAGTTTTAAACGCAGTAGTGTAGACAAAGCCTTACATGTACTGTTGTGAAATCTGTATAAATCAATAAATTGTATACTGAAAGAATGACACAGTGAGTCTAGACTTGTATGGGTGTGGTGAAATATATCCTATATTCACACATGCTACATTATTGTATTAATATTTTGTACATGGCATGTCTTGCAAGGTATCATCTGAAAACTTGTAACTTGCTGGTCACTATTGCCCTGATAAAATGCATGACAATACAGTTAATGAGAAATTGTAAGATTTCCCTCTATGATACTAACACGTTCCAAGCAGGTCTGTTTTGAACAAAAGAAAATGTGCTCTGCTTAATTTGCATTTAAGCAGTAAACAGAGTCATCAAGCAGTAAGAGACACAAAGAAAACTCAAACAGATCAGAAAAAGCCAACAGGGAACATCTTTAAATTGAAAATTTAAAAAGGAGGGACAAATATCCCAAGACACCTCTCACTCTCTGCCCATTGCATTGGCTGCACCAGAAATGACAAAAAAAGCATTTGTTGGACTCTGGTGGTGGGATGATGACAAAGAAGTTACTCACCCTGTGGGTGCTCCATTCAGGTCTTGGTGCAGTCCTTACGCTGGCAATTGGAGATTTTTGCCTGGCATTCACTTCCTGCGCCACACATGCTCAGTTGCTGTCTTGTCTTCCTGCTGTAGAGCATAGTGTTGCGCAAAGGTGTGATGGGAAGACCATGTCCAAATATCTGTGAGGAAAGCAGGTGATGTGGTCACAGTCTGGGTGGAGTGTGTTGTGATAGTCTGCAGTGGTTACCTTCTACAAAGATGGTAGGAAGTATATATGAACTTAGCAATCCACTTGGAGATACATTGCACAGACATGGCTGTTCCCTCGGGGGGAATCAGACATAAAAATGAAAAATATGATTTCCTGAATTCCTTGGTCCTATTGATGTAGAACACAAGGCTCATCTAGCATCCAGAGTATGTAGCATCAACTCCCTCGGAGATCTGTGAAGTTTTGGAAAATAGGTGGGAAGGTAGATGGGCTCACTGAGGTGAAAGTCTGATATAATTTTAGGAAGGAACTTGGGATGAGGTCTGAGGATGATTTTATCCTTGTTAAAAATAGTATACGGTGGATGAGTCATCAGGACTGCAATTTCACTTATCCTTCTCTCAGAGCTAATTGTCACTATGAAGGCCACTTTCATAGCTAAATGTTGTGGAGAGGCAGTATCTAGTGGCTCAAGAGAGGTCCTGTGAGTGTGCCAAGCACAAGGTTTAAGTTTCAAGGTGGCACCGGTGGGCGTAAATTTGGATGCCTCTTTCACAAGACTGCTAAGAAGCATTTTGTGATAGGATGTGTGAAGAGCATGAGGTTGTCCACTGGTTCATGGAAGGCTGTGATGGCAGACAGATGGACACCAATGGAGGTGATAGAAAGGCCAGCATCACTGGGGTTCATCAGATATTCTAGCACGGAACAGTTCATAGAATCATAGAACCATAGAGCTAGAAGAGACCTCAGAAGGTCATCAAGTCCAGCCCCCTGCTCTAGGCAGGACCAATCCCAACTAAATCAACCCAGCCAGAGCTTTGTCAAGCCAAGACTTAAACACCTCTAGGGATGGAGATTCCACTACTTGCCTAGGTAACCCATTCCAGTGCTTCACTACCCTCCTAGTGAAATAGTTTTTCCTAATATCCAACCTGGACCTCTCCTACCACAACTTGAGACCATTGCTCCTTGTTCTGCCATCTATCACTACTGAGAACAGCCTTTCTCCATCCTCTTTGGAACCTCCCTTCAGGAAGTTGAAGGCTGCTATCAACTCCCCCCTCACTCTTCGCTTCTGCAGACTAAACAGACCCAACTCCATCAGCCTCTGCTCATAAGTCATATGCTTCAGCCTCCTAATCATTTTGGTTGCCCTTCGCTAGACCCTCTCCAATGCGTCCACATCCTTTTTGTAGTGAGGGGCCCAGAACTGGACACAATACTCCAGATGTGGCCTCACCAGAGCCGAATAAAGGGGAATAATGACATCGCTGGATCTGCTGGCAATGCTCCTCTTAATGCAACCTAATATGCCATTAGCCTTCTTGGCTACAAGGGCACACTGTTGACTCATGTCCAGCTTCTCATCCACTGTAACCCCCAGGTCCTTTTCTGCAGAACTACTACTTAGCTGGTTGGTCCCCAGCCTATAACAATGCTTGGGATTCTTCCATCCCAAGTGCAGGACTCTGCACTTGTTCTTGTTGAACCTCATCACATTTCTTGTGGCCCACTCCTCCAATTTGTCTAAGTCACTCTGGACCCTATCTCTGCCCTCAAGCATATCTACCTCTCTCCCTTGCTTAATGTCATCCACAAACTTGCTGAGAGTGCAATCCATCCACTCATCCAGGTCATTAATAAAGATATTGAACAAAACCGGTCCTAGAACCGAACCTTGGGCACTCTGCTAGAAACCAACCGCCATCCTGACATTGAGCCATTGATCACTACCCGCTGGGCCCAGCCTTCTAGCCATCTTTCTATCCATCTTATTGTCCATTTATCCAATCCACATTCCCTTAACTTGCTGGCAAGAATATTGTGGGAGACCATATCAAAAGCCTTGCTAAAGTCAAGGTATATCACATCCACTGACTTTCCCATGTCCACAGAGCCAGTTACCTCATCATAGAAGTTAATCAGATTGGTCAGGCATGACTTTCCCTTTGTGAATCCATGCTGACTATTCCTAATCACTTTCCTCTCTTCCAAGTGCCTCAATATGAATTCCTTAAGGATCCCTTCCATGATTTTTCCAGGAACCGAGGTAAGACTGATTGGTCTATAGTTCCCTGGATCATCCTTCTTCCCTTTTTTGAAGATGGGCACTACATTTGCCTTTTTCCCAATCATCCAGGATTTCTCCCGATCGCCACGACTTTTCAAAGATAATGGCCAAAGTCTCCTCAATGACATTTGTCAACTCCCTCAGTACTCTCGGATGCATTAAGTCCAGACCCATGGATTTGTGTGCACTTAGCTTTTCTAAATAGTTCCTAACCTGTTCTTTACCCACCAAGGGCTGTCCATCTTCATCCCATCTTGCATCACTTAGCGCATTAGTCCAGGAGCCCACCTTGTCCGTGAATACAGAGGCAAAGAAAGCATTGAGTACTTCAGCTTTCCCCACATCATCTGTCACTAGGTTACCTCCTTCATCCAGTAGGGGCCGCACACCCTCTCTGATCACCTTCTTCTTGTTAACATGCCTGTAGTAGCCTTTCATGTTATCCTTCACATCCTTAGCCAGTCGCAATTCCATTTGCGCTTTCACCTTCCTGATAACCCCCTGGCATTCTCGAGCTATTCATTTAAACTCCTCCCTGGTCATTTGTCCAAGTTTCCACTTTTTGTAAGCTTCCTTTTTGTGCTTAAGTTCACCAAGGATTTCCCCTGTAAGTCAATCCGGTCTCCTACCATGTTTGCCTCTCTTGCTACGCATCGGGATGGTTTCTTTCTGTGCCTTCAATATGGCTACTTTAAAATACTGCCAGCTGTCCTGGGCTCCTTTACCCTTTATGTTAGCATCCCAGGGGATTCTGCCCATCAGATCTTTGAGGGAGCCAAAATCTGCTTTTTTGAAGTCCAAGGTATGTATTTTACTACTCTCTTTTCTTCCTTTGGTCAGGATCCTGAAATCTACCATCTCAAGATCACTGCTTCCCACGTTGTCACCCATCTCTACTTCCCCTATTAGTTCCTCCCTGTTTGTGAGCAGAAGGTCAAGCTGCGCACGGTCCCTGGTCGGATCCTTCAGCACTTGTGCCAAGAAGTTATCCCCAACATTCTCCAAAAACTTCCTCGATTGCCTATGTACTGCCATATTGGCTTCCCAACAGATGTCAGGGTGATTAAAGTCCCCTTCGAGAACCAGGGCCTGCGATCTGGAAGATTCTCTCAGTTGTCCAAAGAAAGCTTCATCTACCTCATCTACCTGATTTGGTGGCCTGTAGCAGACACCAACCACAACATCACTGCTGTTGTTTGCTTCTTGAAACTTAACCCATAGACTCTCAACAGGTTTTTCTCCCTCTTTATACTGGAGTTCAGAGCAATCATAGTGCTCTCTTACATATAGTGCAACTCCTCCTCCTTTTCTCCCCTGCCTGTTCTTCCTGAACAGTCTATACCCTTCCATGACAGCTCTTCAGTCATGCGAGTCATCCCACCAAGTCTCTGTTATTACATTTAAATCATATTTCTTGGACTGGGCCAGGGCCTCCAGTTCTTCCTGTTTGTTGCCCAGGCTTCTCACATTAGTGTACAAACACCTCAGATAACCAGTTGATTGCCCTATCTTCTCCATTCAAATCAGGGGTCCTCCTTTCTTGCTCGTTTCTCTTTGAATGTTTTCCCGGTATCCGACTTTCCCACTCCCCTCAGGGTTTTGGTCACTGTCCCCCGACGAACCTAGTTTAACGCCCTCATCACTAGGTTTGCAAGCCTGCCCACGAAGATGCTCCTTCCTCTCTTGGTTAGGTGGATCCCATCTCTTCCTAACAATCCTTGTGCCCGGAACAGAGTTCCATGGTCAAAGAAACCAAAGCCCTCTCTGTGACACCACCTGCGCAACCACACATTTACTTCCTCAATTCGACGATCCCTGCCCAGTCCTTTCTCCGCAACAGGGAGAATGGATGGGAACACCACTTGCGCTCCGAATTCTTGGATCCAGTTTTTTGTTGCAAGTAACGATGGTGGCACCACACTTGAAATTGTTTCCATTTGTTTTGGTAGGTATACCTCGTGGAGGAGTGCCAACTATTTAGGAGGATCTGCTTCACTCTCTCTGAACAGGTAAGTTCTTCATTTTGGAACCTTCTTCATTTGAAGAAGCCATGCTGTGAGTTTGAGGGCCCTGAGGTTCAGGTGGAGAGTTTGGCTTGATGGCAGTTAAAATAAGTGGGGATCGATGTGGTGGGGGATTGGGTGAGCAATCGATAGATGGTGCAAGTAGGGAAACCACAGATGTCTTGGCCAGTTGGGCGCTATTAGAATCACTGTGGCTCAGTCCACGCAAATCTTGTTGATCATCGTGCAGAGAAACGGAGTCAGTGGAAAGGCATACAGAAGGGGAGAGATCCAGGGTGTGGTGAAGTAATTTCTCTCCAATCTCTTGCCTCGATCCACTTGGGAGCAGAAGTGGTGGCATAGGACTGGGAACCTCCATTGTTGGAAGATTGGGAGGATGACACTGAGGCTGAGCTCCCATTCATGCTGTTCTAAGAAGTGCCTGCTCATTTTGTCCTTAGTGATGTTGTGTCAGCTTGGTATGTACCTTGCTGTTGGAATTATGTCATTTTTTAGGCACCAGTTCCAGAACCAGATTGCTTCAGCACATAGTGAGTAGGATTGGGCACCCGCCAGCCAGTTGACGTACAACAGAGAGGGCGTATTGTCCGTGAGGACACACATGGTTCTGCCCCATGTTTTCAGGAGTACGGGTTCTTTCGAAAAAGTTTTTTTCCCCCAAAAAGAACGTCTAGACTGTGCTTTCACTTTCGAAAAACCCTTTTTCAAAAAAGTGCTCAGACGCAAATATGCAAATGAAGTGCGGGATATTTAAATCTGTTTCATTTGCACTTTCGATTTGCCTAATTTACAGTCCTCTTTCGAAAGATTAATGTAGTTTAGACGTGCCCTAAGACCGCTGGAAAGCGGAGTGAAAGATTTGTTCGAATCTCATCTGAGGAAGTGGGTTTTGCCCACAAAAACTCATGATACTGTGTGTGTATATTTTTTTGTAAGTCTCTAACGATTTGTCTACACTAGCCCTCTACTTCGAACTAGGGAGGCTAATGAGGGCGACCGAAATTGCAAATGAAGCACAGGACTTAAATATCCTGCACTTCATTAGCATGTTCCCGGCCAGTCGCCATTTTGGAAATTGACTAGCCCAAAAGAACTGCCCATGGCAGAGAAGGGCGATTTCGAAATAAACCCCTTACTTCGAATTACCAGTTAAACCTCATTCCATTAACTGTTAAGTCGAAGTAAGGGGTTTATTTCGGAATTGCCCTTCTCTACCGCGTGTAGACACGAGCAGTTCTTCTGGGCTAGTCAATTTCTAAAATGGCGACCAGTCGGGAACATGCTAATGAAGTGCGGGATATTTAAATCCCACATTTCATTTGCAATTTCGGTTGCCCTCATTAGCCTCCCTAGTTCGAACTAGGGGGCTAGTGCAGACATACCCTAACATGCTACAGGACTACTCTTTTTTTTGTAGTTACAGACTAACACAGCTACCACTCTAAATTTCACATAGTTTAAATTATTTTTCTTGAAGACGTTTCTGATTTTGTACGCTTTATTATTTGTACTCATTTAAAATCTATATATTTGTAGTTAATAAACTTGTAGTATCAGAGGGGAAATCAAATCTGTATCTTAGATATTTGTATACTACTGCATGAGGTACAGGAAATAAATAGGAAGAACTAGCAGTACTAGTGAACTAGGGATGTAAAATCTCAATTAACTGGTTAACCAGTTAAACGTAATATTTAACCAGCTAACTGAGTAACTGGGGAGTGAGTGGAGGGAGGAAGTCCAGACCAGCAGGACTGACGCGCCCTCTCCTCCGCCCCACCACAAACAGCTGCTGCTCCAGCTGGACTGGAGTGCTCCTGCCTGTGGCACTCCTGGGCCGCCCCTGCTGCCAAAAGAGACTGGTCCAGCCAGGCTGAAGCACCCTTTGCCCATGACAGGCCCCCACAGGACTGGAGCAGCCCCCACTGGTTGACCCTATAATGAATAAGCTCAACTATGACAGATGGCATCACAAAGTTGATGAGACAATAAACTTGCCTGGAATATTGGTATAGAAATATACAGCATCCTCAGGAAGGACATAATGGGGGGAGGCTTAGGAAGGAGATGCTGCCTTGTATATCAAAGATGTATATATTTGCACTGAGGTTGAGCTGGAAATAAGAGACAGATGCGTTGAAAGTCTCTTGATAAAGATAAAAGAGGTAAAAAACAAAGGTAATGTCATGGTAGGGGTCTACCATATACTACTTAGGAAGAAAATATGTGAGACACTTTTTAAATAACTAACAATATATCTAAAGCATAGGACTTGGTGGAAATGTGGAACGTCAACTACTCCAGTATCTGTTGGGAAAGTAATACAACAGAATACAGATTATCCAATAAATTATTGGAATGCACTGGAGACATTTTTTATTTGAAAAGGTGGAGAAAGCTACTAGGGGAGAGGCTGATTTGGATTTGATTTTAACAAATAGAGAGGAACTGGTGGAGAATTTGAAAATGGAAGGCACTTAGGATAAAGTGAACATGAAAGTTCATAATTCTACGGAAGGGTAGGAGGGAAAACAATAGAATAAAGATAATAGATTTCATCAAAGTAGAGTTTAGCAAACTCAAGAAGTTGGTCACTAAGATCCCATGGGAAGTAAGTTTAAGGGAAAACAGTTTGAGTTGACAGTTTTCCAAAGACACGTGATCAAGAGCAAACTATCTCACTGCCCAGGGAAGACAGTAAGTATAGAAAGGGACCACCCTGGCTTAATTAGATGTTCAGTGATCTGAAACTCAAAAAAGATGAAACAAGATGAAACATATATAAACAAGCACGCATTTAGGGACAAAATTAGAAAGGCCAAGACACAAAAGGAGCGAGAGACATAAGGGTAACAAAAACATTCTTCAAACATACTAGAAGCAATAGGAAGAGCAAGGACAGTGTAGGCCCATTATTTAATGGGGGTAGGAGAGAACAGAAATTGTGGAAAATGCAGAAGTGCTAAATGCTTCTTTTGTTTCTACTTTTACCAAAAGGTTAGCAGTGGTCAGATACCTATCACAGTGAACAGTGGTGAAAACAAAGTGGGATCTTAGGCTAAAATAAGGAAAAAACAAGTTAGAAATTACTTCTACAAGTTAGATGTCTTAGAGTCAGCAGGATCTAATGACATACATCTTATAATACTCAAGGAACACACTGAGATGACATCTGAACCATTAATTATCTCTGAAAACACATGGAAGACGAGAGAGATTCCAGAAGATCAGAAAAGGGGCAAATATAATGCTAATCTATAAAAAGGATAATAAGAACAACCTGAGGAATTAATGACCAGTCAGTTTAACTTCAGTACCCAGAAAGATAATGAAGCAAACAACCAGCAAATTCCAAAAAGGTAAAAAGTAACCGTGAACATGGATTTGTCAAAAAGAAACCTTGTCAAAATCATTCTAATAGCCTCGTGGATTGGGATATATGTGTGTGTGTGTGTGTGTGTGTGTATAAACAATAGATGTGGCATATTCTGACATTAATAAAGCTTTTGATACTGTCTTGCATGACTTTCTCATAAACAAATGGAAAACAATTCCCAGGAAGTAGTTATCAGAGGTTCTGTCAAGCTGTAAGGGCATACTGAGTGGGGTCCTATAGAGACCAGTCCTTGGTCCAGTTCTGTTCAATGTCTTCATCAGTGATTAGTTATTAGCCTAGAGAGTACTCTTATAAAGTCTGTGGATGATATTAAGCTGGGAGGGGTTGCAAGTGCTTTGGAGGATAGAGTTAAAATTCAAAATTCGAAATTTTCCACAAACTGGAAAAACGGTCTGAAGTAAACTGGATGAAATTCAATAAGGCCAATGTAAAGTACTCAACTGAGGAAGGAAAAACAATTGCACACACCCAAAACGGGAAATGACTGTCTAGGCAGGAGTACTGCAGAAACGGATCTAAGGAATATAATGAATCACAAACTAAATATAAATCAACCGTGTAACTCTGCTTCAAAAAGAAACCAAAACAGCAGCATTCTGGGAAATAATACCAGGAGTGTTGTAAGCAAGACACGAGAAGTACTACTTCATTATTCCACACTGATAAGGCCTCAAATGGAGTACTGTTTTCAGTTTTGGGTACCACATTACAGAAAAGGTGTATAGAGCCATGCAAATCCATGAATATCTGCTGTATAGCTACAGATATTTGCATCCATGAATGTATAAATCCGCAGATCATTTTGTCAACTGTGGATGGATGCAGATACAAATTTTATATCTAAAGCCTGCAAATGTGTGGATATCAGCAAATCATTTTTGAGGATTATGGCTAGGATGTAGATTCAAATTTTGTATCCACTCAGGACTCTGAAGTTGTGGACTAATTGAAGAAAGTCCATAGGAGAGCAACAAAAATAATGAAAGGTCTAGCAAACATGTCTGGTGAGGAAATATTGAAAAAAAATGGGGTTGTTTAGCCTGGTGAAGAATAAGAGGCAACATAACAACATAAAAGGTTGTTACAAGAAGGAAGGTGAAAAATTGTTCTCCTTAACCTCTGAGGAGAGGACAAGAAGCAATAGGCTTAAATTGCAGCAAGGGAGATTTAGGCTGGACATTGGAATGAAGTTCCTGACTGTCAGGGTAGTTAAGCACTGGAACAAATTGCCTAAGGCAATGGTTTTCAACCAGTAGCCTTGTGGGTCTTTGGGCATTGCAGACTATGTCTAAAGGATCCATGAAAAGTTGTTTACCATAGATTAGTAGTTTTCAAGTTGTAGTCTGCAGACCCCTGAGGATCTGCAAACTTATATCAATGATTTTCAAAAGGGCCTGAATTCAAAAAATGTTAGCGCTCCACAAATGAAACAAAGTCTGTGCCTAAGAAAGTTGTAAAATTTCCATCACTGGAAGATAAACACCTGTTAGGAATGGTCTAGTTATGTTAGAATCTGGCCTTGAGTACAGGAGACTGGACTAGGTGACCTACTGAGGACCCTTCCAGTCCTACACTTCTATGATTATCTAATTCGGTGTGTTTAAATCAGTGTCTGAATAATTATTTGAGATAATAAACTGTCTCGGTATTCCCTTAAAGAATAATGAACTTAAGTATTTTATACTATCCAAGTGAACACCGGGCAGCACAGAGCATACATTTCTGGGGGAGAAATCTGGAACTGGGGATGTACTGGGGTTATCTTGCAATATAACTATGACTGGTGAAAGTCAGAGTGTAATCCAACTATGTCTGGCAGACTGCAGTTACACAGAGACAGTCAGGGTGTGATGTGCATGCTGTCTCTGAACAGCCCAATGGAGAACTACTTCAGCAAATCATTGTAAGCCACCCAAGACTTCCAGGCAGGGATGATCACAACTGCTGATCAATCAGGATTGAACCTGATAAGCCACTATGGATTTCTATATAACAAAATTATATAACGCCTTCTTCCACTTTTTAATAGATCAATCACAATAGTCAAATATTTCTGGATTTCAAACTTAAGATCTATACTTTGTACCATCATAGATGACCAGAACATTTACCTGACATTGCTCGGGTCCTTAACCCAATTATTTTTTTGTTTTTCTTCATTTAAATCATTGTTCTGGGGTGGAGTTGGGGATGAAGGGGATCAGTATGCAGGCTTCCCAAGGGAGAGAGTACTACCCCAACCCTCTCTCATAGCAGCAGTATAGAGCAAGGTGAGATGTGCCTCTCCATGACTGCTGCAATTGCAGTGGGCACAGGCAGGGAAGAGATGCATATCCCTTGAATGGAGCAAATCCAGATTCGTCTGCCCACTGTGCTCCCCAGCCAGATTGAGGAATGGAGCAAACTGTGCACTTTCCCTTTGCTCCCTGATGAAAGAGAACAGTCAGCAATGTTCTTGTATGGGGAGAGGGGTGCTGCAGCCCCCCTACACTCCATAAAGGACACCTGTCATATGGGAGGCTCGGGACTGAGGCAGTCCCAGGTGGGAGGGGGTAGACGCACCCAGCCCACCCCTTTCACTTACCTAGTGATGCTGTCTCTTTTCTGTATGGTTTTGTCTGTTCTCATACACATCAGGTGGGTGGTGAGCTTCAGTTTCCCCTCTCTTCCACACAACCGAACCCTTACCTTTCTTTAAGTTATGATAACTGGAAACTGTATACCAAAATTGGTGGCCCTAGCTATTACCATGTAGGAGGAATTCTTGAACAAACAGATGAACAGGCAGACAGACTCGCTTGCTTGCTCGCAGTCAAACTCTCTCAAATACATAGTAAATAAAGTGCTGACAGTAATAGGTTTCACAGGGTTTTGTCATCCATAAACACAGTTTAACTCAGAAATAGGCACTGAGGTTTTGGATAAACCCAAATCTTTTTACTCTATCTGAACAAATAATTCACTGAATTTAAAATGTATTTTGTATGGTTGGAGTTTCCACTTCAAAAACTGAGGATAGATTCTCAGCTGGCATCAACCAACGAAGCTCCACAGAACTCAATACAGTTGTGCCAATTTATACCAACAGGCGATCTGATTCATCTTCTTTTGTTTCTTTTGAAGATGTGTATCAGAAGTAGGCTACATAATTATCAGCCCCTTAATTAAAGAAGAAAAATCAATTAAGTTAATATTCTTATAACACATGGTAAATCTGAAAGAACAATTCAATAGGAAGATATATTGTTTACACTCTTCCATAACTAATTTCACTTACTTAAAACTTGCTATAATGCCTAATCTAAGTTTCTCCTTTTTACCTTGATAAAAACCATATATGATAATATGCTGGTTTTTGAGGGAGCTTATATTAAACAAAGTACAATATTCTTGACCTATCTAAAAAGACTTCAGTCACAGGATACCTCTGAGCAGAAACAGCATTGTTTAAATAGCAGCTGCCTCATGCTGAGGTAAATTAAGCCTCAACTTCAAAAATCCGTCTGTATAAGCAGTGATATCAAATAATTATTTCCTACTGACAGGTTTAAAAAAAAAGAAAATCAAACTCACTAGGAAGAATCAGGAATGTGTTTCTCACAATTATGTAATAACAAAGGGGTTTTTTTGGTTTGTTTTTTAGCATGTAATGTAAAAGTCAGAGAAAAGGGGATTTCCAAAGTTGCTCTGCTTCCCTTAATGGACTACCAAGAACTACTACTTAAAAAAAAAAAAAATCATACTGCTAACGGAAAAATGTATATTTGGATGCAAATTCCATGTAGACCAAGCATGCCAGAATGGTGGGACTGAGAAGTCACTTGAAACTATCTCTTCTCATTGTAAAATTTACACAACTTCCTAAGCTATAAACTATAAAGTGAATGCAGGTGACTAACCTATACATTTAACCAACCAACTGATGGTGATTCAGAGTCTACAGGAAATGAGTTTAAACATTTACTGACAATTATAATAACAGAGTCCAGGGATGGCATAGATCTTGGAGGCAGAACAAACTATCCCTAAAGATGATCCCATTAGTTCAATTGAGGTTCACTGCAGCTTTGGGCAAGCTAACACTGCTGTGATCTGAGCAGTAGCAATTTTGTTCATAAGTAATTTGAACAGGAGTTAAGGATGCTCTGCTCATTGCTAAACCCGACCCAATACGATGCATAGATTTGTTTCTATATCTCACATTAGTTTGAAACCATTAGCCAGCTAAGTTACTTTTTAAAGACGTTGTAGTATATATCAATAGAGACCTCTGCAGAGGAACACAGAAAAGCACACAACCTGTGCTCAGAGACTATAATTTTTTACAACACATATCAATTTTTCTTTTCAAAGTGAGAGTTTGGCAGGAGTTTGTAATGAAACTGCAGCAAGATGATTATAGCAGTGTTTAATGTTCAAAGGTGCATTTTTTCACACGTTAGGAGGTAAAACAAACAGCTGAGATTGAGAACACACATTCATTTATTCAACTGTTAATGCAATAGCTGGGCCAACCCACTTCATTCATTTCATACATATCAACTGCCAGTACAACTGAGATTATTGATGTGTAAGCGAAGTGTTCTGGTAATCCATAGGAAGTTTGCTTTTCAGATACACAATTTATCTTTTGTGTGTACCTTTTCAATAATATACTTTTACATATGCCACTTAAATTTGAATGAATTAAAACATGAGAATTGGCCAGGGTCGTCTGTCTTAGATTTATAGGCTAAATTTAGTCACACTAGCAATATAACCCTGTTTTATTGCTTTTAATTAGCATTGTGATTAAGTATGTTTTACATATAGGCTGTGTCTAGACCGGCCAGTTTTTCCGGAAAATCAGCCGCTTTTCCGGAAAAACTTGCCAGCTGTCTACACTGGCCGCTTGAATTTCCGCAAAAGCACTGACTTCCTACTGTAAGAAATCAGTGCTTTTTGCGGAAATACTTTTCTGCTCCCGTTTGGGCAAAAGTGCCAGTGTAGACAGCAGAGATTTCTTTTCCGCAAAAAAGCCCCGATCGCAAAAATGGCCATCGGGGCTTTTTTGCGGAAAAGCGCGTGTAGATTGGCCACGAACGCTTTTCCGCAAAAAGTGCTTTTGCGGAAAAGCGTCCTGCCAATCTAGACGCTCTTTTCCGAAAATGCTTTAACGGAAAACTTTTCCGTTAAAAGCATTTCCGGAAATTCATACCAGTGTAGATGTAGCCATAATGTGAAGTTGCTTTTAATTTCCAAGCATATTGACATCTATATCAGGAATCAGGGTGTGGTGCTTGCACTAAGAAACATGATATATTTACAGGTCAAACATAGGACTTTCTTCATTACCATCATTTTAAACCACCAGCTCAGAATATAAAGTTATACCCTGGAATAAAGAGGTGTCTCTTCAGGCATCAAGTTAATGCTGATAAATTCCTGCAAAAGTCACCAAGTGCAAAAGCACACAGTTTGCTTTGGAAACTGTAAATATATTTTATATATAGGACAGAATTTAAATTGAATATTAAACTTTCTAGTATTTTAACTAATTTCATAGCATTTAGAGCTTGTTTGTGAATAGGCTTTTTTACTCCATTTTCATAGTCTTAAAATTTTCTTAGGGTATGTCTACACTACAGAGTTTTGTCAGAAAAATGGCTGTTTTTCCGACAAAACCTGAGTTACGTCCATACTGCAATCGCATTCTTCCGAAAGTAAACTGAAAGAACAGAGGGTTTTTTCCAGTGTTGGTAATCCTCTTTCTACAAGGAAGAAGCCTTTTCCAAAAGAACTCTTTGGGAAAAAGGCATGTGTGGACAGGGAAGAGGGAGTTCTTTCGAAAGAGGAAAAAGCACAGGTGCCTTGGTGGCCGCTCCATTGATGGTAATCACAACTTAAATGCGAGATAGCACCCATTCAGTGTGGATGCTATCTTTCAAAAAAGCAGATCACTTTTTCGATGCACTTTTGTGTGTGGACACTCTCTTTCGGAAGAAGTTTTTTTGGAAGATCTTTTCCAAAAAAGTGTTCTTCCAAAAGAAGCCTGCAGTCTAGACATAGTCTTACACATTTATTTTTGGTGCTGACATTTTCCATATTTGTTTCTTCCTTCTGCCCCCAACTCCTCACAAAAATTCCTGCAAATTACCTGCAGCCATTTTGCTTATTGCAGCAAGGATGGAAGGAAAAATACGTGCTTGTTTAATTTTTTTTTCTGATTTACACATTTTAGACAAAGCTAAAGCAAAGGAGCTGAAGTTTGAAACTTGGTCTCGAGTACTAATAAGGAACAAATGACTCTGCATAGTCTAAACTTACAAAACAACAAATAGACTAGTAGTACCTTAAAGACTAACAAAACATGTAGATGGTATCATGAGCTACCATGTGCACAACTCACTGAATAGGACCATGAACCAATCCCTCCAGGACCTTATAAAACACACACCCCATTAATGATTTCCCATATAAAAATCACATTTTGAGATCTATCGATTTGGTTTTTATTAATTCATACATTGTGTGGCATGTTAATTTCATTTTGTTCTAGAACATTTTTAGTCAAAATGTTGTGTGGTACCAAGTCAGACTCCTTTCAGGAATCTAAGTATATTCCCTAATCAATATATTACATCAACATTATTACTTTTATAAACCAAACTTGTAATCTCATTAAAAAGGATATCCAGTTAGTTTGATGAGACCTATTTTCTGTTCATATTTTATCACAATCATTTATATTCTTTTCTATTGGATTCATATGGCTTTCATTTTCTGAAGGATCTCTGTTGGGCTTTATTGATTGCTTGTCCCATCCAATTTAATCATGCTCATTACTTTTTTCTTAAAGTCTTACAACTATATTATGGAGGCTCTGGTGGGAGGGGTACTACCCTTTTCTGGACATCCCAGTCCTTCAGTTAACTCAACTGCCTGTAACGGTTAAACCCAGAGTCAATGGGTACCTGAGAATCCGTGATAAGTGTTGGCAGGGAGCCAGGAGAGCCAATGACTACATGTTAATATCCCTAGTTCCTTGGTGTTACAGACCAACTGAAAAAAGGCAGATTAAAAACACAGAGATTGACTTCCCTGAGATTCATCTTAAAAGTAACAGTGACTCAACCTTAACAGGAGCTTTAATTTTTTTGTATTTTATAGAAATCTTATGGAAATGGCAAAAACAAATATAAAACCCAGAATACAAACTATGAGTACTTGAATTTTCTCCCATGGCTTGATGAAAATGAATTGATATATAGAGAACAAGTGTACAACTGTTACCCTCTCTGGCAATATTTTTCTTTTGGATTTTTCCACTCTTCTTTGTAACCCTTTTACAAGTAATTTTACACTCTCTGAAACCTGTTTTTTGCCTACATTATTGCTCTTCATATGTCAATTGCTCAAATACAATCTATATGTGAGTAATGTTTAACTGTAGAGAATTTTGTAGCCCTAACAAAAAAAAAACATGCACCAATTTGAACTCGTCAACATACAACAGACAGAAACTCACCCCTTTTAACTTATTCTTTTAAGTTCCCATGACATTTACTATCCTTATTATTGACTAAATACATAAATTCCAGCTAAGTCTGCATTAAGTACAGCTAATGAACAATCTCCCTCCCCATTTTGTAAGTAAGCTTACAGAAGGTGTATGCAAAATCACCACAGGCAAAAAGTCCAAGTGACTAACATCAAGGCAAAACACAAAGGGATGTACCCTTTTTGCAGATTGAAAACAACTTAGATTGATGCCTACTTGAGTCCTTAAGGTGATCTGTGTGGATGATTAGTCTATGTTGATTGTCATGAATTATATTACCCTCCCTTAATATTAATGGAGTGTATTATCTTGCATAAGATCCATGTCAGACTGATGGACCTATAATTAATTACCCAGGTCATCCTATTTATTCTTTAAAAATATTGGCACTTTAGCTTTATTTCAGTCTTTGGAAACATCCCCAGTGTTCCAAGATTTACTGGAAATCAATATAAATGGTCCTGAGAGCTCCTCAGCCACCTCTTTTAAAACTTTGGATGCAAGTTATTTGGACCTGCTGACTTTAAAATAGCTTTAATATATTTAAGATCTGCTAAATAACAGTCTCCTAAAATAACACACTTTGCATTCCATTAGTATCGTGATACCATGACTCCACTGTTTCCCAAACAGAAGAAATATTTATTGTACACCACTACCTTTTATGATTATTAGGCTCTACCAAATTCATAGTCAATTTTTATCAAAGTAATAGGATAATGAATTTCATTATTTCAGATATTTAAATCTGAAATTTCACAGTGCTGAAATTGTAGGAGTCCTCATCCAAAAAAGAAGTTGGGGGGGGAGGGTCGCAAGGTTATTGATACTGCTACTCTTCAGTGCTTCTGCAGGTGGTAGCACTGCCTTCACAGCTGGGCAGCCAGAGAGCAGTTGCTGCAGCAGCCAAGGCAGAAACACTATCAGCAGAAGTGCTGAAATAAGTATGTTACTGCCACCAAGACTTCGGTGGTGCTGCTGCTTTCAGGGCTGGGGCCTCAGTTAGAAGTTGCCACTCATCGGCTGCCCAGTTCTGAAGGTAACAGTGCAGAAGTAAGGCTGGCATGGGGGGCAGCCAGATTTCAAGGTCTATGATGCATTTTTCATGGATATGAATTAGCTAGGGCCCTAATTATATTATTGATAATTCTGCCAATTCCATCTAGTAATGCACAAATATCATAGAGAGTATTCTTTTTATTTCTAATATACTGGAACTCCTTTTCCTTAATTCTGCTAACCATAGACTTTTCCTTGTGTCTCTTGGATTACTTTATCCATTTTCCACAATTCTTAGCTTCTGATTTATATTCAGTACCAGCACCTTTCCCTTTCTTCCAATTGTTATAGCTATTATTTTTGTAGCAACCTTCACTTCCCTCTAAACCAATATTTTTATAATCAATAAAGCCAAGAGAGAGAGAGAGTGTGCGCGTGTGCATGCACGCACACAAAGTGCAGGGCAGGGGACCGGACTCGATGACATCTCGAGATCCCTTCCAGTTCTAGTGTTCTATGAAAGTCAGAGAGACCACAGTGAAACAGAATCCTGCTTTATAATGCAAGATGTGTTCCCCAGTCAACACCTTCTACCAGCTCTTTTAAAGGAGTAATCGCTTCAGAATGATGCACAAACTCTTGCTCTGTTCAAGTTACAGCCCAGCAATTTTACTTCATTTACTCTCCTGGGACTTCAGGGGTATAAAATAGAGAAGAATCCATGGCTGCTAAAGAATAAGACCTTGTCTCAGATTCTGATACAGACCTCTTCTAATTCAGGGAGTCCTTCCATTGACTTCCCAGGCCTTAGTGATACGCTCTGAATGCATTTGAAGGGGGACAAAGGCGGGGTGGGGGGGAGGGAGCTAAGAACAACCTGGTAAGCAACAGACAGAATAGTTTGTAGAGTGATAGAATGAACACCTTAAAATAATCAGTCCCAGATCTACTGCCATACAAATTTAATCTCCTTTCATTCCAGTCTTTGCTGCCTATTGTCAAGACTCATTCAAGAGAAGGGTGGTAGAAATGTAGCCGTGTTAGTCTGTTGTAGCTGAAACAAAAAACAGGACTATGTAGCACTTTAAAGACTAACAAGATGGTTTATTAGGTGATGAGCTTTCGTGGGCCAGACCCACTTCCTCAGATCAAATAGTGGAAGAAAATTGTCACAACCATATATACCAAAGGATACAATTAAAAAAAAAGGAACACATATGAAAAGGACAAATCAAATTTCAGAACAGAAGAGGGTTGGGGAGGAGGTAAATGTCTGTGAGCTAATGATATTAGAGGTGATAATTGGGGAAGCTATCTTTGTAATGGGTAAGATAATTAGAGTCTTTATTCAAACTTAGGCGTAAAGTGTCAAATTTAAGCATGAATGACAGTTCAGAGGATTCTCTTTCAAGTGTAGTCTTAAAAGGCCTTTCAAGCAGGATGCAGGTAGGTAATCAAGTTATTGAGACAATGTCCTTTCTGGTTGAAATAGCAAGAAACTGTTTTTACTTTGTGATCCTGTCTAATATCTGTTTTGTGGGCATTGATCCTTTGGTGAAGTGTCTGAGACGTTTGTCCAATGTACATAGCAGACGGACACTTTTGGCACATGATAGCATAAATTATATTTCTGGATGCGCAGGAATGTGTGTTCTTGATCTTATAACTCACTTGGGGTATGACTACACTACCACCCTAGTTCGAACTAGGGTGGTTAATGTAGGCAACCGGAGTTGCAAATGAAGCCCGGGATTTGAATTTCCCAGGCTTCATTTGCATGTTGCCGGGTGCCGCCATTTTTAAATGTCCTCTAGTTCGGACTCCGTGCCCCCGGCTACATGCGGCACGAACTAGGTAGTTCGGACTAGGCTTCCTATTCCGAACTACCGTTACTCCTCGTGGAACAAGGTGTACCGGTAGTTCGGAACAGGAAGCCTAATCCGAACTACCTAGTTCGTGCCGCGTGTAGCCGTGGGCACGGAGTCCGAACTAGCAGACATTTAAAAATGGCGGCGCCCGGCAACATGCAAATGAAGCCCGGGAAATTCAAATCCCGGGCTTCATTTGCAACTCCGGTTGCCTACATTAACCACCCTAGTTCGAACTAGGGTGGTAGTGTAGACATACCCTTGGTTAGGTCCAATAATGGTATCAGCAGAGTGAATATGTGGACAAAGCTGGATGGAGCACTTTAAAGACTAACAAAATAGTTTATTAGGTGTTGAACTTTCGTGGGGTCTGCCCCATGAAAGCTCATCACCTAATAAACTATTTTGTTAGTCTTTAAAGTGCTACATGACTGCTTTTTTGTTTTACCAAGATCAGACCAACACGGCTACCTCTCTGACTATTCAAGAGAAGGGAAGAAATGTTCTTTTCATCATTATGCCGCCTTACTGTGCCATAGAAGTTTTACAGATCTATAGTGGCTAGATCATTTGAGGATACAAATAGGAAAACAGCACTTGAGAATACAGTAAAACCATGGCTTAACCTGTCACTAACATTTCAACAAAAAAATTTGTTAATATTTCTTATTCCTTTTATAGGAGGCCCCCGACTTGCGACCACCCAAGTTCTGACCCCTCGCACTTACAATCATTTCTGCATGTGCGGAAGGGACCGAAACCCCCCAACTTATGTCCGCCGCCCGCATTTACGATGGTGCTCAGCACCTATCGTAAATGAGGGTTCAAGTTACGATGACCCCGGAACCAATTGCTTCGCAATTTGGGGCCTCCTGTATAGTCCTTTTGCTAATGAATGCCAGTATGCTGTAAGTATGGCCCATTATAAAATTCTTTGTCAACTGCTCTTTTGAGAAGTCTCTCTGAGAGCCTAGCTTTCTCCTAACTGGTCAGTCCACTTAATTAGCTGCATTAACATGAGTCCTACAATTGACAGGACTACTTTTGCTGTTATATGTATCATGAAATTCTGTTATTTCCATGTCAACTAATCAGATGAAATGGATCTTACCCATCAAAGCTCATGAACCTATATATCTTTGTTAGTCTCTAAGGGAGGGGTCAGCAACCTACGGCATGCATGGCATAAGTGGGCTGATTTTCAGCAGCACACAGGGTGAGAGCTCAGCCCCGCCCCATCTCCCCCACACAGCTGCTGGAGAGCCCTCCCTCTTCCTCGCAGCAGGTTAGGCTGCAGTGGAAGAAGACAGCACTGGGAGTGAGGCAACTCAGCGGCGCCTCCAGGGCTGGCCCAAGACCACATGGCAGTGACAGACCCAGGCTGGCCACAGACTGCATGGCTGTGGCAGCGGCACCTCCAGGGCAGGTCCGGACCGCGTGGCTGTGGCAGTTGCTGCAAGGGGGCACGAAGCCGGCTAAGCATCCTGCCTCATGCCCAGACCCCCACATCGCAATTCCCCTCAATCACTTCCATCCCCCCACCAAGACACTGCACCCCAAGCTTGCTCTGACACCCTCCCTTGTTCCTGCAACCTCCCTCCTGGCCAGACACCCTACCCCCATTCTGCTCCTGCACCCTCCCCACTGGCCTGGAGAGACACCTACCCCCACCCTGCTCCTGCATGCACTGTTGCTCCTGCATCCTCCCTCCTGGCCACACACTGCACCCTCCCTTGCTCCTATTCCTTCCACCTGGGCAAACACCCTACTCCCAGCCTGCTTCTGAACCTCTCTCTCCTCCATCTGCATTCCACCTCCCTCCCAGATCCTGCACCTCCATCCTTATCCCGTTCACTGGCAGCCCTGTCTCACACACTGAACCCCTCATTTTTGTCCCTACCCCAGAGCCTAAGGTGGTCCATAAAATCTAATAGCTCTGGCACCCCAAAAAAGTAAATCTGGCCTATGGGAAGCCCTGAACGTCAGTCCTCTCTGTCCCTTCCCCTCACCTTGTGAGACTGGAGTACCAGAGGAGTGAGGTCTCTCAGTTGTGGGCCACATCAGTGAGTGTTGGGGAAGTTTTTTTTTACTTCTCACTTGTGTGATCCCCAATTGTTCTTCTGTGGGTCAATGACCCCTCCCCCCCAACCTCATAGATTCATAGACTTTAAGGTCAGAAGGGACCATTATGATCATCTAGTCTGACCCCCTGCACAATGCAGGCCACAGAATCTCACCCACTCTCTCCTAGAATAATCCTCTCACCTATATCTCAGATATTGAAGCATTCAAAATAGCCTGAAGACCCCAAGATGCAGAGAATCCTCCAGCTGTGACCTGTACTCCATGCTACAGAGGAAGGCGAAAAACCTCCAGGGCCTCTGCCAATCTACCCTGGAGGAAAATTTCTTCCTGACCCCAAATATGGCAATCAGCTAAACCCTGAGCATGTGGGCAAGACTCACCAGCCAGACACCAGAAAGTTCTCTATAGTAACTCCTATCATCCCTCCATTGACCTATTTACCACTGATAATGAATGGTCAATTAGTTACCAAGATCATGTTATCTCATCAAACCATCCCCTTCATAAACCCATCTAGTTTAATCTTGAAGTCTACTAGATCTTTTGTCCCCACTACTTCCCTTGGAAGGCCGTTCCAGAACCTCACTCCTCTAATGGTTAGAAACCTTCATCTAATCTCAAGTCTAAACTTCCTACTAGCCAGCTTTATATCCATTTGTTCTTGTGTCCACATTGGTATTAAGCTTAAATAATTCCTCTCTCTCCCTGGTATTTATCCCTCTAATATATTTAAAGAGTGCAATCATGTCCCCCCTCAGCCTTCTTTTGGTTAAGGTAAACAAGCCAAGCTCCTTGAGTCTCCTTTCATAAGACAGGTTTTCCATTCCTTGGATCATCCTAGTGGCCCTTCTTTGTACCTGTTCCAGTTTGAATTCATCCTTCTTAAACATGGGAGATCAGAACTGCACACAGTATTCCAAATGGGGTCTCACCAATGCCTTGTATAATGGCACTAATACCTCCTTATCCCTACTAGAAATACCTCGCCTAATACATCCCAAGACCATATTAGCCTTTTTCACGGCCATGTCACAATGGCGGCTCATAGTCATCCTATAATCAACCAGGACTCCAAGGTCCTTCTCCTCCTCCGTTACTTCCAACTGATGTGTCTCCAGCTTATAACTAAAATTCTTGTTATTAATCCCTAAATGTATAACCTTACACTTCTCACTATTAAATTTCATCCTATTGCTATCACTCCAATTTACAAGGTCATCCAGATCTTCCTGTATGATATCCCAATCCTTTTCTGAATTGGCAATACCTCCCAACTTTGTGTCATCTGCAAATTTTATCAGGACACTTCCACTTTTGGTGCCAAGGTCAGCAATAAAAAGATTAAATAAAATTGGCCCCAAAACTGATCCCTGAGGAACTCCGCTAATAACCTACCTCCAACCTGACAGTTCACCTTTCAGTATGACCCACTGTAGTCTCCCCTTTAACCAGTTGCTTATCCACCTCTCAACTTTCATATTAATCCCTATCTTTTCTAATTTAACCAATAATTCCCCATGTGGTACTGTATCAAATTCCTTAATAAAGTTGAGGTAGATTAGATCCACTGCATTTCCTTTATCTAAAAAATCTGTTACTTTCTCAAAAAAGGAGATCAGGTTGGTTTGACACGATCTACCTTTTGTAAAACCATGTTGTAATTTGTCCCAATTGCCATTAGCCTCAATGTCTCTAACTACTTTCTCCTTCAAATTTTTTTCCAAGATCTTGCATACTACAGATGTCAAACTAACAGGCCTATAGTTACCCAGGTTGCTTTTTTTCCCTTTCTTAAAAATAGGAACTATATTAGCAATTCTCCAGTCAAATGGTACAACCCTTGAGTTTAGAGATTTATTAAAAATTTTGCTAATGGACTTGCAATTTCATGTGCCAATTCCTTTAATATTCTTGGATGAAGATTATCTGGGCCCCCTGATTTACTCCCATTAAGCTGTTCAAGCTTGGCTTTTACCTCGGATATGGTAATATCTACCTCCATATCCTTAGTCCCATTTGTTATGTTACCATTATCCCTAAGCTCTTCATTAGCCTCATTAAAGATTGAAGCAAAGTATTTGTTTAGATATTGGTCCATTCCTAGATTATCCTTAACCTCCACTCCATCCTTAGTAATTAACGGTCCTACTTCTTTTTTTGTTTTTTTTTTCCTATTTATATGGCTATAAAACCTTTTACTATTGGTTTTAATTCCCTTTGCAAGGTCCAATTCTACCTGGCTTTTAGCCTCTCTCACTTTGTCCCTACATGCTGTAACCTCAATAAGGTAGCTTTCCTTACTGATCCCTCCCATCTTCCACTCCTTATATGCTTTCTGCTTTTTTCTTAATCACCTCTCTGAGATGCTTGCTCATCCAGCTTGGTCTAACACACCTGCCTATAAATTTTTTCCCTTTTCTTCCCTAAAAAAGGTTCTCCACTCCTACACCATAAACAAAGAAACCTTTAGTGTTGGACATAACATTTTACTTTATTTAAAATGAAGTCTCATAAACTAATATGAGAAATGTAAAACACTTAATCAATTTAATAATTTATATTATTAAAGGGCAACTAGCTTCAGCTGGTTCAGAAAATATGGTCACCATACCTAGCCTGCCCCTGTTTCCCCCTCCTTCCGGCACACAGATCTGTGAATAAGGTTCTGAAAGGTTGCTGACCCCTGCTCTGAGGTGCCACATTACTACTCGGTCTCCCTCTCTTCATCTCTCATTAGCCCAGTACATCAATTTAACCTAGAATGAGTCAATCAATTCTTAAACTCCAGAGCTTGCATTCTTTCTTCATCTCCCAGTCAATTTTTTTAGAGGCAGCCTGCTGTGAGGCTATTGTCCATCCATTATTCTAGACTGTTTTGCAAGCCCATAGCTTTCTGGTCTCTTTCTGTTATATCTAGCTTGTTTTCCTTATTGGTCAGCTATAGGTGCACACCGCCTTTACTGGTAGTTCTGGCAACATGTGCTGGAATATTGTCAGCCTGATTCTTATCAATGGGGAAAGATTCTCCTGTCCCTTCGTCCAGTGCTCAGTATGAGGCTTGTAAACGTCTTTATATATCCACCCCTCACAGGGAGAGGCCCATCCTTAACTAGGAAAGGCTGCTTCGGATGCAAACTTCCTCCATGCTGTTGTATCCAGAAGCCACATGATTGCAACAACAGGCACCATCTCACGATCCTCAGGTTTGTCTCTTCCAGTACATTCAACCTGTGTAAGTGGACATGATCTGTAACTAATATGGATTCATTACCCAGGAGGTAGTCCCATAAGCCACTTGATGACTAAGCCTTTCTTTTCTATCACCAAGTATACAAACTTGTGAGGAAAGAATTTCTGGTGGATGTCCACTAGTCAGTGTACTTCTCCATCTACCTCTTCAGAAAGGACCAATCCTAGCCCTACATCTGCTTGCAACACAAATTCGTTCCCCAGGTTTGGGCTATATAACATTGGGTTATATCCTTGAGCTCTTTTAAGGCCCGTTTGCATCCGGATATCCACAAGATTCATTTTGAGGTGTTGTTGATTACTAGGGCTACTACAAAAGCAAAATGTGATATGGATCAGCAATAGTAGCTAGCTAAACCTACGATGGCCAAAACTTACTTTTGGCAGTTGGAGTTTCATATGCCTGTAAGACATTAATTTTATCTACTGGGATGCAATTAGCACCAAGATACGGATTTTCCCTCCACTGATCATGTAACTGGCTTCCTGTTTTCTTATCATGCACTGGTTGGGTTAGCTGTTAAGCTAACTTTACTCAGTAACTGAAGAATGGCAGTTATTTTGTCCAGATGGGAATCCTTTCTATATATGGCTATGACCTCCCTGTATGCTGCTGCATATTGATTATGCTGTTGGAGTATCTGGTCCATCAAACGATGAAAACCAGCACTGCATTATGTAACCTGAAGGGCAAGTAGCATTCACCTTTCCAAAAGGTCTACACGAGGCATCTCAAACTGGCATTTGGAGGGCCGCATGCGGCCCGATTGAAATTTTTTGCGGCCCCCAGAACATTTTTATAAAAGAATGAAGTGCGGCCCGCTGGCCGCTTGGAGCATGTGGCCGAGTGCCTGCTCAAGGCCAGCCGGCTGCACTGCGGATGCTCTCACAGCTGGCTGGGTGCTCTGTGAACATGCTCATGGACAGCTGGGTGCTCTGCACTGGGCGCTCCAGCAGGCGCTCACAGGTGGCCACTGTGCTCATGCCGCCTCAGTGCCTCAGGTGGCAACGTTAACTCCAGGACCCAGGTATTAGGTTGGGGGGGGACGGTGCTGGGAAAGCCTGGCTCTGGGGGAGAGGAGTGGCATTAGGTGGGGGGGGGGCCCTGGCTTTGGGCGAGGACGGAAGCATGATGTGTGAGGGCTGAGAGTGCCTGGCTATGGGGGAGGGAGGAGGCATTAGGTTGGGGAGGGGCTGGCTCTGGGGGAGTGGAGGGGATATTTTGTTAATATTTTGGTTTTTATGTATTTATTCCCAAATAAAATCACAAAATGTATATTAATTTTATATCAATAAATACGTCAATCTTTTGCAATTGCATGAATAATTATATCTTTATGCTAAATCTCAAACTCACAGAGTATCTGAAATTTTCACAGAAGCCTATTCTATTTGATTAACCACAGTGTATACATGTTTTTATTTCAACAAAACAAGTTATGTATCATATACAAAATTTAAAAGTACCTTACATTTTATTTAAATTTAAAAATATGTTAAATTAATTTAAAAATTTAATATGAGCAAATAATTTTACACATCAAATTATCATAATATTATAAAATATACCTAAAACATAATCTATAATAATAAATAACCATGACTTTCTGACAAAGTAAATTTTCTTTGGTGGCCCTAGCATTGCCTTGTGACTGGTGTTGGGGTTATCTTTTTTTTTTTTTTTTTTGATCGACAAATGGTCGATGGTTGTGGGAACCCTAGGTGGCCCTGAAAGCTATCAGTTTTCATTTGTGCGGCCCTCAGTAGGCTTCAAGTTTGACATGCCTGGTCTACACAGAAATGAAGTGAGTCATCTGGCTTTGGAACCAATGCAACAGTACTCCTCAAGTCATTTTGGGATTCCTTTATTATCCAAAGTTTTAACATGGCTCTCAGTTATCTCAATAGCCTTTGTCAATTTGTTAGGGATTAGTCAACCTAAGTTAATAATTGTCAGTGTTTATTAACCATTCAGTTTTCCAGGGGTTTTGCTGGGCCCCATTATCTCCTGACCACATCTTCCCAAAATTACATTCCAGAGAGGGACAGTTGCATAATCTGTAGCTGTCATCAACAGGAGCAATAGACAAACAAGTCTTTCTTTTGTCTCCTAGTGGCTTTGTCATTGTCTTTCCAAGCTTCACAGAACCCCTTGCTCCTCGGTTGGTGTGAGACATGAGTGAGTGGATTATTTAAAGTTGTGGACCTGCAGTCTCAAAGGAATCTTACCCATAGACCCTGAAAGGTGCATCTACCATCAGGCACAACAACCAGTCAAGTGTTGTGTTTTCTTCAGGTTTATCTAAAATGTGCCACCTGCCCTTGTTTATTACTCTGTCTGCTTTCTTCTTCCACGTGATAGAGAAGGTATAGTCGAGGATCCGAGGATAACTTGAACAGTCATGCGGTCCTTCATAAAGCAGATGGCCTCTGCTAGGATTACCGGTCAGTGTCTGCAAACGCAGTCTTAGCTCACCAGTGAAGAATCTATACAAACTGCTCCATAACTATATGTTCTAGTATCTGGGATCTCGAAACTCTGGCTTTAATCGATGTAAGCAAAAATCCTTTAGTCTTTGGGCAACTGCCTATAGCTATGCTTTTGTGTATCCTTTGTAAGAGAAATGCTGAGCGTAAGTCTCTTCATCAAGATCTAACTGATACAGTATCACCTGTTCTAAGTCCTGGCCTGTTATGTCTTCAAGTCCCCAATATGCTGCCTGGGCTTCCCCAATAAGACATGGAGAGAAGTGGATTGCCCACCACGCTGGAGGTCATTGACAGGCCACAGTTACCATTTCAAAAGATACCAAGAATGACTCCAGCTCATCATCTAAGAAAAAGTTGGGGTGGTAGTGTAGGTGTAGCATGTTTGTGATAAGACTGGAGTGGTTCTCTGAAGTATACTGTAATGGCAGAATCCTGAAGAGTATCTGGTATCAGGTCTCTCATCCACTGTAACAACTGTTGCTGGTGCAATACCATCTGTTCAAACAGTTGTTGTTGCCTGTTGTTCCTTTGCTTGTGAGTCAGGCAGCTATTGCTGGAGCTGATAGCTCCATAGCTCACTTGCATATACAGTATATCAGCAAAAATGTAAGACACTTCTGTTGGCTTTTTTAAAGCTTCCCCCCTCTGTCCCCAAAAGATCATTAAAGTCAACCCCATTTCCAGTACTACTTTGTCAACTGCCCTTTTAAGCAGTCTTGTCAGAAGTCCTAGCTTCTTCCTAACTGGTCTCCTTCTATTCATCTCCATTAACCTAGTCCATCAACCTAACCTAAAATGAGTCAACCTGTAAGTGGGGACTCTCCTTTCCCTTTTGCCTTGCTCAGTATGGAGTTTGTAAAGCCCATTATGCCTTCTGTAGCTGAAGAGTAACTAGCAAGGAAAGAAACAACCCCTTCCATGCCACTGTTCTGTAATCTGTTTGAAAATATGATAGTACTACATTCAAGAAACAGGTGAGTGAGGGTATTAGTTTCAACAGCAATATTACATTTTCACTGCAGCCAATGAGTTCTATATTTATTTAATCACTTCACTAAATCACCTACAGCAGAATGTTTGATTGGGAAACGCATGGTGTCTGTCTGTTTAGTCCTGTGGCTCTCAAACTTTTGTATTTGTGATCCCTTTCAGACAGCAAACCTCTGAGTGTGACCCCTCTCCTCCATTTCACTTATAACACTATAATAAATGCTGGAGGCAAAGTGGGTTTAGGGAGTGGAGGCTAACTGCTCATGATCCCCAGTTTGAGAACCCCTGGTTTAGTCATATTAAAAACTGGAATAAGAAAGAGCATTTGTGATGCTCTTAGATTTCTCCTAAGCCACCATTTTGTAAATCCACTTGTAAAAGGTCAGCAAGTGACATGTAAATTACTTTATTAAAATGAGTGGTTGCTAATTATTATTTAAGCCCTATAAGAGAGAGAAAATATTTTTGGATGCACAAATCAAGACAAGGCAGGAATGCAGCTCAGTGAAATACACTTACATCAAATATAGATCTGATTTTGTCAACAAAGAACAAGTATTAACAAGATTAACAAAGGTTATCAGGCAATACACAAACTTCTGTAGGTCCTCAGTGAGTTCCAGTGAAGTTGGGAACAAAGCCAGTTGTTTCACCTAGGTGTCTCCATGGTGAAAGGAAGGTAAGAAAAGCCTGCCTCCTCTGTTTTACAATCTCAAGGGAAGCCAAGCCAATCAATTCTGCTCCATGCCCTTTTATACTGAAGGCCTAGGAGCCTCCAGCAAACACTTCAGCATTCTATACACCTCCTCAACAACATAGGCTCCTGCACATAGATCAGACGTGTCCACTCTCTCCACTGGTTTCCAATTACTAGAAAGTCAATGTCTTGGTCCTTATCTTCTAGGCATTCAGTGACCTAAGATCATCATAATAAAAGAGCCATCAGCTCCACAATTAAAACCATGGTCAACAACTCTGCTTCTCAGGCACAATGGACCTTTCCACTATAAGGGTAAAGCTCACCTATGAAGGAGACAAGAACTTTCTCTGAAGAGCAACATGGATAAACTTCCAAAGGAACTAAAGACCACCACTAACCTTTAGTTCTACTGTAAGGCACACTTCTTTGGTCTGCCTACTCTTTCATATAGCACGATGTACATTTGAAAAAAAAAACCTACCAAAACCCATACTGCATACTCAGTTGTCCACCGGAGATGATAAGGGAGAACTCCTCACTTAACGTTGTCCCAGTTCACGTTGTTTCATTGTTATGCTGCTTATGTATTAGAGCACATGCTTATTTAGAGTTGTGCAATGCTCCCTTATAACTTCATTTGGTTGCCCATTTTGTCCACTACTTGCAGGATTTTCCAGAGAAACAGCCTATCCTTGGAGTGGGGGGGCTGCAACTAGGATGGGCGGGCAG
This sequence comes from Pelodiscus sinensis, assembly GCF_049634645.1. Classification (NCBI taxonomy): domain Eukaryota; kingdom Metazoa; phylum Chordata; order Testudines; family Trionychidae; genus Pelodiscus; species Pelodiscus sinensis. Next base: position 16,833,191 of record NC_134714.1, on the reverse strand, counting down.
CCCCTCATCCACTCCCCTAAGTTCACTATAAGGTATGCAGTTGGGCAGCTGCAGTTAAGCTGCCACTCTCCCTACTGCCGTGCTGCTCCTGCTCTCTGCTTTGGAGCTGCTCCTGGGAACCTTCCGCTTGCTGTTTGGACAGGTGCAGAAAGACAGAGGTACTGATGTCAGGATGTCTTCTCTAGTCCCAATCAAGCCCTACATCCATATCCCATCTTCACAAAGCAGGATATCACAGCTACATTTCGTAAGTCTAGACTTCATGGTCTGCTTACAAGTTACTGGAAGTGAGGTCAGCATACTTAAAGGAGCAACATGTCGTTTTCTGCCTCTCTTTCTCAAACACACACACACACCCTGGCACTCCACAGCCGTGTATGTGCAATTCAGAGGAGAGAGTGGTGCACTCCAGCAAGATAGTGTGCATTCATCATCCTGTTCAGTTTCTGTAGGGAAGTGTTTGCAGCCTCTGCACTGTCTATTATGTTTTCTCCCTCCTGCCTCAGTCCATTCTGCCTCTAGAGTGTGAGGCTACCTTAACATGTTAACCCATGAGGGTTCAGCTGAGTGCTAGTTCATCATTTAGTAGCATTCCCTGGGAATTATTCCACCCTCTGACTCCAGCACCTCTACCGAGCTTCACAATTATCATTGTTGTGTACAGTATTCAGTTGTTTAAAATTATTTAAAATGTATATTGTATATTAGGGATGTAAATACCCATGTAATTGGTTAACCAGTAAATGTGAAGTAAACTTCATGTTTAACCCGTTAACCAATTAAGAGGAGCCACGTCAGTCCAGCTGTAATTCTCCATGACTCCCAGCAGCTGTGGTGAATTCCCTGCAGCTTCCCTGTGCAGGAAACTCACCACAGCTGCCAGGAGCCGTGGCATTCCCTGTGGCTTCTGGCAGCTGCGGTGAGTGTCCTGTGGCTCCCAACCTGCACAGTCAGTTTGGGAACCACGAGGAGCTCACCACATGGGTGGGAGCTGCGATACCCAGTTAACCACGGCAAATGGCGAGAGTTTCCCGTACTGGAAAACACTCATCAACTGTAGAGAGAGATTTGGGCTGTACAAGAGCCCATACAGAATAAAGGGGAAGAGATCATATTGGCAATATGGTCAATAATTTTTAATTTCCCTCTTTTTCACTTTGTCTTTGTTTAATAAAAAGTAGTTCCAAACAAAATTTTAATTTCTTTCTTCTGGTGAAACTTTTCCCCTAATTTAGCTGTTTTCTGTCCTAAACCGCTGGCTCTGATAAAATGATCTTTAAATTACCGTATATACTCGAGTATAAGCCGAGTTTTTCAGCACATTTTTTGTGCTGAAAAATGCCCCCCTCGGCTTATACTCGAGTCAGCGTCTCGAGAACTGACTCAGCGGGTGGGCTCAGCGCGTCTCTGCCGCCGGCCAGGTCTAGCCGCGTGAGCCCGGAGCTCCGGCCCCGGTAACCGAGGCGCTCGGGGCGGGGGGCGCTGCCGGGAGCGGGCTGGGCTCCGTGTGTCGGGGGCCGTCGCTGTGCGGGGCGCTCGGAGCCTCTGCCAGCCGCTTGGGTTGCGGGTGCACCCGCAGGTGCTGCTCGGAGCCAGCGGCCTCGCCCCGGGGCCGCCGGCAGGGAGGCTCGGGGAGCAGCCGAGAGGGGCTCTGGCCTGGGAAAGGTCCGGGCGGGGGCGGCGGGGGCTGAGCTGGTTGGGCCGAGTGTCCGAGCGTCTGTTCCCGTGTGTGACTGGTGCTGGCGCTGGGCGCTTTCTTGCAGGCGGCCCTTCAGGGGCTCATTGGATTGGCGGGAGGACTTTGAGCGGGAGTTACGGTATTTTTGATACCATATTGTTTTTGTTGACCCCCTTTTCCACTTACAGAGCTAGGTTATTTTTTTTTCTTTGAAATAAATATTCATGTAATTTTATTGGTATCTATCTTCATTTTTTACATTTACCAGTAGCTGCCTCATTTCCTACCCTAGGCTTATACTCGAGTCAATATTTTTTCCCAGTTCTTTGTGGTAAAATTAGGTGCCTCGGCTTATATTCGGGTCGGCTTATACTCGAGTATATACGGTATTTCTCATTCAACCATTTTTATATTGGACAATTACTGTCACTTTTACTATATTGATGCTGTGCACACTGGTACATTAGAAACTCTTAAAACAGTAAAATCAGTGATAAATACCCACTAAGCAGTAATTCTGATTATTCTTTTGGATTATGTTGCTAGATTTGCTGCTGCTTCAATTTGAGAGAATATCAAGATTCTCTCAGACCTGCCATTGACTTATCTAAGCACTCCAACTCAAACAGTTATTGATCAAGCTTCAAGCCGTATTAAATGTTTTTAAAGCAAACACATACCTTGCAGACAAAACAACCAAGAAGATGCTTCATTTTAAAAAAAATCACAAATAACTGAAAAACTTTGATTGGTCAAATTATCAAGAGTTTCCTAAGGCAGCACTGAAAAGCTCTTTTTGTTGAAAGCTCTTTTTGTTGCCAGTCTATGATTCTGCTTCAAGCTCAATATGCTTTTAAAAGGCATGAAACAATCACACAGATCTATGTTAAAGCCAAAAGAAAAAATTGAACTATAGCCAGCAGCTTTATTTCAAAGTTACTACATAAAGGTGATTTTCAACTTGTAAGAAATCAGCTAGAAGTACCTTTAACAGTAAAGGCATCAGTGTCTCATACAGATTTTGAATAAAATAATTATTGAGAATAGCATTGTTAGTAACACTATGTAAGAAGCTATACTATTTATTTTATTTTCTCCAAATTTTGAATTAAAGCTTACTTTGTTAATAAGTGTACTTTCTGGTCAACCCCTAAGGACACTGATGAGCCCAATGGCAACAATTCTGTTTGCTTTCTGAAAAAGAAATCCATTAGCTAAATTATTTCTGAGTTTGCCTCAGAAAGGATTAAGTAAAATCATGGCCCCAGTGAAGTCAATGACAAAAATCCTATTAACATTAACAAGGCTAAGATTTCAACAAATACATAAAAATATACAGCAGAACCTCAAGTTTTGTACTTTGTATATTACATATATGTTACAGTATGTAGTGTTTTTAAACAACTTGAAGCTCAGTAAAACATCCTGCTTACTATTTTTCAAGTTAATAGTACTTATTACCTAATAACAACATACCAACCAGGATAAGTAAGTTTTAAGGGTTAGAGTTACAACCAGAGAACATTTGCGGTTCCATAATTAGTTTCACACAGATCTTTGGAATACATTTATGCATCTTGATGAGGGAAGGGTAAGAGAGAAATGATGCCTACTGATTATGTTTAATTCTAAAGATAAAGCCATATAATGTATATAATTATTAAGAAACTAATGCTAAATGTTACCAAACTGCCAGTAATCTAATTTTGAATAAGCTACCTTCCTATTTCCTCCTCTTAATATGAAGCTGATTGTCAATGAAGTCCTTAAAGACTTTTTACTACAGTAATACATTAGAGCTTTTGATAATATTTCTAATTGTTTTAATTACAACATATGCAAAAGTCTACTCACTGCAATGGTCACATATCAAAGTACTGATGATAACTGTTTTCTTAATTAAGAATAAGTCTGGGTGTATACATAAAATAAATCATTTGCTGAAACTCTACAAAAGCCTGTGAATTTAGATTCAAACTTTACAAAACAGACTTTTGCAATTACAGTATGGAAAAGGACTAGTTAATAACATAAAGCAATAGGTGCTTTACGTGCTTGCTAATAAAGTATTTAACAAATCACTGTTTTCATACTGTAGGAAGGTGCTTTTGTGTTAAATTTTGCTTGTTTAATAAACGTATACATTGATCTTGAGCAGCCTTGCACACTACAGAATGCATCTTGCTTTGAAGCAGCAAGCTCAGACTTCTAAACTCTCAGTAACAGTGATATTTTCTGTATACACTATGCTTTTTTTCTATTCAGATAATATCATCTGTGTAGCCCTAAAACACATTGATATCCAGAGTACAATACTTTTTTTTGGAGGGGTGGGGGGAAAATTCATAATGGACAGAAGTTGGTTTTACAGAAAATATATACAAGGTTATGTAGTATGTTTGACATATACAGTATCCATATGTGTCTCTCACAAAGTACACACATACAAAATATTATATACTTTATTACACAGAGTCAGAGAAACAACGACTAAAAGATACATTAATATCAAAATGTGACGGTTCAGCTATCTTCAAAAACATCCTTAAATATATGCAACGGGTCTTTTGAAAAGCACATTCTTTTGAGATTTTATTTTGTACGTTAAGGGTTTTTTTAAATACATGTCCTTCATTCATGCAAATATAAAGAACTCTAAAATATATAAAGGAATATAAAAAATATGAACGATGTACTTTTAACACAAGAGCCTCAGCAGATGACAAGCCATTAAGCTTTCACCTCTGAGTAATTATGATGACTGTGATGTCTCTTTTATATCTTCATTTTTTAATTAGAATCTTTAATGTGTTTAACAAGCAATTCTTCCATCAATCTTTGATGTGTTTTACTTGTAAAGCAATGACAGTTTGCAGTTCATTCTCCTTAAAGTTCCAGAGAAACCATTTTCCACTCACTTGCTTTGAAAGCCATTAAAATAACTTGATGAAGAACAGCAGCAGGGGGCTAATGGAAGCCAAGGCTTAGTAACAATCTTTAGATTTCCCCCTAAGACTTTCTCACAGGCACTTCAGAAAAAATCCTTAAGACCTTTCATCCTCCTGCCCTCTCCCACTATCAACAAAACCAGTACACAGTTGACATGCAACTAGTTCCACGTTTTCATATTTTCTTATTGCCTTTACTTTATTTGAATGTATAAAAGCTAAAACTTTTATAAAACATCTGTTGTCCATAACAAGACCAGTGCTTCATCTTTCCACTTGCGAAAGCTACAAATGTATAAAGATTTAAGCAGCAGCTTCTTCTAAACTTACCGCCTATACTGAAGATATGTGTGCAAAGCAATACATCTGCTACCCTAACAGAGAAATATAAATGACAACTTGAACTTCAGAAATTTGCTTATGTGTATTCCAATTTTTACTTAAGTATTTTGGGAATCTTCAGGACAAAAGGCTCCCTCTAAATGCAACAAAATATTTTAAATATATAGATTTATCCTAAAGAAGCAGTACTGTCAAATGATCTCTAAGCAACCTAAACAAATGTTGAACTCTGACACAACTAGTTCTTCAGATTGCAATTTTGGTCCAAATGTAGGATAGGATTATGTAGGGGACTGAAGCTACATGGTACCGCATTCATCACCATTGTATCAAACCACCTTATTCATGTTATTACTCTAATATAACTCGGAGGGATAGCTGTGTTAGTCTGTAACTTTAAAAATGAGTAGTTCTGGGGCATCTTAGCCCATAAAGCTCATGATGCTATATATTTATTAGTCTCTAAAGTGCCATAGGATTACTCATTGTCTCTAATACAACTGTTTGGAGTCCAATTCTTAGTAGTTACAAGTTCTCAGGAATTCCTGGAGAAAAATCTATTGCTGCACTCAAGATACAGTATATAATATTTTGGCAAAATGAATGGCTTCTCTTCCTGCAAAAGGATCTTGGAGGAGATGAATACATTCCAGTGTACCTGTTACCATCCTAGGCTACTTTAAAACTGGGAGCTATAGTTGCATGGCATATAACTAGGAATAAGTATGTCTCCTACAGGATGCCAGATATTAGACTTCCAATCTCTGACACAGGGGCACAAACATGAGACTGAAGGTCGGGTAAGTTCAGTCAGGGTTTCTCCACAGGGAGAGATTACTATTCTCTCCCCTTCCAACTTTGCAGAAGCTGGGAAAGCCGGAGGTGGTTAGTACCCAGTATTTCAAGGTTATTTACATCTGTTTTGAAACACTTGTTTGAAAGTAAAGCTACCCCTGAGGAAAGGATCCTAGACTGCACAGTTGCTCCTCAGTCGGTGAGTTGGCTCACAGTTTATACTCTCACATCTTCTCAGTTTCTACCCAGGATTAATGAGCCTGTAGTACCTTCTACAGTCTGGGAAAATATTTTATTTACTGTAGTGGGACAACTGCCTAGAAGTCTGGAAACAGCCCTCTATGGTTATACTTCACACATTTCTTCTTCTAGATAAATATATTACTCTAGTTTCAACTTTCAAGAACTTTTTCAAGCCTCAGATGAAAGTTGTAGAAGTACATGAGTCAGCATTTAGGTTTTTTACAAGCGACACAAAGAACGCATTTGCCAGTCCATTCGCTCTGCCTAACTGGCTATATCGTCAACAGAGGAAATGGATCCATCAAGAAGTGGAAAGAAAAATCCTGGATTTGTGGCACAAAAAAAGCCCAAGTAGTGCCATAAAAATAACTGTAGATATCTGAAACATGCCCCACCACTGTGTTATATAGATACCATGCACTGCAAACAAATTAAAAAGCATCAAAGTACCATATAAAATAACAATGACTTCCATCTCTTCATCATTGTAGCGTGTCAAAAGAAATACCTGTAATATTATTATTGGTTTAGCAGTAACTGTGCAAGAGTTTGCTAAAAGCATCACTGCAGATTGAACATAAAGACAGAAGAAAGAAAAAAAAATCAACAGCTGTATTCTCTCCTTTCCTGCATTATTTTTCAAACAAACTGGAATGTTTTGTTTTTTCATGAAAGGGTGAATCTTTCCCACATTCATATTTAACATTTTCAGAGAAAGAATAGCTTTCACCTTTAGGAGTTTTGCCCTCATTTCCCTATAATGTATTCATCACCACTCAGCACATCTGCCCCAGCAAATCCTATTTCCTGTTCTATTCATGAGGCTCAGTAACCTGGAGCTTTAATGATTGCTGCCACACTTTTCCCATGGCCTTCTCACCTCTCAGTCTCCCCCCAAGTACCCAGCTCCCATTGTTTATCATCTGTTCTCCCCTGCTGCAAACTGCTGTCAGATGTTCATTTATCCCTAATCTTACTCGCTGCCTTTGATATTCTTTCTAATCCAACAACCTGTCAACTGGGGCATCAGCCCATGTCCAGACCAGCTGCTCTGTCACAGGCCTTAAGGGTCCCCCTCAGCTTCATGGGAGACATTTAAAAGATTTTGACACAGCATACACAATGTGAAACAGATAATGTTGTTTTGATCCATGATCATGGCTTTTGTATGACACTAGTTGATCACTAATAAAAACTAAATTTCAGTTTATTTAAACTTAAGTATTTACTATAATAAGATCTTGTCCTGCATTTAAGGGACAACATGTTGAAAGCTAAATTCTCGGACATCAGGGAATGCTGCTTTATCTATAAACTATGTAGAACAACTAATTCACACACAAAAATGTAGTTATTTTACATACCCTGTTGAATAAAAATAGCAATGTCCCTGTTTGAGATAAATCACTTTCTACTTAGTGTTTTCAAACCAAATTATTTAAAAACTTATGAGTTGTGACTGAAAATGTAATAAAAAAACCCATACTAAATAAAACTAGACATTTACAAGTAATTTATTAAAACTGTTTGCAAAGTAGAATAATGTGCTACTCATATAATATAAAACATTAACATTTGTTTTTCTGTCTTAACATTTTACAGAATATTCTCACTTAAAGAAGACTTCATCACTTCCATAACATACAAATCCACTGCAAAGATTTTTAGACTACTACTCATCAATTATATTAAAACATACACCATCTGTATATTAGTCTGTAACTTTAAAAATTACAAGCAGCCCTGTGGCACCTTAGAAACTAACAAAAATATATAGGATCTTAAGCTTTTGTAGGTAAAACCCATTTTATCAGATGAGTTGGAGTGGAAATAACAGAAACCAAGATATATAGATATATATATATATATATAGATATATATATATATATATATATATATATATATATATATAACAGCAAAAGAAGTACCTGTCAACTGTAGGACTGGTGAGGCTAATTAAGCGGGTTGGAGGTGTCCTATTTGTAGCTTTTGATGTGAAAACGTGGATCTTAAAGGCAGAGGAAATTGGCTTTGCTACATGCTACACTGCTTCAATGAGAGAATACCTTATACTAAGAAATGGTAAGTAGCCCTTTTTATTTATCTCTAACCATTCATTTATTTTGAATCCCAATTGAAAGCTCACAGAGATATGTGGTAAAGTCACAAGTCATAATTTAAACAAAAAACTAATTAAAGATTGTACAAAATAGGGATGTTAAATGTTTATTTTTGCAAACTAGGGATGTCAACGTGTAGTACACGATTAACTGATAAGCCTGGCTTATCAATTAATCCTATCAACTACACGCATTCCTCACCTTGATGGGGGGAGGCAAGAGCCAGTGCCTGGGGGGAGCCAGCTTTTAAGCCATTTCCCTACTAACACCAGATCCTATGTAGCCACCTGCTCCCTCCCTTACTGCCTCCCACACAGGCAGTGGGGGGTGGGCATGAAAAAGCTGGTGCTCAGAGATAGCCACAGATAGAGGCTGCTCCGTAAGATGCTGGCACAGCCTCTGTCCTGCAGGGAGCTTGGACCCCTTGCTGACAGGGGCTGCTGCCGTGGAGCAGCCTCTGTCTGCGGCGGGCCCAGGCTCGCCGTGGACTGAGGCTGATCCATGGGATCCCAGTGCAGCCTCTCTCCATGAGGAGCTCATGCCCCCTGCAGACAGGCGCTGCTGCCGCCCCATACTACTGTGCCAGCAGCATGGGGCAGCAGGTGGCAGCCAGTCTGCATGGGGAGACAGTTATTAAACTGGCTCCCCCTTGCCACTCCACGCTGCTGCCTCTGATACAGAGACAGCAGTGCGGAGTGTCAAGGGGCTCCTCGGGAGCGGGGCTGGAGTCCACTGGCTGCCAGCCCCACCCCCAGGGATTACCAAATAATAGAGTAACCAATAAGAATTCATGAGGTTAATCGACTATTCAATTAACTGATATTTAAGATCCCTAGTGCATGGCTCTCTCTCAATAACCAATATGGCGGTTCCTGTAGTCTGACTAGTAATGCTCTTTGGCCAGTAAATCAAAACACCATAGTTTTCTAAATTAATTTATTTCTTAAATATAGAAAACTATATACAGGTAATACATATTGTAGGCTTCAACCTGCATTTACTGTAGTTACTGGCACCTTTGCTACAGACTTTAATGAGTACAAACTGAATTCCTGCTCTCTGTTCAGTTGTTGCTCTCATAACTCCACACTCATATGTCCAGAACAAACAAGACAGCCTCAGTTTCTCACTGTCTTCCTGGCAATACTTCAAATCTCACATCCCCTAAAAATCTTGGTTCCTGAGAAAGTGTAATGAGAAACTCAGTCTCACACAAGTATACTTATTTTTAATATTCTATCTTTGTAATTTGAGATTGCTCCCTGTTTGTAGCTAAGTAACATGAAAAATAATTGTACTCCACTGTATGCAGATTGCCATCTATTGCATGTAGAAGTTGTATGTTTTTACTGTTCTGTAAGGTGCCTACCATTCTCTTTGGATGATACAACCAAACAGTAACAATAGATGGAGTTGAATTTGTTTCATTCAGCTACCTACATAATACCACTAGGAGCAAGATTCCCAATTTAAGGGATTTTCTGTTAATACAGTAATTCCTCGTTTAACACGTGCCCGCTTAACACATTTTCACAATAGCACAATTTTTTTTTTTTAGAGAACGCTTTTTGAATTACACGACCATCCCCAGAATAACACGTTTCCCCAGCCGGCCCGTTGCCGGAAGTTGTGCAGGGCTTTCCCGCACAGCAGAGGAGGATTTGTCGCTCGCCGCGCCGTTCCCAGCTGACTCCCCTTTGCCAGACGCCTTGCCCCATCTCCTCTGCCCCTGCTTACAGGCCGGCGGCTAGGTTTCCCCGGCTGGCCTGTTGCCGGCGGCTGCGTGGGGCTTCCCCTGCTTCCCTGCAAAGTGGCGGAGGGTTCGCTGCTCGCCGCGCCGTTCCCCAGAGACCCCCCCCTCTCCAGACACAGTGCGGGTCCCAGCAGACCCGTCACAGGGGCATACTCCCAACCCAACTCCCCTCCCTTCTCCTCCCCTTCCCTTCCCCAGAGACAAACAGCTCCCCCTCCCCCCCCCCCCGCTGTAACCCAGTCCCCTTTCTCCCCCAATCTTATGTCTCGGCCCCAACAGACACCACCCTTGAAACACAACCCCCACCTTTTCCATTACTTTCAATAGGAAAATTGACCCTGCATAACACGTTTTCACTTAACACGATCATTTTCTGAAACATATCTATAGTGTTAAATGAGGAATTACTGTATTGTGTTAAAATTAAGTTTTAGGAGCCACCATGCCCCCAGCACATTCCCATTGGCCGGTTTCTAGCAGAAACCAGCCAATGCGAGCTGCTTGTTGGATAACAGGCAGCTAAGAAAAACCATGCCCCCCTCTCCTGGCTCAATTTTTCCATGAAGCACATGGCCAGGCTAGGCTGTCTGGCTGGGAAACATTTTAAATTTGCAGGCAGGCAGGCTTGTTTGGCAGGTGGCAAATAAGTCTCTTGGCCACAGCCTGCTTCTGGCACCCCAGCCCCAACTCTCTGTCCCCCCCACTCAACATACCTAAACCCTCTTACACCCATACCCCCTCCCAGATCCGGCACCCCAATCTCCTGCCCAAGATCACAATCCCCTCCTACCCTAGGTCACATCCCAAATCCCTGCACTTCAGGCCCCTGCCATAGGTCACAACCACCTCCTTCACCCAAACTCCCTCCCAGACTCCATTCTCCCTCCTGCACCCTCAATCCCTTACCCCACGCTCCCTTCTGCACCCAGTCTCCATCCCAGACCCTACACCTCCTCCATTTATATCATGGAAGAGCGCGGCCCTCGACCACTTTCCAAAATCTTGGAAAATCCCTGTCAAAAAGTATTGCCCACCCCTGGACTATACTTAACCTAAAAAGCTGGACATTTCTGCCACTGCTAACCAATTTATACATTCCCAACCAGTGTTCTCAGTGAGCTTCTGTGACTGCTCAGGAGAGATTCAAATGCTGCCCATCTGATGAGCAAAGCGCCCACAGATAGGTTTTGTTTTTACTGGTGGTGCACACTCGCCTCAGTGCAGATAAAAATGTATTCTGAACATGGATGGAAAAGATTACAGGGAACATTGTTCCCAACCATTACCTTCTAACTGTCCCTAAGCTATTTCACATCAGGAACAAATGCAAGCCTAGTGGCCAAAGTGTGTTAAATGGTGGGGAAAATCTTCATTCTAGCACCACATTTATCAAAAAATACCTTGATGTTTCTCTTCTACAACTCTGACTTTGCCAATTTTCTTCACATTTTCCCTTCAGAAACACCCAACCACATCTCATGCTAAAATAATTTTGAAATTTAAAAAGCATTACATCAGAAGTTTGTGGCAGCGCCATGAGCAAAGCCAGGTCCCCTTAGTTCTGGTCCCAATCCTGTGTCTTAACTTCAAAACCATAATTCACTTAAAATACAGCATATATGCTCATGCTACCATAAAAACTATAACTTCATATTTCCTTATGTTTATGTATACAAAGTGCTATGTCATTTCAGCAATAATTGCTGTCTTACTACTTTGCATTTACTATCACGTGTGCTAAAAAATGAAGGAACTCAAAGAAATTCTGAGAAAGAAATAACACAATTATCTTTAACATGATTGCTTTGACAAAAGAACTGTATATATTACTTGGAAAACTACTTCCTACTACTGGAGTCTTTGAAGATTTAACAGACCAGTGTTACTTGTTTGAACAGGTTACCTAAAATTCTGTTTATTATTTTCACAGCAGCATTTTAATTGTCAAACTAGAAAAAAAAAGTTATATGTTTATCAAAAAGCAGAAGGAATCTCCAGAAAATGTTTTAGGCAGCTGGGAACATTCTTACTACTATATTAAAAGTATTTCTAAACGTGGAATTAGTGGATACAGTATAACAACAACACAACTATTGCTTTTTATCTTCAAAGTTCTCAGGCCATTAATTAGGACTCAATCTTGCTTTCCCTGCATGGAGCTCATTGCTCATGGTCTTAATCTGCATACCCCAGTGTGATAGTAACTCTTAAATCTAATTTTAAAGTGCATAGAAACAGAGATTAAGGGGTTTTCTCTAGGCCACAGAGGAAGTCAGAGTCAAATCTCTTAAAATCAGGAATCCTTGTTCACAGTCCATGAAATGAGTGGACTGCCCAACACCCTTATTATTACCTGGGTCATTTTCTGCTCACTATACAATACACCAGGAATGTTAGCAACTTTAAATCTTCTTATTCCCTTAAACTAAAGGAAAAGACTACACTTTTAAAAGATTTTTCCCTCTTCCATTTCATTTGTACGTGTATTTTAAACTCAGGAGTGAATGATTGAAAACATTAGTTAAAATAAACAATATGATAAAGTCAAACATTGAATCATCTGAAAATAGATGCTTACATAAGACTAAACAAAGTTTCCTGTTACAATTGGTCCCTTTGATTTCAGTTGGCAACACTGTTCTGGTTTGCCATAAAAACATAAAAGCTGCCATACTGGGTCAGATCATAGTCCGTCTTCTCCAATATCCATCCACGGCAGTGGCGTGCATCAGAACTTCACAGGGTTTGTACACAACAGGACATTTATGGAATGATCCTCCTGTCTCCCACTTCCAGCGTCTTGTATTAAGAGATCTGGGGTCATTCTGACCACGGGGTTACATCCCTGCCCATTTTGACTAACATCCACTGACAGACCTATCCACCATGAAGTTTGGATCTTATCTAGGTTTTGATTTTTTTTAAACTTAGATATACTTTGGGGCATCATAACATCCCATGTCAATGAGTTTGAATGTCCTGCCTTCATTCAAACAGATGCTTGTTCACCATTTGAACATATACACTGGAAAATTTAATTGCAGTTTATACTAGCCTAGCCTGTGCAATTCCAAAAGTTCCTTAACAGATCACTCAGTTAGAATTAAAAGATAGGAAGTAGTGAAGAGAGCTGTCTTGTCAGAACAGGCATCTAAAACAAAGCCCATGTGAGCGAGTCAGTACTATGAACTGGGATTAGAAGAAATCAAAAAAAATCTGGCTCTCAGTCATGTACTTAGCACATTACACCACATCTCTTACTTTAAAGAAATCAAAGCACTACGACAGCACAACTTTTCTGCAAGTGCTTACTGGAAATAATGGAAGAATAAGGAACACATAGTGAATACATGTACTATAATGAAGTGAATATAGTCCCCACGGAAAGCTAGATTGATTAAATACATCAGGGTAACTTTCTGCATCAAATATTTTTGGCCTTGGTTATGCTATGAAATTCAACAATAGCTTTTGAGCATGGCTGTGGCCCTACTGGTTTAAAATTAAATATGGTCCAGCCTGTATGGACAAGGCAATGCCTGCAGGCCAAATTATAATTTCTATCAGCTACCTCATTTAAGTTTATCAACTATTGTTTTACTGGATTCCTTTGATTGTGGAAATAGGATAAGAAAGATCCACGCATTTACAATTGAATCTCCAGTCAAGTACTGAAATCTTTAGACGGAACAATTAAACTCAACTAGGGATGGTCTAGAGCAGTGGTCCCCAACCTTTTGGGGCTGCTGGGTGCCCGGGGGCAGGGCCGCGCAAGCGCCGCGCACCCGGGAGTGGGGCCACGCATGCACCAAGCGCCTAGGGGCGGGGGCTGCACATGCGCTGAGCACCCAGGGCACAAGAATGGCTTGGGCCAGCCCTGGTCACTTGGTGGGCGCCATGGCACCTGTGGGTACTGCGCTGGGGACCACTGCTCTAGAGCAGTGTTTCTGAATGTGGGCTACAGGCCGGAAAGCCACTAACATGCCCACACCACTTTGTTTGCCTAAAGGATTTGTATTATCCAAGAGAAAAAGTCCTGATTGGTTAATATTTGGTGATAGCTACAAACAAAGTCAAGTAGCTGCAGACAGATGGATTAGTGTTAGTTTTTCAGCCCTAAACAGTATCAAACCAATGCCCAAGCACTGGCAATAGGGGACACTTTAATGCAGAATTTCAGGTGAGAGAGAAAACCACGGTTCTGAATCTGACCACTGCATTTGTGACCACTTGTAGTCCTTGACAAAATCCAATGGCACTTGGGAAGCTGTATTTGGACAATTCATGTCTAACGTACCATTTCATTGTCATTCTGATATCTGCCTTCAGTTCCAGACCTAAACTACTATGCGTGTTCCTGTGCGCTGTTAAACAATAATTGTGTTCTATTCCAGAAGTGACTATTTCCATGGCGGGTGGATCAAGGGGGTCCTGTTTATGGGGCAAACGTGGGGATGAAAGGTGTTGTATGCATGGGTGTATTCATATAAAAAGATCATAACGAACACGCATTACAAGCCTACTACTGCACTCTTCAGGACAATATTAATGCTGCCACATAACTAAGACAATCACAAACCCGCCAGAGAAAAATTGTGATGGGACACTAGAGCCTTGCTCATTAGAAATGATGCAGAATAACTACAGTCACGTCTGCTAGCGGGGTGGTGGTTGTTGTTTTTAAAGCTCTTCCAGATGTCAGAGATTTCCAACCGTGGCCGCAGCTGGGAGAGCAGGGAGAACACAGAGAGCGAGCCCAATGCCCGCGGGAGCGTGTGGGGCGAGGCAGGAGGGCGCAGGGAATTGGGGGGGGGGGGGGGATCAAGAGTGACAGGGGCGCTGCGAGGTGAGGACTAGGAGCAGGGGCGTTGGGAGGGGGCTGCCGGGAAAGGAGCGGGAGGGGGAAGGGCACCATTCCCACACGGGCCCGGCAGCGCTTCCTGGCAGCGCAGCGCTGCTAGGCCTAGCGGTATCCCGGGCTTCCGCACGAGGCAGCTGCCGCCGGAGCCGGGACTCACCTGCCGGTAGCGGAGCCGGAAGGGCCGCAGGTACTGGGAGGAGGCGCAAGGCGCCAGCGCCAGCTCCTCGATGGCCTCCATCTGCGGGCGGGAGCGCCGGGCCTGGCGTGGGAGCGGCGCCGGCAGGCGGGGCGTGGCGGCGGGCAGCCTCCGAGCGCTCACGCCGGCCTGGGCAGGGCGGCAGCCTGCGCCAGAGGCCGGGAGTCCGCGCGCGCCACGCGCCACCTGTGCTCGGTTAAAGCCAACGGAACCTCCCTTCCCTCCGCAACCGTCCCGCCAAGCGACCCCGCCCCCCAGGTGACTGGTGGTAGGGGGGGGGGGGGCGCAGCCCCTCCCAAATTCTAATTGGTAAATGAGGGGTCTCCATATCTCCTGCCCCTTTCGATGGCCTCTCTGCACTCCCCCAAAAAGCACCCATCGCCATTGCTCCCCCCAAGTATCCCGCTCAGGGGCCGCATGCCCCAGCTAGGAGAGAAGCACCCCATCCCCCCTCCCCACCCCCAACATTTTGGCTAAGAGTCAAGGACCTCCTCCCCCACAAAACCATCCACCTAGGGGGGCAGGGAGTTTCTTCTCACACTTCCCTCCAGCCACAGCGAAGTTTAACCCACCCATCCCCTCACCCCCCAAGCTCTGTCAACACCCAGTGGTGAAATCCTTAGCCCATGGAGGTCAGGTCAATGGCAAAAATCTCATTCTCTTCAGCAGAGTCTAGATTTCAGCTGCTCTGTTTTCAGCCCTCCCTCCCCTCCACTGACAAGGGGTACATCTATACTACAGGCACTGGCGGCTGTAGTGTAGACTCTTCGGCTGTGTCTACATTGGCAAGATTTTTCACAGAAGTGGCTGCTTTTGTGCAAAATCTTGCCGCCCGTCTACACTGGCCATGAGTATTTGCGCAAGAACACTGACGTTGTAATGTACAAAATCAGTGCTTCTTGCTCAAATACTTTTGACGCTCCCGCTCAGGGATAAGCCCTCTTGCGCAAGTATTCTTGCGCAAGAGGCCAGTGTAGACAGGCAACGTTAATTTCTTGCGCAAGAAAGCCCGATGGCTAAAATGGCCATCCAAGCTTTCTTGCGCAACAGAGCGTCTACACTGGCATGGATGCTTTTGCGCAGAAGCACATCTTTTGCACAAAAGCACATGCCAGCGTAGACACTCTCTTGCACAAATGCTTTTAACGGAAAAACTCTTCCGTTAAAAGTATTTGCCCAAAATCATGCCAGTGTAGATGCAGCCTTCCTATATCACTGGAAACAGGCTGGGTTATTCCATGGATGTAGATGATCCATCTTCTTGAGCAGTGGTAACTAGCTCCATGGAAGAATTCTTCTATGCTCAGGTTAGGTGACATTAGCTCCAGCATGCAGGAGTGATTTTTTCACATCTCTAAGGGTACTTCTAGACTACAGGCTTTTGTCGACAGAGGCTTTGTTGACAGAAACTGTCGACAAAGCTTCTGTCGACAAAGAGCGTCTAGACTACGTCCAGTTCTGTCGACAAAGCAAGCCGCTTTGTTGACATTAGAGTGTAGACGCAAAGGACAGTGTAGATGCAATAACGCCTTCTGTCAACAGAACTCTGTCGACAAAAGGCGTTATTCCTCGTAGAATGAGGTTTACCGCCGTCCACAAAACTGCCGAGTTCTGTTGATGTTATGTCGACAGAACTTGGCGGTAGTTTAGACGCAGGTATAGTTTTGTCGACAAAAGTAGACTTTTGTCGACAAAACCCTGCAGTCTAGACACACCCTAAGTGATGCAGTGAGGTCTAACTAAATTT
Source organism: Pelodiscus sinensis (assembly GCF_049634645.1). Lineage (NCBI taxonomy): Eukaryota > Metazoa > Chordata > Testudines > Trionychidae > Pelodiscus > Pelodiscus sinensis. The sequence goes on along the minus strand of NC_134714.1, from coordinate 16,816,508 downwards.
TAGCTAATAGAAAAGTCTTCACATGACTACTCCCACTAAAATGGCCTTGTGTGCCTTAAAATATGTTTGTGAGAACAGGTTGAACCTCTCTAATCCAGCACTCTGGTCCAGCAAAATCCACAGTCTAGCATGTTAGTTAGCCAGATGTTCGATTATCATGGTTGTGGCCAAATCTCCCATGGTTCCAAAAAGTTTGTTTACAGCCACCGATCCAGGCTTTCAGTGTTTTATGCTGTGATTTAGCTCTAATTTACCCTTCAGTGTCTTCTAAGAGCCCAGTAAGCAGTGGAAGTGCAGGAAATGCCTCTAGACAATATTGACCTTCTGTGGTCCAGCAAGTTCTCACAAACGTCCCTTCAAAACACACACATTCTTATGCACAGGTGATTACATGGCTCAAAAAAAAGCAAAGATATATGTCTTCACATTTGCCTTCTATGAAATCCCCATGTTCCAGGCTATGCAGGTTTTGAATAGTCTATATCTTGACAATAAATCTTTTTAAAATGTTTTGTCACTTGCTTTCTTTAATCTCTGAAGAGACTTTTGAATATCCATATGCTATATGCAAAACAGGGATATAATAGAGACAGAAGGTGTCGTGCTTATTTGTGAAGTAATCGTTTAAATTTACACTAATTTTCAGAAGTTAGTGTTTTGGTATACCAGATTCATTTTGGCACCTTTGTATAAAACAGGAGAAATAGGCCCTGCTCCTGCAAATATTAGCATGTGTTTTATTTTGCACACAAAGGCCATGTTTACAGTAGCAAATTTATGGCACAGCGATGGGCAACATAGGTTAGTGCAGTGGTCTCCAACCTTTTTACACCCAAGATCACTTTTTAAATGACAGACCAAGCTAAGATCTACCGCCCCGCCCCTTCCTTGAAGCCCCACCCCTTCCTTGAAGCCCTACCCTCTCTATTCTCCTCCTCTCCATCACTTGCTCTCCCCAATATTTATACTGCTGCTTCTTTTTTTTTAATTCTTCTGTAGGAAGAGGTTTTTCCAACATTAGGCCTGTCTAGACTGGACCAAATGTCAGAAAAAAAACCCTTCTTTTGGAAGCCACTTTGTTCCTTGTGGAAGGAGGAATATAGGGGTGACCAAAAGAGCCTGTTTGCTCTTCCACTAAAAAAGCGGAAGAACAAACGCAACCCTGGATGCAGAAGAGTTTTTCTGGGATATCTCCAAAATCCTGAAGAACTCCTGCAGTCTAGCTGGACCCTTGCTGTGTTGAGACAGGATGTGTAGTCTCTGGGGTGGGAATGAGGGATTTGGGTGTGGGAAGGGGTGAGAGGTGCAAGCTCTGGGAGGAAATCTGGATGCAGGAGGAGGTGGAGAAGGGGACACTGGCTCGGGGAAGGGGCTCCAGGCTGGGCAGTGTTGGGATACTAAGCAAGCCACAGGCTTGTGGATGTGAGGGTGCAGGAATTTGGGTTGGAGTATGTGAGGGGCTCAGGGCAGGGGGTTCCAGTGTTTGATAGGCTCAGATCTAGGGTCTGGGGAAGGGGGAATGCAGGAGTGGTTGTGGCCAGATGGGGGCTTGGCCCCAATTGGGGGTTGTTGGCCAGGCTTCATTTTTAAATAAAATACTATGTCAAACACAAAAAGTTTCTGCATTGTCTTTATTTATGAGAATGGCAGGGAACCTGTCTTGAGTCAGGGGTCACTGACCCACAGAAAAGTCATTTGGGAGCAGGGGACACAGTACTGGGGAGGGGTGCTAGTGGGTTCTGGGGCAGGGAACAGGGTGCCCGTTGGTACAGGGGAGAGGGGGCAGGGTGCCAGGACAGGTTCCTGAAGCAGGGGACAGGGTGCTGGGGGGACAGGTTTCTGCAGAGGGGAGCAGGGGGACAGGTTTCTGTAGTAGGAGACAGGGTGCCAGAGGGAACTGGTTTCTGCAGGGGGGGCTGGTTTTTGCAGCAGGGTGGGGGGGCAAGGGAGAGGGAACAGGGGGCCAGGAGCGAGGGGAACAGGTTTGGGGCAGAGGAGAAGGAACAAGGTTGGGGGCAGGGAGTTCCCTACACCAGCCACGGAGGGAAGCCTCCAACCCACACTCCCTCCGGACTGACCGCAGGGCAGCTGGGCTGGAGCGAAGAGAAGTGGCTGCCCGGCCAGCTGGCCGTGGCGCTCAGCCAGGGTGCACCAAGCTCCACGTGGGCAGGCGCAGAGGGGAAGCCGCTGATCAGCTGGAGTGCGGGGCAGCCTCTTTCAGCTGAAAGGCACAATCAGCTAGCTGGGGTGTTTCAGCCCTCCCGACCTCCCAGCTCCCACCCTTCCTCGCAGCTACTCACCTGTGTTGTTGCTCGGTGAGTAGCTGCTCCTCAAATGAGGAAATCTAATGTAAATGTATTGCGCAGGCGCGCAGTTCAGAGAGGGCTCAAGATACTCTTAGAGCCCCTGAGATCTACCGGTAGCTCACGATCTACTGGTTGGTGACCACGGGGTTAGTGAGTGTGCCATATGAGTGGCCCTCCTTCATCTCAACAGGCTGCAAGATTGTCATACCCAAGACAGTCTCCTAGGATGGGATAGTTTTGCCAGTGCTCTCTTGTACTGAGCATCCCCTCTATAGGTTGCCCCTGTGCATTCGTTCCACACTAAAGTCGTTGATGTTTGTAGGAACTGATGCGTTGTAAGTCCTCCCATTCTCCGCTCTAAAGTCATGCAAAAAACTCACATAATTTGTGCAAATAGAAGTCAGACGCAGGAAAAAAAATACCCACTTTAAGTTGTTTATAAGTCCAAGGTTTTTGGAACGTATCTTGGACTTATAGCAAGTATGGCCTGTATTTAGAATGTGCAGGGTGTGCCAGTTGAACCATATCAGTGCTTTGATTGGATGCAGAGGGAGCTCCTAGTTTTCACAGTCAATCTTGTGTGCAATTAGCACACACCTCCCACTTCTCATGCCCTGGCTTTATGTGTGTGTCACTTTAGTACTACAGGTACAAAACTGGAATCTGGCAACCCTGTGCATAAACAATGGTAAACAAACTGTCTTGCAGACTGCACGTAGAACCCTGAAGGGATGCATATTGCCCACCACTGTTAGAGTAGCACAACTCTATCAGTGCAGTACTGCTGTAAGATCATTCATGTAAACTGATCTATGCCAATGAAAGAGAGCTTTCCCATCAACATAGTTAAACCAGCTGTTAACATAGCACTGTCCACACTCGCACTTCTGTTCGTCTAATTGATGACGCTCAGAAGCGTGTGTTTTTCACACCTGAGTGACAGTAAGTTATACCAACAAAAGTGCTATTGTAGACATAGCTAAAGTACAATGAGAGTATACATAGCATTTTGGAAAATACAATCAGTAAACAGTAAGATGTATTAACTAACAAAAAATAGTAGCATTTAGTTCAAACTATAATCCTTGTCTGTGTGCATAATTGTATATACTAAGTAAAAATATATATAGGAAGACTACAAGCTACCTGTTTGTGTCCAAACAAGAACAACAAAAAGCTAGTAACTACAGCTCTGCTCCTGCAATCTGTATGAGTGAACACTGCACACATTCAGAACCTCTGTGACTTAATTAGGGTTGCCAGATGGTTTAACAAAAATATGGGAAAAATTCTGTGTATCAAAAAAAAAAAAAAAAAAAAAAAAGGCCCAACAAAAGTTGTTGAGCAAAAAACAAACAAAAAAAGGAACCCACTGAAGCTGAAATATAGTCACAACTCCTTTAATTCCCAGACCACTCCATCTTCCCCTCGTCCAAGCTGCGCTGTGTGTCCCAACTGCCCTTCCGTCGGATGCCCAAGCTGGGAAAAACAGAAAGGTCCATCTATACTGATTCAATTGCAGGCTGAAGCCTAAATTACCAGTCTGGCAAATGCTACTCTACCAACCATAGATATCATTCTTTCAGCTATAATTATTTGGGCAAACTCCTGTGCCTGCACAGAAATCTATTGACTTAATGGGACTCCATGCAGATAGGGATCTGTCCATGTGGAGATAGCAATGAGATCAAAACTATAACACTCAACTACAATAAATAATAGTAAAATCAATTGGACTATTCACAATAGTTAGCAGTAAAATTGATAGAAAGTAATTGTATGTCCTACCCAGTATTTTCAAATCCAAATATTCAAAAGTCACAAAAGCAGTCTCAAAAAAATCATGAAACTGGCTTTAAAATGAAATAAAATAAATATTGGGATTTTTTTAAAATTTGCTTTCTGCATTTGAATTTTCAGGTAACATTTTCAAGCTTTTTCTCTGCAACCACAGGGACTAGAAACTTACTTTAAATAAAAGAAAAAAAAAAGCTCAGAATCTCACAAAATAACATGACTGCAGCTTTAAGAAAAAACTCCACATATTGCAAGACTTGTGGGAAGATTGCTGCCTACTACTAGTAAATTCATTGTACTTTAATTACAAGATTAATGACACAAAAAAAAATCCATTGCTAATTAGCTAAAAAGCTGTATCTTAAAACTAAAGCTTTGTCTGCACTACATTAAAAAAATTATGTGGCCATGGCAGGAGCGCTGGGGGTGCTCTCCTAGGGCATGTCTACAATAGGAAATTATTTTGAAATAACCTATTTCAAAATAAGCTTATTTCCCAAGGAAAGCAGGAGTTATTTCAAAGTAATAGGCTTGGTAGTGTGGACATTCTGCTTGCTATTTCGAAATAAGGGGTGTTACTTCAAAATAAATCCCTTATGTAGACCAGGGCCCAGTGCTGTAGGTAAACCACCTCTGGTGCTTTACAATCTATAACTTGCTGCACTCAAAGGGATGTTTATTGACAGTAACTTAGCCTAAGTAGACTGTACATTTCATATCTCTGACATTTTTTCTTGAGCCTTCAATGAATTTGGGGGGAGGAAGGTGGTACATGTCCTCCTAAACAGAGCTTATTGATTTTGTCATGAAATACAATTACTTTAAGAGTTATCGAAACCAAAGCCAAATGTTATGTTTTAGCCAGTAAGAATGAATTACACAATGACTTAAAGTCAACTGCATAATTTGCTGGTTTACTTCAATGACACACAACTGCCTTTTTCACCTATCTCATTTATTACATTTTTGCAAGAACAATAGAGGCAGAAATATAGATTATCTTGAATTCCCTGCTGCAATACAGTGGCCAATATATAAACATACAATAATAAATTCAAAACTTAATTTCCAATTTGTCACCCTTTTTATATGCTACAATCTAGGGATGGTGATTTTGGAGTAATTATCAAACTATCAATAATACTATTTGGTATTTGTTCTATACAGTTATTTTATTTCAAAGCATTTTACAAACAAAAATAATCTTTTTCCTTATATCTGTTTTGTCTGATTTTTTTTCTTTCTGATTCTAAGCAGATACCGTCGGTCTTACGGTCTATATACATGAGTATATCATATTTACTCACTATTTTTATAGTGCATTGGACTTGTAAGCTATTTCAGTAATACCATTACCTCCAGTTAATGTTATTTTAATGTACTTAAATATATTTATAAAGCATACTCTATGGAGCCTGCGTGATATTTTAAATTAGCTCACACTGATGACCCTTGGTCCCCACTAAACTATATACCACTCTCATACTCAACACCTGTTGGCAAAGCCCTGAGAGAAGAAAAGGGCCTTACACAATGCCTTTGAAGTCAACAGATGGGTTTCTGGTGCTTTTGGAATTACAGGCTTGCAGTTCATGTGCAAGACTCAGAGTCAGAAGAGCTGACCTATTATATTCCTATTTCTGTCACAGTCTTGTAGCAAATCCTGAGCTGATGTACACAGTCATAGCTCCATTTACTTCAATGGACTATGACAATTTTACCAACTAGGGGTCTGCCATCGTATGTGAATTTTGAACTGAATTTAGGGCCCAATCCTATTCTCATTAAATCAGTAGCAAAAATCCCATTGACTTCTATGGTACAGTGAAATGTTTCTGTCTCAATTTGTTCATGTATAAAATGTAGATAATAAGCACTGCCAATAGTGTAAAGCTGTTAGGAGGCTAAATTTATTTATATTTCTAAAGTGGTTAGGGCTCTTTAAATGGAATATGAGCTATTCAGAACATGTTATTTGTGAACATTGAGTAATCTGCTTTGGGATAAAAAATATGCAACATTGCAAAAACTAAAATATCTTCGTATTTCCTGAAGTGTAAAAGGCAAGGTAACAAAATGTCTTTGTTATTAAACATAAAATGCCTTCTTGTTGCAGTATTTGCTGCATACGAAATGGAAGTAATATAAACTGCAATCTTCTATAGTAGAAGAATAAATGGAGGTTTTATTAGATTCATAAATTCCAAGGTCAAAAATATTCTTATTAATCAACCTTCTCATGTTTTTTTAAACAGATCATCATTAGATTTGAAGGTCTGCTAGTTTTACCAGGAGTTTGGCTATCAATACCGAACATAAGGCTAGGTTCTCTTTGATGTTTTTGATACTCCCAATACTAATTTAACAGCAGTAGATTTTTGAACAACAGAAGCTCACAATTTGTCATGGTTATTATTTCTGTGATTTATGTTCACTTTCCATACAACTGTAAGGCAGATGTCTGTGTGCACAACTATTCGGCAAGCACCACATAACCCAAACTATTTTGTCAATATATTGATTAAGTAGGACAATATTCTGATGTGTCAGCCATCTGTTTCTTTTTGCCTTCTAATCTAATACTTTTTTTGTTACAAAGTTTATTGCCATCTTGTATATTAGTAAGAACCTTACCAATATGGCTAAAATTAGGGGAGTCTTAGCTGTCATAACATTTATTTATCAATATATTATTTACCTTTTATATTACAGAGCAGTTACCATCAATTATAATAAAATCTTAATATTTTGTCACTCATGAGACTGAATATTAACTGGAACAAAATACATATTTTAAAATGTAGTACTAAACAATGATGAATTATGAGTTGATTTAGTTGGATTTATATAATTTGAAAAACATTGGGCTAAATTAATCCCTATCATAATTACATTTGCCTAAATGGAATTACACCAGATGTGATTTTGTCATATCCTTTTGGTCAAAATAATTTTCTTCAGAGCATGAACAATTTTCTCCAGTGAATTGTGACTATACCTTAATTTTGAAATTATTTCAATTTTCCCAGTCAGTTGGAATAAAAACAGTTTCAATGTGTAGTCAGTTTACAGTATCACTGTTTACTTATATTGAAAGGTATAAGGTGTCACAGGATTTCTCGTTGTCTATCCTGCAGAGTGTCCACTGGGGGCAGCCATCCCACCAAGGGAGTGGCCAGCAGGGTTCCGGTTCTGTCATCTTGCCTACCAACACACTGAGTAAGTAACCCCTCTACTCCAGCACTTAGCCCTCCACCCCCAACTCCTAGCCCCAGAGGGGGGATTAAATAAGGCCCCTGGTGGCTTGCCGGGCCTGGGATGGTACTTGGTCCTGCCGCAAGGGCAGGGGACTGGACTTGATGACCTCTCAAGGTCCCTTCCAGTTCTATGAGATAGGTATATCTCCATATTATCAAAAAAGGCCCCTGGAGGCTGGGAAGAGGCTGGGTGGAGGAAAAATGCCCGTGGCAGCCAGTGGGGGAAGCTGAGGGGACTGAAAAAGCTCTTGGCAGCCAGGTGGGGTTTGGGGGAGAGAAAAGGCCCATGACATATGGGGCCTCCCATCCTGAGCTCCGTCTTATTCCCCAACCCTTACTTTTGCATCCCCTGTTCTCCCAGCCTCCTGCACTCTCTCCCCACACATCCCCAAAACCCTGCCTTGAGTCCTGCACTCCCCATACCGCCAGCCCATGGCCCTGAGGGACCCGGGCAATGCCAGCTAAGTTGGCTGGTAATACAAAGCAGAGAAGTTCTCACCACCAGGATCAGGTTCTTCCTCTCTATTGCAAAATTTGGGTGACCTATTATCCTTCTTTCTCCTTTCTGGTTTCTTTACTGCCATTATTATTCATTCTTCTACTTGCAACTCATTTTCTGGGGAACTGACAGACCCCATGGCTAATTTTATTTTCTTTATGAGCATGACCTCCACTACAGCATACTCATCTAATGCTTTCTCTTTCCATTCTGCTGCCTCCTGTCTTAATTTACCCTTTTCCATTTGTGCCTTACTGGTTTCTTTTTGCACGACTATGATATAAGCGTTTTGAATTAGCACAGTGGCATTTAACATATCAGCCTCTGCTTTTGTGCTATCCGGTTCCTCCTGATAGGCAGTCATCTGAGTAGTCTGTGCCTTCACACTGAGGGTATGTCTACACTGCAGAGTTTTTTTGGAAAAACAGCCGTTTTCCGAAAAAACTTCAGTTACGTTCACACTGCAATCTCATTCTTTTGACAAAAAGTCAAAAGAATGGAGGTTTTTTTCCGGTAGCGGTAAACCTCTTTCTACAAGGAAGAATGCCTTTTCCGAAAGAGCTCTTTCAGAAAAAGGCATGTGTGGAAGGGGAAGAGGGTTTTCTTTCAAAAGAAGAGACCTCCAAGAAATAACACAGGTGCCCTGGTGGACACTCCATCCAAAGTAATCAGAACTCTATAGTTCCTGTCTCTTGGTACCTCTTAAAGCTGCAGGCACCCCAGACAAGCCTTGTGGCAGGAAGCCAGCCCTGGAGCAGCACCTGACCGAGCAGCTCTCCCTGCCATCCTTACTCGGAGCTATGGCTGAGCCACAAGCCCCCCAAAACCTCCACAGCACGACCAGGGCTCCCAGGACACACCAATGGGTACCAACCAGCAGGCACCTTCCTGCTCTGGAGCAGAGATCCTGTCCCTCGTCAAGCTGTGGGGGGAGGAGGAGGAGACCCTACAGGATCTCTGCTCCAGACACCAAAACATATATGGGTGCATGGCCAAAGCCCTGGTGAAACGGGGACACCCACCCCAGACCTTAGAACAGGCCTGGAGTGAAGTGAAGGCATTCCGCTAGGGCTATACGAGGGCCAGAGAGTGCAGCTCGTGCTCCAGGGCAGGACCCCACTCCTGCCCATACTATGAGGAGCTGCACCAGATCCTGGGTGCTGGGGAAGCCCTTTTGCCACCTGTGGTGGTCAGCTCCAGCCTTGACAAGCCCATCGTCGCCTGGCCGGATGTCACGGAGGAGGACAAGAGGCAGCAGGGGCAGAAAGAGGAGGATGACACAGCGACAACAGTCATGCTGTCCCTGGAGCCAGTACCCCTGAGTTTGGACATGTTGCAGGCATCATCTGACACCGGGGAGGGATCATCAGGTGACTGCACTCAGTTTTCCACACACACAGAGCAGGGCAGATGGGTGCAGAGGGGATGGGGTGTGATTGTCGCTTGGCCTGCTCGGACTGGACATTGTGCTGCAGTACATGCATGTGGAATCACGTGCAGCGTCATTGTGTGCCATGCAGCCTCAGGAGGCATCCCCTGAGCATGCCCGGTATCCTGCTTAGAGTCTATGGGGAGGCCACACACACGTCTGGCTCTGGGGAGGGACGCCCTTCCACCACCCGCCACGGCTGGAAGCAGGATAGCCACAAGGGCGCAGGCATGACCCCATACACACTGAGAAGTGCCTCACATGGGCATGCCTGCCTGCATAAAGCAACACCCGTTCCCACAGATAGCGCTGCCAGGTGCAGGTGTGTGTGTGTGGGCCCCAGGGAGGGCTAGGCTGCTCCAGGCTTCTCTCCCGCCCATGGGATCCCTCTGTGGCCACTTTCCTTCCCTGCTTGTCCATGGAGACAGGGGGGAAGCAAGCAGTATGGTCCCCTGGGCACCTTGGGGCCCCTATGAGGCACGCGCTACTGTGCAGGCTACACATGGCCTTGCTACCGGGACATCCCTGTCCTTTGGACTGAGGTTGTTGGTCACTGCTCACAGAGGAGGACATGGCCTCAGGGACAGTGTCTGCATGGATGAGTGACCGCCTCTCCCTTTTTATTCTCCATAGCCGGACCAGCCATGACTGAGGGGGGAGACACATCACCCCAGCCATGCTCCTGGCCCCAGGGGTCCCGAAAGCACTCCAGGGTCCAGGAAGATCTGATGTGTGACATGCAGCAGACTCTGGTGCAGAAGGTCTGGGAGGACAGAGTGGTGGACCCGCATGTGGGACCAGCTCATGTGGCAGGGCGACAACATGTGTGCCATCATGTGCGAAATAATGGCACACCTGGCTCCTGCCTACAACCCTCCTGCCCCCCGCTATGCCTATTCCTCTTCTTCCTGCCCCCAGCAATGCCTCTGCTTCCTCCCCCTGGTATGCCTCTGCCCTGTCCCCAAGTGATGCCCATGACCCCTCCCCCTGCCATCCCTGACCCCGCTCCAGCCCCCCATCCTGCTCACCCACTTGTGGTCCCAGGACCCACCCAACCCCAAGTTCGCCGAAGTCCCTGCACCCAATGGGCACTTCCAGCTGCCCCCTCGTGCCACTCCCAGCCCTGAGTCCCCTCCCCCCCCCCAGGTTATGAGCCTCCCTCCCCCCTCCAGGTTCTCAGCCCCCCTCCTCCACAGCTTTTTTATTGAAAGATAAATACAAAGTTCATTCTGTTGAAATCAACACAGGTGTGTTTATTGACTGTACAGGGAAGTGGGGAAGGGCGGGGTTGTGGTGGGAAAGGGATATTGGATCAAAGCCCAGGCCCCAAGGGGGGAGGCCCTGGGGAGAGTTACTAGGGTCCCTGCGAGAAACTCTCCCTCAGGGCCTACCGGATGCACACCCCCAACTGATGGGCCTGGTGGATGGCAGCTGTCCGCGGCTGCTCGAAGGGTCTCCCTTCGTGATCGGCCTCTGCCTCCCAATCAGGTAGCAGGGCCTCCCCCTTCCTCTCCACAACTTTGTGGAGGACACAACACGCCGAAAGCACCTTGGGGTTGTTGTGCTACCTCACACTGAGGCGGGTCAGGAGGCACCTGAACCTCGCCTTGAGGTGGCCAAAGGTGCACTCCACCTGCATCCTTGCCCAGCTGAGGTGGGAATTAAATTGGTCCCTGCTGGGGTCCAGGTGGCTGTTATATGGTTTCATCAGTCACGGCATCAGGGGATAGGCTGCGTCCCCCACGATGCACAGTGGCATCTGCCCATCCCTAACCACAAAGTCATGCTGGAGAAAGAATGTACCCGCCTCCAGCTTCCCATAGAGGCTAGAGTTTCAAAATACGTGGGCGTTGTGTGCCCTGCTCGACCACCCAACAAAAATGTCGGTGAGCTGACCAGGGCCTGCAGCACCATTGAGAAGTAGCCCTTCCTGTTAATTGTTAATATACTGGGCTGCTCGATGTTGTGGTGCACGGATTGGAATATGGGTTCCATCAATCGCTCCCCCGCAGTTCAGGAATCCCAGGGTGGCAAATCCTGCGATCATGGGGTCCAGGTCTCCCAGGCGGATGATCCTGCACAGCAGGATGGAGTTGATGACTCTCACACCCTGCAGAAGGAGACAGACAAACACACAAAAAAGTGAATGAGAGAGGGAGTGCCTCAGCCCTTGGGAGGTGCCCGTCCCCCTCTGTTTCCCCCCTCAATTACCCCAGGAGCCACCCCCTATGAGGCTGCCCCCCCAGCAGCAGGGCTGTGTGAGGGCGGGATGGCACAACCCCCCGGGGATGGGGCTTTCCCCCAGCTTCAGCCCACCCCCACTTTACCTAGGGTCCCCCTTTTCCAGGACTTCTTTCCCCCCGCCCAGCCCGAGAGTGCCTTACTTCCATGAGGAGGGCCCTGATGGTGGACTTCCCCATGCGGAATTGGTTGCCTACTGACTAGTAATTGTCTGGGGTGATGAGCTTCCAGATGGCAATTGTGACCTGCTTCTCCAGGCGGATGGCAAGCCACAGGTGGGTGTCGCGTGGTTGGAGGGTAGGGGCGAGCCAGGCACACAGCTCCAAAAAGGTAAACTAGAGAGTGGTGTATTAAATTAGTCTGGGTATTGGAATATGCATTCAAACTCCTGAATTCTAATCCCAACTTCTTCCAGGGTTTTGACTAAGTCACATACCCATTCCTAAAAGATATTGAGTGCTCCTTAACTCCCATTAGTGAATGTTTTGCAGGACAGGACATTTAGCCACTCAGGTTCTTCTCCTCTAGATGAATACTTTAGATTTTGGTTTGTACAGGCTACACAATGAATTGTTGGCATGACATGAAATATGTACTCTGGGCCATCCAAGTATATGTTTCATTTGTTAATCCTATTCCCAAACATTTGTTCAGGAAGGGATTAGAACGGGCAAGTTGCCATTTCCAGGAAGAACTACATTTCTTTTATCATCATATTTAAATGTAAAGCATATGTATTATATGCTACACTTCTGCCTGTTTTTTAATGTTTTGGGCCTACACATTTTTTTAAAAAAGCAAAAAGAAACAGGTCAAACAGTGGCACTGTTGCATGTATGTAGGAGCTGCCTATTTGTCAACCCAGCTCTTTAGTCCCAGTGCAGGAAAATTTTGCACTGAAATCAAGTGCTGGAGGGTTAAAATACTGAGCGATGTAACGGCATCAAAATCAAGAGGCAATGAAAGAAGGTTGCAGGAGTGTATTTGTCTTGGAGGCGATTTCAACAAGGTAGCAGCCATCGGGAGAAGGGCGAAAGGAATCCTTGCTTCTCTTGTGGTAGTTGCACCTCTGGAACTAAGGGGGCATTAAGGACTTCAGCGGCATCTCTCCTCTCAAAAGAGACATTCTGAATATTAAGGAGGAATTCTCTTTGTGGCAGGCGCTGTGTTCTTTGTATTGCACATTCACTCTCCTGTAAAGCACTGTGTATGCTGTATTGGTCCCATGTAAATCACATTGGTTGCCAGAAATACATCTAAGCAATATTTTTCCTTTGGTTGAGCCCAAAGTGTGCAGTTTTAGCAGAGACTCTGATCTTGCCCCATCCTACTATGTGAGCAAGTGCACCGCACACTGTTGCTCTGCGGAGGGTCAGGTTGCATCATTATAGAAAGCATTTGTTTTATGGCTATTTGTTTTAAGACATAATGGATCTTGCTGCTGGGGAGTGTTTCCCGCGCGAGCCTGGCGCTAGACAACCTGCTGCCTCTGCCTTTCTCTTGGCTCTAGCAGCTGCAGGGCCTTAGTGTCCCCACTCACCCATCCGTACCTGTGTGCATGTGTGTGTATGTGTGAGTGCGGTGAGTCAATGCAGCTCTCTGCTGTCTTCCTCGGCCCATTTGCTCAGGCAGCCACCTGATGTTTACCTTGGACACAGAGGAATGTCCCTTGCAGTGTACCACTTCCCGCTTCTTCTTGCAGCTTAGCCTGAGCTGCCCATTTCATTCATGCACAATCGCAACTCATTTTAACTGCAGCCTTGTTGTTTGTTTTTAACTCGAAGGGCTGCCCTGCCCCGGGCTTCCTGGAATCAGCCGCTGATCAGTTTCAGCAGCAGCTGACTTGGGGACACCTGGGGTAGAGCAGCTGGGGTGCTGCTGGGTTGGTCCTGCAGTGCCGCTCCTCGGCGCTACTGGACCAACCCGGCAGCGCCCCAGCTGCTCTGTCCCAGGCATCCAGATTCAGCCGCTGTTGAAACTGATCAGCGGCTGATTCCAGGAAGCCTGGGGCAGAGGAACTCTGCCTCAGGCTTCCTGTAGTCAGCCGCTGGTCAGTTTCAGCAGCGGCTGACTTGGGGACACCTGGGGCAGAGCAGCTGGGGGGCTGCTGGGTTGGTCCAGTAGCGCCGAGGAGCGGCGCTGCGGGACCAACCCAGCAGCACCCCAGCTGCTCTGCCCCAGGCATCCCCAAGAGCAGCTGGGGTGCTGCCGGGTTGGTCCCGCCGCGCCAAGGGTCGGCGCTACCAGACCAACCCAGCAGCACTCCAGCTGCTCTGCCCCAGGCGTGTCCGATTCAGCCGCTGCTGGTCAGTTTCAACAGCGACTGAATCTGGACACGCCTGGGACAGAGCAGCTGGGGTGCTGTCGGGTTGGTCTGGTAGCGCCGACCCTTGGCGACAAATGAAAAATGAACTCAAATCAGACATCAAGAAAGATATCACACATAAACCTGTAGAACATTTTAACCTACATGTACACTCAATGATGGAATTAAAAGTATTCATTCTTCTACAAAGTAATTTTACCACCGAATTACAGAGAGAAACTGCTGAACTGTAATTCATTTACATATTTGTCAGTGTCAACCTGGGCTTGAATAAAGATACGGTGGTTAATGCATTACAAAGCCAATTTCCCCTGCCTTTGACATTCACATTTTTACATCAAAAGCTATGAATGGAACATATCCAGCTTACTTAATTAGCTTCTTTAACAAGGGTCCTGCAGTTGACATGGGTCCAATAGGGTTTGCTTTTATATATGCCTTGGATTATATTATTTCCACTCCAACTCATCTGATGAAGTGGCTTTTATCCAAAAAGCTCATGATCCCATGTATATTTTTTAATCTCTAAGGGTATGTCTAGACTACATGCCTCTGCTGACGGAGGCGTGTAAAATAGGCTACCCGACATAGTCAATGAAGCGGGGATTTAAATATCCCCGGCTTCATTAAAATAAAAATGGCCGCCGCACTGTGCCGGCTCAGCTGATTGTCAGCATAGCGCGCGAGTCAAGATGCAGATCGGTCAACATGAGAAGCTTTTGTCAACTGCTCCCTTATGCCTCGTGAAACAAGGTTTATAGGAGCGGTCGACAAACGCTTCCTGTTGACTGATCTGCCTCTTGACTCAAGCGCTGTGCTGACGATCAGCTGGGCCGGCACAGTGCGGTGGCCATTTTTATTTTAATGAAGTTGGGGATATTTAAATCCTGCTTCATTGACTATGTTTGGTAGCCTATTTTACATGCCTCTGTCAGCACCCTATGGTGCCACAGGGTTACTTGTTTTTAAAATTACAGACTAACATGGCCCTTCTAAGAGCAATTAGAAGAGTTCAGGAGGACTACTTGTGTAAATATTTGCAGATCATATTCATAGGAAATGGAAGTTTGAGTAAGACAGGTAGTATGTGTGTGGTCTTTGCTATGTGCAACAATCTGAGTTGTTTCTACTTTAGCTAGAAGAATATTGCAGCCTGGTTTTATTTTCATGTTGGAGCCATTTAAATTCATAGGATTCAAAATGTGCTTTTTTTAAATAAGAAAGGACTGTTTAGTTCCCAATCCTGTGAAGATTTATGCATATTGTGAATCTCAAACATGGTAGTTTCCCACCGATTTC
This sequence comes from Pelodiscus sinensis, assembly GCF_049634645.1. Lineage (NCBI taxonomy): Eukaryota > Metazoa > Chordata > Testudines > Trionychidae > Pelodiscus > Pelodiscus sinensis. The sequence goes on along the minus strand of NC_134714.1, from coordinate 16,801,354 downwards.
AATTGGCTTATTCAAAAGCATAAAGTGAAGCAAAAATATTTGCAAAATAGGGGTCTTAATATGTTCATCAGCCTACTGGGGATAGGAGCTGATGAAAACCTGATCACTTTAGTTCACATCATCATTAAAATTCTTACACCAAATAAGTTAAGAAAGAAGAAACTAAAGCCATGCAATATAAAAATAAATATTGGCATGATTACACATAAAAATTTAATTGTGCTCAAAATTGTCAGATAAAGGTCCTCAACATAAATATATATTTCAAACGATCAGATTATTTACAATAAACAATAAATTATTTCATAAAATATTATGACAAATTATAATTAGATACAACCTAGGTGTAGGGAGGGGATATATAAGAAGCATAATCTGATTGCTGTATTTATCATGGCTAAATTTTCTTACTTTTTAAGGAACAAAAAAAAAAGTGTATGCAAAACTAAAGAAGCAATATGCATGCAGAATTCAGATGCTATTTTAATTATTTTAATGACTATTCAACAGATATAGCCTTCAGCTATCAGAAGAATATTATTACACTGAAGGCTTCAATTTTTCAACAAACTCCTCTTTAATGGGGGGAGATAAGAACAGCTTGTTATTTTTAAAAATTTTGTATTACAGCTAGAGGCTGGAATTAGAATCAGGGTCTCATTGTATTGGGCCCTGTTCATCACAGGTTAAAATATGTGTCTTTAAGAGATTGCAGTCTAATTAACACAAAGCTACAAGAGAATGTAACCCCCACCATGTGACTTATTCCTGTCCCCAACCCAGGGCTCCCCACCCCCTCCCCATGGCATGCTATCTGGAGTGGGGGCAGTCTGTCCTCATGCTGTGTGCTCTCCAAAGCAGCCTTGGCTATGCATTGGGCAGCATCTGAGGTAGGCAGCGTACACATAGCCGGAAAAGGAAAGGCTCTGGCTCTGCATTTTCCCTTCCCTCCGCCTGATAGCCCCTCCCCCCCTTGGTGTTTTAAGGAGGTGACTGTGATCATTTATGCCTCTCCCACACATCGCCCCTGAAGTGGGCTGTCAAGAAGCTGGGCAGGCAAGCTGAGAAGAAGAAACATGCCTGATTTCTGGAACAGTTTTATCAAAATCCAACCATCTCTCTGAAACAATATACTAGCTGCTCTGAAAAATCAGGTCTTAGGGAATCTCATATTGAACACCCAAAAGATGGCTTTTCTCTCACACCCATTTAATCAGTACACACAATTGAGCAAGACTTCCAAGCCAATGTGGAGTTTAGGTTGGAAGGGGTGGTGGTGCATTTTTAAAGTTAAAGGGATCACCAATCCTATGGGGTTTTTTCCTGGTGCTAATTTTGGGTCCCCCTATGGCTTTAACACGCATGTATGCACATACGCACACATTATCCTCCGTGGCCCAAATATGTGTGTGCATGAGGATCTATTATAGCTTGCATATGGCTATCTTTTAGCATAAACAAAACAAGCAACCTCAGGAGTGTTTTCAGTGTATTAGAAGTATAATATATATTCAAACTATGTCTAAAAGCCCAATTCTGCAGCTCTAGATGGACATAAATGTCTGTGGTGATGGATCCATTTGCAGGGCAAAGGTTTAATTAAATATTTATCTGACAGAGCCATTCTGTTTTGTACTAGCCATTCCACTAGTCCAACAGGTTAAACCAATAATACTGTTAGTCATTTCTCATAACAACAGTTTTATCTCTTGTTTTTACATAAGGAAGAGGAAAAAATTAAAGTGAATGCTGCCACACTATCCTTAACTCACATTTCTCCAGATTCTAATTTCATTTATCCCCATATCAGTCCAGAGTAACTCCTTGAAGTTAGTGGAGATTTACACCAATATAAATGAGATCAGAATTGAGACCTGATTTCTGGCGCTGCCGTGACAGTGAGAATAAAGATTGTGGTGTCAGCCACATTGATTTACCTTGCTTTGCCCAGTTTGTCACAAAATGAACATAATATAACATTTTAAAAATGTGTATATAACAGAAATAAATCCTTGATTTTTTTTGCAAGAATATAAACATTAAAAGTCATTTTTCTTTTACACATGAATTAGGAAGCATAATTTACTTGAAAGGAGCCTATTATACACTCAGCACTGCATTTGTTTACCCAACTGAATAGAAGTGCATTTACTTTAATTTCAAAGTTAAGCCAATAAACGTTCATTTTTGTATTGTGGCTACAGTGTTTGACAACTGGATTGGACAACACCCATTTCAATTTGAAGTTGTTTTATCGTAATAACAGAGGAAAAAATCCTAGTTCATTATCACTCTCTTGCTTGTACTTTTGACACAAGTTGGATATTTCACTAAAGACACTGAAATAATTTATTATAATTTCTCCCAGGTATTAATATGGCTCCCTTTTCTGTAGTAACTAAGCACCTTACAATCTTTAAAAATGGGTTAGGGAAATATTATCCCCAGTCTACTGGGGTGTGTCTACACTGCACGGTAGCTCAAAATAAGGTACACAATTTGAGCTATGCAAATTGCGTATCTTATTTCAATCTTATTTCCAAATATCTTTTGTAATTTCAAAATAACCCATTATTCCAAAACATCCCTTACTCCTCATGAAATGAGGCTTACAGGGATGTCGGAATAGCAAGCCCGTTAGATTTCAAAATAACAGGCTTGCTGTGAAGACGCAGAATAGCTATTTCAGGATACTCCGATATCCTGAAATAAGTGTGGCAGTGTAGACGTAGCCCTAGAGAGGAACTGAGTCACAGTGAGGCTAACAGTGGGATCTGCAAAACACCAAGGCACCTAATTTTCATTCAAATCAATGTAAAGTTCACAGAGGAAAATGGTGGCTGTCCAGCAAATTGAACCTACATCTCCCAATGGTGATTCTCATTAGGAACAAATTATCAAGGGAAGTGACAGATGTTCTGTAGCTTGATGTCTTCAAATCAAGACCAGATGGCTTTCAGGAAGCTATCCTTTAATCCTGCACAAGTTTTTGTTCTTAGTCTGGGTAAACATCTATGGCAGAGGTGGGGAACCTTTTTTGGGTCACAGCCCCCAGAAAAATCAGTCAGGGGGGGGCACACAAGTGAGAAATAAAACAAAAACAACAAAAAACAAAAATCCATCCCTCACCAATGTGGGTTCCCCAATGTTGGGGGGGGGGAGCGCTGAGCCTCAAGGGCTAGATCGGGGTGGGCAATAATTGTTGATGGGGGCCACTCTAATGATTTTGGAAAGTGTTCGAGGGCTGCACTCTTCCATGGTATTAATGGAGGAGGTGTGGGGTCTGGGATGGAGGTTGGGTGCAGGAGGAAGAATGGAGTCTGAGAGGGAGTCTGGGTGAAGGAGGCAGTTGTGACTTAGGGCAGGGAACTAGGATGCAGGGTTTTGGTATGCAAGCTAGAGTAGGAGGGATTGTGATATTGGGCAGGACATTGGGGTGCCATATCTGGGAGGGCGTATGGGTGCATATGGAGTAGCAGGGCAGAAGTAGGAAGCAGAGGGTTGAGAAAAGTGGGGGGGTGCTGAGGTATGAGAGGCAGGTTCTGGCCAGGAGACTTACCAGCCAGCAGCCCAACCAGCCTGCCTACCTTCCTGCCGAGCTAAAGGCTTGCAGAGCTTAAAATGTTTCTGCCTGTTTGGCCACGTGCTTGAGTGAGTAACTGAGCAGGAGGGTTGTCAAAAAATGTATGCCTTCTTTCCAAGGACAATATGTCTAACAAACTTAGAATCATAAAATCCTAGAATCATGGAATCCTAGGGCTGGAAGAGACCTCAAGACGTCATCGAGTCCAGCCTCCTGCCCAAAGCAGGACCAATCCCAATTAAATCATCTCAGGCAGGGTTTTGTCAAGCCAGGACTAACATACACTGGATCATATTATACCTTTCTCTGCCAGCAGGAAAAGCCCGTAAATACTAGCAGATTTACAAGGCATTGCTCAGGTCCTTGACTCAATGAAAGTGGTGTTGTTTTTGGAAAATAAAAGGAAAATGTACATGCCTTATTTATCACTTCTTTACTCGGTGGAGAACCGACATTGACAGGAGAGCACACGGACATTAATTTAAGGTGTCTAAGCAGAAATGGCAAATTGATGAAGGACTGATTGCTTCAGTGTCGATCCCCAGCATAGCGGAAACAAACCCTTAGTAATGCATGGAGGATTTGGGGATTGTTGGGCACCTAAAGGCAAAGTACTGACTTTAGCTGCATATTTGATTTTGAAAAGTGCACAAATGTAGTGACAGAAGCTAAATTTCATGTGTTTATGAAAATTTACTTCTCACCTACACTCTCGCAATGCAATATCCCAGATCCTTGAATTATACATTATAGTAGTGGCTACAAATGTACAGTCTTACTCAAACATAATTGCCACTGAAAATAATGGAAACTTTTTCTGGAGTAAAGAGTACAGAGCCCATCACTTTTACAGTTTCACATTAGTTAACTGGGCAATTGAACATGAGGGTGTTAAGGCTTCTCTGTGAAAGCCATAATGCAAGAGAAGAGAATCATTTTTCTTTCCTAAGGCACTTGCAAATCAAGCATAAAATTAAGTTCTTTGAGTTAGGTAATTTGTTTGTTTAATTTGAAAGATCTTTGTGAAAATAAGGAGTATTGTCTGTTTCCCTCTTCAGACTGAAAACAAACATCTCCTGTACAGTGGTGTAAAAGCGAATATTTGGTGCTAGGCAACTTGATTAAAGTATATCCCATTTAATGAGTGGTTCCTCCCTTATCCTGCCATTGTTCCCATACAAAAAAAGGGGGAGGGTCTGCCCTTTCCCATTGTGTAGTCGCATTTTCCCGAGTTCAGCCAAAAAGAATGAAAAAGTGGTTTTTATCTTTTTTTTTCCTAAACAAATTAACTTTGTCATTTTGGAGACCAGTGGGAATTCTCAGAAGTAAAAGTTTTTAATGTTTTGCATATTAGAAAATTGCTGTATGTAGGGATTTGGCTAAACTAACAGAGGAGGAAGATGATAATGATAACATTTACCCCCACCTTATTCTTTACCTCCATTGTATTACATTAGACACTGCTACCAGAAATGATACTGAATATTATAGGAAGTACTGGAAATTTTTTGAGAGGAAGATGTGTTTTATAACTGGACCACCTAGCATTGCTTCTATACTAATAATAATATCAATTGAAACACAGTTCACTTTAATGGAGTAGCCCTCTGGATCAAATTTAGCATTTTCCTGCACTGCATGTAGTCACCATCATAGTGAAAAGTGGGCATAAAATACCAAATCAGAAATGCCTGGCACCTTGCACCAGCTTTAGTGACTTAACAAGATGAAAGTCAATGGAGAATCAGGCCTCCTCTTGATCAGAAATAGCCCTTCATTTTTTTCAAGATTTTTCTAACTTGTTTTGATTCACCAGAGCCCAGATTCTCTAGGCCAACTGATCTGTGCTTGGCCTAAATCTAGAGTGAGAAAGGAGCAAATTTGGCATTGACCACTTTTGCTACTCCCTAGGCCAGGGCTGACAAAGTCCAGCCTCAAAGTAATCACAAGTAGAAAATCTCTAAAATCCTGGGTGATCTCGTCCCTTGATTATTGCAGGTGCCTTCTCTCTTGCTCTTTCCAATCTCCCATGGTACTTCAGGCCATCTGAGAATATATAATGTTGATGAGTTGAAAAATTGCTCTTTTCAGCTTTTAGACATCCTCTTCCCAGCTTTAGAATCCCCTTTTCTGCCATCAAAAAAGAAGTACTAAGAAGCACTTCCCTTTAGTAAGGCCCCCCAAAAATTGAGTTTCTGGCTCAAGCCATTTTGGAGATATGGGGCTGCATCCTCAGCCCTACTCCATCTGCTTCATGCCACCTAACCAAGTCTTAAAGAGCCAATTATGGATTTCTCCATCAGTAGGGATACTTGGATGCCTTAGAGCTGCTGTACAGGCTTTTACATCACCATCACCCACTTCTTGCATAGGGGGATGTAGTCAGGGAAAAGCAGATATGTCTGGGACTCCAATTTATAGGGTCAAAAACTGGCTGCAGGACTGGCTTCTGTGGGTTCTTGAAGCCAATATAAGGTACAGCAGCCTACAGGGCAAAGAGTTCAGAGGGAAAGAGAAGAATGGAGCAATTTTAGAGATGTTATAGAACAGTGTTTCTTAAACTTGTTAAGACCGAGGAATACCAAACAATAATTTTTTTTAGGGGGAACATCAAGGATTTTTGGTTGAGAAAAAAAAAGTCGCCTCCTCTTTTAAGTGTGGCCATTTTGAATTCTTTTGTTCTCCATGGCACACCAGTGTACTGCAGAACACAGTTTAAGAAACTCTGTTATAGAGGAAGCAAGGACAGGATATGGCACAGACAGTTGTATCAAATATAACAATGAATCCAAGTGGCCAGTTGACAAGATGGGGTGAAGAGAGATGAGGGAGGAATTGGGGAGCCAAAGGCAAGTTCCGTTTTTTCCATGTAGAGAGATGACAGAGGGACATTTAGAAATACATGTTGGAGATGACACTAGACAGAGTCAAAGGTGAGGTAAAGAAATGGATTTCAGCTTTTTGGGTTCAGTACAAAAACAAAGCATCAAGCCATCATTAATCTACTATGTATTTTAGAGAGTTTATCTATTTGCCTTTTGATCAAGAACTCCTTCTAAATGGTAAAAGCTAGGACCACCAAATTTGGAACACAGCTTCCTCTTATAGTAACCTAATGTAGCATAAGGGTTTGGCTGTGCCAGAAAAACAGAATATGCCTTTAGTGGGATTGATTTTCATAAATCCAAACAGAAACAAGACAGAATCATCAAATCAAGCATTGTCCTCACAATTTACATAACTAAGCGACTATTGAAAGAGACTGAACTAAGATGAGCCAGAAAAATAAGATGAACCTGCAATTGGATTGCTTCTCAATAAACCTTACAGAAAAGAGATAAAACAGAAATTTGGAATAGTAATCTATTTTGGCACAGCTAAAATCAGTGCTTAAGGTTTGAAAACTAGAAGACAATGTTATTGGAAACCAAACTGACTATTTTCCCTGGTTGTTAAAACCTAGCAAATGATGAGAGTTTATAGGAAAAAAATACACTTGAGTGGTACAGCAACTCTAGTAAAATTTCATTCCAGCAATATCCAGGCAAGAGAAGGTGAACATTTTAGCTCAGGAACTAAAGAACATAAAACATTTGACCAGACTGGGTCAAACCAAACATTCATCTAGTCCAATATCCTGTCTTCTGACAGTGGACAGTGCTAGGTGCCCCAGGAGAAATGAACAGAACAGGTAATTCCATTCCATTCCACTGGTGGTAGAAAGGGTTGAAGCTGTGGTTTTGATAGGGAGCAGACATTTAAAGGGTTAGGTTACATTATGTTAAAAATATCTGGCCATTCCTGCACTACAGCTTGCCCATTGCTTCCACCCAAAGAATCACACAAGTGGACAATTACACTCCCTCTGATTTTTCCTACAGATTATTCAAGGTCATCCCCTAAAGTTCTCTCGAGCCCTGCAAAGCAGCCAAACAAGACACAGAAAAGTGCTAAAAGTGAAGATAACATCGTGCTTTAATGATGTATGTCTAGTGCTGTGTACACAGTTCCAGGCTAGATATGAAATGAAAGTTCGTCATTTCATTGGATGCTTGCAAATTTTTATACAGAATGGCTATCAAAATACTTTCAACCCAAAATCTCGAGCTCAGGCTAGAATGCCTAATTTAGCCAGTAAGGTTTGCACTATCAATACAATGCATCCAGAAATCCTGACTCCTGGAATTAAACAGTTATGAACTATTGGATACTAGAGTAATAAAAATCTACTTGCTTTGATCTGGTAGTTAAAAATGATTAAAGTATAGAATTGCATGTGCCAGCATCAGACACATGATGAAAAGCTGTTGGGGAAAAAGAAAAAGTTGAAAGGCATCATAAATATAATAATTTGGAAATTTAGGTCCTTTTTTATTTCAGCATCCTTGAAATTAAAAGTAAGTTTTTAAAAAGTATGTTTGTTAGACTATTTCTAAGGAGCACTTCCCAAGATACAATCAGTAAGCTAAAAATTGCTGAAAACAGCTAGAGCTGTATGGCTGCCTTGAAACATTTCCTATAAACCTAACAAATTAAGCTAAACCGGAACAGAAAAAAATCATGATTCAGTAAATTTAAAATTCCAACTTAAAGTGACCTTTGTACACCCGCCCCTTGTGTGTTGCAAAAGAGAACAGACAGTGTGCAGTAATATAATACAGTTGACAAAGGTTCACAGGGCATGAAAGCTCTCTTCCCTAATTGTGTCCATATTATCATCCCCAAAGCACATGGCATTACAACAGTACCATTTATTAACTAACAGGTATGTTATGAGCTGGTCCACTGATTTAGTTAACTATTAAGGAAAACAGATGTGTAGGGTTGGCTCTATAGTCCCGATCCTGCAAGCTACAACATGAAAATTACACTAATAAGGTTGGGTCTTATTAAAGTCAGTGGGGCCTCTTATGTTTGTGTTAGCATTTTCCAAGCAAGTATAGGAAACATCAGAAAACATATCAACTTACTAAGATCAATGTCTCTTCATCTGTTCAGTCAGGCTTTTTGGTGTTTTTGCAGCAATGGCAGAGCCAATGCAAAGATATATTTGATTTTACAGTGTCCTTGAATATCTTTGATCATTTGGATTCTTGATCAAATTACAGTCCTCCAGCCTCATGGTTCCACTGTCTGGGAGGAAGGTAGAGTTATTTTACTGGAACTCGGTGATTCAATGAAATCAAGCCTGCAGATCAGGAGGGATTTTAAGGTTTAAAGGACCATATGTTTCAATAGTGTCAAGACCAGTATCCTAAGTTTCACATTTCTGACCAGAAGTCACACCTGAATTTTGTTAGACAGCCTGTAATTGTCCTGCAGTAAAGATACGAAAACACAAGTTACAATGAGACAAGAACAACACTATAAAAGTCAGCTTTTTGGAATCATCTTTTATTTACATATAAATTGACTTTGTTTTTTACATATGCATTAATCCCATGTTTGCATGTTCCTGCTGTTATGATCATTACCTTCAAAGCTGGATGGTTGTCACTCAAGCATAAAATATTCTTCCTGTTGTTTTTAAACAAGCAGTAGGATAAATGCTACTTTATGGCTCCTAGTGTTTTGGTACATTGTGCCCTATTTCTGATATCAAAATTATGCATAATCCACCTGAGTTTGACAGAAAGAGAAACATGAGACTCACCAGGGCTCTACAGCCAGTAGAGATCAGATTTTTTCATTCTAACAAGACCTACTTGCTATATGAGAAGCTACCTACAAGATTATGTCAGTCCTTGGGCAAGTCACAATAACCTCCCTGCAAAACAGCTTCCCCATCTGTATAATGGGAGTCGTACTTATCTTTCCGGAAGGCATACAGGGCGCAGGGGCTTAATTAAGTAGTTACAATTTGTGAGGTCCTCAGATGAAAGGTGCTTTAAAAGTACAAAGTTTTATCAGAGTGGGATGGGGTATTCACACCCCACGCCTGGATGGAAGGGGTTAAAGGGTGATACCGGGCCCAGCTAGCCTCACTCTTCTGACCCTACAGAGCATGCTCCAAATGGAGACAGGGTTAAAAGAGAACTCAGTGCAGAAGGGAGTGGCTGGGGAGGACTGCAGACCTACTCAAAAGATTCCTACTAAAAAGAGCTGGTGAAGCTTCTCTAAGAGAATGGGTCTCAAACTCATGGCCCACAGTTCCGGAATCCAGCCTGTGTGTGGCTGCCAGCACGAGTCCCTGCAACTCAGGGGTGTGTATGTGTCCAACCCTTCCCCCACGCCCAGCCTCTGCTCTCCCCGATCCTGCCTCTCCCCGCTCTTGTTACCCCATCTCTGCTCCAATTGCACCCCTTCTCCCAAGCCCTCTCCTCTGAGGGACACACCTCATGGATAACAGGGGTCCTGGCTGCTGCATTGTTCTGCTTCCCCGTGGCTCCCACCACTGCCGGGAGTACAAGGAACTTGACCCCTGCTACCAGACCCAGGCTACCCAGGGCACCGCGGGCTAACTTGAGTATAGGGACCCTCCCAACTGGTTAAGTCAGCTCCTGCTGGACCCCCAAAGCAAAGGGCCCAGGACAGACCCCATGAACCATCCTATGGATGGGATGGTCCTGCACACACCTCCCCTGGGCCTCAAGGACTAGCAGCAGTGCTGAGCTACCAGCCAGAAGCCCCTCTAGCCCTCCTGTAGGTGGCAGTGGAGACCCCTGGGGATGGGGAGTTAAATCGTCTAGAGGCGGCAGGCTGGGTGGGGAACACACAGAGAGTGGGGTAATTTTGAACACGGAGATCTCTGTCTCTCTGGAGCTCTGCCAGAGGAGGCATCTGGTGGCCCATTAGAATGGCACAGGCCCTATGGTAAATTGAATTTGAGACCCCTGTCTAAGAGGACAAAACTGTATGCAGAGCCCTGCTAGGGCTGACAGGCTTTGGTTTCCAGAGGCAGTGATAGGAAGTGATCCAGGGAAAGCAACTCAGAAGGCCCCTTCCCCTTCAGAGGCCAAATGCTGCTGACTTTCCTAGAGTCCTCAACTGAAGCCTGGTGAAGTGGGCAAGCCAGGCCTCCTCTACCACTGCCACACCAATGACCAGATGCTAACCACTAGGCTCTTCTTCTCCCAGAGGACCCCATTACATAGAGCTTTAAATCACCAGGCTACGCTACATCAAGATTTCAGTTTTTAGTGCCGATAAATCAACATGACTAGCTTTCAGAACGTGCAGAGCTCTAGCGTTAGGTAATATCTGGTGCAAATTAAGTGCACGTCCATGTTCCAGGTTGACCCAGGACCACTGGTCCCTCTCATTTTTTCCATCCATGTACGGAATAAATTTTGTTATGTGCACCAGGACATGTGAGGATGTGCACCACCAGTAGAAACATGCTGACTGCTGTGGGCACCCTGCAATTGGGCGGCATTTGAATCTCCCTTGGGTGGCCACCCAAGAGCTTAGCATATAGGCAACATTGACCAGGGCTCTCAAATCAAGACTCTCTTCTGGGAGAGGGTAAGCACTGTCTCTGGGATCATTGCTGATGTGGGCTACACCCTTTTGGGACAGCTTGAGGAAAGAATTTAAGCACAGTCTTAAAGATAAGTGTGTGTTTAAAGTGGACATCCGAATCAGCATGACCTCGTCAGCTGGGCCTTAAGCTCTGACAATGGATATATAGGGACACTAATGAGGAGGCTGCTGAAGGATCAGTGATCAATGCAGCTTCTGGCCTGCTGATCAGTACAGCCCCTGGCCATGTTCCCTCTCTGGTCAGCAACCTGGCCACTTACATGAATTGGGCAGGTGGAGTAGTGATTGCCCACTTCCTCGCCCAATGCAAAATAAATAAAATGGGTCAAAGTTATTAGTTCCCAGACAGAGACAAGGATAAGCAGATCTCCAGACCCTGTGGTCTGACTGGAGGTAAGGAACATTCTCTGCTATAATTAACCTGCACTTCCATTGTAAAATGAAAGCTTTGGGTTGTGATTTTCAAGGAGGGCACCTAACTCCTTTAGGTTCCTTTGAAAATTCCAGCCTAATCCTTTCACCTAGTCATTGTTCATTTCAGACTGTCATCATGGTCTTTTGGGTGTTTTCACAGCATGATCACTTTATCACATTCATGTTTTTATTTATGGACCAAACCATTAGTGACATAAATGGGTCGCCTCTTTAAATTAGAAGACATCTTGGGCTATGTCTAGACTGCAAGCCTCTTTCGAAAGAGAGCGTCTAGACTGCACGCGGAACTTTCGAAAAAGCGGCTTGCTTTTTCGAAAGAAAGCACCCAGTGAGTCTGGATGCTCTCTTTCGAAGAAGCCCTATTTACATTCAAGAACGCCTTCTTTTGAAAGAGGAACTTTCGAAAGAAGGCGTTCTTCCTCGTGCAATGAGGTTTACCGCCGTCGAAAGAAAAGCCGCGTTCTTTCGATTTAATTTCAAAAGAACGCGGCTGCAGTCTAGACGCAGGTGAAGTTTTTTCGAAAAAAGGCTACTTTTTTCGAAAAAAACCCTGAGTCTGGACACAGCCTTGGAGTATGCTATATAGAGCACTAAGCCCTTCCACTAATAGTGAATGACTGTTTATTGTTTCCCGTTGAGATGCTTGGCATGGGGTTGTTGTAACAGTAACATGACACATCTGACTGCTTGGGGGAAAAAACCATGATGGGTAAGGAAAACAAAATTTCCAGGAACATACAAAATTGGGAGAGGGCAGAAAAAAAGAAGAAAAAGCCCATATATGCATGGCAAAACTATATAATAAAAGTTTTCCAAGCAATCACACATCATTCCTTAAAGGCAAACAACCTTTTCTTTAACAGCTATTTCCTGCATTTGTGATTTTCCTTGAAGAGTGTTTCAGCAACCGCCTTTTCCAAAATAGGAAAAGAAGTTTTGTTTCATTGACCCTGGAACCCTCTTGAAAAATATTACCTCTCCTCTCCAAGTCTACGGCTATGTCTAGACTGCAGGCTTCTTTCAGAAGAAGCTTTTCTGGAAGAGATCTTCTGAAAAGACTTATTCCAAAAGAGTAAGTCCACACTGCCAAAGCGCATTCTGCTTTTTTGAAAGATAGTGTCCCCATTGAATGGACGCTATCTTGAATTTAAGCTGTGATTACTATGGATGGAGTGGCCACCAGGGCACCTGTGTTTTTTCCTCTTTCCTCTTCTTTCGAAAGAACTCTCTTTTCGCCGTCCACACATGCCTTTTTCCAAAAGAGCTCTTTTGGAAAAAGGCTTTTTCCTCATAGAACGAGGTTTACCAATGTTGGAAAAACCCCTCAGTTCTTTCTCTTTTTTTCGAAGATCACAATTGCAGTATGAACATAAGTGAAGTTTTTTCGGAAACAGTTTAAAAAAAAAAAAACCTCTGCAAAGTAGACATACCCTAAGAGTGACTATTCTGTCGAATAACAATGACTAGGTTAGAGTCTATTCCAACTGGAGCTGTGGAGACTTGAATGGTGAGAAGAACTTTTCTTAGGTAACATTTGTTAAAAAAATATCTACCCTTATTCTAAGTACTATCTGTTCAAACTATTCTGCCTTTGCAGCAACGTTTTAGGCTAAAGATTGGGACCAGCCAGTAGTACCAAGGAGTTTTTTGTTTCTACAGTATCAGAATCCATCTCACATTATTAAGCTTCATTTATTTTAGCAATTTCAAATATTTAAAGGGAACTGTACCTATTTTCCAGGATAAGGGGCCTGCTCCTCCTCCTCCTCCTCCTCCTCCTCTTCCTCTGTTTACACCAAGGTAAATTACACTGAGTACCAAATCTTGTATTGGGTGACAGATCATGATAGAACCCCAACTTCCTAATAAACTAGGCTATGCAACTTTGTATTTTGAATTGTTGGCCCCAAGGCAACTGCCCTCTTTGCCCTTCCTCTCCCCCTGTTGGCAGGCCTACCTACTGGTTTCAGTGAGGCTATTCACTCAAAGAATTGCTCACCAATGCAGTCACAGCCTAGAGTGGATTATAACTGCAAAACTGCTACTGAATTCCAAATCCTATTCTGCTTTTATATAGCATAAGATTCTTCTCCATCCTGCTGCCTCCAGGTTGACAACTGTTTCATTCCATCCTTGAGGTAATAAAGGAAACATATGACTGCCTTGTGACTCTTCCTCTCCTTAAAGTGAAGGACAAGGTTTCATGACAGACACAGGTTTCCTTTATTATTCTTTTGTTTGAAGAGAAAGGAGTTGCACCTGACTTGGATGTAGACATTGAATTAAACAAAGATGTGCTATTTTAGCAACAGTATAATTAAAAGAAATCCAACAGACAGTTTTTATTTCCTTTAGTTCAGGGGAAGCGCCAACAAAAGATATATTTAGCTGTGAACTATACAACTTGTAAAAGGATGTCTCCCAACTGATCAGGAAATAACGTCCCTCTCCCCTCAGTTTCTGACATGAACTTCAGGGAATATGAACAGGGTCATACAAAGTTAGAATGCATGTGATAAAGGTTATAACTTGCATTTCTCAATGCTGTGGGGGAATGAAGTGCATAAAAATAGCAATTTTATACACAAGAAATGTGCCCCTGTGTCATTTTCAGGTTCATGTGTATAGCTTAGTGAGCAAAAATAAATTAAAAAAAAATACTTTTACTGCTGTCAGCTCTGCTGAGTCATCACCGCAGCGAGAAGTAATTGGGATTCTACTCTGAATTGTGCACCACCAATGGCATTTTTAACTAAATTCCAAGTACAGGGCCACACTGTAGCTGTGGTTATGTGTGAACAAAACCATTGGAGTTGCAGTACTGTTTTGTTTATGGCTGATGATGATTCATGAGTCACTTAGCTTGATTTTCAGATCCCAAGGTGAGGTTGCAGGGCTGCAAGTTGTACTTGTAAACTGAGCTAATTTAAACTAATTTTTTGTCTCAGCAGGGAAAACTGATAACATCGCTATGCCCAAATAGAGATGCACTGGTGATTTGGTCTGTTACGGGCATTGTTTTACATGTTTTGGACATCATTAAGTATTGCAAAAAAAGCAATATGTGATAGCTGAGTGAAGAGGAAACTGATTTCCAGAATAGGATTTTATTAATGATTTGGGATTTTAAGAAGTAGTTTTATTTTTAAATGTAACAAAATATTTATCTTTTCTTTTCTGCCTCCTTCCCTCCATCCCCCCCATAGCCTCTTATAAGAAGTCCTGAGAAACTGTAGAAACAATTTCATCAGCCTGTTTTACCAGACCAGGGAGCACCAATGAAAATAAAATGTTATCAATCAAAATTGTATCAATCAAAATCTGCAGACCTTGCTCCGTCAGAATTGCCAGTGAGCATGAGGCTATGTCTACACTACGAGTTTTCTTGGCAAAAATATATATGCAAATGAGGGAGTCATTTGCATGAATCAATCTCATTTGCATATTTTCTACCGATCCGTTCTTGTGCTGGGGTTTTTGTGCAAAAACAAGGAGTGTGGATGTTTTCTTTTTGCGCAAAAACCCCTTTTTCCTCAAGATCTCCATATTGAGCTTACAGAAAAAGGGGTTTTTGCACAAAAAGAAAACGTCCACACTGCTTGTTTTTGTGCAAAACCGAATTGGCAGAAAATATGCAAATGAGATAACAACTCATGCAAATGAGTCCCTCATTTGCATATTTTTGCCAAGAAAACTCGAAGTGTGGACATAGCCTGAGTAAGAATTAGGGGCAGATTATGGCTAGATTTTGCCCAAGCAGACAGCCTGGTGTAGGAGAAAGGGAGGAAGACACAGGATGCTATTCCTTGTTATGCCCGTGCACTGATTAGCCAGATTCTTGCTGGGGAGAACAGTCCCTGTGCTTACGTAGTGCCATTGCGGATTCTAGCTATCAAGTGGTCAAGCAGTAAGGGTAGGTCTGAAGTCACATTGTGGCTCCTAAGCCCTTCTGTCTTCTCTGTTCACCCTAAGTGGGCCTGAAATCCAACAAAAAACAGGACTATGTAGCACTTTATATGTTATATGTTAGTCTTTAAAATGCTACATAGTCCTGTTTTTTGATTCAGCTACACCAGACTAACACGGCTACATTTCTATCACTATTCTGAAATCCAACAGTTACTGCAAAAGCTTCTGCATCCTCATGTCATGTGGCCATCAAGTTAGCACACACTGATTTAGAGGTGTGATGCTGATCACATTTCTAAATATTTGTTTGGAGAACTACAGGAATGTTGCACACACTTGTATTCTATAGACTTTGGGATATTGCCTCTGACACAGATTCCAAGTGCCTGCATGTCAGTAACTGCATGTTCTTCCAATGGTATAATTTATTACTTTATAAAAATGGAAGTCTAGTCTCCCCTAGTCACTGAAAGCATCCTAATCCCCCTAAATGCTAACAGTTAATGAGCTCAGGGGAGCCATCAAGTCAAGAATGGGTAGGAGAACAGCTTTGAAATATTACAAAACATGGAGGGTTTTCAGATGCAATTCATTAACAATCACATCCTACTGCGTGAACTGTTTGCTAAGAATGAGCAGAACAAATAAACATTAGCACCTCAGTGATGAATCACTGGGAAATACTTCATGTCGGGAGTCTTGCCCACCAGGGTTACAGCAGCAGGAGTGGATCTTGATGGGGAGACACAAAACCCTGTCTTAGTTATGGCGTTTTCCTAAACTTGTGTTACCCAGGCAAAAAAAGAGGCCCATGTAGCAGGACCCAATCGGTCTGTGCAAACTTAGGTGCGGCTTCATGTAAAAATACCATCGTTCTAAAGGCAAGGCGTAGTGCTGCTGGCAAGTTAAAGTGGCGCATATCTCGGTGCGTCAATCTGCTCTGAGCAGCTTCCCCTCACCATCCGCCATTAGGTATCAGCAGGAAATTACACTTTTATGAGTGATTTACTTCTAAACAAACACCACTACACAAACAATATGGTATTGAATTTGGTTGTTAGCCTTTTAAGTATTCCTGTGAAAGATTGTAACAGCTGTCTAAGCTGATAACTACCACCTATGATAAGAATGTTGTTGACTGAGTTATGAGGCAATTGTTTAACTAAATCTAGCTGCATCTCTCTCTTTTATTATAAAATGTCAATGTTACACAGTTTCTTTAAACAATATAGTTTCCTAGAAGAGGCACATAACTAGTTCCCTGGGTGTGAAATTTATGGGTAAAGAATTGTCTCAAAATTCAGATCACACTTTTTTTGGTGGGGGGAAGGGAGAGGATCTCTTAGCTCATTCGCGGTTGGAAGAATCTCCAATTAGAACAGAAGCAAGTTTCCATGTAGTTTGTGGACTTTTGTGGCCAGACAGCCTGCCTCCATATTATCCATCTTATTTGCCTCTCTGAAGCACAGGGCAGAGAAGGAGCAATAATATCAGCATAGTCTATGCTGGCTCATCTGATCCTGAGAAGCTGAAACACAGATATGTGGATAGAGAGTAGCTAAGTCAATAAGCTGGCCTCGAGGCTGCGGCTGGCATCTATGTTGATTCGAACACACACAGTCCCAGGAAGAGGAATTTCCCACTGAGAAAACAATGTCCTGTACTTCAAAATTTAATCATCTCAAATCTCTCTTACAAGTGTAAATTAAGTTCACAACTCCCTTGTAAGAACTGGTCTCACAGCAGACAGACCAGCATCAATTGGCAATTAAGATAAGAAAGAGAAATACGTGACCCCATGATTATAAAAGATGGGCCCAGCACACACTCACTTTGAGTGTCATTCTACCCTCTACCTGCTGGTCGGGTTAGGTGTTTGACCTCCCGAGGTTCTATGGGGACGCCCACCTCGTATTTTCGTCTTTCCTAGGAATTGAGGGACCGGCCCTGGCCTGACATGCTGGAGTCGAGAGGCACAGAAGGGGGTAAAAATGGTACCTGGATGTGGTCCTCTGTCTTAAGTGTACACATAGAAAGAGTAAGCTGTTACTTGGTACCATTATTTCTATTTTTCTATCTTTATCTTCTTTGTAACCATTTTTAAGACCTATATTTTGCTAATAGTTAAGAAATAGAACAATAGCCATTGCAACCATATGATTTATAAGCTTCCTCAATAAACCTGTAACTGTTTAAGCTTTAACCTGACTCCTTCAGTTGCTGTAACAGAACCAAGCACAATTTAAAAGAACTTCAGCCGGTCATAAAGGGACAGTTATAGGAAGAGCTTGGGCGTTTGGATCTGTGTCACTCCCAGGTGACAGGACCCACTGGGGCATCTTTCAGTCTTTCCTCAAGGCTGCCCGCTGCGAAGGAATTATGAAATTCTAGCAGCTGAAATCTAAGATGTAATAAGCTCTTCCTATATAACGGGGCGTCTGTTGGCCTGCTGGCCACCCTCTGCGATGGGACCCCGGTCCTAGCAGTAAAGGCACGGACGTTAAACCTTTTCTCGGAAACATACACACACACACTGCCCTGACCGTCGGCTGACAACTTTGGAGATCGGCTTCCAACCCAAAGCTTGGATCCAAAGATGGCTAAATTTAGGACAAGGGATGAGGGGTTCAAGGTGCAAGAAGGGTCTCAGGGCTGAAGCAAAGGGTTGGGATGTAGGCAAGAGGGCTGACAGCTTCTGCAGACCCCCCAGGCGAGGTGTAGGGGGCCTGGCTTTGTGTCCCTGGAAGGAGTGACCCTGAGGCAACTGCCCTTTTTGCCCTCCCATCGGTGGGCCTGGATTAGGGGTGTAATAGTATAGTTGATTAATCAATTAACTGATAAGCAAAAGCTTATAGGTTAATGCTATAGACTACTCGCTTCCCCCCCCCCCCCCATACCACCACCCGTCCTCCACACACTTGCCAGTAAATTTTTTAGCAGGCTGGCCAGCAGCCCAGCTCAATTCTGGCACGCGCTTGGTCCAGGAGCCCAGACCTCATCCCCTAGACAGAGGCTGCTGCCATCCCGTGCCGCTGCCTCTTTATCAGAGGCAGCAGCACAGGGTGATAGCAGAGATCCACAAGGGGAGCTAGGTTTTAAACTGGCTCCCCTCACAGACTACCTCCCCTCACAGACCCGTGTTGCTGTCTCTGATACAGAGGCAGCAGCGTGGTGTGGCAGGGGTCTTCTCAGGAATGAGGCCGGAGTGCACTGGCTGCTGGCTCCACCCCCAGGGTTTATAGAATAGTCGACTAACCGATAAAAATTCATGAGGTTACTCGACTATGTCAATATTTAACATCCCTAGCCTGGGTGGGGGTGAGAACTCTGGGGATGAGGAATTTGGGGTGCAGAAAGGCTGCCCCAAGGCTGGGGCCTGAGGACTTCCCCTCCCCCCCCCCCCCCACAGCCCCCTCTCTGCCAGCTGCCACTAGTAACAGCTAAGGTCAGTAGAGTTTCTCTAGCCTTACACTGCTGAACATCAGAATTTTCAATTTTAATCTTGTTTAGAATCAATAATGAATTAATAGACTTTGTACATACAAATTATTCTATCCAATGATGCAGATTTGCAGATCTTTTCCCATTTTCTGGAGCTGTTACAATAATGCTTGCCATGGTAGCCTAAAACAGAATGGAATGTTTTTATACTTTGGGACTGGAATGTCTGCCTTTTGTTGAACAGTTTTGCCGAGCTTTTATAAATCAGCTGATTTGTTTACCGCTCCATTGATATTATTGGGATCGATCTGCATCAAAGAATACACACATTCTCACCAAATTGCTTCCAGTGACATTGGCCCATATCTTGACAAGATCTAACAATATGCGTAAGAGACCAATGTTTTTCTGAACGTGCATAGTAATTCAGTTGGTAACCATCTGAGTTCAAAAGAGCCTGACATTTCTGAATTTAGTAATGATCTCCAAAAAAAAAAGAAACCTGATCTTTGTCCCACAAACAGTTTTTCAAAGCCCAGCTCTGCTTTGTCTGTGGTAGCCCTTTGTAACAAAAAACCTTGACTCTAATGAAGCACTTTTATTAGGTCAAGCTAATGCTCTCTTCATCTTTGTTCTTTTAGACAAAGACAATTTTGAAACCTAACATTTGAACATTTAAAAAAAAAACCTAAAAAGCATTGGTCATATTGTGAGGAGCAGAAAGCTTAGAGAATTCTACAAAGAGCACAGGCTTTTTTCATATAGATGCGATAAAAAACAAAACAACTGGCAGGTTTGCTATGAGGCTGTATAAAACCTGGTGGGCATCAGGAGTTGCCTCTAATGCTTATTTCCTGCCCATATCTCAGCTCTTCAAGTTGTTTTGTTTAGTATGGGGCTAATTATCTGAGCTGGCTGAAAGGTATTGATGCTTGTGCACTGAGAATGCCCATCAATTCTTGTACAGACGTCTGAAGATTGATTCTGATCTTCCCTATGTTATATAAATCAGGAGCTAATGGATATTTTAAATCAGGCTCTATTACTCAGCTTCCTGCAGTTCCATGCTCACTTAGGATTTTATAGGGAAAGATCCTTTCCAGCTGTTCTTGAGATGCCCTGAGTGTGAGAGGCACAAATGCAGCCACCCTGTATGTAGGGCCTGCCTCCTGCATGTTGCAGAGCAGTTCAAGCTTGCATTACTGAACTCAGCGAGAGTCTTCTCCCAAACTTCAATGGAAGCAGGATGGAGCTGCAAATGTGCACGAGTATTTATAATCCCACTGCTTTACCACTCATGATGTTTGTTTGGAAATGTCAATAATTGGTTACTGAGGAAGGGGAAATGCACTTCTAGAACCAATTTCTCAGACTAAAGTTGGAAGGAACTGCAGGAGTTTGAAGTTCTTCACACTAAAATGAAATAATCTCATATATAATATTGAAATGGAGTATTTCTCTGGAAAACTTTCTGTGTAAAACCCCTGAATGCAAAGCAATAGTATAGTGTTTTAAAACACTTTTAACGACCCAAGAACAGCAGGGTGAATGAAGTGATATGCTTCAGGAGTGACTTGATTACTGCTCACTCACATACCTGCACTACAGTTGTTGTAATACATTAGAATTTTAAATAGGGTGTTGTTAGCAACTCTTTGCATGGGGTGGAATTTGAATCAAAAGCCATAAGTGAACTATGACAACAAAAAATGAAAGCACCGTTGCTTTTTCACATGGCCTATTTCTTTTACTGTCATTAAACTCAATCAATAATTAACCTATGGTTTAACAGTACCAGTCATTTCATAGTAAATCAAGTAGAAAACATGTTGTATCCCTGAATAAGTTCCTAGAAAATGTCTAACATGAATAAACAGAGTGAGATGTAGACTGGCAATTTAGAGACATTTTTCTACTAAGGGCCTCTACATTTGCACCCACAATTTTGTGTATGCAATGAATTCCAAACATGGAGTTTGAGCATGCAAAAATCATTTGTAGTACAAAGAATGCCTGCCTATCAAATGAACACAATATACCACTTGGTATGGGTAGGATGTGATTGAGCTCACTAATAGTACTTAATTAAAAATATTAAATAACTTCAGATAAATATTAGCCTGTTTTTCTCTTCTTTTGCACAAGAGCTTCATATGGCAAAGATATACTCTCAAGCCATGAGAACCAGAGATTACCTGAACCAATTGAGAAGATCTAAAATCTTATTCTCTTTGTTATCTGCTATGTTGTTCACCTAAAGAGTGGGCCATAACCCCTATAGGTATAGCTCACAAATCAAATACATTACATTGATTTCCACCAGCTGAGAAGCTGGCCTTCTGAGTGGAAAGTTAAAGGCTCAGGTGAATTGTTTTTAGAAAACAACATGGCTACCCCCGCTGAGACTTTGGAAGACTGGCCTGAACATTACTTTTTAAGGAAAAATAAGAGTGATTCCCTGTTATAAATGGTGCCCACATCATTTCTGCTCACAAGCTTCTATGCATGCTAACACAAATTTCACATGTAACTTATCTGTCAGTATGTCTACACAGCAACACTATTCTGAAATAACTTACTCTGTGTCTACACAGCAGGCAGTTATTTCAAAATAGTGTCAAAATATTCTCAAGCTGGTGGACTTCTTACTCAGACTCCTGTACCCCTCATTGTACGAGGAATAAGGGAAGTTGGAAGAAGAGTGTTCTATTTTGAAATAAGTGCTGTCTAGACACTCCCTATTTTAAAATAAGCTATGCAATTGATGGAGCTTATTTTGAGTCAAGCCCTACGGTGGAGACACACCCTGTGTCGCACTGCCATTCATATGCCTAGTTACGGAGGGGTACCCATGTTACTCTGTAACTTTAAAAACAGTGAGCAGTCTTGTGGCATCTTACAGACTAACAAATAATGTCTAGTTAATATGCTTGCATATGCAAACAAGGTTTTTGCAGGTACAGTGGTTGCACATACATTTTTAAAGTTCATCTAGTGCTGTGACATAGAACCCATAATGAATGAAAAAAATGATTTAATTTATTCAGTGCATCTTTGTGTAGTTAATCTTATTTAAGAATAAAAGTGGCTAAAGTTGGTTAGAAATTAGGTCATTATGATTGGTATTATGGTGGAGCACATGGACTCCAGCCAAGATTGGACCTCATTGTGCTAAGCACTGCATAAGCACAGAATAAGAGACAGTACCTGCCCCCCCCCCAAAAAAAAACTTACAGCTGAAATAAATCAAGCTGCCACACCAACTTCAGCCACCCTGATTCTAGAAGAAGAGTATCCACATACAGATTTGCATTGAAAGAATAAAATCAGTTCTAGGAAGTTGACTGAGTTAAAATAGTGCAAGTCTGTTTGTAGATGAGGCCTATATTTGAAAATTTGTTCATTATGCTGGTGTATTTCAGATATCCATTTGTTTATCAAATGATCAAAGAAAAATAAATCAAACAGCCACACTGAGCCTGATCCCATTTACACCAGTGTAACTTAAAAGTCTGGGGCATCATAATGGTGCAAATGAGATCAAATCTAAACCTGTTACCCCTAATTTAACTCAACCGACTCCTGATTTTATACCCATGTATTTCCAATGAAGACAAAAGGCAACAATGCCAGTTTAGTTTAATCACATTATAAAGATCTCTGAGTTGACAGCCATTATGCAAAACATCAAATCACTTACATGGTTATTGAAAAAAGTCCTTTCTGTTGCAATACCAGGCCAGTGACAGCTTGGGAAAATCTCTTTTATATGTAGTAAAAAAACTTGTTAAGCTCATTAGCCCAATGGTTGTTTAATTAGTCAATGGAGAAATTAAAAGTGGGGGGAAATTAAGGCAGCAGGAAGACAAAAATTAGAAATGTAAGAAGGAGAGAGTTCAAGATTAGTGAGAAGAAAAACATGATTCTTAATTACTTTGTTGGCACTCTCTCTCTGGAATCTCTCTTCCAAATCACTCTAAGCTAAGCAACTGTCACCTGCAGCTTGCTTTGCAGATGGATTGTTAGGGGCACATATTCAACTCTACATGTTTGGCACTTACAAAGTGTGTAGTGATTGATTTTGTATTTTCTAGCAGCTAGGCACTGCTGAAAGATTATCCGTAACTGTATACTTATTTCTTATTTTTTGCATAGTATGGTAGCCCTTCGAGGCTTGGGCACCATTTTACAAACCCTTGGTGAGAAATGATCTTTGCCCCCAAAAGACCTTGCAATTTAAATAGACAAGACAGATAAAGAGTGGGCAAAAAGGTAATATTATCCCCATTTCATAGAGGACACAGAGAAGATAGATTATTTGCCCAGGAGCACAGAGGAAATCTGTTGCACTGTTGAGAACTGAAACCATTTTTCCTGAGTCCCACCTGCAGTGCCTTAACCACAAACCTTTGCTATTATTGTTCATTGGTATTGCTGATTTGCTTCTTCTGGACCCAACGTAGGATAAGGGCTGTCAGGGGAGGCAAGTCTTCACAGAAATTCACAACTCATAACTTTGTAAAAAATTACAATGAAGGGATTGTATTTATAACTTATCATGTGGAGAAATACATTTTCTACTTGCAGTCATCCTGGTCTCAGAAGTGCAGATCTCCCTTTGTCTTAGAAATACTGGCTGACAAATAGGTTATTCAAGAATTATAAGGGTGCAGCTCCTTTGATTTCCCTGGAGCTGCACCAGTGTACAAAACAGTAGTAAAAGCAGTGGTGATTCAGGCGTAGTGTCAAGCATTGTATTGGACTAGCAACTTTCTGGAGTGCTCAGAGGGACTCAGCCAGGAAATTCACTACAAGCACAATTGCTGTGCACTCTGTTTAATAGACAGATTTCCAAAACAAAAATGTTCATGTAGAGTGAAAATCAGCCCAGTGTCAAGCAACATAAAGGACCGTTGGAAGAAGGTATTTATCTGGGTGATCTGGAGCACAACTCACCTTCCCCAGCTCAAAATAGAATTCTCCCCTTCCCTGAACAAAAAGATGCTAGCTACTCCTTTGCAGAGGCAATGGCATAAGGGATCAATGGAATGCTGAGGGTTCAGACACAATGCTCAGCAAGCATCTGGCAGCAAAGTGTTCCCTCCCAACTGTACTACCCCCAGCTCTGTGGCTCTCAGATGACTAGGAGAGAAACATGAAAGGAAGGGACTTGGGCAGCAATAATGAAAAGAAGTTTGCAGATACCATTCGGCTGAGACTGGCACAACTTCCCGCGCCTGGAGAAGATGACCACTCTGAAGAACCACTGTCTGGAGCTAACACAGGCAAGAATGAGGCAAGGCGATTAGCAGAAAGTCCTCCAAAGCAAAACTGTCTCCTTCCTGCCAATAAATAGACTGTATGGTGGATGCCTCTGGTAATGAACAACAAAGAAAACATTTGCTCACACAGAACAAATGCATGAGTGCGGTGTCCCTGAAAGGCAGATGCTCAAAATACGGATTTGTGTAGATAGCCACCATGTGAGCTTCTTCACTTAGCTGTGGCATGGCATCTCCAACATAAACTGAATCACCTGCTACATTAATGATTAATTTTACTCTCTCTTTTTTAGGTACTGGGAAATATTTCCTTAACTAATATTGTAATTCCTCTGCCAGATGTTGGTAGTAGCAAAGGGCTGAATTCAAGCGTGGAGGGGTTCTTTTAAAAATTAAGATACTACTGGCTGGGTTTGAGTCATCCCAGGAGGCCGGGGAAAATCCTTCTAACCCTTAGGTGCCCTTCATAGGCAGCATTTCCCCACTCACCATATACAAAACAAGGAAAACTTTATTGGGATGAAAAAGTGACATTGCCTTCACTTGGAAAAAAACAAGCAACAATAAACCAACTGGGTGAGACCTGTCCCCAGCAGTGTCTTTCACAATGGTATTTAAATTCTATTCTCCGCCTACAATATGATTGTCCACTAAGGCGATGTTCCCTCAATACTCAGTTCCCCTCTGCCCCTTTCCACTTCCACTTGTACCTCCACTTGCTGTTTGTTGGCTGAGGTTAGCAAAGTACAGGCAAGTGCCTCTCTAGTCACTAAGGGAAATGCTGCCTTGTCCTTTCTGAGGGCATCACCACCAAACCCAGCTGTGGGGATTTCTGCCTTTAATACTGCTGGATAGGAAAGCCTCATCAGATCTCCTCATCTGTGCTGTTGCTAAGCTCCAGGCTGCCTCTCCACAGTCTTCAGAGAGGACTCCGTGGCACTATAAGACCCTGAACAGAGTCCTTGCCACTAGGGATACAATGATGTCAGAAAATGGGAGTCCCTTTCTTCTCTCTCTTTGCTGAGCCTCAGCTGCACAACCTAGCGTTTCATTACTCCCCAATCTGCAAGTAGAGTGCCCCAACCTCTCACATAACTGAGATACTGGTGAGGCCTGACCCATTTTGTCATTTCCCCTTGATCACCAGTAGGTGCTATCAGAGAATTCTTTGCCTAGTGGAGCGCTGCCATTCTTATGCAGCTCTGGGCTGCTCTTCTTCCTGCTTACAAACAGGTGTCAAAAGTAAACACCCTTCCCCCTCCAGGCCACAGGACCCCCACCATTATTCACCATATTGCCTCATTAAGCCTAAAAAGGTATCTAAGAGTCTGTGCCATGGAGAAGATAACTAGCCTTCAGGCTCATCTGTCCATGAGTTATCTGGACACATGGCTGCCTTCCATCGCTTGTGTGGGATTATAAAGCCAAGGTGCCTCTGGAAACACCGTTGTATATTAAGCTCTTATGGAGATGTGTGCTTTAGACCTTCTGTTTCTTTCTGATTCATGTGACTGACTTTCTATTTCTTTCTCTCTCTTTTTGTTTTTCTCAAGACTTTCTTGATAGTTGTCTTTAAAATAGTGAAATCTTGAGATTAGAGGTGAAGAAATATTCCATGTAGTCCTCTATAGGTTCACCAGTAAATAAAAGTAATCCTGCCTAAGAGGGGGCATGCCCTCACTCTATTAAGGAGGAAGCTAACAAGCCCTTCTGGGCTAAGCCAGTGTTAAATAGACACACCTGCAGGGCTTGCTGTGCCCCGGAGAAGAAAACTCAAATAGAGAAAGCTCCCTGAACCCTTTTTCTCTTCCTAGGAAGGGGCTACAAGCAGGGAAAGGCTGTTGTGTCTCTGAGACAGCAGGTTACAAGCTGTGATGAGGGAGACAATCATGGGCCCTGCCTGCTTCCCTGAGACTGACTTGCTAGGTACAAAATGGTGGTTACAAAAAGTGGGGGCTGAGTGTAAGGACAGAGATCCTAAACCTGATATTATAAAGCCTGCAGACAAGTCAGGCCCCAAAATGGAGGCTAAGGGAGCTAGTATCTTTTTTTTCCTTTTCCTTTCTTTACTTTAATGCTCCCTGTCCTCAGAGAAGGGAGAACACATTTTGTTTGGAGGGACTCGGGGTTAGCCAGGGCAGAGGAAGGATTCTGACTGCCAGAGAAAGGACACAACCAAACCCATGAAAGCTAGGTAACTGAGAACAGGTCCCAAGTGCACAAAGAACAAATATCCAAGTGACTGTCCTTCAGAAACCAAGCCGTTCCTGGTTAGGAAGTAGGGGTTCAAGAATAGCATCATCATCCCCATTAGAGGATAGGGTCATAATTCAAAATGGTCTGGAGAAATGGTTTGAGGTAAACAGGATGAAGTTTAATCAGGACAAATACAAAGTACTCTACTCAGGAAGGAACAATTAGGTTCACACATACAGACTGGGAAGTGACAGTCTAGGAAGGAGTACAGTCATAGTGGACCACAAACTAAATATGAGTCAACAGTGTGACACTGTTGCAAAAAAGCAAACATGATTCTGGGAAGCATTAAGAGGAGTGTTGTGAGAAATACACGAGAAGTCGTCCTTCGCTCTACTCTGCACTGATTAGGCCTCAATTGGAGTACTGTGTCCAGTTCTGGGCAACACATATTTCAAGAAAGATGTGGAAAAATTGGAGAAGGTCCAGAGAAGAACAATAAAAATGATTAAAGGCCTGGAAAACATGAGCTATGAGGGAAGACTGAAAGAATTGGTCTTGTTTAGTTTAGAAAAGAGAAGACTGAGAGGGGATATGATAGCAGTTTTAAAGTATCTAAAAGGATGTTACAAGGAGCAGGGTGAAAAATTGTTCTTGCTGGTCTCTGATGATACAACAAGAAGCAATGGGTTTGAATTGCAGCAAGGAAGGGTTAGGTTAGACATTAGGAAAGTCTTCTTAACTGTCGGGGTGATTAAACACTGAAATAAATTGCTTAGAGAAGTCGTGGAAGCTCAATCACTGGAGATATTTAAGAGCAGGTTGGACAGACATCTATCAGGGATGGTCTAGATAGTGCTTGGTCCTGCTGTGAGGGCAGGGTACTGGACTTGATGATCTCCTTAGGTCCCATCTGTAAAGTAAAGGATTTTCACTTAGCTCTGAATCTTAGCGCAGGATGTAGCACAAGCCCACGTGTACCGGAGTCAGCAGCATCTCCAAACCGTGAGAATGAGTTTGGTTAAGGGGCAACAACAATTCTAATATTCTATGATTCTTTCCCATCCAGGTGTGGAATAAAATTGTATGTGCACTGAGACATACGAATGTGCACCATCAGTAGGAACAAAGTACCTAGCTTTGGGTACTTAGCTCTACTAATTAGATGGGTGGCATTTGAATCTCTTCTAAGTGGCTGCACAAGTGCTCAGCTTCCAGGAAACACTGGTCCTGAGTAAGAAGTGCATAATTGTGATGCCCTAGCAGGGATACTAGAACAGGGAGAGACGCATTTCCCCCTGTTTTAAAAGTATGAGAGCTATCTTCTCCCACTTTTTACCTGCCGTATGGAGAGTGATGGGAGAGGGCCTCAGGAGGAAGGGAAGGTATGGGAGGGTGGGGCCACAGTTTGCCTGCCAGTTGCCCCCACACACTGTTAAGAAGCCTCTATCACCACTGTTTCCTAGGAATACAGCAAAGAATTCAGCCCTTGGTTTCTGCTTGGAACAGCAGGGTTGTGCTCTGCAGCAACCAGCCTCCAGAAGACAAAGAATACTTCCCACTCCATATCAGAAATCAACTTCACAGCTTGGTGCAGTGGTAGGGATAGAATCAAGGCTCTGCCCATTTCTTACCCTTCCTGTAGGCTGACCAATCAGCAAGTCTGAAAATCAGGCTAGGGGTGGAGGATAATAGACACCTATATAACACAAAGTCCTGAATTTGAGGACTGTCAAGGGCAGTCCACAGGGGAAGGGCAGCTGCCCAGAGCCTGGCGATTTTAAAAAGTTCCAGCGCTCCCAGACACCACCAGGAGCCATAGACCCTTAAAATCACTGCTGGAGCCCTGTGTGGTGTGGGCTGGGTAGCACTGGAGGACTGGATGGGGGAAGCTAGCTTTTCCTCTTCTGCACAAGGCTTCACTTCTTCTGCGGGCACAGCTTCCTCCCCCCACTTTGTCCAGGGGCCCAGCAAGTCTGTCAGCAGCCCTAGGACTGTCCCTATAAAATTGGGACAGCTGATCACCCTAACCTCCTGCCACACCCATTGTGGATGGAGAAGTATCCCCAGGATGCTGTACTGTTCCTAAGCTATGGGCAGCCCACACAATGCAGTAAGCATGCTCCTGAAACACCTTTCACAGTCTTGCTCCCTGTCACAGGCACAGAGAGAGCAAGATTATCTTTTGCTCTAGCTCTATCAATAATAGATATAATAAATGATTAATTATGCATAAAACTGCAATTTAAAGTTCTACTTTGAGTAGCAGAGTGATGTATGACAATAAGCACCGTATTCTTCAAGGGATTAAAAGGTCTGGAGAGGGAATAAATTAATGGTGTTTTCAGAGAAGTCTAATTATAAATCTTCCACAAGGTTACATGCCTCAATGTTGTTTTCCAATAGCTCAGCTTTGCTCTAGACAGAAACATGCTATTTAATGATCACAGCAGACAGGGCCATGAGCTAGTCATTGTAGATTTGAAGTTCTTCAGTGTAATATTCTAGTTTATGGGTCTGTTCCTCAGCTTATATTTGCTTTGGCTATGGAAATTGAAGATATTGAAATCCACTAGAATCCAGGGCAGATTCCACGTGAGTGAAGGTGTGAGGCCCACGCAGAAGTGGAGTCAACATGCGACGTGACTTCAAAGGAGGTTTTTAAACAAACTCAGGGTGAGGATGCCAGCCAGGTAAGAACTGGCACTGTCCCTATGGCAATGGCTTCAAGAAGAGAATGCAAAAGTCCCCTGTTTTATCCTCTATCTCACTGTGGTCACCTTTCCCTGCAATATTCACAGGGAGTGTGGCATTCATGGTGAGTATCAGAGGCAGAGGAAGGCAACGCCTTCCCAAACTGCCAGCCTGGCCCCATCCACACTCCACTTTACACCAAGCCCCTCTTCAGTGTGGCTCCCAAGTCCCCTCCCATCCCGCTGTCTGGGATTTCCCAGGCTTCAGCTATGCCCAGCAGGGCACTCTCCCTGTGCTCCAGAGCCAGGGAGGAGGAGGAAAGGCTGGGGACACATGCCACCTGCTTGGCTAGACTAATGGGCCTTAGCTCCCACAGGTCCCTGGGCAGAAGGAGCAGGGCCTCTGGTGGAAGGGACAGAGCTAGAGCTTGGCTCACCCACTGCTCATGGAGTGTGGGTAGTAAATATTTATTCATTTAGCTCATTTACCATCCCTGTTGTCTAGCCATCTCGTAAGAGACACTTCAGAGAAAGGAGGGAGAAGAGTAAAGTCTCTGTTTAATTAAACAAACAAGCCCTTTGTGCTGCTAGGGTTGCAGATTCTCCCTCGCTAGGCTCATAGGGCTTGTCTGTACACCCCTGCAATTTGGAATACAGGGATATGAATTGCACTGCTTACTAGCGTGTTGCGCTGTGCCTCCCCCACATGAAAACTACTACTCTCTTGAACTGAAAGGTACCTAGTGTTTGAAGAAGACTACATTCACACAAACTAGTTGTAGTTTAGTTAGCACATGCAACATCCAAACAGGGGTGAGGGGTGGAGTGGGAGCTTTCATGCAGCACACCTATGCACACTTGCAATTCACATCCCCGTAGTCCCAACTGCGGAGGTGTATAGACATAACTGTAGTTAAGCCTGGAGCTGGTTCCACCCCAACTGATCCAAGGAACACTTTACCCTTTCCTGCCAATGCATAAAAGCTTGCATGTAAGATGGAACGCAGTATTCTGGCACTTGGTGACCGCTGAAAAGGATTTGGTGGTAATGGTAGATACCCAGCTGAATATAAGCTCCCAAGGTGATGATGTAGCATCTCAGATCCTTGGATATCTAAGCAGGGGACATCAGGTAGGAGTAGGGAGTTGGTATATGGCATTAATGAAACCATCAGTGGAATAGAGTGTCCAGTTCGCCTGTCTGTACTGCAAATAAATGCCACCAAATTTGAAAGGGTTCAGAAAGAGCTACCGGGATGATTTGAAGTCTGTAAAACATGCTTTATGAAAGGCTAGGAGCCCACTCTTCAAGAGAAGTGATTTTTTTCATGGTATTAAGTACATACATGGAGAAAAAAGGATAGTAGATGGCTCTAGCAGACAAAGCCATCATAAGACCCAATAGTTGGAAGCTGAATTTAGACAAATTCAGACCAGAAGTAAGGTAACAGTGATGATAAATTAATCACTGGAACAAGTTATTTAAGGGATGTGGTGGATTCTCCATCATTTGAAGTCCTTAAATTAAAATTGGCATCTTTTTAAAATATATGCTGCAGGTCAAAGTGTACGTCTACACTACAACGTTAATTCGAACTAACTTAGTTCGAATTAGTTAATTCGAACTAAGCTAATTCAAACTAACGGATCCAGACTAAAAAACTAGTTCGAATTAGCGTTTTGCTAATTTGAACTAGCATGTCCACATTAAGTGGACCCTGAACCAGGCTTAAGGATGGCCAGAAGCAGTGCCGGCAGGGCATCAGAGGAGGACTTAGGGCGTGGAGATGCTGTCTCAGGCTAGCCGAGGGCGGTGCTTAAAGGGTCCCGACCCCCACCCCGGACAGACAGTTCTCAGGGGTGTCTCGCTTGCAAAGCAGTCCTGGCTTGGATTGCCTGGAGTACCCACACTGGGCACATCACAGCACTCAGCCATCAGACCGGCTGTACTTGCCGCAGGCTGCCATCTGGGGAGAGGGGGCAATTGGGGGGCTGCAGGAGAGCTTCCACCCCCAGAAGCCCGCAGAGCCAGCCCAGTCTTCCCCATCGGGGGCGCATACCCCATTCCTCCCTCACCTCCTTCCACTTACCCTTCCCTAGCCCCTCTTCTTGATGTACAAAATAAAGGACAATTGTGTTCAAAAATGGAATCTGTCTTTATTGAACAAAACTGGGGGAGACTGGGAAAAGGAGGTGGGAGAGGGGAAGAGAGGGGGTGGGAGGGTTAGTTCGAACTAACTTTGTAGTGTAGACATACCCAAAGAGAAGTTGATCCAGGAAATATTGGTGAGATCCCATGCAGGTGGGCAGACTAAATGATCATAAAGATCCCTTCTGGATTTAAAAGCTATGAATATGATTTACACTAGTGGGAGATCAGAATCAGGCCCTCTATACCTAGTCTTCCCTTTAGACCTGTGTACTCAGACATATTAGTCCCATTCCTGTATGTATCTATATTTTAAAAGCTTCAGAGGGATAGCCATGTTAGTCTGTAACTGGAAAAACTTAAAAAACAACAAATAGTCTAGCAGCACCTGAGGCTGTGTCCAGACTCAGGGGTTTTTTTCGAAAAAAGTAGCCTTTTTTCGAAAAAACTTCCCCTGCGTCCAGACTCAAGCCGCGTTCTTTCGAAATTAATTCGAAAGAACGCGGCTTTTCTTTCGATGGCAGTAAACCTCATTTCACGAGGAAGAACGCCTTCTTTCGAAAGTTCCTCTTTCGAAAGAAGGCGTTCTTCAATGTAAATAGGGCTTCTTCAAAAGAGAGCATCCAGACTCACTGGATGCTTTCTTTCGAAAAAGCAAGCCGCTTTTTCGAAATTTCTCCGTGCAGTCTAGACGCTCTCTTTCGAAAGAGGCTCTTTCGAAAGATGCTTTCGAAAGAGCCTCTTTTGAAAGAAGCCTGCAGTCTAGACATAGCCTTAGAGACTAACAAAACATGTAGATGGTATCATGAGCTTTTGTAGGCACAACCCATTTCAATTCATCTGAAGAAGTGGGTTGTGCCCATGAAAGCTCATGATACCATCTACATGTTTTGTTTATACCTATATTGTCAGTGTTATCATAGAATCATAGAATAATAGGACTGGAAGGGACCTCAAGAGGTCATCGAGTCCAGCCTCCCGCCCTCAAGGCAGGACCAAGCTCCGTCTACAAATGTTCCCATTACATAATGACATAGGAGAAGCAAGCAATGATTTTTTTCCCTTATAGTGTACAAAGTCACTTTTCATTGACTGTAAGTCATTCCCCAACCTTGGAAATTAAGATGTGGGCAAGACAATTTTAAACCAAATAAAAAACAAATAAACAAACCAAACTACAACCAACCAATCCAGGTCTTGTTTTACATAGCTACTATAGCTATGCTTTCAAAATGCTTACACTGAATGGGTATAGCTAATTTATCTACAAACAAAAAAATAAAAGAAAAACCATTACTGGTTTGAGCAGATTCTCCCTACAGTTGTAACTAGAACCAGTTAGAACCAGTAACATCTTATGTACTGGTAAAAAGGAATACTTGAAATATACCGTATCTATTAAGTTGAGCCCCGGAAAGAACTATAGTGCTATGCATACTTTAAAAAAATCCTTGGAATGAAAGGGTTTTTTAGCCCAAAATACAAATAAAGAATTGCACTCCACTTCTGATTCTTCAAATGGGTTCTCATGTCAGGTTTTCACTCAATAATTCTGCAGTGACCTCTGCTGGGGAAGGGCAAGCTGTGTAGTATTTCTGAAGACGGTTGCATAATGGAAACCAGTTTTTTAATCAATAGTTTTATCTGAACCTATCACATTTCAATCACTTTCATTAGTTCAGTGCAGCAACATTTTACCATTGTAAAGCTGTCCTGTAAGTGCAAGAAATTATATGAGGCATCAAGTGACAGTTAAATGGAGATAGTGAAGTCTGATTTTTATAGACCAGTGATTTTCAACATATGATCTGCAGAACCCTTGGTTCCACAGTCTACATTTAAGATTTCCAAAGGAGTCTGCAGCTCCATTCAAAAACTTTTTGGGGTCCACAAATAAAAGGTTGAAAACCACTATTATAGACCATAAAGAGATGTCAGATTATCCAAATCTTTCTTGGCTATTCTGCCACCACAGGCTGCTGGAAGTTAAGTTATTTTGGATAGTTTAAGGACATTGCTAATCTTTTGAAACATTAAGGGACAACATCTAACAATGGAGACAAAACATTTAGGGGGAATTATTATTATTCAGCATATCCAAAAAATGTGCCTTGTTCTTATTGTATAGTTCATTCTTACAGAGGGCTTTAAATCCAGATAACTCCCATTGAAGTCAATTGAGCTATGTTGATTACATCAGCTAAGAATCTGGCCCCAAATATCTTAGCCATGATTGTCCAACAGCACCAGGGTAGCTTTGGCCCTTATTCAAATTCTTAGCAGTAAACTCACTGTTGCAACTTGCCTTTTTATAACTGGCTTGTGTGGGGTTTCTTTTAAAGCTCATTTTTCTTTTTGTGATCACCATTAATCTTTTCCATTTCAGAAACCTGCTTTGTTTTGTGGACTGTCTACTAATCAACACAGTCTTGTTAACTCGAACAGTGCTAACAGCATTATGTACAGTATTTCATTTGAACTCAGATGAATAGTGCAAAAGAATTTACTGTCACACTAATTTACACCTTGTGTGTTAGTGTCAGAACCTGAATTTGCATGGCCTGTTATAACCATGAAACTCATTGTAAAAGGAGGGGGTAAATAAAGCAGAATTAGATTGTAAATTAACATTAAAATGATTCCAGCGAGGACTGAGGGTTTCCATGAACACAAGTTGCATCAGGGTAATTTAATTTAGTTTAATTAATCTGGTGCAAAGTGCTTTCTACACAGTCATGTTAGCTTGCATCTATAAATTTAAAGGTGGATATATATCCATTTATGAGTCCACACACAAAATCACACCACTATCTCTAAACTAGTTAAAAGCATTGGTTAAACTGGCTCAATTGTGTATGTACACCAGGTCTTAAAATAATCCAAGGGTCTGCACTACCTCCATCTCTCTCATTCCATTGCATGCTTCACGCTGTAGCCAAGCCATGATTGCATTCGTTGAGCATACTGTACAGGACTAAATGCTGGCAGGCAGCACAAAGTAGCAAAGAGATCATGACTGCCTGGGTCCCCATACCAGAGAGTACATCTTCCACCAACTGTACTCCATCGGCCTATCAGTGAGTTCCCACGGTCACTGTGGTTCAAGACACAGCGCCTCTTTCAACCCTTGCTGCCAAGCCACCTCCAGGATAACTCCAAGGCCACATCTCCATTTACAGGAGGAAAAGGCCACCTATCAGAAGATCAACGCTCTGGCGATTTGATCCTTCGGCGTTTGATTTAGCATATTTAGTGAAGACCTGATCAACCGAATGCTGAAGGTGCCCCATCACCACAGGTTTCTCCTGTCAACTTCCCGTGGTGGGGCCACCCCAGAAAAATGATGCAAGGTATGTCGACTCCACCGATGCAATTCATGTACCTGAAGTTACATATCTTGCATCGATTTTCTCCATCAATGTAAACCTGATCCACGTCACAATAGACTCTTTTGGGAATAAGCACAATATCTGCCTCTCGCTGCTCTTTGGAAGTTCACTGTATACTTATTGCCAACACCTCGTTTCCAAGGCTCATGAAGCCATCAGCTCAGTTGTCTTTTCCATTTGTCATCTCTCAGATGGCTCACTGTGACCTGCATCAGTGACATTCTCATCTGGAAATGCTCCTCCTGAAGGGACAGGAATGGCTGTTATTGCTCTTCAGAGTTTCTTCTTATTAGCTCTTGAGACTGAATTGATTCACCAGGCTACAGCTGAGTATGCAGTTGCATTCTATAAATCTTCTCCAGTCTTCCTGGATGTGATTCTGAACATAGAATTGCCCTAGGCATCTCTAGACTTATTAATCATTGTAAAATGAGCTCCTTTAGCTGGCAGGCCAGTATTCAAACTTTGGCTCCATTAGCCATAAAACTCCTATGTTATTAGGAGTTCCACTTTATACAGTCCCATAGGTTGAGTTCCCCATGGAATTAAGGAGTTCTTGACATATTTTCCCGTTCTGGTTCTCCTTACAGTATTTCCTTAGTGCTCAATAGTCATGCCTGCCCTAAAAGTAAGGAGCCCTTCTAATCCCACTGATATTCTTGTTGAGGAAAGAATATTAAGTGGCTTCTTAGTATCCTCCTAGGGACATTCCATCAATTGATGGGATCAGTTTCAAGACCCCTGTCCAGATGTAAATACTGGTGCCTGTCCTTAAGAGCTGTAGTTCCTGATGGATTCTGTAGCAAGTGTCAACGTGGGTCCACTTGTTAGATTGCAAGGCTGGGAAATCCCAACTGACAGTCACTGATTAGAAAGGTGGGAGCACAATGAGAGTAAGAATCTGTGACTATTACAGTCTTTAAATAAAATCCCTTCCCCACTAATGCTCTGATCCTGCACAATACAAGAGGATTTTTACCATTGCCTTTAGTGTGAACAGGATCAAACCCTAGAGTCATGGTAAAGTCCGTTATATAATTAGAAAAAGAAGGATAATTTCCTTTTTGTCTGAATCGAATGATATTTCTGCTCAAAGACTGGGAAATAATCCAAAACGAAAACTGAAGTGTCGTATTTCTTGGGTTCAGTTGTAATTTTATGGATCAGGCAGCCAATGAGATGTCAGTAAATTATGTAATTAAGCTTTTATCTCATTAAGTACTGGTCTGTTGGGGCTTTGTGTGTCATATCAGTAGTAACTCATTCATCAGCACTGAACTGGCAGTCTATGGCTAGTTACTTAGCTCCTGTTACACTGTAACTTGTCCCATTCAAAGAGTAAACTTCATACTATGTTATATAACATGGACTTGATTTTCTTTTTTCGCCCTGGGATAATTCTTGTTTTATTTTGAAATGCTAAGTTAGTTCTGGAATATTTATGAAAGCAAAATAATTGTAAGAAGTCACCGGCAAACCACATCTGCCCTGGCATGCAGGCAGAAGACAAGTTCTTACAGTTACAGTTAGTGGAAAATGAGGTCAGATTATATAGGCCTTAAGCATGATTTTCAGCAAGATACTTCAAGTGGAGATCAGGTTTACTTACTGAGGGCTAGTGATGGTATGATTTTAATGACTCTAAAACAGCACAGCTACAATAAACTGAACTGCTTATCTACGGCAGGGCTTGTGCAGAAACTAACTTTGCAGGACAAAGGAAGGAAGGACTTTTTGTTCAGGATTAAGCCTTGCTCCTAGGTTCTCAAGTGCCTACACAGCCAAACATGCAGAGTTGTCCCCCTTTGATCGGATTACTCATGGGTCTCATGTCTTAGTGCTTTGCTGGGAAGAAGAACAAGGATTCAGGGATCCTTCTCCCTCACTCCTGCAGAACCCAGGCACATACTGAGCCAGGCTTGATCCTGCAAACTGTGTACTGGAAGCACCAAGCTATTGCACTCTGGTGCGATCATAAAGCGCAGTTTCTGGTACAAGACAGCTTCATGGCAAGCACAGTCCATCACGCAGAGCCAGAGCCAGTCTCAAAGCCTTTGTGCACCCATTGTCCTACTCTAAAGCATGTGGGGTTTAAAAAAATAAAGCTGGAATGTGGGTGCATTTGGGGCAGATTTGAGGGCAAATGGGCTCAAGAATGATCCTGTGCATGCAAAGAGAGTGCTTAAGAGCATGTTCCCCTCTTTGGCCTTGCTTCTTTTAGCAGGGAGAGATGACTTGGTTGCCATGCCACAGAGATATCATCAATGCAGAAACAGGTTCCATTGCACTTCCTGTCCTGCTTAACCTGTTTGTACTTTGTGCATATGTCTAGTACTCACCTGCATCCCACAGTACTGAACTCTGCTGATCCCTGTAGCAATAGGCTGTGGGTTAGGATGTGCCTGAGTTAGGATGTGCCTGTAGCACCTGGCAGCAGGCCAGAGCTAACTGTACATTGATGCAGCCACAACTGAATTTCTCAAATTAGACTTCAGGCCAGACATGAAGCCTAATATCCTCGTTTCCTTTTCCAAGGCTGTGATGGGACTCAAGTCACCAGGACTTTGGTTCTGTGCCTCATCTGGAAAGACTTGGCTTGTGTATTGGTTCAGTGCTCAAAGAAAAGGGAGTGTTGCCCACTGAACCCTGAACCACTCACCTACTGAATCGCCAGCACCACTTCTTACATTATCATGCCGTGGTGCCAAGTTAGAATTACTGGAATGCCCACTCTTGCAGCTGTGTTTTGAGATGAGCCAGAAATAAGCTGGTTGTGCCAGGCAGGAGTGCCTGAAGTACTCCTGGATCCACACTTGCTGAGTATTGGTTTCCCAGTGGAATTTAAGTTATTAGTTTAGTCCTGGATGGTCCTATATCGCTTGGAGCAGATAGGTACTTGAGGAAATGCTTCTCATCATGCTGTTTTGCCATAGTAACAATCAAAGGAGGTGCCCAACTTAGATCCCCCTGGAAATCAAAGACAGGGAGCTGCTGGAGCTGTTCTCTCATAGGCCGTGTCCAGACTCAGGGTTTTTTTCGGGAAAAGTAGCCTTTTCCCGAAAAAACTTCCCCTGCGTCCAGACTCAAGCCGCGTTCTTTCGAAATTATTTTGAAAGAACGCGGCTTTTCTTTCGATGGCGGTAAACCTCGTTTCACGAGGCCGTCTTCGAAAGAGAGCATCGTCTTCGAAAGAGACTATCAGTCTAGACGCGATCTTTCGAAAGATGCTCTTTCGAAAGAAGCCTGCAGTCTAGACATAGCCATAGATTGGAACCTCTTCGGCACCATGGTTTGAAATAGCTGGGGTTTAAAGGCCTTGATGGCCTAGCAAGGGCCATCATTTCCTCCAGTTTACGGGAAGGAAGGACCATGATAGAGGCTGATGTTGGTGATGAATAGAAGAGAATTATTGAGCTTGGATTTGGCTGAGTTTGGCTATTTGTGTTTTGGGTGTGGGGAGCAGCTGCTGCTTTTACTTCAGCAGATTGTATGGGGAAGGCGCTGGGTGATATAGATGCCATTGGCTGCTGGACTTGGCCATTTGGGACCTTTGAAAAATTAGGCCATTATTTTAGGTGTCTAAATATGGAATTAAGAATCTCTCTGTGGACACCCAGGTTTGAACATTTTAGCTTATAGGCCATATTTTCATAGGTGAGTTTATAACAGCTGTGCAAACTTGCCACGAGTCTATACCTGTCCAGGCATAAATCCATGCTCAAAAATAAGAATGGATTAGAATTGATTCAGCAGTTGAAAGGAAATATGTGCACTGGGTACACAGACCTTGCAAGCCTGGGATATAGCCTAGTTGCACTCACTTTTAATGTTAGTTCCATTTAATTTGTTGCAAGAAAGATTGATCTTTATCACTGGAATCAAAAATTCCGGTAAAGAAAAATCACTTCAGAAGATCATTGAACAGAGTTTCTTAAAGTGTGTTCCATGGCACACTGGTGTGCCATGGAGAACAGAGTTCAAAATGGCCACCCTTAAAAGTCATGCATTGAGTACCATGCCGGTGGAGGGGTCTGCCTCCTCACACATCATAAAGGGACTTTGGACAACCAGGCCTTGATCAGGAAATCTCTGAAGGAACCTCAATATGGAATCCTTGGTTCTAACCCACTTTTCAGAGCTGGCCCACTCTAAAAATAGCTTGCTCACAATATTAACTGAGTTAAAAGCTTATGAAGCATTTTACTGATTTATTTTGAGTCCGATACAGTCTCTCACATAAGGTTCCCTGTGTTTAACAGACTGAAAAGATTCTCCTCTTTAAAGTGTCATTGTGGGTATAGATGGTTTTAAGGAGGCATGCATATGTTAAGAGGAATGAGGGATTTCCCTATTTTGTATGAGCTGTATTTATCTCCAAATAAGTTTTCTGCATCCTGTACTCACATATGCCCACCTAGTCACTCACACCAAACACATCTCTTAAATAACTCCCTCAGGATGTTATCTGCACATGCACATCATCCCTTCATTTGTCTCCTCAATGAAATGGCCACAAGGCCTGATTCAACCCCTGCTCCCAAGGCTTCCAAACACCTGCACAAATCTTGGAGGAGCAATGGGAGGTTGGTGCTGTCTCCACAGAAGCTCTGGGCCTCCGCACTGGTTGGGGACTCTTCCCTGGGAGTATAGCTTTATCAGCTCTTTGGCTGCCCATCAAGAAGTGATAGTACAGCCCTATTTGGCTTTTCCAGATGTGTGGGGCGGGAGTGGGAACAATGTAAATTTCCTATGATGGCTCTGTCCTGGCCCATCACCTCCTCCTCTCCTTGTCTACTCTGTGGCCTATCATCCCAAGTTGACCCCAGAAGAAGACAGTGTGATATTGCAGCTGCAGCTTTAGTTCTGACCACTAGGAAGACGCACCAGGTGTATCAATCTCCAGGGGTAAACCCTGTCCATGGAATTCTGTGTCAGGGACACAGCTAAAAAAGGGAACGTTTCCCTTTTCTCCCTTCCCATACCCTAATTCTTCCTTAGATGCATTTCAATTAATGAACAAAATTCTACTTTTAGATACCAGACTGTGCCTGTTTCTACTGCACATCCCTCTCACACCCTGCTACAAGAACGGGAGCTGTCTCCAGTTCAGAAAGCAAGGGGTAGCCACACTCCCCAGAATGATTCACTGTCACTGAGAACAAGGGAACTGAATGTGTCACTGAGTGTGATTTGGTTTGTCCTAGGGAACGCATGAAAACCTTTGAACATCCTGCAAAGAGCGTCAACTCTGAGGCGTTAACATTTAATCAGGCAGGTTACAAGCTGCAAGCAGGTAGAGCGGAAGGACATTTCTTTCTTACCTACAAATTCTTAACCTGTTTTACTATTTACATATTTACTAGATGGCAAATAACGATGCTGTAGAGAGTCGTTTTTGTGCCACTTTTACTTGCCTGACGGTCTTGCAGGTACCTGATTGCACATCAATAATGCACTAGAGGAGATGTGTCATTTCACATGAATTAGTTAACAGGTACTTCTTGAGTTTCCAAGTTGCTGTGTGCTACGGTTCC
Source organism: Pelodiscus sinensis (assembly GCF_049634645.1). NCBI lineage: Eukaryota > Metazoa > Chordata > Testudines > Trionychidae > Pelodiscus > Pelodiscus sinensis. The sequence goes on along the minus strand of NC_134714.1, from coordinate 16,761,261 downwards.
GTTTACAGTATGTGGTGTTCCGTGCCATCTGAGTAAAGACAAATATTTTTACATTTGCAGGTCACGGGATAGCTCAAGCAAGTTCTATTTAATTTATCTGGCAAAAGACCACATTAAGATGACATATTTCAGTACATAAGCCCATTTGAGTATGTCTACCCAGCATTTTGGACCCAGCCTCCTAGCCTGGGTCAAACTTAGCTAGCTGGGCTTATGCTAGCACTAACGATAGCTGTGTTGATAGTGCTGTGAAGCCCACACCCTTCGTTAGTCTTCAGATCTGTGCTCCAGCCTGAGCACAATGTCAAAGCAGTTTCTACACAGCTATTTTTGGAGTGCTAGCCCACGTCCGCTAACTGAAATCTGTCAACCCAGGCTGGGAGGTTTGTTCCAAGTTGCCATGAAGGCATATCCTTTATTTCCCATTTTGTAGAGTGCGTTGCAACTTAGGCTATGTCTAGACTGCAAGCCTCTTTCGAAAGAGGCTCTTTCGAAAGATACTTTCGAAAGAGCCTCTTTCGAAAGAGAGCATCTAGACTGCACGCGGAACTTTTGAAAGAGTAAGCCGCTTTTTCGAAAGAAAGCACCCAGTGAGTCTGGATGCTCTCTTTCGAAGAAGCCCTATTTACATTCAAGAACGCCTTCTTTCGAAAGAAGCACTTTCGAAAGAAGGCGTTCTTCCTCGTGAAATGAGGTTTACCGCCGTCGAAAGAAAAGCCGCGTTCTTTCGATTTAATTTCGAAAGAACGCAGCTGCAGTCTAGACGCAGGTGAAGTTTTTTCGGAAAAAGGCTACTTTTCCCGAAAAAACCCCTGAGTCTGGACACAGCCTTACTGTTACCCTGGAGGAACTTCTGCCTCTAACTTGGCTCAGAAACAGGTGAATGAAGGCCATTGATTTCAGCACAGATCGATACATTTACACATCTGTGACACAGACAGTCAGCCACGAGTCCTCAGACACAGAATCTGTAGCTGGCTACAGTTATTATGTGCACCTCCCGGCAGGTTTGTAGATGAGCATGAAAGGACAAGGAAATCCACCATACACATGCAAGCTGAGGAAAAAGTACATGATAAAGCTCTAGTCTGCACTGAAGTACAGCTTGCGGGCCATGTCCTCAACTGCTGTGAACTGAGGCAACAGCTTCAATGAAACTAACTCCACTTCCACCATCTGAGAGTTCCCATTTTACCAACAAACCAAGACAGTCTGGTCTGGAGGATGGCTGCACAAGTTAAGAACATGAAAAGGGGCCCCATTCTTCTGGCTAGAGCTATCTAGTTGTTGGCAGAATTTAGATTCACTGCAGCTCTCACGTTCATTCACATCCATCAGCATTTTGCTCTTTTTGCAAAGGATACCCAATTTGCCACCAGGTGAATTCACTCAGAGCAGCCGGAAATGTATAAAAATGGGGTGACATGCCCAAATAAGCAACTTACACATAAAAAGCCAGCTCCTTCATCCTCCTCTGGCTGTTTTGCGCTGTTCCTGCTATACAAAGCAGTCAGAGCCGGCCTACCCACCATCTGGGGATTCTCACAAGAGAATCCTTGAATGGCCTAGAGCCACTGTAACAACTTGTACACCACCCCACTTGGAGATTCCTAGCAGTTGTAAAAGCGATGAGGAGTCCTGTGGCACCTTATAGACTAACTGAAGTGTAGGAGCATAAGCTTTCGTGGGCAAAGACCCACTTCGTCAGATGCATGTCAGCAAGTTTCTTCATGAGGTTGATAGATTTCCACTCCATACGGCTAAATGCAGTGCTTTGCATGGTGTCAAGTATCAGAGGGGTAGCCGTGTTAGTCTGAATCTGCAAAAGCGATGAGGAGTCCTGTGGCACCTTATAGACTAACTGAAGTGTAGGAGCATAAGCTTTCGTGGGCAAAGACCCACTTCGTCAGATGCTTATGCTCCTACACTTCAGTTAGTCTATAAGGTGCCACAGGACTCCTCATCGCTTTTGCAGATTCAGACTAACACGGCTACCCCTTTGATACTAGCAGTTGTAGCAGCACTTGAGGCCTATGAGCAGCTGGCACAAGGTAGAGTAGGCCCAAAGGGTAGAGTAGGGCTCCACATGGTGCTGAGAGGCAGAAGAAGCAGGAGATCAGGGAGAACACTACTTTTGCACACAGTCCACGTGCCTCCTGAGCTGCAATGGAGACACAAAAACCGGATGTGGACAAGTCTCGTTTGTCAAAGGAATGAAGATGGAATTCAGGTCATTGGACTGTGTTCTGTGTGCCATGTTTAAACAGAACTCCCCCTGGAAATTGCTATGAGTAAATCGATTAATGACCAATCACCTCAGCTTCCATTTTGCTGGGCAGTGTTGAATTCAAAGCACTACCAAAAAGTCAAAAATAGAAAGGAAATTCTCATCTAGTCCCCACTCACCGACATTCACATCCAAAAAGGCACAGTGTAGAGGAAACACACCTCAAAGCCTTCTGAGAGGGAAGTTTGGATTAAGAACCTGATCCACTAGCACCAGTGCCATTTGATGCCAAATCAAAACCTCAGTTCTGGTCCCCACTCCCTGAATTTTAGAGCTGTTCAGATTGGACCCAAACTTTGCAGCTCCTGACCGTAATGGGTCTGGCACTTCAGATAAAATACAGATAATTCTCTGAACCCTCTGCTTCCGCCCAACTCAAACAGAGCCTTGGTCTGAACTGCAGCTTGCTTCCTGTTGCTGCAAACAGGCCCATGCAGCTCCCCAAATCTCACTGTCCCTCAATAGGCTTGCTGATTCTCCAGCTCTTCTTTCAAACCACTAGTTTGATGGCAGTCTACCATGAGATTTCATTGCTGACATACTTTCTCCAGGACTCAAAGCCAGTGTGGTTTCTGGGTCAGACATAGCCTGGATCTCAGGCTGTGTATCCAGGGGAAAAGCACTCAGAGTTTGGAGACAGTGGGTAAGCCAGCAGAGGTAACCATGCCTGTGGATTCCTTGATTGTAAGGGTCTGGCTATACTGCAAACACAGGCTATGAAGGTCACTTGACTGGACAAGCCTGCACAAGTCTGTCTGGACCCTGGGCAATTACTCGCAGGGCTAGCTTGTGAAGTAGGAAATGCTGCAGCTTCTCTGGGCTGGGCTGGGAACTAGCTAGATGTAGGTTGGTGGGGGAATATCTAGAAGCATGAGTTGCAATCACACCTGGTAACTGTAGTGAAAACGTACATTACAAGGCCTCGAGACTGGAGAAAGACGATTAAAAAAAACCCTCTGGTTAGGAAGTGGCCTGATATTCAAGGTGACTAGTATGTTTTCCTGACAACTGTTCACTGTCATTTTGTATCAATTCCTTAGAAACACACATAAATGCTGGAAGTAAAAAGGGAAACATTAGGATCTTTTCCCCCATTATCTCTGCCCCTCCCCTCCAAAATAAAAAAGTCAATCAGCTCTACTTATAATAAACATCCCAAAGTGATCTCCGGTGAGATTTATTTTATCAACAACACTGTCCCACTTGGAGTCACTCACAGTATGAGCCTCAAGATTTTGTGCAGCACTCCCTCCATGTTAACTCACTCTTATGCTGACTACTTAACAGGTCATGGAGAATCCAACTTTTGGACGTTGACTAGGGAAGCAGGAGGAATAATACTCCATGGGGTTTAACAAACAATAATATTTGTTGCTTACATAGAACTTTCAATCAGTAAATCAGTCAAGTAGATGCTTTGCAAAGGAGAATTGATATGATTTTTCCTGGTGACAGATGGAAAAATGGAATCACTGTGTATTAAAGTGATTTGCCCAGCTGAGAGAGATGGTGCCAGGAATACAATCGAGGAATAATACAGAGAATACAGACAGAAAAAGTGGGAGACACGTGTAAGCATGAGCCCCAATACTTTGAAAGTCAATGGGAAGACTTCCATTGATCAGGTCCTACAAGCTATAATAGTTATCTCTAAGTTTGAATTACTAGCTATTCATGAAAAATGAAAGAAAGAAAGAAAGTCTCTGAGTCACTTTTCTGGTGAGGACATGCCAAATATAAATCAATCCCGATACTCTGATTCACTTTTTATCAGAGTAAATCAGGAGTAACACCACTGAAATCAAACTGGTGTGACATCAGCATCTGGTCCAGTATTTGTTTTACTAAGCAAAACCTTATTTCATGTGGCCAATGAAAACCATTGTGGCAAGGGAAAATGTCATATGAAGGCAATGAAAAACAATTAGGATCCCCCCCGCAAACTTGTGAACAAGGCTTGCAAAACTGTGGTCCTTAATTTGTACTTGATCTGTATTGTCTCAATGTATGTCACATTAGTATTGTTGCATTTGAAATTAAACTTGGGATAAAGAAACACACTAATATATATATTTAATTCGAGCACAAAACTTTAGATTTAGAAAATCCAAAACCATCTGTAAACTCTCACATTAGGTCTATAACATTGAGTTTTGCTAGCATGGCTATGTTGAGTAGGGATGTAAAGAGGGGTGATTCCTGACTGATGTGAGTGAGGAAACTGGTATTTCTCATATATATGAAGTTATACCAGCATAACTGTGCTTTTGGAAGTATAGCTTATTTCTCTCCGGGTGTGGAGGAGGTGCAGTTATGCTGGAATAAGCTATACCATCCATAGCACAAGTTTTGTTGGTCTACAGTTGTGCTCATATGGGGAGAGCTTTGCCAGTGTAGAATACTAATATTGCTATACCAGCAAAACACTCGTAGTTTAGCCTTGAAATTAGTGAAGCAGAAAAGCTTGCATATTATGCATTGGCCCTTTCTTGCCCTTGCTCCTGAATAAAAAAAATGTCATGGAATCTAATTTCCTCTCTGAATAAAACATGAATAAAGATCAGACAAGTGAGGATCCAAAGACTACAGCAACTTATTTCGTTTGTTTCTTATTATTCAGCATCATGGAAGCTCAGAGATAGAGCAGCCTAGAAACCATCTGTCCGGGAGCCGCTCTTTATTCAAATGAAATCAGCTGTGAAGTAATCATGGTTTTCGTTTTTTTATTATCCCTCCTTCCCATGGACTTGATTAAAATCCGGCACATGGTATGCAAACAGGCTGTTGTAAATTTGTAATCTGACAAAAGTGAAAAGAAAGTGATCTGCCCACATGCCCCAAACTTTTTCATTATGTACACAGACAAAAAGAGAGTGCATGCCGTGCTGTCTAAACAAGTTTGCTGTGACAGACAGTCCCCGTTTCACACAAAGGCCAAATCTAGTGCATGACACTGTGAAAGAGGCCATGAGGAAGCTATCGATTTATTAGCTGATATAATGGGGTCAGTTGTAAATAAATTGGAGATCCCCTCTTTAGATATATTTATACTTTTAACAGTGATAGCCTGCGGTAATGATCTGGGTTTTTGAAGAATTGACTCACAACAGATATGATTTGCCTTTCACTTATACTGGTGTGACTTAGGTGTTGTCAGACTAGGTTGAGAGAGACTGATTAATCAGGCCCAGTTTGCTGCTTTGTCTATTCTTTAAAGCTATCTTACTTTGCACAGATGGCCATTGTGCTTTGCTCTGTAATGGGGGAAGCAAGTTTTTTTAAAAAAATAGCTGGTATCTCAGACAAAAGGGTTATTAAAATTAATAAATCTTAATCAGCATGCTCCTGGTGATACAGAAAATACTTAAAATTAGACACTGGAGACTTTCCTTTATATTCTCACTGTTTGTACAGAGTTTCACATGTGCAAGTCTAGTGGCTAGTTCATCAGGAGACATGGATTTTAATCTCAGCTCTAGCACTAGTTTATACTATGATTGTGGGAAATTGCTCTATGCTGAATGCACCTGATCCCCATTTCCTTCCCATCCCCAATCCACATCAGGAGAACTTGATGACCAGCTTGAGTAGGAGCAGTCAATAGCCTGAATCAAAAGCCAATAAAGCAGCAAATGTTGACCAAATGGGCATGGCTGCTTTCATTAGGAAACTGTATACCTGCCTTAAGGCCACCTGGTAAGACCTTTTCTTGAGGGCCATAGGACCTGCAGGTAATTATCTCAAATGTCTGAGAGTATTTATCACATCCTCCCCTCCCCCCACACACATTGGGGTACTGTGAAGCTTAAAAGAGTTAATCTTTCTCAAGCGTTAAATAAGTTAATCTTTCTCCTGGTGTTTCAAATCAAGTTCATGAAAATGCTTCGTGACTGGGGGCCTGGAGCTAAAAGTCCATCTAATGCTGTGAGATGAAGATGGTGGTTGACAACTGACCTCTTCAGGCACAACGGAGCCCTCAACAAGAGTAAAGCTTGTCTGGGTGAAAGAAAGAACTTTCTCTGAGGCAATGGAATGAGCTCCCCCAGGAACTAAGGACCGTCTCGAACCTCACCACTTTCCCTTCCATGTGCAAGAGGCATTTCTTTGCCTATGCCTTTCCCTTTTGTAACACGAACATGTAGCTACAGGTATATTTATTAAAAACAATACAAAAAGCCCCATCAAAACAAGTCCTTCCACTCTTCTCCATCTGGGCAGAGGATGAGTGAACAAAACACATGATAAATGTGCAGTCACATTGCTTAATGTCCTACTAGAAGGCGCTCAGGTACTATGGAGATGACTGTGGTATAAAGAAACCTCTACAGAACAGAACTGAAGGAAGCTGTGGAAATGTAAAGTATTTATTTGTTGTTCAGTAAACAGAAGATGCAATAGCAATCCCAATTTCACATGCTGGGTCCAATACTCAACTTCATTTCAGCCGCTGTTTTCCAGGAATTTGTGGCACGAGGGAGCCACAAAGCCAGTTTAGCTAAGCTCTGTATTCCCTCAGCACAGGACAAAAGGTGCGATTTGTTTTTTTAAGTCATGTAAAGAGCCCTGTGTGGATGCAGATACCTGTGGATATAAAGCAGACATCCACAAATATGCAGGGTTCTAGATACAAAATTTGTATCCACATGCTCATCCATATCCACCTCCTCTTCCATAGCCATAAAAATGAGCTGCAGATATCTGCATCCACATCCGCTGATGCGGATACCCACACGGAAATAAAGTGTATATCCTTGGATTTGCATGGCTCTAGTCATCTAAGTTTAACAACATCTATTTTAAAAACCGAAACCTCAGAGTAACTTTTTGATCCAAGGGAAGACGGAACCAAGAGGGAAGCTGGTTTAAATATGGCATGGTAATGTTATGCCATCCTGCCTGCCACAGAAGGGGCCATGGACAAGGGAAAAGTAATATGTCTGGAGACTGCTGAGACATAGGTAGTATCACGAGGCATCTGTGGTAGAGGCGAGTTTCTGGCATAGGGTCTGAACCCCAAGACCAGCCTTGGACCTATCTCTAATACCAGTAACATTATAAAGCAGTTCCTTTGGATTAGTAAAGATGTAGCACTAATGTATCCCTCAAGCCAATGGAGTTACATCAACAATTCACATAGCATGTAAGTTTATTACAAAATTATGTTGCATTGGCCCCATTGAAGTCAGTGGAGCTTTGAATGTGCAAAAGAGTCCAGTGGATGACTGGGTGAACCTATATATTGTGTATGCTCATGTTACTTAAAACACCCTTCATCGTTTCTACAGCAGCACGCTGCATAAGTAGCAGTAGGATGATCTGAGTTAATATTTAACTGCAATGCTATAAGTGCATGTATTATTTATATTTGTTTGGTGGCATGCTGCAGAAATCTACTAATTAGTATATAGGTATTAGTTACATGAACATAGTAGTGGAGGATAATTTTATTAATATCAAAAGTTTGACTTGGCCGTGAGCAGACAAGCCTAGATGTGCTCTTTCTGTAAAGCTGTGCAATAAGAATCAGTACTGTATTAAACTTGACGAGGCATGATTGTGAAAAATATTGTCTGTGGCAAAGAGTATTTGTTTCAAAATACCATAGGTTTATTGGATACAATGAAAATTCTGGCTTAATAAAGATATGAGTAAATATATATTTGCCATAAAATTAAATACAGTAAGTATTGCTCTTAAACTACTTTTTGGACTGGGAAGATTTTTTTAAAGTAATCTGTAGGAAAAATATGCACAAAACATGTGTAATATAAATAAATTTTCCATGTTAGCTCTATTACATATCATTTTTTTTTCACACAGACAATCACATTCTGTCACTTTACAAATTACTTTGAAGTAAAGAACCAATTGGTTCATACAAGTAAAGTCTACATCAGAGGGCGTGGTGTGCCTCTCACCTAAAACAGGCTGAGGCTACTTTGAGAACAACATGTCTGCTGTCTCTGCCTTCAGGCATAGCTACTTTTTAAATGTAAAGGTGCAGGACACAAAATAAAGTCATTCTTTTTCAAGAAGTACACAGAAAACAAAGGCAATGTCATAGCTACATGCATTTGCTGAAATGAATTACTCTATATACTTGATCATAAGCCCGTTCGTTCATAAGCTGACCCATCCAAGTTAAAAAAAAAAAAGTAAAAATCGCAATAACCTGTTCATAAGCCAGTTCTCTATCGGTGGTTTGCAAACTTCCGTTCCCAGCTCATCAGTGTAAGTCACTGGCATGTTGGGATATTTTATTTACCTGGAGCATCTGCAGGCACGGAGCTTCTCAGCTCCCATTGGCTGCTGTTTGCCGTTCCCAGCCAATGGGAGCTGCAAGAAGCAACACGGGTCAAGGGACATGCTGACCACCACTTCCTGCTGCTCCCGTTGACCCAGAACAGTGAACAGCAGCCACTAGGAGCTGAGAGGCTCCATGCCTGTGTGAAGGAGTGACGTCGTCACTCCCCCTTCTCCTCACTCAGTCTGATGTACTGACCGCTCTTCGTCGGGAAGTATGTGGTTGCCTCAGGCTTTACCTTCGCTCAGGAGATCCTAGTTCGTTGTTAGTCTCTTCTCTTACGTGGCTAAAACCCCTTTAGGGCAGCCCGCACATGGCGGGAGCTTTGGGGGGCCCAGACCCGCCCTCTCTCACAGGCCCCAGCCCAGGGCCCTAAGGACAGATTCCGCTCGGGTCTGGTGGGGCTTCCAGCCATAACTCACCAGTCTGTGGGCTACCTTCAAGGCAGCCCCACCCTGGGCTACTTCCTACCCCCTTGTAGGGTTGATGAAGAATAATTCTCCTCCTCTTCCTCCCACTTCTTTTAATCTCTTCCCTCTGGCCCTCCGGCCTCCTTACTCCTTCTGCCTTTTCTGTCTGGCCCTCCAACCTTACTCTTTTAAACATGGCGCCAGCCCATGCCGGTGCCTCTCCCCCTGGAATCAGGTACGCAAGCTCCCCCTGGCATCAGGGATGCACGTTCCCCAAGGGCACGCCCCCGCCCGTGAACATCATCCCCCCGGGCGCTTTTCCCGGATGAGGTGCCTGCAGCTTGCCGGCACTCGCACTGCTCAGCCCAGCCGTGGCTTGGGAGCAAGCCGCTCAAATGGCAGCTTTAACGCTGCGCTCCCCATGCAACACGGGGCGGATCGACACCGTCACAGCCTGCACACACTCCATGGCTGTGTCTAGACTGGCCAGTTTTTCCGGAAAATCAGCCGCTTTTCCGGAAAAACTTGCCAGCTGTCTACACTGGCTGCTTGAATTTCCGCAAAAGCACTGACGATTTCATGTAAGATTGTCAGTGTTTTTGCGGAAATACTATGCTGCTCCCGTTCGGGCAAAAGTCCTTTTGTGCAAAAGGGCCAGTGTAGACAGCTCAGATTTGTTTTCCACAAAAAAGCCCCGATTGTGAAAATGGCGATCTGAGCTTTTTTGCGGAAAAGCGCGTCTAGATTGGCATGGACACTTTTCCACAAAAAGTACTTTTCAGTTAAAAGCATTTCTGGAAAATCATGCCAATCTAGACGTAGCCCATGTGTATAAAACATCCCAGAATGACAGCAGTTTGCCCTGCAGGGCTGGGAACTGAAGTTTGCTAATCCTCTCAAGTTTAAAAAAAACACTGGTAAAACATAATGACCCGTTCATAAGATGACACCTGCTCTTCACCTGTGTCACTTTTTACCAAAAAATTAAGCTTATGATCGAGTATATTTGGGATATCTTTACTCAAGTATATTGGGGATATCTTTACTCGAGGTACTATCTATTGCACACCTTCCTACGGTTTGCAGAGACTTACATGTTTTGTTCTCCACAAAGGACATGTATACAAAGCAGGGCAACCAACGTAATCCAGCAAAAAAAGTCTTCCAAGTAGGATCAGCTCTCTGACGTGCTTGTTGACTGGAGTTTACATTTAACACAAATAACCAAAAAATAGCATTTTGAAACATCGTATTTTGAAGGCCTGCTTAGGCTAAAGAAAAACAAAAGTCGGTCCCATATGCAGTAGTTTGGAAGCCTGCTTCCTCTTGTATTTGTCTAGTCCCTGCTAATCTCCACTCTCCCTGCTGGCAACCAGGGAGTCTTTTATCTGGCTCACTTACACAAGTCCTTAATTTCTTTTGGTTCATCACTTGGACCTGATCCAATGCCATGAAGCCAAGGACATCTTTCCATTGACTTCAGTGGGCTTTGGATCAGCCCCTCCTGCCTCGCTGACACACATTAGAATAGTGATAGAAATGTAGCCGTGTTAGTCTGGGGTAGTTGAAGCAAAATGCAGGACAATGTAGCACTTTAAAGACTAACAAGATGGTTTATTAGATGATGAGCTTTCGTGGGCCAGACCCACTTCCTCAGATCAAAACATTAGTGTGTGATCTCCCAGAGAGAACTAATTCTGTTTGGTGTCCCTAACATGTTTGCCAGAAGCTGGGAATGAGCAACAGGGGATGGATCACTTGATAATTATCTGTTCTATTCACTCTCTCTGGAGCACGTGATGTTGTCTGCTGTCAGAAGACAGGATACTGGGCTAGCTGGACAGCTTGAATAGGAAACCGAAGAATTTTCCTGCCTCTGTAAGTGTATAAAAACCAAGATTGAGCTTTGCCTTTTCCTTACAGTAGACATACTGGGTGAAATTATTTGTTCATGAAAGGGAGTGACTCAGAGCACTGGCATCAGCTAGGCACAAAGCTAGGAGCCTCTTTGTAAACATCCTCTCAGAACAGGAAGAATACATTTCACTCCAGACCTGCTGCCTCTCTGGAGCAGACATTGCCCATAGCAATGAACCAAGAGGTGGTTTTATGAGCCATGCAATTGGAGTCCTAACAAGTAAATTTTTAAACCTAAGCCCGTAAATTGCACCAAATTTAAGTCCAGCGTGTGAAATTTACCATGATATCTTACTCTATTTCAAAACCTGGAACAATTGTCTCTTTTGGATCTTCATAGGTATTACATGTCCTGTAAGTTCATTCAGAAGTGCAGACTCCTGTGTCCTCGTCTCAGACTCCAGATGCCTGTGTCCCCATTTCAGTCTCTTGTATGCTCTTCTCAATGGTAATGCAGTATACTGCATGCCTGTCACCTAACTCTACAACCTAGAGTTACTGCATTTCAATAGCACTGTATTACTTTAGGATTTTCAACATCACCCATCGCTGAGCAGTTTTGTCACTGATTTCAATGGAGCCAAGATTTCCCCTGGGCTACATTTAGATTGCTTCCCTTTTTCGTAAAAGGAATGCAAATTAGACGAATCGCAATTGCTATCAAAGCAGGGATTTAAATCTCTCCCACTTCATTTGCATAAAAATGGCTGCCGCTTTTTTTCGGCATGGAGCTTTGCTGGAAAAAAGCGCCAGTCTATACGCGGATCTTTCGGAAAATAAAGCCTTTTCCGAAAGATCCCTTATCCCTCTTAAAATAAGGGATAAGGGATCTTTCAGAAAAGGCTTTATTTTCCGAAAGATCCGCGTCTAGACTGGCACTTTTTTCCAGCAAAGCTCTGTGCCGAAAAAAAGCGGCAGCCATTTTTATGCAAATGAAGCGGGGGAGATTTAAATCCCCGCTTCATTAGCAATTGAGATACATCTAATTTGCATCCCTTTTACGAAAAAGGGATGTAATCTAGACGTAGCCCTGGAGTGTTTTGTGCTCTTCTGGAATAAAAGTTTATAAATGAAGGCATAGTGAAATCGTTTTATTTTTATTTCATTTAGCACATTTATGCTTGAAACAAAGCAGCAATCTGATGATAAGTTTGTAAGGATTCTTCCTGAAAAAAGCAAATAGTGAGCAGATAAAGACCAACTCCAACACCCCCACCTATTACCAGGCCTCCATACCTACAGTTAATCTCAGATTTCTAAGATTAAAATCAAGTTCTTCATTTACTAGGATAATTTTCTGTTTGTGTGATGGAGCCCCATGGATCCTCCACTTCTCCACAGTTTAACATTTTTCCTTCCCCCTCGGAACCACAGAACACAGCCACAAATAACACTGCTTGTGCAGCACCATGCAAAGCTCCTCCTTAATCTCTCTGGGTATGTCTACATTACCACCCTAGTTTGAACTAGGGTGGTTAGTGTAGTCATACGAACTTGCAAATGAAGCCTGGGATTTGAATTTCCCGGGCTTCATTTGCATGTTGCTGGGCGCCGCCATTTTTAAATGTCCTCTAGTGCGGACTCCGTGCCCGCGGCTACACGTGGCACGAACTAGATAGTTCGGATTAGGCTTCCTATTCCGAACTATCTGTACGCCTTGTGTACGAGGTGTACAGATAATTCGGAATAGGAAGTCTAATCCGAACTATCTAGTTCGTGCCGCGTGTAGCCGCGGGCACGGAGTCCGCACTAGCGGACATTTAAAAATGTCGGCGCCCGGCAACATGCAAATGAAGCCCGGGAAATTCAAATCCCAGGCTTCATTTGCAAGTTCGTATGACTACATTAACCACCCTAGTTCGAACTAGGGTGGAAGTGTAGACATACCCTCTGAGAGGTCACTGCTAAACTTCATTCACATGGCACAAGAATTAAAATGCACACTGGAAAGAGTAGTGGGGATGACACAAGCCTTTGGTGCTTTTTCTCCACCTTTTCTTCACATGGCTTAATAACTCTTTCCTGCCAATTTGTGTGAAAATTTATCATATTTTTTTCTGCTGGGTAGAAAGACTAACAATAAAAATTACACCACCTCAGCTGTAATTAAAACCCCTTATAAGCTGGAAAATGAACCTTGGGGAAGAGCATGGAGTCAGAGAGCCACGTGTTTGAATCCAAAAACTGTCTTTGCTTGCCACCAGTTTTACATGATCTTCAGTTGATTGGTGAGTGCAGGCAATAATCCAGTTGGCAGGCCGGGTTGAGTTGTTTACAGTGATATCCCTACCCCTTTGTTTGTGTTGTGACACCATTAAGTGGCATGTGGACTTACGAGTGTTAGCATGATGGATATTAAGCAGCAGAAGCGTTAGGAGCAAGAGGGAGCCACAGTGGTAGTAGCTGTTTGGAAAGGCCTCTTTTGGCAATTGGAAACAGATTCTATTCATTCAAAATGGACGTGTGCATCTTCCTGGGAGATCATTGTTTAAGCAAGCCCAGATTTATCAATGGAAGTAATGAAATGCTTGCAGAAGGGGACCATTTTGCCATTTCTGGAATTAAAAGCAGCTAAAATTAAAACATGCATTGTTAATATTAGTTGCCACTATTCTAGTTAATCATTTTAGAGAAGTATAAAATATTTCAGAAAAAAAAAAATCCAAACCTTACTGAAGCTTAGCTCTTGGGCAGGTAGAAAAATTTCAGCTGAAACTATAAAAAAAAAAACCCAACCACAAAACCAAAAAAACTCCAAAAAATGTCCACGAGACTAGGACTTTAGACTAAATGAAATTTTTCACAATCATACCTTCTATACACACACACGCACTCACGCACGCACACAATTTTTTTTCAAAAAACCACTGAGTTTTCCAACAAAAGTTGCATTTTCTGCATATTTTGCTAAAATCAATTTTTTGTTTTTGTCATTTCCCTCCTTCCCCCCTCCCCCCACAAATAACTATTTCCTGAGCAGCTTGATTTGGACTGTGCAAATCAAAGACAACTTTTTAAAAAGGGGTTGATACACTTTAAATAGCTTTACTCCCACCCAGCTGTCTCTCTCACTCTTGTAGGCCAGAACTCTGACTCTTTCTGAATGAGGATTGCAACCTGACCCATCTCCCACTTGACCCACCCAGCTGTTCTTATTTCCTTTCCTTTCCCTGGGTCTAGTTAGAGGCGGATTATTTCTTCCAGTCTGCCCCCATAGCGAATGAACAGGAGGAACATCAAAGATGTTAAAGGGCAGCACGCGTTAAGCAAAAAAATTGAAGTTATACTTTATACAGTACTCAATAAATGTTCAGAATTTGCTGAACTGAATTTTAAACAGAACTTGATTTGAGTACATGCAAATGTTCAAACAATGACATGAGAATAATCAAGCTCTTGCTGATACACTATGGCTGTGTCTACACTGGCATGAATTTCCGGAAATGCTTAAAACGGAATACTATTCCATTTTCAGTTTTTCCGGAAAAGGAGCGTCTACATTGGCAGGCTGCTTTTCCGGAAAAGCCCTTTTTCCAGAAAAGCGTCTGTGGCCAATGTAGACGCGCTTTTCCGGAAAAGAGCCCCGATCGCCATTTTCACGATCGGGGCTTTTTTCCGGAAAAGACTACTGGGCTGTCTACACTGGCCCTTTTCCGGAACAGTGTTCTGGAATAAGGACTTATGCCCGAGTGTGAGCAGAATAGTTTTTCCGGAATAGCGGCTGATTTTGTACAGTAGAGCATCGTTGCTTTTCCGGAAATTCAAGGGCCAGTGTAGACAGCTCGCAGCTTATTCCGGAAAAGCGGCTGATTTTCCGGAATAAGTGGCCCAGTGTAGACACAGCCTATAAGATCAAGAATGGCTATCCTCCACATAACATTGTCTAATTACTTTGGTGTATTATGGAGGCTTTTTGCCTTCCTCTGAAGAATTAACCATCAGTCAATGCAGAAGCTCACCAAACCAACGGTGTTGCCATTTATGATAATTCTTTCATACATCATTACAAAAACAGATTCACAACTTAACACCAACTGGTCCAATACACAGCAAGCTTAGGGTTCTCTTCTGTGCTCTCATTCTGCCATGCTCCCTAGAAAATTTCAGTACACTAGATGCTGTCTCTGTTTCGGGTGGAACACCATGGAGCAAGGTTAGTGGTGGGAAGTTCAGCTGACTGAGGAAGGTGGAAAAGAATGAAATGGGTATGTGGAGCAGAATACATTTATTGGAAAAGGGAGATTGGGGTATGAGTATGCTAGGGTGAGCAAGATCTTCTTTTTATTATTATTTCTCTTGGGAAAGTCAGGGGCTCTGTTACTGCCAAGAATAGAGAAAGTCCTCAAAACACAAAGACCTGAAGCTGATATCGATCTTCCACAATTTCTCCTACACATAATTTTTTCCGCTCTAACAGTATGGAAGATAACTAGCCTTGCACAATGAGGTCCAGTTTATCCAGTGGCAACAGAGCTGCAATTCCTTTCCTGTTGCAAATGAAAGTTTCTGCATACTTATTCCATTGTTTAAAAATGCCAGTACTTGTACATTTGTGAAGAGAAGTAAAGACCAACTATCACCTGCCTTACGCACATGGGTAATGGAAGCCTCTTGGATTTACTCATTTAGCTCTAATGGAGGGAATCAGAAAGAAAGGAAAGGCACCTGCAGAATGCATTCTTGATTTACATAGGGAAATCAATCCCCAACGTTTGCACTGGAATCCAGGTGCCCTGTAACACTGGAATATGATTTTTTGTTGAAAAAAATGTGTGCTTATATGCCTAAATATATATGCAGAGGCAGTGGCAAACAATGATTCCCTAAAGGATAAATCAGCTTCTTCTAAAGCAGGGATTTGAGGAGGCCTTTGATAAAACTGTGTAATTTCTTAATTACAAAAGATGAGTCAAGGAAAGATGATAGACCTACAGGCAGGCTTTCAAAGACATGTTAGTACAAATGCATGGGAAGTTACCAAATGGATGCCACTCTTTAATGTCTTTCATAGTTTCACATCTGCCTTCAGAAATCACCATGGAAATAAGAGGAGGAACATGCTTATGGAGGTGAGGGGTAGCTCAAAACGTATGCCTTGTTTTCTGTACTCTGCACTTAATTTTTAAAAAAAAGCTGTTAGAGAAGGAGCAGCCATTTTGTTTTCTGAGGTGCTGCAGAGACCCAATATCTTCACACAGGGACTTCAGGGCGCACCTCTTACCGAGTTCGCAGTCCAGCATGAAGTGGTGGTGAAGGTGACTGACAGCAGGATCATGGGCTCTTAGAGCCTCTTATGCTTCTCTTGCCCCTTTTCCTGGAGTACAGGGGCCAGAATAAAACTCAGAATCTTACCTTTCACTTTTGCTGTTACACCCTTTTCCATAATAGAAATCCCCAAATTTATTGTTGTATTTTGCTTTTTCTCTATGGAAATATTTTAATGGGGGAGGAGGGTAATTTGAGGAACAACCTATATATTTCTCTGTACAATTCATTTTTTTCAATTGCCTTTATTCAAATGCAACCATAATCAATAGCAACAGTGTTCATCACTGTTGCATGATGCATCATCAAATATTTACCATGCCCATCCTTATCAACACAAACCCAAACCTTGTGAGAAGTTCCACCCAACTCTTATCATCCATAATCTGCCAAGACTGCAAGAGAAGATGTCAGGGCCTCAGTCAAAGATGACACTGAAATAGTCAGTTTCATTGTGGAGGAATTCTCTGCAGAGAAGGGTGACATTCTCTCAGGCATGAAAGCAGACATGATGTACCTGCAAGTGACACAGACAATAGCTCTAAACATCTGCAGCAGGCATGTTGTTGTGAACATAGAAAACAACACCTATGACTTGTATGAGACCAAAGATTGGTGAGGAATACAGCTGTGAGGAACACAGCATAATGAAAGTTATCATGGTTGGACATGACCAAATAGCAGTAGTTTCTCTATACAGACACCACCAGTGAACAATTTGCATGGCCAACTTACTTTCCTTGGCCGGAAAAGCCATGTCTAATCACAGGCTACTCGAACACTAACAACAATGGGAGAGAAGTGGACAGCAAATAAACAGTTGGACCTTGATGTATGACTTCAAGGATAAAAGTACTTTCCGAACTTCATGAATGAACAAAGAGAGACAAGAACAGGGGCGTGATCCATGACACATTCCACCACCCAGCAGGCTGAAATCCAGAAACAGCTTTGCCTCTGAAACCCCCCATCCCAAAACAGCATTGTGGAAGGCTACAGAATAACCCAATGGCAGGAAATACTGATTGTCCTGGAGAACCTAGTTCCTCCAGGACAGCTCCCTCCAGGTATCGACCTCAAATAAAAACACCTGTGTACTCTAAATTGAGAGAGAGCTAAAAAGACTGATCATAATACAGGGTCATTCCTCAGCTTCAACTTGATCAAATATGGATGTGGAGAACCTAGGAAAACACTTGGTTATGCTGGCTGCAATGGGGGTGGGCTCCCAGACTTCGTGGGAAACTAGGCACTAAGGACTAAAGATGAGTGGCTGGAAATAGAAAGTGCTATGCCTGTGGGTGTAAGGGACACTGGATAAAAGAGTGTCCCTACCAGGATGGAGTATGGAGGCCCCCCTCAAACAATAAGAACAGTGAACAAACACCCCTCTGTGAAGGTAACAGGAGGGCCCTGAACATGTTGCCCAAAGCAGTGCCCTGTCTCAACATCCTATACTCCCGAGGAGCTATTTGAGATAAGTGGTAATACCAGATCTTTGCTGTGGTTTTTGAGAGATAAGCTACCATGAAAATATTCCATAACTGACATAAAAAACACAAGCTTAGAACTGTCAGCCAATTCAAATCAATACCGTCATTACCATTTTCTCCTGCATCCTTCCTAAACACAACACTACACTCTAGTCTTTTCCATCTGTTCCGCCACATGCTTTCTGTTCCAGGCCACAAGATTGGAGTTTGGGTTGTGCATCTGCTAGTGAGCATGATGCAGGCACTCGGAGTGTTGTGATTGGTCGAAGGGTACCGGTATATTTGCAGAGAGAATATGAAAGGAATAGTGTCCTGGCTGGAAGCCTGGAGCCTTGAGATATTTGTGGATTTGTTTGTGCTGGTGCTTAATGCACTCGTGAAACCTTAGTTCTTACACAGTGTAGCTTTCTGTGTGGATCTCTATCCATTTCCTTTAAGTTTAACCCTTTGTCACCCTCTTGCTGCCTCTTCCCCACTCTCCCCACTAACCATTGCAATGGTAAACAATTCAAAACTTTAAAGCAGATTTTAAACACTTGCCACCCTTGCTTATAATTGTTTCTTTCTGACTGCCAGATGGTTACCACACTGCCCCTCAAATTATCTGGGTCTGAGGTGAAGGAAGGAAGGGATTGCGTCCTGAGCCAGGGACAGGTTTAAAGATCCTATAAATCATGCTATTTACGGCCATCCGCTCTCTGCGCAGAGTGTAAGGGAGGAATCAAAACTGGGATTATGGTGACATGACCACTCCATCTTCCTGTTACTAGGCTGGCTGCCTCCCAGGTGCCCCCTTGTGGCTTGCATGCCTTTGAGACTCCACTTGAGTTTCTCCATCGCTTGGAGAAATCAATAATTCCACTAGAGACTTTCTTGTAGCCAAAAATACCCTTCTTTGGCATCTGGATTCATGAACATAATTCATACCAGCCTTGAAACCCCCCAAATTGTCAGTAAACACAACAACATCCTTTTTCAGGGTCAGTCTGCTTTTTTAATGAAGCATCTACTCTAGCGCCTTCTAGCTAGAGTCCTTTTCTGTCTTCTCATCAGGGAGTCCTCAGTTTTCTTACCTGGAGCTGTCT